>NC_064626.1:980136875-981472292 GCF_023864275.1 Schistocerca cancellata | reverse complement strand
GGGTGGCTGCATAGCTTCAAACAATGCTATAAAATTGGAAGACGTAAGATAGCTAAACTTCAAACAATGCATCAACCTGACGATGCAAAGCAAATTTCAGAATCTACCAACAACTTTGTAGATGAGGTAAACAAACTTATCTCATCATTTTCTTTTCAACTCCGACCAGTCGGGATTTTAAGAGGAAATGCATACGAAAGGAACCCTGGAAATTAGAGGTACCAAGAGAGTTGTATCAAGGTCAATTAACATCAATGCCTTAATGTGACTTCTGAAATTTTCCCGGCGTATTTCTTCTTCTAATAATTTCCGGGTATGCAGCCGGATCCCGTCGACATTCTGCCACGATATTTCGGCCCAGAGACGTCCGGCCATCATCAGGTGAGTACACAACTACTGAAGAGCCCAGGTGCAGTCGCGAGATTCGGCATAAATACCGCGACTGCACCTGGGCTCTTCAGTAGTTGTGTACTCACCTGATGATGGCCGGACGTCTCTGGGCCGAAATATCGTGGCAGAATGTCGACGGGATCCGGCTGCATACCCGGAAATTATTAGAAGAAAAAATGCCTTAATGTATTCGTATGAAATCATACCAACTATTAACATGGATGGTCAATTGGCTGGAAAGTTATTTTCTTGTGGTGCGAGAAGTTCGAGATGCTCTGTCCCCCTGTAATTGTTCCTCGCGTGCGTGGTCTTGCGAGGGCAGTATGGAATATTTATGTCACAGCAAGAAAAAGTGGGGAAATGGGTGTAAGAGAACTGCAACTATAGTATCAGCACTGCTGTCCACATCTACATGAATAGTCTGCAAATCACACTTAAGTGCCTGGCAGAGGGTTCATCGAACCATTCTCGATTGTTCGAAACTCGAATAGCACGCGGAAAAAAGCACCTGTTAACTTTCCGTGCGAGCTCTGATTTCCCTTAGCTTATTATGATGCTCGGCTCTCCCAATGTAGGTCGGCGTCAATAAAATATTTCCCCATTCCAAGGAAGATGTTGGTGACTGAAATTCCGTGAGAAGGTCCTGTGTAACGAAAAACGCTTTTGTTTTGATGATAACCACTCCAGATCCTGTATCATGTCAGTGACACTCTCCCCTATTTCGCGATAATACAATATGTGTTGTCCTACTTTGTACTTTCTCGATTTACTCCGTTAATCCTATCTGTTAAGGCTCCCAGACCGCGCAGTATACTACAGAAGAGTGTGGACAAGTTTAGTGAAGACAATCTCTTTAGTACATCTGTCACAGTTTCTAAGGGTTCTGCCAACAGAACGCAGTCTTTGATTTGCCTTCCACATAACATTATCAATGTGTTCTTTCCAATTTAAGGTGGTGTAATTCTAATTCCAAGGTATTTAGTTGACTTTACGGCCTTTGGATTTGATATATTTACTATGTAACTGACGTTTAACGGTTTCCTTTAAGCACTCTTGTGGTTGACCTCACACTTTTCATTATTTAGGGTGAATTGCCAATTTTCGCACCATGCAGGTATCGTATCTAAATCGCTTTGCGATTGGATTTGATCCATCGATAACTTTACTAGACGATAAACGACAGCTCATCTGCAAACAATCTGTTGAGATTGTCTCGTAAATCCTTTATATACACTCCTGGAAATTGAAATAAGAACACCGTGAATTCATTGTCCCAGGAAGGGGAAACTTTATTGACACATTCCTGGGGTCAGATACATCACATGATCACACTGACAGAACCACAGGCACATAGACACAGGCAACAGAGCATGCACAATGTCGACACTAGTACAGTGTATACCCACCTTTCGCAGCAATGCAGGCTGCTGTTCTCCCATGGAGACGATCGTAGAGATGCTGGATGTAGTCCTGTGGAACGGCTTGCCATGCCATTTCCACCTGGCGCCTCAGTTGGACCAGCGTTCGTGCTGGACGTGCAGACCGCGTGAGACGACGATTCATCCAGTCCCAAACATGCTCAATGGGGGACAGATCCGGAGATCTTGCGGGCCAGGGTAGTTGACTTACACCTTCTAGAGCACGTTGGGTGGCACGGGATACATGCGGACGTGCATTGTCCTGTTGGAACAGCAAGTTCCCTTGCCGGTCTAGGAATGGTAGAACGATGGGTTCGATGACGGTTTGGATGTACCGTGCACTATTCAGTGTCCCCTCGACGATCACCAGTGGTGTACGGCCAGTGTAGGAGATCGCTCCCCACACCATGATGCCGGGCGTTGGCCCTGTGTGCCTCGGTCGTATGCAGTCCTGATTGTGGCGCTCACCTGCACGGCGCCAAACACGCATACGACCATCATTGGCACCAAGGCAGAAGCGACTCTCATCGCTGAAGACGACACGTCTCCATTCGTCCCTCCATTCACGCCTGTCGCGACACCACTGGAGGCGGGCTGCACGATGTTGGGGCGTGAGCGGAAGACGGCCTAACGGTGTGCGGGACCGTAGCCCAGCTTCATGGAGACGGTTGCGAATGGTCCTCGCCGATACCCCAGGAGCAACAGTGTCCCTAATTTGCTGGGAAGTGGCGGTGCGGTCCCCTACGGCACTGCGTAGGATCCTACGGTCTTGGCGTGCATCCGTGCGTCGCTGCGGTCCGGTCCCAGGTCGACGGGCACGTGCACCTTCCGCCGACCACTGGCGACAACATCGATGTACTGTGGAGACCTCACGCCCCACGTGTTGAGCAATTCGGCGGTACGTCCACCCGGCCTCCCATATGCCCACTATACGCCCTCGCTCAAAGTCCGTCAACTGCACATACAGTTCACGTCCACGCTGTCGCGGCATGCTACCAGTGTTAAAAACTGCGATGGAGCTCCGTATGCCACGGCAAACTGGCTGACACTGACGGCGGCGGTGCACAAACGCTGCGCAGCTAGCGCCATTCGACGGCCAACACCGCGGTTCCTGGTGTGTCCGCTGTGCCGTGCGTGTGATCATTGCTGGTACAGCCCTCTCGCAGTGTCCGGAGCAAGTATGGTGGGTCTGACACACCGGTGTCAATGTGTTCTATTTTCCATTTCTAGGAGTGTAGATACGTAACAGCAGATGACCTATAACACTACCATGGGGAACGTCGGAAAGCACTTCTGTTTTACTCGATGACTTTCCGTCTGTTATTACGAACTGTGACATCTCTGACAGGACGTCATGTATCCAGTCAGATTGCCGAGACGACATTCCATAAGCAGGCAATTTCACTACAAGTCACTTGTGAGGTACAGTGTCAAAAGCTTTCAGGAAATCTAGGAAGACGGAATCAATTTGAAATCCCTTCCCAATAGCACTCAACACTTCGTGTGAATGAAGAGCTAGTATCCTTTCATAAGAAAGACGTTTTCTAAATCCATTTTGACTGTGTGTCAATAAACTGTTTTCTTAAAGGTAATTCACGATGTGCGAACACAATATATATTCAAAAATGGCTCTGAGCACTATGGGACTTAACATGTGTGGTCATCAGTCCCCTAGAACTTAGAACTACTTAAACCTAACTAACCTAAGAACATCACACACATCCATGCCCGAAGCAGGATTCGAACCTACGACCGTAGCAGTCCCGCGGTTCCGGACTGAGCGCCTAGAACCACTAGACCACCGCGGCCGGCTATATTCAAAAATCTTGCCACATATTGGCGTTAATGATATGGACCTGTAATTTTGTGGCTTACTCCTACTACCTTCCTTTTGCTTGATTCCCGGTCTGCGTATAAATATCAGACTCCTTCAGAACAAACTATCCCTCTTGAAAAGTGTGTGACAATGCAATTGGTAAAACTTGGAAGCATTGGACAAATTCAGCACCAGGACGTTCGTTTTTTCCGTACCTGTAAAACATATTATCGCGCTTTTTACAGCTACGCCTTAAAAGATAGATGGTTTCACGATAAGCTCCACGACAGAGTGTTTAGTAGTATATGTACCGCCGAAGCGAGTACAAACAGAGTGATTTGCATTCGGCTGCATGCCATCACATTCCATCAGTTCTTATCACGCTGCTATACCAATATGATTCTACATGCATTATGTAAGAGTGGATGCTAGCCGAAAGCAATGCACGATTTGTAACTCACAAGGAGCTTTGTGATCACTGTGCCCATCATTTTTCATTTGGTGTTCATGGAGCAAGTTAATAATTTTATTTGAACGTTTCATGAATGTCGACTGTGTCCATTTTGTGAACTGTAGTATATACATCCCATAGACGGTTGATCTCCGCACCACCGGGACACTCATTTTCTGTCGTACTCCTGATGCGTATGGTGAACCATTAGCAACTAAAATTTCTCTTACCACAGTTGTCAACACTTTTAAGGAGCCTTACTAAAGATTGAGCTTGCGAACTCACACACAAGGCGTTCCCTGTGAGGCAGTATCTTCCAGTGTAGATATATGTGTCCACCATCTTAGACACGCATCGAAAGTGCTATCAAAACATCTTACACTCTTCCCTTATTTTACTCATAGTAAAATGATTATAGTAATAATGTGATATTTTGATAGTGGAAGTAAGTGTTTATATGTGTTCGAAATTTACTCTTTTATGTACATAAAATATAAACCGCAATTGATTGTAAGCAGATATTAACATCAAAAACATTTGTTCAGATATCTAGTAATCACCTATTTACGTATATGTAGAAAAATATTACTGATAACGTTAGATAAAACACCAAATGTGTAAATGAAACAGAATCTTTCTTCGGTATATCATTATGTTTTCAGTAGTACATTCGTTTATAATAAGTACAAATGTAATAGGCCGTTTTTACAGTATTCAGTCATTTTAGCACGTCGATTTGTACTGTGTATAATCCGTTAGCTAAACCATATGGAATGCCTAGAACCCTTCGCGGAAGGAATACAAACATTACACAGTAGTGGACCCCCAAGTCAGAAGGTTTCTCTCACGTAACAGTTCCCTCTACATTGTAAAGGCAAATGAAGAAAACGACAAAAATTAAAATTCATAAACGATTTTTGCAGTGATTCAGCACAGACACAGGGAAAAAATTAATACTAACAACTATATTCAAACGTTAGCTGAAAATCATATTTATTACTGCAAATACATATAGTTGCAATATGATTAAACAATTTCGTTACTAAATGAATTATGTTAGCAACTGGATTTATGAGGAAAGATCTTATTTCATCGTGGTACATGTTGTATAAATTCAGAAGAAAAAAAGTAATTGTGAAGTACGAGTGACGGGAACACACATAAACCCGCTAAACAAGGGAAATGTTTAGTCACAGTCCACAGAAATGTACAGCCGGAGTAATATATACGCTAGTTTTGACTGCAGTGAACTTTATTATTAGAAATGTCTTAGGTAAAATTCCTGTAAATTATTACACGGATGACAGAGTGGTCCAACTCATTTTTTTTTTTGCAACATACGGCATTAAAAATAATATAAAAATGATGTTGAACTGAGTTACAGTTACTACGTCCACATTTCAGAAAATTTATATCCGACAAAGGGAACTCCCGTGTGCAAAACAGTTGAAGCTCTACATCAGTACCTCACTACCTTCATTAAAAAAAAAAAAAATGCCGATGGGCACGGCAGGAACGTTCAACTGCATTCGGAGCCGACAGGTTCTTCAGCAGCGCTTGCGGATAGGGCAATAAACATGACAGCAGAGGTCGTGTTCGTGTAACGCACGGCGGAAACCCAACATGGCAATGTGTCCGCGAGTCACGCTGCGAATTTAATTACGCCAATGTAACAGGACACTGTTCGCTAGTAAAATAAATAAAACATCGGTTCGAACAATGTTAGCTGGAATAAAACGCCTCGTGGCTGCAAAGATATGACGTTTATACTCAAAATTTATTCTTCCATTATTTCGTATTTCATTTCACCTTTGCCGCAGTGCGAGGCGCACATCATGAAGCTTTTCTGCCTCGCACGCCGTGAACATCGCCCTACGAGGGATTCTGGAACAAATGAACTGACTGGCTGACTATAGTTTGCACTTTTTCATCCCTGCGTCTTGTCCGTCTTCCTTCCACAAGCTCTAAATTTTACTTAAGTAACTCTTATATATGATATTTCGGAATGAATTACAAGTTAATTGCTTTAAATAATGGGATATTAAAACTTGTCTCCAAAGAGAAAATTGCAACGACAAGGCAGAAAGATTGTGTTTAACGTCCCGTCGACATCGCGGTCATTAGAGACAGAACACAATCTCGGATTGTTTTGAGGATGAGGAAGGAAATCGGTCGTGCCCTTTTTGAAGGAACCATCCCGGCATTTGTCTTGAGCGATTTAGGGAAATGATGGAAAACCTATATCTGGATGGCCTGACGCGGGTTTGAACGGTCGTCCTCCACAATGCGAGTCCAGTGTGCTAACTACTGCGCCACCTCGGTCGGTGAAAATTGAAAGAACCTCGCTCTTAGTGACCATTCAAAAGTTCTTCGAGTTTGTTGAAATAGGAGTTTTTTAAAACAGATGTGACTAACGGCTTGCTCAGAAAAAATAGTTATTCAAAAATATTGGCAGAGTACTGGTATATAATTACAGCTTTAAAGGGCTCACTCAAGAAAATAGTAGATTAAGGACTTGATCGATGTGTAGGGCAACAACACATCGTGTATTGGACCACTTCTTAAATTGGACCGAACAGAAAAATTGGGTATGAACGATGGCTGAATCGTGTAGCGGCGCTAAACTGAAACTTGCACTCTACATCTACATTCACATCCACATGGCTACCCGGTCAATCGCACTTAAATGCTTGGCTGAAGGTTCAATGAACCGCCTTCACAATAATTCTTTTACTCTACTCTCGAACAGCGCGCGGAAAAAGACGAACATGTGTATCTCTCCGTGTGAGCTCTGATTTCCCTTATTTCATTATGATGATCTTTTCTCCCTCTGTAGGTCTGCGTCAATATTTTCGCATTAAGAGGAGGAAGTTAGTGACTGAAATTTGAAATTTTGGGGAGAAGATCCCTCCCGCTACGAACAACGTCTTTGTTTTAATGATGTCCACTGCAAATTCTATATAATGTCCGTGACACTCTCACCCCTATTTCGCGATAATACGAAACATGCTGCCCTTCTTTGAACTTTCTCGATGTACTCCGTTAATCCTATCAGATAAAGACCCCAGACTGCGCACCAGTACCCCAAAAGAGGATGGACAAGCGTAGTGCAGGCAGTCTCGTTAGCAGCTCTGTTGCTGCTTATAAGTGTTCTGCTAATAAAACGTAGACTTTGGCTCGCCTTCCAGAGAACGTTTTCTATGCGTTCTTTCCAATGTAAAGTGTTCGTAATTGTATTTCCCAAATATTTAGTTGAATTCACGGCTTTTATATTTCACTGATTTATCGTGTAACCGACGTTTAAAGGATTCCTTTCAGCACTCATGTGAATGATCTCCCACTTTTCATTATTTAGGGTGAATTGCCAATTTTCGCACCATAGAGGTGCAATTGGTTTTGATCTATCGATAACTTTACTAAGCGATAAAGGACAGCATGATCTGCAGACAATCTAAGACGGCTGCTAAGATTGTCTCCTAAATCGGTTATATTGGTGAATAACAACAGAGAGCCTATAACACTACCCTGGGGAACGCCAGAAATCACGCCTGTTTAACTCGATGGCTTTCCGTCAGCTACTACGAAATGTGACTTCTCTCACAAGGAACCACGAATCCAGTCGCATAACTGAGATGATTTTCCATAAGCAAGCAATTTGATTACAAGCCACTTGTGAAGTACAGTATCAAAATCCTTCTGGAACTTTAGTAATCCAGAATCAAACTGAAACCCTTTGTCGATAGCACTCAATACTTCGTGTGAGTAAAGAACTAGTTGTGTTTCACAAGAACAATGTTTTCCAAATCCGTGTTGACTATGTGTCAATTCAGCGATCCCTTCGAGGTAATGCATAATGTTCGAACCCAATGTATGTTGCACAATGCTGCCGCAAATCGGCGTTAATGATACGGGTCTTTAATTTAGTTGATTACTCCTACTGCCTTTCTTGAATACTGGCGTGAACTGTGAAACCTCCAATCTTTGGGTTCGGATCTTTCGTCGAGCGAGGTGTTGTATATGAATGTATGGGGCATACTCTAATAGGTATACAAACTGGACTGGTAGACTTGCTTTTATTAAGTCGCTTAACGAATTCGAGAATATCTACCCCTAAGTTGCTCATGTTGGCAGCTGTTCTTGACTAGAATTCTGGAATATTTACTTCGTCGTCTTTGTTGAAGGAGCTTTGGAAGGCTGCGTTTAGTAACTCTGCTTTAGAAACAATGTCTTCGATAGTATTCCTTTGCTGTCGCGCAGGAAAGGTATTGATTGTAACGGTAGCATACTTCACAGACGACCAGAATCTCTTTGGATTTTCTGCCAGCTTTCGAGACAAAGTTTCGTTGTGGTGACTATTATAAGCATCTCGCATTGAAACCCGCACTAAATTTCGAGCTTTTGCGAAGGGTCGCTAACCTTTGGGGTTTTGGCGTTTGGTTAAATTCCGCATGCTTTATTTCGTTGTTTCTGTAACCTGCCCCGGTTAAAGTGTCAAGGGGGATTAGCTCCGTCGTTTGTTAATTTACTTGCTGCTAATCTTTCAACTGCTGTCTATACTGTTTCTTTGAATTCAAGCCACATCTGGTCTACACTTACATTGTTAGTTTGGAAGGTGTGGAAATTGTCTCTCAGGAAGGTGCCAGGCGAAATTTTATCTGCTTTTTTTGAATAAATTTATTTTCAATTAGTTTTGGTGGATTTGGGAGTTATGGTACTCAGTCTCGCTACGACAACCTTGTGTTCAGTAATCCCTGTGTCCGTTTAGATCCTCGTTATTAGCTCAGAATTATTTGTTTCTAAGAGGTCAAGTGTGTTTCCGCAAGTGTTTAGTATACTAAACTAAATAATTTTCAGAAAATGCGTTTAGCACAATTTCCGATGATGTTTCATGGGTACCTCCCGATTAAATATGTATTATCGCCAACATTTCGAGGATAAATTGATGTCACCACCACTATGATTGTATAAGTCTGGTACGTGCTTGAAATTCTTCTTTGAACCTTTCAACAACTATATCATCTGAATTGGGAGATTAGTTAAAGGATCCAGTTATTATTGTATTTCCGGTTACCAAGAATGAACTCTACCCACACTAACTCATACGAACTATCTATTTCAGTTTCGCTACAAGCTGAACTACTTCTAACAGCAATAAACAGGCCATGCCAATTATATTTAACCTATACTCTCGGAAGACCGCTAGGTCGTTCGTAAAAATTTCGGCTGAACTTATCTTCGTCTTTAGCCAGCTTTCAATGTCTGTAACGATTTGAACATCGGTGTTTTCTATTAGCGCTTCGAGCTAATAGACGGTTACGACAATTTACGACTGTTATACCGATGGTTCCCGTATCTACGTTCTTCCTGTGTTCGACTTACACCCTTTGAGACTGAAGCCCTCCAGTGTATCCCTGAGGCCCTCTACGCCAGTCCACGCTACACAGCTCCCCCCCTCCCCCCTACCCATTATCTCCGCCTCCTGCATGTAATGGACTCATGATCTATTTGTCGGAAACCGAGACCCCATTATCCCACGGTGCTAGATGAGGAGCCTACAGCCTACATGATCGCAGAGCCGCTTCAGCCTCTGTTTCGGATCCTCCTCTTCACTCAGTGCCTGTGATCTGCAATCAGCCCTGGCGACTATGCTGCAAATGATGAGATCTGCTTTTATCTGGCAAGCTAGACTGGCAGCCCTTACCACTTCTGATGGGCACCTGAAATCAAAGAAAATCTCTTCTAATCCAAAGCGACACACATCACTGGTACCGACGAGAGCCGCCACCTGCTGTCGGCTGCTCCCTATGCTCTTCATGGTATCCGTGAGGACCCTTTCCAAGTCTGGAATGGTTCCACCTGGAATTCACATGGATTACACATTGGCTTTCTTCCCCTCCTTGACAGCCATGTGCTGAAGGGCCCCAGAATAGTTTAACAATGGAGGTCCCAGATACCAATAATTCCTCCGTCTGTGACTGCCCATGGTGACAGGTTTCCTCTGAAACAGGAGAAGCGACTCCATCTGGCTGAGGACCATTGTCAGCCACAGACAGCACCTGGAACCTGTTTTTCAAACTAACTGCGGAGCCCTTAAGCCTAGCCACCTGGGGAATCTTTCGCAGCCTTTCACGCCTCGAGGCGACCTCCCAACTCGACTACAGGTGAGGGCTCAATCTCAGTGTGAGGAGTAACTGGACTGGTCACTGGTGCGGACCGATCGGTAGACTCGTGGGTCGTGCTGGACATCTGTTGTTTCCCCACGGCCGGTCCATAACAGTGACGCCCATCCACTGCCATGTCAATCTGTGTAACCGAAGAACACAGCCTGGAGCTGAGAGCGAAGTGTCGTCGACTCTGCTCGCATCCACATGTAGCATTCACAGTCCCTATCCATACTAAAGGCAGTGTAAAACTACACTACACAGAGAAATAACATGCGCTATGAAACTCTACTGTAGACAATGACGAAAACGCAAGAACTGTGTCTAATAAAGTAGATTAACACGCAAAGATTCAGAAACTGAACTACCAAAGTACACAGATGAGACTAATGAGACTGAATAATTCGCTCCTGGTTAGGAACATGTAAAATGTCAAAATCGTTTACTTTCCAACATAAAAGAAAATTCGAGAGCTGCGTCTTTTAAAAGGTTGCGTCAAAATGCATATATCCAAAACACTTAAGTACCAAAGCACACAGGTGAAACTATATAGTTCGCACTTGTTAAGGAACTCGTAAAATATCACAAAATCTGTTATTTCCCTGTTGCTACTCTGTCTTCACCGACGGCTGCTTCCTGATTGGAATAGGAGAAGTTGCACACAACGTTACGAGCGTGTGCTGTGCTTCACATGTGTTTCTATTTTTGTCACTACATCTAAGTCAGGCATGTTCTACTATATACTTTGTAAATAATGCTTAATAGTGACAACAATATCATATTTACCTTTGTGCGCACTTTAGGTGGAATAAAAGACTCCAGGGCTGCAAAGAGAGGACGTTTATACTCAAATTTTGTACGTCCATTATTTCGTATTTCATTTTACCTTTGCATCAAAAAGATTTAAACCGAACTTGGCACGTTTCTAGGTAATATTGAAATCTGTTATTACTACGAGTATTGAAAAAACACTTCCTATTTCGTAATCAATGAAGTTTATACTTACTACAGTGTTTCTTTATAGATACAGTCAAAAACGTGGTATATACGGTATCTGGGAGGAAGAGATGGCGGAAAGAGCCTTAGCTTCCAACAAAAATGGCGAAATGTACAGCCCGCATGTATGAATTTCCGAAAGCCACTTTGTAAAGGCGTATTGACGAGGTTAATATTAACGCAGTAGAAAATATACAGTCTTTTGGAAGAAGTGACGATCTTCCTAAAGAATTAAAAGAAGACCAATTAACCTTGGAAGATAGATTTTTTAGACTAACGAGGCATGACATTCGACGCCTAGCGCTTAAAATAGCGGAAACGAGCAACTTATCCCATAGGTTCAACCGCGAGTTGAAAATGGCTGGCGACAGTTGCTATTACAAATTTACATCTCTTAATCCTGAAATATCGCTACGACATCTCTGTGACCAGAGCTCGTGGATGTTGCAAGGAAAAGTTGATTTGTTTTTTAATATACTACAAAATATTTTTGATTCAAATCAATTGGATGCTGCACAAACGTAGATGAAACGCCGCTTTCCACCATTCAGTAACCTCGGAAAATATTAGCACGGAAGTTAAAACGTCAAGTTGATGCAATGAAAAGTGCCGAAAGCGGAATCAACACTACGGAAGTGTGTTGAGTGAAAGCTACCGGGATGTTCGTGGCATCTATGCTTATTTTTAAAAGTCTCCGGTTTAAATTTGCGGTCTCAGTTAAGGCACCCCCAGGAACACAATTTGCATTCTCAGACAGGGGTAGGATCAGAATTGAGATTTCCGCATTGGCTCGGGCACTTGATAAAACTGTAAAATAGACAAAATGCAAGAAACGTTTACTTTTTCTGGATGGGCACACTACACGTACCAACAACATTGCCGCAGTTAATTTGACAAGAAGTAACGGAGTCATTATAATCTCGCATCCTTCACGTACTAGCCACCGGCTGCAACCCTAGAATGTGGCCTTTTGTAAGCCTCTCTTTGTGTTCTGCAATATATCTTGTGACACTTGACTGAGAGAGTAGCGTATGCAGTCTATTACCCAGTGTCATATAGGTGAAATGCTCGGCAGTTCATACGAGCGAGCTGCAATGCTGTAAGGCGATCAGCGGTACTGGCATTTGGCCTGTTAACAGAAATGTTTTGACGACAGCGCCTTCGCATTAACAGATTCATAAGCAGTTTCAGCAGAACATTCAGCTGCGATAGCTTTGAATCGGTGTCGTGTAATTACGTTCAGTCTACATTACTACTTATAACGCACTGATGATAGGTACACTGTCAGCTGAAATCTAGATCTGAAACGTAATAAAAAAGACAGATGACATTACGACCGATGCTGCTTTTCTTTCTGTTCTAGATTTCATCTGGGTTCAAATGGTTCAAATGGCTCTCAGCACTATGCGACTTAACTTCTGAGGTCATCAGTCGCCTAGAACTTAGAAATAATTAAACCTAACTAACCTAAGGACATCACACACATCCATGCCCGAGGCAGGATTCGAACCTGCGACCGTAGCGGCCGCTCGGCTCCAGACTGTAGCGCCTAGAACCGCAAGGCCACTACGGCCGGCTTCATCTGGGTAGTGTGGCACTATCATACCCATGGAATCTAACATGATACAGATATTAGTTACAATGGTGTTGAGAAACAGATACAATCGTTAAAACTGAGCAAAGCTCCAGGGCCCGGTTCAATCCGTATCAGAATCAATAGCATATTCGCATCTCTTTTAACCGTGGTAATTCGTTGCTCCCTCGGACAAAATGCTGTGAGAAGTGGTTGCAAAAATATACAGGCTACACACGACTATAAGAAGGATAACAGAAGTGATAAACAAAACTAACGTTTAGCATCCTTATCGTTCATTTACTGTACAATCTTAGGTCATGTTCTGAGTTCAAATATAATAAGGTACCTCGAATAGGAAACCTCCTCCTTGCCAACTACCACGGATTTCGATAATATCGATCATGTGAAACTCAACTGGTGCTTTTCTCACGTGAGGTCCTGAAAGACGTGAATCAAGGTAAACAGCTGGATGGAGTATATTTTAACTCAGTATCACACCTATGATTATCGGAAGTATTATCTTATGAGTATCAAGCGAATTTCGTGACTGGATTAAAAATTTCTTGATAAGGAGGAAGCAACATTTTATCTTGACTCGAAACTCATCGACAGATATGGAAGTAAGTTCAGGTGTGCCCCAGGGAAGTGTGTGGAGACCCTTGCTGTTCCTGTCGAAATATGATAATGATCGCACATGTGCCATAGGGTGGTGGGGTTTCGGGTTCCGTGGAATAGTTCAGGAGTTCACTACACTCAGCTGGCGGCTACACGGGTAGCGGAGGCTGTGTGGCGTGGACTGGGCGGTTTTTTAGGTTAGAAAGCTTCGGGAAAGTACGGGGTGGGCTGCAATCTCAAAGGGTGCATGGCAAATACAGGACGTGCTTGGTTCAAGGAACAATCGGAATTGTAGTTGTAAATTGTTGTAGTTGTGCTGGGAAAGTCTCTGAGCTTCAAGCGCCAATAGAAAGCACAGAAGCTGAAATCGTTATAGGTACAGAAAGCTGGCTAAAGCCTGACATAAGTTCTGCAGAAATTTTTACGAAGTCTCAGACGGTGTTCAGGAAAGACAGATTAGGCAGAATTGGTGATGGAGTGTTTGTGTCTGTCAGTAGTGGTTTATCTTGTAGTGAAGTCGAAGTAGATACTCCGTGCGAATTGGTATGAGTGGAAGTTATACTTAACAGCCGAACTAAGTTAATAATTGGTTCCTTCTATCGCCCCCAAGACTCCGATGATATAGTTGCTGAACAGTTCAGAGAAAATTTGACTCCCGTAACAAATAAGTACCCCACTCATACGGTTATAGTTGGTGGGGACTTCAACCTTCCCTCGATATGTTGGCCAAAATACTTCTTCAAAACCGGCGGTAGGCAGAAAACATCTTCCGAGATTGTCCTAAACGCTTTCTCCGAAAATTATATCGAGCAGTTAGTCCACGAACCCACGCGAATTGTAAATGGTTGCGAAAACACACTTGACCTCTTAGCTACAAACAATCCAGAGCTAATTGAGAGCATCATGACTGATACAGGGATTAGTGATCCCAAGGTCGTTGTGGCTAGGCTCAATACCGTTTCTTCCAAATCCACCAGAAACAAACGCAAAATAATTTTATTTAAAAAAGCGGATAAAGTGTCACTAGAAGCCTTCCTAAGAGACAATTTCCATTCCTTCGGAACTGACTATGCAAATGTAGACGAGATGTGGCTCAAATTCAAAGATAGAGTAGCAACAGCAATTGAGAGATTCATACCTCATAAATTGGTAAGTGATGGAACTGATCCCCCATGGTACACAAAACAGATCCGAACGCTGTTGGAGAGGCAACGGAAAAAGCATGCGAAGTTCAGAAGAACGCGTAATCACGAAGATTGGCTAAAATTTACAGACGCGGGAAATTTGGCACGGACTTCAATGCGAGATGCCTTTAATAGGTTCCACAACGAAACATTGTCTCGAAATTTGGTACAAAATCTGAAGAAATTCTGGTCGTATGTAAAGTACACAAGCGGCAAGACGCAGTCAATACCTTCGCTGCGCAGTGCCGATGGTACTGTTACCGACGACTGTGCCGCTAAAGCGGAGTTATTGAACGCAGTTTTCCGAAATTCCTTCACCAGGGAAGACGAATGGAATATTCCAGAATTTGAGACACGAACAGCTGCTAGCATGAGTTTCTTAGAAGTAGATACCTTAGGGGTTGCGAAGCAACTCAAATCGCTTGATACGGGAAAGTCTTCTGGTCCAAATCGTATACACTCGGCAACTACAATGGATCAAGCATTCAACGTCGTCATAATCAGAAGATCTACATCTACATCTACATCTATACTCCGCGAGCCACCTTACGGCGAGATGAAGATGAAGAGAGACAGAAAGTATATGAAGATATTGAACGGGTAATTCAGTATGTAAAGGGCGGTGATAATCTACTAACGATGGCAGACTGGAACGCGGTAGTAAGGGAAGAAATAGAAGACAGGCTTAAACGATAATCCAGCCTTGGTTGTAAGAATGAGAGAGATAGACTAATGCAGTTTTGACAATAATTGCGAAATCTGTGTTCAAAAATCACAAGAATAGGAGATATACACTCCTGGAAATGGAAAAAAGAACACATTGACACCGGTGTGTCAGACCCACCATACTTGCTCCGGACACTGCGAGAGAGCTGTACAAGCAATGATCACACGCACGGCACAGCGGACACACCAGGAACCGCGGTGTTGGCCGTCGAATGCCGCTAGCTGCGCAGCATTTGTGCACCGCCGCCGTCAGTGTCAGCCAGTTTGCCGTGGCATACGGAGCTCCATCGCAGTCTTTAACACTGGTAGCATGCCGCGACAGCGTGGACGTGAACCGTATGTGCAGTTGACGGACTTTGAGCGAGGGCGTATAGTGGGCATGCAGGAGGCCGGGTGGACGTACCGCCGAATTGCTCAACACGTGGGGCGTGAGATCT
Source organism: Schistocerca cancellata (assembly GCF_023864275.1). Taxonomy (NCBI): domain Eukaryota; kingdom Metazoa; phylum Arthropoda; class Insecta; order Orthoptera; family Acrididae; genus Schistocerca; species Schistocerca cancellata. The sequence continues at coordinate 981,456,522 of NC_064626.1, read as the reverse complement.
CCACAGTACATCGATGTTGTCGCCAGTGGTCGGCGGAAGGTGCACGTGCCCGTCGACCTGGGACCGGACCGCAGCGACGCACGGATGCACGCCAAGACCGTCGGATCCTACGCAGTGCGTAGGGGACCGCACCGCCACTTCCAGGCAAATTAGGGACACTGTTGCTCCTGGGGTATCGGCGAGGACCATTCGCAACCGTCTCCATGAAGCTGGGCTACGGTCCCGCACACCGTTAGGCCGTCTTCCGCTCACGCCCCAACATCGTGCAGCCCGCCTCCAGTGGTGTCGCGACAGGCGTGAATGGAGGGACGAATGGAGACGTGTCGTCTTCAGCGATGAGAGTCGATTCTGCCTTGGTGGCAATGATTGTCGTATGCGTGTTTGGCGCCATGCAGGTGAGCGCCACAATCAGGACTGCATACGACCGAGGCACACAGGGCCAACACCCGGCATCATGGTGTGGGGAGCGATCTCCTACACTGGCCGTACACCACTGGTGATCGTCGAGGGGACACTGAATAGTGCACGGTACATCCAAACCGTCATCGAACCCATCGTTCTACCATTCCTAGACCGGCAAGAGAACTTGCTGTTCCAACAGGACAATGCACGTCCGCATGTATCCCGTGCCACCCAACGTGCTCTAGAAGGTGTAAGTCAACTACCCTGGCCAGCAAGATCTCCGGATCTGTCCCCCATTGAGCATGTTTGGGACTGGATGAAGCGTCGTCTCACGCGGTCTGCACGTCCAGCACGAACGCTGGTCCAACTGAGGCGCCAGGTGGAAATGGCATGGCAAGCCGTTCCACAGGACTACATCCAGCATCTCTACGATCGTCTCCATGGGAGAATAGCAGCCTGCATTGCTGCGAAAGGTGGATATACACTGTACTAGTGCCGACATTGTGCATGCTCTGTTGCCTGTGTCTATGTGCCTGTGGTTCTGTCAGTGTGATCATGTGATGTATCTGACCCCAGGAATGTGTCAATAAAGTTTCCCCTTCCTGGGACAATGAATTCACGGTGTTCTTATTTCAATTTCCAGGAGTGTATGTGGAAAATGCCTAGCAGACATTGGAGTAATCGAGGTGGATTACTTCAGGCTCAGACAGAGATTACGAAATCAGACATTGGATTTTATGGCCTACCTAGGACTATATATCGACTCCAATGACAATTTAGTAATTATGAACGGTAGAATGAAGGACAAGCAATGAAATAATCAGAGTGGGCGGAAATAGGATACTTAAGTACTGAGGAAAGTTGAGATGCGTTTGAAGATCGCTAATACTACTGATACTGCGATAAATAATACCACAATAAGTAGGTCAGTTGAAGAGAAATGGACAGCCGTAGAAAGGATAGTTATAGAAAGTGGGCAGACAAACGTAGGTACGAGGAAGGTAACTGCCAAAATACTTTAGGTAACAGAAGAAATAATTCATTTGATTGACGAAAGACGCAAGTACAAAATAGTGCATGAAAAGACAGAATAACAGCAATATATGTCACTTAGGAATTACGCTGAAACGCCAAAGATATGTAAAGAGGCAGAATACGGCGCTGAGGTCGGCAACTCGTACATAAGGCAACAAGTGTCTGGCGCAGTTGTCAGATCGGCTATTGCTGCTACAATGGCAGGTTATCAAGATTTACGCGAGTTTGAACGACATCGCTACTGCCAGAAAAAGATACTGCAAGAATGGGACCAACGACGATTGAGGAGACTCGTTCAGCGTAACAGAAGTGCAATCCTTCTGCAAATTGCTGCAGATTTCGACGCTGGGCCATCAACAAGTGTCAGCGTGCGAGCCATTCAACGAAACATCATCGATATGGGCTTTCGGAGCCCACTCGCGTTGCACGACACAAAGCTTTACGCCTCGCCTGGGCCTGTCAACACCGACATTGGACTGTTGACGATTGGAAACATATTGCCTAGTCGGACGAGTATCGAGCGGATGGACGTGGATGGATATGGAGACCTCATGGATCCATGGACCCTGCATGCCAGCAGGAGACTTTTGAAACTGGTGAAGGCTCTGTAATGGTGTGAGGCATGTGCAGTTGGAGTGATAAGGGACTCTTGATATGTCTAGATACGACTCTGACAGGTGACACGTACGTAAGCATCCTGTCTGATCACCTGCATCCATTCATGTCCATTGTGGATCCGACGGACTTGGGCAATTCCAGGTGGACAATGCGTCACCCCACACGTTCAGAATTGCTACAGAGTGGCTCGAGGAACACTCTTCCGAGTTTAAACACTCCAGCTGTCCACCAAAATCCCCTGACATGAACATTATTGGGCATATCTGGCATGCCTTTCAACGTGCTGTTCAGAAGAGTTCCCTCCCCCCCCCCCCCTTCGTACTCTTACAGATCCATGAACAGCCCTGCGGAATTAATGGTGTCGCTACCCTCCAGCACTACGTCAGACATTAGTCGAGTCAACGCCACGTCGTGTTACGGCACTTCTGCGGCCTTGCATGATATTAGGTAGGTGGACCAGTTTGTTTGGCTCTTCAGTGTACATGAATAAGAACTGCAGGGAAGCGAAGGCGAAATGTCTGCAGGAAATATTTGAAGAAATCGATGTGGAAGTAGCTGTCCGGTGGACTGATTGGAGGTATAGAAAAGTCGAATCAACCTTCGGCGTCAACTTGAAGACCGCAATGCGAATTTTACAGTTTAATGCAGAAGAGACAGCGAATTGGTGGAAAGAGTACACTGAAAGTCTCTGCAAAGGGGAGGACAGAAGACAGACATGGGACAATAAGGAAGATATTGGGAATCCTTTGTCAGAGTTTAACAGAGCTTCGGAAGGCTTCCGATCAAATAAGAAAGTTATAGATTACATTCCTTCGGGATTCCTCCTCTCATTGGGGTAAATGTCATTCAAATTGCCATTCATGTTGGTGTGGAGAAACTGCGAGATTGGAGACTACCATCATTCTTTTGAAAACTATCATCCAAACAACACCTCAGATAGTAAGGGTACATAAGTACAAGAACTTTGCCATAAACAGATTAACATTTCGTACATGCAAGCAGCTAACAAGAATGTTACAGTGTGTTAAGAACAAGTGTCCCACATTTTGAGAGGCGGTAGTGTGGACCAAAAATGGCCAAAAGTATCCAATAAACATATGCTCTAAAATGCGTATCTTAAGAGCTATGAGCATTTGTTAATCTTCGTTACTAAGAAATACAAGCTCTTTGCCATTAAGAAAGGCCTATAGAAAACAGTAAATAAGTGAATAAAAGGAGAACGCATTAATCTGTTACCGCGAAAGTGCAGAGGTTGCTATATAATCTGCTTACTATAGCATACGACCTGCCCTTGTGAGCCATCACTAAAGGAGGGCACGCTTCTGTCCTAGGTCTTAGGGAATTATGCACTCTCTCAAAAAACTCCAGGTTGGTCATGGATGCGCTGGCAGGTATCAATGACGCGTCCATGTTGTGTTTGTACGTAATTAATAGAACAAAAGGTATCAAATGTCGCCACAATCAAAAATGCAAAGCATTAGGACTGCGGGAACGAGATGCATTGGCCCTCCCCGAGCAATCTATTGTACACTGGGTGTTTCTGTGAGGTGTTGTCTGATATGAGTGTGTCTAGGAATTGTCCCCGCACATATCGGAGAAAATGGGCTAGGGCTCAATTATGCATAAACCACATCTCAAGCTGTTGTTGTAATAGTATCTCCTTTATTACGACGTGCAAGTTGTTCTGTAGGAACCTAACCATACCATATGCCGGTCAACCTGTTTGCTAGTACGTCAGCTCCTGTCAATCACCAATAATTCCTGCCCATACATTATGTGAAAATTTACGCTGACGGCTTGCTTCAAGCCGCTGTAGATTTGCATGAGTCCACTATTAGTTATGAAAGTTGACAATCCCGTACCAAGTGAAAACAGATTCCTCTGTGAACAGCACATTTGTTGTCAAAAGTGGATCTGCATTATATCCTTGCAGTACCCAATAGCAGAACCGCGTTCTTGCGAACTTGGTATGGGTGAAACAATGTTCATTGAGGAGCGCTCACACTATAGGATATTTTTCCACTCGGTGCTCGTAAAGTAGTCGCTCTCCTACGGCATATTGGGAATGGTGCGGTGTAAGCCACAATTTGCCGCTGTTGGTGCTAAAGAGCCAGAGGACGAAAGTCGCTGGAAAAGATGGCTGAATAGCTAAGTGTTCTGGATATTTTTCACCATACATCACACTGGTTCGATGGTTGTTCCCATCTGCCAGACCATGAAAAAAGATTACGTCTGTCATTACTCATATAGATTAACAGGCTTCCACTATGGTGGTAACTGCAAAGATAAAATTGAAATATTAAGGCACTTCAAGATCTTACCAGAGCACAAACTAGTTCCTCATTACAACTCGTGTAAGCGCTGCTTTTTCGTGGAAATGTGAATACTGTTTACAGTAACAACGCCAACAGGTGATTACTGCATGCCGTATGCATGGACAATGACAGAGGAATGTGACCTCATTTCTTTACTGTAGTCTGTAGGTCGTTCGTAATAGAAATGAGCTTGCTGAAGAAGAGATGTGTTTCACAGTAGAGGAGAAAAACATGTGTTAACAATGCTTAACGTATGAATTTTAGACCCCTTCTTGACTGGAAATTATTGTCTTTTTTTGGTCCATTCTCCCCGAAACGCAGGATACTTTTTAACGCCTTGTATACAGAACCACGGAGAAGAAAATCGTGGGGCTCTTAAATAACGATTAGTTCAGCTTTATGACGGGTGTAGTCACTATAGAAACAAATCGGGAGTTGCGCTTGATAATGGAAGCAGGACTGAAGAAAAATCAAAACACGTTCATTAGATTTGCCGCTCTAGAACAGGCATAGCACCATATAAAACGGAGTAACATGGTTAAAATTCTCTGAAAAACTTATGAAAAATATACAGGGCTATTACAAATGATTGAAGCGATTTCTAAATTCACTGTAGCTCCATTCATTGACATATGGTCACGACACACTACAGATACGTAGAAAAACTCATAAAGTTTTATTCGGCTGAAGCCGCACTTCAGGTTTCTGCCGCCAGAGCGCTCGAGAGCGCAGTGTGAGAAAATGGCGACAGGAGCCGAGAAAGCGTATGTCGAGCTTGAAATGCACTCACATCAGTCAGTCATAACAGTGCAACGACACTTCAGGACGAAGTTCAACAAAGATCCACCAACTGCTAACTCCATTCGGCGATGTTATGCGTAGTTTAAAGCTTCTGGATGCCTCTGTAAGGGGAAATCAACGGGTCGGCCTGCAGTGAGCGCCGAGTGTGGGAGGAACTTGATTATCGGCTTGATGTCTGCCGAATCACTAAAGGAGCACATATCGAACATTTGTGAATGCCTAAAAAAACTTTTTGAGTTTTTGTATGTGTGTGCAAAGCATTGTGAAAATATCTCTAATAATAAAGTTATTGTAGAGCTGTGAAATCGTTTCAATCATTTGTAATAACCCTGTAGATAAAAGCGGTTAATTCAGCTGGTATGGAGTATTTACAAGAACCAAGATGGAAAAATAAAAAAGAAAGACCACCGCTACTGTCCGATTATACATTGAGGTAGCAATGACGTAAAAGAAAGAGAGGTTCGATAGTGAGACAAAAGTTAAGCGTGGAAGGACGTCAGAGATAAGGTCCGCTGATGACGTTGCTATCCACAGTGAAAGTGAAGAAGTATTACAAGGAATATTCAATGGACTGAGCAACCTGATATAGGATATGGATTGACAGAAAGCCGAAGAAGCATGGGAGTAGTGAGAAGTAGCAGATATGAAATTAGCGATAAAAGTGACTTCCAAATTGACGACAGCAGAGTAGACGAAGTGAAGGAATTCTGTTACTTGGAAACAAAACAGCCTTTCTTGGCGGACAAAAAAAGGAGACAAAGAGGAAGTTCCTACCAGGAAAAGTCTATCTTTATCAAACATAGACGCTAATTTCAGGAAGAAATTTCTGATAATGTAATTTTGAAGCACAGAATTGTATGGTAGTGAATCGTGGACTTTGGGAACACCGGAAAATAAGAGTAGCCAATGTGGTGCTACCGAAGGACATCGAAATGAAGAGGTTATACGCAGAAACGGCGAAGTAATGAACATACGTAAATACTTCCATGAAGATGAGTGAAGATGACAAGACATGTGATAATAACTTCCATGGTACTATTACGAGTGGCTATAAACGGGGAAAACAGAGATCAGCTTCATTCAACGAATAACTGAAAACGTAGTTTCCAATTGTTACTCTGAAACGAAATCAATGTCACAAGAAAGGTACTGGGGGCAGGCCGCACCAAACCAGTAAGACTGACGAAAAAAATTCAGAATGCTGCGGTGTCAGTTGACCTCGAACAGAAACCTTGTGTTCTTCAATTTGAGTAGTAAAAAAAATTGTTACATTTTCGTTACACAGTAAAGTACACAAACTTAAATGTTCTCTATTCAACTAAATACCTTGGGATTACAATTAAGAACAACTTAAATTGGTAGCATCACACAGAAATTACTGTGGTGTAGGTCAACTAAAGATTGCTATTAATTTGCAAAGCACGTGGAGACGAAACATCTGCTCCGTTCACCACCACCGCCTACCATAATGGTATAAATAGTCTGAATATGGTCACATTCTGACCTAAACCAGTAATCATTGTAAATAAATGTTTCTTTTGCGCTCGAGAGCCTTTTTAATCAATTTTTAAACAACGTATGTACTATATGGGCTGCCTACACCATGCTTGCCCATCATCTTCTGCAGTATACTACGTGGTATTGGACCCTTACCTAGTACAACTGACGGAGGACAACGAAAAAATTCTAAGGTCAGCTCGTTTTGTATTACCACGAAAAAAGATAGTGGAACAGGTAAGATAAAAGTGTTAGGGTGGCAAGAAGAATTTCATTTCTGTAAGATTTTTTCACAAAATTAAATAACCAACTTTTTCTGTTGAAATCCAAACCGTTTTGGTGATTCCCACTTACAGAGGTGCAAATAACCAAAAAAATCTGACCTCGCACGAAAATATTTTGTTCTTCACTTTTCCCTCGTGCTGTCAAAATGTGGAATGGTACGGAAACGGTCTGAAAGTGGTTCTATGAACCCTACGAAAATCACTGGTATGTCAGTTGAATGATAATCGTGTTCATGTAGATGTAGTCTACACTTTGTAGATATCGTCACCTCTGGTTTCAGTTTTAGGGCGTTCTTCACACGGATCACCCTCAAAACCTTAAACACATTTGAATGAATTTGTCCAGTTATTAATGGTTGTATGTCGCGGCTCAGGCTCCACGTGATCTTTGTTCGAATTTGAACAAGTTAAATGAAAACAGTTTTACGACGGTGCAGCACAGCTTTTTATCTGTCTTCACAATAGTTGACAACTAACTTACTATGTAAGTGATGACTATCAAACCAATAAATAACGTTTCATACTTTTCGCGGCGTTTCGATGCAATAAATTAATCTTGGATATTGTGACGCGTGACTCTGTAGTTTCGAAATGTACCGGTATATACACTAAAAAAAATCACAACGCCAAGATTTTATTTACGTAGAGCAATGAAATTATGGGATTAAATTTGTCTAGGTTACACATTTAAGTGAGTTGCAAGTTCATAGGTTAATGTAAGCATGGGGAAAGCCATTAGAAATGTGAAACTTGCGTACATTAATAAACGGTGTAACAGCCAGAATGTTGACTGCAAGCAAGCAAACGTGCACGCATTGTGTCGTACAAGTACCGGATGTCAGTTTGTGGGATGGAATTTTGTGCCTTTGGCACTTGGTCAGTCAGGTGAGGGATAGTTAGTGCTGGTTCTGAACGAAGCTGCAGTCGTCGTCCGATGATGTCTCATACGCACTCGATTGGAGACAGATCTGTAGAGCATATTGGGTTACGACAGCAGTATGCGGACGAGGGTTATCCCATTGGAAATCATTCCCTAGAATGCTGTTCATGAATGAAAGCAATACAGGTCTAATCACCAGAGTGACTTCCGCCCCCGGTAGCTGTGTGGTCAATGCGACAGAATGTCATTACTAAGGGCCCAGGCTCGAGTCCCGGCAGGGTCGGAGATTTTCTCCGCTCAGGGACTGGGTGTTGTATTGTCCTAATCATCATCATTTCATCCCCATCGACGCTCCAGTCGCCGAAGTGGAGTCAAATCGAAAGCCTCGCACCCGGAGAACGGTCTACCCCACGGGAGGCTCTTGTCACACGACATTTACATTTACCAGAGTGACGCACAAAGTTTATGCCAAAACGCATGGGATGACCAGGAGAGCGCTGCTGCTGCATATGAAATTGCATCGCAGACCATAAATCAAGGTGTAGGTACAGTGCGTCTACGCTGCAGACAGGTTGGTTGTAGGCGCTCACCTCGTCTACTTGTAACCGATACACGGTCATCAGTGACACCAAGGCAGAACCGGCTTTCCTCAGAAAATATAACAGACCTCCACTCTGGTCTGCAGTGAGCTCTCACTTGACACAACTGAAGTCGCAAACGGTGGTGGCTTGGCATCAGTAGAATGCACGCTTCAGGACTTTATCTCGGAGTTGTTCTCGAGTAACCGATTTGTAACAGTTTGTTCAGTCATTGCGGAGCCAACTCGAATTTCTGCAGCAGACACCGTACGATGGGCCACAGCCATAGGCCGAACACAACTGTCTTCCCTATCGGTAGCCCGTCAGGAGCTCGGCCTTTTCTTGTGACCGTACCTTCCCGTGACCACAGCTGCCTGAAGTCATGTACAGTGGGTACATTCCTGTCAAGTCTTCCTGCAATATCACGGAAGGAACATGCAGCTTTTCGTAGTCCCATTACACGACCTCATTTAAACTCTGTACGCTGTTGATAATGGCGTCTTCGTCGTCATAAACACATTCTTGCCTAACATCAACTGACTACGTCCAATCTCAAAGGCAACTACCGCTTACGACCATTACAGCGCATATTTAAAACAAACTGGAGCGAAATTTAAATAGACCTCATCTTTCAGGTGTATAAATCCGCCTACCAACTTTCATGTATCTCGCACAACTCCTCCTTTGCGCTGTAATTTCTTTTTCTGTCGGTGTACTTTCATTTCACCTTCACAGATGGCTCGTGACGTTTCAGAAGACGAAGGAAAGCTAAACATCAAAGGCTTACCTCAAATTATGGCGGCAAAATTTCATGAATATTAACGCCATCTCTATGTCCCGTTTGCAGCTTTTAAACTGGTCATTACATCTGTCATACAGGAGATCTGTGTTAGAACGTCGGAATCGCCATGGGCATTGCGTTAACGATACGTCATCATCATATTTATTCGAACGGTACCGTAATAGGAACAACAGGTGAAAGGAAATCGATTGTGAGCTTTCATAACTACGATACCTGCAATATGAAAGACTTGATTCCCTGGTTATTTGTAACCCTAATTCTAACTCAACACTTGGTAGACTGCCACAATCCAATTCCCTAGAGATAAAACTTTAGATTGTCTACGAAACGCTGAGTGATAATTCTTGAGTAACTGGCCTGCAAACGAAGAAAGACTAGCGATTAACGTCCCGTCGACGAGGAGTTCACTAGAAAGAAAGCATCTAACTTCTTCGGTGTCACTCGTTAAATCGATCCCAACGTTCGAGAGTTCTTGCATAGCGTAATGGCTAAACCTTGACACAACAGTTACAGATGCGAGAAAATTCGGATCTTCAATGCTTAACGTCCCGTCAACGACAGGAGCATCGTGCATGGGTCACATGCTCGGATAGGACTAAAGTATAGAAACAGAAAATATCCCGATGCGAGATATTTTGAATGTGCGGATCATCGTGAGTTAGGTTGGGAGAGAGTATGGGTGTATACATAGAACATACTCTTCCTCCTTTCATTACATTTTAAAAACTTTCGTTTCTATTAATATTCGTAAGGGCGCTGATTACTTTGTCGTTGAGCGCCGGTAAACCACAAACGCTGTATCTGGATGCCCGAACTCGGTTTGAGGTCTAGTTCTCCCGCATGTGAGATTAATATACTGATCATGGCGCCATTTCATTCGAAGAGTTTGCTAGAATCACACACCACTGACTTTGTGGATGTTTCATTTCAATTGGTAATAGGAGAAATGAATGCAGTCCACTGGAAAGCCGGCCGGAGTGGCCGTGCGGTTCTAGGCGCTACAGTCTGGAACCGAGCGACCGCTACGGTCGCAGGTTCGAATCCTGCCTCGGCCATGGATGTGTGTGATGTCCTTAGGTTAGTTAGGTTTAATTAGCTCTAAGTTCTAGGCGACTGATGACCTCAGAAGTTAAGTCGCATAGTGCTCAGAGCCATTTGAGCCACCACTGGAAAGACGATGATAAATTAGAAGTTGAAAACATCGCTCTAAAAGCAGGCTAATTGCAGTGCCAAGCCTCAACGATTTCAAAATTTACAAAAACACACCGATCTTTCTGACTCATTACAAACGGAATCAGAGCGTAACAACGTCTTTTACGCAGTTCTCTCATACTAATCGTCAGAGTTGCCTTGCGAACCTTCCACCCTCAGTAGGTATATGATGTCGCGTGTCGTACTACCGCTACGAACATTAAAATAAAATATTTCGCTGCGAGGAAGGTGCCCATCATTCCGTATCACGCTGTTTGGATGTTTCGTGAGTCAGTATCGTAGCTTGCTTAAAAGCTTCACTGTTGGCGTAGCAGTCCTGTAAGCAAATCGTCCTAGGCTAACCCACAGAAAAAAAAGTGATGTGGCTAGAAGTTTTTGAACCAAAAGTCTTTGGCAAAAGAGCCAACTGCGATAGCAGCGTAGATCCGTTTTAGCTTTCTTTATGTGATGCCATAAGATTATCAAAAGCAATCACAGTCTTAACACTATATTATTCCATTACAAGTACATTTCAGGTTCATTTCGGATACCCCCCCTCCCCCCTGAGTACGAAATGAAAATACTAGGCGAATTCGGAAAGTAAGGTCCGATTAAAAAAATATTCAAATGTGTGTGAAATCTTATGGGACTTAACTGCTAAGGTCATCAGTCCCTAAACTTAAACACTACTTAACCTAAATTATCCTAAGGACAAACACACACACGCATGCCCGAGGGAGGACTCGAAACTCTGCCGGGACCAGCCGCAAAGTCCATGACGGCAAAGGTCCGATTAATCGCGAAATGGAAACACTGTGAAAATCAGATGGAACTTTGCACAGATGTGTTGGGCAGTGTCTTTAGTGTGCCTCTCGATCGTTTCACGTCCCTCTTTTCAATTTAGAGTGCAAAGTGATCACGTAGAAATGCCTAAAACATCAGCGTCTCGCACCAAGTATGTGGATCTGGCGCGAGATTCCTTCTGAAGGTATACAGCCCACATAACACAGATGTCAGGCGTTTTCTTCTTCAAGACAAATTTCAGCCGCATTCTACAGGGGCAATGACGACGCTCCTCCAGCGTTTTCGATGGAAGAGTTTGGTCACCCACAATACAGCCTTTAATTGGCTCCCTCCGTTGTTCATCTCTGTTCACATGAACCACTGGCTACAAAGACAACATTTTGGCACCAACAACGAAAGGCAGACCAGCGTAGAGAATTGGCGGAAAGCACAGGCGGATGCTATCTGCAACGACAGTGCTGGAAAGCTTGTGCAACGCCACGACAAATGCTTAAGTCGGAGCGGAGACTATTTAGAGAGGTAGCTGAAAGGTGTGGCTAACTGTATCGTATAAAAAATTTTAATTTTCACTGTGCTTTCCATTTAGAGACCGATCGGACGTTCCTTTGCGAACAGCTCTCGTACATTGTAGATTCAGACATGGTGCATGCTGTACCTACTTTGAGAGGGAGGGGATAGGTAAACAGAAGACTGAACGGTGATTAGATAAACAATTAGCGCTACAAAAGTCCAAAAGAAGACAGCAATTAAAATTTAATGGCAAGTCATAAATGAGAAAATAGATTCTGCCGATTTTCAGAATTAGTTTCGAAGTTTTTACATCTTACATTAGCTGTAAGGATATCAAAATTATGCTGCTCTGATACTAATGATATATGCACAAGGTATCGGAAAAGAGGATAATACCTGAAACAGTTCGGCTAGAGTAGAAAGACTTCACTATCTGTACGAACTATACTAGCATCAAATAATCCATACGCCATCATAAAGACATTTCTAAAAGCCTACATTTAATCCTCATCGAACGGAGACGGAGAGAAAAGGACGAAAAAAGTATATGATGCTTTGTACACAGAATAATATTAAATAATACAGAAAATGAAGAACCCTTACAAGAATAAACGTCTGGTTAATGCGACGTCTTAATAAGAACACGAGAATTTAGCATCTCACAGCAAGAAGCGGCAGGGGTGAAATGACAAATATCAAGATGGCTGTTAACTATACTCATATACACAGACGAAAACGTGAACACAAAGTATTAAGAGACTAAGGACGATATTAAACTAGTCGAGAGAGTGATGACACAAACAAAGTAAAGCACGTATACATATGTTGTTCTCAAACGACGGAGTACTCTGTATTAAAAATTGCGGTTAAATGCGAAGATACTTGTTTCACTGACATCACACTGCACATTATCATGCTATTTTATATGCATGGAAAATGCTGTCGCGGATAAAAAGAACTCTACGAGTATAGAGAACTGATTAACGACGCAGTTTTGCGTGTTACGGCATGTGCTTCACTATCTTCGATACAACATCATGTCCGATATAATGAAAACTCGCATTTCTTTAAGTAATCCAACTGCACGAGGAAAGTCTTTTTGTTCTCTTTCTCCAGATATTTAGATCGGTGAATCATGATGAAATTCATTCGACAATTGCAGGACAGCTACTTTTCCACGATAAATATACCTGACAGTTTCTTTAACAGAGTTTCACCTGTATGAAATTCTGGAAATAATTTCCTGTTTATCTGAAAATCGCTTGCAATACAAAACCCAACCAACAATCTTGAGATACCACTGGAAAGTATTTCATCTATCTTTAGCGACTGAAAGCAGTGGAAATCATGTGGAGCGCCACTTGTGAAAACCATTCCAGTATTTGACAGTATTACTGGTCTGCTTACACAATCTATCAATGGTGTGCGCTCCAAGTTTGAGCGAGCGATGTTTGAGACACGGAGCTCGTAACCCTGAGGTCGGCTAATCAGATCACCATCCTGCAACCCGCTTCAGCTGTCCATGCTTTCCTGGTACCACTTAACGCCAATGCCGTGATGTTTCCTATAAAAGGAATGTAGCCGATTTTATTCCACAACCTAAGCTTGAGCTTGCCTCTAATGACACGGTCGCGAACGAGGCGTTAAAATCTTCAGTTTCAGAAGTGGCTGTCTCATGTTCCAGATAACAATTGATAGAACTTCGTTTAAGTCTGGATGTGTCAACTGCAAGACGATACCACCGCAAAAGGTTTCGTAATAAAATTTATTTCACAGGGGCTTTGTTCAATTGCTATTGCAGTAAGGTGCAAAGTGAAACGGAGTGCATTAACATTCGGCAGAATGAACGTTAGGATATACACAATGTATGATATATACACATCTATGTACATACTGACATCATGTTCCTGGTAGAGGAAAAGAGGGATTCGAGAGTGGATCATATCTTCATGATTTATCGGGATCAAGAGTACGAGAAAAATGTAGTTATGCAAAGAGGCCGAAGAGACGCCACTACCTGCAGTGAACAAGTATCAAAATTAAAACAATATGTCGAGTGATGTAGCAACGTGGTTAAGACACTCGATTTCGATGCGCTAGGGGCGCGGTTCAGTTGCCCGTCGATTCATGAAGACTCAAGTTTTATGAGATTTTTCTCATGCTCCAAGACAGCTCTTCCCCCTCCAACCCCTCCCCCCCGACGCCCCAAGAGTGGATTTCACCACAGAAAATCCAAGACATTTTCCACAACGCGCATTACCAAGGGGGTAGGAGCGTGGGTGTACCTTATTCCCATCCGAAAAATAGATTTTTAGAAACTCGTTGATTTCTGTTACATTGTATTAACAACAAACTTTTTAATGATGTACAGATGCGTAGTACGGTTCAGAACCTGAAATAACTTTTAGCACACTCTTACCAATATCAAAGCACTTTCAATAACGTACACTACCGACTCACGACCAACTCAAAAATTTTTAAATATAAATGTCGTACATTGTTGTTGACTTTTAGTCTGAACATTCCGTTTAAAAGAGATACTGATGTGTAAGTTAGGCCCAGAAACTCGTAATACTGAATACGAAATTCTTTGGGGAAGTGAGATCTCCTACTGAGAGTAAATTTTTGTGTTACATTCAGCTGAAATATTTAAAACATATCTGTAACCTGGTAGAAGGGTTCGGTAGAAACAAAAAATAATTTAACTCAAAATTTTAAAATGTAAATCAACTAACTAGATCCCAACTTTTTTAAAAGGTGGACGTAAAGTCGATTAAGATGCCATTAGATGCGGAGCTTGTGCAGAAGAAAGGTGGCGGAAATTTTACGTCAGCTTTAGACGAAAACATAGACAAATGTGATCAGATCCTCCCGAGTACCAATCTTGCCTCATGAACGCCTCGTTCTCGATGTGTATAGAAAAACAACAAGCACTCTCGACGTGACTTGATTACTACAACGCCATACCTCGTTTTAATTACTTACATATTGTGAAAGGTTATTACCCACTTCATTAGTAACAATGCATGAGGAAGCTCTTATCAGACACAGTCTATTATATTTCTACCACATACACACGTATATAGCGATCCCTCGTATTATCCCTTAGTATTTTTACTTTTCAAAGGATGGAGGTGGGACCGATTATACGATCTGACAACACTCAAGAAGATGCCACAGTTTAGTATAAAGTTTTGTTCCTATTTACATTATACGACCAACAAAAATCGCTCACTCTGGAACGCACTGATTGTGGTCACGGATTGTCGCATCCTGATGAAGCAAATTTCGAGAGGTTGCTAGTTTCTGCATAGAAACCATTGGACACGAAATGATTTCCTATTAGACATTGCAAAGCATCGCTTGGGCAAATATAGTACCATTACTAAGGAAAATTTGCAGATCCGAATGGATACATGAACAAAACATCTAGAGAAATGTAAACATTTAAAATTCATTTGAGTTCCTGGAACTTTAATTTTTGCGACGTTCGAGGTAATCGAACATTAATGTGTCAGAAGTGTTACGAAATACCTGAAAAATTCTACAATTATACCATAATTCCCGGTATTTAATGCAATCGTCAGTCTTTGTCTCTCGCTTATTTCATTTCAGTTAAATAGACGCGAGTAATAATAACTAGCGATCCACATAAACAGAACACTAACAGTGCAATAAAATGGTTCAAATGGCTCTGAGCACTGTGGGACTTAAACAGCGGAGGTCATCAGTCCCCTAGAACTTAGAACTACTTAAACCTAACTAACCTAAGGACATCACACACATCCATGCCCGAGCAGGATTCGAACCTGCGACCGTAGCGGTCGCGCGGTTCCGGACTGAAGCGCGTAGAATCGCTCGGCCACACCGGCCGGCAACAATGCAATACCTAGCTGATAATTCGTAACTGTTACAATTTATGATCCAGATTTATGTCGTCACGCACATCGTCCAATTATATCTGTGCTTATCTGTTGTCATGTCATTTAAAAAATTCTGTAGATATCCGACAACAAACAAATTAAAATAATTAGAAAGGGAAGACGGCACTTTATGATTCATTCTGAGGACTTCAATCAGGGACTGAGATATGTCCAGCCTGCAATATCATTTTTAATGCCTGAGTCTTTGTTAAGTCTTACTTCCGCGAGATTGTTTGCTATTCATGGAATGACGAAATGAGCGGCAGCAGGCTACAAACCACCTGTTTGCGACCGGGAGCTAGAGCCGCTTCTACGCTGTGGAGACGTTTTCCTACCTCCTGTAGCGTGCCAACGCCGCGGCCCTCGGCCCGCCTTGAGGCACTGTACGGACGAGCGTCACTCTCGCGGCAGTGGCGGTCGCCGGTCACCGTTCGCGCGCCACCTCACCCAGCGGCAACCACTCCGCGCGCCACAAGACGCGCCACTGGGGCGCCGCGACGCCGGACGCCGGGCCCAGAGTCACCGCGCATGCGCCGTGCGCGCCTGCTCCCTTCCCGGCGGCCCCGGGCCACGCTTCCACGCAAGCGCAAGCAACCGCCGGTGACGTCACCATTTGGTACGGGGTCGCACAGTCTCCGCGCAGTTACTCCGTGTGCATATCAGCGTACTCAACAAATAGAACTGTCTCGCCGACAGTGCGTAAGAAAGCAGGGTTCGGCTTGCTTCTTGCAGTGGGCAAGCAATCGTGTTTGAAGAGCACAGTGCACCTGACTGCTGAGGTTTTCATTGCGTGAAACCTGAGCCAAAGCTTTCTAATTCTTCTCATTTTTACTTTATTTACACACTATAACGATATGTTTACGTAATGTGTATACATAAAAATACAGTTATAAATGTCCCCGTTCGTAGTCGCCAATTATAACAATATGTTTACTTTTGTGCTGTAACATATAGCTATAATCAGCGGTGGAAATATATTTGCGAACGCTGACCGTGTGCGGCTGTTTCTTGTTGGATCGTCTGATCAGTCGGAAGTTGCATTGCAGAGGAGAGTAAACACCTATTCAAAATATAATTATTTTTGGATAGCTCAACATGAATTTCCTAAGGGACCGTAGTTTATCCTGCATTTACCAGTAGAATATGGCGCGGAGAAAATATTTCACCGCAGGCAACTTCCGTCCGATTTCGACGAAAGAATTCGTGACTGTGAACTTTCTATTTCGCAGAAACATAAAGAAAATTAAGTAACTTCATGAAGCAGTGAGACATAGATTCTATACTAAATAAATAGTCCATACACCTGTTCCATTTAACTATGAATTTATGGCAATTAATAAATGAACTTACACTGCAACGAAGGATATAACATGAATGCCGTTTTGACTGGCACTTCTCTTCTCGTAATGAAAATAATTCCTTTGGCGTTTTCACATATACGTCGCACAATAAATCTACTGCTATGCAGTATTGCACTTTTAGTATTGGACTTTTACTTTAAACAAAAACAATATTGTTTTTAACAATAATAATAGGGCGTCAAGACATGCGCGTCCGACACAAGTTACAAGAGACAAGAGAAAAAAATGAGTAACTGAGTAACTGATCATCGAAAATATCTCGTACATCAAAAGAATGTGTAAAAGTGTTCTTCTTCTGTCAGTTTTTCGCGCCGCGGTTTTCAAAGTCTTTAACTCACTGCATCTCTGACGGCGCTTTGACAATAAACACGTTACGTCACGTGACGTTTACCTTTTACATTCTCGCAACATTATTTGCTAACTGGAGCTGTTGCCGAGCGACTGCTCGATTAGTGAATGATTTAAAATGATAAGGCAATCACATAGTGTTACAACACGTGTGCTCGACACCACAGTGTCAGCTGTTTTTGGCTGTGAGGGTAGACGGACGTGAAGACTACTGATATTATCTAACTATTGTATTCCATTACTGCTTGTCGAGATAACTTTACGGATTACCCAGTCGACTGAGTGTTAGCCAGGAGTTCCGGGAATGCAGTTTGATCGACTGGACAGACACAAAGCTTGTTAAATTATCTTTCGAGTTGGATGGAATTTGGATCTCTTCGACATTCATCAAAGGACTATCTGAAAAAGAACACTACAGAGAGTCTTGTGAATCACTATATGCACTCTAATTAACGTCGAACTTACTGATTCGCTCTTAATTCAGTCATTCCTTATACGAGACAATAGAGCTTATTTAATACATGCTCTTTCATATTGGGTGATCAAAAAGTCAGTATAAATTTGAAAACTGAATAAATCACGGAATAATGTAGATATAGAGGTACAAATTGACACACATGCTTGGAATGACATCAGGTTTTATTAGAACCAAAAAAATACAAAACTTCATAAAATGTCCGACAGATGGCGCTTCATCTCATCAGAATAGCAGTAATTAGCATAACAAAGTAAGAAAAAGCAAAGATGATGTTCTTTACA
Organism: Schistocerca cancellata; assembly: GCF_023864275.1. Classification (NCBI taxonomy): domain Eukaryota; kingdom Metazoa; phylum Arthropoda; class Insecta; order Orthoptera; family Acrididae; genus Schistocerca; species Schistocerca cancellata. The sequence continues at coordinate 981,438,414 of NC_064626.1, read as the reverse complement.
GGAAATGCTCAATATGTCCACCATCATTCCTCAACAATAGCTGTAGTCGAGGAATAATGTTGTAAACAGCACTGTAAACCATGTCCGGGGTTATGGTGAGGCATTGGCGTCGGATGCTGTCTTTCAGCATCCCTAGAGATGTCGGTCGCTCACGATACACTTACGACTTCAGGTAACCCCAAAGCCAATAATCGCACGGAGTGAGGTCTGGGGACCTGGGAGGCCAAGCATGACGAAAGTGTCGGCTGAGCACACGATCATCACCAAACGCGCGCGCAAGAGATCTTTCAGGTGTCTAGCAATATGGGGTGTTTTTTTTTTTTTTTTTTGTTCTAATAAAACTCCATGTCATTCCAAGCATGTGTGTCAATTTTTACCTCACTATCTACAGTATTCCGTGGTTTATTAAGTTTTCAAATTTATACTGACTTTTTGATCACCCGGTACATTCAATGTTGTCCAGTAACGGTTATGTTACAAGATTTCTTCTCCGATGGAAGCATGTCACACAACTCATTAAATTTCATCCACAACAGAAAAATGTGTAAATAGTATTTGTTAAAAGCCAGAAATCACACCATGAGGGCGACGACGAAGTTGTTAAAATCAGTATAAAGGTGACAACGGTCGTAGCATGTTGCCTCGCTGGTAACTATGATAAGACAAAATGATACAAGTGACTAAGGAATATAAATGGCGTTGCAAAACTAAACACTAAATAAACGCTTCATAGTAATACACTAGTTTACTGTGTGCTACACAAATATTTTCCTGTCATGGTAACAACATAAAATAAATTTCGAATGAAATACAGCACAGCGCAGTGCAATCAATAATTGAAGAGTATAGCTGCTGCAAGGTATGTGAATACACAAAAATCCAAAAAATCATCCGTGCTCTACCATCAGCAGCAATTCAAACATATGGATCACTAAACACAGAGAAGTTTTACTCACGTAAATAGCGCATAACCTAAGTTACTGGATGAAGGACTTTGATTCAACAGACAAAATTGTCGAAACCTGTAATTCGCGCTATTTCACACAGCACATTGAATTAATTGTCTGAGTAGGTAGAACTCACATCAGACGGCAGGTTTGACGTAACTGTATACCACTGCACACGGTTGTGCATTCTCCGTCCTATCTGGCCGCAATCGTCAGACATCTGTATTTTTCTGCCATGATAAAATTCTCATCTTGTCATTATACAGAATAATGTTTTCGCTAGGCAAAGGCATAAATATGAGTGGTGCATGCCTCAGTCCTGGTTCAAATGACTCTGAGCACTATGGGACTTAACTTCTGAGGTCATCAGTCCCCTAGAACGTAGAACTACTTAAACCTACCTAACCTAAGGACATCACACACATCCATGCCCGAGGCAGGATTCGAACCTACGACCGTAGCAGCCGCGCGGGTCCGGACTGAGCGCCTAGAACCGCTAGACCACCGCGGCCGGCCTGTCTCATTCCTACGACTGTGTATTTTACAATAGTTACGCGTACTGAACAAAAATATTATATGCAATACATCTCCTATACAAGGAGATTTAGCTGCCCCTGCCAATGGATTTTATGCAGTCGATAAGATCTTCAAATACCACGAGCAAAATTTTTACATTCTCTCCCTCTCTATGTGCAAATTATTAGTTCTGCCGAAAAAGTGAACAGGGTGTTTTTGTAGGAAATTTCATGTAGCTAAATTTTGTACTAGGATCGTTTTCGATAGAGGCCGTGATTTTCGAATTTTTCTAAAGAAAACATACAAACGTTACTTTCAAATATGTTCCTCTTCAGTAACTCGAATACCTCGGCCTCCATAGAAAACATTTCCCTATACAATATTTAATGCAATTTTAACTACATTTACAAAATTTTATGTAATTTTAGCTACATTAAATTTCCTACAAAAAGGACCAGTTCATTTTCTTCTGTACGATTGATAGTTTGCGCATAGCAAATGAAAGAATATGAAACTCTCACATGTGGTGTTTGATGGCATTATGGGTTACATAAAACCTATCGTTATGGCCAGCTGGATCACCGTGTGCTACATGGCAGCAGTACCCAGTGCACACACAACACTGTTACACACGGGAGATGAAAACACGGGAAAAATGTGAGAGAACTCGGGCATTATTAAGTAACTACATAAACAATTATGATTTTGGCTGGGTGACACGTTTAGCATTTAATATCCCAAAAAGTTCATTAACATTTAAGACATGGCATGGGCGACTGAAGGAAATACGGCGATCTGGAGCGTTTCTTAAAATTTTAGTAGTCTTGATCGCAATAAAGAGTAAATTTGCTGATTAGCAGTTTCAGTTGATTAAAAATTATCTTCAGATCATGCTTAATAAAGAAAACACATAAACGAGGAATATAAATATACTAAAACTGGAAATACGATGGTAAAATTTTATTAATAAATTTGTCATGAGACTCAGCGAGCAGAAAATCACTCAGCTTGGCATTAGTAGAGAAAGCACCCCCCATATGTAGATCTAATTTGGGAAACGAAACGGAAACCTAATCATGGATTGCCAGAGAACTGTGACGAACGTACCTTGTTTCTCAGCGATAAAGTGCATCACCAAATTGCGTTAGAAGTCAAGGTTGGGTTGGTTCCCCAATCAGAAAGCAAGAAAAGGTCTTCTAAGATAGGAAGTCACTGTCTATCCGACTAAGTTATCGGTTAGCTCTAGTGTCCTGACGATTTGAAGATACCTAGCAAACACACCGTAGTACCAAGAACGTAAGAGAACGATCTACCTTCGTAGTTAATCTACAAGATAATAACAGTTACTGTTCCTTAGTTTTGATCTGATTAGCAGAACCAGGCAGTTCTAATATTACGGAAAGTGTTTAGTGGTACTCTGCATGAGCTGTTGCCAATTTTTAATGTTTACAAATTATTGCTGTAAGATATTATGATATACTTTCAATGCTTATCTGATAGTAAGCACATAATTCAGATTTATACATAATATCTGAAATTGAGGTTAAAAGGGGTGCCTTGCAGATGCTCTTGGTTGCTTAAAGCAGACTTCAAATCGGCATCAGAATAGCGCTACCACATTATTCCTACTTCCGCTGCTTATTTTCTCTGTCTGTAGCTCGGTCTCCACATAAAGAGTTGGATTGAACAGTTGTAGTGGACGTCCTACTTGTATGGTGACCATCAATTTGGCAAAAGTCTTCAGGAGCACTGATGGGTTAAAACAGGAGTCATTAGTGAAAAGCCCCTCTCACATTCACTGTTGGATATTCGCATGCAGTTAATTGTGTTTATCAGTGTCAGTAGAGAAGGTGGACATTTATTTTCTTCTAGGAGCTTTCGAAAACTTCTGGTTTATGTTAGGAGTCATTTAGATTCTGCAACTGTAATGGAATTCCGCCCTTCGTCTTAACCTCTTCAACATCGAATATAGAAGTGAATAGACGACATTACGATATCGCTGCATGTGAATGAATGCAGTGTACTACCGATTTTTTAAAAAATGTGATGGGTAAAGACTGTTATTTATTTATGTGGCTCTTAAGATTCATATGTGGAACGATTTCATTAATGTTATAAATTTCGTTATTCTAGTCTTGTTTCCAAAAGATTGTAAGATTGGCTGCCATGGCACATGAAACAGAATATCAACATACGATTTACAATTGGTGTAATGGAATCACCACCTTATGTGTCCATATGCCTACGTTTTTGGCCGTACTGGTTGTCACCGAGCGTGCTGTGCTGGTATCAGGCCCGGCCATGCCTGCCGTCACCAGCGTCATAGACAGGCCATTACCTCCCGCTTGCTGTAATCCCGTCTCTGTACTGACACGAATAAAGCAATGTATCACTAACAACTTGCCAGACGGTACGACTCACCACCACCTCTACAGCCCGCATCTTGTGGTCGTGCGGTAGCGTTCTCGCTTCCCACGCCCGGGTTCCCGGGTTCGATTCCCGGCGGGGTCAGGGATTTTCTCTGCCTCGTGATGGCTGGGTGTTGTGTGCTGTCCTTAGGTTGGTTAGGTTTAAGTAGTTCTAAGTTCTAGGGGACTGATGACCATAGCTGTTAAGTCCCATAGTGCTCAGAGCCATTTTGAACCACCTCTACAACTTATGTCCGGGATGGAAGCGGTGCCTGGAACCTGGGAATACTGATGAATGGGATACAACCCATCGGCATTGAAACATGCCGTCACAAGTTACCACAGATATTGCATTCCAAAGACGAATATACACAGGATGGTCCATTGATCGTGACCAGGCCAAATATCTCACGAAATAAGCGTCAAACGAAAAAACTACTAAGAACGAAACTTTCTAGCTTGAAGGGGGATCAAGAGGGCGCTATGGATGGCCCGCTAGATGGTGCTGCCATAGGACAAACGGATATCAACTGCGTTTTTTCAAATAGGAACACCCATTTTTTATTTCATATTCGTGTAGTACGTAAAGAAATATGAATGTTTTAGTTGGACCACTTTTTTTGCTTTGCGACAGATGGCACTGTAATAGTCACAAACAGATGGCTCACAATTTTAGACGAACAGTTAGTAACAGGTAGATTTTTTAAATTAAAATACAGAACGTACGTACGTTTCAACATTTTATTTCGGTTGTTCCAAACTGATACATGTACCTTCGTGAACTTATCAATTCTGAGAACGCATGCTGTTACAGGGTGATTACCTGTAAATAACACATTAATGCAACAAATGCACAAAATGATGTCCGTCAACCTCAATGCATTTGGCAATACGTGTAATGACATTCCTCTCAACAGCGAGTAATTCGCCTTCCGTAATGTTCGCACATGCGTTGACAATGCGCTGACGCATGTGGTCAGGCGTTGTTGGTGGATCACGATAGCAAATATCCTTCAACTTTCCCCACAGAAAGAGATCCGGTGAACGTGCGGGCCATGGTATGCTGCTTCGACGACCAATCCACCTGTCATGAAATATGCTATTCAATACCGCTTCAACCGCATGCGAGCTATGTGCCGGACATCCATCATGTTGGAAGTACATCGCCATTCTGTCATGCAGTGAAACATGTTGTAGTAACATCGGTAGAACATTATGTAGGAAATCAGCATAAATTACACCGTTTAGATTACCATCGATAAAATGGGGGCCATTTATCCTTCCTCCCATAACGCCGCACCATGCATTAACCCGCCAAGATCACTGATGTTCCACTTGTCACAGCCATCGTGGATTTTCCGTTGCCCAATAGTGCATATTATGCAAGTTTACGTTACCGCTATTGCTGAATGACTCTTTGTCGCTAAATAGAACGCGTGCAAAAAATCTGTCCCGTAATTTCTCTTGTGCCCAGTGGCGGAACTGTACACGACGTTCAAAGTCGTCGCCATGCAATTCCTGGTGCATAGAAATATGGTACGGGTGCAATCAATGTTGATGTAGCATTCTCAACACCGACGTTTTTGAGATTCCTGATTCTCGCGCAATTTGTCTGCTACTGATGTGCGGATTTGCCGCGACAGCAGCTAAAACACCTACGTGGGCATCATCCTTTGTTGCAGGTTGTGGGTGAACACTTCCTGTTTCCTTAAATAACGTAACTATCCGGCGGACGGTCCAGACACTTGGATGATGTCGTCCAGAATACCGAGCAGCATACATAGCACACGCCCGTTGGGCATTTTGATCACAATAGCCAAACATCAACACGATATCGACCTTTCCCGAAATTGGTAAACGGTCCATTTTAACACGGGTAACGTATCACGAAGCAAATACCGTCCGCACTAGCGGAATGTTACGTGATACTACGTACTTACACGTTTGTGACTATTACAGCGCCATCTATCACAAAACGAAAAAAGTGGTCCAACTAAAACATTCATATTTCTTTACGTACTTCGCGAACATGTAATAAAAAATGGGGGTTCCTATTGTAAAAAAAGCAGTTGATATCCGTTTGACCTATGGCAGTGCCATCTAGCGGGCCAACCATAGCGCCATTTGGTTTTCCCCTTCAAGCTAGACAAGTTTCGTTCTTTGTAGATTTTTCGTTTGACGCTTATTTCGTGTGATATTTGGCCCGGTCACGATCAATGGACCATCCTGTATATTATGTCCCGTGTATGGTCTTTCTGCTTTTCAATATAAATAAAATGTTGCTTTTTCGCCTCTGCGGATTCAAAAAGTTAAAGTGGACTCATTCTCTAGCGTAACCGCGAAAATTCAGCGCTGGGACCAACAATTGAACCGAAAAGAACATATCACACTAATAAATGGTCTAAATAAGGAGAAAATTCAAAACATTATGCCTATGCACTCAATAATGCCTATGAACTTGATTAAGGAACAATGTTTGGTGTAGAGAATTAAAAACACTGTTGGCCTGAAGACGTAGCCCCAGGATGGCGGAAGACGTCAGGTGAAGACGCCGGGGTAAACTGAAGAATGGGATACAAATCATCAACTTTGACCAGTGATGTAATATTTCAGTCATAGACACTAGTTGTTTATTTCCAAGCTGTAATTAACAAACGGGTTATCTTCTGTAATAAAGAGTCATAAACGTAAATAAAAATAAGTGAATGTTAAACATATAACACGTCAGCCTCAGTTGCAAATAGAAACCAATCTTGACCTAGGTTTCAGCCAAAATAATTTGGCCTTCTTCACAAACTATTGGCACTAAATTATTGCATGCTAAAATTTGGCCATATCAAGTATAAAGCTATAGCACCGTAGTACCCAGTCATAAATCTACATTACTTAGCTGAAGAGAACCAGCAGACCCCACTGCGCAGTCTACCAAATCCGGCCGACGTCTTCTGGGTGCTTCAACTTTTTTATCTTTTTGTGTACATATCTTTCAAGTCTATTACCTGTGAGTTAAGCATACAAGAAGCTGAGCACAAGATTGTGCGGAGAATGTGTCACCAGGGGAATTCCTGTTCCTTAGCGTTACCGTAAAGTACCTACGGAATTGGTTTTTCACAAATTCCCAAACGTGTCTTGATTTAATTTTTTCATCTCTAATATCGAAAGTAAACCCAAGAAAATATGTTCGTGGTATCTGTAACCGGTGACTGATCCACGAGTAGCAGCACTGATAACAAAAATGGCAAGAAACGCAGCCGACGGGAAAACTAAAATATTGATGAGAGACATCCGAAGGTATGTTACAGCCATGTTCTCTCGCTCACCGCTCACCGGCCGTAAAATACCTTTCGAAGTTGGCTGGGAGCAGACAAGAGACGTGTCGGCCTTGGGGAGCGTGACACTATCTTCCCCTTACCTTCCCCTGCCCTAAAGGTGATATTGTGTGGTTCGGAACGTTCCCAGTGGGCGGAGAGGGAGTCCAGCTTCAACACAAGTCCTGAATCTGACAAAAGAATTTTAAGACCGCTCCAGTGTAAACAACGAATGGATACAGTTTGCTCAGAGCCTTCTCAGTTCCACTGTTACCTCTTATGTACTTTTCATAGCAACTGCAAGGCCTAAATATAATTCTGCAAACCACTTCTCATTACCATGAGTAGTTATACTCGTAATATTCCTGTTGTATTCATAAACTGAGTGAAAATGGGATATTTACTTCTCTGTCTGCACAATCATTTATCATTTTTCCCTGTATGCGAGATGGTTTCGCTGGAGTACCCCAAGAGTCGTTCACCATATAAACGTACTGTCCCAAAAATGCCATGGATTACATCGGATAGATATAAACCAGCAGAATTCCTTCTACCTCATCTCTCATGTGTACTTGATTAAGATTACAAACATTCCAGCAATACTCAGTAGTTTATTGCCTGTGCGTAGAATCCATTCAGATGTGGTACAATTCCCAGATGTCTCTAATACACTAATTTCAAATACACACTGTACCTCTGACGTTTTCATCTCTGTTTTTTCCAACTGAAGTAGGCTCGTGGTATGCGGTCCTGAAGTTAATTGATGTTTTGCGACAGAGAAGATGAAGCTTTCAACTGAGCTCCAGGATTTCCGACGCAATCATCGTATTAATAAAAGGGAGGAATGTTAGACATTGATCGAAATGTCAGATTTACAAGAGCAGAAAAGTAGTACACACAGCGCCTGTTTTGAAGGACCAGCACAGAATTTGCTTTAAATTTCCACGGCAAATCGTATACATCGAAAATTATACTTGTCAGGCGATGATCTATCCGTGCTCTTCTAAAGCTCACTGTAGTTATTATCAAGCCTCGTAACCCAGATTGACCGTTCATGTAAAGCCCAACTAGTTCAGATAAGAGGTGAATGGTGAAGAGACGGTTAACTGTCGAAATCCATTCGTTAACGCTGGCACATCATACTGTATAGAAAGGGCTGCTGCATATCTCATATCTTCTAAGTTTATTCTAACCTAACACTGCTAAGATTTTACAATCAACACAAGGATTTCAAATTCGGCCTCACGTAACAGCTATTTCCATAAAACTATTTTTGGCGTAAAAGCTTTTCCCTTCCACAGGATCCATAGATAATTTCCGCGATAAATTATTCTTTTGCCACCTACTCTTTCTAACCTACTTTGAAATACCAGGAAGGATGGAAAACAGCACAACTGTATTTATTTTGCATCTTCATTGTAGTAGGGAGAATACACGTTTGAATATATAGGTGATATGGAACCTTGGTTAGGCGGCAAGGTTTCTCGTTCAGCTTCAGATGTTGCAGAATTTGCACTCTATAAGCGTACAAACGAAGACGCTGGTGTACTGAACAATGCGTGTTACTCAGGGTACAATACGCTGTGCAAATGCCTGCCAAACTGATACACATGGGCTTCTAAGAAACGCATGTCTGATGTTCTCCACGACATCTTCCGAACGCTACAACGTGCAATGCCAGAATGTTCCAGAACACTTTCAGTTGCCAGAAACTAAGTGTACCATTTCTTGTTTTCACATCAGGTGAATCATATTCATACAATCTACGATACTTTATCGTAACTGGCGATGATTTTTTCTGCAAGTCAAACTACTGCTTGCGCGAGCTGTTTTGGAGTCGCCATTTTGACTTCATGCAATCATCCTGCATTCTGGCGGCAATAGTTCGCACTTATAACGCGAGAATATAAATTCTTTCAGATGCTTAGCATTTCATGCAACTTATTTATCATATCTACTGTAGTTTTTTCCTCGGCTTTTGAAATGTGGAAAGTTTGAAAGGGACACCCTGAATCATACATAACCTATTCATAAAATCTAGTAAACAGACAGTTGCAAAATGACGGTAATCTCTCCAAAATGTCTACGTGCAATAAATGAATACAAGGATTCCCTGCGTACTAGTACTTAAATTTCAGAGTACGTGCAGACAACTGACACTTATCTATAGATATGCAGATATAATTAGTATTTTACACGCGTTTTTGTAAGTTATACGTATACATAGCTCACTTAATAATGGTCATGGTGGACGGAATCAACTGGCTGTGGGTAGCGTTACAGAATTTCGCCCAATACAGTCTAGTAAAAGAATAGTGGCGTCACTTAGTAATTCTATTCTGGCACTATACATGTGCTTTTTGTCTGCATCAGAAAATCTAATAAAGTACAGCGGACACGAGTGAAACGAACGGTGAGATGTATTACCTACTGAAAACTGCAACGGAAAAGGTCTTCTATTTTGAACTGATTAGTAACAATATTAATAGATGCAAATGATGCAGCAGCGAAATGAGACAATGGTTTCACGCTAGTGCGCACAGTAGTGCTCATCTACATCTACATCAACATCCATACTCCGCAAGCCACCTGACGGTGTGTGGCGGAGGGTACCGTGAGTACCTCTATCGGTTCTCCCTTCTATTCCAGTCTCGTATTGTTCGTGGAAAGAAGAATTGTCGGTATGCCTCTGTGTGGGCTCTAATCTCTCTGATTTTATCCTCATGGTCTCTTCGCGAGATATACGTAGGAGGGAGCAATATACTGCTTGGCTCCTCGGTGAAGGTATGTTCTCGAAACTTAAAAAAATGCCCGTACAGAGCTACTGAGCGTCTCTCCTGCAGAGAGTTCCACTGGAGTTTATCTATCATCTCCGTAACGCTTTCGCGATTACTAAACGAAGCGAGCTGCTCTCCGTTGGATATTCTCTATATCTTCTATCGATCCTATCTGGTACAGATCCCACACTGATGAGCAGTATTCAAGCAGTGGGCGAACAATCGTACTGTAACCCACTTCCTTTGTTTTCGGATTGCATTTTCTTAGGATTCTTCCAATGAATCTCAGTCTGGCATCTGCTTTACCGGCGATCAACTTTATATGATCATTCCATTTTAAATCACTCCTAATGCGTACTCCCAGATAATTTATGGAATTAACTGCTTCCAGTTGCTGACCTGCTATATTGTAGCTAAATGATAAGGGATCTTTCTTTCTATGTATTCGCAGCACAATACACTTGTCTACATTGAGATTCAATTGCCATTCCCTGCACCATGCGTCAATTCGCTGCAGATCCTCTTGCATGTCAGTACAATTTTCCGTTGTTACAACCTCTCGATATACCACAGCTACATCCGCAAAAAGCCTCAGTGAATTTCCGATGTCATCCACAAGGTCATTTATTATATTGTGAATAGCAACGGTCCTACGACACTCCCCTGCGGCACACCTGAAATCACTCGTACTTCGGAAGACTTCTCTCCATTGAGAATGACATGCTGCGTTCTGTTATCTAGGAACTCTTCAATCGAATCACACAATTGGTCTGATAGCCCATATGCTCTTACTTTGTTCATTAAACGACTGTGGGGAACTGTATCGAACGCCTTGCGGAAGTCAAGAAACACGGTATCTACCTGGGAACCCGTGTCTATGGCCCTCTGAGTCTCGTGGACGAATAACGCGAGCTGGGTTTCACACGATCGTCTTTTTCGAAACCCATGCTGATTCCTACAGAGTAGATTTCTAGTCTCCAGAAATGTCATTATACTCGAACATAATACGTGTTCCAAAATTCTACAGCTGATAGACGTTAGAGATATAGGTCTATAGTTCTGCACATATGTTCGACGTCCCTTCTTGAAAACGGGGATGACCTGTGCCCTTTTCCAATCCTTTGGAACGCTACGCTCTTCTAGAGACCTACGGTACACCGCTGCCAGAAGGGGGGAAAGTTCCTTCGCGTACTCTGTGTAAAATCGAACTGGTATCCCATCAGGTCCGGCGGCCTTTCCTCTTTTGAGCGATTTTAATTGTTTCTCTATCCCTCTGTCGTCTATTTCGATATCTACCATTTTGTCATCTGTGAGACAATCTAGAGAAAGAACTACAGTGCAGTCTTCCTCTGTGAAACAGCTTTGGAAAAAGACATTTAGTATTTCGGCCTTAATCTGTCATCGTCTGTATCAGTACAATTTTGGTCACAGAGTGTCTGGACATTTTGTTTTGATCCAGTTACCGCTTTGACATAAGACCAAAATTTCTTAGGATTTTCTGCCAAGTCAGTACATAGAACTCAACAGTTAAGGTTAGCGGCATCTGGAGACGTAACACGTCTTTACTATTGTGCCGATTCAGGACAGGGTCTGCAGATGTCAAGATCAAGTGTGTCCATCATACACACGTCGTAGTACGTTCAAGTCTCTGGGAACCGCATTCCTCACACATTTCTATTTAGTAGAAGCTGCGGTGCAGAGTCGTGAATAGATCAGACTCCAGTCGTAATGGTCGGCCTATTTTTAACGAAGTTGCTGTCGGACTGAAGTGGATGAGATTCGTAGTTCTCACGGTCATACTGATAAAAACTTAATATTGTACCCATAAGATTATACATTGGTCAAAAGTACAGGGCTATTACAAATGATTGAAGCGATTTCATAAATTCGCTGTAGGTCCATTGATTGACATATGGTCACGACACACTACAGATACGTAGAAAAACTCATAAAGTTTTGTTCGGCTGAAGCCGCACTTCAGGTTTCTGCCGCCAGCGCGCTCGAGAGCGCAGTGAGGCAAAATGGCGACAGGAGCCGAGAAAGCGTATGTCGTGCTTGAAATGCACTCACATCAGTCACTCATAACAGTGCAACGACACTTCAGGACGAAGTTCAACAAAGATCCACCAACTGCCAACTCCATTCGGCGATGGTATGCGCAGTTTAAAGCTTCTGGATGCCTCTGTAAGGGGAAATCAACGGGTCGGCCTGCAGTGAGCGAAGAAACGGTTGAACGCGTGCGGGCAAGTTTCACGCGTAGCCCGCGGAAGTCGACGAATAAAGCAAGCAGGGAGCTAAACGTACCACAGCCGACGGTTTGGAAAATCTTACGGAAAAGGCTAAAGCAGAAGCCTTACCGTTAACAATTGCTACAAGCCCTGACACCCGATGACAAAGTCAAACGCTTTGAATTTTCGGCGCGGTTGCAACAGCTCATGGAAGAGGATGCGTTCAGTGCGAAACTTGTTTTCAGTGATGAAGCAACATTTTTTCTTAATGGTGAAGTGAACAGACACAATGTGCGAATCTGGGCGGTAGAGAATCCTCACGCATTCGTGCAGCAAATTCGCAGTTCACCAAAAGTAAACGTGTTTTGTGCAATCTCACGGTTTAAAGTTTACGGCCCCTTTTTCTTCTGCGAAAAAAACTTTACAGGACACGTGTATCTGGACATGCTGGAAAATTGGCTCACGCCACAACTGGAGACCGACAGCGCCGACTTCATCTTTCAACAGGATGGTGCTCCACCGCACTTCCATCATGATGTTCGGCATTTCTTAAACAGGAGATTGGAAAACCGATGGATCGGTCGTGGTGGAGATAATGATCAGCAATTCATGTCATGGCCTCCACGGTCTCCCGACTTAACCCCATGCGATTTCTTTCTGTGGGGTTATGTGAAACATTCAGTGTTTAAACCTCCTCTACAAAGAAACGTGCCAGAACTGCGAGCTCGCATCAACGATGCTTTCGAACTCGTTGATGGGGACATGCTGCGCCGAGTGTGAGAGGAACTTGATTATCGGCTTGATGTCTGCCGAATCACTAAAGGGGCACATATCGAACATTTGTGAATGCCTAAAAAAACTTTTTGAGTTTTTGTATGTGTGTGCAAAGCATTGTGAAAATATCCCAAATAATAAAGTTATTGTAGAGCTGTGAAATCGCTTCAATCATTTGTAATAACCCTGTATATAAAAATATAATATGGTGTCAAATCATTAACCCCTGCGCATGTCGAAAAAGATTATTACAAAATGATACAGGTTAATGAAATATATTAATGAAATACATAAAATTTCATTAGTAAATGGTATTACCGCCTCCACTCCCCTTACAACATACACCCACATTTGCAGCTATTACTGATATCATATAAGCAAACTGAACACAACCATAACCATTAATTACATGGCTACTGATGTGTAATATCGATGTGTACAAAAAAGGGGAAACCTGCTCAAAACGCCTTAGGAGTCCTTTACAGCAATAGCTCTTAATACCGGTAAATACTTTCAAGTAATGGAAGGGCGCTTTCATTAACTAAAGTTAGTGCATGCAAAGGTAATGATATTGCCGGTAATTAAAATACTTATCGAACAAGTAATGAGACGATAAACGAAAGTAACTAAACTTTAAGTGTTGTGTTCTTCAGTCCGAGGGCTGGTTTATAAACTTTATAAATTTGTGGTAAGGTCTTACGGGACCAAACTGCTGAGGTCGTCGGTCATTAAGCTAGGGCTGGTTTGACGAAGCTCTTCATGCCACATTATCCTGTGCAACTCCGAATAACAACTGCAACCCACATCCTTCTGAATTTACTTATTGTGTTCACATCTCGGTCTCCCTCTTTATCCTAACCCCCTCACCACGCTTCCGTCCACTACAAAATCAAAAACTGTCAGAATAATATACCACCGCACTAGAGCACCTGGAGTAGTCAACATTTCCTCAGTATTACTGAGATCGTTGGGTTGGGTGAGCCAAGCATGACAGAACATCTCCACCTGGTATCGAAGATGAGTCGGGCATATGCCCTCTGACCTCAAGAAGAATGTAATAATTCCAGTTCCAAGGATGTTGCTGTCACCTGTCAACACCACTGAACCTCTTTTTTTAATAAGTCATGATCTCAGAATAGTAATATGAATTTTCCACGGAATACTAGAAAAAAAACTGTAGAATTCGACGGAGATCAGTTCAGATTCCGGAGAAAGGTAGCAATACACGAGGCAACAAACAGCGACTGGCGGAAGCAATATTTTATTTTCATTCAGAGTACCTCTCTTTGAGCGTCCTTCTTCTGACAACGTAAGGACAATATCAGCGAACAGGTTATTAATTAACCCAGTCTACACTGTTTATTGAGCAAATCTATTACAAACACGTAAGCGTTTCATCCTTTGTGTCCGCACAGATCGATGTCCACCGGGAGAAAACAAATTATACCTCAGTATGAATTTTTCATTTACTTTAAGACAACTGGAAATGGGACGCAACAAAAATAAGATTGATCACGTCATCGCCTAATCGATAGTAAAGGATACCTGCAGAGGAAAGAAAACATGAAAACGCTAGATAAAACCACGAAACGAAAAGCAATGGATTACTTCTCAGTCGTGTGATATGAGTTATAAGATCGGCTCTAGGAAGGGCGGCGGGGGCGAACCGGGCCACCGCCCAGGGCGGCAAGGTTTTGGGGGCGGTAAAAATATTAGATTTTAATATGTTTTCTAAAGTATTAATCAAACAAGACAACGAAAGTTTTACATAAATGAAGAAGTGTGAGAAAAAGTTGGAAATACAAATCATTCATAAAAACTTGTCTGACTGCAAATTACATACCGTACTGAGAAACAGCTGACGTTAGAAGAGCTGGAGTAGGTCATCTTAGGGCGTTTTTCAAAGTAGCAAAGCTTGCTGTTGGCAGTGTTCCCACTTCAGTTTCTTCCATGTTCTTACACAATTCAAACGTACACTACTGGCCATTAAAAGTGCTACACCACAAAGTTGGCGTGCTACAGACGCGAAATTTAAAGGACAGGAAGAATATGCTGTGATAGGCAAACGATTAGCTTTTCAGAGCATTCACACAAGGCTGGCGCCAGTGGCGACACCTACAACTTGCTGGCATGAGGAAAGTTTCCAACCGACTTCCCATACACAAACAGCAGTTGACCGGCGTTGCCTGGTGAAACGTTGTTGTGATGCCTCGTGTAAGGAAGAGAAATGCGTACCATCACGTTTCCGACTTTCATAAAGGTCAGCTTGTAGCGGATCGCGATTTCGGATTATCGTATCGCAACATTGCTGCTCGCGTTAGTCGAGATCCAATGACTGTTAGCAGAATATGGAATCGGTGGGTTCAGAAGGGTAATACGGAACGCCGTGCTGGATCCCAACGGCCTAGTATCTCTAGCAGTCGAGATGACGGGCATCTTATCCGCATGGCTGTAACGGATCGTGCAGCCACGTCTCGATCCCTGAACGACAGATAGGGGCGTTTGTAAGACAACAACCATCTGCACGAACAGTTCGACGACGTTTGCAACAGCAAGGGCTATCAGCTCGGGGACCATGGCTGTGGTTACCCTTGACGCTGCATCACAGACAGGAGCGCCTGTGATGGTGTACTCAATGACGAACCTGGGTGCACGAATGGCATCCAGGTTCTGTTTACAGCATCATGATGGTCGCATCCATGTTGGGCGACATGGCGGTGAACGCACATTGGAATCGTGTACTCCATACTGGCGTATCATCCGGCGTGATGGTATTGGTTACACGTCGCGGTCACCTCTTGTTCGCATTGACGGCACTTTGAACAGTGGACGTTACATTTCAGATGTCTTAAGACCCGTGGCTCTACCCTTCATTCGATCCCTGCGACACCCTACATTTCAGCAGGATAATGCACGACCGCATGTTGCAGGTCTTGTACGGATCTTTCTGGATACAGAAAACGTTCGACTGCTGCCCTAGCCAGCACTTTCTCCAGATCTGTCACCAATTGAAATCGTCTGGTCAATGGTGGCCGAACAACTGGCCAGTCACTACTCTTGATGAACCGGTATCGTGTTCAAGCTGCATGGGCAGCTGTACCTGTACACGCCATCCAAGCTATGTTCGACTCAATGCCCAGAAGTATCAAGGCCGTTATTAAGGCCAGAGGTGGTTGTTCTGAGTACTGATTTCTCTGAATCTATGCACCCAAATGGCGTAAAAATATAATCACATGTCAGTTCTAGTATAATATGTTGGTCCAATGAATACCCGTTTATCATCTGCATTTCTTCTTGGTGCAGCAATTTTTATGGTCAGTCGTGTACCTACCTAAAACTGAAAAAGCGCCTAAAGAATGGAAAACTTCACAAAAAAGAAAGAGTATTATGCCCTAACAGTTCCAATGCAGCAGCATTAAACGCATTTAGCAGGATCGCTGAAACACTTTGTAATAAACAAATGAAGAATAAATAAAATACCGACTGCCTACCACATTCCGAAATCTTCTGAATCCGGATATTGTAATTAAGAGGCGTTTATACGTGAAAAGACCCATCCACCACCAGTCCCTCTCCTTCGGATCCTCCATTCATACCATTTATATTTATCTTCATCTTGTCATGTTTCTCTAAATTAATTTTTCTTATATGCCTGAAACTTCTTTTTAAGTTTATCCTCATACATTTTTCTTTATCGGAGCTGGAGGCAAAAAGTAAATTTTAACATACCGAAAAGTCCTATCAGACTTGAAAGCGTTCCGTCCGGAACCGCGCTGCTGCTACGGCCACAGTTTAGAATCCTGCCTCGGTCATGGATGTGTGTGATGACCTTAGGTTAGTTAGGTTTAAGCAGTTCTAAGTTTAACGGACTGATGATCTCAGATGTTAAATCCCATAGTGCTCAGAGCCATTTGAAGCAATCGCCGACTTGACTGTGGAGCTGAAACAGCTGCACTGCACGAACAGTTCTCCTGTCCCGCCGTACATTACACTGTTTGGTTCCAACGACGTCACTGTTACTTTTCGGTGTAATAACTGAAAGTAGTTTCAGAATTGCTTGATTTGAGTCATAATTCACGATCGTGGCATATCAGAAGGCACACTTTATCGATATTCGTCCATACAAGTTTTTCCATTATGTATTACAACACATTAGATCTGCAATCAATCGCTGTCTTATGACCCTCCACACTGTACAGCAGAAGCGAAGACTACACGGCAAACAGCGCAGTACTCAGCTATACAGGTTTCTACACATCTCGGCCATCTGTTGTTGTCTCCGGTACTGCCGCTCCGCCTAAGCGCGGTGTTACGAATTCTCCACCCCTGGGTGCCATCACCAGCTTCTTAAAGGTGTTGTTTACTTATATTTTAACCGTATGATGAACACGCACTGGTGAATCAACATGCAGACGCATTTCCTGTAACGTAAACGAGGAATGAAAGTAGGGAACTGCCATCGCTGTGAGATATCGAGAAATAGAGAGTTGATTTTGTAACAGAGGATAATGTAGCCGACGTTTAAAATTTATAAAACATCAACATTTATTTACTAATTTAGTATTTTTTCCATTCTTAGAGGTATTGTCCTTACCTCTCTTAGTAGGATAAGAAATCCGTCCCTATATTGTAAAAAATACAGCGAAGACTCACAGGGACTTATTCCTTAGCCAAGTTTCCACTGTGGCGCTACTTCCACGAGTATAAAGTTCGCTTGAGGCAGACCACTCTGCGTTCGTCGCGGCTCTGTGTTGTGGTTAATGTTTTCGCCAATGATAGCCTGCTGATACGTCTGTTCACCGCTCTTGTCCGGCTTGGGTAGTACCTGTACAGCGGCTACCTCCTCCTCCATTCTGATGTAGAACGTTATCGAAACTGTCAATAAGCCAGAACGGGCGGTACGGTGCTAATTGAAATAACTGCTTCGCCGACGGATGCAAAGTGGAAACAGACTAAGACGTTATGTGGTATTTGAGACAGTGGTAGATACAGTTAGAAACTTTACTCGAACTCTTGCCGTGTGTAGTCGAACCAGTCGTAAAGGGAATGAATACCTAATTTCCTTTTGACATCTGTATTTCTTAACTAAAAATTTTCCAAGCAGTCTCCCATTTGTACTTTGATATACAAGGCTTTTTTGTTTCCATAGCGGTTCTTTGTGTGGTGTCACCGCCACACTTGCTAGGTGGCAGCCTTTAAATCGGCCGCGGTCCGCTAGTATACGACAGACCCGCGTGTCGCCACTGTCAGTGATTGCAGACCGAGCGCCGCCACACGGCAGGTCTAGAGACACTTCCTAGCACTCGCCCCAGTTGTACAACCGACGTTGCGAGCAATGGTTCACTGACAAATTACGCTCTCATTTGCCGAGACGATAGTTAGCATAGACTTCAGCTACGTCAATTGCTACGACCTAGCAAGGCGCCATTTATCTTTTGCTGGTTATCTTGTAATGCCAGTACCGTCAGACCGATGTTCACCAATTATGGACTAAAATGGTTCAAATGGCTCTGAGCACTATGGGACTCAACATCTTAGGTCATAAGTCCCCTAGAACTTAGAACTACTTAAACCTAACTAACCTAAGGACACCACACACACCCATGCCCGAGGCAGGATTCGAACCTGCGACCGTAGCAGTCCCGCGGTTCCGGACTGCAACGCCAGAACCGCTAGACCACCGCGGCCGGCTATGGACTAAAGTTAAGTATTACATCAACTACGTACTTTATTTGCTATTATAAATTCCCTTAACTGTTCCAGACCTCACGCCAGTCTGCGTGAGCTTAACGCGTGCCTTTCGGCATCCTCGCATAGTGACTTGGCTGTCTTGCCAAGTCTCAACAAGTTTATCCCATCCTCGTCGCCAAACTTGTTGTGACTTGGCAAGACAGCCAAGTCACTATGCGAGGATACCGAAAGGCACGCATTAAGCTCACGCAGACTGGCGTGAGGTCTGGAACAGTTAAGGGAATTTATAATAGCAAATAAAGTACGTAGTTGATGTAATACTTAACTTTAGTCCATAATTGGTGAACATCGGTCTGACGGTACAGGCATTACAAGATAACCAGCAAAAGATAAATGGCGCCTTGCTAGGTCGTAGCAATTGACGTAGCTGAAGTCTATGCTAACTATCGTCTCGGCAAATGAGAGCGTAATTTGTCAGTGAACCATTGCTCGCAACGTCGGTTGTACAACTGGGGCGAGTGCTAGGAAGTGTCTCTAGACCTGCCGTGTGGCGGCGCTCGGTCTGCAATCACTGACAGTGGCGACACGCGGGTCTGTCGTATACTAGCGGACCGCGGCCGATTTAAAGGCTACCACCTAGCAAGTGTGGTGTCTGGCGATGACACCACACTTTGCACTTCTACAACTGTATCAAAGCTACACACTTTCCTGTGTTTATCTTTCCGTGGAAGAAATGCTCGAGCGGCATCCGTCTCCACTGAAAGAACAGAGTGCAGTGCGATTCCACTGTCGCGGAATATTTTACCGCCACACTACGGGTCGACCCGCAGGAGCTCGATCGCACATGTAGGCTTGCGAGAAAATGGGCCCCACAGCGGGAGGAAAAGAACCAAAACACGCCGCGCGCGTAGCGGATACTAGGCTTTTCGGTTGGTAATTTCACTGCACAGAAACAGCGCTCTGTTTCTTAATGGACTCATCAGCCATGCACAGCTTACATTTGTCTATTAACTTCGAAAATAAATTATGTAGCTGAAGAAGATTCTGTCAGTGGTCTTATCAGTCCTTTTGTAGGTTTTCCAATGAACACTACAGCAACTACAATGATAAAAGTTCATATTTGTACTTTCAACTGACAGTGATCAGAGACTAGTGATTCAATGGGAAAAGCTTTCTCATTGTGACGTGGAGTGTTATAAACTCTTACAATACTTGAAGCAGGAAGCATCTCCTAGTCTAAAAGCTACACTAAACTCCACCCGAATACGCCATGAAGGCCCAACGGTACCGACGGGCCGCCGTGTCATCTTCAGCCCACAGGCTTCGCTGGCTGCGGATATGGAGGAGCATGTGGTTAGCACACTTCTTTCCCGGCCGTATGTTAGTTTGTGAGAGCGGAGCCACTACTTCTCAGTCAAGTAGCTCCTCAATTTGCCTCACAAGGGCTGTGTGCACTTGTCAGTCAGTACAGGAAAAGACTAGGTGAAAGAGAAAATGCAGACAAAAAACTGAAATTTTCGTTAGAAAAGTTTTTTCACTATATAGGAGAAAGAAGATGACCTGTGCACAAATGCAAATATAGACAGTCAGCCAGTACATGAAATGTATTAGCATTTTCGCGTATGTACAACCATCACCTCTATAATGGAATGACGACTGTGAAAATTTCTGCCGTATCCGGATTCGAACCCGGATTTCCCGCTTATTGTGAGTGAACACCTTACCATTAATTAGGCTATCGGTGCACGCTCCCCGGTCACGCCAAACTTTCAGACGTCATCATCTATGCGTCTACAATCTGCACTCGTACATCTATTGTGTATATTCCCGTACAGTTAAGACATCTGAAATGAAATTCGCTTGCCCTTTGTCGGCGGATAAATACGATAACGCCTCTTGTGTAGAAGTACGATGCAAAGTTCCTTCGGACATGCATGTATGTGTCGTGTATCTGAACAACATAGGCACTGCAGTCTCGTATAAATCACGCTAATCCGTCTGTAGGTGCGGATGTAGTGTATCTCCAAGATCAAGGATAAATCGGACACTGTGTGCGAGTTATGTAGTTGATTCACATGCCGCAACAACTGATGGACTTAACATCTGAGGTCATCAGTACCTTAGAACTTAGAACTACTTAAATCTAACTAACCTAATGACATCACACATATCCACGCCCGAGGCAGGATTCGACCAGACTGAAGCGCCTATAACCGCTCGGCCACAACGTCAGGCCTACTTTAGTCAAAAGAGTCCTTCCAGACAATTAAATGAATTTGACAGCTGTAGCAAGGGTGTGTCTCATCGTCGCTTTACTTCCAAAAATTAAAATTACAATCTGTGCAGTGGTGAAATTGTTCAGGGAAAATGCTTAGTTTTTTCAGAAACCGCAGATTTTTTGTTTCCTACACAAAACTCTTTTCTAACATTAAAATACTATTCTCTTCATGTTCATATATTTATAGTAACTAGCGACACGTTTCTGATACGTTAGCTAACCACGATGGATCCCAAGTGCACTTAGAATCGCATCAAAAGTGGGTGGAGCTCTCCTGGAGATTAAAATCTGGCAAAACCGTCGATGCAGGAATTCTGCAAATATGAAATGTGGAAACCGAGCACTGGAAGGATATAACAGTACGCCTTGTAGCAATGATTCGTTTTTTGGCTAGATAGTGCCTTCCTTAATGAGACGCTTCAGACAAACTGTTTACTCGCAATAATATGAATTTCTTAAACGAATTATTTCGAAAATTTGATTCAGCTCTAGGTAGACATATAAGGGGAACAACAAGTACTGAAAATATATCTCATTATTATCAGGAGTGAAGCATATAAAAAGAAATAATTCATATTCTCCATCAAAAAATTGAAAACAAAATTTTGTCTGTATTGAAAGGTGCTAATTATTATTTTATAATTTTACAGTGTACACCAAATATTTTTGGTGTTGAGCAAATGATAGTGATAGTGCGTCTCGTTAATATGAATTTTACTAAAGCTGACCCTTATGATATACATATTACAGAACATTTTCTTGACTTTGTAGTTCTAAGAGATACATGTGATTTGGGACTTACAGTGGTAGTTTTCAAACAAATAAAGGAAATAAACATACATTTGGGGGGATACGAGGGGGCAAGAAAACATTTTGTGGTTCTAATATAAAAACAAAGAACATAGGAATGCAAAGTGGCCTTTTGATATAAATCCTAAGGAATTTTGTATTCCGTACAGTAGTCATTCTAGAAATATAGTTGTGAATGATACCGTAAAGCCACTAGAACACTCAGTTTCATTCAGTTTTTGGTGAGAAAATTTATAATTTCTTTTGTGGGTCCACACGACACTTGGCTGTATGGGATAGCCATATATCTCCCCTAACACTGAAGTCAGTGAACACAAAAGACTGAAAATTAAGACTGACACAGTCGTCCTTCTTACGTATAATATAGAGAGTTCTATGACCCCTTGAAGTACGTGAAGACGAAAATACAATCGTTGCACTCAAGGCTGGCTGTCTGACAGATCGTCTCCTTGATATTACGTTCCTTGTTCACGTAGTAGGTTTGGAATTGTGTATCAGTCCATATTAATATTGTAAGCACAGTGCTACAAAAAAAAATTAACACAGATATATCGAAACTTACTGATTTACACAAAAAGCACAGTATTCCACAAACTACAGGGAGAACCTGAAATTTCGCACTAATGAACTGGTAACCCGACTAGATATAAAAAACTCCACCGCCGGTGGTACAATGCAGTTACAAAAGAGACAGAAAAAGAAACATTTGCAATATGAGGAAGAAGATGAGAAAAATGGAGAGCACGATATGCAGTATAAAACAGAATTTTATGTTAAAATACTGGATGTTACAATATATGATCACAGTGAGAGAATTTAACAGCTCAAAAGTCACAGTAATCTTTCAGATTTTTTTGTACGAGTTAGAGATGGATAAGGCACATGACGTTCTAAGCAACAATTATAGCCAAGAACAGACTAAGGACATCAGTCTTGTACTTTCTAAAGATGAACTTAAATTAGTCTCAACGTTGGTAAATACCGGTAGCGTACCAACGGAAACTTTGAAACTCGGCCACACACCGTGGCGAACCCATCGGTACCACCCGACAACCGTGTCATACCCTGTTAATAGCATCTTACGAGCATAGTGGTGGGTCGTGGAGTCGGTACACCGCTCTCCCAGCCGTTGTCAGTTTTCGTGACATGAAGCCGATACCGATCAGTCAAGTGGGTCCACAGTTGGCATCACGAGGATGAGTGCATCCCGTTTTACTCCTTCCGCCATGGATATTTCCCCAGAAATACTGGGAATGAGACCCAGGTCCTCTGCATGGCAGTCAATCGCTGTGACTACTCCGCTACAGAAGTGGCTAACGTATATCTAGCCTTGAGAACTTTGCTATCACGGTCGGTGACTGTGGTAAATGGAGAAAGACGTTTTGTGAAGTTTAAACTGATTAAAATGCTCCTGAAGTGAACAATGGAAGATTCACAACAGTGTGGACTAACAACTGTGAAAAATGAACTTGGGCTAGGTAAATGCTGGATTTCAACGAAGTCGTACAGGAGTTGGCCAAAACAAGAAATGTGGCTGTGTTACAAGACCTGTACTCATATGTTTATCATATATTTTAATTTTTCTTCGTTTATAAAGCCATTAATTTTTTTCTCAAATACTTAATAATGATCTGTTCTAAGGGTACACCTACATTTGTTTTGTCTACAGCGAAATAGGTTGCCAAATGTCAGTCGTCTGTCCGAATCCATTATTGGCGGAGCTATTTCACATTTTTAAGCCGCACATCCACATTAACATCTCTTAATAAAGTTATTTTAAATATCCGGCCTATTTTCCAATAAACAGGGTGATTTTCTCCACCGTGTACAAACTCTATGGACTGATCGATGAGAGGATATGGAACAAAATAGGTTTAATGAAGCAATGTCTAGAAATGCATGGTTTCCATGCTAGAGACCATTTATTCGGTGATACATTGTTACAGAGAATGCAGTTTAACTCGCGCTGTAGTACGCAGCCACAGTTACAAGATGTGTTGTAAATGGTTTCCATGTGCCTCAACACATGCTTATACATGGCGTAGCATGTTCTGTTTCACACGTTCAAATCGCCGGGGCAGCATGAATATGCTGCTCCAGTGTCTCCACATCTGGAATGGGCCCTGCATGCATGATACTTTTGAGATCACCCATAACCAGAAATTGTACGGGTTGAGATACGGTGAAATAGCAGGCCATATATCTGGACCCCCTCTTTCAATCCATCAACCAGGAAATACACGACTGAGATGCATATGTATGTTAATGGCGAAGTTGGCTGGGGCACCATCATGTAGCAGCCACAAAACCCTCAGAATCATTACTGGCACTTCTTCTGGCAAAGGAGGAAAAATCAGCTGCATGAAACGTCTGTAATTCCAGCCTGTAAGGCGACATGGAAGTGAGACTGGTCCCAACATATGGCCATCAATTATCCTGGCCATGGAGAATGTTCCACCCAGTCGTTTGGCTTACCTAGTACTGGTGTACCAATTGCCTGGTACTGACACGGCAGTCGCCTTCCACAGTGTTAATCATATTTTCCTCTAAGTATGTTGCCCGAACATTTCTGCCAAGGCCTTTATGATTTCCTACTTCCTGGAACGACACTGCCTCAGACAAATGGTGAAACCTGTTGCAAACATAGAATGCTGCAGTTGCTGTCGGCAGGGATAGGTCTCCAGATAGAACTTTGCTATCCACCTCCCATTGCCATTTGCCTTTTTGTAAATTAACACCATGTCGGCAAGCTCTCGATTCGAATACACAACCTTAATAGTAGGACAATAGCGGTGCAGCTCCAGTCTGCATTGTTGCCAAATTTATTCAAGATGACGGATCCAAGATTGTGGTGGTAGATATGGCAATATCACAATGATGTCACGGTGGTACATTCAAAGTTTGGTGGGAAAATAGGTCAGTTGGGCTACCTACACTAACCTAACCCCCTCCCATCACCTCCTCCCTCCCTTACCCCCTGTCCTCCCCAGATAATGATGGGCAGTTCAAACTCTGGTGGGGAAAAAAGGGCACTTGGGCTGCCTACACTGGCAAAAGAAAATGGCAGGAAAAAATGTCACTTGGGCTACCTTCACCAACCTAAGTCACCCGACCGCCACCTCTTCCTAGGAATTGGTGCGGAAAGGACTCAGCCTGTGCCAGGCTGCTGGATAGGACGGACATAAGTCTTTATTTTGCAGGCAGTCTTTATTTAAACAATTTGAGGTAGTAGCCCCATCTGGCATGTCCACCATGAGGTCCAGAGTCCAACTGACCTAGTACACAGTACTGCCACCAGAGGGGTTATCATCTCATGGTGGTCTGGGGGAAAATGGCGGGAAAAGGAGTCAGCCTATTCTGGGCTGCTGCAGACAGGATGGAGTGTACTTTATTTATTTTGTAACAGTTTATTTAGGGATGGATTTCGTGTAGTGCATTTTTACTCTGATACAGAACACTCGCCCTGACATGCTTGGGGCCACAGTACACACAAACAACTGATAAATTACTGAAATAATACAAAACACAGCCTACAGACCTGTTCGCAAAATAATGCGTCAGAGACGCAAACAACCCGTAAATTGTCAAAATAATGCATGCAAATGACTCTGAAAACAACCTCACAACGCTTAAACAGCCGAAAATAATGCAGTGCACAAACACTCAGTGCACATAAGAAACGCTTTAGAACTATCATCACCTGCTGCGTATCAGCGAATTGTTCCAATGCACACACATGCCGACGCTCCCAACACTGCACAGGCGCTTTGCAGGGCCAGCCAGACGCAAGCCAGCGCCGGAGAGATGAATTTCGGGGCATGAGGCCACTGCTGCTCGCTGCCAGCAGGTGAGAGTTGCATCTGTTTTCTGCTATACAGTTAGAGGTCTTGATGTGTTATTCTGAGGTCGCATGTCTATGTAAATAAGAACTAAGTCTCCTCCATGAAAGCGCTATAGAAATCTGTTGCAATGCTTCCCATAATAGCACAGGATGCATTGTTCCTAGCGATCCTAACGGGACATGCAACGTGCGTCGGCCGTGCGCATGTTTTTAACTGCCCAGCGAGGCTGAAACATCACCACGAGGTGTGTGCACAGGGTCGTTGGAATTTCCGGTGTGCTAAAGTTACTGGTCTGGATAGTCCAAATACTACAATGTCAGATGAGGAAGGGACAGCATCACAACAGAGATGGTTGGTTTTCTTCAAATGGTCTTTGAAAACCTGAACAAAGAATACATCACCTTACACTCACAACTTTCCGCAGATAACTTGCGCCCCCCCCCCCCCCCAAGTCTTTTTCCAAACAGCAAACAGTGTGTAGAGGCTCCTATGTCCCGGCACAAATGATGTCTTGTAAAGAATGGAGCATTCTGATTTGCTCTTACTGAATTTACCCGCCAAATTACTGATGATGCCGGTGTGGAAGCACTGTCTGCCTTTCTTTTCTGTAGATGAGACATTTAGCAACAAAACTATTTTGTACAGATAGCCATATTGCACTGGCAGTTAAACTCTTCAAATGTGGTCTACAGATCGTCAAATACATCTCATGTACTGACTGTGCCACTGTAAAGCACTGACGGAGGTAATTGCCGCCGTAAACGCGGCCCATCATCGCAGCCACGGATGAGCGTGTCAACCAGAGAGAGGCCATCTGGCCATGAATGACCCCACATCCCAGGACGACCTGACTGGTAGTATTTTGAACGCTATCAATACTCCCAGCACAAACACTCGTCATATTGAATCTTCTCAAATTTCCACAGATTGTACAGCCGACACACACAGTCCCAAAGACAACTCAATGCAAACTGGCTATTGGTTCACTATTCACATGTCCAGGGGATCCGCAAGCCAAATCATCATAAGCCAGAAGCTTTCTCAGACTCTATGTACCGGTGTACCAAGGATAGGCAAGCCCCAGCTCGGAACAAAGGCGTTCGCCGAGATGCTGTTTCCGGCCCTGTCCTGCTTGCTTGCTTCTGAGCTTTCTATGGTCGTCTCCAGACTCAAAGTAATGCTGGTAACCAGACACATATTTATCAGTGTTACTACAATTAAATACTAGGATTGCTGCTGCAGTCTGACATTGATCAATGTACTGTGTCTTTACAACGGTGATTCTGGAACGAATCTCAGAATCTAAAGTACACATAATTTTTCAAGTAAAAAAAAAAAATCTTTCCTTACCCTTATGGCTATCAATGTGCTGAGTCTATAACTCCCTCATGATAGGACACCCAGTACTGACCACCAGACACTCGTAAATATTCCGCGAAGATTGTTGTAGAATGGCTGGGTCAGTTCCAATCAGGACAATGGCGTCACTATTTCTGGCCCCGACCTATTTGCTTGCTTGCTTGCTTTCTACACCTACCTCCAGACTCTGGGATTACAAGAACACATGTCTTTTCACATGGTTTGCCAGAATATTATACCATTTATGCGATACTTCTCGATATCAAGCATATAGCGTTAAGCTACCAATCGCTCCTGCAACATAATTCCGAAATATAGACTGGCAATTATTTCTCTAGAAACCTGAAAGTTTAGTGAGGTGAGCGTACTGTAAACCAGTGAGTAACAAGAAACTTATCCTTTCTGCGAAGACTTTTATGTGAAAACACGAAAAAAATAGACGAAACTGATATTTCCACTTGCGAATATCGATGTCGGTGATGTAACAGATTCCAAATCATCCCTATAATTTACAAAGTCATTTATGGTGTTTCTCATGTCTAGAGAACCAGCAATCGTGTCTTTCGCCCGTCTTTCATCCGCTAGATGCACACATTACAACCGATGTTCTCTCAACTAAACAAAGGTGCGAAATGTGCAGAAGCAATCAACCGGACAATTTACATGGTATGGAATAATGGTCTAGCGCAAGTACGTATCCGTATTGAATCTTCTCAAATTTTCACGTGATCACGAAAGCTGTCCAACACTATTAGTTCGCCATTCGGCCGTCCAGAGGACGACACAGTTAAGTCAGCTACATTCCTGAATCCCAACGGGCCTTTACATTTGGACGGCTCCTGCCGTTAGCGGAAAACGTGAATCATTCCCGCCACGCATCCCTCAGACATCCCAGCCACATACTTATTTTATCACTGCACTTACTATTAAATATTACCATATCGGTCTCACTTGGACGACATTTGACAATGAGCGAAGTATCGAAAATACGCCCTGCTGATGGCTGTGGCCCTGGAAATAGAAATATCTGTGCAATTCTTATGACATGACATACTTTTCCCTTTGCTATCAGAGTACTCCACATCAAATCCATACTTTCCTTGTGACTAGACAGTCATTTCCTTTGCACATGTCGGAACACACACACACACAACATTTATAAGCCTGATGCTCAATGCAAACTATCACGCACCCCTGCTGCTAAGTATACTACTTCGCCAATAACTGATTGCTGGCGATACGAAATCATACTGATCGAAAATCAGTGATGGGTGGACATGTCTCATAAGTTTTTCCTGAGAGTGTTACCACTGTGTCTTAGGAAGAGAGGCGTAATCGTCCTATAAACCGCCAGATATTAAAAAACACGATCGCATCAACTCCTGTATGTTACTCACAAGCTGTCTCGGTTCTACAGGCGCAGGCGTTACAATCAAGAGCCTCACACGTATGGCCCATTTAAAACCGCGTAGTGACGACGATATTAATTTCAGACCTTTGGTTCCTTGTATCAAAATACACAATTTAGTATGCTCTGTCGCTTCTGTAAACTTGACCCTAAGCATCTGGAGCACCGTGTGTTGACTGGACAAACGTTGTTTGCACAGTGCAATTAATGTGAAAAATTATTGTTCATCTACTTGAGAGCGCCTTGTCACTGCCAGTGCTAAATGCTCTGTGAACATTATTACATTTAACCGTAATATCATTGGCGTAACTAAGGTAACTTGCACTCATGACAAACTTCTATTGAGCGTCTCTCCCCCCTCCCCGCACTCGCCTCCATCACTTCTCCCGCTTTCAGCTGACATCACCCAGGTTTAGTTTAATGTTAATCGCGGCTTAATTTGGTTATTCGTTCATGGATCTCTACATCTGCAAGGATACTCTGCAAATCACATTTAAGTGCCTGGCAGATGGTTAATCGAACCATCTTCACAACTCTCTATTATTCCAATCTCGTATAGCGTGTGGAAGAAATGAAGACACATATCTTTCTGTGCAAACTCTGATTTCTCTTATTTTATTACAGTGATACTTTCTTCCTATGAAGGTTGGAGTCAACAATATATTTTCGCATTTGGAAGGGAAAGTTGGTGTTTGAAATTTCGTGAGAAGATTCCGCCGCAACGAAAAACGCCTTTGTTTGAATGAGATCCACCCCAAATCCTGTATTACTGCACTCTCGCCCCTATTTCGCGATAACACAAAACTCGCTGCCCATCTTTGAAATTTTCAATGTACTCTGTCAGTCCTATCTGGTAATGATCCCAACCGAGCAGCAGTATTCTAAAAAAGGACGGATAAGCCTAGTGTAGGCGGTCTCTTTTCTGCAAAGAACCTGAGACGGCTGCTCATATTCTTTCCCAAATCGTTTATATAGATAAGGAACAGCAAAAGGCCAGTAACGCTACCTTGGGGACCCCTAGAAATCACTTCTGTTTTACTCGATGACTTTCCGTTAGTGACTGTGACCTCTCTGACATGAAATACACGAATCCAGTCACATAACTGAGACGATATTCAATAATCACTTGTTTTCACTACAAATAGCTTGTCTCGTACAGTGTCAAAAGCCTTCTGGAAATCCAAAAATACGGAATCAATTTTTCATCCCTTCTCAATAGCACTCAACACTTCGTGCGAGTAAAGCGCTAGTGGTGAGTCACAAGAGCGGTTTTCAAAATCAGTGTTGACTGTGTGTCAATAAACCGTTTTCTTCGAGGTAATTCGTAATGTTAGAACACAACACATTTTCTAGAACCCTGCCGCATATCGACGTTAATGATATGGGTCCGTAAATTAGTGGATATGAGGTACACATTTTCGAAATAGTTTCTTTTTTGGGGGGTACAGTTAAAATAATGGAACAATAAACAGGCCAGAGCGTCATTACTTACGACAATAATCCGACTACTTTTCCCTTGTTTCATTTCCGATCAATACAACACTGCAATAAACAAAATATCCAACGCGAGATATATTATTACTCTTTCATTAAGTTGCGTCACTTGGTATAACATAATTTTGGCAGAATATGAAACAAATTCTTTCCATAGCAGGGGGATGTAGGCTTAGGGAAGTGTTCATCACTGACTAAATCGTATCTCCTTATGCTTTCACACATCGTCACCCCTTCTCGTTTTATTTCCCTTCAAATATTTATTTTATTCGTTTAACACTCTTATTTTTCACCCCACCTCCACCATTTCTCGCCTCCTCCTCCTCGTCTCCTCAACCTCCTTCTTTCTTTTTCTTCTTCTTTTACTGCTATTGCTACTATCACTACTGGAGTCACCTTCCTTCTACATTCCCCTGCTTCGACCTTCCTCTTCCCCGTTTCCATTGTTTCTGATTTTTTTAGCCAGTCACAAAACTGTGCTCTAACAGTAATAGCGCAAATGGTATGCGCCCCAGCTGCCATTCACTACATATGCCACTGTGTGGGGTAAGTATAGGAAGAAAGAAAAAAAACACGGTCTCGCCTGTACACTTGAAAAAAGTGCAGTGAAAGCAGAATGACGACGAGAAGTTACTGTCGACGCGTGACACGGCAAAGGATCTGCAGGGAGGCCAGAGAGATACATTAGGGAGAAGAGGTCTGATGTGGTCGAGTGGAGGTAAATGCGAGCAAGTACGCAGCACTAAATCTGTGCCTGGAGCAGTAAATGGCGTCCAAGTAGCGCTCGTAAAGCCGGCACAGAGTTTGATGCTCGCCACCCGCATCTGCGCCGGCTGCTAATGGTTTTCGGAGCTGTGCGACTCGCCCGCTGGCGCCGCTTGGTCTCAACTGAAACGAGGGCCGCTCGTTGGACGGCGCGCCATGACGGACAGGCCGGCATCGGCAATCTAAGTTCTGCCAGTTGCCGACTCCGCACCCCTAGGGCACCATCCTCTTGTCCTCGAACTCTGTCCAGTTACGAAACGCGTCCACTCACCGGGTACTGTTCTGTAAGTGATGCTGTTTAGACCCCAAACCGAGATGCACGCGCAGGGGGTAGCACAAAAGGACGTTCTGGTGACTGTTTAAACTGTAAAACTTTGAAGGTGGCATGCAACAAACGTAATATTAATATTAATGCACATAAGAACATTTCAGCACTACAGCACAAAGAAGGTAGGCGTCACAACGTGTACATTCGGTGACGGCCCGAGTGGCCGAGCGGTTCTAGGCGCTACAGTCCGGAACCTCGCGACCGCTATGGTCGCAGGTTCGAATCCTGCCTCGGGCATGGATGTGTGTGATGTCTTAGGTTATTTAGGTTTAAGTAGTTCCAAGTTCTAGGGGACTGATGACTTCAGAAATGAAGTCCCATAGTGCTCAGAGCCATTTGAACCATTTATGTGCATTCGGTGTATAATGAAAGCCCGGTCCTCACTCAGAAATCGCCGTTTCAGTGTGGAATGTTTGCAGAAATACCTTGTAAGAAGGAGAAACATACACCAGCAGGTGATTCTTGACGAATGCGAAAAGATCTTGTAAAGCTGGAAATGCATATCCTCCTATTTCCATTTATTGTACTACAAGTTTTTTCCTTATTTTGGTACCTGAAGATATGACATTTCTGTGTCTTTTATATTGTAATTGTTTTACTATTTGTATGTATATATATTTATGCATTTATGTCGATGTATAATTGGTTTGTTTTGTAAATATTGTTTGTATTTTTACGCTGGGTCTGGCCTAGGGAAAACTATGCTATCGAACGATTACATCGATAGGTCGTTTGGAGAACCAAAGTGTTTAGGATCTTATGTAGTGTTAACTCTGCCGCATGGAGCGCGACCTGGGAGAGTATGGCTGGAGAAGGGCGGTGGAGCAGGTGTGTTGAGTGACGCGCCCGCGAGTTGCCGCGCTTTCGGGGTTTGGCAGCATGTAATTGCTCTCGACTTGCTATGACAGTTTCTGACACGGTGTTGCGGACGGGAAGCATTAGCTGGTGCACATCAAGAGCCCGTTTCGCCTGGTGACCGTGTCGAGAAGAAGGCGCGCCAACATCCAGCTTCTGCAACAGCGGCGGCCGACAATGAGTGACCGTCGCCACCTCCCCGATCGACGACTTCAAACCTTCAATCAACCAACAAGGAAGACTAAAAGCACATAAAGTTTTAGAACTGTATGGCAGGCCTCAGCTTTTCAAACTGTTCAACTCGTCTCACAAAATTACAGCAACGTAGCATTAACCTTTGTTGCTCATTGCCCCAAATGCATTACCAAGCAGCGTCCTTTCCTTTTCCGGAATGAACCCGAGTGTTGTTGAAATTCAAACGCCAGCGTTAAAGTAATATCACTCAATTTCACTGCTTTAATTTCGAAGTTCAGTTAAAGTATTCATAGCTGGCTACAATATTTAGATCACACAAGCACAAATTAAGAGTGAGAGTTTTGTTACCGTATTTTAGCTTACCTGTGACTGCAGCTCATCTTGGTACGTAATAAATTTTACTATCGTTAATTGTTCAGAATCATTTAATTCATGTTCAGAGTTGTATCTCTTATTTCTAAATTGCGTAGATTCAAGTAGCTTTTGGAATGATTGTTGAGGTAGCCCAAGGCTAACCTTATTTTATTGAACTCCGTAGTGCTTCAGAAACAAAGTTCACTATTAATTTCAGTCACTAAATTAAATTTAAATTTTCCGGTTTTATTAATTCTTTTGCTAAATTAAGTCCGAGTGTAGCGAAATTTATTACTTCTGTCAAACATTCAGTTTTCACACAACATGTGTCAACCTCCAGTTGCCACGCTTTTAGTGCTACTTATATGTGCATTAATCTTTCATTTTCAGTTATTATAGTAGTTGTCCATAGGACTGGCGACCGTAATTTTCCCCAAATCTCAAATATCTAATTAACGCCAAGTAATTGTTAACGTAACGACCGCACATCTACTTTCTTTATTAATTTTACTCTTTTCTCAAAATTAATTTCCACCAATTTCATTTGCATTTTTCCTTTCATTTAGATGTAACCCTTTCCTCCCTCTTTACCGACAAATTAACTTCGGTGACAATTGCTTTTTCCAAATTTCCATCAGGTGCACGCGGTTTAATTTTTCACTGTCATTAAGGTCGATAAGTGAGGGGGAGGTTACAATCTTCCCATGATGTTGGTTCCGTCTTTGGGATCCCACGACTGTCGTGCTCAGTAGGGTCATACTTCATGTTGCGGAGGAAGCGACCACATGCAAGTAGTGCCAAGAGGACAGGCATATTCTTCGCTCGGCTGTGAAGGATCGTATAGGCACTTACGTACTTCGAGTCAGGAAATGTATTTTATTCTACCAAAATAAGTATTTATACTATAGTACGAGTTGTCTGGAGCAGCATGGATTGTCTTCGTGGCGAGCGTTGTTTTGGCTTCTATTGACGCAGTAGCAGGAAGAGACCCACCAACAGCGTGGTACCCAAAGACAACGCTGGACACAAGAGTGGTCCCACGTCGTCTCTGCAGACGAATCCTGATTTTTGGATACAGCATCATGATAGACGTACCACGCTCTGAGGAAACATGACTTTATAGACAGGGACGAACTCAACATTTAATCATATGTATTTTAATGCATATCTAGCTTGCTTTCAGCTACAATATAGTCATCATCAGTGATTTTAATAGCCAGCTATGTACACACAGAAGGCTTGAATGTGCACATGTTGCTAAAACTTCAACCTGTCCACAGCTCAACACTAGTGCACATTCAAGGTTTCTTGGTCTACATGACTGGTTACTGAACGCACTGATGATGACTGTAGTGTAGCTGAAATATGGCTACATTTTCGATAAAATACACATTTATATGCGATAGATTGCTGAGTTCAACCCTGTTTATCACAATTTCACAATCGCTGAGCACAGCATTCCGTAGTCGAATCCAACATGATGAAACCTAACATTGCCAGATTGTATTCGTGACCGTCATATGACCCAATCATCTAGTTTGATGGTATCCTGTGCTACTGGTTACACAACACGATCACCTCTGGAAGACATAGCCAGTTATTTGGACAACAGGCGCTACATTTAAGACTTGTTAAGGCAGGTGGCCATGCCCTATCTTCGAGGTAATGTGACATTACTTTTTAACAACACAACGCAATACTGCTTGTTGCCCATGCTCTCATGTGGCCAGAGAGTTTTGATTAGGTTTAAACTCAAGTTGGGGAGCATTACTGGTACGTAAAGAGAATTGATATAAACTTGTGTAATCAATGAGATATCAGTAAGTGGATGAAAAAATCTTATAAAAATAGTTACATATTAAAGAAAATAAAACGTAAGAATCATTCTGGTGGTACTATTATTAGGAGGTGCGTCTGCTTAGCTGGGTGGTAACGTCCTCGCCTCCCATGCAAGCAAGGCCCGGGTTCGATTCCTGACCGGGTTGAAGATTTTCTCTGCTCATGAACTGGGTGTCGTGTTGTCCTCATCATCACTTCATCCTCATCACCGGCGCGCAAGTCGCCCAATGTGGCGTCGAATGAAATAAAACTTGTACTTGCCAGCCGAACGTCCCAGAATGTGGCCTCCCGGCCAACGATGCCATACGCTCATTTCAGTTTTTCATTACTACAAAACAACCACTGTCTTTCCTACGGCTGACTACAATGGTCAGTGCAAAATATTCTTCAGTTTATTTTTTTCCATTTCCACCCTTCCTGCATGATGCGTTCAGTTCGGGCAGGTGAAAAATAGAGCCCGATAGGTAATCAAACATCCGGAGGTGTTGGACCACGTGTGGGGTTTGCGTGTTCTTCCTTGTCTGTCATAAGGCTCTGCGTGCAACACTTCAGGATCAGCGACCGTACCTGCCGAGGCCACTTCAGGCCAAGATATGTCCGCCCTGCAAACCAATCAAAAGCACAATTTCCCTGGAAGTTTTCATGCAGCGCCTTCTTCGAGCTGATGATCTTCCATTGCTATGTCAGTTCCGTAGCTGTTTCCTCCCCTGATTCATCTGCTCCCGTCTCCATGTTCGGCTCATCTTCTGCGAGGCGGCTACTTGGGTTTCAGCGTTGCTGTTTCCATTCTTCTCACGTCCTAGTACGTTTCCAATTTCTTCTAGGTAGCATCAGTTCTTAATTCATTAATTTTGTACTATAGCGAATCTTCTCGCCGAGTCCTACCGTCATCACTGTGGATCTCCCTCTTGTACCTCATGATCCTTACTTTCTTCGTATCCCCAATCATATGTATTGCTCTACTTTCTGTGTACATTTTTCAAATATATGCTCAAGCTGTAGGTCCATGTCCAGTCACCTACCTCTTGTCTCATTGACTTAAACGCTCATGCTCGAATGCCGACGTGCAAAAATGGTTCCGTTGGCTCTAAGCACTACGAGACGTAACATCTGAGGTCATCAGTCCCCTAGACGTAGAACTACTTACACCTAACTAAGCTAAGGACATCACACACATGGAGGCAGGATTCAAACCTGCGACCTAGCAGCAGCGCGGTTCAAGGCTGAAGCGCCTGGAACCGCTCGGCCACAGAGGCCGGCTGCCGACGTGCAACTTGCTTAGAGCACCTGTTGTATTACGCGCCTTTACAAGACCACACGGGCGCTTCTGGTTGCTTGTAATGAGGTGGTGTTCAGCTACTGTAGTGTTCCGTGGCCGCTGAAACACGGCTTGCTGTGAAGCCGCCAGCGATGTGTGAAGTCACTGATATTTCGGAATTTTCTAGTCTCTTGCGAGCTGAAATAAAGTACATGGAGATTATATCTGTCCTAGTAGACCTGTACGTGTGTGAACTAGATCACCTATGAAATGAAAAAAAAGTTTGAACATTTAATTATACAGCTAGAAGTTAGCATGATGTTGCAGTTCTGTGTTTTGAGGAAAATTCGTTGCGTCTTTTTCATGAGAACAATAATTCCACGAGACAGCTACTGGAGATGGAGTCACAAACGATGGCGGGCGGGTTTAGGCTTGTTCTGCGTACCCATGCATTCCGTAAGCGTTCAGTGGTCTTCTGAGCGTTCTGCTGTGAATATCGAAGCCAATGCGAACATTAAACGTGATGGTAGCGAATTATTTTGTGAATTTTTATTCCTTTTGCTGAAGATTGTCATCGCTGATGGTGCTGGTAAGCGACAAATTCTGCCTAAGTAAGCGAGGAAGAGGATTGGCAGGATACAGGCTTTCTTCACGTGAAAAGCGCTTGTATGCACAAGCGAAAATGTCGCATGCAACCAACAAGAATGCGAGCGCTGTCTATGCCTCGACCTGTGCTAACCACCATCGTTTATGAATCAGGCTATAGTCATCTTCGGTTGCTGTTAGCACAGCCAGAGGGTTTAAGCCACAGAAATGACAGTATGCAGAATGGAAATTCGACTGCAGTCGATGTGCTAAAATTAAGTTGATATGCCCGAAGTCTGCCAAACTGAAACCGAGTGAACAGCTGTGTATGAAGTCAAAAGGGTGCATACATGTTCTGTTTATCTTAGTATTTGTTCATTATAGCTGCTGGGTTTACCTAAAAGTAAACAGTTGTTTAATGCACCGTAACAGTTAGAAATACACTCCTGGAAATGGAAAAAAGAACACATTGACACCGGTGTGTCAGACCCACCATACTTGCTCCGGACACTGCGAGAGGGCTGTACAAGCAATGATCACACGCACGGCACAGCGGACACACCAGGAACCGCGGTATTGGCCGTCGAATGGCGCTAGCTGCGCAGCATTTGTGCACCGCCGCCGTCAGTGTCAGCCAGTTTGCCGTGGCATACGGAGCTCCATCGCAGTCTTTAACACTGGTAGCATGCCGCGACAGCGTGGACGTGAACCGTATGTGCAGTTGACGGACTTTGAGCG
This sequence comes from Schistocerca cancellata, assembly GCF_023864275.1. NCBI lineage: Eukaryota > Metazoa > Arthropoda > Insecta > Orthoptera > Acrididae > Schistocerca > Schistocerca cancellata. Next base: position 981,401,657 of record NC_064626.1, on the reverse strand, counting down.
AGGGCGTATAGTGGGCATGCGGGAGGCCGGGTGGACGTACCGCCGAATTGCTCAACACGTGGGGCGTGAGGTCTCCACAGTACATCGATGTTGTCGCCAGTGGTCGGCGGAAGGTGCACGTGCCCGTCGACCTGGGACCGGACCGCAGCGACGCACGGATGCACGCCAAGACCGTAGGATCCTACGCAGTGCCGTAGGGGACCGCACCGCCACTTCCCAGCAAATTAGGGACACTGTTGCTCCTGGGGTATCGGCGAGGACCATTCGCAACCGTCTCCATGAAGCTGGGCTACGGTCCCGCATACCGTTAAGCCGTCTTCCGCTCACGCCCCAACATCGTGCAGCCCGCCTCCAGTGGTGTCGCGACAGGCGTGAATGGAGGGACGAATGGAGACGTGTCGTCTTCAGCGACGAGAGTCGCTTCTGCCTTGGTGCTAATGATGGTCGTATGCGTGTTTGGCGCCGTGCAGGTGAGCGCCACAATCAGGACTGCATACGACCGAGGCACACAGGGCCAACACCCGGCATCATGGTGTGTGGAGCGATCTCCTACACTGGCCGTACACCACTGGTGATCGTCGAGGGGACACTGAATAGTGCACGGTACATCCAAACCGTCATCGAACCCATCGTTCTACCATTCCTAGACCGGCAAGGGAACTTGCTGTTCCAACAGGACAATGCACGTCCGCATGTATCCCGTGCCACCCAACGTGCTCTAGAAGGTGTAAGTCAACTACCCTGGTCAGCAAGATCTCCGGATCTGTCCCCCATTGAGCATGTTTGGGACTGGATGAAGCGTCGTCTCACGCGGTCTGCACGTCCAGCACGAACGCTGGTCCAACTGAGGCGCCAGGTGGAAATGGCATGGCAAGCCGTTCCACAGGACTACATCCAGCATCTCTACGATCGTCTCCATGGGAGAATAGCAGCCTGCATTGCTGCGAAAGGTGGATATACACTGTACTAGTGCCGACATTGTGCATGCTCTGTTGCCTGTGTCTATGTGCCTGTGGTTCTGTCAGTGTGATCATGTGATGTATCTGACCCCAGGAATGTGTCAATAAAGTTTCCCCTTCCTGGGACAATGAATTCACGGTGTTCTTATTTCAATTTCCAGGAGTGTATATAATGAGCAGTAGTAAGATAAAAGACCAAACAAAAAGTAACGAGCAGTTCGCACGAAGCAACTGATAGCAGTGCGTGAGCAAATGAGTTTTCCGATTTTCACGCAGTAAACAATAAAAGCTCTTTAAGGTGAAAAAACTGCATGTAAATTAAGTATCATATATTAACTCCTACAGTTAGTTTTTCGGTAGAGGTTGTCCTTTCCCTTTTCAAAAGTAAAACCAATCATTTCAGCATTTCCACATTTTCTTCACTACAGTATTAGGAACACCTCTCATTCGATTCCGAGCAGACTAACTGGAAAACAAAATTGATTTCTTTCGTGCCTTAACTTTCATACCACAGCTTGATGATGAAGTGTTGTTTTTTCGACAATGATCATAGTTATGTGATACTTAATTTCCAAGTACTCTACAGAATAAAGTTTGGAGGATTCTAGCGAAAAATGTTGTCACTAACTACTTTATCATTGGACCATTTTCGTGATACGTTGCAGTGTACAAATGTAGCTAAAATATCGAACTTGGTTCTAAAGTTGGAAGGAAAGCCACGTCTCACTACGGTATGGAAAGGATGTAAGTTAAAGTGTTTTATTTGAGCTCATCTGCGCTGAGTGCGATGCCTCAGCGAGTGAATGCAAGTAGCCTACAGCTCAGACGTGAACAGTATGCGCAAGCAGACTCACGGTTCTCAAATTAGTGATGGCTATTTATTTTTGTACTTACTGGCGGAAAAAGGCGGAAAAAGATGACGAAGTGAAAGATATTATACACCAACAGTTACATGAAGGAAAAACTGAAATACATGTCATATTTAGGACAAAGCTTGAAAAATATCTTTTTTCAGTAAACATGTATGATTCATATTACGTAACATGTTATAGTCGAGTTATAGGTCTTGGCCTGATTCAAAACATTTGTATAAATTAAATTTTAATGCAACCTACTATCCTCATTTAAACTAATTCCTGTGTATATATATGAAGATACTACCTGTTCTTTCGGACATCTCCGAAAGAACAGATACAATCGGTATCCGTGCACCTCGTTATAATGAAATTACAATAAAATGAATACCCCTAGCAGCATACAGGCGTTAATATAAGTCAACGGGACAGTTGAAAATGTGTGTCCCGACCGGGACTCGAACCCGGTGAAACGTCCCCTTAGAAAAATTATGAATGACTGTGCTGATAAACCTCTTACGTTATTTGATTTTCAAACAGCTAGGCAGAACTGAACGCACTCAGACATTTCTCTCTTTACTTATTCTGATCAACACTAAACTGACACACAATATTTTTAGCGCAATGCAGTCTGACTTTCAATAATCCCTACAAAAGAATGGCAGTTACCTATACCTTTCATGAATCACTTACAAAAATCTTCGTTACTCGAACTACTGCAATACAGCGAGCGCCAATACTGCCAGCTAAATAAAGGATTCTAACTACTGAAGGCACTAACTACTAATAGGTATAGTTAGCAAATGAAAGATTTTGATAGAGAACACACAATGTATTCGCCTTAATAATAATCAAAAGTCTTCATATATATATATATATATATATATATATATATATATATATATATATATATCAGTTCATGATATCCAGTATTACAAATTTACTCTTTCTGATGGACACACGTCCAGATCGTCCGCTCTCAAAATTCTGCCGTCTCTCTCCCCATATCCACCATTGCTGGGGGCTCACCTGAAACTGCGCAACGCTACGCGCTGTTCACATCCAGCTGCCCAACACTACAACAGTGAATATTGTAACAATGCCAACCAACCACAGACTGCACACAGCACAGTCAGTGATTTTCATACAGAGCGTTACCAACATAAAAACATAAACAGCTTACTTACTCCAGGATCTCCTGCTTACATGGCAGGTGCTCTATCCCGGATTAGAGACCCGGTCGGGAAACATTTTCAACTTTCCCCGTTGACTTATATCAACGCCTGTATGCTGCTAGGGGTATTAATTTCATTGTAATTTCATAATTACCTTCAGATCAAAAGCATGAATGGAAATACCAGCATTGACACAGACACTGAAACTCCTGCAGTGTGTCCCGTAACAGCAGTTTCTATTGGAAGTAGATTTATCAGCTCACAGTCCCAGAAAATAAAAAAATATTAATAAGTAAAATGAAACTACTGTACGGGAAAAGCCAGTATTTACAAAACAAAGCCCGCCAACTGCAGCTCAAAGGAGTGGCAGTTCACAGCTTATACATGTGAGCAGCAACGAATTTAAAACCTATGTGATCAGTTTTTACGTAAAAATTTATCACAACTTGTTTCATTATCGGTTTCTTTGGTAAACGTTCTTATTTATCCTGTTGAATTAGCTCCGTTTCGTAAAATTTCCATTTCGATCCTTAGTAGAAAACAGCCATAGTTTCGTCTTTACTCGGTTTCAGCTTGGCGTCGAGTGCAATGCTTCACATCATATAAATGAAAGGAGACGCCCTTTGCTTTCCTTTCTGTATGGTCTCTGCTCTGTGGTTAAACCATGCACCAACACATTGATAGCGTGCATATTCGGGGTAACGGTATTCGGCCACGATTTTCCTTGGGGCGCATGCAAAGACCGATGTTTTTACCTTCGGCGGGCGGCTTTGGTTTTCGATATCCTCTGCGATTTGTCTGTGATGACGTTACAGCCCTGTCCCTTGGTGCATGCTCTTTTATAGAGAGCCAACACATAAAATGGCGGGTACAACAGCAGTGCGTCAGAAGCAATCGCAGCATACCGAAATACAGGGTGTTCGGAAATTCTCATTACAAACTTCTAGGTCGTGTAGAGTGGAGTGAGTACATCGAATTTGGAATAGGAACCCATGGCCGGAAACGTACCGTTTCCGTGCTACAACCGTTCGGAAACATATTAACTAGATGGATATGTAACATGGTAATAAAGTTGGGGGGGGTTAATTACGTCGGATCGGCTGATGTTATATAACGTCTATGCTAACTCTCTGACGTAGTTCGAACCTCATTCACTGGTATTAGAGCAACGTGGTTGACTATACGATCACTGAATACGTGATTCTTCTGAGAGATGAAGCTCACGCTCGTCGCCTTTGTCAAGATCGTTCACCACAACGTTCGACTCCATCACATACCCTTTTCGCCACAACTATGCATGGCTTCGAGAAAGGGTGCCTTCACCGCCAGCAGACCTGACTATGGTGCTCCAGACAGATTCAGCACACGCGACTTGGAAGAGACGGTTGAAGAGAGCCAGTCATCGAATACATGAGCATCTAATTGGCTATTAATAAGTGGATTTGTCAAATAAGTGATGTACTGGGTGTCACCTAATCAATTATTTGTAAAAGTGGTCGCGTTACCAACATGTTCTCAAATGGTTGTAGCACGGAACCCGTACGTTTCCGTAGATGAGGTACAATTAAAAATATTGTCTACTCATTCCCTCTTAAGTCCTAGAAGTTTCTAACGGGAATTTCCGAACACACTGTCTAAGGAGTGCGGAGTCTTTGTTGCAGTACGAAAGCAGAGAATAACAGCAGCGCTCTTAGTGGCCTGGCAGTAAACTTTGCATACGAAAAAATATGGTATGAAAGTCTTAATTTTTAATCCTAAATATAGAGTTTAGATGAGAATATTTTTCATCTATGATTAAAGAGCGGATTTCGGAGTCTAATACTCAAGTGTACCCCAGGAACTCGAAAGGTTTTTTGACATAGCAAAGTAATATATTCGAGAACACTCAATCACAAACTATGATTAACTTCTTGTGCCTCAGATTCACAGTCGTGTACAATTATGTAAATGAATTCATGGTAAACTCTGACTGTAAAATTATTTATTCGTAAAACCTAATATTGCAGTTCTGAGTGTGTGGCTATTATGAAGAGGAAATAATTGTGCCTTAGTACATATAAAAACCTCAAAGTCATCTGACGCGACATTCATTGCATTGTCTTTCTGATCATGGCTCCTTGTGTCTACTGCAGTCTTTGAATTGCATTGTGAATATGTTTCTCGTACTCTGATATATTTGTGCACGCAACCGTTACATTGTGCGCAGTAAATGATTCTGAAAAACGGTTCAAATTGCTCTGAGCACTATGGGACTTAACGTCTATGGTCATCAGTCCCCTAAAACTTAGAACTACTTAAACCTAACTAACCTAAGGAAATCACACACATCCATGCCCGAGGCTGGATTCGAACCTGCGACCGTAGAGGTCCCGCAATTCCAGACTGTAGCGCCTTGAACCGCGCGGCCACTCCGGCTGGCAGTAAATGATTCTATATTTGTTTTTGATTGCATAAAACGGAAGCAAATTTCGTCACACAGTGTTATGTGGACTCATGTACATTTGTTACCGATTACAAATATGTGTGTGAATTGCCCATTTAAATGCATTTATAGTATATTGTTAGCATTCTGTTTAGTTCACTTCGCGTCCTTTTTTCTTACTTCCTCGCATTTAATGGAGTTCTCATTGTTAGTGGTTTTTGTCCAAATTGGTACTTAACTTTGTTACATCTTGTGACGGAATGAGTATGTGTTGCTGCTTTGTATAGTGTTGCTTTTTGTTACTGAGTACACATTGTAGTCTTAGTGACTAAGGAATACTTCCTTGCAAATACTAAAAATGCAAGAGTAGTTATGCAGATGTGTTCATATATTATTAACACGTACAACAAACGATATATTTTACCAGAAACCAGTGTACTGGAATCATCTTCCCACTCTAATGATGATTTAAAAGCAAATAATACACAGTCTCATGCTTTCATCATCGGATCTGCTAGTGAAATCTGTATAACTAGAGTTTACTAAGTGCAGTAACAATCAGTTCGGTGAAACTACGTTCACACTGTTCCACAGAAATCTCATATACAAATACACTAGATGATCAAAAGTATACGGACACCACCCCAAACTTACGTTTTTCATATTACGTGCATTGTGCTGCCACCTACGGCCAGGTACTCCATATCAGCGACTTCAGTCGTCATCAGGCGTCGTGAGAGACCAAAAGGGGTGGCTCCACGGAACTCACAGACTTCGAACATGGTCAAGTGATCGGGAGTCACTTGTCTCTACCCGAGATTTCCACACTCGTAAACATCACTAAGCCAACTGTATCCGATGTGACAGTGAAGTGGAAACGAGAAGAGACATGGACATGTATAGCACAAAACCGTACAGGCCGTCCTCGTCGGTTGTTTGACAGAGTTCGCTGACAGCTGACGAGGGTCATAATGTGTAATAGGCAGACATCTATCCAGACCATCACACAGGAATTCCAAACTGCATCAAGATCCACTGCAAATACTATGAAAGTTATGCGGTAGGTGAGTAATCTTGGATTACATGGTCGAGCGGCTGCTCATAAACCACACAGCACGCCGGTAAATGCCAAAAAATGCCTCGCTTGGTGTAAACAACGTAAACATTGGACGATTGAACAATGGAAAAACGTTGTGTGGAGTGACGAATCACCGTACACAATGTGGCGATCCGACGGCAGGGTGTGTGTATGGCGAATGCCCGGTGAACGTCATCTGCCCGAGTGTGTAGTGCCAAAAGTAAACTCCGGAGGCGGCGGTGTTATAGTGTGGTCGTGATTCTTATGGAGGGGACTTGCACCCCTTGTTGTTTTGCGTGGCACTATCACAGCACAGGCCTACATTGATGTTTTAAGCACCTTCTTGCTTCCCACTGTTGAAGAGCAATTTGGGGATGGCTATTGCACGTTTCAGCACTATCGAGCACCTGCTCATAATGCTCGACCTGTGGCGGAGTGATTACACGACAATAACATCCCTGTAATGGACTGGCCTGCACAGCGTCCTGACCTGAATCCAGTAGCAAACCTTTGGGTTGTTTCGGAACGCCGAGTTCGTACCAGGCCTCATCGGCCGACATCGATACCTCTCCTCTGTGCAGCTCTTTGTGAAAAATGAGTTGCCATTCCCCAAGAAACCTTCCAGTATCTGACAATATATTCCTGTGAGACTGGAAGCTACCATTAGGGCTAAGGGTGGGCCACCACCATACAGAATTCCAGCTTTACCAGTGGACACCGCCACTAACTTTTAAGTCATTATCAGCCAGGTGTGCGGATACTTTTGATCACATAGTGTATGCACTACGATCTATAATATTTTTGCTGCATGATATTATATAGCGCAATAACTACGAGGGCAGTTCAATAAGTAATGCAACAAATTTTTTTTCTCGGCCAATTTTGGTTGAAAAAACCGGAAATTTCTTGTGGAATATTTTCAAACATTCCCGCTTCGTCTCGTATAGTTTCATTGAATTCCGACAGGTGGCAGCGCTGTACGGAGCTGTTAAAATGGCGTCTGTAACGGATGTGCGTTGCAAACAACGGGCAGTGATCGAGTTCCTTTTGGCGGAAAACCAGGGCATCTCAGATATTCATAGGCCCTTGCAGAATGTCTACGGTGATCTGGCAGTGGACAAAAGCACGGTGAGTCGATGGGCAAAACGTGCGTCATCATCGCCGCAAGGTCAAGCAAGACTGTCTGATCTCCCGCGTGCGGGCCGGCCGTGCACAGCTGTGACTCCTGCAATGGCGGAGCGTGCGAACACAGTCGTTCGAGATGATCGACGGATCACCATCAAACAACTCAGTGCTCAACTTGACATCTCTGTTGGTAGTGCTGTCACAATTGTTCACCAGTTGGGGTATTCAAAGGTTTGTTCCCGCTGGGTCCCTCGTTGTCTAACCGAACACAATAAAGAGCAAAGGAGAACCATCTGTGCGGAATTGCTTGCTCGTCATGTGGCTGAGGGTGACAATATCTCGTCAAAGATTGTTACAGGTGATGAAACATGGGTTCATCACTTCGAACCTGAAACAAAACGGCAATCAATGGAGTAGCGCCACACCCACGCCCCTACCAAGAAAAAGTTTAAAGCCATACCCTCAGCCGGTAAAGTCATGGTTACAGTCTTCTGGGACGCTGAAGGGGTCATTCTGTTCGATGTCCTTCCCCATGGCCAAACGATCAACTCTGAAGTGTATTGCGCTACTCTTCAGAAATTGAAGAAACGACTTCAGCGTGTTCGTAGGCACAAAAATCTGAACGAACTTCTCCTTCTTCATGACAACGCAGTACCTCACACAAGTCTTCGCACCCGAAAGGAGCTCACAAAACTTCAGTGGACTGTTCTTCCTCATGCACCCTACAGCCCCGATCTCGCACCGTCGGATTTCCATATGTTTGGCCCAATGAAGGACGCAATCCGTGGGAGGCACTACGCGGATGATGAAGAAGTTATTGATGCAGTACGACGTTGGCTCCGACATCGACCAGTGGAATGGTACCGTGCAGGCATTCAGGCCCTCATTTCAAGGTGGCGTAAGGCCGTAGCATTGAATGGAGATTACGTTGAAAAATAGTGTTGTGTAGCTAAAAGATTGGGGAATAACCTGGTGTATTTCAATGCTGAATAAAACAACCCCTGTTTCAGAAAAAAATGTGTTGCATTACTTATTGAACTGCCTTCGTACGTACTCTCTCACTAATATAGTAAAGCATATTAAGTGCCAAGAAGCAACGGCATTCAAGGCAGAAATACGTACTAATTCCGTGACAAGATCTAATAAAGTTGAATACAAGTTCTGTCCAAAGTCGCTAATATTAAGTTCTAACCCCCCACCCCATGAACCATGGACCTTGTCGTTGGTGGGGAGGCTTGCGTGCCTTACCGATACAAATAGCCGTACCGTAGGTGCAACCACAACGAAGGGGTATCTGTTGAGAGGCCAGACAAACGTGTGGTTCCTGAAGAGGGGCAGCAGCCTTTTCAGTAGTTGCAGGGGTAACAGTTTGGATGATTGACTGATCTGGCCTTGTAACACTAACAAAACGACCTTGTTGTGCTGGTACTGCGAACGGTTGAAAGCAAGGGGAAACTATAGCCGTAATTTTTCCCGAGGGCATGCAGCTTTACTGTATGGTTAAAGATGATGGCGTCCTCTTGGGTGAAATACTCCGGAGGTAAAATAGTCCCCCATTCGGATCTCCGGGCGGGGACTACTCAAGAGGACGTCGTTATCAGGAGAAAGAAAACTGGCGTTCTACGGATCGGAGCGTGGAATGTCAGATCCCTTAATCTGACAGGTAGGTTAGAGAATTTAAAAAGGGAAATGGATAGGTTAAAGTTAGATATAGTGGGAATTAGTGAAGTTCTCCGGCTGGAGGAACAAGACTTTTGGTCAGGCGAATACAGGATTATAAATACAAAGTCAAATAGGAGTAATGCAGGAGTAGGTTTAATAATGAATAAAAAAAAATAGGAATACGGGTAAGCTACTACAAACAGCATAGTGAACGCATTATTGTGGCCAAGATAGACACGAAGCCCACACCTACTTCAGTAGTACAAGTTTATATGCCAACTAGCTCTGCAGATGACGAAGAAATTGAAGAAATGTATGATGAAATAAAATAAATTATTCAGATAGTGAAGGGAGACGAAAATTTAATAGTCATGGGCGACTGAAATTCGGTAGTAGGAAAAGGGAGAGAAGGAAACGTAGTAGGTGATTATGGATTGGAGGTAAGAAATGAAAGAGGAAGCCGCCTGGTAGAATTTTGTACAGAGCATAAACTTAATCATAGCTAACACTTGGTTCAAGAATCATGAAAGAAGGTTGTATACATGGAAGAACCCTGGAGATACAAAAAGGTATCAGATAGATTATATAATGGTAAGACAGAGATTTAGGAACCAGGTTTTAAATTGTAATACGTTTCCAGGGGCAGATGTGGACTCTGACCACAATCTATTGGTTATGAACTGTAGATTAAAACTGAAGAAATTGCAAAAAGGTGGGAATTTAAGGAGATGAGACCTGGATAAACTGACTAAACCAGAGGTTGGACAGAGTTTCAGGGAGAGCGTAAGGGAACAAATGGCCTGCCGCCTGCTTCACGTCTGCTGTGCAGCGAGTTACCTTAAGTATTAACTGTATTTTTCTTACTTGTCACTTCTTCTTCCGTGCGTATTTGCTTTTAGGAAGCTTTATTTTTCGAGTGCTCTTAATAGTGTTCCATAGATTTCGTGTTTGTTTTGAATACAGTCAGAGAGAATCCCTTTAGTCAGCCATAGTGCCAGTAGTGTCAGTGTCGTCGTAACTGCCGCCTGCTTCACGTCTGCTGTGCAGCGAGTTACCTTAAGTATTAACTGTATTTTTCTTACTTGTCACTTCTTCTTCCGTGTGTATTTGCTTTGAGGAAGCTTTATTTTTCGAGTGCTCTTAATAGTGTTCCATAGATTTCGTGTTTGTTTTGAATACAGTAAGAGAGTCCCTGTAGTCAACCATAGTGCCAGTAGTGCTAGAGTTTGTTTTCAATACAGTCCAGAGACAGGTAGTGCTATTTTCATTGTTTTCTACAAGAAGTGGCTTGCAGCCACAGTTTAGTGAATAAGCAGCCGCCTTTAGTGAATTAGCAGTCTAGTTAAAGGTTGATTAACTCTCTTCAGTAAATTGTTTCCATAGGATGGATAGGATGTGTGACTGCTGTGTACGGACGCAGGAGGAGCTGGCCAATGTTCGCGAACAGCTGAGCGTGTTGATGGCCGCGGTCAGCCGTCTTCAGGCTGCTGCCTCGGAGTGTAGCGGCAGTGGGGAGTCTGGTGCGTCGCAAGGTACACCCCAGGTGTTACATGCTTCACCCACTGTCCCTGCTGTCGAGACATCTTCGCGGGTACCGGGCGCGGTTGGGCCACCCTCTCCCCAAGGGGAGTGGCGGGTTCAGCGGCGTTCGCGGCGCACGAGGCGGAAGATCAATGTGGAGGCTGGCCGTGTGGCATCGCCCGCTCTGCCTGTGAGGGGACATGTGGCTGCTCCTTCAGCAAGGTCCGAGCAGGCACACGGGGGAGGGGTTTATTAGTTATTGGGAGCTCCAACGTTAGGCGGGTGATGGAGCCCCTTAGGGAAATAGCGAGAAGGTCGGGGAAGAAGGCCAGTGTTCACTCTGTCTGCTTGCCGGGGGGTCTCATCCGAGATGTGGAGGAGGCCCTACCGGCGGCGATAGAGAACACTGGGTGCACCCGACTGCAAATTGTTGCTCATGTCGGCACCAATGACTCCTGCCGTCTGGGTTCAGAGGTCATCCTCAGTTCGTACAGGCGGTTGGCGGAATTGGTGAAGGCGGAAAGCCTCGCTCGCGGGGTGGAATCAGAGCTAACTATTTGTAGTATCGTTCCCAGAACCGATCGCGGTCCTCTGGTTTGGAGCCGTGTGGAAGGCTTAAACCAGAGGCTCAGACAATTCTGCGGAGATCTGGGGTGCAAATTTCTCGACCTCCGCTATCGGGTGGAGAAATGTAGGGTCCCCCTGAATAGCTCAGTCGTGCACTACACGCCGGAAGCGGCTACAAGGGTAGCGGAGTACGTGTGGAGTGCACATGGGGGTTTTTTAGGTTGGAGAATCCCCTCCCTAGGCCCGACAAGACGCCTCCTGAGACGCGGCAAGATAGGAGTAGGCAAAATGCAACAGGGAATAACAATATAAATGTGCTAATAGTAAACTGCAGGAGCGTCTATAGAAAGGTCCCAGAACTGCTCTCATTAATAAACGATCACAACGCCCATATAGTACTAGGGACAGAAAGTTGGCTGAAACCAGACGTAAACAGTAACGAAATCCTAAACTCAGATTGGAATGTATACCGCAGAGACAGGCTGAACAGTGAAGGGGGAGGCGTGTTTATAGCGGTAAGAAGTGCAATAGTATCGAAGGAAATTGATCCGAAATGTGAAATGATTTGGGTGAAGGTCGCGGTTAAAGCAGGCTCAGACATGGTAATTGGATGTCTCTATAGGCCCCCTGGCTCAGCAGCTGTTGTGGCTGAGCACCTGAAGGATAATTTGGAAAATATTTCGAGTAGATTTCCCCACCCTGTTATAGTTCTGGGTGGAGATTTTAATTTGCCGGATATAGACTGGGAGACTCAGACGTTCATAACGGGTGGCAGGGACAAAGAATCCAGTGAAATTTTTTTAAGTGCTTTATCTGAAAACTACCTTGAGCAGTTAAACAGAGAACCGACTCGTGGCGATAACATATTAGACCTTCTGGTGACAAACAGACCCGAACTATTTGAAAAAGTTAACGCAGAACAGGGAATCAGTGATCATAAAGCGGTTACGGCATCGATGATTTCAGCCGTAAATAGGAATATTAAAAAGGGTAGGAAGATTTTTCTGTTTAGAAAAAGTGACAAAAAGCAGATTTCAGAGTACCTGTTGGCTCAACACAAAAGTTTTGTCTCAAGTACTGATAGTGTTGAGGATCAGTGGACAAAGTTCAAAACCATCGTACAATATGCGTTAGATGAGTATGTGCCAAGCAAGATCGTAAGAGATGGAAAAGAGCCACCGTGGTTCAACAACCGAGTTAGAAACTGCTGCGGAAGCAAAGGGAACTTCACAGCAAACATAAACATAGCCAAAGCCTTGCAGACAAACAAAAATTACGCGAAGCGAAATGTAGTGTGAAGAGAGCTATGCGAGAGGCGTTCAATGAATTCGAAAGTAAAGTTCTATGTACTGACTTGGCAGAAAATCCTAAGAAATTTTGGTCTTATGTCAAAGCGGTAGGTGGATCAAAACAAAATGTCCAGACACTCTGTGACCAAAATGGTACTGAAACAGAGGATGACAGACTAAAGGCCGAAATACTAAATGTCTTTTTCCAAAGTTGTTTCACAGAGGAAGATTGCACTGTAGTTCCTTCTCTAGATTGTCGCACAGATGACAAAATGGTAGATATCGAAATAGACGACAGAAGGATAGAGAAACAATTAAAATCGCTCAAAAGAGGAAAGGCCGCCGGACCTGATGGGATACCAGTTCAATTTTACACAGAGTACGCGAAGGAACTTGCCCCCCTTCTTGCAGCGGTGTACCGTAGGTCTCTAGAAGAGCGTAGCGTTCCAAAGGATTGGAAAAGGGCACAGGTCATCCCCGTTTTCAAGAAGGGACGTCGAACAGATGTGCAGAACTATAGACCTATATCTCTAACGTCGATCAGTTGTAGAATTTTGGAACACGTATTGTGTTCGAGTATAATGACTTTTCTGGAGACTAGAAATCTACTCTGTAGGAATCAGCATGGGTTTCGAAAAAGACGGTCATGTGAAACCCAGCTCGCGCTATTCGTCCACGAGACTCAGAGGGCCATAGACACGGGTTCACAGGTAGATGCCGTGTTTCTTGACTTCCGCAAGGCGTTCGATACAGTTCCCCACAGTCGTTTGTTGAACAAAGTAAGAGCATATGGACTATCAGACCAATTGTGTGATTGGATTGAGGAGTTCCTAGATAACAGGACGCAGCATGTTATTCTCAATGGAGAGAAGTCTTCTGAAGTAAGAGTAATTTCAGGTGTGCCGCAGGGGAGTGTCATAGGACCGTTGCTATTCACAATATACATAAATGACCTGGTGGATGACATCGGAAGTTCACTGAGGCTTTTTGCAGATGATGCTGTGGTGTATCGAGAGGTTGTAACAATGGAAAATTGTACTGAAATGCAGGAGGATCTGCAGCGAATTGACGCATGGTGCAGGGAATGGCAACTGAATCTCAATGTAGACAAGTGTAATGTGCTGCGAATACACAGAAAGATAGATCCTTTATCATTTAGCTACAAAATAGCAGGTCAGCAACTGGAAGCAGTTAATACCATAAATTATCTGGGAGTACGCATTAGGAGTGATTTAAAATGGAATGATCATATAATGTTGATTGTCGGTAAAGCAGATGCCAGACTGAGATTCATTGGAAGAATCCTAAGGAAATGCAATCCGAAAACAAAGGAAGTAGGTTACAGTACGCTTGTTCGCCCACTGCTTGAATACTGCTCAGCAGTATGGGATCCGTACCAGATAGGGTTGATACAAGACATAGAGAAGATCCAACGGAGAGCAGCACGCTTCGTTACAGGATCATTTAGTAATCGCGAAAGCGTTACGGAGATGATAGATAAACTCCAGTGGAAGACTCTGCAGGAGAGACGCTCAGTAGCTCGGTACGGGCTTTTGTCAAAGTTTCGAGAACATACCTTCACCGAAGAGTCAAGCAGTATATTGCTCCCTCCTACGTATATCTCGCGAAGAGACCATGAGGATAAAATCAGAGAGATTAGAGCCCACACAGAGGCATACCGACAATCCTTCTTTCCACGAACAATACGAGACTGGAATAGAAGGGAGAACTGATAGAGGTACTGAAGGTACCCTCCGCCACACACCGACAGGTGGCTTGCGGAGTATGGATGTAGATGTAGATGTAGAAATACAGTAGATGAAGAATGGGTACCTTTGAGGGATGAAGTAGTGAAGGCAGCAGAGGATCAAGTAGGTAAAAAGACGAGGGCTAGTAGAAATCCTTGGGTAACAGGAGAAATATTGAATTTAATTGACTAAAGGAGAAAATATAAAAATGCAGTAAATGAAGCAGGCAAAAAGGAATACAAATGTCTCAAAAATGAGATCGACAGGAAGTGCAAAATGGCTAAGCAGGGATGGCTAGAGGATAAATGTAAGGATGTAAAGGCTTATCTCACTAGGGGTAAGATAGATACTGCCTACAGGAAAATTATAGAGACCTTTGGAGAAAAGAGAACCACTTGTATGAATATCAAGAGCTCAGATGGAAAGCCAGTTCTAAGCAAAGAAGGGAAAGCAGAAAGGTGGAAGGAGTATATAGAGGGTCTATACAAGGGCGATGTACTTGATGACAATATTATGGAAATGGAAGAGGATGTAGATGCAGATGAAGTGGGAGATATGATACTGCGTGAAGAGTTCGACAGAGCACTGAAAGACCTGAGTCGAAACAATGCCCCGGGAGTAGACAACATTCCATTAGAACTACTGACGGCCTTGGGAGAGCCAGTCCTGACAAAACTGTACCATCTGGAGAGCAAGATGTATGAGACAGGCGAAATACCCTCAGACTTCAAGAAGAATATAATAATCCCAATCCCAAAGAAAGCAGGTGATAACAGAATAACTGATAGAAGCCGACCTCGGGGAAGATCAGTTTGTTTTCCGTAGAAATGTTGGAACACCTGAGGCAATACTGACCCTATGGGTTATCTTAGAAGCTAGAGAAGCTAGACTAAGGAAAGGCAAACCTACGTTTCTAGCTTTTGTAGACTTAGAGAAAGCTTTTGACAATGTTGCCTGGAATACCCTCTATCAAATTCTGAAGGTAGCAGGGGTAAAATATAGGGAGCGAAAGGCTATTTACAATTTGTATAGAAACCAAATGGCAGTTATAAGAGTCGAGGGGCATGAAAGGGAAGAAGTGGTTGGGAAGGGATTGAGACAGGGTTGTAGCCTCTCCCCGATGTTATTCAATCTGTATATTAAGCAAGCTGTGAAGGAAACAAAAGAAAATTTCGGAGTGGGTACTAAAATCCATGGAGAAGAAATAAAAACTTAGAGGTCCGCCGACGACATTGTAATTCTGTCAGAGACAGCAAAGGACTTGGAAGAGCAGTTGAACGGAATGGATGGTGTCGTGAAAGGAGGATATAAGATGAACATCAGTAAAAGCAAAACGAGGATGATGGAATGTAGTCGAATTAAGTCGGGTGATGTTAAGGGTATTAGATTAGGAAATGAGACACTTAAGGGTATACGGTACGCCCTATGCTTACAATGTTAAATTGAGCTAAAAGTTAGGAACATTCTCTCATTTGTTATTTGGACGATAGTCTTGATTTTTTCACAGAACGCAGAGATATGTTCTGCTTTTATGCTGAACTATTAATTTTGAAAAAAATAATGTATAGTTTTTCAGATATTTTATTTTTTTCAAATGTTAAAAAGAGTTATACATTTTAACAAGTATTTTAAAATTTACATCCATTAATAGAAAATAATTCCACATATCTTTTAATTCAGATATATTAGAAGGTCTTAAGGAACAACTACAGAAAATTTCATTTTTCTACTATAAATAGGCCCTTGTTGTTGTTGTGGTCTTCAGTCCTGAGACTGGTTTGATGCAGCTCTCCATGCTACTCTATCCTGTGCAAGCCTCTTCATCTCCCAGTACCTACTGCAACCTACATCCTTCTGAATCTGCTTAGTGTATTGATCTCTTGGTCTCCCTCTACGATTTTTACCCTCCACACTGCCCTCCAATACTAAATTGGTCATCCCTTGATGCCTCAGAACATGTCCTACCAACCGATCCCTTCTTCTGGTCAAGTTGTGCCACAAACTTCTCTTCTCCCCAATCCTATTCAATACCTCCTCATTAGTTACGTGATCTACCCACCTTATCTTCAGCATTCTTCTGTAGCACCACATTTCAAAAGCTTCTATTCTCTTCTTGTCCAAACTAGTTATCGTCCATGTCTCACTTCCATACATGGCTACACTCCATACAAATACTTTCAGAAACGACTTCCTGACACCTAAATCTATATTCGATGTTAACAAATTTCTCTTCTTGAGAAACGCTTTCCTTGCCATTGCCAGTCTACATTTTATATCCTCTCTACTTCGACCATCATCTGTTATTTTACTCCCTAAATAGCAAAACTCCTTTACTACTTTAAGTGTCTCATTTCCTAATCTAATTCCCTCAGCATAACCCGACTTAATTTGACTACATTCCATTATCCTCGTTTTGCTTTTGTTGATGTTCATCTTATATCCTCTTTTCAAGACACTGTCCATTCCGTTCAACTGCTCTTCCAACTCCTTTGCTGTCTCTGACAGAATTACAATGTCATCGGTGAACCTAAATGTTTTTATTTCTTCTCCATGGATTTTAATACCTACTCCGAATTTTTCTTTCGTTTCCTTTACTGCTTGCTCAATATACAGATTGAATAACATCGGGGAGAGGCTACGACCCTGTCTCACTCCTTTCCCAACCACTGCTTCCCTTTCATGCCCCTCGACTCTTATAACTGCCATCTGGTTTCTGTACAAACTGTAAATAGCCTTTCTCTCCCTGTATTTTACCCCTGACACCTTCAGAATTTGAAAGAGAGTATTCCAGTCAACATTGTCAAAAGCTTTCTCTAAGTCTACAAATGCTAGAAACGTACGTTTGCCTTTTCTTAATCTTTCTTCCAAGATAAGTCGTAAGGTCAGTATTGACTCACGTGTTCCAATATTTCTACGGAATCCAAACTGATCTTCCCCGAGGTCGGCTTCTACCAGTTTTTCCATTCGTCTGTAAAGAATTCGCGTTAGTATTTTGCAGCTGTGACTTATTAAACTGATAGTTCGGTAATTTTCACATCTGTCAACACCTGCTTTCTTTGGGATTGGAATTATTATATTCTTCTTAAAGTCTGAGGGTATTTCGCCCGTCTCATACATCGTGCTCACCAGATGGTAGAGTTTTGTCATGACTGGCTCTCCTGATGCCATCAGTAGTTCTAATGGAATGTTGTCTACTCCCGGGGCCTTGTTTTGACTCAGGTCTTTCAGTGCTCTGTCAAACTCTTCACGCAGTATGTTATCTCCCATTTCATCTTCATCTACATCCTCTTCCATTTCCATAATATTGTCCTCAAGTACATCGCACTTGTATAAACCCTCTATATACTCCTTCCACCTTTCTGCTTTCCCTTCTTTGCTTAGAACTGGGTTGCCATCTGAGCTCTTGATATTCATACAAGTGGTTCTCTTCTCTCCAAAGGTCTCTTTAATTTTCCTGTAGGCAGTATCTATCTTACCCCTAGTGAGACAAGCCTCTACATCCTTACATTTGTCCTCTAGCCATCCCTGCTTAGCCATTTTGCACTTCCTGTCGATTTCACTTTTGAGACGTTTGTATTCCTTTTTGCCTGCTTCATTTACTGCATTTTTATATTTTCTCCTTTAGTCAATTAAATTCAATATTTCTCCTGTTACCCAAGGATTTCTACTAGCCCTCGTCTTTTTACCTACTTGATTTTCTGCTGCCTTCACTATTTCATTCCTCAAAGCTACCCATTCTTCTTCTATTGTATTTCTTTCCCCCATTCCTGTCAATTGTTCCCTTATGCTCTCCCTGAATCTCTGTACAACCTCTGGTTCTTTCAGTTTATCCAGGTCCCATCTCCTTAAATTCCCACCTTTTTGCAGTTTCTTCAGTTTCAATCTGCAGTTCATAACCAATAGATTGTGGTCAGAATCTACATCTGCCCCAGGAAATGCCTTACAATTTAAAACCTGGTTCCTAAATCTCTGTCTTACCATTATATAATCTATCTGAAACCTGTCAGTATCTCCAGGCTTCTTCCATGTATATAGCCTCCTTTCATGATTCTTGAACCAAGTGTTAGCTATGATTAAGTTATGCTCTGTGCAAAATTCTACAAGGCGGCTTCCTCTTTCATTCCTTCCCCCCAATCCATATTCACCTACTATGTTTCCTTCTCTCCCTTTTCCTACTGACGAATTCCAGTCACCCATGACTATTAAATTTTCGTCTCCCTTCACTACCTGAATAATTTCTTTTATCTCGTCATACATTTCATCTATTTCTTCATCATCTGCAGAGCTAGTTGGCATATAAACTTGTACTACTGTAGTAGGCATGGGCTTTGTGTCTATCTTGGCCACAATAATGCGTTCACTATGCTGTTTGTAGTAGCTTACCCATATTCCTATTTTTTATTCATTATTAAACCTACTCCTGCATTACTCCTATTTGATTTTGTATTTATAACCCTGTAATCACCTGACCAAAAGTCTTGCTCCTCCTGCCACCGAACTTCACTAATTTCCACTATATCTAACTTTAACCTATCCATCTCCCTTTTTAAATTTTCTAACCTACCTGCCCGATTAAGTGATCTGACATTCCACGCTCCGATCCGTAGAACGCCAGTTTTCTTTCTCCTGATAACGATGTCCTCTTGAGTAGTCCCCGCCCGGAGATCCGAATGGGGGACTATTTTACCTCCGGAATATTTTACCCAAGAGGACGCCATCATCATTTAATCATACAGTAGAGCTGCATGGCCTCGGGAAAAATTACGGCTGTAGTTTCCCCTTGCTTTCAGCCGTTCGCAGTACCAGCACAGCAAGGCCATTTTGGTTAATGTTACAAGGCCAGATCAGTCAATCATCCAGACTGTTGCCCCTGCAACTACTGAAAAGGCTGCTGCCCCTCTTCAGGAACCACATGTTTGTCTGGCCTCTCAACAGATACCCCTCCGTTGTGGTTGCACCTACGGTACGGCCATCTGTATCGCTGAGGCACGCAAGCCTCCCCACCAACGGCAAGGTCCATGGTTCATGGGGGGAGGGGGAGGAAAATAGGCCCTTATACACAAAAAAACTGAAGTTACGGAAAATTAGCTTCAAAGTTTTTACTTGAGTACAAGCCTGCTCCATAGCTTGTATCATCAGAATCGTCCAACAGCTTCCTCTTAATGGCTCTGCTATGCTGTGTAGCCATTTCTGAATATACGTTTATGACATTATCTGAAGACCTGAGTCGTTCCTTGACCAAACAAAGCATAGCTGCGGCAGTTCGTAGTCCTGCACAGAGCCCCAACTTCTGCAGAACTTTTCACTTTGTTATATTTCCCTGATTGAATGATGAAACAGCATCATAAACGCCAAAGTGAAGTGTATTTATACCCACAAACACAGTTTTAGGTAGTCTATTCCATATCACATGGTTCACACACTCATTTGGATTTTGAGTCCGGCCATGAAGACATTTCTTTAGTAGACTAATGTCTCTGAATATTGGATTTATTTCATCCATTATGGCAGGTGACAGGTGATGAGGGTGATTGTATTGTTTCTTAGTTACCTTGTCTCAGTTGTACTTGCACCAACTATCGCCTCCTTTTGGACATAGCCCATGTTGGGGATTCTCATTGTTTGAAGCTGTATGAAAAAACAGAGCCCAGACTGCTCTTCTCATTAATTCTGAATCTGCTGTATTCTGTCTTATTGCTAGACCATAGCACTTCTGAATATGATCTATTGTAGCATCTGTCAGTCTATTTTTCCCATCTAAAGTTTTTCCATCGCTCAATTTCTTGCCTTTCATGCTAGCCTTGAGCCGTCGAAGTCTTGATCCCATCCTTTTCTGAACATGGCAAACACACTCCAGTTTGAAAATTTTCACATCGTTACCATAGGGTCTCAGTTCCTCAATTTCTTTGAAAGCCTTTGAGTCACCATCTCCAAGATAATTTATGTATCTAACGTTGTACCATTTTAACGAGCGTTGATAAATACTTCTTATACCAGCAACTTCCATACCACCACTTGACCCATAGTAATTTGCCATGCACTCCTCTACATGTTTATTTTTCATTTTCTCCTTGCATCTGCAATGCTTGGAAAGTACAGCCACATCAACTACCTTACCAGTGTCTACACTTGTAGCTGTTACTACAGCATTCAGAGATGTGTGGCCTCTCTTCTGCCAGCTTCCATCAAAAGCTATGGACAAGTCTCTGCTATTGTTATTTTCAGCAACTGCTTCCTCAACAGCATCTTTCATGTTTTTTGTGCCACATCTTCTACAGCAGAGCCTATTGCAATTATGTGTTTGTTAAATTTTGAAGGTGGAGGAGGGAGGTTCATCACACCACACAACATGGCACCTGCAGCCCTGCCCTTTCCCATACACCGTAATCCATAAACCAGTCTAATGTTTATATCGTATAGTTTACCTGTATCTGCAGTAACATGTGAGGAATTGAAGAAAGTAACACTGTGTTAGCAATAACTGCACATCAACTCTAATTCACAAGCAAGTCTTACATGTAAGTATGTTTTCAATGAAACACCACATTTTCCACATTGTTTGCAGCACACATTGTTCTCCAAAACTTCTGATAATAAAGAGACGTTAATTACCTCATATTTTGTAGTCCCAGCATTTAGTTTCTTGTATTCTTCTTCAATTCCAGCTAGTTTTCTTCTTGAAGCACTTTCTGGTGTAGTGGCAGCAGCATCACTCAAGGTATCACTACCAGTGTTGAGGTTAGTCGCTACTGGGACATCAAATACTGATCAAGATGAATCAGACGAATATTTAGTACACTTTACTTTCTTGCGCCAATATACACGGTTTCTAAATACCTTCAGACTAGGTCTTGGCATGTTGAAGGAAAGAAAACTCAATGACTTCTCCACATACGACTGTCACAACAATGACATGGATGTACTCACAAAGGAAACAATACAAATGGTGCAGAATCTATTGTCAACTGTCTAGCAGTGTAGCCAACAGAAAAGCTAACTCTCTTGTGCTCAATTATATCTCTGGCAAGGCTGTCTATATCAGGTATATTTCGCGTCTCATGTACAAGGTGAGGAACATCGTGTGTCGAAATTATTTTAAAAAATTACTTAAAATAGTTCTATTCACGTCATCCAAATATTTTATACATGGTATTAAACGGGAGAGTCTAAATTTTTCGAAAATGCATTTACCCAAAAATCGATTTTTTCATCAAAAAGTCATTCCGTATACCCTTAAAGTAGTAAAGGAGTTTTGCTATTTGGGGAGCAAAATAACTGATGATGGTCGAAGTAGAGAGGATATAAAATGTAGACTGGCAATGGGAAGGAAAGCGTTTCTAAAGAAGAGAAATTTGTTAATATCGAGTATTGATTTAAGTGTTAGGAAGTCATTTGTGAAAGTATTTTTATGGATTGTAGCCTTGTATGGAAGTGAAACGTGGACGAGAAATAGCTTAGACAAGAAGACTGGAAGCTTTCTAAATGTGGTGCTACAGGAGAATGCTGAAGATTAGATGGGTAGATCACATAACTAATCAGGAGGTGTTGAATAGGATTGGGGTGAAGAGAAGTTTGTGGCACAACTTGACTAGAAGAAGGGATCGGTTGGTAGGACATGTTTTGAGGCATCAAGGGATCACCAATTTAGTATTGGAGGGCAGCGTGGAGGGTAAAAATCGTAGAGGGAGACCAAGAGATGAATACACCAAACAGATTCAGAAGGATGTAGGACGCAGTAGGTACTGGGAGATGAAGAAGCTTGCACAGGATAGAGTAGCATGGAGAGCTGCATCAAACCAGTCTCAGGACTGAAGACCACAACAACAACAACATTAAGTTCCCCACTAAATGTGAGAAAGTAGGAATAAAATGCAAACTAGAATAAAGCATAATGCGAAAAACGCGCTTACAACGCATCTAAATAGTGCAGTTTGCATATGGATTCGTAGATACGAACAAAACGCCCACAAAACGATATGCGACGAAACAACTTCCGTTATATATGAAACAGAAACAAATACGAAATCATTTACTCCAACCGATATTTTGCATGTTAGCAAAAATTATGCAGAGGGAGAGCAACATATTCACAATCCAACTCACAGAATGCGGTACATGCAAAAAGCCTTATTCAGGAACAAAATTCCATGATAATAACTTCTGTTTATTATGAAACCAAAACAAATACGGAAAACTTTAAATCACTTGGTATGAAACTGAATTGTTGGACTGATAAGCTTTCGGGGCTCAGAGTGGCCTGGCAGGGAACCAAGGTCGTGTTGCGTCAAGTTTCTCCCCCAAGCTAAGACATGAAGATGACGAGCAGCTGCCTCATAGAAATATTGTGCGGTTCACACAATACTATCCGACGTAACGCCCTTGAAGCATCCAAGCACATCTACAGAACTAGTTTAACGTAGGTGAAACGATGCCTGAACGACTCAAATGTCAGTAATATTTGTCCACTATTTAACTACCCATCAATTACTGCTTGTAAATGTAATTAGACGTTAAATGTTGGTTAGAATGCTACATCTCTTAGAATATAAATGCAGCTGTTAGTGGCTGCTCGTGTCAGTGATTTTTCGGTGCGAAACACATCCGATATTATTCATTTATAACAGTCTCATGTGCAAGGGGAGAATGGTATGAGGCCTCCATAATGTGAATCGGCTACAGGTGTCTAGGCACTTTTCTCCCAACTCAAGATCTCAAGTTCGCTGATTATCTTTTTCCCTTCCGTAGCAGCAACCAGAGCGTACTTTCTGAAACCCGGTCATTGTATGTTGGTATCTTTTGGTCCGTTTCAAGCTATCTGGAAATGGGATAACAAAGCTCCATAATGAGAATAGTTGGTGGAATATTACCTTGTACGGTATTTACATTACAACCGAGAAAAATATTTCGAGAAAAACGGGATCGAAACCAGTCGCTCGAACCATCTTTCATTTGCATGACAAGGAGGCCGACAAAAATGTGAAGACCTACTGTACTGTTCGCGTCTGTATCGTCTGTGTAACGGAATAATTTCCATGAATTTTTCAATATCCACGATGTACATAAGTGTCTGTCTCCTGTCTCTCTTAAATCTGCTTGCATGCTAAGTAGAGTCCGTTGCGAGTACTTTTGAGATACTTAAAGCGTAAGGTAAACACAAGAGCTATCCGGAAAGTAAACTCCGTTTTCATGAACCATACTAAACGATTATGGGAACAGAACTGTTGCTATACTAAACAGCTGTCCTTGATATGAGATCATAACAACTGACCCAGCACAGAAAAAAACTCCTCAAATTCATTCAACCCGGAAAGTTACGGTTGCCGTTTTTCTAATGCTGAGGTTATCTTCTTGATCTGTTTTATTCAACGCGACAGGAGAACCAATGCTGAAGTCTACTGCAAGACGTTAAAGAATCTGTTCTATATTTGTGAACTATACATACTCTTCGAGAAAGACTGTCCACGACTTCCACGAAGTTCATTCATAACTTGCAAACATTAAGGAAAGCAATCAATGAATTTCCGCTCGAAAGCTGTACAATCCAGAATCGGTATGCCAATCAGGTAAAATATCCATGAGCATCGAGGCAATCATCCCACCGAGTCACCAGGCTGAAGATACCCGTTTGTTGAAATAGCGTGTCCTGCTGAGGATGACACGCGTAAAGCTGAAATACTAAACACCATTTTCCAAAGTTGTTTCATAGAGGGAGACAGCACTGAAGTTCCTTCTCTAAATCGTCGCACGAACTAAAAGATGGCTGACATCGAAATAAGTGTCCAAGGAATAGTAAAGCAACTGGAATCACTCAACAGAGGAAAGTCCACTGGACCTGACGGGATACCAATTTGATTCTACACAGAGAACGCGAAAGAACTTGCCAACCTTCTAACAGACGTGTACCGCAAGTCTCTAGAGGAACGGAAGGTTCCAAATGATTGGAAAAGAGCACACGTAGTTCCAGTTTTCCAGAAGGGTCATCGAGCAGATGCGCAAAACTATAGGCCTATATCTCTGACATCGATCTGCTGAAGAATTTTAGAACATGTTTACTGCTGGCGTATCACGTCATTTCTGGAAACCCAGAATCTGCTCTGTAGGAATCAACATAGATTCCGGAAACAGCGATCGTGTGAGACCCAACTCGCTTCATTTGTTCATAAGACCCATAAAATATTAGATACAGGCTCCCAGGTGGATGCCATTTTCCTTGACTTCCGGAAGGCGTTCGATACAGTTCCGCACTATCGCCTGATAAACAAAGTAAGAGCCTACGGAATATCAGACCAGCTGTGTGGCTGGATTGAAGAGTTTTTAGCAAACAGAACACAGCATGTTGTTCTAGATGGAGAGACGTCTACAGACGTTAAAATGACCTCTGGGTTTCCACAGGGGAGTGTCATGGAACCATTGTTTTTCACAATATATATAAATGACCTAGTAGATAGTGTCGGGAGTTCCTTGCGGCTTTTCGCGGATGATGCTGTAATATACAGAGAAGTTGCAGCATTACAAAATTGCAGCGAAATGAAGGAAGATCTGCAGCGTATAGGCACTTGGTGCAGAGAGTGGCAACTGACGCTTAACATAGACAAATGTAATGTATTGCGAATACATAGAAAGAAGGATCCTTTATTGTATGATTATATGATAGTGGAACAAACACTGGTAGCAGTTACTTCTGTAAAATGTATAGGAGTATGCATACGGAACGATTTGAAGTGGAATGATTATATAAAATTAATTGTTGGTAAGGCGGGTCCCACGTTGAGATTCATTGGGAGAGTCAATGTAGTCCATCAACAAAGGAGGTGGATTACCCGACCGTACCAGGTCGGGTTAACAGAGGAGATAGAGAAGATGCAAAGAAGAGCGGCGCGTTTCGTCACAGGATTATTTGGTAAGCGTGATAGCGTTACGGAGATGTTCAGCAAACTCAAGTGGCAGACTCGGCAAGAGAGGCACTCTGCATCGTGGTGTGGCTTGCTGTACAGATTTCGAGAGGGTGCATTTCTGGATCTCCCGAGGAGATCACGAATGTAAAATTAGAGAGATTCGAGCGCGCACGGAGGCTTTCCGGCAGTCGTTCTTCCCACGAACCATACGCGACTGGAACAGGAAAGTGGCACGTAAAGTGCCCTCCGCCATACACCGTTGGGTGGCTTGCGGAGTATAAATGTAGATGTAGATGTAGATGTAAAGAAGAAGTCTGTAACTGCCTGCTGAACATCCTCCTCCGACAGGCGTCGTTGAACCTTCAAGACCTATTTTAAGAAATCGAAGTCTCTAACCGTGTCGGCGACAAGAGAAGCGGTGCAAAACTGGATTGCGAACTTCACGCTTCTCTTACTACAGTTGACTTACTTGAAACGTTTTGCCGATCTGCGTCTCTGAATATGCGGCTGCGTCAATCTCCACAACTTCTTCTCCGAAAAAATAATGCTGGTCAGAGGAATTAAAAAATACTATCTCTCGCCCGGGTTCCCGGGTTCGATTCCCGGCGGGGTCAGGGATTTTCTCTGCCTCGTCATGACTGGGTGTTGTGTGATGTCCTTAGGTTAGTTAGGTTTAAGTAGTTCTAAGTTCTAGGGGACTGATGACCATAGCTGTTAAGTCCCATAGTGCTCAGAGCCATTTGAACCATTTTACTATCTCTCTCACTTGAAATAACTCGGTACTCTCATACTTTCAGTTAAGTTCAGGTACATTTTCGTCTCCACAAGTTTCACATAAACATACAAATTCTTGCAAGTCAACTACGATTACATCCGTTAGATACTATTAAAAGTAATTACATTGTGGTGGGTTTCATAGCCACCAGAAAGTCAAAAAACAAGGTCTTGCTTCTCGCAAGTCTAACACCAAGATTAAGTAAAAGTCTCTATACAAAATGTGTTTCAATAGTTCATAACAATTAAAATCATTACACCGTCAAAGAAATCGCGTGTTTGCTTCTTGTACTGTAGATACAGCTTCTACGGCGCGAGCGGAAAACACTTGTCGGCGTCGCTCGTCGCAGCTCCTGTCCTCCCATGAACAAAGTCCATCCTGCACACACAGACATGTGTGCTCAGTAAATAGGCTCTCTCTCACACTTATCTTTAAAATATCGCATGTTCGAGGTGGCAGAAAGTCGAGTGGTTCCAGATTTTACGTGTAAATTCTCGAAGCACTACAAGTCGTGATAATCGCGTGGGAACAGAGTAGGATTTAACACTATTATCGATGTTACGTATATTTATCGTATCTAACCTCATTGCCTAATTTTACTTAATGTGACTTCCGTATTACTAAGCTGTTTGATGTAACATCTATGTAAATGTTGTATTCGTTATTTATGTCCAATATGTCAATATAATTAATGTATGGGTGTACTTTTAAAATTTATTTTCTGTATAGGTATTGAATTATTAAAATTTATCTCTTAATACTGCTTCATTCATAAGTTATTCAGGATTGTAATGATGTAAAAGTTTGAGGGAGCTATCTACGCAACGAAACAGGCTCGGCGGGAATAGAAAAGATGGCTTTGTCAATCGAACTACAACGTTCTTTCGTGGCAACATTCACTCTGTGGCCAGCTTGCAAAGTGTTCGCATGTTGTGTACTGAACGAGGCAAGAAGAGCAACAAGATAATTTAATATAGCATCAAATATACAGGGTGTATCGAAAGGATTCATCTGAATTTGCACGTCAGTATCTCTGAAACTAATAAACATCTACAATGATTTTTGTTTTTTGATGAATGGGAAGCTCAACAAGCTTTTTTTCATACCTTTTCATAGGTGTTCAATATGCCCCCCTTGAGATGCATCACGGCCTATTTCAGTGCGGTAATCAAATTGTTCCCGCACTGCACCGAGCATGTGTTGAGCTTCGACAGCTGCTGTTATGCGATGTCTCAGGTCACTGATTGTTGTTGATAACGGATGAAAATAAACAGATTCTTTTATAAATCTAACAAGAAATAATCACATACAGCCAGATACGTTGACCTTGGAGGCAAGTAATGTGACGGTGAATCATATGGTCCAGTGCGACCAATCCATCGTTCAGTAGACCTTTGATTAAAAGAATCTCGCACTTCCAGATGTCAGCGTGCTGCCTAGCGGGAACAATGTAAAAACTCGAGAGTTTGCGCTTTCCAACAATACTTACATATTTCAAATAACGTAATAGTTATGATTTAAAAAAAAAATGATTCTTTTTGTTACACCCTGTATATTGGTATACTACACTCCTGGAAATTGAAATAACAACACCGTGAATCCATTGTCCCAGGAAGGGGAAACTTTATTGACACATTCCTGGGGTCAGATACATCACATGATCACACTGACAGAACCACAGGCACATAGACACAGGCAACAGAGCATGCACAATGTCGGCACTAGTACAGTGTATATCCACCTTTCGCAGCAATGCAGGCTGCTATTCTCCCATGGAGACGATCGTAGAGATGCTGGATGTAGTCCTGTGGAACGGCTTGCCATGCCATTTCCACCTGGCGCCTCAGTTGGACCAGCGTTCGTGCTGGACGTGCAGACCGCGTGAGACGACGCTTCATCCAGTCCCAAACATGCTCAATGGGGGACAGATCCGGAGATCTTGCTGACCAGGGTAGTTGACTTACACCTTCTAGAGCACGTTGGGTGGCACGGGATACATGCGGACGTGCATTGTCCTGTTGGAACAGCAAGTTCCCTTGCCGGTCTAGGAATGGTAGAACGATGGGTTCGATGACGGTTTGGATGTACCGTGCACTATTCAGTGTCCCCTCGACGATCACCAGTGGTGTACGGCCAGTGTAGGAGATCGCTCCCCACACCATGATGCCGGGTGTTGGCCCTGTGTGCCTCGGTCGTATGCAGTCCTGATTGTGGCGCTCACCTGCACGGCGCCAAACACGCATACGACCATCATTAGCACCAAGGCAGAAGCGACTCTCGTCGCTGAAGACGACACGTCTCCATTCGTCCCTCCATTCACGCCTGTCGCGACACCACTGGAGGCGGGCTGCACGATGTTGGGGCGTGAGCGGAAGACGGCTTAACGGTATGCGGGACCGTAGCCCAGCTTCATGGAGACGGTTGCGAATGGTCCTCGCCGATACCCCAGGAGCAACAGTGTCCCTAATTTGCTGGGAAGTGGCGGTGCGGTCCCCTACGGCACTGCGTAGGATCCTACGGTCTTGGCGTGCATCCGTGCGTCGCTGCGGTCCGGTCCCAGGTCGACGGGCACGTGCACCTTCCGCCGACCACTGGCGACAACATCGATGTACTGTGGAGACCTCACGCCCCACGTGTTGAGCAATTCGGCGGTACGTCCACCCGGCCTCCCGCATGCCCACTATACGCCCTCGCTCAAAGTCCGTCAACTGCACATACGGTTCACGTCCACGCTGTCGCGGCATGCTACCAGTGTTAAAGACTGCGATGGAGCTCCGTATGCCACGGCAAACTGGCTGACACTGACGGCGGCGGTGCACAAATGCTGCGCAGCTAGCGCCATTCGACGGCCAATACCGCGGTTCCTGGTGTGTCCGCTGTGCCGTGCGTGTGATCATTGCTTGTACAGCCCTCTCGCAGTGTCCGGAGCAAGTATGGTGGGTCTGACACACCGGTGTCAATGTGTTCTTTTCTCCATTTCCAGGAGTGTATATTGGTATACTGTTCGTGGTATACATAGGTTACATCTGACTACGAAAACCCGACGTTAAGAATAGAATTTTCTGAGCTTGTTACACAACGAGAGCCTTGGTTACTTTTGCTGCCTTTTTGAGTATCCACAGTAAATCGCCACACCACCACTTTCGTCTCAAATTATCACCTGAGAACTATACAACTACATGGACCAGTTATTTGGTTTGTTATCCAAATAATAATGCTGTTCTCTTTAACCCTTGTGTCAAAGACCCGTATTAACCACTAGTCATTTATCGAGGTAGAGTTCTTTTACAAGTGCTGCAATATTTCCGAGTATCCTATTTTATTGAACTGAAATGTAATTATTTCCTATAACAAAATGTAATAAATGTGGAGAAGTAAATTTCATAATTATTCAGTGAGCCTCGCTTTTGACGTATTCGACAAGTTTTCTTTTTTCATCAAACGATAATTAACGTGTCGCCAAAGCACAATTGCAAAGAGATGATCTAAAGTATTTTGCTTTAATGTTCTTATTGAAATCCTGTTACATTATAAAAATCACATAAATGAATCTGTCATCATTCAGAATAGTGTACTAACTATTATACTTCAAGGGCCAGGACAATGAGTAATTATTGTTGAGGCTTTCAAACAACAGTATTTGTATTTTCACGTGTATATAGTTAATAGTGTTTCTCATATTCTATATTAAGTAAAATTTTCAGTTTTGATCTGAGTCAGTTTATAGAACAGTTCTTGGGTCCCCACGGCAGTTGTTGAGCCTGTTACGTAGTATATGTTACAATATAAGTATTACAAAAGTGCAGCTTTCGTTCTTATAACTCACTGGTGATAATAAGTAACTGCTATCACTGTTCAGAATGTTAGAGACCTAGGAACCACATATTTCAGTTGACTTATGTAGCGTAAAGAGGGGAATGCTCCTTGGGAACACAAATAGTAATCATAATAGACAATATAAATACATAAAAATCTTTTCAATGACAGCATTTTTCAGTAATTAAGCTGATAAAAGAATATCTTGTCAAAGATAGAAGCTCCCCCCCCCCCCCCCGTTGGTACTCATTTATTTGTTGTGATCATTAACTGTCTGCTTTAGTACACAGATAGCGATTGTTACTGAGAGCCAGTTGTTCCAAAACGTTTTAATGCTCCTTCTGTGCTGTTCTTGCCAAATTACTGGTACATTGCTAGATAAAGTATGCTACTGCCTCGTATCCAGTTTGCACAACATAATGTCAGTATGAAGCAAAATTGTAATGTTAAACAAGATTAAGCTTTACTTTTACGTTGAATGAATGTATGATCTGTGGAATGAGTACTGAACTCAAATTGCCGTGTGGCGTGTCGTAAGTGCAAGTGCTGTACTCACTCTGTGTTGTTGTTAGCAAAACTTTACACGAACTGATTGGGCAATGCAACTCCCAATACCAATAAAGAAATAAAGCTACTGCAAAATCCATTCAGCCCCTTAGGCACTGAATCATCTGGCCCTGTTCAAAACTACTAACATTGGTCCTGTGCACATAAATAAATTAATCTTACCTCTGCAGCAGCAATGGTGGAACGCGATATATTCTGGTCTCTCAGAAGAATGTAAATATGCTAGGTACAGACTCAGCAGTCTGCAACGCTGGCCATAATACTTTGAAATGCACATGAAATTCTTTTGGCTGATAAACGACGAAATTTAAAAAACTGCAACTTCCTTAAGAAATATGACCTGGACAGGAAGGCGGTGCGGACTATCGTGAATTACTAACACTGATATTTTTTTAGCAAAATTATAATACAAGTTAAGTTTGTCTTCTCAAAAACACCTGACTACTGAAGTTACATTACACACAGTTGATTCACAACAATGATATTTAAACGGCAAGTATTATCCACCTTCATTGCCCAACATCAATGCAAATCATCAAATTAAATATAGTTCTGTTAACACATCTTAGATACATTACAAAGTGAAATATCTAACTAGTCTTTTTATCAAAACGGTATACGTACATTCTGGGGCAACTCAACAATTACAAATTATCAGCAAACTCATCTGTACTAACGCGGTGGCAAAAATAGAAACCAAAATTATTTAACATCTTTACCTTGCTTGCATGAATACTTCTGCTTCCAAGTTCAACAGTGTTGACATACCTAAATTAATATAACACTTGGTGCCTCCACACAGCACATCACAAAAACTGCCTACTCCATCGTCTTTCGCTCACAGACAGCTACCTACAACTGAGCGCCAAGCTCTCCCTTACTCCTACACTACGATAATCTCAGACGAGAAGCAGTATCTCGGGATCTGCGATATAAAGCCTGTCAAAGACATACATCGTTTATAAAATCATATTCGTGTGCCCCATACAAATATGCCTTCGAAGACTCCTTTCATTATTATATTCTTTTTTTATGAACTAACTTGTACTCGGTAAAAATTTGTCTAATTATGCAATTACGTAATTTGAGAGTCCTTTATTACTAATGGAACCTGCGTTCGATTCCCGTTTGTTCTGCTATTGGTTCGTGTTTAATAGAAATCTTGCGAGAAACGAAACATAGTGCGATATCTTTCTTTTAAACACGATAACGGTCATTTCAAATCCTTTCACATGAATAACATTATCGGCGAGTTTCTAATTTAGTAGGAGCCGCTAGTGCTCTACTTCCCTTTTCCCAAGATTAGATTAGATTAGTGCTTGTTCCATAGATGTTGGAGCAACGCTCATAAATGAATGTGTGACTAAATACTGTCCTATACCACCAGATGAAGTAATTTTAAAACAAAACGCTAAAGTAAACACCCAACTCAAAAAGAAAGACCCATCGGATGATACTCTGTAATGTCCACACAGGGTACAAATCGTGACTGGGATGTAATTTTCGTAAAGTATTTCCATAAGTTTCAAATTCTTAACTATGTAACTTTGCATAGAATAAAATCGACACTTCAGAAGAGAGAAATAACATGCTAAAAGACTGTCTCGCATAGTGAGCTATAGGTTAATGAAATGGACTGTCAGCATGTGAAATGGGCACCAAAATTTCCTGCTAAATGAACAGAGCACGAAAGGTGTTGCAAATGAACTGCCAAAAATCTCAGTGGGCAGCCAAATGTTTCCTTCGTAAGACCAGGTTAGTAAATAAAAGTATTTTGTGCGAATTACTCAGTATACAGAGCCCAGCTAGTTGACTGTGTAAGCTACAATCTCACTGTAGGTTGGATCGGCAACTGCCAAGGTTAAGGGATAAGCTCTGATGTAAATTTAAAAATTATTGTATTCGACAAAAGTGAAGATATTTGTTGGAAGTAATCATCACAGTATATGTTACACCTCATAGAAAATGTTGTGTTGTTATAACATTTGCCTACGAGGTTTGAATAATTTGCACTGACGATGATCACACAGTGACCAAAATTGATCTTTAAAACAAAGGATTTCAATATTTACGACCGATGCTGCCATTTATCCAGATTATATTGACGTTCCAGAGATATCATTACTCTGCATTTATTGTTTTTGGTGTCGCGATTTGTTTTCCGTCAGTGCATATGTCATTTTCGAGAGGATGTACACATTATTACCATATGCCTTAAGTGACAAAGAGTTTTTTGCAACGATGCTTATGCAAAACGGAACTAAGGTTGATCTTATATGAATCCAATGAAATGATATTTCTTGTATTGCTGTTGTGTAAAGGCTACGCTGTTTTGATGTATTTGCAATCTTTCCTCTTTTGCGCATTGTTTGAGGTGTTTTGTTTAATAAAAAACATCGCAGAAACATGTGGTATACGTAACACTATTCTCGATATTACCTACATTTATCTTATCTGTTATGCCTGCTTTTACTTAATGTGGCCTCTGTACCACAAAACCCTTTGCTGTAACATCTGTGTAAGTCAGGTTACCTTCCATTCTGAAAGATCTGTGTAAATGTTGTAATCACTACTTACGTCCAATTATGCCAACGGACCCCCATGAACCATGGACCTTGCCGTTGGTGGGGAGGCTTGCGTGCCTCAGCGATACAGATGGCCGTACCGTAGGTGCAACCACAACGGAGGGGTATCTGTTGAGAGGCCAGACAAACATGTGGTTCCTGAAGAGGGGCAGCAGCTTTTTCAGTAGTTGCAGGGGCAACAGTCTGGATGATTGACTGATCTGGCCTTGTAACATTCACCAAAACGGCCTTGCTGTGCTGGTACTGCGAACGGCTGAAAGCAAGGGGAAACTACAGCCGTAATTTTTCCCGAGGACATGCAGCTCTACTGTATGATTAAATGATGATGGCGTCCTCTTGGGTAAAATATTCCGGAGGTAAAATAGTCCCCCATTCGGATCTCCGGGCGGGGACTACTCAAGAGGACGTCGTTATCAGGAGAAAGAAAACTGGCGTTCTGCGGATCGGAGCGTGGAATGTCAGATCACTTAATCGGGCAGGTAGGTTAGAAAATTTAAAAAGGGAGATGGATAGGTTAAAGTTAGATATAGTGGGAATTAGTGAAGTTCGGTGGCAGGAGGAACAAGACTTTTGGTCAGGTGATTACAGGGTTATAAATACAAAATCAAATAGGGGTAATGCAGGAGTAGGTTTAATAATGAATAAAAAAATAGGAGTGCGGGTTAGCTACTACAAACAGCATAGTGAACGCATTATTGTGGCCAAGATAGACACAAAGCCCATGCCTACTACAGTAGTACAAGTTTATATGCCAACTAGCTCTGCAGATGATGAAGAAATAGATGAAATGTATGACGAGATAAAAGAAATTATTCAGGTAGTGAAGGGAGACGAAAATTTAATAGTCATGGGTGACTGGAATTCGTCAGTAGGAAAAGGGAGAGAAGGAAACATAGTAGGTGAATATGGATTGGGGGGAAGGAATGAAAGAGGAAGCCGCCTTGTAGAATTTTGCACAGAGCATAACTTAATCATAGCTAACACTTGGTTCAAGAATCATGAAAGGAGGCTATATACATGGAAGAAGCCTGGAGATACTGACAGGTTTCAGATAGATTATATAATGGTAAGACAGAGATTTAGGAACCAGGTTTTAAATTGTAAGGCATTTCCTGGGGCAGATGTAGATTCTGACCACAATCTATTGGTTATGAACTGCAGATTGAAACTGAAGAAACTGCAAAAAGGTGGGAATTTAAGGAGATGGGACCTGGATAAACTGAAAGAACCAGAGGTTGTAGAGAGTTTCAGGGAGAGCATTAGGGAACAATTGACAGGAATGGGGGAAAGAAATACAGTAGAAGAAGAATGGGTATCTCTGAGGTATGAAGTGGTGAAGGCAGCAGAGGATCAAGTAGGTAAAAAGACGCGGGCTAATAGAAATCCTTGGGTAACAGAAGAAATATTGAATTTAATTAATGAAAGGAGAAAATATAAAAATGCAGTAAATGAAGCAGGCAAAAAGGAATACAAACGTCTCAAAAATGAAATCGACAGGAAGTGCAAAATGGCTAAGCAGGGATGGCTAGAGGACAAATGTAAGGATGTAGAGGCTTGTCTCACTAGGGGTAAGATAGATACTGCCTACAGGAAAATTAAAGAGACCTTTGGAGAGAAGAGAACCACTTGTATGAATATCAAGAGCTCAGATGGCAACCCAGTTCTAAGCAAAGAAGGGAAAGCAGAAAGGTGGAAGGAGTATATAGAGGGTTTATACAAGGGCGATGTACTTGAGGACAATATTATGGAAATGGAAGAGGATGTAGATGAGGATGAAATGGGAGATAACATACTGCGTGAAGAGTTTGACAGAGCACTGAAAGACCTGAGTCAAAACAAGGCCCCGGGAGTAGACAACATTCCATTAGAACTACTGATGGCCTCAGGAGAGCCAGTCATGGCAAAACTCTACCATCTGGTGAGCACGATGTATGAGACAGGCGAGATACCCTCAGACTTTAAGAAGAATATAATAATTCCAATCCCAAGGAAAGCAGGTGTTGACAGATGTGAAAATTACCGAACTATCAGTTTAATAAGTCACAGCTGCAAAATACTAACGCGAATTCTTTACAGACGAATGGAAAAACTGGTAGAAGCCGACCTCGGGGAAGATCAGTTTGGATTCCGTAGAAATGTTGGAACACGTGAGGCAATACTGACCTTACGACTTATCTTGGAAGAAAGATTAAGAAAAGGCAAACGTACGTTTCTAGCATTTGTAGACTTAGAGAAAGCTTTTGACAATGTTGACTGGAATACTCTCTTTCAAATCCTGAAGGTGGCAGGGGTAAAATACAGGGAGCGAAAGGCTATTTACAATTTGTACAGAAAGCAGATGGCAGTTATAAGAGTCGAGGGGCATGAAAGGGAAGCAGTGGTTGGGAAAGGAGTGAGACAGGGTTGTAGCCTCTCCCCGATGTTATTCAATCTGTATATTGAGCAAGCAGTAAAGGAAACAAAAGAAAAATTCGGAGTAGGTATTAAAATTCATGGAGAAGAAGTAAAAACTTTGAGGTTCGCCGATGACATTGTAATTCTGTCAGAGACAGCAAAGGAGTTGGAAGAGCAGTTGAACGGAATGGACAGTGTCTTGAAAGGAGGATATAAGATGAACATCAACAAAAGCAAAACGAGGATAATGAATGTATTCAAATTAAGTCGGGTGATGCTGAGGGAATTAGATTAGGAAATGAGACACTTAAAGTAGTAAAGGAGTTTTGCTATTTAGGGAGTAAAATAACCGATGATGGTCGAAGTAGAGAGGATATAAAATGTAGACTGGCAATGGCAAGGAAAGCGTTTCTCAAGAAGAGAAATTTGTTAACATCGAATATAGATTTAGGTGTCAGGAAGTCATTTCTGAAAGTATTTGTATGGAGTGTAGCCATGTATGGAAGTGAGACATGGACGATAACTAGTTTGGACAAGAAGAGAATAGAAGCTTTCGAAATGTGGTGCTACAGAAGAATGCTGAAGATAAGGTGGGTAGATTACGTAACTAATGAGGAGGTATTGAATAGTATTGGGGAGAAGAGAAGTTTGTGGCACAACTTGACTAGAAGAAGGGATCGGTTGGTAGGACATGTTCTGAGGCATCGAGGGATCACAAATTTAGCATTGGAGGGCAGCGTGGAGGGTAAAAATCGTAGAGGGAGACCAAGAGATCAATACACTAAGCAGATTCAGAAGGATGTAGGTTGCAGTAGGTACTGGGAGATGAAGAAGCTTGCACAAGATAGAGTAGCATGGAGAGCTGCATCAAACCAGTCTCAGGACTGAAGACCACAACAACAACAATTAATTTATGGATGTAATTTTAAAAGTAATCTTCTGTAAAAGAATGGGAATGTTATAACTCTACTTGTAATACTGGTTCATGCATAAGACATTTAAGAATGTAATGATGTAAGACTTTCCCGAAACGAAACTGGTTTGACGGGAAAGGAAAAGGTGGCTTTGGCGGTCAAACTGCGAGACTCCTTTGTGCCACTAATCAGTCGGTGGCTAGCATGAGACGTGTTCGCATCTTGTGTGCTGACCGAAGCAAGAATAGCAGCAAGACATAATAAGATAGCTTCGGATATGGAAGCAGTTTGGCATATTATTCATTGTATACATTGATTAGATGTGACTACGAAAACTCGACGTAAGAAGAGAACTTACAGAGCTTACTACATGAAAAGAGCCAATGGTACTTTTGCCGCCATTTTGAGTAGCCACATGAAATCGCCACAGCTACCATCTTTGTGAATAGTGTATAATTGTATGGACTTATTATTTGGCTTCTTATACAGATAATAATGCTGTTTTCTTTCAGCGTTGTGTCTATGACCTACATTTAATCCCTAGTATTTTACCGAGGCAAGGTCCTTTAAAAAGTGCTGCGGTTTTCACGCAACTCAAATTTTTAGTTTTTCTTTTTCTTTTAAATTTCACCAAAGTACTACATTGTATAGACATCGTCTAAAGTGTTTTGATGAAATGTTGTTCTTATTGAAATACTGGTGCAGGTTTAAAATTACATGACTAGATATGGGATCATTCAGAATAGTTTACTAGCTAATACACCTGGAGTGCCGTAACAGAGAATGTGGTTACAGGCTTGTAGGCAACAGTGTTTATATTTTCACGTGTACATAGTTAATTGTATTTTCATATTGTGTACTGTTTAAAATGTTCAGTTTTGACCTGAGTCAGTTCACTAAACTATTTCTGGGTCTCCATGCCAGTTTTTGAACCAATTTTGCAGTGTACATTTCGGTAACATTATCAAAGAAATGCAGATTTCATTCCTATAACTTGTGTGCTGTAATAAGTGGCTAACACCACTAAAACTGTAACAGAAATATAATCGAGTCGCATTAAGAAATGTGCAGCTGGATGGGTGCAACAAGACCACGTGCTAACTGCAACCAGTCACGTTACGCGATTTTAAAAACGTCTTTGTGGCAGCGCCTCTGTGTTCCTGGAATTCTATGCATGGCTATTCTTTTCGCGTGCAACCGTTCTCACTTCGTATCTGAAAATTGGCAATGTTGGCAGTGTGGGGCGGCGAGTGAGTATTAAGCAAATTGCTTGTGAAATAAAGTTTGTTATTTAAATGTGGTTAAAAACACTGCACTTCCCGGCTTTTGGAATGTTGTATAATGCTGTCTTTCGCCGTTCTCAACACTGGCTCTCTCTTTGCTTTTTGGCACCCAGAAAGTGATTTAACGAAACGTGGAGCCTGTAATGAGAGTTCCTAGTGCCCACTTAACCTGAGAATATTATTATAGCTGCAGCTTATAGCTCTGAAGAAGTAGGAGATTGTTCGGGATTTCTAATCAAAAACAATTTTCCAAAATAGTTGAGTATATTCTGAAATTCACTGATAACATCACAATTATCCCAACAGCCTAACAAACAGAGCAGTTCAGAGTCTAATTCGCTGATGCAACTATAAATGTCCGAATTGAATGTCAAAAGAATGCTCGCCAAAATTTGATGAGAAAATCTCATCAAACGCCACGCTAAAATGATTGGTAGAATGTCTGTCCCGCGACGGCATGTGAAAATACGACAACACGCAAACTGAAGCTAGATAATGAAAATCATTCCAAAAATAATCCTTCATTTGAAATGTTTTCACAGTTACGCGTATACATCGTAACTCAATACGGCACCCGAGGCAGTTTGTAGCAGCGCTACCGTAGCGAAGCGACTCCCGACACAGCTGACGTGCTATTCAGCGTCTGGAGAGAACTGGGGCCTTTCTTACTCGCGCAGTGCTCTTATATATATAGCCTCGGTGCGGACGGCTAAGAGAACGCCGGCTCTAACTCGGTTCTCACTACTGGCCGCTGGGCTAGTAACGCACCACTTCAAGTTACATAATAATTTATAGCTTCTTTTGCTGATGGCTTATGAAGCTGTTAATTTAATCGTGCATTTAGCACGCAGGTAAGTATTTATAATAAAATTATGACGTGGCTAAGTTAAATATCTTGGGCGAGAGAAATAATTAAGTTACGCTGCACGCAGCAGATTTGCTCTGAACTGGTCCTTTTGAGATCCGCTATCGCTATAATTTTATAGGTATTCAAATGAAACTTTTCACATCTTCATAGTCATAGCGGACCTCCAACCTATTTAAATCTAAACATCCTAGTCTTATTCATTAGCCTACTTAATCTATCTTGCTTCCTTCCTTTTTGAGATGAAAACCAGAAAATCATGAATTTCCACTAAAGTCTTAACCTGTGAAATCCAAAGTACTGTTTTTATTAAATCATTATGAAAGATGAGTCTAAATATAAATTTTGAAGTCTCTAGCTCCTTTCTGTTGCGCCAATTATTTTTTTAGAAAAACGTCCAAATTACAAAAATGGCTGAAGTTATCGCACTGATATTTAATACACATTAATTTAGTATTATTCCTTACATGCTGGAAAAGTTTCAGATCATTTGCTTGAATTTTAAGGTATTGCGCAACATTTATGACGTCAGAGCTAGTTACAGCAGACTGGCTGGCACACAATGGAAACTGATGTGAATTTACTACAGCGTGAGTAGGCTGCTTCCCTACATCACCCTCTACTTAAATTTTTTTGTTTATGAATGTTAATGAATGAGAAAAAAAAATTTAATTACAAAAAGGGAAGCAAGAGTACAATTTGACTCCCTATAAAAATCAAAATTGAAATATAAACATGTAGAAACATTAAAGAAAACTGATTATCTACATTACTTATTTAAATTGTGGGCATGTTCACTGCCTTTTAAACAATGTCAGTACTCAAAATTTTAAGCGAAGTCACTGAAATATTTCGGCATACATATTGCCTTAGACCAACAAACACATAATAATTGAAAAATTATGAAAATCGTAGACCCATTAAATACATTAAATACACTTTTACGTACACAAATTCAAAGAAAATAACATGATACATAAACAGATGATTATTTCTTAGCAGTCTTTTCTAAACCTGAAAGAAAGTTCACAAATAATTTTTACACACGTGGTTGTAGCCGCTTTGGCTGGCGTCCTACACTTCCATTCACAAGGGTAGAGGAGGGGAAGTTGCTATGGTGTGCGTCCTTCACGTTCTCTCTAAATTACATGGGGGAAAGGGGAGGGGTCACTGTGAGTTGTGTCCAAGTCACTCCACGCTTTCACGCAGCTACCAGGCTGCCATTATCTGGTTTGTCCTGTAGAACAAACAAAAGAGTGCCTCAGACTCTGTTCACTTAACATCTAAGGGTGGGTCACAATGCAATGGGTATATATACATTTTATCCTTAAATATTTTGCTGGAACAAAGTTAACAGAACTTTTTCAACATTATTCTCGCGGTTACTTAAAGGTCATAAAATCGGTAAATAAATGGCTCAAAACGCCGTTAGTCACGTATTAGAGACAATTTATGCTCATGGCATACAATCATGAATCCAATTTAACGTCAATTTATTATTTCTGGGCTGGAACACTGAACCAATGCTCGTTACATTCCTGACACATTTGTATATTAAGCACTTAACTGAATCATCTTTGATTATCTTAGAGATAGTATGAGTATGATTAGTGGTTTTTTTCTCAGCTTTTTTTGTATATGTGAGTAACTTTTGGTAATAGTACAGTCCTGAGTGTTCAAAACACACTACGTTTAGTTGCCTACAAAATCCACTTATTGGTCCTCTGCTGTTGTCAGTTCCACATCTGCAATTAGGTACTTACTTACTTTGAAGTGTATTTATGCTGAGCTAAAATAATGTTCCACGTCTGTCAGTATGTTTCTTATTTATATTGCTAGTGTATGTACTTATTTAATACTCACTCTAATAACATTTAAAGCATAGGATAGCACATTTATTTCATATTCATAGTGTATTGCGGCTGATTAGTTTGCTCACGTGGCAATCCATTTCCACTCGATCGGATGCTGAAACCTCAGGTAGTCTCTCTCGGACCTACCACTAAAGTGCATCAAATAATTATGGACGAGCGTAATGCTAAATTCCTTAAACCTATAGGACACCATGAGCTGCTCTGTCTCATCTAACATAAGGGTACCTATGGTCGCATTCACGCTTCCAACTCATAACCTCAATACGCGTAGGTGTATCCTGTCACACACTACACTAAAATAATGGCCAGCTCCAACCTTATAAATACTTCAGGGACGTGTCCTTCACGACT
This sequence comes from Schistocerca cancellata, assembly GCF_023864275.1. Taxonomy (NCBI): domain Eukaryota; kingdom Metazoa; phylum Arthropoda; class Insecta; order Orthoptera; family Acrididae; genus Schistocerca; species Schistocerca cancellata. The sequence goes on along the minus strand of NC_064626.1, from coordinate 981,360,938 downwards.
CAACCCCAAACACTGCTCACTTCTATTACACTGCCTTTCCTTGCTACATCAGGTGAGTTTAAACTTACAACTTATCTGCATATTTTTCATAACACTTAGCAATCTCTTTCTTATTATTTATTAGTTAGCTCTAATGTATCCACTAGGTTTCATTACCACTTCAGATTCTGCTTGTACACGAATTCATACATCTTTTTAAATTACTGTTGATGAACCATTTCCTACCAAACAACACTTTGTACTTACTATATTACCAGGTTACTATACATAATTGTTACTCAAATACATTTGTATCTTAATTACGTCATACTTCTCTATTGTTTGTCACTATTCAGTTTATCACATTAGGTATCTTTCTTCACTGATCGGTAGATAGAATGGTAACATAACTCCTGGCCTGATAGTCATGACAGAAAAATTTCATGTCTGAAAGAAGAGATCTAAATTTTCGTGGATAGGAAAGATGAAGAATGAGTAAGACCTGAAATGGAAAGAAGATCTCACACAGCTGGGACTGCACAGCTGCCACACTGTGTAGAGGTTACAGAACAACCTCCTCCCTACAGCACTCATTGGCTGAATGCTGACTTGATAGTCATGACGGAAGATTTTAGTATTTGAAAAGAAAAGGTCGAAAGTTTTGAGGACAGGAAAGAGGAAGAATGAGTGAGACCTGAAAGGGAAAGAAGATCTCACACAGCTGGGACTGCACAGCTGCCACACTGTGTAGAGGTTACAGAACAACCTCCTCCCTACAGCATTCATTCATAACCTTTGACCACGCCACTTTGATCTGAAAATACTTTATGATGCCTCTTTAGAACCTGTCTCAGTTCTTCCTTCTGATTGGCGGAAATTTTATCGATTTCCTGCAATTTAGCTTCTATTTTGTCCAAAATAATTACTTCTTCTTCTTCTGTGTTCAGCTTATTGTTACTAAGATTAACACCTTCGTCCCAATACCTCCTATTTTTCAAAACTCGTATAGGCAGTTCCCAAGTTTCATGATCAGTTACTACATGCTTATCACTAAAAGGTACTATAATTACTCCGGTTATTGGTAAGACCATTTTTAATTGGCTGTTCTCAAAGTCCACAACACTCTGATATTTTGACAAGAAATCTATGCCAATTAAAACCTCAATACTGAGATTGTTTACAATTAAACATGGATGATCAATTAAATTACCATTAATGTTAAAGGGAAGTAAAGCTTCTTGCTTTACCGTTTTTGAAACCTTGCCAGTAGCACCAATTATTCTTAGTCCTGATACCCTCATTACGGTAAGCTTGTCTTTACCAGGTAAAGCATCAAAGAAGGACTGAGATATTGCACTTACCTCACTTCCACTGTCTAAGAGACAACGTACATTGATACCCAACATATTCACTATTATTATAGGGTGGCTTATTCTAGGTTGTACAGGTGGTTCCTCAAATTCATCTAGTAGTTCCTTTTGGATTTGTCTCCAACTAAAGTGATTGACATCTGTCTTCATTACATTTAGGTCACAGTGTGTAGGGGTTTCCGGAATTATATTTTCAGCTGCCTTTTCCAGTCGGTCTATTAATTTTAAATCGAAACACCGCACGACTTCATTACATTTCGTTTGCTGAACATAACCCAAATTACTGTAGTCTGAGCGATTCTTCGTCTCCAGACCGGGCATAGCACTAGTTACAGCTAAACCACTTTCACCATTATCGTCGGTTTCCTTCTCAAGTGACAACTGGTCACAGCTACTGGGTTCATCGACCCTCAACAGCCTACCCTCTACATTCTCACTTATCTCCTGTCCTAAGTCTATTAGTACATTATCAACATCCTGCACAGGCACTTTAGATAAGAGCACATCATCCTCATCGTAAATATAAGCATGAATTTCTTCTGCTTCTTCACCTGTCAATTCAATATTTTGTAGCTCTTCCCTATTGTTACACTGCTGCGCCTTCTCTTTCTCTTCCCACTTAGAAAGCGTTTCTAACACGGTATCTATCAAATACTGTGAGTGATCTAATATTTCTGTTGTATCTTTAGATGCTACCGACTCTTCATCCACATGTTCAGTTTGAGTATTCTGATCTGTCTTACCAATTCCCTTAACTACTGGCTTAGGAAAAGTAACCGCCTGGTGAGCGCCAGTGTCCTCATAGACGGGAACTAGTTTTCCTGCCTCGGCCTACTACTGTTTCCTTTAGTTTCATTATAATTGGCTGGCACCGCATTACTTTCCGTACTGTTGTTTTCGTGCATATTTCTGTTTGGAACAAAATTATTATCCCTTGGACGCCATTGTTGGTTCTGATAATTATTTCCCCGATTCCTACCTCTCTTAGGATGGCAAACACCTACTGTTCTGATGTTTACATTGCCGTTTTGCTCATTCCTAAAATTACTATTATTGTTAGTGGCATTTCTGTTATTACGTGCCTGCTCCTCATTGGCAGCAACACGTTCTACACGTTCCAAATATTCAATGAAACGATCAAGATTGTCTCTAGGGGCCGATATAATTCTGGTTTGCCAATACCATGGCAGTTTGGCTTCAAGACCTAATATAATCATTTCTGGCTTTAGCTTTTCCGACAAATGTGACAAACGTGAGATCCATGACCTAGCAAACTCTTTAATTGATTCCTTGCCTGCACCGAAGCGTTTTCCACTCCAAAATTCTCTTAACACTTCATTTTGCTTATTACTAGACCAATATTCATTAATGAAAGCTGTTTTAAACTCCGCTAAAGTTTTACACTTCAACATAACATCAGCGGACCAACGCAAGGCGTCACCTGCTAAATGGCTTTTAATAAATGAGATTTTCTCTCGTTCAGACCAATTTGGTGGAATTACATCTTCAAAATCGTTCCAGAAATCTAGCGGGTGGATATTTTTATCTGGATCAAACCGCAAGAACTGCCGACACCCGATAAATGCGGCGTTTGCAGCTACAACTTGTTGTACACTACCATTACCAGAAGTTACTGAAGCTACTTTACTCTCAATGTTAGCAATGTTAGTACTGATATTTTCTACTCTCAATTCAACATTATCTACTCTTTGTACAATATGAGTAGTATCACTTTTGATTGCATCTACGTCTGCTTGACATATGTTTACTTAAATATTAACATCTTTAAATCTATCTGAGCACAGTTCAGATTCCGACTCGATCTTTTCTGTTAATTTGTGCTCCAGCTTCGTATCTTCCATTTGGAAATCTTTGCGAACCTCAGCAACTTCAGATTTAACTGTTTTATACATTTCACAAAATTGTTGAGCAACCTTTTTCTTAATATCCTCATGGTTGTAGTCAATTTTATAATTCAAACTGTCTAGATCCTCTTTCAACTTATTGCAACCAGCCTTGAAGGTATCGTCCATTACCTCCAATCTTTTATTAAAATTTGTTTGGCTGGCCACAATTTCAGACTTTAATTCAGCTGTCATTTGTGCATTACTGGCAGCGATTGCTTGTAATATAACATTTAGATCAACAGCCCCAGCATTTTTGGGTTGCTCACTAGCTGGCTTTTTATCACACTCAGGTGACGAAAAACTAGCTCCAACACCAGAATCATCAAAATTAAATGAAACTTCTGATTGATTAGTCCTATCTAACTTCTCCTTCTTAAACTCTACCCTCTCTGATGACTGTTTCATTTTTAATTCATCAGAGAAACAATCATCCAATAAATTTACAATTTCTACTTTCTGCTTTACTACAGGGGTCTCTATTATTGAATCATTACCCCTTCCCACACTACTGTCAGGAGACAATACTTCATATTTCACTTTAACATTACTACTTTCATGCATATTTACATTTGAAACGATGTCTGGATTTACAGTTTGCTCAACAGACATAGGTTCTGATTTAAGTTTAACCCCAGTTTCTTTTGGCGGTTCCATCGCCGACAGTCTTTTAGTGCAGGTTAGTAAAATTTTAAACAGTTTTTCACTTAACTTAGTTCCTTCTGCACGACGTTGTTGTTGCCGGCGCGGCGTACCAGGATTCCTGATGCGACGTGGCACGTTGAACTGCAGACGGCACTCCGACGGCTGTGGTGCAATTGCGTGGCCCGCAATTGCAGGCGCGGCTACGGCTGCTACGGCGGACGACTGCGGTACGGCGAAACTGGCTTCTCGCGATGCCGGCAGCACCGCTAGACTCAGTGCCAGCTCCGTCAATCTAGATGCGTTGTTAATTCAACTGCGTTGCCCACCTGCCCCTGTCACACTTTCACTGTTCCATTACTCAGTTGCGTGTCGCATTTCACTCGCGAATCCGAATAGTTAAAAATCACTTTCACTTAGTTGATTTCCCGGCCGATGCACCATATGTGGGGCGGCGAGTGAGTATTAAGCAAATTGCTTGTGAAATAAAGTTTGTTATTTAAATGTGGTTAAAAACACTGCACTTCCCGGCTTTTGGAATGTTGTATAATGCTGTCTTTCGCCGTTCTCAACACTGGCTCTCTCTTTGCTTTTTGGCACCCAGAAAGTGATTTAACGAAACGTGGAGCCTGTAATGAGAGTTCCTAGTGCCCACTTAACCTGAGAATATTATTATAGCTGCAGCTTATAGCTCTGAAGAAGTAGGAGATTGTTCGGGATTTCTAATCAAAAACAATTTTCCAAAATAGTTGAGTATATTCTGAAATTCACTGATAACATCACAATTATCCCAACAGCCTAACAAACAGAGCAGTTCAGAGTCTAATTCGCTGATGCAACTATAAATGTCCGAATTGAATGTCAAAAGAATGCTCGCCAAAATTTGATGAGAAAATCTCATCAAACGCCACGCTAAAATGATTGGTAGAATGTCTGTCCCGCGACGGCATGTGAAAATACGACAACACGCAAACTGAAGCTAGATAATGAAAATCATTCCAAAAATAATCCTTCATTTGAAATGTTTTCACAGTTACGCGTATACATCGTAACTCAATACGGCACCCGAGGCAGTTTGTAGCAGCGCTACCGTAGCGAAGCGACTCCCGACACAGCTGACGTGCTATTCAGCGTCTGGAGAGAACTGGGGCCTTTCTTACTCGCGCAGTGCTCTTATATATATAGCCTCGGTGCGGACGGCTAAGAGAACGCCGGCTCTAACTCGGTTCTCACTACTGGCCGCTGGGCTAGTAACGCACCACTTCAAGTTACATAATAATTTATAGCTTCTTTTGCTGATGGCTTATGAAGCTGTTAATTTAATCGTGCATTTAGCACGCAGGTAAGTATTTATAATAAAATTATGACGTGGCTAAGTTAAATATCTTGGGCGAGAGAAATAATTAAGTTACGCTGCACGCAGCAGATTTGCTCTGAACTGGTCCTTTTGAGATCCGCTATCGCTATAATTTTATAGGTATTCAAATGAAACTTTTCACATCTTCATAGTCATAGCGGACCTCCAACCTATTTAAATCTAAACATCCTAGTCTTATTCATTAGCCTACTTAATCTATCTTGCTTCCTTCCTTTTTGAGATGAAAACCAGAAAATCATGAATTTCCACTAAAGTCTTAACCTGTGAAATCCAAAGTACTGTTTTTATTAAATCATTATGAAAGATGAGTCTAAATATAAATTTTGAAGTCTCTAGCTCCTTTCTGTTGCGCCAATTATTTTTTTAGAAAAACGTCCAAATTACAAAAATGGCTGAAGTTATCGCACTGATATTTAATACACATTAATTTAGTATTATTCCTTACATGCTGGAAAAGTTTCAGATCATTTGCTTGAATTTTAAGGTATTGCGCAACATTTATGACGTCAGAGCTAGTTACAGCAGACTGGCTGGCACACAATGGAAACTGATGTGAATTTACTACAGCGTGAGTAGGCTGCTTCCCTACAGCAGTTGTCAGGGCTCAACCTCATACCTACTCAACTGTAGGGTCAACACGTTTCATTTCAAGTGTATAGTGTAAAAAAAGTGGGTGTTCCTTGAGTAAACGAATAGTATCGGAATAGAGAATATAGTTATCTGGAAACTATTTCAATGACAGTAGTTTTCAACAATTAAGCTGATGAAAGACTCTCTTGCCCAAGTTAGCAGTGCCCCACCGTTAGTACTCTTTTACATTTTATGATTATTAGCTTTCTGCTTTAATATATTGAGTGTCAAATAGAGCCAGTTGTTGCCTAAACGCATTAATATTACTTCGCTGCTGTTTATGCCAAACTACGTGCACATTTCTCGCTAAAGTGTGCTACTGTCTCGTACCTAATTTGCCAAACACTGCGTCAGTATCAAGTAAAATTCTTTCCAGTATTTAATTTTCTTTATGAGCTGTGCTAGTACTGGGTACAAATTTACCTAATTAGGCTGACGACATTTCCTGTTACGAAATTTCAGATTGCTTTATTACCAACAGAGTCTTCATTCGATTTCCGTTTGTTCTGCTATGGCCTTCTTTCAGCAGATAGCTTTCGAGAAACGGAAAATAGTCCGATACCTTTACGTTACAAGCGATTACGTCATTTCAAATCCTTTCGCTAATTTAGTAGTAGCCGGTAGGGCCACACTTGACTTTTTCCGTGACGGGTCTAACGGTACTGTTACGGGAAAGTCTTATAGGGACTATAGGACGGGTGCCCGACTGGATCCGGATGCCTCTTGAGTCGGCGTAACTACTGCTATACGAGACATTTGCGTTGGGGGGATATGCGTTACCATACAGCACCAGCACTACTTGTCCCAATTTTTGCCGGAGTTTTCACCTTAATTACACAAATTTCAATTCTCCGATGGATGCTGACCAGTGTTTGTCATTCCGCAGCCAGGAAAGGCATAAGAGTACGCTGGCTGTTTGGGTGCATTTGGTAATAACGTCGCCATACTTCATGTTTCCGCATTTATCGCACGTACGTCGGAAAGACGCAGTCGCGCTATGTTGCATATACAATGCAACAACGCCCTCCAACGGTAACCTTTTGATCACCCCTTGTATTAGTTTTATCTGCGCATAACACACATTACCTCGAGTTCATTGAATCGATGTGTATTAAGCTGTTAATTTATTTTAGCTCCACTGAGATTCAGTTCTTTTTACTAGCCTACAAGTTATCTGATATCTGCATTTTAAACTGTACTTCGTTTGAAGCAAAAACTTTCCAATGTCCGTAAATGGTTATCCCTTACCCCACTGAATTAAAGCTGCCCAACACAAGATAGACCACCGTGCCATACTACGTAAAACCACTCCGTTCCACACCATTACTCAAGGAATTGTATTAAGGAAACAATAATTTCTTAAATATACTGTAAAATTACCAGTGAATGTACTGAGTACACATGAAGTGTGTCAAAACGTTGTCACATTAGGAATTCAAGCTGCAGGATCTATAAACACAGTATTCCATTTTACTTCCTAAAATTTTCTTCAGCAGTTTACAAACCTAACGAATACTGCTAGTTTTATTGAAAACAGATGACTTCGAATTTGTAACACCCGCCTTAAGGGTAAATTTTTTTATCTTGAGACACATATGTGACGATGCTGGTACGACATTTGGTGCGTTGCTCACACTCTTAAGACTCTACAAAATCCTGAAATAATCTTTGTCACTAACGTACACAATAATGTTCTTCCATAAATTAACCACTCCTTGTAATTTTACATTTGGTTTCGCTGTAACGAACTAAATTTCAGTATATCCTACAATCTTTCCGTTGAATGTCGTCTGAAACTACAAATGTACTGATCCTTCATCACGTTTAAACTAATTTGATTCTTACACTGATTCTAATATCATTGTAATTGTAAATTTCTTAGATGGCGGTTTTTTTATAGTTTACGTTCTTGGCACGGAAAGAAAATTATTACAGGTGTTTTTCAGACAAAAAACATATTTCTTCCCAAATATCAAACGAAAAAGTAAACAAAAAAATGGTTCAAAAATGGCTCTGAGCACTATGGGACTTAACATCTGTGGTCATCAGTCCCCTAGAACTTAGAACTACTTAAACCTAACTAACCTAAGGACATCACAAACATCCATGCCCCAGGCAGGATTCGAACCTGCAACCGTAGCAGTCGCGCGGTTCCGGAGTGAGCACCTAGAACCACCAGACCACCGCGGCCGGCAAAAGTAAACAAAATTAGAAATGAAATATCTAATTTCACTGAGAGCCTCAACAAGTAATTTGATAAACACGCTCCTCTGAAACATATATGAGCAGAGGAAAATTCTGAACCATTGGTTATGGATCACCCGCAACACTTCCAGAGTTTCAGAGGCGCAGCACGCAGGTCGTATAACAACTGAAGAACGTGTAGCTAGCAAGTAAATTCGTAACGGAGACAGTCAGTCTTAGACAGACATAAACCTCAGGTATGTCCCGTTGGTAAATGAGTACGTTGACGTATGCGGCGTCCCAGTCCAGAGTTTCTACAGATTAATGTACTTGCAAATTTAACATTGTTCTCAGTCTCCACTCGTAAACGTTGTACCCTGAATGTATTAATGTAGCGCGACGTGCTGCAGCATAGATGAAATATGTTCAGAAACTAGGAAACATTCCTAATTATTTATTACAGCGTGCATGTAAACTGTTGTTGCGTTCATCATATTCGATGTTTCAGGGAAACCTGCAGCTGTTTTATTTATGATTTAAATAATGAAAAACTGCACCAGTTACTTATTTTCATGCGTAGCACAACATGGTTACAGAATTTATTCTCATTTGCAAGAGCATTTGTTTAAAAGACTACATTTGGTGATGTTTGCAGGTGTGTTTTTTTGCCTGCCTTGTGTTGTAGATATCTTTTTGAGCCTATACTGCAAATACAACCACTTGCTGTATGACCTCAAAAAGACGTTTAGAATGCAAGAGAGGCAGCAAATCACTTACAGTCTAACCTCAAAAAGATATCTACAACGCAAGAGAGGCGCCAAATTCACTTGAAAATGAGAATAAATTCTTAAAACGCCTTGTGATAAGCATTAAGAAGTAAGTAACTGATGCAGTTATTCATTATTTAAATGATAAACTGTTGTTAACTGTCGTTAAATTTCAGTGACGAGTAGAGAGGAAGCGAAAGTGAGTGTAAAACGGTACTGTGTGCATGAGTATATGTGTGTGTGTGTGTGTGTGTGTGTGAGTGAGTGTGTGTGTCTGTGTATATGATAGTATATGTCTGTCTGTGTGTGTGCGTGCGGATGGGTGTACACGCACGAGCGTTTCCAGGACAGTGCATCTGTTTCTATATCTTTCGAACACTACCTTATACTGCTAACTTAAACTGCTAGTTTCATTTCTCCCTTTGTGTGCGCAATCATGTTTATTCTACTGATCCTTGTTGATTAGTGCACCGGCAAGAATATCTCTCCACCGTTTGTTATTCGTTCGTAAAATACAATCACCGCTAATGCATGAAATAAACACGGCTTGCTAAATAATTAATTAACTGCTGTTTGAAAGTTACGAGTTAAAGCAATTACATGACTTTCATTAGCTTAACTACCTGCAATATCATTCTTACAGTCTTTTTATTTATATACTGGCTTGTGACGCTTACAGCTATTTTATAATTTCATTAGAACAATAATCAAACACATATCTGAATTTGTTTGATCGCAGAGGCAGGTACGCTGCATTATCACGCGGAAGCGTCTTTGTTGGGAAATTGCTAACAATGATTTTACGAAGACAGTACTTTTGGTTAGAAAATGCAGGTTGTTTCATATACTCAAATTACTGAACCAATATCGGATGCGAAGATCATCTTGCACAATGTTAGCGGTTCAGAGATATCTTACGTTATACAGTTCCTCAAGCTGAAAAAAAAAAAAAAGATATGAGTTGTGCAGTGCTTCCCGCTGAGATGGGTAATTTTATCGAGTGTTATACACAATGAGAAATACCAGCATCGATTTGCCATACAATTTTATCTACAGGTTGCGGCACAATTCAGTTAATCAAAAATGCAGTACAGTGTTTCCTGTCGCTTTAGTGGTTCGTAGAAAAGTAATTTGTACTACTGAAATTCTTCAAAGTGTCCTGCAGTCTTATCTAGACACTGAACAAATACGAGGGATGGAACTTTAATAGTGGCAACTGTTTATTAACAGCTTGTAAACATAAATACGTACTTCAAAGTTTTACTGACCTTCAAAGTAGTCACCAGCACTGTGTATAACCCGTTGCCAGCGGTGTGGAACTCGTAGGATGCTGAAAGTGTCATCATTCCTGTCTCTATGATGTTTATTTTTGAAACACAGCCTACGACCAGTTTAGAGGCAGAAGTGATGGAACTTTCTGCAGGACCCGACCATCATTTTGCAGGACAATGCTCAAGCACGTACAGTGCAAGCTGATACTGATTTGTTTGACTGATGGGGCTGTTAAGCGCTATACCACCTACTGCACTCCCCTGACTTAAGCCCTCGTGAGTTCAGCTCGATTTATAAACTGAAGGAAACTCACGGCATTCCCTTCAGAACTGCTACAAATTCGTCTGGCAAGAGACCGCGCCGCTCGAACTGTCAACACAACTCGCACTGCTAAGAATATCCTACTACTTCCACATCGCTGGCAACGGGTTATACATAATGCTGGTGACTACTTTGACGGTCAGTAAAACTTTGAAACACTTCTCTATTTTGTACGAGCTGTACATAAATAGTTTCCACTATTAAAATTCCAACCCTCGTAGTTAAAAGAGTGATTTGTGTACCTTCTCATATAACCCTCCATTATTACCAATTTTTTTTTTTCAAATTCTTGGTTAGTCAAGGGTTTCAATCAAGGTTTAATGGTTTAGTAACGGAAGCGTTCTGATTAAATACCCCAAAATTTAAGAAACACACAGTGTGATTTTCGGTGATCTTGGAGATCAATCGATTTCACACAATCTTCCCATCCACTCCGCAATCCAAAAATGCACCGGCATGTAATCCGTAGCTCATTGGAGCACTGCCTTGTAGCCAAATGGGGCTGTTTCGTACTTCTTCGTGTACAGGAATGTTATGGGTGAATTCAAGAATAACTTCTCGTAATATTTTAGAATACCTTTCCGCAGACACGGTTTCATCCCTTGCTGCACATAACAGCCCTAATCGTTACTACAGGGACACCTAACGCCTACTCAATAAGATATCAAAGATTTGCGGAAGACCATACACGCAACTGTGTTTAGCTCTTCCACTTAAAACTTATTTCGTCAGACCACAGGCTTCTTTTGTAAAAGCTTACTTTCGCTGCCGATCGCATACCATTCAGAGAATTCACGTCTTCGATCAGTGTCATCCCAGTTTAAGACAAGTAAAAGTTAAGCGGGCTTATAGGACTTCAGATGTAATGTTTTTGACATTGTTCTTAAACCTCCGTCGGGAACCAGTACTTCCTTTGAAGCCTTTCTTGCTGATATCTTAAATAACTAAACGAATCCCTCAGCAACGAGCTGCACATTTTCTTCAGTAGTCGCTAATTCATGATGGCCATTGCGCGGTAAGTCAGCTGCAGAACCAGGCACTTCGAAATTTCAATTCAATTTGCAGATTATTTGTCCGCGTGCTTACTGAGTACGCAGGAACTTTGCAACGAAAAATCGTCTTACTTCTTTATAATTTCCATCAAATTTCCACACACATCTGTGAAACAAACACGCGCTGCTCTGTAAATAATTATTTATCATAACGAACTCCTTTCACTTTTACAGTGAAGGCACAAATAACAGCAGGGATCAGATAGCCATCGGTTAATAACAAACCAATTGTGCCATCATTTCCTAAACAAATTTCACTGTACGCGATTTTCCAAATTTTTCAGTGTGGGGGATACTACTCAATTGCTTAACTCTTTGATGCACAGATTTTATGTTTAATTAATTTTTTAATAAAACATGCATTTTCTATGTCTGGTGGGGTTGCTAATAAAGGAAAACATGAATTAAAATTTTTTATTGTATTGATTTTGGTTTTAGATGGTGGTATATATAATATACCACCATGCCACTTAGGGCCGTACCTAAAGTTTTTGAGATATCTTGGTTTGTGCTTGTAACTCACCTTTAAATTCTACTCTAAGCAGTAATAATTAGTATAATTAATGTAAAATAATTTTATTTCTGGCAATTGGTCATTTACAATACAAAATCAAATTACAAACCTTACAAATAAAATATGTTTCTTATTCCTTTTTGTGAAAATCTTGAAAGCACCTTTTTGTTTTGCTAAGGCACAAAGGCACTTTGCATTCAGCGCACATCCAGAAAGTGCGCACTTGCTTCTTTTTTGTACTGCATTTCGCACAACGTCTGGCGGTAGTACGCTCTGGCTGGTGGGATGAATTGTCGAGACGCTGGCGTGAGGAAACATATGGCTTGTTTTTCTTTACGTGGACTTGACTCTCATGAAGTCTAGATGGCCTCAATGGTGTTTTCTGGGTTACTAAGCTTTGCAGGATACTCATCCTGAAGACTTTGGCAGTCATTTTTTCTCTATCGCCTAGTTCCTTCCAAATTATATAGCTGTTGACGATACTGACATCAAGCAGGTGAAAGAATATTCGGTGCCACCACTTTTTACTTCTCCGGCTTATTTCATATGATTTTTTCAGTTGGTCGAACTTGTCGACATTGTTCATGTGTGCATTGTAATCCATCACTGCTTGAGGACAAGGTAGCTCTATGCGTGAACCATCTCTTTCACGGCGAGTCACTGTAGTAACTTCAGGACTGTGAAAATTTGAAAGGAGATGAACAGCTCTCTTATCTTTCCACTTCAAGTAGAGGATGCCACAGTTGCTGACCCTCCAGTCAAATTCACCTCTGCTTAATTCTTTGTCTGTTTTTAATTTGGGTAAATGTTTCCTTGTTGGTTGAACTGTCCCACAGGCATATATGTTTCTCTGCTGTAAACCAGCCAACAAGTTATAGCTATTGAAATAGTTGTCGAAATAAAGATAATGGCCTTTATTTACGAGTTCAGAGGACAAACTCAGCACTACATGCTCCCCAAGGCCTGTTTGCACTGTGTCACCTACTTTTCCGGTGTAAATATCAAATTTCAAGTTGTAAGAGGTCTTGTCACACAGCATCCACACTTTGTAACCACGCTTTATGGGTTTATCTCTCATGTATTGTTTCATACTGTTGCGGCCTTTGAATTTGATCATTGACTCATCAATTGCTAGGTGTTTGCTGGGTTGGTAACACTTGGAAAAAGATTCAGATAGTATCTTGATCACTGGTCGCAGCTTGTACAGTTTGTCATAACCTGGGTGTCCTTTTTCTGGATGCAATGTGTTATCATTCAGATGAATGTTCCTCAGTAACCATCCAAACCGATTTACTGCCATCAGAGATGCAATATAACGATCATGAAGTTCTGGGGCACTAGACCAGTAGTCTCTGTATGCTGGCATACGCTTTATACCCATCAAAATGTTGATTCCCAGGAAAGTTCGTATTTCATTGTCAGTTGTTGGAGTGAAAGACTTGCCAGATTGCGTCGCATATAAATTTGTTTGGAAAACGATTAGCTCAACTAGCTCTTTTGGAAATATTTTTTCGAATATATCGATAGGTTCTGGATCATCAATGTCCCTAATAAAAGCACTTGGTCCTGATTCACTGTCGAACTGCATTCCTGAGGTAGCATTGAATTGTTGTCCCCAAGTTGGCGCTGTGTCAGCAGCGCGTTTTGGCGGAGTGGACTCACTTTCTTCCTCGCTCTCTGAAACTTCGCCTTCAGACGACACAATAGCCTCCGCAACAATGCTTGCTTCATAATCAGATTCGTCATCTGTGGTGTCAACAGTGGAATCCTCGTCTGATGGAATTTCACACAATAATCGTTCGATTTCTTCATCTCGTAAGCCTCTTCTTGACATTTTCATTTTCAAACAACAGCCTGAATCCAAGTAAAGAATACGTAAGCAAAACAAAATGGAGAAAGAGCTAAAATAAGTCACAACACAATTAAAAACTAAACTTTGTAGCGGAGGATTTCGAATTTTATACTAGGAAACGAAATGCAATAGAATACTGCTACATGCACGGTGGTACAAATAATATACCACCAAAATAAATTGTATATAAATAACGGAAGATTGTGCATATGAATGTATACATGGGTTCATACCGTAGCTGTGACGTCCAAGATATGGAAAAAACACAGGCGCAACAAGAAATTCGTTATAAACCACTATTCACACGCAAAAACCATGCACAACTCAGCACGCAGCTTTCACAGTTGTAATCTATGCAATTCTTGGCGGGAACTGATTCCTTATAGGCAGTGAGTGCCATCTGTCTGATAAGTAGAGAACTAGGTGAGCATATTAGAGTGGTGGTCGTGCAGTTAAACCACTGTGCAAAGAGCCAAGAAAATTTTCAAAAGGTGGTATACTATGTATACCACCGTGCTCCAAAGAGTTAACTAATATGTGACCATGGATAGAAATGAGCAACGGTTAACTGATTTATACGGTACAGGCTCTACTAATAACCGACTAACCCGGTCATGGCTCTTGGTTCGCAGTCCCAGTGGCAGGATGCCTACCTAATGGCATCGAGAAGCTACAAAACGGTGAATTGCAATATTTCATATAATCATTGGCTGAATTACAGAATTTCAGATGCTGTCACAATCCACTCACTGACATTATATTAAAGGTCTAACACAGTAAGGTAAGTATTTCAGCCAGTAACTGTTTATATGACGTGAGCCAGCGTAGCTCATTACCCGCAAATTATTCCGACTATGACAGAATGAGATTTTCACTGTGCAGCAGAGCGTGCGCTGATATGAAACTTCCTGGCACATTAAAACTGTGTGCCACACCGAGACTCCAAATCGGAACTTCGCGGGCAAATGCTCTACCGAGTGAGTTCCCCAAGCACGACTCACGACCCGTCCTCAGAGCTTCAGTTCTGCCAGTACCTCGTCTCCTATCTTCCAGACTTCACAGAAGCTCTTCTCGAACACACCAGCGACATAGCACAGATAATTACATCTTTGATGTATTATCAATTAGGATATATGAGCGACTTTATGAACCTAGATAGTTTTTACAGCAGTGGTAGGCGATCTGGTCCCAACAGCCTTCATAATGAGCGGCAAGCAGTAGGGATTAAAATAAAAACACATTTTCATTAGTTTTCATAAAATTTTGGCATTAAATATTTGGTAAGTGTGGTGTGCGTACTGTAAGACCTCCGGTACACACACCATCAGATTATTTGACTTGTCGCTCTAACGAAGTAGGCGAGTGTCAGCAATATGTCTCGTGGTCTTATCGTGGCGTGTTTATCTTCTGCCGTTAGGTCAGACGATAGAAATGCCACTTGCACGATTACAGTAGCAGATTGACGGTATAAATGGAAATTTCGTGTGGTTAGGGCCTCCCGTCGGGTAGACCGTTCGCCTGGTGCAGGTCTTTCGATTTGACGCTACTTCGGCGACCTGCGCGTCGATGGGGATGAAATGATGATGATTAGGACAACACAACACCCAGTCCCTGAGCGGAGAAAATTTCCGACCCAGCCGGGAATCGAACCCGGGCCCTTACGATTGACAGTCTGTCACGCTGACCACTCAGCTACCGGGGCGGACAGATTGACGGTGACCCACTTTAAACAGAACTTGATTAATTTTCACACACATTTATTAAAACAATAAAAATCATAAACCTTACTTAACTTGATTCTGGATGCTATTTACAATTGACAATCTGAAGTTCCTTTGGTCTTGGCATGTTAATCTTATTCTCACATACCTCTGATACTTGACAAAGTGTCTATACATTTGTCTTCATGGCTATGTACAGGAATATGACAATCTTATTAGGCGCAGACTGAAACTTGACTATAGACTGGTGTAGACTAATGCAGACTGGTAGAGACTGGTGCAGACTAATGCAGACAAATGCAAACTGACTGATCGGAGGTCTGTACACTCGTTATAATACCTCGCGCGTTCGGGTATCACTGCGCGAGTGTGATCGGCCAGGAGAAAAGGTTCTACGTTAGCAGCAATCTCATTTGCTGCGTTACATATTAATACGCGGATCAGGGATCGCAGCAGAATTTGGTCCGTCTCTAAGACAGCGCCATCTCGTAGTGCGGAGACGGACGAGCGCTAGGCCTGCACTGTTGTGCTTAGCGGGGCGCGCTCTAGTTGGAAAGTTGTGTACGCGCTGACTACGCGGAACTATGTACACAACAGTAAGTAATTATTATCATTTCCATTAAGTTGCTGTAACTCTATTTCATAAATTTCACCAAGTGAAATTACTTCCTTACTTTATAAATCTCCATCACTGTGGAACTGCTGAGCAGTCAGAAAATGTTACTAGTAAACAGATGAAAAATTGGGCGATAGGTAAAATTGGTTGATTACTTCTGACTTAGAGTGTCTAATTTGACGTAGGAAGGTAGGATATAAACGTGTCGTGACATACCATACGAAGCACGAAGAGATGGACTTCCATAGTATATTGCAAACTGAGCCGTGCACGGCTCGTGTTCATGCCATTAATAGTTTTTCATCTTCCATTACGGTACTGCCACCTCGTTTCCTTATTCCATTTACAGGCGTCACTAACTTCCTGCCTTACTTGCCCGTGAGCGGCAGCAGCAGCGCGTATCGATAAGTGCACTGTCTGACATCTCTGGAGCTACCGATAGTATTAACGGGTCGTCGTGTGTCTGGCAGTCAGTGGGAAACAGTCCAGTAGTGCAGTCGGGACGCAGCAGCAGTGAGTCGGGAACGGAGCGCCGGTGAGGCGCGGACAGCCAGTGCTCGCCGACCGTTGGCGACACACATGCACTGTCCGACGGAGGGAGACTGGAGCGGGACGACCGTTGGTTGTTCGTTCGGTTGGTCGTCTCATTGGCCGACGTATGTTTGGTCCTTTCACCATTACGGGTATGGAAAGTTGGTCGGTTGGCGTGGAGCAGCGAGGAAATCTTCGCAGCGGTGTCCACGCACGGTCGGAGTGTGTTGTGTTGTTCCCATTGCTACGAGGTCCGTGGCTCAGCGCTCCAGGACACGAAAGTTGAGGTTGACTTAATCTACCAGCAAGTCACGACTGTTACATTGTGTCGTTTGGATTTCGTTGTCGGCTGCTGGGACATTCCCGTGAGCAACAACTTGCGTTTTCAACTTGGCAAATTTTAACCACCCTCCGGAGGAGTTTAACTGTGTTTGGTTATTTGAGCTGAAGTGCACTAGCGGAATCTTCTGCCTTGTGGCCGTGAACGTTCCGGTTACCTGCCCTGGTCGTTGACGTAAATCCAGGCAGTGTATTTTCCTCATCGTGTTGTCGCTGTCCAGCATGGTGTAGTTTGACAGCTCAATGTATAATTGGTTGTGGGCGCCAGTACCTTCTACGTTGTTCCATTGAACTCCCTGTTGTGTGCTGGTCGGGTGGAGCGGAAGTTATCTTGTCGATGGGTCCGTTGACTGTCTGTCGGTTGGGTTGTCGTCAGATCGAGAATGGTTGGGCCGAATGCCTGTCTCCCCTAAGCGAGCGTTAGTGTTTGAATTCCAGGCCGACCCTCGGATACTTGTGAGCGCCGTTGGGTATACTGCCTTTTCTTGTTGTTTGTATTTGTATGGCTTCTAGCCGATCTTCAGATTAGGGTGGTTTTGCCATTAAGGCACAAGATTGTTAGAGCCTTCAGCCTAATTGAAAGAATTGATTTGAGATAAGGCCTTCTGTCTTTTAAATTTCTCAATTTGGTTTGAGTCTTAAGTTATTGGCTTTCAGCCGATTTTAATTCAATTAGTCTTGCCCTTAAGGCGTGAGATTGTATGGCGCACTTAGCCGCTAATTAAGTTCCAAAAATTAATGCTGTGTTTCTTTTTAATTTTCTTGGCTCTTGTAATGTTTGGTCAAATAAATAAAGTTGTATGTTCCAGTGTAACTGACAGCCGCTCATTTTGGCCCCTTTCCAAAATTTTAACTACCTGTTCTGTCCTGCAGGTCTAGGATGGCGCCTCACAAACAATACATTTTCTCACATGGGAACTGATTTTCTTGCTTTTACTACTCGTTGATAGACTTTGGATGGAAAAGTTTCAGGGAGGCTCGTCGTCCTCAGAAGATGGTACTATGTCGAGTACGTAGGTACAAGTGAAAGACAGAGCAAGACAGCACCGCATTAGGTGCGAGTGTACTTGGTTCGAAATTTCAGTTGCTCTGCTTCCGTCAGGTGAATATGATGAGAGCAGGCATCTAGATGCAAGGGGGATTTGAGACGAGAGTAGCGCTGACTGATTACTGAAATATTTCACGACTGTACTTCAGATGACGACGGCGGGTACAGCTGCCAGAAGCTCAATTTCTTATTCGAAATGACACTGTTTACAAACAGAGATTTTATTCATATATGCCCACCCTGAAGATTCGAAGATCCAAGAGAAGAAAGGGTCGAGTGCGCATTATTCACAGAATTCATAATGTAGCCGAATGCTTTCAATAATTCAACTGCTGCTACGATCCGGTGTTTTATCTTTAGTTAGACCACCAGTCAGCTTTTTATCATCAGTGGACTGATACACTGTTGTGCGCAGAAGAACTGAAACAAAGACGATCCATATTACAGATCTCTTTATTTTTGAAGGTTTAATAGTTCTAACTTGAGAATTGGTAAATTTTGTGATAAAATGCACTTAGCTTGTTAACAAATTTTCTAAAGGAACAACTAGAAAGATCTGAACTACATTCAAACTTGAGTAGATACGAACCTAGCAGAACAGTAAGTGACGGAATGGACACTCCATCGTATGCAACCAGTATTAGGAACCTCTAAGGAAATAACGACAGGTGCATACTGGGTATCAAAAAACGATACTGCTATAAATAGGCTTTTCACGTTTGTATGACAAAAGGGCAACATGTGAAGGCTTAAACGACAGCCGTATCTGAATTGTATCGAAAGACTTGACAAAATCCAATCAAATACTGGTCAAAGGGTAACAGTGTCATCAAAGTTAGTGTACAGAACATCATGTATGACAAACGAAGTGAGAGTAATATAGCAAAATCAGAAACATTGAACTTCGTTTTCAAATGAACATTTACTAAATAAGATACAGGAATACGTTCATAGTTGATTCTTAAACAACAGCATAGATGGATTATATAGACATTAATTTCAGTGGCGTCTAGAAGCGGTTAAAAATACTAAAAGGAGACAAGAACCCAGGCCCCGATGGAATAGTTGTCAGATTCTTTTGCTGCTATTGGAACATTATTATACCATAGATAAAAACTAAAAACTAAACTCCTTCCGAACAGTCCCAACGCTACCGACCGGCCGCCGTGTCATCTTCAGACCATAGGTGCCACTGTATGTGGATATGGAGGGGCATGTGGTCAGTACATCACTCTCCCGGGCGTATGTCAGTTTCCGAGACCGTAGATACCTATAAGAAAATAGCCGTATCCTTTGGTAGGGAGGAAGGAAGAGAGACAGCCAAATAACGGTAGGAGAAGTGATCCACGGAACTACCTTCCAGCATCATTTACATTTATTTGTTGTAGAACCATAGAACATGTTCTGAGCACAAACGAAATTACATATCTCGAACGGAATGACCGCTTCACGCTAACTTGCATGAATTCCGGAAACGTTGGTCATGCGAAATCCTAGCTACACTTTTTTGACATGACATTAATATCTGTCGACTTTCACATAGATTTTGACTGAGTAAAGCAGCAGCGCTTATTAATGAAAGCCCGATCATTTGATGCCTCAAACAAAATTTGTGACGGAATTGTGGGATTGTGGGGAGGGGCGGGGGGGGGGGGGGGAGAAATAATTTAAATAATGAATTAATGAACCTGAACGTATAACTAACGTCGCCTTAAATAATGCTTGAGTTAATAAATGAAAAAAGGACGTTTTGGATAACTTATTGCCGTATGTTGAAGTAACTATGAGAGTGCCTCTGAGGAGTGTGTTAGAATCCATGCTGTTCGCGTTTCATAATGTCTTCGCACAAAATGTTAATACCAACGTCTCATAATGATGATGCAGTACGTGAAGATAACTGAACAAACATCCAGACAGATCTTGGTAATATTTGAAAGAGGTGCAGAGACTGACAAACTGCTTTAAATATTCAGAAATATAAACTTTTACACTTCCGAAAGTGCAAGAAATGTAGTAGCCTATGACTACGATGCTGTTCCAACACAAAGACCTTGTGTAACAATTTGTACTTATGAAAAATGGAATATCCTTTAGCCACACTGATAAGAAAAACCATGCCGTAGAGTAGGCTTCATTGGTGAAATGTTAGAAAAAAATATGATCAATCTACAAACGTTGCCGGAAAAACACACGTGCGGGTGCTCCATCGTGTACGACCCTTACCAAACAGGGGCAACAAGGCATATTGAACATACACAAAGAAAAACACCACGAATATTCGCATTTTTTTGTTCACTATAGAAAGTCCCCGAAATACTGAAAACCTGAACCAACCGACGTTTGAAAATAGACATCAATTATCCTGTAAAAACCAAACTATAAACATAGAACTTATCTAAAGAGAAGAGGACTCGAGAGACTCGTTGAACCAGTGATAAGACGACGAAGGAAGATGTTCTCGGAAAGTTAACAGTCGAACGAACTTTCTACTGGACAGACCCCATTCAATCAGAAGGTTATTCTGGAATCAGAAGCACTGTCCGATTTGCATAATTGCTTCTCATAGTTTTCAGGCACACAGTAGTTTACCATTTTTTTCCTTAGTCATCAGTCTTCTGACTGGTTTAATGCGGCCCGCCACGAACCCCTCTCCCCTGCTAAGCTTTTCATTTCAGAGTAGCATTCGCATCTTACGTCTTCAGTTATTTGCTGAATGTATCCCAATATCTGTCTTCCTCTATATCTTTTACCCTCTGGAGCTCACTCTAGTATCATGGAAGTTAATGCCTGATCTTAACACATGTCCTGTCATCCTGTCCGTTATACTTCTCGGTGTTTTCCAGACATTCCTTTCTTCGTCAATCCTGCGGAGAACCTCGTCATACCTTACATTATTATTCTACCTAAATATCAACATACTTCGGTGACACTTCATTTCGAATTCCTCAACTCTCTTCCGTTCTGGTTTTGTACAGTCCTTGTGTTACTGAAATGCCGTGCTGTGCTCCAAACATTCGTTCTCAGAAATTTCTTCCTCAAATTAGGCCTACGTTTGGTATAAGTAGACTCGTCTTGACCGGGAATGAACTTTTCGCCAGCGTGAGTGCTTTTAATGTCTACTTGCTCTAACCGACAAGTGTTAGTTTGTATCGCAGGTAGCAAAATTTCGTAACTTTATCTACTTCGTGATCACCAGTTAGGATGTAAGGTTTTCACTTGTCTCGTTTCTTCTGCTTTTCATTACGTTTGTCTTTCTTCAATTTACTCTCAACAAGCGGGGTTGCGCACTGATTAGCACACTTGTAACACCATAGCTCTAATGCTGTACTGATTTATTTTGCTTTTGTTTCATTTAATGTTACATTGCTGTGCTTCTGTAAATGTGTTTGTTTGAATAGATAACACAAAACTGTATACTCCTTTCTTTGTAAAATCTTGGAGTCGTGGTCTGATTCTATGCAATGTAGTATATCTGTTGTATAAATGCTTTCTCCCATTTGGAGGGAACAAAACTTACTGTATATGATTGTAATTTTGTGTGAATAATTTTTCGTAGAAAAGTCAATATGTGCAAACGTTCTGTTTTAATTAATGTATTTGGTTGCTGTTATGTAAACTGCTGATCCTCACTTAGGGATCTTAGTTAGTTTGTATGTAAAGGGTGCAGTGGTTCCCCTCGGAAACGGAACTGTGTAGCGCGCGCAAATTGTGGTTGGCCTAGGTAGAAAAGGTAGAACTGATAGTCAGTCGGGGACAAGCTACGAGTCGGGGACAAGCTACGAGTCGGAGACAAGCTACGAGTCGGAGACGAGCTACGAGTCCGTGCACTCCCATGTAACAGATGTATATTGTGCTGGTTCCGAGAGAGGCTTTTCCTGCCGCTTTCCAATGCCTCGGAAGAATGGATAAATAGCTGGAAATATTCTGGGATTGGTATCAATCATCGCCACCAAGAAATGACAGAGTCCAGCAATTCTACCTGCAATTCCACCTAACAACATGCAGTTGCCACCACATTCTACATCTACATCTATACTCCGCGAGCCACCTTACGGTGTGTGGCGGAGGGTACTTATTGTACCACTGCCTGATCCCCCCTTCCCTGTTCCATTCACGAATTGTGCGTGGGAAGAACGACTGCTTGTAAGTCTCCGTATTTGCTCTAATTTCTCGGATCTTTTCGTTGTGATCATTACGCGAGATATATGTGGGCGGTAGTAATATGTTGCCCATCTCTTCCCGGAATGTGCTCTCTCGTAATTTCGATAATAAACCTCTCCGTATTGCGTAACGCCTTTCTTGAAGTGTCCGCCACTGGAGCTTGTTCAGCATCTCCGTAACGCTCTCGCGCTGACTAAATGTCCCCATGACGAATCGCGCTGCTTTTCGCTGGATCATGTCTGTCTCTTCTATTAATCCAACCTGGTAAGGGCCCCATACTGATGAGCAATACTCAAGAATCGGACGAACAAGCGTTTTGTAAGCTACTTCTTTCGTCGATGAGTCACATTTTCTTAGAATTCTTCCTATGAATCTCAACCTGGCGCCTGCTTTTCCCACTATTTGTTTTATGTGATCATTCCACTTCAGATCGCTCCGGATAGTAACTCCTAAGTATTTTACGGTCGTTACCGCTTCCAATGATTTACCACCTATGGCATAATCGTACTGGAATGGATTTCTGCCCCTATGTATGCGCATTATATTACATTTATCTACGTTTAGGGAAAGCTGCCAGCTGTCGCACCATGCATTAATCCTCTGCAGGTCTTCCTGGTGTACGTACGAGTCTTCTGATGTTGCTACTTTCTTGCAGACAACCGTGTCATCTGCAAATAGCCTCACGGAGCTACCGATGTTGTCAACTAAGTCATTTATGTATATTGTAAACAATAAAGGTCCTATCACGCTTCCTTGCGGTACTCCCGAAATTACCTCTACATCTGCAGATTTTGAACCGTTAAGAATGACATTGCGCAATCATTACATCGGAATACTACAATGATGTACAGTGAAGGATCAGCTTAATGGATGTGTTAGTGTGCTCAAATATAAGGTAATTTATATCTGAATTTATGTACCTACCCTGATTTTTCTCCTTGTCATAACACCGCTCAGGTTTCTCTCCATTTGAGCTAAAGTGATATCCGAGTGTCCTTACTAAAAGAACATTAAAGCCCAATATTTTGCTCATTAATGCCTCTTCAACATAGTAAAAAGAAAGTTAAAGTTAAGGTGGCAAGAGACTGAGTTAAAGTAAATGTTGTTTGCTGAAAATATTCCTATTAAAACTGCTTATTAAAGTGCTGTTGCTAACTTCAAAATTAAAAGTTCTTAAGACTGAGGCTTATAAAGTAAATTATCACATTGTTTTCTGTAGTAAATTCGAAAAGGTGAGTCAGTTTCTTGCAATTTTGTCAACATTGTGTTTCGCTGTAGTAAAAGTGAGAAAGCTGCAGTTGTGAAACATTATATACTCATGTTTGCTAAGTGTTTGTCTCTCTTGTGTATTAGAAGTGCATATTAATAGTAATGTTATAAAGACCATTCACTTTGTGTAAGCCCTGAAAGTAATAGTGTGTTTCGGTATCTGTTATAATTTTGTAAATTGTTTCTGCTGCTCTGTTAGTTCCAATCTTACCGTAAACATATGTATGTGTCAGAGTTCACTGCACTCGCGTGTGACAAAGTATTGGTTGTGTTGATCCCTTATAGTTACTTATACCTACTTTCTTAAACGAGAACGTTAATCTTTCTCTTGCCTAATTAGGCTGGCGACCGTTTCCTTTATCAGTTGAACAGCGCAGATAGGCAAGATTTTGTTTGTTACTGTTAAAATATTCACGTAATTCTGACTTTCACTTCCGATAAGCCACCTCCGTTAGGTACAGGACGGTCAACCTAGCAAAATTCGTGTCAGAGGGTAACACTGTTCTGTTACTTTATACCATTATTAATCCCACAAAATAATCCTGTTTTGCAAATTGCCTCCAGTTTTGAGGTTATGGTATAACAGTTACGTGTGGTAGGGTTATACGTGGCGACCGTGACACGACGTTGTTCAATTTGCACCTACAGACGGAAAAAATTATAAGTAGTTAGCATTTTACAAACATAGAGTGAACATAAAACGTCCAGCGGCACGAACCTGTGCATCATTTGACAGACCGGATAGTAAAAGTTCAGTTTAAATTGAAAATAAAAGGTATCAGTACTTAATAATAGCTAAAATGGACAGGAAACTAGAAATAAATCTAGACACGCGCGAACAGAATGCAATCGAGGGCAGTTCAGGCAGCACACCAACAGGTGGCATTACGCGCGAGTTCAATTACGTACGGTACCACGCCGATGTCAATAAACACATAGAAGCTGTGAATGTCGCTCATATTAAGCAAGACAATACGAGTGATGTTGTGGAAGACTGTGGCTATGTTAATGAATCGCGGGATATGTTCGAATCACCGGAAACTGAGAGGGAAGTAGGACTCGAACCTGAAAACGCGGTAGAAACTAAAAGTGAAAAGACACCAGATCTGACTGATTTACTTAGAATACTGTCTGCGCAATTTGCAGCGCAAAATGACAATATTAAGGCACAAATTGACGCGCAAAATGACAATATTAAGGCACAAATTGCAGCGCAAAATGACAATATCAATGACAATATTAATGCACAAATCGCAGCACTGGGGCAACAAAATACAGAACAAAGACAGCTAATTGCAACACAGGGTAGTGATATTAGTAAACAGATTGAGAAGGTTGATGTAAAAGTAGATATTGTGAGTAATGAAATTAAAAACCTTAAAAGCGAAATTACTGTCATCAATGGCAATATTGCCAACATACAAGGACAAATTGATGACATTAACGAAGGATTTGACACTGAAGTAATTAAAACTCAAGATCAAATAGAACCCTTAGTCTGTACTAAAGTGGATGAAAAGTTATTCGGTATTACATCCGAAATACAAACAGAATGTAACGTGGAATTTGCACAGATTAAACAATCTGTAACAGAAACAAGTAGAGAATTAACCAAACAGATTGTTACTTGCGAAAAGAAGTGTGAACATAACACTTCACAAATCCAAGGCAAAATGTATGACTTGGAAAGAAAAATACAAACAGGACCTACACATTTTACTGAAAAAAATGCCTTTCAGTAAAATATTTGAGGGCGAGGAAAAATTCGACCCTGCAAAGAGACTTAATGGATGGCATCCCCTTGATTTTGTAAAGAATTGCGAAAGAAATTTTCCTGAATATTTGACTTACCAGGAAAAAATCAATGTTGTGATCAGTGCATTAACGGGAGAAGCAAAAAGGTGGGGGTTGAATCTGGATACAAACCATATGTCTTTTGAAAACTTTAAACAAAAATTTATTGACGAGTACTGGTCGGAACAAAAACAAGACCAGTTGTGGCGGGAGTTTCTAATGGCCAGGTTGTATGATATCAGAGGTAGGCAAACCATGAAAGAGTTTTGTGAATCATGGTACAGAAAGCTGATACATCTTAAGGCTAGGAGGACTGAAGCCGTGATCGTTTGGGTTCTTTGGCAGAAACTGCCTGAGGATTCTAAACGGTATGTTGGGAGTACCCATAGAAGTTTTTCTGCATTTTTGGAAAGGGTAGAGGATGAAGATCACTGGCGAAGAAATCGCGAGCCTCGTCCCCATAATAACAACAATTATTCGCGAGAAATAATGACCATGAAAATGATAGATTTCGTGTAAACACGATTCAAAGAGGTCGTGCGAGAGGTACAGGAAATTATACGACGCGCCACAGAGGATACTTGGCACGGAATTTCCAAAATAGAGACGAAATGGAAAACTGAAAACTGCGTGTGTTACGGGCCGGATTCACGCAGAAACCGGTTTTGGGCCCAAAGAAAAGATGTCAAATAATAAATTCGAGAAGGAAAGATGTAAACTACAGGGCAGAAAGGTTAAGGACGC
Source organism: Schistocerca cancellata (assembly GCF_023864275.1). NCBI lineage: Eukaryota > Metazoa > Arthropoda > Insecta > Orthoptera > Acrididae > Schistocerca > Schistocerca cancellata. Next base: position 981,334,850 of record NC_064626.1, on the reverse strand, counting down.
GCCTATGGAAGACGGGCGCGGAGTGATACATAGTGGCATTCCCAGTGCGAAGTTTGTGCTCGGGGCAGCGGTTGCCGGAGCAGCGTACATTGCACTTGGCAGCACACGTAAATGGCAGACGTCAGAACAAGACGGCTGCTGTAGAGAGAAACAGAAGAGGCGGGATCAGACACTTCCGTTGGCCGGTTTCAGTAGTAGACGAATGTAAAACTGAAAATAAAGTTAATATGTCATGTGATAAGGATAACTCAATATCGGAATCGTGCGAAAAGGCAATATTAAAGAATGAAAGGGAGCCAGAAAAGGCGAGTGAAAAGGGGAATATTTGTACTGTTAATGATGTGTATGAGGTAAAAGACGTAGATGTGGGGGAGGTTATGATGACTAAAGAGGAAAGGAAGGTAGAATACGCCACGCAAAAGACGTGTGCACAATTAATAATAGGTGAAAGTGATGTAAAGGAGGATGTTAGTGAACATGACATTATAAGCAGTGCAGGTGAAGTTATTGTTGATGGAAAGGTGTTCTGTGATTCTAATGCAGAAGGGTCTAGTAGAAATTTCACACGATTGTCTGAAACTGATAGTAAGGAAGAAAATGAAATGAAGGTTATTGAAGTATATGACGATTATACTAAGTATGAAGTTAAGGCTGAAATCGTTCAAAGTGATACAAAAGAAGTGCCTGAGTCTCCAAACGATGTGCAGTGTGTAGAAAATGAGTCGAAAAACGAAGTGGCTGAAATATCTGGTGATAATCTGCCTCACTGTTTAAAAGTTGCCTTCCTGCTCGAATCTGATAACGAAATAGAACCTAGTGATAGCTCAGACGAAGGAGAGACTACAGATTCAGATACAGATGAGTTTTCGGAGGTCGACAAACATAATTATACCTTTACAGAAAGAGGTTACGAAAAAGTTAATGACATCTTTTCGAAACAAAATCCGGAATGCGTAACTGAAACAAAACCGAAACAGCCGCCAGATGTCACTATATTAGGGCAAGCTTTGCTTGATGTAGTGAATGAAATAGATTTACAGAAACCTAAAGAACCTCCAGATATAAATATAGTAGAACGTGAATTGTTGAAAATCTGTAAAGATGTAGAAGTCAACAAACCCAAAAAGCCACCTGATATACAACGTAAGTCAGTAGGTAATATTTCCTGGAAAGACATTATGGTTGAGCAGGATCTGTTATGGGAAGAACAGGAGGAAAAGGAACACAGAATTATTAAACAAACTACAATACCTGTAAATGTTTATAACACTGAGCTGCAAGTACTTTTAGACACAGGATCCCAAATCAGTGCCATATCAAAATCTTTCTTTGGTCATATTTCATGTAAACCAGGACTAGTAATAATGTCTGTGAGTGGAGTAAAAATTATAGGAGCTACTGGTAGGTCCAGCAAGCCCATTCAAAAACAAGTATTGATGGATTTTGAAATAGGAAGTCAAAAATTTGAACATAATTTTTAGTGGTCCCTGAACTAAGTACGGAAATGATTCTAGGTATTGATTTGCTAGACAAGGAAAAAGTAATTTTAGATTGTGGTAGTGGAACTGTTAAGATTAATAGAGAAACCAAAACAATAGAAATTAAATTTGAAGGTGACAACCAGGTCCAAGATGTTAATGTAGAACCTATATTGTTAAAAATTGAATCTGAAAATGATGGTTTATCCCAACTATATGAAATATACCATGTAAAAGATTGATTGCAGTATGATCAAAAAACTGACAGCTTTAGGGAAATTGTTGATGTTATCCAACAAATCTTGCATGAACAGAAAGAGGATTTATTTAATATCTTGAATAATAACAAGGAAGTGTTCTCTGATAAACCAGGTGTCGTAAATAACTTTGAATACCGTATGGATGTCCTGGAACATGAACCATTCTTTGTCAGGCCATATCCAATGCCTATAGCTAAGAAAGAAGCAGTACAAGCTGAAATTGATAAAATGTTGGAATGGGGGGTAATAGAGAGAAGCAATAGTGAATACAATAGTCCACTTATTATAGTCAGTAAAAAGGATGGAGGCGTAAGAGTAGTCATTGATGCACGGACACTGAATAAAATTGTCAGGAGAGAAGTAGACAGACCTGAAAATTTAGACGATTTATTACAAAACTTCGATAATGTAAAATATCTAACTAGGTTAGTCCTCACTGCTGGATATTGGCAAATCCCATTACACAAAGATTCTAGGAAATACACAGCTTTTTTGTTTGCAGGAAAGTGTTACCAATACAAAGTTGTACCATTTGGTTTAAATACCTCTGTTTCTGTTTTCATCAGGGCTTTGGATTCTGTGTTAGGAAAAGAACTTTGTGCCAGATTGACTGTGTATGTGGATGACCGATTGATTGCTACTGATAACTGGGAAGAACATTGTGACCTGTTAAACAAAACCCTTATTGCTCTTCAAGCAGGGGGCATGACTTTAAAGTTAAGAAAGTGTGAATTTGTGAGACAAGAAATTAAATTTTTAGGACACATAATAACCAGATCTGGGATTGGCGAAGACCCAGAAAAGCTTAATGCTATTGAAAAGTGCCCTCCTCCAAAGAACAGGAAACAGTTGAAAGCGTTTTTAGGTCTTTGTGGGTTTTACCGCAAATTTGCGAAGGGGCAAGCTTTCAACAGCCCACATTTGAATAGCTTGTTGAAGAAAAATTGTGTATATGTTTGGACATCTGAATGTCAGAAAGATTTTGAAAATTTAAAAACTGAATTAGTAAGGGAAAATATTTTACATCATCTAGTTTTAAGTGAGCCATTCCACATGATTACAGATAGTAGTGCTTATGGTATTGGTGTTGAAATATTTCAGGAAAACACAAAATCTGGGGAAACAGTACATAAGACCATTGCTTTTGCTTGTAGAACGTTAACTAAATATGAGAAAAACTATACTATTTCAGAGAAAGAGGCCTTAGCAATCATTTGGGGATTAAAGAAATTTAGGAATTATTTATGGGGACATAAAACTATAATTCATACAGACCACAAGGCATTAACCTTTTTGAAAAACTGTCGACTGTTTACCGGCAGGTTGAGTCGAAGGGCCCTGTACTTACAACAGTTTGATTATGAGATATTGTATATTAAATGTAGTGACAATTATGTAGCTGATGCTTTATCACGGATGCCTGAGGGTATGAACAACTTACCAAGGGAATGTAATGAAGATGGCAAATTTCATATAAGATATATTAAGGAGGTTCCAGGTAGGAAAAGAATAGAGCAAATTTGTAAAAGCATGAGGTTCCACCAGAATGAGGATGAAATATGGAAGTCAGTGAAAGTTAATTTTAGTAACCCTAATTACCCACAAATCTGTAGATTTTACAAGATATTTAATGGAATTTTATATAGGAGAAAGAATACCAGCACTGAAGAATGGAAGGTGTGTTGGCCTAGGCAATTTGAGACTGAAGTGATTGATTATTTTCATCTTGCCTTAGGGCATTGTGGTCCCAAGAAGTGCATTGAAAAGTTAACTGATGTAGTTGCGATTAATGTAGGTGCTACTAAGAAAATTACTGAGAGAATAAGATCTTGTGATGTATGTCAGAGGGCAAAAGTAACAAATAGAGTAAATCAAGATTTTATGCAGAATACAGTACCAGAGGACACATTAGAATTACTGTCAGTGGATTTGTATGGTCCTTTACCTAAAACCTCAGGTAATTGGTCTTACATTGTTGTAGTGTTGGAAGTGTTCTCCAAATTTATTAAATTATATCCAATCAGAAAAGCCACTGCTAAAGCAGTCTTTAGCAAGATGACTGAGTATTTTAACACCATTGGTAAACCTAAATCAGTTTTGTCTGATAATGGACCACAGTTTATCTCAAGAATCTGGAAGGAAGGCATGAATCAACATGATGTTCAAGTTAAATATATTTCAGCTTATCACCCAGCTAGTAACCCTGTCGAAAGTTATATGCGTGAATTAGGAAGGTTAGGTAGAACCTACTGTCACTATAACCATAAGGCTTGGGGCAGATTTGTAAGTGACTTTGAAAAGACCATGAATACCTTATACCATGAAACCACCGGTTTTACCCCTGAAGAAATTCTGTTGGACTGTAAAAGTAAAAGTATTATTGAAGAGATCTTGCAGTTCCCACCTATTGTAGGAATTAACCTGCATGAGAAAAAAGAGTTAGTTAAGAAAAGAATGAACTGCTAGATCTAAAAGGCATGATAATAACCTCAAAACAGCTAAATTTAAGCTTGGAGATTATGTTTTAGTGCAGAGTCATGAAAAATCTAGCGAAATTAATAATGAAATTTCTAAATTCAAATACATATACAATGGGCCTTTTGAAGTGCAAGGAACTCCACATGCAAATGCTTATTTTCTTGTGTACTCTAGGTCAAGGAAGCCTTTAGGAGTTAGAAATATAGTTGACCTGAAATTGTATGTCCACAGGAACCAATGATGAATGAAATGTAGAAGCCTCAGGGGACATGCACTCTTTGCATTGTCAAGTGTCTGACAAGCACTAGGTACCCAAGTCGTTGCCAGCACTACTTCCGCTTATTTTCGTGCTGCCAACCTTCTTCTTCATCATTCAGAACTTTTACTATCTTCTTTCCTTCTTCTCTGTCAGAGTAAATTGAATAGTGTTGAAATAATGTAAGATACTGTGTGTTGTTTGAGGACAAGTAAATGAATAATTAAATTGTGCACACTAAAAAATGACCAATATGAATGTAAGTACTGTGGATATTGTAAAGAGAAAATGTAATGGAAAAGTAAAGGGAAAAGAATAGGTTACTGAAAACAAGGCAAATTAATACTATAATATGACTGAATGTAAATCTTTTTTTTTTTAAATAGGGATAATTATGATGTTGAAAAACTTTATGTGTGTTTAAAATTGAGGAGATAAACCTGACTAATGTCTGGAAAATAGATGTGAGATGAATGTGTTTAGTGCCACAAAAAGTTGGCAGAAATCACTTGCAGTAGGATGTAAAATTATTGTTCTGAGCTTGACATATCCAATGACGGTACTGAGTAAGAAAATGGGGAAAAATCACAAATCTGGGACTCTCAAATAACTTCTGAACATAGTCATTATACCAAAAATGTCATTTAAAATTTACTTCATTAATGTATATGTTACCTGATGTTGTCATTTGAAAAGAAATGGTTTTGTTACCAGTGTCTAATTACTGTTTCAAAGTTGCAGGTTTTATACTGTTAATCCAATTTGTGACAAAGATATGACATCAAAATGAAAAAACCTGGAAATGATGTCAATAAACTGCTCAAAAATATGTTATTGGGCAGCAAAACAATACAAAAGAATAAAAATGCTGTGGTCCTAAAGCTGAGGGCTACCCCAATATGCTATGTGAGCAGTAGCCATAGGACTTGCTATTGTGGGGCAAGAAGTTGATAATTGGTCACGAAGTGCCAAACCTAGAGGATGGGGCAGTGTGTCAATTTAAAAATGTGTATTTTAGTGTTCTTAAGCTAAATTGTGTTTTTGTGTCTAAATGTTTACATACAAAGACTGCCAAACCAATAACGGGCAGCATGAGTAACATGGACTGCTAGTGCTGAGGCAAGCAGTGAAGTAAGATAGGTTTATTGGTCAATGTGTTATGAACTAACTATTCTTATTGGAGTCAGTGAAAAGTTATTATAAAATGTTAAGTATTCTTGTTCCAATAGTTATAGATGTTTTGAGAGTTTGTTTTCTTATGTACCTTAAAGTTTTGGACTGCCTTGTTTAAAAACACAGCAGTGGTAATTAGATATAGGTTCTGAATATGTTAGTGTGTTTATGTGCAGCAATCATTTTGGACTGCTATTAATGAAGAGCAGCTTTAAAGTTAAAAAAATTTTTTTTTGAAACAAAAATCTTGAAAAGTTATTTGTGTTTAAGGAATCAGTTGGAAAAAGTTCTCATACCTGTTTTGTGTAGATGTTGGTACGTATGTGGATGCAAACTGATATTTTCAATATTTCATTAATTGCTGAATCTTGTAAAATGTACTGTGATCATGAGTATGCTTGTGTGTCTGTGAATATTCACTTTCTTTGAAAATATTAAAAGACAGATTTCTGTTTTGTTGAGTTCAAATGTTCTGTGCTGTTGTATATGTGAATTATTTTTTTTGTTTGACGGTTATACCTATTCTACTAATGTGTAGATTAGTTTGTGTACTGTTTGTCTGTTTTTTTGAACTGTATGTATATGAAATGAACATGCTTAAAGATATCTTGTGTAACGATGCAAAATTAGTTTCCTTAAACCAGTCTGAAAATGAAAATTATTGTAAATGCCTTATTTTTGAAAATGTTTTGGGAAGAAATGTATGAAGTTGTTAGATTGTATACTGTATAATAGTAATACGTATTTTTTGTCCCAACTGAAGCTGGATGGAATAACTTTATTTTTTTTATTTTTTTTTTTTTTTTTGCAGCCAACACCACTTAGGTGTTATGGATGTTTCCTTGAAGTATCCCTGACGGGAAGCTTCAACGAAACATGGGGCATGTGTAACACCATAGCTCTAATGCTGTACTGATTTATTTTGCTTTTGTTTCATTTAATGTTACATTGCTGTGCTTCTGTAAATGTGTTTGTTTGAATAGATAACACAAAACTGTATACTCCTTTCTTTGTAAAAACTTTGAGTCATGGTCTGATTCTATGCAATGTAGTATATCTGTCGTATAAATGCTTTCTCCCATTTGGAGGGAACAAAACTTACTGTATATGATTGTAATTTTGTGTGAATAATTTTTCGTAGAAATGTCAATATGTGCAAATGTTCTGTTTTAATTAATGTATTTGGTTGCTGTTATGTAAACTGCTGATCCTCACTTAGGGTTCTTAGTTAGTTTGTATGTAAACGGTGCAGTGGTTCCCCTCAGAAACGGAACTGTGTAGCGCGCGCAAATTGTGGTTGGTCTCGGTAGAAAAGGTGGAACTGATAGTCAGTCAGGGACAAGCTACGAGTCGGGACAAGCTACGAGTCGGAGACGAGCTACGAGTCGGAGACGAGCTACGAGTCCATGCACTGCCATGTAACAGATGCATATTGTGCTCGTTCCGAGAGAGGCTTTTCCTGCCGCTTTCCAATGCCTCGGAAGAATGGATAAATAGCTGGAAATATTCTGGGATTGGTATCAATCATCGCCACCAAGAAATGACAGAGTCCAGCAATTCTACCTGCAATTCCACCTAACAACATGCAGTTGCCACCACATTGCGCAATCATTACATCGGAATACTACAGTGATGTACAGTGAAGGATCAGCGTAATTGATGTGTTAGTGTGCTCAAATATAAGGTAATTTATATCTGAATTTATGTACCTACCCTGATTTTTCTCCTTATCATAACACCGCTCAGGTTTCTCTCCGTTTGAGCTAAAGTGATATCCGAGTGTCCTTACTAAAAGAACATTAAAGCCCAATATTTTGCTCATTAATGCCTCTTCAACATAGTAAAAAGAAAGTTAAAGTTAAGGTGGCAAGAGACTGAGTTAAAGTAAATGTTGTTTGCTGAAAATATTCCTATTAAAACTGCTTATTAAAGTGCTGTTGCTAACTTCAAAATTAAAAGTTCTTAAGACTGAAGCTTATAAAGTAAATTATCACATTGTTTTCTGTAGTAAATTCGAAAAGGTGAGTCAGTTTCTTGCAATTTTGTCAACATTGTGTTTCGCTGTAGTAAAAGTGAGAAAGCTGCAGTTGTGAAACGTTATATACTCATGTTTGCTAAGTGTTTGTCTCTCTTGTGTATTAGAAGTGCATATTAATAGTAATGTTATAAAGACCATTCACTTTGTGTAAGCCCTGAAAGTAATAGTGTGTTTCGGTATCTGTTATAATTTTGTAAATTGTTTCTGCTGCTCTGTTAGTTCCAATCTTACCGTAAACATATGTATGTGTCAGAGTTCACTGCACTCGCGTGTGACAAAGTATTGGTTGTGTTGATCCCTTATAGTTACTTATACCTACTTTCTTAAACGAGAACGTTAATCTTTCTCTTGCCTAATTAGGCTGGCGACCGTTTTCTTTATCAGTTGAACAGCGCAGATAGGCAAAATTTGGTTTGTTACTGTTAAAATATTCACGTAATTCTGACTTTCACTTCCGATAAGCCACCTCCGTTAGGTACAGGACGGTCAACCTAGCAAAATTCGTGTCAGAGGGTAACACTGTTCTGTTGCTTTATACCATTATTAATCCAACAAAATAATCCTGTTTTGCAAATTGCCTCCAGTTTTGAGGTTATGGTATAACAGTTACGTACGGTAGTGTTATACACTGGACTCGCATTCGAGAGAAAGACGGTTCAAACCCACCTCAGACAATCCTGGTTTACGTTTTCCATGATTTCTCTAAGTCGCTTATGGCAGATGCTGTGATGGTTCAATCTAAAGGGCACGGCAGCTTTCATTCTCCGTCTTTCCGTAAACCGAGTTTGTGCTCCGTCTCTAATCATTACGTTGTCAGTGAGACATTATACATTAACCTCCCCCTGCTCGATTTAATTTCAGTCAATATTACGTTCTCATTAGACGTTCATTTCATTCAAAACTTCCTGTAATCTTTTTTCGCTTTCACTGAAGATACGAATGTCATTGGCGAATTTTGTCATTGATATCCTTAAATTCCACTCTTGAACCTTTCTTTTATTTCCGTCATTGCTTCTTCGACATATAGAGTGAACAATAGGGAAAAGTCTGCATCACTGTCTTACTCTTTTTTTAAACCGAGAACTTTGTTCTTTCTCTTCCATTCTTACTGCTCCCTGGTGGTTCTTTTAACATTGTATATGACCTGTCTCAGCGTATACCTTACCCCTATTTTTCTCAGGATTTCGAACATCTTACACCATTTCAAATTATCGATCACTTTTTCCAAATCGACAAATCTTATGAAAGTCTCTTGATTTTTCTTCATTCTTATTTGCGTTATCAACGGCAACGTCGGGGTTGCCTCTCTACAGCCTTCACCTTTCCTAAAGTCAAAATTATTATCATCTAACAGATCCTCAACTTTATTTTCTGTTCACTTGAATATTATTCTTGTCAGCAACTTGGATGCAGGAGCTGTTAAGCTAGTTGTGCTAGTTGTTAGCAGATCTTGCAGTTTTGGGAATTCTGTGGTTGACATTTTTCCGAAAGTCAGATGGTATGTCCCGTCTCATACATTCTACTCACCCACGTGTTTTATAATTTTGTTTCCACTTGCCCCCAATGAATTAAAAAATTCCGATGGTAAGTTATCTGTCCCTTTTGCCTTATTTCATTTTAAGTCTTCCAAAGCTCTTCTAAATTCCGATTCTATTACTTGATCCCCTTCCTCTTCTGACTTTTCTGTATGCTGAGTCAGTACTTCTGAAAATAATTTCTTTCTCGTTTTGTTCGCGTTTTTCATGCAGACATTTCGCCTTAGATTCCCTGCTCTTTATATTTATTTCACTTCTAATTGACTTTTTTTTATATTCCTGAACATCCCTGAGCAGTTTTGTACTTCTTTCTTTTGTCGATCAAATGAAGTATTTCTTCTGTCACCGCGGTTTCGTCGTAGTTATCTTTCTTGTGTCTACGTTTTTTCGTCCATATTCTCTCACTCTTCATGGAAATGTCCATTCCTCCTGAACTGAACTGTCTACTGAGTTATTCGTCATCGTAGTATCTATAGTCTCAGAGAACTTCAAGTTATCTCTTCACTCCTTAATACTTCGACATTCCACTTCTATGCCCGTTGACTCTTCCTGATTAGTCTTTTAAACTACAGCCTACTCTTCATCATTATCAAGTTGTGTTCTGATCTACATCTGCCCCGGGGTTCACCTTACAATCCAGTATCTGATTTCGGAATCTCTGCCTGACCTTGATGTAATCTAAGTGACGTCTTCCTGTATCTTTCTGCCTTTTCCAAGAATACCTCTTCCTCTTGTGAGACTTGAACAGAGTATTCGCTACGACCATCTGTAATTTCTTACAGAACTCAATTAGTCTTTCACCTCTCTCATTCCTAGTATCAAGCCCATATTCTCCCGTAACCCATTCTTTTACTTCTTCCACTACAACCGCATTCTAGTCCCCCGTGACTAATAGATTTTCGCCGGCCAGTGTTGCCGAACGGTTCTAGGCGCTTCAGTCTGGAACCGCTCGACCGCTACTGTAGCAGGTTCGAATTCTGCCTCGGGCATGGATGTGTGTGATGTCCTTAGGTTGGTTAGGTTTAAATAGTTCTAAGTTCTAGGGGACTGAAGGTGCTCAGAACCATTTGAACCAATAGATTTTCATCTCCCTTTACGTATTGAACTACCTGTCCAACACCCTCATATACTTCCTCTATCTCTTCATCTTCTGCTTGCGAAGTCAGCATGCTTACTTCGCCTATGTGTGTCGGTATTTGTTTGCCGTCGATACCACGATTATACCATTTTCTGCTGCTGTTCACATCCTACACTTATCTAGCCAGAAATCCTTTCCTGTTTCCATTTCACTTCATTGGCAACCACTGTGTCTAGATTGTGGCTTAGCATTTCCCTTTTATGATTTTTTAACCTTCATACCACGTTCAAATTTCGACGCCCCAGCTCGTAGAACGTTGCCCTTCTTTGGTTATGAGAGCTTTTTCTCACAGGCGCCTCCCCCAGGTTAGTGCCATCCCGGAGATCGGAATGGGGTTATTCAAGAATCTTTTGCCAATGGAGGACTCAGCAAGACACTTTTTCAAATACGAGACACATGTTCTGCGGATGTACGTTATTTTCCTATATAATACAGTGATTTCCAGTGCGTTCCGCATCCTCATACCGTTGATCATTGCTGATTCATCAGCCTTTTAGGGGCAGTTTCCCACCGCGAGAATGGCCTGAATCTCTGTAAGCTCCTCCAGCCTTTTTACGCTGATCAATATGAATTTGGTCTACCAGCATTTTACACAGACTGGAATTTCTATCAGTAAAAATGTGTTTTTTTTGTGTGTTAGCTAACGGGCAGCCGTACTTCAGCGGATTTTATATTCTGTACACGGTGAGCTAATATTTAAATGTGTCTGTACCTACTTAGACGATTTTGTGGTTATGAGGGAAATCTGTAACGAGTGCATGGACCATCTACGTGAAGCGGGGATGATGGAAAACCATCTAAAGTCAACCTGACATGAAACGATATGTCGTTATTGTTATCATAGCGTCCGGAGAAGGTGTGAGAGTGGGCCGTAACCGAACCAAGGTTATTCACCTGTTAACCAGACCAGAACACGAGGAGGATGTAGCTAGGTTCTACATCTACATGACTACTCGGCAATTCACATTTAAGTGCTTGGGAGAGGGTTCGTCGAACCACAATCATACTATCTCTCTACCATTCCACTCCCGAACAGCGCGCGGGAAAAACGAACACCTAAACCTTTCTGTCCGAGCTCTGATTTCTCTTATTTTATTTTGATGATCATTCCTACCTATGTAGGTTGGGCTCAACAAAATATTTTCGCATTCGGAAAAGAAAGTTGGTGACTAAAATTTCGTAAATAGATCTCGCCGCGACGAAAAACGTCTTTGCTGTAATAACTTCCATCCCAATTCGCATATCATGTCTGCCACACTCTCTCCCCTACTACGTGATAATACAAAACGAGCTGCCCTTTTTTGCACCCTTTCGATGTCCTCCGTCAATCCCACCTGGTAAGGATCCCACACCGCGCTGCAATATTCTAACAGAGGACGAACGAGTGTAGTGTAAGCTGTCTCTTTAGTGGACTTGTTGCATCATCTAAGTGTCCTGCCAATGAAACGCAACCTTTGGCTCGCCTTCCTCACAATATTATCTATGTGGTCTTTCCAACTGAAGTTGTTCGTAACTTTAACACCCAGGTACTTAGTTGAACCGACAGCCTTGAGAATTGTACTATTTATCGAGTAATCGAATTCCAACGGATTTCTTTTGGAACTCAATTGGATCACCTCACACTTTTCGTTATTTAGCGTCAACTGCCACCTGCCACACCATACAGCAATCTTTTCTAAATCGCTTTGCAACTGATACTGGTCTTCGGATGACCTTACTAGACGGTAAATTACAGCATCATCTGCGAACAACCTAAGAGAACTGCTCAAATTGTCACCCAGGTCATTTATATAGATCAGGAATAGCAGAGGTCCCAGGACGCTTCCCTGGGGAACACCTGATATCACTTCAGTTTTACTTGATGATTTGCCGTCTATTACTACGAACTGCGACCTTCCTGACAGGAAATCACGAATCCAGTCGCACAACTGAGACGATGCCCCATAGGCCCGCAGCTTGATTAGAAGTCGCTTGTGAGGAACGTTGTCAAAAGCCCTCGGAAATCCAGAAATACGGAATCAACTTGAGATCCCCTGTTGATAGCGGCCATTACTTCGTGCGAATAAAGAGCTAGCTGCGTTGCACAAGAACAATGTTTTCTGAAACCATGCTGATTACGTATCAATAGATCGTTCCCTTCGAGGTGATTAATAATGTTTGAATACAGTATATGCTCCAAAACCCTACTGCAAACCGACGTCAATGATATAGGTCTGTAGTTAGATGGATTACTCCTACTACCCTTCTTAAACACTGGTGCGACCTGCGCAATTTTTCAATCCGTAGGTACAGATCTATCGGTGAGCGAGCGGTTGTATATGAGTGCTAAGTATGGAGGTATTGTATCAGCGTAATCTGAAAGGAACCTAATCGGTATACAATCTGGACCTGAAGACTTGCCCGTATCAAGCGATTTGAGTTGCTTCGCAACCCCTAAGGTATCTACTTCTAAGAAACTCATGCTAGCAGCTGTTCGTGTTTCAAATTCTGGAATATTCCATTCGTCTTCCCTGGTGAAGGAATTTCGGAAAACTGCGTTCAATAACTCCGCTTTAGCGGCACAGTCGTCGGTAACAGTACCATCGGCACTGCGCAGCGAAGGTATTGACTGCGTCTTGCCGCTTGTGTACTTTACATACGACCAGAATTTCTTCCGAATTTCTACCAAATTTCGAGACAATGTTTCGTTGTGGAACCTGTTAAAGGCATCTCGCATTGAAGTCCGTGCCAAATTTCCCGCGTCTGTAAATTTTAGCCAATCTTCGGGATTTCGCGTTCTTCTGAACTTCGCATGCTTTTTCCGTTGCCTCTGCAACAGAGTTCGGACCTGTTTTGTGTACCACGGGGGATCAGTTCCATCTCTTACCAATTTATGAGGTATGAATCTCTCAATTGCTGTTGCTACTATATCTTTGAATTTGAGCTACATCTCGTCTACATTGGCATAGTCAGTTCGGAAGGAATGGAGATTGTCTCTTAGGAAGGCTTCCAGTGACACTTTATCCGCTTTTTAAAAAAAAAAAATTATTTTGCTTTTGTTTCTGGTGGATTTGGAAGAAACGGTATTGAGCCTAGTTACAACGACCTTGTGATCACTAATCCCTGTATCAGTCATGATGCTATCAGCTCTGGATTGTTTGTGGCTAAGAGGTCAAGTGTGTTTTCGCAACCATTTACAATTTGCGTGGGTTCGTGGACTAACTGCTCGAAATAATTTTCGGAGAAAGCATTTAGGACAATCTCGGAAGATGTTTTCTGCCTACCACCGGTTTTGAACAAGTATTTTTGCCAACATATCGAGGTAAGGTTCATAGTCATGGTAAATATTTTACGTAAACTGATTCCCCATTTTCCCTAGCTGTGGTGGAAGTGAGAACGTTTCTAGTGGTTTGAAACTCAGCAGGCGCTCTTCGATACCTTGAAGGCAGCCTACGCTAGTCAACCCGTCCAGGCCGTGCCTGATTTCTACAGACAATTTGTCCAGCACACGGACATGTCTAATTTCATTGTGACAGCCGTACTTCTCCAAGAGAAGGGAGTAGAGAGAAAGCCTATAGGGTACGCCTCTAGAATATTATCAGCCACAGTGAGCGATTGGTGTACGAATTAGAGGCACTGGCTTGGAACTTTTCAAGTGTTATCTTGATCATAAACCTGTACATTTAGCGGTGGACAGCCAGGCGTTGACATGCGTAATAGCTAGATCGTGTAAGATGTGGAAAATAACCAGTTGGGCTACGAGGATATCTGTCCTTCATTCTGACGAACAACATGTAAAAGAAGTGGATAATAGTTTGGCTGAAGCACTTCCTCGAATGTAACAATTCGAGGATGAGGTAGATGTCATACCACAAACCTCTCAGAAATTTCCTTACGTGGGAGCAATCACTGGAGAGATTCCAGGGCTATTCAGAGGTTTAGCAGATAAACAGGATGCTGAAGTTCGATTATAAGGTATAAAGCAAAAACTGGGAGGGAGTAAAGAACTGCCGCGCTACTCACTCGGAAAGGGAATCCTGTGCTACAGTACCTGCTATGACGGGAGGAACAACATGATCCTGCCCCAGAAGCTGTTCCCTCCCATACTTATGTATTTTCATCATCCTAAGATTTTAAAGATGGCTGCACTTCAGAAACTGTGCATGCTAGAGCTACAGTGGATTGTAAATAATTAAACCTTAACCATAGTTTCGACAGTTTTAAAATAGTGTTATTCAGAAGGTACTACATTCTTATGTTTCTGTAAGAATACGTGCTTTATTTTCTGATTTTACAATGTACACTTCATCATCCACAGTTAAGTTGCTGTTCTACATTTCAGTAATGCCCTCCCTCTGACCTCTCCCTCCCTTTTTTTATCTTTATTGTGATTTTTTGCCATAAATACTCTGCTTAGTGTCACTTCGTTGATCCATTATTTTACTGGATATTTTATAACACGTCTCCCCTCTAGCATGTTTCTTCATACAGCATGCTTTATGAGAATGGCCACTTCCATTTGTATAAGGCTTCACAAGTGATAATCTAAACCTCCCCCCCCCCCCATCACCACTTCCACTTATCCTCCTTTCTCCAACTTTCATTTGCCTTTACACATTTGCATTTTCGTCGTCACAGTGTCTTTTTACAGTATTCCTTCATTTCATGAAGAGGAGAGAGCAGATAGGTGGAAAGAATACATTGAAAGCCTCTATGAGGGTGAAGATTTGTCTGATGTGAAAGAAAAAGAAACAGGAGTCGATTTAGAAGAGATAGGGGATCCAGTATTAGAATCGGAATTTAAAAGAGCTTTGGAGGACTTACGGTCAAATAAGGCAGAAGGGATAGATAACATTCCATCAGAATTTCTAAAATCATTGGGGGAAGTGGCAACAAAACGACTATTCACGTTGGTGTGTAGAATATATGAGTCTGGCGATATACCATCTGACTTTCGGAAAAGCATCATCCATACAATTCCGAAGACGGCAAGAGCTGAAAAGTGCGAGAATTATCGCACAATCAACTTAACAGCTCATGCATCGAAGCTGCGTACAAGAATAGTATACAGAAGAATGGAAAAGAAAATTGAGAATGCGCTAGGTGACTATCAGTTTGTCTTTAGGAAAAGTAAAGGGACGGGAGAGGCAATTCTGACGTTACGGCTAATAATCGAAGCAAGGCTAAAGAAAAATCAAGACACTTTCATAGGATTTATCGACCTGGAAAAAGCGTTCGACAATATAAAGTGGTGCAAGCTGTTCGAGATTCTGAAAAAAGTAGGGGTAAGCTATAGGGAGGGAGTGACGGGTCATATACAATATGTACAACAACGAAGAGGGAATAATAAGAGTGGACGATCAAGAACGAAGTGCCCGCATTAAGAAGGGTGTAAGACAAGGCTGTAACCTTTCGCCCCTACTCTTCAATCTGTATATCGAGGAAGCAATGATGGAAATAAAAGAAAGGTTCAGGAGTGGAATTAAAATACAAGGTGAAAGGATATCAATGATACGATTCGCTGATGACACTGCTATTCTGAGTGAAAATGAAGAAGAATTAAATTATCTGCTGAACGGAATGAACAGTCTAATGAGTACACAGTATGGTTTGAGAGTAAATCGGAGAAAGACGAAGGTAATGAGAAGTAGTAGAAATGAGAACAGCGAGAAACTTAACATTAGGATTGATGGTCACGAAGTCAATGAAGTTAAGGAATTCTGCTACCTAGGCAGTAAAATAACCAATGACGGACGGAGCAAGGAGGACATCAAAAGCAGATTCGCTATGGAAAAGAAGGCATTTCTGGCCAAGAGAAGTCTACTAATATCAAATAACCGGCCTTAATTTGAGGAAAAAATTTCTGGGGATGTACGTCTGGAGTACAGCATTGTATGGTAGTGAAACATGGACTGTGGAAAAACCGGAACAGGAAAGAATCGAAGTATTTGAGATGTGGTGCTATAGACGAATGTTGAAAATTAGGTGGACTGATAAGGTAAGGAATGAGGAGGTTCTACGCAGAATCAGAGAGGAAAGGAATATGTGGAAAACACTGATAAGGAGAATGGACAGGATGATAGGACATCTGCTAAGACATGAGGGAATGACTTCCATGGTACTAGAGGGAGCTGTAGAGAGCAAAAACTGTAGAGGAAGACAGAGATTGGAATACGTCAAGCAAATAATTGAGGACGTAGGTTGCAAGTGCTACTGTGAGATGAAGAGGTTAGCACAGGAAAGGAATTCGTGGCGGGCTACATCAAACCAGTCAGTAGACTGATGACCAAAAAAAAATGTTTACCTGAGCCGGCGGCCCTTTGAAATCAATACGACTTAATTGCCACACGTTTCTATACCTCCCCTTTCTCCTTCTTTCATCGTTTTGGTTTACATGCTAATTGTGGTAATGAATATGTACTTTTGAAATCCCACACGCTGCTCATTGCGGCTACTCACATACAGGACGTACACAAGCGCCATCTACCAGATGCGACCTAAGGCTAATGCCTGTACTCTTTAGCCAGTCTGCGCATGTCACCAGTTCTGTACGTGGAATGCTTACGCTCTGGAAGATCTGGTGCCATGTTTTGTATTCAAATGTCATATGTATATATTTTCAATTGGCACATTTCATGTTGGTGGATCCATTTTTGTCAAACATATGGTACTTTATAAAACTGTTAAGACAAAGCACTACAGCAGAGGTACTACTTTTAAATCACTTATTTTAAATGGTGATTAAGTGAATGACAAGCATTCGAGGGTTGGATGCCCTCAGTACGAATTACTCTGCTTGGGCTACACTTAGGGTATATCGTCGCTTTGGAAGAGCCCCCTGCGGTTGCCGTCTGTCTGTCTGCTGACTGCTGCCGTCATTTCATCCGTCCGCTCGCTGTCGCTGCTGCCTGCCGCTCGGTGCTCGCCGCCGCCGCCGCCGCCGCCGCCACAGCCGCCGCGTCCCAGTGCTCGCCTCCGTTAGCTCCCGTTTTAGTTCCTTTCCCATTTCGGCACTTCGGCGACTCATGTGAACGCCGCCTTCAATCATGGACGCCCCCACTACCACCATCATCTCCACCTCCCCTTCCCCTGCACTCACCATAACCCCGTGCAGTGCTTCTTCTGGGCTTAACCCGTCTACTCCACCTCCCCTACACACAGTCTCCTTCCCTCCTCTCTTTTCCTCATCCCTATATACCCACCCGTATGTTGCTCCTTCCCCTGCTCCTGCTCCTGCTCCTGCTCCTGCTCCTGTTCCTGCTCCATGTCCCACTGCTATCGCTCGCCAAGATGACTTGCTCCCTCCCCACATGTCCTCTTACTACTACTCTTGCTTTCCCTGCACGAGTCACCGTCTGCCGCGCCACAGTCGCCACCACAGAGTGCCCATCTCCATTCCCAGTGCCGCCACCTCACAAGAGGGGCCTGACTCCCACCACCTCCCCATCCATCGAGTCCCTCACACTTCCTCCCAGCCCACACCCGCCAAAAAATCTCCCAGGCCCCCAAGTGGCGACCTCACCTCCAACCCCTCCTCCAAAAAATCACCCACCCCGCTTCCCTCTGATACAGCCATGGATACTACCCCTACCTCTCACCTTCCCACCCCTTCACTGTATACCTTTGTCCTTACCAACGCTGATTCAAAATTTCTAGATGCCCACAACCTCACCCTTGAAATCCGAAATCACATCCTCAGTGCCCCATTACCCAACTTATCCCTCGCCGAGACTCTGCTCCCATCAAATCCTCCTCTCTTGCTTTCTCCTCTGGCGCCTTCCCTGTATCAGCTTTGGCCCCCACGCATCCCTCACCCCTTTTCCTCATCAGCCCCAACCCCCCCCCCCCCATCATCTGTCAACCCTCACACCCGTGATCACAAAACAGCCCTGTGATCATGGAGACAGAGGTGTTGGCAGAACTGAATGCCTACCATGCCCTGGAAATCCATTTGGCCTCCTGTATTTACAACTCCTCTGGCCCTACCCTCCTCATGTGTATCTTTACTGAGCCCACCTTCTCCATCAATCACCTCCTCACACAGAGAACCCAGATTTTCAACCACCAATTTCCCGTTGACCCATCCCATTCTCAATCCTACTGCTATCAGTGCTGTCTCCTGTACAACCACCACCTCACCCAAAACTACAAGAACACCCCCCCCACCTACCTCTATTTTAAAGCCCACTGCCTTCAAAAGTGTCCTGACCTTGCCTCTCCCCCTTCCTGCAACACCTGCAATGAACCCCATTCCACCCCAACTAATCCTAGAAATGCAAAGCCAAGCCTCCTCCATCAACCCTGAGCTCATTGTCCCCAATCGCCCCTCTGACCAGCCCATCCACCCCAACAATTCGCTCTGCCCTCCCCATATGACTGAAGACATCATCTGATTCCTGACCATCATCCTGCATATCAGCCACCACTTCCAATGCCCCCACACCCTCCAGCATATTTCCCTTGCCACCTACTCTGTTTTCCATTTAAATACACATGTTGCCTACTCCCACAATCAGGCCCACTTTATCTTCACCCATCTGGACACTCTCGTTTAAGCCCCTCTCTTCTCACTCCAATTCCTTCCCCCCCCCCTTCCTACCTCCTAGTGAATCAACAGTATCGTCTCTTCTACCTCAACAATCACTCCCTCCCTCACAACAAATACCTCCTTATGCATACCCTATCCTAGCACAGGGTCGACTCCTTCATCCTCAATGAAATCTTCCTCCAACCTCACCATGTTGTCTGCTCCTCTCCATATCTCCTTCACTGCACTGACAATCCCCTTCCCTTCCCCTTCCTCGAGGTAGGGTCGCTATTGGCCATTTCAAGCATCTCCCTGTCAGGCCACCACCCCTACTCAATGTCCCAACTAAACAACTCCTCCCCAGCATCTTTTTCGCTCCATCACATTTACCACTATCTATATCCGTCCTGCAGTTCCTCTCCCCTATGACTTCATTTCCTATGTTGACCATACCTTCTGCACCTATGAAATTACCGCCGACCTCCACATCCACAACCATGAGCCTGCCATCCTATGGCAGTGGCATCAATTCCTTTCCACCCAATGACCTTGTTCCTCTCCCACAACACCCATTCTGAAAGTAACCTCACCCTGAACGTTATCCTCACTTCCCCCAACCTCCTTGGTCATATCGCCATGAATGTCCTTGATACCATTGGTTGTGACCACCTCCCCCTCCTTCTTACTGTCTCCTCTACCCCCTGCCACCCCCACTCAGCTGCCCTCCTGAGTCCATCCACGACTTCCACCACACTGACTGGGTTGCCTACTGGGAATCCATTGCCTCATGGGTAGAAAGCCAACCCCTCAACTTTCACCATCCCACTGACCATTACCCATGCCTCTTTCTTCTTTCAGAATACCATCACTGACGCTATGGAGGTCCATATCCCTACCAGCCTCATCTATCCTCACCATCTTATGCTTCCTTCACTGGCCATCCTCCTTCTTTGTGGATCTTGCCGGCTGTGACGCTCCTTCCTGCACAGCCATGACTCTGGCGTACACTCATTCACCACTGGCAATTACAGTGTCACATCCAGAACCTCGTTACAGCAAAGAAACGCCTCAACTCCCCCCTTCCTGTCAAATCCTCCAATTACTGGTCAGCCTTCCACCGCCTTACTGGTCGCCATTCCAGTCTGCATTACCCTATTCTCCATCGTACTGTCCCTTCCCTGACAACCTCAGGAAGGCTAACAACCATTTGCTTCCCTCCTATCAGAGATCTTCACTATTTCTGACAATCCCCATTTTGATTACTCTCTCTCCCTCACTGTCCTTGATCATACTGATGCCACTCTCACACTGCTCACCCTAGTTTCTAGTGCTAGGATCTGTTATCCACCTCAGACATCAACACTGCCAGCATCACACACAACATCACACTCATACTCCACCCCAAACGCGACACTGCGCCTGATCACGATGGTGTCACCTACTGCCACCTCAGGGAATCCCCTCGTCCTTCTTGGCTGTCCTTGCTACCCTGTACAACATCCCCCTCTCTACTGATTTTCACCCCGACCTGTGGAAGACTCCCAGTGTCCTTCTGTTCTCTAAACACAACAAACCCCCCTCTGACATTTCTTCCTAACGTACCATCTGTCTCACCTCCATGTTCAGTAAGGTCTTCGAAACCATCCTCTCCTTCCATATTCACTGCCACCTTAACCACCATCACCTCCTTCATTTTACCCCATGTGGCTTCTGGCCCCCCTTCTCAGCCAACGACCAGCTCCTTATCCTTACCCATCTTCTTTCCCTCAAACTTAACTCCTGTCACTCCACTATCTTTCTTTCCCTTGAACTCCAGAATACCTACTACCATGTCTGGCATCCTGGGCTCCTCTTCGAACTCCAAACCTCCGCTCTCCCTATCAGTTTTGTCCATCACATTTCTTCCTACCTCTACCATCATCCCTCTTATGTCACTATCATCAATTCCAACTCCTGTACTTTCTATTCCTCTGCCATCTTGACCCAAGGCTCTGTCCTTTCGCCTCTCCTCATCTCCTGTATACTCTGATATGCCCAAATCTCCCCCACATGTTCATCTCTTCCAATTTGCTAAAGACGCCGCTTTGCTGGCCCTTTATCCTACCCTTCAACAGTCTCAACGTACCCTCCAAACCTCCTGGACCAATTCACCACTTGGTGCAACCAGTGGTTCCTTTGCACCAGCCCCTCCAAGACCCAGGTGATCAACATAGGCCACACCACCTGCTCCTTCTACCTCCATGATTTCTACCTACCCATTTAAGGTTTCCTATCCACTTAACTCCTTCTGTAAAATACCTTGGCCTCACCATTGACCGCCACCTCACCTGGACTTCCCATCTCCTTACAATCTGACACAAAACCGACAACATACTCTGCCTCCTGAAACTCCTGTCTGACTGGACATGGGGCTGCATACTTCCATTGTCATTCACATCTACATCCTTGAGCCGCCCCATCCTTTGTTATGCCAGTGTCGCTTGAATTTCCGCCCCTCCCAGATCTATAACGCCCTCCAAATCCTAGAATGCCATGCCCTCCACCTCGCCTTCCATATCCACCTTCTGTCCCCCACGTGCATCCTTTATGACCTCATCCCCTTCCACTACCTTCTTCTTTTCCTTGAACACATCCGCACCCTGCAAATTGTCCACCAATTCGATCCCCCCAACCCCCTGGTGTCCACCTTCTGCTCCACCCCAGCCCATTGCCAAACCTTCACCATTGTGTCCCATCCTCTCTCGATCACCACACCCTTCACCTCCTTTCCCTATGCAACTTCCAGCACCTACTCCTCCCGGGTGGTAAGCTTCAACGTGACATCTACCCCTTCTACCAATGCTAACTCCACCTGCCTCCTCCCTCCTCCTCAAGGCTCTCTCTCCCTGCCCCTTCTCTTCCCCTGAGCGGTTTTTCCGCCTCCTCCACCACCTCCTTCTCCCATGCCTCCCATATGTGTCTCTGCACTCCCTCCTGCCTTGTCTTTCCTATTCATCTCCTGCCTTTTGGTGCACCTCTTGCCCCCTTTTTCCCACTTCCTTCCGCCCCCCAGCCCCTCCCCCCAACTGCACCTTCCTCCCCTCGTTTTCCCTCCTCTCCAACCTCGAGTCCCTCAGCAGGTCCTACCAGTGGTTTTTATTCTTCATGAGTGCTCCATCGTTTCCAGTGTTTATTTTTAAATGTTTTGCTCTGTGTGTTATTTATCTAGTGGCCGACTTTTAACTTGTGTTTGCCTCCAGTGATTTTAAATTTGCAACGAAATGTCCGTTGCGTTCTTTTAAATTTTTGTCGACTTTTTTAACAGTCCCGCAGTGCATGTCCCTTTATTAGCGTATATACCAAACTAAATGGATCACAAATAAATGTTTATCATACAATGGATGTTATATTTCTCATCATGATACAATTCTACAGCTGTGGATGCCGACAACAGAAAATTTGCCATTATTTGTCACTGGATAGAGGTATCCTGCGTCTCTGTAAAAGAGCTGGCCAGCTAATTTCCTGTATGCACTATACCACAAGTTGTTTATTGTTGTATTGTTTTTGAGTGTGCTCGGCCCTTGTTCTACTCTCGTGTTGTGTGTTCGTTTTGCCCCCATTGCTGCCCCAGTGGACTGAAACTGATGTTGCTGGGTGTAGACAGCCGTTAGCTGTTTTAACTGTTAATTCCTCTAATTGAGAATTTAGCGCAACGTAGTTGCCTCAAGGTAGTTGTATTTTGATTTCATTGCCGTTTTGGCAGGTGACCTGTTGCCATAATATCTAGTAGCACCCTCAGTTACGTTTATAACTTTCTTAATAATTTGCATGACAGGTATTAAGTTTAAATATTAACGGCTTTTAATGTCAAATCCTTTTGCTAAAGTGATATGTGAAATTGTTTGATAGTATCGTCAGGAGATGGTTGATGATACGTTGCTGTGTTTGCTAAAAGCAGAAATTTTCCATATTTAAAATTAGATTCAGCTGTACCTAAGTTTAGTACTCTGTGCCTGTTTAACGTTCTGAGAGAGCTCGCTTCTTACAAAAATTTGATTGGTTGTGGGTCGGAAACTTAACTGTGTTCAGAAAAATTGTAGCCTGACCGCTGGCAGCGGCATACTTGAATTAATATTACAGACATAATTTTTGTGGGCATTGTTGTACTCCAATGAAACATTCCGTAACAACCATATCTGACCTAGACCGGTAGTTTAGTAATTCAAGATTTTTATAAATATTATTGTTATTGCATTACCTGAAGCTCTTACTCGCAAGTTGCTAATGTTGTTTGAACTCGTTTTGTATTTTCGCATTCCTGTACAATTGTTCTCTGCTTTTAATGTTTTGAAAATGTTATGTAATTGTTTTAAGATAATTTTTTACTTAAAGGTCATTGACTCTTGTATCTTAATTGCTATCCTTTTTTATTAAGGAATGTTTTGTTTGATGTATAACAAATTGTTCTTAATGGAAATACTATTAAAATGACCTTGCACGTCACCAGTCCCAAACCAGTTCTCTACAGCTTCAAAGAGTTACTGAATAAAATACTGCGGCAAAGAAATTTATGGCGCAGTTTCATTAAAAGAATGACACTATGGCATTGTGAGGCTCTGTCTCGCAGAGCGAGAGGCAGTGGTGACTGACAGCTCACGGCGGCTAGCCGACTGGACGAGGCATACATACAGGCCTGTCGCTGAGCGCTGGATGCGAGATGTTTCTAGTGGCCAGATGTGTGCACTAGATTGAAGGGTGGAGACAACATGGCTGCAGCTAATGTGGACGAAAGGAAAGATGATTCTCATATTTTCAAAGAAACTTTGTTGGGGACCCTACAAGCATAGTAGCAGGAAACCAAGTACATCACAAAAATCGTGGCATTGAGGTGTTACCCACTACAACTACACGCACAATTCTAGGATAAATATTAAGAAAGTTAAAATTGTTTGAAATACAATAGATGATAACTTACATAACAACTTAATTACTCTAGCAATACACTCATATGAAATATAAATGGAATCTGACGACATCAGCAAACACCAAAAGTGACTAGTCCGCAAAACAAGCATGTGTATAAAAATTACACATGAGTTTATTAAAACACTATATGCAAATGTTGCAATATGTAATATTAAGTTAGCATGAGTTTTCCAAATCCTTACCTAATCTTTCAAGTCGCCGAATAGCCACTATTTCATATTTATGTATAATTATACTTATGTCTCACCGAAAAATCGGATGTAGGCAAGCTTCGGAAACTGTTAATAACTTATTTAATACTATATTTTTATTTTCATGAGAAGTTGGAAAATGGTAGCTATAATTTTCTCTGTTTTCCAGTGTCTTATGTGAAGGTGCAATGAGCTTCCAATTTGAAACGTAGTCACCATGTAAGAATTCAACTTAGTTTCAGTAGTGCATCAAGTCACACAAGGTATTAAGGTCGAGCAGTAGGCCGGAGTGGTGTTTGTCGTTCTTCAGTTTTTTTTGTCTTTGGTTGGTGTAGGCTGTGGCTGTATGGCCGAGCAGCCGCATAAGCATCATGATCTAACTTTTCGTGGGACCTGGAGTAGTTTTGTGCGTCTGAGTTACAGACTAAGTCTTCACTGGACTCAGACAATTTGACAGTATTTCTGCTGACTGCCTTTGTTCGGCTATATTGACTTAAAAATCGTCTTTACGTTGTAACTGATAATGCGAAACAGCACTTTCGTACCTCGAATGTTTGCTGTTGATTTCCGTGACTTACTATGCAGTTAAATGAACGTTGCCTCTGTATTTTATGCTGTGCTAGCACTACATATTTCAGGTAGTGTGCAATTGTTTCTTGATGTGACTTGACTCCTCAATTACCGTGGCCCCACCATTCACATGTGTGTGAAGATTTTCAAATTAAATCTTTATTTTCTTTAAACTACAACATACGGTTTCATAAACATCATTAGTTGAACAGTACATATCCAATCAATTTTACATATTTATACAAGAAGCAGTCAAATGAAACCGAGACCGATGGAAAAAACTAACTAAACCGTTTATTATTTCGAAACTAATCGCCATAATTGTTAATACATTTATCCTTCTGTGAGTCAACATGGTTAATACCTTCATGGAAAAGAGTTTGCTGTTTCCAACGGAAACATGGCTACACCTGGACGTGCACCCTTTCACCTGAAGAAAATCGATGGCCACTAATATCTGTTTCAGAGCTCTAAAAATGCCGAAAGCACGTGTGGACAGATCGAGACTATATAGAGGATTTGTTAGGGTTTCCCAGCTAGGGGTATTTCTGCATCATCGAAACAGCCCTTGCAATATACGGTTGGCCGTTTTGTTGGCAGGTGTTTCCTTCCTCATGCCTCATCAATCCGTTAGTAATCAACGATCAATATGTTTAATATTCTGTTTTGTACCTCATTTTACGCGCTGCTTCTTCTTTCCCGATTATCTCGCTGATTCGGTTTTCCTCAATTACTAAGCTCTGATCGAAGCGTTCGGTTTCAGAAACTACCCTTGGCTAGTCATTGGCTCTTGTTATAATGCTTTCTGTATTAATTTTTGTTGTTACTATAACTTCTTGGTTGCATCTATCATATCGTTTAGTACTTGTTAAAAATCTTTATTTGTTTCAGCTGCAAGTAAAGTATCGTCTGCAGATATTATTATTATTCGTTATTTCACTCCATCGACTTGTAATTTAAATAACGTATATAATAAATATTACTGATGTGTATATATATTCTAATTCCTTATTGTTTCTCTTCGATCTTGTGTGCATTATTAAAATAAAATATTTGACATTTTCCGCTTTACTTTGTAGAAAAAGAAAACAAAAGTATTTCTTTAATATATGTTAATTATGGCAATGTGATTTACAATTAAAAGCCACGAGAACGCAAAATTTCACCAACCATATCATTGAATGTTATGTGATAGAAAAAAATGCTTCTGAAGGCTCAAAATTCTTACTGTTACGTTATTTGAGCTGAGAAGTAGCAATGCCATTTCCACACAAACTGTAATACTGTACAGCCCGTTTCTTTAAATAACTGTTTTTTATGGAAACGGCCTACACACTGTGTCACTCCATTGAAGCACAAACAGTCGCAATATAGGATTTGGTATTACAAACAGCGAGATCTCGGAACTCAAAATATTGTTTAAGAGCCGACCGCTGTGTCCGAGCGGTTCTAGGCGCTTCAGCCCTTAACTACGCTGCTGCTACGGCCGCAGGTTCGAATCCTGCGTCAGGCATGGACGTGTGTGATGTCCTTCGGTTAGTTAGGTTTAAGTAGTTGTGCGTCTAGGGGACTGATGACCTCAGATGTTAGGTCTCATAGTGCTTAGAGCCATTTGAAGCATTTTATTGTTTAAGATTAATTCATACTAATATTTTTACATAAAGTTATACTACTTTTTTCTTGTGCTCAGGTTTGTAATGAGTAGCAGAAAGTATTTGGTTGATGCAAAATTCAAGGGAACATTAATTACGATTCACATATGGCTGTAGCTATTATTAGTTACTATTACGATAACGGACGTGACAAAAGTCATGGGACAGTGATGTGCACATATATAGATGGCGGTTGTACCGAGTACACAAGACATAAAAGGGCTGTGCACTGGAGGAGCTGTCATTTGTACTCATATGATTCATACCAAAATGTTTCACACGTGATTATGGTTGCGCAATGCCAATTAACAGATTCTACTGTAGTTGGTGCTAGAAGCATCGGACATCCCACTTCGCTAATCGTTAAGGAATTCAGTATTTAGAGATCCACACTGTTAAGAGAGTGCCGAGATTACCAAATTTCAGGTATAGCCTCTCACCACGGACAACGCACTGACCGCCGGCCTTCACTTAACGACCGAGAGCAGCGACGTTGGCGTAGAGCTATCAGTGGTAATAGAAAAGCAACACTGCTTGAAATAACGGCAGAAACCAATATGGGACGTACGACGATAGTATCCGTTAGGACAGTGTGGCGAAATTTGCGTTAATGTTCATCGAGATGGCTGCATTTTCTGCTTGAAGTATCCTTCTGATCAGGAAGGCCAGGGCTGCCTCGGCCCCGACTACTTCGGGGTTAGCCGCGACTTCCAGAGATTCTAGTATTTCCGCATGGAAACGCTCGCAGTCCAAGTTTGTGTATCTCGGATGCTGGTGTAGAAGGAAGGCGCTTATTTCGCCCATCTCATAGATGACTGGGAAATGATCGTCGTTCCACGCTTCGGCATATGTGAAGTGTCCGATACCAGGAGTGCGATGTCGATCACGTTCTGCTGACCTCGGATGGGAAAGTGTGTAGAGCCAAACGACACCACGCAGACTGCGCCATTTCGGTGCAGTGAGGGTAAGTCGGCACCCATTGGCGTTGATGAGGCGAGAGTTCCATTCAGAGTTTCATGCATTGACATCCCCCAGGATGTTATTCCTCGAGTGACAGCAGAGTATTGAAATCCATCGTGTATCGGTCTGTTGGGCTGCAAATATACCGACACGAAGAGAATCTTACTGGCGCTGGTGTTGACAGCCACACCTTCGGCATCGCACATGGTGAGCTCCGGGGATTCAATGATGTAGCAGCAATCTCTTGATGTAAAGGGCAGTGTCGCCCTTGTGTGTGGCTCTGTTCTCTAAGTAGCAGCAGTAGTTCAATGCTCGAACGTTCACCCCAGGTTTGAGGAATGTTTCCTGCATCAGACAGCCGTCTGCACTACATCAAGAGATTGCTGCGGCATCATCGAATCCACCTGCCGGAGCTCGCCATGTTGGAGGCCACGAGTGTGGCCGTCGACACCAGCGCCGTTAAGATTCTCTTCGTGTCGGTATATCTGCAGCCCAGTATACCGATACACGAGGCAGATTTCAATGCTCTGCTTTCTCTCGAGGGACGACTTTTCATTCCGGGGGATGTCAATGCATAAAGCTCTGAATGGAATTCTCTCCTCACCAACGCCATTGGGTGCCAACTCTCCCGCGCTGCACCGAAACGGCGCAGTCTGCGTGGGGCCGTTTAGCTCTACACACTTTCCCATCCGAGGCTTCTACATTTACATCCACATTTATACTCCGCAAGCCACCCAACGGTGTGTGGCATAGGGCACTTTACGTGCCACTGTCTTTACCTCCCTTTCCTGTTCCTGTCGCGTATGGTTCGCGGGAAGAACGATTGCGCGCTGGAATCTCTCTAATTTTACTTTCGTGATCTCCTCGGGAGGTATAAGTAGGGGGAAGCAATATATTCGATACCTCATCCAGAAATGCACCCTCTCGAAACCTGGACAGCACGCTACACAACGATGGAGAGCGCCTCTCTTGCAGAGTCTGCCACTTGAGTTTGCTAAACATCTCGGTAACGCTATCACTTTTACCAAATAATCCTCTGACGAAATGCGCAGCTCTTCTTTGGATCTTCTCTATCTCCTCTGTCAACACGACCTGGTACAGATCCCACACTGATGAGCAATACTCAAGAATAGGTCGAACGAGTGTTTTGTAAGCCACCTCCTTTGTTGATGGACTACATTTTCTAAGTACTCTCCCAATGAACCTCAACCTGGCACCCGCCTTACCAACAATTATTTTTATGATCATTCCACTTAAAATCGTTCCGTACGCATACTCCCAGATATTTTACAGAAGTAACTGCTATCAGTGTTTGTTCCGCTATCATATAGTCATACAATAAAGAATCCTTCTTTCTATGTATTCGCAATACATTACATCTGTCTATGTTAAGGGTCAGTTGCCACTCCCTGCACCAAGTGCCTATCCGCTGCAGATCTTCCTTCATTTCGCTGCAGTTTTGTAATGCTGCAACTTCTCTGTATACTACAGCATCATCCGCGAAAAGCTCCATGGAACTTCCGACACTGTCTGCTAGGATATATATTGTGAAAAGCAATGCCGGCCGGTGTGGCCGTGTGGTTCTAGGCGCTTCAGTCTGGAAGCGAGTGACCGCTGCGTTCACAGGTTCGAATCCTGCCTCGGGCATGGATGTGTGTGATGTCCTTAGGTTAGTTAGGTTTAAGTAGTTCTAGGTTCTAGGGGACTGATGTCCACAGATGTTAAGTCCCATAGTGCTCAGAGCCAGAACCATTTTGAAAAGCAATGGTCCCATAACACCCTGTGGCATGCCAGAGGTTACTCTAACGTTTGTAGACGTCTTTCCATTGAGAACAAAATGCTGTGTTCTGTTTGCTAAAAACTCTTCAATCCAGCCACACAGCTGGTCTGATATTCCGTAGGCTCTTACTTTGCTTATCAGGCGACAGTGCGGAACTGTATCGAACGCCTTCCGCATTCTTCGCATTGAACAATTCACGTACACTGAAAAGTGGAACATCCTATCATCCGTTTATGTCCCAGTCATCTATGAGATGGACGTATCGGAACTCTCTTCCAGACCAGCGTCCGAGTTACACAAACTTGGACTGCGATCGTTTCCACGCGGAAATACTACTCTCAGGAAGGCGCGGCTAACCCCGAAGTAGTCGGGGCCGAGGCAGCCCTAGCCTTCCTGAACTGAAGGATACTACGAGCAGCAAACGCAGCAATCCAGAAGCGTCCGCACCAAACCCGATAGATCTGGCGCGAGTTACCGCTACACATCGTGACAGCTATCTGCGAGAAGAACCGCCTGTTCCGTGAGCGGCAGTTCACTCGCCAACGCGACGGCAAACACCGCGTCAATCGCATGCGACAATTCCCGTAGGACCTGGCGAAATTTGCCCTGCTTGGGGTAGCGTCCATTCACATTGAACGTGCATTTCGTCAGGCCACGAATATGGGCACTGCGCATTGTCCATTATGTCCCAGGATTCTAACGGCGTTGGCCTGGACGGCCGCCGTTGCTGCTACGACGAGTGGCGTAATTTGACGCTTAAGCCGGCCGGCTCAGTGCCCGCTGGAGCATAGTAAGCTCCCTAGCGTCCGTCCTGTCGGCTTGCATGTTCTTCCTCTCTGGGGTGCTGCCCACTGGTTTCTGCGGGTACTTGTCAAGATTTTCGAGATAATCGGTCGTGTGTTTGAAAGAAATCGTAACTTACCCCAGGGATAAACACTGTGATGCATCCAAATACGAGGACGATAAGTAACACAGTCCCTTTGATAGACCGGGGTGTACAGTAGTAAGTGAAAGCTGTTGAAGTAGCAATGTAACCTGCTGAAGTAATGTAATTCTTCCTAACGTAGGCCATCGCTGCAATCTGAGCACTGTTAAGTGTCTAATTAATTCGTCGTACAGAAGTCAGACGGGGCTCGTTGTCATACAGGGTGGTCGGAAATTGCCGTTACAGACTTCTAGGACTTGTAGAGGGGAGTGCGTACATCGTACTTTTAATAGGAACCCACGTCCGGAAACGTCATCCAACGAGGCTACATAGCCTCAAAGTTATAGGCGCGGGCGTTTGTAAATGTACGTGTGCACGGGGTGATTCCGTGATGACGTTGAAATGGTACAGTAGTTTCCGCTCTATAATCAGCAGGTTTCGCTGCTCGCTCGCACCGGGAAATGGAAACAGAGGCGGCTCCGCAGCCAATTTTATTACACGACGCGGCCGGCCGCGGGTGCAACAGAACCCGTGTGGACGGGTGGAAAGAAATGTGTCAGGCTTCATAATACGTATTTATATGTGTCGTGTATTATGCATTTCTTGTACGTGACTGTGAATCTGCACATGAACTTTCCTAATCGTCCTCACACCTTTCCGTAAAGCGTGGCGAAATCTTTGTTGAGAAGTAATTCTGTAGTATAGTAGTGCCAATCTTACTCCTGGCTAGGGGATCAGAGAGACACCACAGGCAGGTAAAAGTCAAAGACTTTCCAATGTCACAAGATTTGGGGTGGAGAGGCTGGTCACGGCCAAGTGGTTCGACCACCCCCTCCACCGTGGCCCAGGAAGACCTCCGGTTACCCGCCATATTCTGGGAGTGTTAAAGAAGACGGGTAAGTGAGCAGACGTGCCCTCAGTGCGTCTGTCTCAATGTTCACGCATGGAAGAGAGGTATTTGAATATATGTACTAATTCTTTTATTTCCAGCTTCGTATTGTGTGAGGTAATGAATGTGCTCGTTTAATTCCGGAATTTTGACCCCCTGTGTTAAAGTATCTGGTCCCCAGTTTGACCGTTATCCTCCTCAAATAGTGAATGTCCTTTGTAAAATATTGGGAGACTTTTGTGGTATACATTTGGCCAACGCAATTCCGTCTTACCCGTAGAAATGTGCGTGCAGATTAGTATATAATATACCCGAGCTATAAGTTGTAAAATTGTAATATCTGTAAACTGAAACAATTGCTGCTATCGCTGTAAAGTCGGGTGATAATGTTTAAAATATATAGGAAATCAACTGCCATCAATCTTTAACATACCTTAAAAATCACAAAGAAGTCAAGTTTAAGGAAATTATTTAAAATAAAAGCTATAGAATGCAGGGACCCACACATCAGCGTGTGAGCCCTCCAGCCCCTTGCCTAGTATCGTACAGAAAGGACACGCTCTCTAGGTAGCGCTCTCAAGCTCCCCTCCCCAGTTATCCGTTGAACAATTTTGAATCAGGGCTTGACATCAACTTTCATCTGGCGTCCCTAGGCAAGGAGGTAAGAGGTAAACTTTCATCGTTACAGGCTTTCTAGGATGATGGAGAACGATAAATGTATTAATTCCCTGTACCGGAAACGAACGAGTCGGATGTTACAAACAAAAACTGTTCTGATACCTCTGACGGTTGAATCCATGTACCGGTTCTTGTGTTGCGAATAGTGTAGGGCTGGCAATTTTCAGTGGTGGTAGTGTGGACAAAAACGAGAAAAAATATATAATAAACGGGGGGTCTAAATTGCATGAGAGCTATGACCTCTCGTTCATCTTCGCTAATGTGAAACACATCATCTCCTCTACTGACCAAGTGTTCATAGCTGTTAAACTTTCGTTTATAACTTTCGACCCGTTCGTTTCCGGCACAGGGGCCCTTATTTCAAAGTAATACATTTATCGTTCTCCGTCATCCTAGAATGTCCGTAACATTCTCACGGGATCACCCCGTGCATACGTACATTTACAGACGCTAGCGCCAATAAATTGGACGCTATGTAGTCTCGTTGGGTGACGTTTCCGGACATGTGGTCCCATTCAAAATACGATGTACTCACTCCCGTCTACAAGTCCTAGAAGTATGTAATGGGAATTTCCGATCACCCTGTATTTTTGGAGGAATATCCAATTGGCTCAGTTGTTTATCCATGTTTTTGATTGTAATGTGTTATAGTCAGCTGTGTCAGTTGTCAGTATTAGCTACGACGCAGCCTGTACACCGAAGCATTTTAGGATGCCTTCGAAATACTAAATCAGCCATTGAAGCGGCAATATTACTGAGACGCATGTCCTAAAAGGAATTTCTGAAGAACAGGATGCATCCTTCGCTGTTTTGCATTTTTAGTGTCAAGATTAAACGGGCGCGTCTAACCGTTTCCTGATTCCTATTTTAAATACCGTATTGGGCTTCCGCGTTGTCGGAGGAGAAAAAGGTACATTTGTTTCGCGTTTATTTCGAGCGAGTCCGCTCGAGGCGGCTGGGAAAGTGCTCGGCCGGGAGAAAGGGTTGGCGGGCAGAAGTTTTGGGAGAGGAGAAGCGGATAGGAGAGGAGTCCGCACGCGGGCGCGCCGCGGGCTCCGAGAAATGAATAAAAGATTCAACGAAATCCATTACAGGCCGAAAGAGAGCCAGCCAACGGCACAGAGGAGGGACGAGGACGGCCCGGCTGGAAACAAGAGGGTGGAGAAACAGGCACGCCGCGCGGAGCCGGCAACGACAGGCTCCGGACGAGCATCTGCAAGGATAAAGCACGCCGCCAGCCCCCGAGTAACAAAGAGTCTCACCGCTCTGTACAGAGACAGCCCTCCTTCCTGCCATCAAGGAGGCCCGCCCGCCGGGGGCGGCATCGATTGCGGGTGGGCGGGCGAGCGCAGCGGCGGTGTGGGCGGCGGGGGCGGCGGTTCCAGGAAATTGCTTGGCTCAGCCCTAGTGGACACAGCGCGATACTTGTCGCATCAGCTGAATAAACCGCCGAGGTGCCGGCGTCGCCGCCGCCGCCGCCGCCGCCGCCGCCGCCGCCGCCACCTCGCCCAGCCGTCACTTGCCGCCCCCTCCAGCGCCGCTCCACAAAGGAGCCATCTCCCACCACCCCGCCGTTTTAAAGGTAAGCTCCTTAAACGGGGAGGCGCCGCCGAATGCGCTTCTGGCTGCCTGGCGCCGGCTTTGGCTGCACTCCCACGTTCTTATCCGCGGGCGGTGCCAAGATTAAAACAAGCTAGGGGGGAAGAGGGGGAAACCGCAAAGATCAAGAACAGTTCTCAATTTTCTATCCTGTCCAAACAAATCTCTCCGGGACGAAAATGTACTTTAATGCATTTTATTCGCACGAACAGATATTCCGATTTCCGTACCTTCCTCTTTGCAATGATTATAGCTGAACCACTTCACCGTTTCCAACAGGCTGTTACGTTGATATACCACACTATGAAGCAGTACTACGAGGATAAGTCGAAAATTATGCGGACTTTCCGTTAAACGATTTATTTACTTCCAAAATACAGTTTCATTTACGTACTATTTTTCAATATAGTCTCCCTCCTTTGTAATTCACATGATCCAGCGATCCAGAAGCTTGTGTTTTCCTGCCGAAAAGGAAGTTTTCGGGTGGCTGCAAAACCACTGATGCACCACTTCTTGCACTTCCGTGTCTGAGGATAATCGACGTCCTCGCAAAGCGTCTTTCAGTAAACCAAACAACTGAATGTGGGCTATAATGTGGATGTTCCAGCAGTTCGAAAGCAATTTCTGGGTGATTTCGAGGGTGAGGCGAGCCGTGTGAGGACGGGCGTTGTCGTGCAACAGTAACACTTTCCCTGAAGAAAACGTCGTCGTTTGCTGCGAACTGCATATTCAAGTATGTTAGTCACCAATTCACACTATTAGTCTTGAAACTTCCTGGTAGATTAAAACTGTGTGCCGGACCGAGACTCGAACTCGGGACCTTTGCCTTTCGCGGGCAAGTGCTCTACCACCTGAGCTACCCAAGCACGACCTTGGGTAGCTCAGTTGGTAGAGCACTTGCCCGCGAAAGGCAAAGGTCCCAAGTTCTTGTCTCGGACCGGCAGACAGTTTTAATCTGCCAGGAAGTTTCATATCAGCGCACACCCCGCTGCAGAGTGAAAATCTCAAATGGTTCAAATGGCTCTGAGCACTATGGGACTCAACTGCTGAGGTCATTAGTCCCCTAGAACTTAGAACTAGTTAAACCTAACTAACCTAAGGACATCACAAACATCCATGCCCGAGGCAGGATTCGAACCTGCGACCGTAGCGGTCTAGCGGTTCCAGACTGCAGCGCCTTTAACCGCACGGCCACTTCGGCCGGCTGAAAATCTCATTCTGGAGTAATAGACTTTCTTGGTGGTTTTCCCCTGCTTCTTTTAATCTTCCAGTATATACTGTTTTGGGTCCCAAAACACAGATGTAACTGTCGAGTAAACACTGGCAGATCTCAAGACGTTTGTATTTTTCTGTGAGTTGTCGTGCCACCCATCGTGTACAAACTTAATGGAAGTCAAGTCCATCATGGATGATGGTATTGGTAGAACCATGACAGATGTTCAGCGCAGACGCTAATCCACCGATAGTAACCCCCCCCCCCCCCCCCTATTGGTCAAAACCACCACTGAGCTTTCTCCATTTTGTCAGCCATTGTGGTCGTTGGTGGTCGTCTTGTTTCCCGTTTGTGTGTCAGATTTGTCCGGCCACTTTTGAAATTCTCGACCCACTCGAAAGCACTTGAACGTGGCAATGTATTGTCCCCGTACAGTGCAAACAGTCTGTGATTAATTCCAGCCTCAATTTTTTCGTTCGTGCAACCTTCTAGTGGAGAGGTCATGTTCACGCTGCCACTGTCGACTGACCTCCGTTGCGATTAATATCAAGTGAGGCTCACGTCACAACAGTAGTACCAACTGAAAGCACGCATACGCAGAACGCAGCATGTCTATTGCCGAAGCGTCTCCTTTTTTTAAGAAAGTCTGCATAATTTTTGTCTGACCCTCTTAGCTGTTAGGGAAAGTTAGGTGAAAAGCTAGCTGCAGAGAACCATACACCTATATTGACACAGGCTTTACGTGTGCCGTGGTTGGCATTGTTCCAGCGTGTGACCGAAGTTGGCAGTACTTGAGGAGCCATGCCGCGGACTGCGCGACCCTTCCCGCCAGAGGTTCGAGTCCTCCCTCGGGCATGGTTCAAATGGCTCTGAGCACTATGGGACGTAATATCTGAAGTCATCAGTCCCTAGAACTTAGAACTACTGAAACCTAACTAACCTAAGGACATCACACACATCCATGACCGAGGCACGATTCTAACCTGCAACCGTAGCGGTCTCTCGGTTCCAGACTGAAGCGCCTAGAACCGCTCGGCTACACCACCCCAGTCTAGGGACCGATGACCTCAGAAGTTTCGTTCTTTAGTAAATCACACACATTTGAACATTTTTATGATTTCTGTAACAGGCTGTAAGTAGTTCCACTCGCTATATTTGCGGAACAATGTGCCGAAGAGAACTATATGATCAAAGGTTTTCTTTGATAGTAAAGGTTGTATTACGTAGTTTTCTATTTAATCATTTACAATTAAGCTGCAATTGCCGGCCTGCCTTAACTAAAATATGTTTTCCACAAGGGCATTGTGCTTTATACGGCTCAGTTAGGTATTACTTGTCAGTTTGTTAACAAATAAAGCATTAATTCGTTTTTCAGACAAAAATTTTTCAGGGTAGCGTTACGTGTCAGCTTTTCTTTTTTTTCTAATATTGTGTTTTCTGAATTCATTGTTATTGAAAACATGTTTAAATAATGTAAAATATTTTGGCTAAAGGGCTCTTGATTAGGATTCATTTGATGAACTGCTTTCTTAACTGATTCATGTAAGTGAAGGCTTAAGTCATTTAAGTTTTTAGCGTGTTCTTAAATTCATATTTCTTTGAGCTGCGACTCCATGTAAGTTGGCTTTGGCATGCTGACTTGAGTTGACCTTAAATTTAATAAAATTTTTAATAAATGTTTTATATAAAGTGTGTGACCCAACTCAGTCAATCGCTCCACCCTTTTAATCCCGAGGGCCGACTACTCTGCAACAAACTTAATAATGGAACTTACCTATTTGTTCTACGCCAAATCAGTCCTTCGGTTCTTAAAGGTTGCAAACTTGTCGGCGGTGTCTTCATAGCCTGGCATGTTTTTATTATCTACGCTGCAGGTTCTTTCTGAACTAAAATAATCGGTAAAGACGGAAGACTCTCTCCTGAAAATGCATTCCGCAGGTATGTGTTTATAAGCTTCAGACAGGAAAAGCATCTCACGACATGTGCTTTAGTAGACGAGGTGGACAAAATAGAGGAGATAGTTTAAAAGTGTCCGTAAGAAATCCTTCACCTCTTGGAGAATATAGGCCCAAATAAATTTCGCATGTTTTGAAGTACACTAAGAAGGAAATCATGTGTGGCACTCTTCAAATTTTGAACTATCCGGAAAACTAATTTTTTCTTACCACGTATACAGGGTGCTTCTTAATTCATGTTACACGCTTCTAGCTGTTCCAAAGGGGACTTAGGATACCGTATCAAATTTTGCATAGGAACTCATGGCTATAAACGTCATCCTGCGACGCTGCAGAGCGTCAAAGTTGTAGACGCCTGCACCTGTAAATGTATGTATATACAGGGTGATTCCTTGATGATGTTACGAACTTTGTAGGATAATGGAGAAGGATAAATGTACCAATTTGAGGGGAGAGCCTCTGTGTCGGAGTCGTAGGTTAGAAGAGAAAATCATTCTGATACCTCTGTCAGTGAAAAACATGTATCGGTATTGTTTTTGCTAAGAATGTAGGTTAGGTAACGTTCAGAGGGGGTAGTATGGACCACTAAAAGGCAAAAATGTCGCGTAAGCATGAGCTCTAAAATACACACCTGGGAGCTATGAACATTTGGTCATCATCTCTAATTTGAAACACATCTCTATCGATCAAGTGCTCATAGCTCTCAAGGTATGCATTTTAGAGCCCATGAGTACTAATTTTTTTTCCTGTTTTGGCCCATACTACCACTTCTGAAGGTTGCCTACCCTTTAGCCTTCAAGCATTCATGAAGGCGAAAGGTGGACAATCCTACATTACACTACTGGCCATTAAACTTGCTACACCACGAAGATGAAGTGCTACAGAAGTTAAATTTAACCGACAGGTAGAAGATGCTATGATATGCAAATGATTAGCTTTTCAGAGCATTCACACAATTTGGCGCCGGTGGCGACACCTACAACGTGCTGATATGAGGAAAGTTTCCAACCGATTTCTCATACACAAACAGCAGTTGACCGGCGTTGCCTGGTGAAACGTTGTTGTGATGCCTCATGTAAGGAGGGGAAATGCGTACCATCAAGTTTCCGGAGGAGGAGGAGATTAGTGTTTAACGTCCCGTCGACAACGAGGTCATTAGAGACGGAGCGCAGGCTCGGGTAAGGGAAGGATGGGGAAGGAAATCGGCCGTGCCCTTTCAAAGGAACCATCCCGGCATTTGCCTGAAGCGATTTAGGGAAATCACGGAAAACCTAAATCAGAATGGCCGGAGACGGGATTGAACCGTCGTCAAGTTTCCGACTTCGATGAAGGTCGGATTGTAGCCTATCGCGAGTGCGGTTTATCGTATCGCGACATTGCTGTTCGCGTTGGTCGTGATCCAATGACTGCTAGCAGAATGTGGAATCGGTGGCTTCAGGAGGGTAATACGGAACGCCGTGCTGGATCCCAACGGCAGTCGAGATGAAAGGCATCTGACCCCCATGGATGTAACGGATCGTGCAGCCACGTCTCGATCCCTGAGTCAACAGATGGGGACGTTTACAAGACATCAACCATCTGCACGAACAGTTCGACGACGTTTGCAGCAGCATGGACTATCAGCTCGGAGACCATGGCTGCGGTTACCCTTGACGCTGCATCACAGACAGGAGCGC
Organism: Schistocerca cancellata; assembly: GCF_023864275.1. NCBI lineage: Eukaryota > Metazoa > Arthropoda > Insecta > Orthoptera > Acrididae > Schistocerca > Schistocerca cancellata. The sequence continues at coordinate 981,296,932 of NC_064626.1, read as the reverse complement.
CTGCGATGGTGTACTCGACGACGAACTTGGGTGCACAAATGGCAAAACGTCATTTTTTCGGATGAATACAGGTTCTGTTTACAGCATCATGATGGTCGTATCCGTGTTTGGCGACATCGCGGTGAAGGCACATTGGAAGCGTGTATTCGTCATCGCCATACTGGCGTATCACCCGGCGTGATGGTATGGGGTGCCATTAGTTACACGTCTCGGTCACCTCTTGTTCGCATTGACGGCACTATGAAGAGTGGACGTTACATTTCAGATGTGTTACGACCCGTGGCTCTACCCTTCATTCGATACCTGCGAAACGCTACATTTCAGCAGGATAATGCACGGCCGCATGTTGCAGGTCCTGTACGGGCCTTTCCGGATACTGAAAATGTTCGACTGCTGCCCTAGCCAGCACATTCTCCAGATCTCTCACCAACTGAGAACGTCTGGTGAATGGTTGCCGAGCAACTGGCTCGTCACAATACGCCAGTCAAGTGGTTCAAGTGGCTCTGAGCACTATGGGACTTAAACTCTAAGGTCATCAGTCCCAGAACTTAGAACCACTTAAACCTAACTAAAGGACATCACACAGATTCATGCCCAAGGCAGGATTCGAACCTGCGACCGTAGCTGCCGCGCGGTTCCAGGCTGCAGCGACTAGAATGGCTCGCCCCCCCCCCCCCCGCCCTTCCGGCATACGCCAGTCACTACTCTTCCTGAACTGTGGCATCGTGTTGAAGCTGGATGGGCAGCTGTACCTGTACACGCCATCCACGCTCCGTTTGACTCAATGCCCAGGCGTATCAAGGCCGTTATTACGGTCAGTTCTAGTATAATATATTTGTCCAATGAATACCCGTTTATCATCTACATTTCTTCTTGGTGTAGCATAGCAATTTTAATGGCCAGCCCCTTATGATGAGATTATTTATGTACTCGCCAGCTGTTCATGGCATGTCACTTTTACCTCACATACCTTACGATGATTACGTATCCCCAATAGGGACGGCTATTCAGTGTTAATTGTAAAGTGCCAATTTAAAAATATTTTTATCTTGCCACACATTAGAGAAGTTTGTTTATCTTATCACGCACTCTAATTTTTGCTCCAAACGTATTTCCCTGTTTTGTATTGCACGGAACTCCCTGATAATTGGCATCAAACGACTTTCGCTTGCAATTTATAACACGTTCGTTTCCGGTAGAGCGACCCTTACCTCAAGTTGATAAGTTTATTCTTCTCCATCATTCTACAAAAGTTTGTAACATCATCACGCAATCACCTTGTGTACATATCTATTTAAAGGCGCCAGCGCATATAACATTAACATTAACGTGTCGTTGGATGACGTATCTGGACATGGGCTCCTACGTAAAACATGATCTTCTAAGTTCGCTATACTACCCATAGAAGTGTGTAACATGAACTGTGAAACACCCTGTATGCAGAGATTCAGTACGAAGCTCACAATTTAAAACTTCCTTCTTATATTCGTCTTTTGAACGGATACTCCCTCGAGGGACGAACTGAAGCAGGTGACGCTACGATTGCTATGACAACGGTAGAGTTGCACTCGGCTTGTCGATCCGCGAGTGAGATTGAGCTGCGAGAAAGTAAGGCTGCTTCAGTCCCTGGTCAAAATCGCGCACTTCTTGGTAAAAGAATGCGTGATAAGATAAATATATTTCTTTAATCTGTAGCAACATAAAAATATTCGTGAATTGCCACTTCACCTATTACCACTGAATAGGCGACTACTGTTGGTGACACACAGTCCTCGTAAGGTATTGACATAAAAGTCACATGCCATGAACAGTGATGCATAGCTAGCGAGTACATACATTATCTCACCATAAGTACTGGGGGGGATATTATTATGCTGTGTATCCTGCTGTATGACAGCTTGAAATCTACTGGGAACACTTTCAATGAGGTATCTGAATGTCTCTGTAGGAATAACAGCCCAGTCTTCCTCCTCATCTGAAACCAGAGAAGACAGTGACTTTGGACAGTGTGGTCTGAAGCGGAATAGTCGTTCTCACTCATCCTAAAGGCTTCAGGCCTGGACTCTGGGATATACCAGCCCATTTCAGAAATGTTACTGTCCACAAAACAATGCCTCAAAGGTGCTGCCCTATTACAGGGTGCATTGTCATGCTGATGACAGTCGTCATCTTCAAACTGTTTCTCTACTACACTACATGCATTACCCAAAGCTGTAAATGTGTTCGTATGCTTCCCCGTTTTGTGTTTTCTCAAGCGCAATAACGGAACATACACTGGCCAGGAAAAAACTCCTCACACCATAACACCAGCTCCTCTGTGTATCACTGTTGCACTACATTTGATGCCAATTAACGTCTCCAGGAATTCTCCAAACCAAAACCTCTCCTTCGGATTGCCTCAGGGTATAGCATGATTCATCAGTCCAAATAAATAGTTTCCAGTCAGGTACTGTTCGGTGTCGTCTTTCTTTACATCACATCCATCGCCGCTTCCTGTTGACTGCAAACACTTGTGGCTGGCTCATGAAGAGCTGCTCCACAATTGTACCCTATTCTCTTTAAATACCTCATACACGCTGTCGTTGCGCTAGTTGGACTGCTGATAGCTATTTAGATCTGACCAGTGATTTCTTCCACTGATTTCATGCGACTTCTTACAACCATGTTCCACAATGGGCATTGTCCCTGTCTGTGCTTGGGGTCTGCCTGGGCGTGGTTTAACTCTGATTGTCGCATCATGTTTCCACTTCACAGTAACATCACCAACAATCGACTTGGCCGTCTTAGAAGAGTTTAAGTGTCACTGATGGGTTTGTATCTCGGATGACTAACCTACGTTCGAGGCTGCTGAGCTCTTCTGACTCACCCACTCTGCTGTTACTGCTTCTATTTTGACCACACAATTCTCCCGCATTACATAGCGATGTCAACAGACAGTGAATCTTGAGCAGGCGAAATGCATGGTACGGCCGTTCGAGAAATATAAAAGTTGTCATTTGGAATCCTTCTTACGTCTTCAGTGATCTTTATGTTCCGTTCCCTTTTTCCAGTTGTTAGTTATAATATTTTTCTGTTTAGTGTTCACATCTCGATGTTTACTGACAATGTTTTTTTTCCTCCGCCTACCTTTTCTTCTTTATTGAGAGAGTGTTATTTTATTTAGTGGCCTGTTTACTTAAGATGGCGAGCATGTTTTTTTGTTAGGCGACCTTTTGTCTTTGTTTAGTGATTACCTCATTTCACTGGTTAGCAATCCACATTTTTGTTTACCTGTTTTCTTTCTAAGTTTGGGGATAGTTTTCCCCTTTAATTGAAAATCTTTTATATTTTGTAGCAGCTTTTCTCTTTTTAGCTGTGTCCTCGCAGATTTCTCTGTTTTTTAGCCATCTAACGTCTTAGTTAAAGACTATCTCTGTTCTAATATTATTCGTCTTTCTTTAAGCATCCCTTTTGTACACAAACAGAATTTTTTCACATTAACTTAAAGTAGTAAAGGAGTTTTGCTATTTAGGGAGTAAAATAACCGATGATGGTCGAAGTAGAGAGGATATAAAATGTAGACTGGCAATGGCAAGGAAAGCGTTTCTGAAGAAGAGAAATTTGTTAACATCGAATATAGATTTAGGTGTCAGGAAGTCGTTTCTGAAAGTATTTGTATGGAGTGTAGCCATGTATGGAAGTGAGACATGGACGATAACTAGTTTGGACAAGAAGAGAATAGAAGCTTTCGAAATGTGGTGCTACAGAAGAATGCTGAAGATAAGGTGGGTAGATCACGTAACTAATGAGGAGGTATTGAATAGGATTGGGGAGAAGAGAAGTTTGTGGCACAACTTGACTAGAAGAAGGGATCGGTTGGTAGGACATGTTCTGAGGCATCGAGGGATCACAAATTTAGCATTGGAGGGCAGCGTGGAGGGTAAAAATCGTAGAGGGAGACCAAGAGATCAATACACTAAGCAGATTCAGAAGGATGTAGGTTGCAGTAGGTACTGGGAGATGAAGAAGCTTGCACAGGATAGAGTAGCATGGAGAGCTGCATCAAACCAGTCTCAGGACTGAAGACCGCAACAACAACAAACTGTTTTTCTCATTGAAGTGCATCATTCCAAACGTCCTTCCTTTCTTTCAGTAACCTCATTAGCTTTCCTAACCCTATGCCTCTGTATCCATATTCCTCTCCCCAACGTTCCCTCGCCATAGCCAAGCAACAAATCCATGTACATCTCCTCCAGTCCATCTTAACCTTTGGTGTTGATCCCAATGATAATACATTAAAAGCCCCAATCTCTGGTTGCAGATCGTCCTTCCACCGTTCCCTCCTTAAAACAGGACTACCCTCACACGTACAAAAGATGGGTTATCCTGTAGTCTGACTGACCTGGCCTTACTTTTTAACCTTCCTCGGTCTATCCCTCTCTCTTTCCTGGCGAAGTATTTATTATTTCTGAAAGGTAACCATTGTGCCAATTTTATTTTCACACGTGTCTATCGCCATTACTACACATTTTCTCTCAGTACGGGCTAGCATTTATATCCCATAATTTATTACCGAGCGAGGTGGCGCAGTGGTTAGAAACTGGACTCGCATTCGGGAGGACGACGATTCAATCCCGCGTCCGGCCATCCTGATTTAGGTTTTCCGTGATTTCCCTAAATCACTCCAGCCAAATGCCGGGATGGTTCCTCTGAAAGAGCACGGCCGACTTCCTTCCCCATCCTTCCCTAATCCGATGAGACCAATGACCATGCTGTCTGGTCTCCTTCCCCAAACAATCAACCAACCAACCATAATTTATTCAAATGAAATGACACAATGTCAGAGACTTTACTGGCCTCATATACTGGCCTCATACAAATATGATATGTATATACTGAAATGGCGATTGAAAATTTGTACCGGGCTGCCTCGTAAGCAGGAGAACGGATTCATCTCCTGACCTTGATACAAATTTTCACCCGCCGATTCAGTCTGTGTACATAAAATCATATCGATATGAGACCAGCAAAGTCTCTGAAATAGTGTAATTTAATTTGTGTAATAGTCTGCACCTGGGTTTCAGGCTGGATGCCCCATTTAAATTTGATGATGATGTGGTATTCTAGAACCTGGAGAGCTTTGGCAATGCTATTCCTGTGTAAGGGGGAATTTGAAAGTAGACGGGGGCGGCAGTGAGGATTTGGATCAAGGAGGGGGCGTGCCGCGGTAATCCATGCAGTTGTGTGAACTGCTGCGCCAAGGTGGCGTAGTGGCTAACGCACCTGCCTATTAAGTAGGGACCCTGGGTTAGAATCTTGGCCTTGGTAGAAATCATCACTTGCCGCTTCAGTCTATATAAATAAAACCATAATTTTTTTAGTTTTATTGACTTTCTCTTTACATACTTACATTGATGACCATGCTATGGTTAACCATAAATGTCATGTAACTTTTCTATTAAACAATTTACGACCATTAATTATATTCATGTTTTATCCCCCTGAGAAAAAAAATCAAAAGTAGGAAGTAGTGCTTAATAAAACACTGTTTTAAAACAGCAGCTTGGGGGGACTGATTTCACCTTTCCATTTTTTTTTTTTTTTACTGCAGTGCCCACAAAGAAGAAAACAAATTCACCATTTGATAATTAACTAACAATATACACTATTTGTTTACGTCCATTATGATTAATAAACACAATTTGTGGTATTGTAGCAATGATGATAACATACGGAAGACAAGTGTATGACATTGGATTTAAAACAGGGTCTGTTAAGAAGACCAAGAGCTCACAGTAAATGGCTACATAATCAGGAGAAAAATGGTGGAAGTAGTATAGCCTGTTGATTGACCACAGTCATTTGGCATATGAAGGAATGAAATGCTTCTGGAGATCAAAGTACTTCAGCTGCAGATAGTGAAGCAAAGAGTGTAAAAGCAATTTATAAAATACTTGACTCATTGACTAAGCAAAACACCTGAAAAAATATCGGTGAAATATTTTGTGGGACTATTTGTCTAAATATAAGGAATAAACTGATAAGAAAAACACTTGACGCACTCTTGAATTATGTTCAAAATCATGTACACCAAATGAGGACGATTCACTTTTTTTTATTTTCATGATTTGTTCAGAAAGCGTGACGTTATTGACACCTTAGATGCTTTCCTAGGCACTTCTACTCTCGGGATATTAGTACTCGATGCGAAAAAAACATTTTGAATGTTAAATATCACGCCAATGTAACTTCCTATGCTCAAAATATGTAGGCCTTGCAGAGAAGACTTTTTTTAGCACTTCGTTTACATAGCTAGTAGCAGCCGTTCGTAAAATATTCCCTTTTACCTAGATCAATAAATACGTTTTCTTAACTATCCTGATGGATTTTAAGCAATAAATATTTATTTGTAGAACTAGACTTCATGCTGGTGAATTTGATACGACTTTTTGTCAATTTTACACACTTCGTTTAAGTTTGAAAAATCGAACAAAAATCATTACGTGAGTTCCCCTCAAACCATTAATTAAGTTTTTCCTTGTTACCGTGAGTTCTTTATAACAATTAATTACTTTTTGGTGTACAAGACATTACACTAGTCAGTTTGATTCTTATTTGTCCATTTGTCTCTCTCTGTTTTGCTAAGAAAATTCGAAGAAGAACCCATTATTGTTACAGGGAGTTTTGCCTTCACCGCGATGAAACAATTGACCAGAAAGAACACGGTGCCAGAATGAAACAACGCAATAAAATTTCTGTATTACAAGAGACATGAACGCCAAAGTCTAGAGACCTAAGAGCCAATAGTTATCTCTGTGAAAAAGTCATCAACTTTAGTACCAACTTCATAGAAGTACAGTATCTTTATTTTAACAAGCTATTAGCAGACTTTCGAAACAAGAATCTCTGAAATATAGCATAATTATCCAACGAATGAATGAGATGGGGTTTCGCAACATCTGTTTACGCAATGTTTTGTAACGGCGTTCTGTACATTATTTTTACTACGTGCATAGTATTATTTCTACATTTTTTGGAAAGCATAGTCACTGCGATGCACAGTTCCAATTCTGTGATTCTTGAAGAAGGAGTTACAAGTAATCAGAAATTGAGATCACGAATTTTTCTTGTACAAGAAAAGAAGAGCAAAATTTGGCGAAGTGAAATGGTTTTGCGTTTCATTGTTACTAACAATGTGTATTAAAATATTAATAGCACTAGCACTAAAAATTCGCTTACGCTCCTGAACGTTAACTTCCAAGGAAATGTACCAGCTTTCTCCAGACCTCAAATTTTAGTTTAGGTTATTATTTGACCATTTTGTGATAAAAGAATATCGCTTTCACTACAGTCCTGAATCACTGTTCAGGATGATTGGCTGTGAATTTTAATACTGTTCCAGTGTAGTGCTACTATATAGGAATGGGCACAAAAATGACGAAGAAATCAAAGATGAGAAGAGATTGCATAAGTTAAACAGAAGTATGATATAATACAGCTCCTAGTTTCTGGATTTTCATTAGATACAATCGTATAGACATATGTCAAATATGGATAACTAGCTGATACCCGCTGCTTTGCTCGCATATGAATAGTTTGGTTATGATGAGTGATGGTGAGTAAGTAAGTTAGTAATTTTAAGATATTTCTGCGTATTTATGCAGTGCTGGTATGTAGGTACGGAATGAATGACTTTCTACTATTTTGTTGAATGACGAATCTTAAAGCATGCATTATATTTTATAATTGTACTGTATTTAAAAAATGCCTCGATTCATTACATATGTGCAGAAGTAGAATTTTTACGGTTTCTTTTGCCTCACCTAGTACTTGATGTGAGATTTTGCCACCAGGGTAACACATAGCAACCGTTACTCCCATTTTAATGCATTATGGTGCCTACATTTTTGATTCACCCGCATTAGGACGATTAAATTGTGATTAAAATAGTTAATAGATCCTAACCAAACGCCGTCTCACCAGAAGCCACCCACGTCCCATATCTAAAGGTACGACTCTGTTTATCGTACAATCCTTAATCACGCCGTCCTTGTGAGTCTTCAAGCGTCTTGGAAGCTGTAAGAGAAGCATGACGCTCAGCATCTAAAATGCGACCGTCTTATGACTGTTTCAATGCCCCTGTAACTCTTAAGGCTGCCTGACGTTCTGCATCCACGTTTTGGGGACATGGGACTGCTTCGAGTTTTGTTGTATTGAAGTAACCTGCGGAGAACGAGTTCTTTTAGAACTAAGTACTAAATCAGCTTACATTTGCGTGGCTTATAGTAATCGTTTTGAATACGCTTCTCGGGCTTACAATCCGATTTTATTGTTGTATCTCCACCAGAACTCTCCAGCTGTGCCAGATGATGTAGGTAAGAGTCGCCCTCCATCGCGCCAACGTCGTATGCATCCCACTCAGGCATACCATACTTAAAAATGTTAATAATACCCACAACGTTAAACTTTCCAAAGTATCCTACGCTCTTCCTCAGGGTTCAAGCTATCTCTATACCAGTTTTCATCGGAATTGGTTTAGCGGCAGAATCGTGAAAACGTATCCTTCACAATTAAAAGTATTGGTATTAGTCTGTAAGTATGTATTAAACACGATGAGAACCGACACGGCATTTTATTGGTTACGTTGAATCACATTACATAGAACATCAACCGATGAAAGCATTTTCACAAATATGTTGAAATTGAAAAGTGAAATAATAAATAACTTTTCCCCTTAATTTGCGTAAAATTCTTCAAATCAATAAATATCTTGTACTGTACTCTTCGTAAAGTAGCCTGTCTTCTCTATCAGTATTCCATCTACCTCATCCCAAATATTATGGATAACGGTTCAGCGGTTTAGTCGTGAAAACGTAACAGACTGCGTTACTTTGGCATTTGTAATAGTAGAATGAAAGTACGGATGGCATGTATTAACCACGTTGAGGATTCTGTAAGTACTGTATTGCAGCAGTTACCCACGGCTGCGCTCACGTTATATTGCGTGTACCTTATTGGCCGGGAGACCATTGTTGAGATGTTCGGGAGCTATGGGATGTTCGGGAGCTTGATGCACGTCTTTTTACTTGACGCCACTTCCGTGACTTGCATTTCGATGATGATAAATTGGTGATTTTTTTTTTTTGATCGTATGGCTACAGCCACCCGTCGGGCAGGCCGTTCGCCGGGTGCCTGTCTTTAAATCTGACGCCGCTTCGGCGACCTGCAGTCGATGAAAATTATAGGATGATGATGAGGACAATACAACACCCCGTCCCTGGGCGGAGAAAATTCCCCGACCCAGCCGGGAATCGAAACCGTCACGCTGACCATTCAGCTAGCGGGGGCGGACAAATTGGTGATGAGGATAACACTCACATCCAGACGGAAGCCGAAAAAAAACGAGCCTGGCAGGAACTGAATCCGGAAACCCATAATCGTGAAAGAGCAACACTAACCGCGTAATCAAGAGCTTTCAAGCAATTATGTATGCAACAAAGAAGGTTTAAGAGACGCATGACGCTTAGAGGCTAAAACGTGAAGGATTTGTGACTGATATTAGTAAACTGAATCGTATTGTGTAGAACATAGCAAACAATAAAAGCATTTTCGGAAATATGATAGGCCAGCCGCGGTGGCCGTGCGGTTCTAGGCGCTTCAGTCCGAAACTCCGCGATTGCTACGGTTGCAGGTTCGAATCTTGCCTCGGGCATGGGTGTGTGTGATGTCCTTAGGTTAGTTAGGTTTAAGTAGTTCTAAGTTCTAGGGGACTAATGACCTCAGATGTTTAGTTCCATAGTGCTTAGAGCTATTTGAACCATTTTGAAATATGATATAGTTCGAAAGTCAAAGAGCAAATAGCTTTTTCAAGGAGTAATTATTGTTCCATATTTCCCACTGCATTCTTGAAATTAGTAAATATGTTGTACTACACAGTAAATAAAGTAGCCTATGTTCTTCTTCAGCGTTCAAGCTATCTCCCTTCGAATTTTCATCAAAATCGGTTCAGCGGTTTAATCAAATGGTTAAAATGGCTCTGAGCACTATTGGACTTAACAGCTATGGTCATCAGTCCCCTAGAACTTAGAACTACTTAAACCTAACTAACCTAAGGACATCACACAACACCCAGTCATCACGAGGCAGAGAAAATCGCTGACCCCGCCGGGAATCGAACCTGGGAACCCGGGCGTTCAGCGGTTTAATCGTGAAGGCGTAACAGAAAGAGCTATTCATGCTTTTATAATATTTGTATGGGTGTGAATCGTTTTCCTTCTTGTGCTCATACGTACACTCACGGGGTAGTGGATTTTCATGTATTCTTATTGACATTTATTGATGGTATTCCTTGGCAACTGCAATACCCAACCAAGAGGAAAGTACTCCACGGTGCTACGTGGTAGTTGTAAACGATAAATGGTAGCAAAGTGACTCAGCACTGATCTTAATTGTAGCAGCTTTATCCTGCGGGCACTACGGCCATTCATAACGTGAGCCATCCATAACGGAGGGGTCGTCTTTTATAAGATACCTACACCGAGCGGCGTTTCCCTTTCTCGAGTTTTCTTTACGCTGTTGCTAATGTAAGAAGATGTTAATTACAAATCATGATTTTTAAGAAAATTTCTATTGGCAGGCCACAGACAATATTTCATTGCAATATTTAGGTCATCAATAGTAAACGCTATTCAATAGAGGGCAAAGCGAATTTATTACGATATTATTTTATACTGGTTCTTAAAGTGGTATGTGTACTACATGTGGAATGGAACCAAATCTTTTCAAATTGTTTTACTATCTCTGCATTCCTTCATTACACTGTTAGTCCTACTAACATAGCCTACATTAACAGTACGAGGCAACTAAGGTTAATTTCTATTGTAGTCCGAGCAAGGAAACAGATAATTCAGTGTTTAACGATGTATAAACAATATGTTGATTCTATATAGAATGGGAATTAGCGTAGTATGGAAGTACACGTTTATTAGAATCTGTATAAGTAGTGGAGTTACCTGGAAACGTGAACATGACGCAAATCCCTTCACACAGTGGACATGACCGATGTGTGCAGTGTTGGAAGTTCACATAGTAGTACGAGTACGCATTAAGATCAGCGATGTAATATATTGATTAATAGTGACATACGTGGACTTCAGTAACCTTATCGCTTGGTATTCGTCATACCCCATGTCGTCAATCAAACGGCATAAGTGTGAGTTATTATACAAACAAATTTTTTAGTTTTCCGTATCATCGCATCACTTTTATGATAGTAACTGAATTTATTGTCCTCCATAATTATTATTCACGTCGATTTTACGAAATTACATGCTGAAATTTGCACTAGCAAACCATTCATTAAAATTCTAGTGGTTATAATTAAAATAACTATGAACTTGATAATTTGAGTCCCAGATGCAATGCACCAAAAGTTTATCTCAAAAAAGAAGTGGGGAAAATTATTCAGATGAAATGAATTTAAGGGAAACGATGCAGGATGGATGCAGCGACAAACATCATACCGCCTAGAATTTTCATGTAATAGGGAAAAATAGGGTCGACTTCAGAATTTTAAATGAAATATGATAAAAAAGATACGTTAATGAAAACGAATCTCAAAAGTACAACTTTTCAATGAAATTTTTATGATATATCGTTGTGGACCGAACGCAGCACACTACAATATTCCTGTTGGTGACACTTCGAACAAAGATTAAGAAAACTAAATTAATATTGGCACTGTAATATTTTCGTTAACAATCGTTCTAAACATGGGTTTGTTTCCCAAAGTGTTGGCAATATCGTCTCTGCAAGCCGACTGCTTGCGTATCTTTAAGGGGCTCCGGAACGCCCTATACTTGCAATGTTAAAATAACGCTTATAAATTACATCTTTCCTCACAAAGTATTTGAGGTAGGAAGTTGAACTTTTTACAGATTATTTATTGGAATATGGGCTACAACTTAACACAGGGATTTTACAAAATTTTAGTTCAGTTATTAAAGATGATTTTTTTCAATTGTAATGAAAATTCACAACATTTTTTTGCAATTTTTTATTTATATATTCAAAAATATACAGTTTTTTGGAAAAAGGCTGTGTTAAATTATGTAGAAGGTACTGTGTAACATTTACTGAAAGTTTGAAACAAATATGTTTGGAAGATCCTTAGAAAACATGTAATTAGTATGAGAAAATAAAAGTTTTGGGAATCGAGCGACAAAGATTGGATTAACTTTTTAGTGCATTCCAGGTCCATAGGATGGATTATCTTCATCCTCTGCAAACTCCTCCTCCAGCTTCCTCTTGTTCCTCCTCCTGTTTACTCTTGCGTGTATTTCTAGACTCTTTACAGCCCTGTCTGCAGCCCGAAGGGGTTCCTTGTCTAAAGCAAGCATCGCTCGTACCATGTTAGAACCTATCTTCATTCCCATATTTCTAAATACCTTGCACCTTACAATGTTGCCATCATTGAAAGTCGCAACAGCATCATACACACCAAAGTGAAGTGTTTCTATTCCAACAAATACAGTCTTGGGGATTCTTGACCATATAACGCTATTTACACTTTCATTGGGGTTTTGAGTTTTTCCGTGAATACACTTTTTCAACAGTTCAGGTGCTGCTAAGTCTCTCTAGCCACAACACATACTTTATCTCACATCAGTAAAATGTACCTGATGAACACGGACGTTAATAATAACACCATTTGACAGCAGTTTAACAGCGCCACAGTGGGTCACGCCCATGTAGAACACATTTCAAAAAAAAAAAATTAAAAATAGTTGTAGTCTTCGGAATTGAATAAATTATATATCTATTAAAAGGTAATAGTCTGCAGATTCAGAAAACGCAAAAAAGTAAAAATTGAACTTTTCATGATTTTGAGCCTTTCCGGAGCCCCGTAAGCCTGTGCTGTATCATGAAGAAATGCCGCGAAAATATTTCCTGCTTAGAGAGTTCAATTCAGCCGTGCTACTGCAACTTACATCTTTTGATGTTCTGGTTTGCAGCAGTTTTTAAAGGTTTCTTTCACAAAGGCTCGCCCAAGACGAATTTTGCCCGCTAAAGAGCGGAAACAGCGTTCCCGAGAAAGAGAGCGGCTATGAAAGGGAGGAATACTGTACCGTGCGGCAACCAGTGTGTGTCACTACACAGTAGTAATCGAACGCGAAGGATTTGGTTTAGCTGTGGACTTGCTTACAGAGATCCGTGCATTCCACATACACAGACTTCGCGTGTAGACGTCACGACTTACGTCCTGTGCCATACGCGCAAGACATCATATCTGTTAGCTAAAAAAAAAATTTGGAAATCTAGATTCTCTTACACATTAGACGAGCCATCGTATACTATGAATTTGGGATAAAATTCATATACAGGAGCAAAGCTTTTCGTAGAGCAAATATCAGGCAGAAACAGATTTTACAAAAATAACAAAATCGAGGACAAATCATCCAAAGCATTAAATAATTTAAAAAAACGCTTGCGATATTAACAGTAAGGGATATAGAAGTTTACCAGAAATTTACATCTGAAAGTATTAGACTAAATGTAAGAAATTTTAATATGTGATTCTATAAACACGTTTGAATAACCGTAGAATATCTCCCCTTCACTTGTTTGTTGTCAAGCGTCAAGTGACACTTACGGTACACAAACTACAACCACACCACCTAATAAACAAAAGCGAAAAAATGAACCTATTCGAAGAAATAGAAATTTATTTCCGCAAGTACACATCTCCATATAACATTCCAAATGATCAAAGAGCGTTTTCCAACAAAATTTTTCCAAGAAATTTCTTGAAGTTACTTATACAATCTCTAAATCGAGAACAGTTCTCAAAAATAACTTTATACGTGGTCCTGTTACGTTAATGTGACCACTGCCTATGTTCAACGTCAGCGTGCAATAACCACTCCCAGACGGCAGGGGCAGGACTGGTGGTGGGCTGTATTATCAAGCGGGGGGAATGCAGTAAACAGAGCAGTCGGTGTCGTAATACAGAAATGGAGAGATTTATTTGACGTCCAAAAGAGCACAAGCATTGGCTTTCCAGCCAAGGGTGGAAACATTTCCGAAGCGGGTAAATTTCTGGCCTGGTGCAGTCGTCATTAAAGTATACTGTGTATGGCAAAATGGCGGTATCCAAAACGCGTCGAAGCAATTGTGGTGCACCAGAAAAGCTGAACAATGGTTGCGGATATGGGCAAGGGCGAATATAACTGCAACTGTTGAGCAACTGATGGCCTGGTGAACCAATTGGCTACCGGCAACGTCTCCTAAGTGAACGTTCATCAAGCATTGGTGCATATGGGCTTCGGCAGCTGGTGCCTAGTTCATGCACCCGTGTTGACCTCTGTTTATGGGTGACAAAGGCTGTAATTTGCACTTGAGTACCGTAAATGAACATTCACTTGATGGCGACAGCTGGCCTTCTCAGATGAATCACGTTTTATGCTCCATCGGACAGATGACCTTCGTGTGTACGGCGTGAAACTTCTGAAAGCAAACATCAACAGACTGTTTCGGCATACGTTAACGTCAGTTCACCAACGGAATTGGCGAATGCAGGTCACGCGCGTATTTTGGCTGTTAAATACGCCGTACTATTTGTTAACAGTTTTTCACTGTGGACAATGCCAAACATATTTTGTATTTTTGGTAAGTAATGATATCCTGTAATCCGACAACTGGTCTATAAGGCCAGCGATAAGTATTCCGAAGATAACATGTCACAGACAGATCAGACCATTTTTAAGATTTCAACATGCACTTGAGAATGTCTATAGAGCCGAAATAATTAAATATGTAAAATAAACGAACAGTTAACAGTGAAATGGAGGAAATTTCTTCCAATGCCCATAACCTCACAACCTGGTTCAAGAAATTCCGAGAGGAGCGTTACGAGGCTAGAGTTTGCTTCCAGTGGCCTGCACTTTCTACAAGCAGCAGATACTAAAGTTCAGAAGTCAGAAAAACATGGAAAAGTCACCGCCGACTCCTGCACGCGGCATCGTACCACCCGAGGGCGAATCTTATTTGCCAGCAGTCTTTTTGGGAGGACAATGGTTATCACTCACTGTAGGTTCGGGCTTGACCTCACTTCCCAGAATCTTACGCCTCCCAGGCTGCTTGTCACGTACAGCGGTCACCAGTGTCCTCGATCGAAGTGTTGCCTGTCGCTCTGTATCGAATCCTCTGCACTTTCGCACTAGGGATTGGAGAAACAAACCGGTTACAACCGATACTGATAGTTTAGTTCTGAAAAACCGGTTTTGTTCGGTATCTGTTTTGTCTAGTGTGTAACAGACGAATTTTTTATTTTTTGTTAATAAACACGTAAAAATGCTGGCATAATATTTTACTATTGAAGCAGTACCAAATTTTTTTATTTTTAAATAAACGTTTTTTGTAAACGAGTGATGCTTGTAAATTTTCCAGTGCTTTGAAATATTGGGTTATTATTGTGAAATATGAAAAGCGACCAGTGCAGTTTTTATAACACTACTGCCAGTTGGTAATTAGCAATAACACATGACATAATAAATGGTTCGGGAACTGCTGAAGCAATAACGTACTTCCGGCCTTCAATATTGTACAATTGCACTTGCAGTGTACAAGACTTGCCCACACCTGGTCTACATCGTAGTTTCTCGTTGTCACCCTAAGACATCTGTTGTATTGCAGAATGGTACAAGTCCTAATTTGGAAGCATTTTACTACGTGTAGCAGCAGTAGGGTACAACGCTCCATTTGCTTTAAAAGATTAGGAACGGGAAAAGGCACGAGACACTTTCAACATCATGTGAGAAAAAAACATCCACAATGTTCCTTGGAAGAGAAGGTAAATTTGACTGCGGTACCAATAATATTATTGACGTGCTACAAACTTGCGATAGTAACTGAAGCCTTAATGTTTGTATTTCTTCAGAGTGAAAAACTGATACCAGTGACTATGCAGGAAAGTCATCAATTTTGAGATGTTTTTCTCTCGCCTTCACCGCGCACATGTCCTTAATCTTCGCCGTCTTTGTTGGAGATTCTGAGACTGATTTCTGCCACTGTATCAACCCCACGTTAATCGATATTTGTCAGTCATTGTTCGAAGTCTACGTTTATTACCAGAAATAATAGCAATAAAATACCGAAAATAGGTTATTTCAGAAACCAGTTATTTATTCCAGGCTAAACTACAGAAGAAAACAACCGGTACAATCGATGACCGGTTGTTTCAGCGATAACCGCCATTCTTAATTCGCACGCACCCCGGATATACATAATTCCATTAAAAACTTTCACCGAATTGATAAGGAGAAACATGCAAATCAGACAGGGCACGCTACTGCCAGTCACCGTGTTGCTGAGTTTATGACCTTTTCCATACCGAATTTCCCTGTTGGCAGCCTTACAATGATAAATATATTTTGATTATTAATGAAACTGGGCCGAAAAATGCAGCAGTTCGTATTTTTCCTGAAATCAGTTTGTTTCACCAGCAGCACCTTCTAGATAAGCGGCGTTAATCTCGAGGCTAATACCGACTCAGACGGTTTGTAAATACACTCCTGGAAATGGAAAAAAGAACACATTGACACCGGTGTGTCAGACCCACCATACTTGCTCCGGACACTGCGAGAGGGCTGTACAAGCAATGATCACACGCACGGCACAGCGGACACACCAGGAACCGCGGTGTTGGCCGTCGAATGGCGCTAGCTGCGCAGCATTTGTGCACCGCCGCCGTCAGTGTCAGCCAGTTTGCCGTGGCATACGGAGCTCCATCGCAGTCTTTAACACTGGTAGCATGCCGCGACAGTGTGGACGTGAACCGTATGTGCAGTTGACGGACTTTGAGCGAGGGCGTATAGTGGGCATGCGGGAGGCCGGGTGGACGTACCGCCGAATTGCTTAACACGTGGGGCGTGAGGTCTCCACAGTACATCGATGTTGTCGCCAGTGGTCGGCGGAAGGTGCACGTGCCCGTCGACCTGGGACCGGACCGCAGCGACGCACGGATGCACGCCAAGACCGTAGGATCCTACGCAGTGCCGTAGGGGACCGCACCGCCACTTCCCAGCAAATTAGGGACACTGTTGCTCCTGGGGTATCGGCGAGGACCATTCGCAACCGTCTCCATGAAGCTGGGCTACGGTCCCGCACACCGTTAGGCCGTCTTCCGCTCACGCCCCAACATCGTGCAGCCCGCCTCCAGTGGTGTCGCGACAGGCGTGAATGGAGGGACGAATGGAGACGTGTCGTCTTCAGCGATGAGAGTCGCTTCTGCCTTGGTGCCAATGATGGTCGTATGCGTGTTTGGCGCCGTGCAGGTGAGCGCCACAATCAGGACTGCATACGACCGAGGCACACAGGGCCAACACCCGGCATCATGGTGTGGGGAGCGATCTCCTACACTGGCCGTACACCACTGGTGATCGTCGAGGGGACACTGAATAGTGCACGGTACATCCAAACCGTCATCGAACCCGTCGTTCTACCATTCCTAGACCGGCAATGGAACTTGCTGTTCCAACAGGACAATGCACGTCCGCATGTATCCCGTGCCACCCAACGTGCTCTAGAAGGTGTAAGTCAACTACCCTCGCCAGCAAGATCTCCGGATCTGTCCCCCATTGAGCATGTTTGGGACTGGATGAAGCGTCGTCTCACGCGGTCTGCACGTCCAGCACGAACGCTGGTCCAACTGAGGCGCCAGGTGGAAATGGCATGGCAAGCCGTTCCACAGGACTACATCCAGCATCTCTACGATCGTCTCCATGGGAGAATAGCAGCCTGCATTGCTGCGAAAGGTGGATATACACTGTACTAGTGCCGACATTGTGCATGCTCTGTTGCCTGTGTCTATGTGCCTGTGGTTCTGTCAGTGTGATCATGTGATGTATCTGACCCCAGGAATGTGTCAATAAAGTTTCCCCTTCCTGGGACAATGAATTCACGGTGTTCTTATTTCAATTTCCAGGAGTGTAGAATGAAGTAGAGAGATATGTCTAAAATTCTTCGCCTCGTTCCACATCCTTCGTAGTTTTGCAGAGTCAACTATTTCGGTGAAGGATCTTGCCAACCAGATTTATGCTTTTACTCTCAATTTTTGAAAAAAATTCCTGCATTACATCAACACGACGGGCTTTATGGTTTTGCACAATGCCAAAGCAGCGTCACTTTTACCAGAATCAATTGCATGTGCTGTTTTCTAAATAGCAGTTCAGATTTTAATTCATTTTCTTCTTTTCTAATCCCGTAATTTTTGTGTTGTGTGGAAGCAATCAGCCTTGAAGAAACGCTGGCAGCTCCGACTTTTAACTTGTTTGTTTTTCCTAGTTTTCGTAGTAAATTCCCTCTTTTACGACATTAACATGTAAAATTAAGAGGGGATGCTGCCTCCTGCCAGTTGTTTCTTCGTTCTGAATCTAAGTACTCGACACTCTGGAACTTCACTGCCTTCAGTCCTTTTAAATTCATGCGATAATTTCTCACATTCTTCTGATCAGCATGGGACGTACTCATTCCCTCCTTCACGAGGTACGGATGAAACCTGGTAGTCAAGGGAAGGCAGGATTCGGTTACGATTGTGGGCGGGGCCGTAATCAGTTACTGTTGGTTGCCTTTTACAGTTACACACAATTTATTTTAAACCAGTAATTCCAGATTCAACAATAAATAAAACTACTACACGTTATTAATGAAGGAATAAACAACTGTGTAAATAATAGCGTTTACAGTGAGTTACAACTTAGCAAATCACCATTAAATACAGATACAGCAGATAGTGTTTTAAAAGCAAGCCACCGTGATCTTGGCAGAAGGCCTTACACGCCATGAATGGCAATAAAATAAGAATTGTTTAAAACTCGCTGCAACTTACAAATTACAGGTATTGAAATATTAAAGGCAAGTCGCCATAAACACAGCAGAAGGCATCAGACGCCAGGAATGGCAGTATATAAGGTTTTTAAGCTTACTGCTAAAATACAAATACCAAATTAGAATTTTAACGCAGGTGACCATAATCACGGCTGAAGGCCTTACACGGCAAGAATGGCAACAAATTAAGAATTGTTTTAGAACTCGCTGCAATTTACAACTTACAGGTATTGAAATATCAAAAGGCAGTCGCCACAAACACAGCAGAAGGCATGGACTGAAGGAACGTTACACCGAACTACTGGTCATCAGACCTCCTTTTAGAACACACATGTCTTACAAGAACCAAGCGGAGTCCGCCGCTCGTGGTCTCGCGGTAGCGTTCTCGCTTCCCGAGCACGGGGTCCCGGGTTCGATTCCCGGCGGGGTCAGGGATTTTCCCTGCCTCGAGATGACTGGGTGTTTGTGTTGTCCTCATCATTTCATCATCATCCAGGAAAGTGGCGAAATTGGACTGAGCGAAGATTGGGTAATTGTACGGGCGCTGATAACCACGCAGTTGAGCGCCCCACAAACCAAACATCATCTCAAGAACCAAGCGGCTAACGACGGTGCTCCAGGAATCGACCCCTGAGAAAGTCTGGCAACAAACACTTTCACGAGCGATGAGATAGGCAGCTAAGAGTTGCATTCACTTCACAAGATGGTAGCTCAGACTATTGGCAGTCTAATGAATGAGTAAGGATAATCTTGCTGAAGCTACCTAACGTCCGATAAACGAAATACAACGATGGAAAAATACGCCAAAGCCGGAACCGGCGGTCTGCACTACGTCCAGAATACTGCGTTTAGAGCGTCCGAAACGAGAAAGGAATCACTGCCACCAGAGTAGAAGAATCACCAACCGGCCTGCAATCAAGAAAGCTGTCAAAACTACACGACTTACCGGACAGCAGCGGCAAGGCGAGGAAATGTACACTCCTGTTACGTACACTAACCCACAGGGCAGTAACTGGGGCGTTAGCGGCCACCAGGCAAGAAAAATTACCGCTGGTTGAACTTAACAAATATTACAAACTGAACGCAGTAAACAGTAATAAGATGTCGAGGAAAGCTAATCGTATCCGCCTTCCCCAAGTACTCCACACGCTGCTCTTCGCCTCGGCAACACTATGAGCAGCAACACGAACGCTAGCCACTGGACTATCGCGAGGTATCACACTGGTGGAGGTTTCTCTACTTGGATTGAAATGCACTCATCTTAAAGCTTGTTAGATCCGGTTTACGACGAGGTCGTGCACCCTCGTGACTGCAGCCCTTCCATCTGGCAGTCCTTGCATGCCACCAGCGGTCCTGGCGTGTTCTCGCACTGCAAGGACCTGAATTCTCCTCAGTCCCCAACTGAATTCGCACACTCAAATGACCTGGAAAAACAATGACGTCACCCCAAAGATAGGACAACAATTACTACATATCGATAACTGTCGCTGCCGCCTCTATTGGACAGGCAACGCTTGCGAAACCGAGTGGAGCCAGTCAACACGAGAAGAAGACAAACAGCCGCAATCATGCCAACAGAGGGCGGAAACCTACAAACAGCAATAACATGAGCCGCTGCACGGCTCAACGGATTTTGTTGCTGCGGTCATTCGTAGTCCGATATGTATTTTGTAGCTCCCCAGGCGTTGGTGGATCCTATTAATGTTTTCTTCCACGTATAGTTTCTCCAGTCTGCCCTCTTTTTGTTCCAAAGTGAGAGTGGTGGCCTGTCTACAATCGCGAGACTTAGGTTAGCTTTGATTATCACTGGCAGGTGACTTTTGGGAAGTCCCTGAATGCCCACCTTGAAGTTTGAAAGACAGGACAATTTATCGCAAGAGTAGGAGCACCGATGGTCTAGGTGTTGGCAAGTGTTACCTCCTACAGTGAAACTTCTGGTAACTATCTTAACTTCCGAAATAGAGGGCTTTCTCAGGACTGCGCTGCTCCGTTGCTTGTAAGTGCCACTATCCGACACTTATGACTCGATTTTAGGAGTGATCTGTGACACACGATTGCCCTCAACTGCCCAATTAAGAGCTGAATTCCTTGATCATCGTTTACGAGTCCTCACAGTTTTGCTACGGACACAATATGTAAATGTAAATTTGGTGTGATGTATGCTCCAGGTGTCACAAATACTCCCCATTCTGCTATCCATGGCCCATTGCCTACATTGGATTCGGACGTTTGCCACAGCTTGCTATTCAAGATTCGGTATGAGTCCCTTATCCCCCTGTGCTGCAAAGGTGGTTTAGGAATGTGTCATGGTCCTGAGAGAGTGATAGCAATTTGCCCTCTAAGCTCTTAGATGGTGCTGTAGAGATGTTGTCCTGTGGGCCTCACGGGCCTGTTGCTGGAAGCCTTTTCACCGAGCGGTCTGTCTCTGCCCATATGCAGCTTTCGGGTGTCTCGCCACCCCTCTTCTACTTCCGCCATTTTTTCTTGAACTGAGCTACGTTCGTACCGTGATACCAACAATGCGGTTGATGTCCATGAAGGCAGTCTATGGCTTTTTGAGCAGAACTGGTCACTGAATGTGGCTGAAGTGTATCCACGTCGTCAGGCGTGCCGTTTGGGGACAGGTGTGCGGTCCTTACCTGGCCACTGACGTCCAGTCTGCATGGTGCCTTGCAGTCAGTGGGAAGTAAGTATGCCGCTCGCACCTTCACAGCATTCACCTTGCAGACACTCCACGCTGTGTCGCCTGTGATGTTCTGGACACAAATGAGTATCACCTGGGTGCTAATCAGCGGTAGATGACTGGTTCTTGCTGTAACCGATGCTGGCCTCAATTACACGTACAACTTTCCATCAGATATCTCCTCGCCTGTTCCTCTTTCCGGACTTGGGGTACTTCCCAGAAACTAAGACGAGCTCCATGAAGTGGATTTGTGGACACACCGTTCACTACTTGTTTGCTGACAGCAACAAAAATATTCTTGATTTTTCACAATTCCTTAATGGTCAACATTATGCAGCTGTCCGCAATCCCAAATACAGTCAATTTTTCTCTAATTTTTATTGCAGTATCTTTCTTAACCCACCCAAGATTTGGGGTGTAGCACTGTAATGTGTGCACTCAGAAATATTGCACTGAAGCTGACCTTTTCACATCTTAAACGGTGGTGCCCACCGTTTAAGATGTGAAAAGGTTAGCTTCAGTGCAATATTTCTGAGTGCACACATTACAGCCAGGTGTGGGCCTGTTGACAGTAAGTTAGGCTGCCAGCGGTTGCGAAGTAGAATGGAGGCCACAGGCATCTAGAACCGCTGAAATGAGTAAATTCAGTGCTTTACACGGTGCAAGTTAAAGGCAGAAGGGGACCACTTGCCCAACCCAGGTGTTATTGTTGTGACTTGGCAAGATAGCCAAGCCACTATGACCGGTAGCCGAAAGGCACGCGTTTAAGCTCACGCAGGCTGGCGTGAGGTCTGGAACAGTTAAAGGAGTTGAGTCTAGTAAAAATAATACGTAGCTGCTGGAATACATAACTTTAATCCATAATTGGTGAACATCGGTCTGACGGTACATGCATCACAAGATAAATAATGGCGCCTTGCTAGGTCGTAGCAAATGACGTAGCTGAAGGGTACGCTAACTATCGTCTCGGCAAATGAGAGCGTAATTTGTCAGTGAACCATCACTAGCAAAGTCGGCTGTACAACTGGGGCGAGTCCTAGGAAGTGTCTCTAGACCTGCCGTGTGGCGGCGCTCGGTCTGCAATCACTGACAGTGGCGACACGCGGGTCCGTCGTATACTAGCGGACCGCGGCCGATTTAAAGGCTACCACCTAGCAAGTGTGATGTCTGGCGGTGACACCACAGTTATGAGTACATGACACGTAGTGGTGTGTTAGCAAAACAGGCACACAGCAGCGTATAAATGGGCGCCGGTTCACTAACAAGGCACTTAAGTGTGACAGCTCCGCTGGATGGCGGGATGTGTCACACCACCAGCTACACACAGCAGCAGATGGAACGCCACTGTTCCAGTCCATGGCAGGTCGCTGTTTCGAACCTCTGAGGCCAACGTGTGGTCCGCAGCCAGCCAGTGATGGGCCTTGCCACGACTCGCTACTGTGGGCAGTCCTGTAGGCTCCCAACGCATGCCAGAGGCATCCCGAGGCGAGGGCCACAGATTCGGAAGCCGGATCGCAGGCACTCGTTGTCACCGCATTCTTAGCCACGCCGGCAAGGAAGTGCACTGCTGATCACATGCAGCAGGCTTCGCTGAGGCAGCAGGGGCGAAGACTGCTGAGTTGACTGACGTCATTACAACTCCTTGACCATAAAAGGCCGACACACAGCAGTGCGTTGAATGGGTCACTGAGGCAACCATTCGGTGCCAAGCCATTTTGCAGAAATCGAAGTGGTGTCCTCAGCATTGCAGGCCCCAGTGATGCAGATCAAGAGGAATGGGGGCACCGTAGCCGCAAATAATAAATCACTTCGGACACTCAGAAGAGTCTTAATTCCACGTATCCAGACAGCCAGATCGCATTCAGCAGGCTTCACTGAGGCAGCAGGGGCGAAGACTGCTGAATTGACTAACGTCATTACAACTCCTTGACCATACAAGGCCGACACACAGCAGTGCTTTGAATGGGTCACTGAGGCAACTATTCTGTGCCAAGTCATTTTGCAGAAATCGAAGTGGTGTCCTCAGCATTGCAGGCCCCAGTGATGCAGATCAAGAGGAATGGGGGCACCGTAGCTGTAAATAATAAATCACTTCGGACACTCAGACGAGTCTTAATACCACGTATCCAGACTGCCCATCTTTTTACAACATTCCTCTACATTTAGTGTCAGAATAGCGGACATCATCTGTACAGTACGACGTCAGAGCCCACCACCGGCATTACAGTCAAAAAATGTGGTCAGTGTTGAGCAATTTTTCTTTTTGAGTGTTGGACGTTTTATTTCCTTTTTTTTTTTTGTTTGTGTTTTGAGTATGGCCCTGGCAGGACATTATAGATGTTTTGCGGTGGCATATTATTTTTTTGTCAGAATAAGTGCTAGGGTGTTTGGGGCAGTAATATGTTGGATTTCGTTGCATTTGATTACTTTTGTATTGGTGTATGATGGTACTGAGTATAACGATATGGAGCTGCAGGAAGTCAGGTTATTCTTGCACTTAAATGTTTTGTTTTTGGGTTAGCTGTGAATGACAGCAACACAACGGCAGAGTCAGTAACACAAGGTGTGTCGGCACCAGAATCAGCACGGATTTTGTTGGAAAAGGTAGCACAATTGACAGCGGACAATACACAGTTGAGAAGTGAATTGACATCTAGAAGTGAGCGGGAAACCGCATCGGATCAGTCGTTGTTCCTAGGGTGCCGCAGCAAGAGACTGATTGAGGCACCGCAAGTTTGATTATTCCATTTCCTGACAAGCCATCCGAGGATGTGCATTCGTTTGTGCAGGACTTCGAAATTTCAGCTGTGATGAATGGTAGGTCTGATGAACAGTTGTTACATGTAGCCAAGATTAGATTAATGGGTGACGCGAAGACTATGTAAGGTGTTCTGAGGCCTTAAAGATGGTGGGACAGTTTAAACAGTTGAAGGAGCGGCTTTTACAGAGGTACAAGAAACAGAATAGCGTTCGGTGTTTCAGGGAGAGGTTGAGTACAATGACGAAGAGGCAGGGGGAGACGGTAGCAAAATTTGTGGATGGGATAAGAGAAGTTATCGAGTATACTTACGGGTTGGGTAAAAGCGATGAGGCGAATGGTGTTCTGTTGCAGGAGGCCAAGCAAAGGGCACTTGATTTGGGGGGGGGGGGGGGGTTACCGGCACATATGTCGCGGAAAGAGCGTGAAGGGACTCGAAAGATTTTTATTCGGCCATTCAGCTGGCAATTGAACGTGAGGAAATAGACGTGGCAGTGTGGATACATCACAGAAAAACAGTGCTTACAGCGACTATAAAATGTTATAAGTGTGGTCGTACAGGACATGTGCAGAGGCAATGTACCCAGTCACCGAGGAATAGAGGAAGGGGTGGAAACCAGCAGTATGAAGGATGGAGAAATGGAGTTAGTATAGGTGGACAATCGTAAAATGGCAGAGGGGTCGCAAATGCCGAAGCCGAGGAACTAAAAAGCATAACATTTTGTTGGACACAGGGGCGAAAGTGTCAGTGGCTACTAAGAGATTAATGGGACGAAGGAAGTTAGACCCACAATGTTATAGGTTACGTGGAGTGGGGGATAAGGAGATCACACCTTTGGGGTCAGTCTCAGTTGACTTTCGCATAGGGAAAGTCAGATTTGATGCATACATGGAGGTAGTGCCATGAGTACGTGAGGGCTACTACATGATCCTAGGAGTAGATTGCTTGCATCAGCATCATGCCAACATTGACCTTGGACAACGAACTGTGTTATTTGAGCTATGAGAAACTGTTGTTAATGCAGAGCTGTCGCAAGGGGTGGTCACCAAAATGAACAAACCAATTGAACCACGTATATTAACATTGAGGCTTAATTCGCATAAGTGTGTGTTTAGTGGCACTGGGAAGTCGCTTTGGGTAAGTGTAGAGTCAAATCTACTTGTGGGTACGGTATGTGCTATTGGACCATTGGAAGATATGAATTTTGGTATCCATTACGTTGTTTTGTGAAACTTAGTATTGTACGTGTACAAGAGGGAAATGACAGGCGAGTAGTCCCTGTGAACGTGAATAATTTTAGCGCTGTGTACGCGAATATGAGAAAAGGAGTTTTAGTAACGAATTTGGATGTACCAGATGACGAACAGTGGTGTTTGACAGATAGACGTAGCGATCAACCACTAACTGCCGATAGAACTGCAATGCATAACAAAGTTAAGCATTTGAAAGGAGAAGAATTGTTGTGGGCAGTTAAAGATTTGTTTTTTCCACGAGGGCTGTTACCAGTAACTCCATTAGTTCAACACAGGATACCAACAGGTAACGAAGTACCTGTTTACCGTAAACTATACCGAATGATGAGGTATTTGTAGCTGATTGTGGAGGACTTCATTGATCAGCAGCTTGAATACTGGATTATAGAGGTTTGCAATAGTTACTGGGAAGCGGGCACTGTCGTTGTGAGTAAAAATTCTATGGATGGAACTAAGGAATATAGGTTCTCTTGTGACTACGAATACCTCAATAATAAGACAGTAACGGACGCATATCCCATTCCAAACATATCAGAGACTTTGAATTGAAACATCCCCTTTGAACAATTGTACATGACTGTGCTTAAACTGACACACAATACTTTTAGCGCAACGCAATCTGACTTTCAAAAATCCCTACAAAAGAATGGCCCTGACTAACATTAACCTATACCTTTCACAAATCACTTACCTCACAAAAATCTTCATTACTCGAACTACTGCAATACAACGAGCGCCACTACTGCCAGCTAAATAAAAGATTCAAACTACGGAAGGCACTACCTACTGATAGGCATAGTTAGCAATTGAAAGATGTTAATACAGAACAAACAATGTATTTACCTTAACAGTCATAATATATATAGCAGTTGATGACATCCAGTGTTACAAATTTCAAAACTCCGCCATCTCTCTCCCCACATCCACCACTGCCGGCGGCTCACATCCAACTGCGCAACGCTACGCGCTGTTCACATCCAGCTGCCGCTGCCCAACACTACAATGGCAGACAACAATGCAAACTAGCCACAGACTGCACACAGCACAGCCAGTGATTTTCATACAAAGCGCTACATGGCGTTACCAATAAGAAAACCTAAACAGCCTACTTACATAGCCCCCATGCTCCCCACAAAAAATTTTACAAATTGTTTTGGGCACTGGCCAATACAGATTTGAAAAAAATTTTCGTAACTACAGTAAGAAAAATATCAAATGCACACACTTATTAATACAATGTTGGTCAAAAGCTAAAATTTTCTCACAGTCCATAAAGACAGTCCTGATCATTCATCACAGTGAAACTGCCGTTTCTTTTCTCAAAGTCTGAGCAGTAAAAGACAATGCACATGGAAGTAGTGGATTTCCATGCAGAAATAGTGTTGTCCTTCCAACTGATAGACAGTGCTGACTCTTGACATGCTGACAGGTAATGGGCCACAACAGAGCAAACCCACAGCAGAGTCATTCGACGTTTTGAAGAATACTGGTAGGTAGGTCATCACAGAGCAGACCCACTGTAGTCCTGGTAGAGATTACGATATTGGTGGGCCATCAAAGATGCAGACCCACTGTAGTCCTTGTAGAGATGGCCAGCAGCTATCTGTTGTGACTGCGCAGGTGCACAATCACCATTGAAGAGTCTTGCGGATAATATAGCAAGTCCATAACCACTACTTGTGCACTCACAAACTTTTTGGAATTGTCCTTAGAACCAGCAATGCTGTTATCCAGTAACTTGCTGAACTATCAACACACGTGCAAACACTAACAGTCCCTACTCCTCACATATTGTCCATATACTACGACCAACAGAAACGTGTGCAATGAAATGATACTTAATTTGAAGAACTGGTGTCTCTACAATTATAAATTTACAATATAAGAATACCATTACAAAGGTACAAAATACATCATTAAAGAACATAACAGTACAGATAACATTTGTAGTAACACAGGCTTCACAAAAGAATAGAAACAAACATATACATCAGTGTTACAGGAATTATGACATAAGTAAATACATAAAAGATCAGAATAGCTTTGGAAACAACAACTTCATACATGAGCATTAAAACAGAACAGAATAAATAATGTCTAAACATCTTTACAAAGAAAATAATATATTATTAGAAAAATTCCACAACATAACTCATATCAGTTAAACACATAAAGACAGGAAAAACACAAATACACAAGAGTACACAAACACATAGCAGAATAACACAAGAGGAAAGGGCAGGGTTTGTTTTCAGTGTAACATTTGGTACTGCAGTCCAACCCAAAACTTCATTCCATAGATTTTTCGTCTTATTTCAACATTTGTTTCCACCAAAAAAATCCTATCCAGTCATGCTTTCTGTATTTATATGTTCACATTTTTCTTACGTCTTTATTTATTTTCCATTATCTTACCTCATCATTCATTTCCAAGAAAATCCTACCTATACCTGCTTTCTGTACTTTTTTCGTATAACTTCTCAATGCATTTCTTCCGATTCATCGCAACTCATTCTCTTATAGTCTACCCCCTCTTAAGCTAACTTAAATCTACTCAGCTCAGATGCTAAACTAAGGGACGAGGCAATGCAGCAGCACAAAACAATTAACGCAAACAGCAATGACAAAAAATGCAAATTGGCAGCAGCAGTAAACCTAAATTAACAGAGAAAATGCAACATTACAACTAATATGAGCCAATGTGCAGCAACAAGAAAAATAAATCAGTATTAAGACAAGCTTAACAGAGTAATACAAAGTGAAATTTAATAGCACTATGTCTGGCAAACAGCAGCAGCAAATGTAATAACTTATATCTTAACATGACAAAGCTCAAGCAGTAAAAATAGTACACTAAAGACAACAATGCAGATAAGGGAAATGTCTATTCACATCTTAATGTCTATGTAATTAAAGTGGTGCACCACAAAAACTAATTCTACAAAAAATTACCAAGTACTTGAAAAGAAAATTATATATGCAGTTACTGTTATTAGTCCCTTCTTATTGTTCTTTCCATTCCAAGACCTCCTTTTTCGAAGAATGTGGATCATAAAATAATTATTTAATAGATCTGTTGACAGAAAGTGTTCACATTAGCAAATGCATTTAATTTTATTTTATGAAACCAATGCTGCAAGACAGCTGGAAACCAGATATCAAATGAAATAAGCAACTATGTACAAAGTAAAGCATAAGAACATCATTCAGTAGTCATGAGGCATTTCATAAGTTAGTAGAAAAATATCTCAACTAGAAAGGCAGTAGTCATAATCAGGTGTATAAACATAAAATATTTCTCGTCATTTCATTAGGCATTTCAGTAAATCATAAATTAAGAGCTCCACAGAGTAATCATATGTTTTCAAGTTTGAGCGTGTCGCATTTGGGATGCTTTCTACAAAGGAATGTCAATAGCGAGGATAATGGCCTCCCTTTTTTTTCTACCTGTGACTCTGAAAAGGCACACACTAATGGCTTTTTCTCCAGGCGTCTGACACAGCTGGGTGCCTACGACGCATTACGTGCAGGTGGTCACTTAACTTTCTTACGGAAATATTTACGACAGCAGTTTCCACTACAGTGACAGTCTCATATAAAAATATTTCACAGGTCAAGAATTTGCGTTACAAATCCGTAGAAACAAAATCTTATGAATATAGCAGTGTCCAAAATATTTTCGTTGGCATTGTAATACATTCACGCATTTATATACATTTCATAACTCTTAAAGTACGATTCTTGGTTTCCAACAACCTTTTTCAGAAACCAGAGTCCCTAACGACTACTCATTATTCCCTACCTTATTCGTCGCCACTTCTTCAATATTTCATCATAACAGATATGTAGCATAATCAAATAACTCATATAGCATCAGCTGATTGATCATAAACATGCCGCAACAGCATAATACACATAGTCATCGTAATAATAACATAATAACACCTCAGTCAACTCTCAAAATCCTCGTAGCTTCCTTCAATAATAAAAAAAATTCTCTGCTCATGTCAAAAGTGTCATCTGCCTCAAACGTACTTTAAAAATCGTGATCCCATACCAAATATATCATTCAAAGCTCTCATAATATCACAATTGGTCTGAAAAAATATGAACAGTTCACAAAGTACAAACAAAATACACTTTCATAAGTGTGAAGTTACCCAACTGTGTAATTGCGTAAACATCTGTCACTGACATAGTAAAAAAGTTTATCTCTCAGTTAAATGATCAGATAGCTGTGTAATTTATGTGTTAGAGGGATACGGTACTGATGTGTAAAGTTGTATAAGCAAATACCATATTAGCTAGGGCTCCTTGTGCTTGCCAAACACATGGTACACAAAGTAGGCATGTACCCCCCTGAGGATTAATGTAGTTATACCCTCAGGTGTTACCGATTACAGCAATGGAATGAAATTTATCACGGAAAACTTTCTTTGTAATTCAAAAATCTTGAAAAATAAATGGTTTAAGTACAAAATTAAGCACTCAAATGCGTGTCCTGTAGCGCTAAATATGCGTCTTGCTGTAAGATAATTCTGTGGAAGTGTCGTAGTTATCATAATCTGTAAGCAAAGTTCTGCTGAAGTCAATGTACTCACCTCATCATAAACGAAAGTGAAATGCTTTGCGTATAGATATCGTAGTTATTACATACCTTACCGTGATCAGGAAAGTACTACACTGTAACGTATTGTTGTGCTACGAAAAAGGCTGTCACATTGTAGCTATACCACAAAAGTTACTACTAAAACATGTTTTACTTTCCAGAATAATTCAGAAAAACTGTGCAGATATAAAACAGATACACCGCAAAAGCAACATTGTAAATGGTCACTCATTAGTAGCGTCATGATAAAATCGTGTAGCTGTCACACAAACTAACCACTGTGTCATCTGGTATCTCACAGAAAGTACTTTAAATCCAAAATGTATTTTCAAGTAAACCAAAATGTTGCATTAAAATCTCATTAGCAGTATATGTAAGCCTGATAGTCATTACGTAATCGTGCAACTAACAAGCAAGAATGTACACATACAATAACACTGTGTCGTCTGTTGATAATAACAATGCAATCGTAATTTCTGTTTAAATAAGTTCTCTTGGTTCTTGACTGGATACTTAACTTCAAACATTGTTGCATGTTAACAGATTCTAAGTCTGACAAAGCATACTAGCAATGTAAAGTGAAAAGTTATATGGCAAAGACAAAGTTAAAAAGCAGATTATCTTTCAATAAAGGGTTTTACATGTGAAATGTGGTGTAAACCTTTACTCTTCCTAGTACGCAGAGTTTCAGCCTCAACGCAATTATACGTCGGATTCTGTAAGGTCCATTGTAAACTAGAAAGAATTTGTGACTCAAGTGTTTCTTCTTATGTGACAATGAATGAGCTTTAATGAGATCTTTCTGACCAATACATAATTTCTTTGCATTTGCTTTACCGTGTAGTTTTCTCCTTTCGTCGGCTGAAGATTTTATATTTTTAAGAGCCAAATCAATCACGTCTTTGTGTCGAAGTTTACGTGTATTCGGGAAAGGTACAAGCGCTCTGATTCTGTTCGGTGGTTCTTCATTCTTCAGTACAAGAGTAGGTGGTAAAGCAGTGGAGTCATGAGGCATTTCATTCAGCACGTTTTGGAATAAGTGTAAATATCTGTCCTAATGCTGATGATTTCTGTGACAATAAAGTCTGCAAAGCTTATTGATTTCTTTCCGAATCCGTTCGGAGGGGGTACAATGTTGTGAGTACAATGAAATAAAAACAGGTTTGATTTTATGATTCCGAAGCATGCGTGACCAAACAGCAGATCTGAATTGCGGTCCGTTATCTGAAATAACTTTACTAACGTATCCAACTTCACGTAAGAAATTTTTAACAAAGGCGTTGGATACAGA
This sequence comes from Schistocerca cancellata, assembly GCF_023864275.1. Lineage (NCBI taxonomy): Eukaryota > Metazoa > Arthropoda > Insecta > Orthoptera > Acrididae > Schistocerca > Schistocerca cancellata. Next base: position 981,265,473 of record NC_064626.1, on the reverse strand, counting down.
CCGTCCAGTGGCTTTACGTAACGGTGTGAAAGAAAATAATTTTGAAGTAAGTTCAACAGCGACTAGAACGTACGAAAATCCATTAGATGTTCTGACAAGCGGTCCCAAGAGATCAACAGCAGCAATTTGTTTTAATTTAGAAGGAATGATAGGAAACAGCGGAGCACAATGTGAGATAGTAGATGGTTTCGCCTTTTGACAAAGTTTACAAATAGACAAGACTCTTCGAATTCTCTTTTCCATATTGTTAAAATAACAAGTCGTTGGAAGAATATGATAACATTTTCGTGGGCCAAAATGTGCATAGCTGAAATGAATGTACCAAATGAGCTTATTAACAAAATCGTCAGGAATGCAAAGTACCCATAACTTGTCATCAACAGTGCAGCGTTTGAACAGTATTTTGTTTCTAACCAGATAATAATGCGGAATCTGTGTTTGTGTCTTTTCATGCCATTTGCTCTTGATGTCTTTCCAAATCGGATCTTTATCTTGTTCATGAGCAATGTTCTTTAAAGATGTGGTGATGAAGTTTTCAAAGGCGACTTTCTGAATGCAAGGAATACTGAAATTTTTCTCGAGGTTGCCTTCTGTGGTACTTTTCTCAAGCCCAGCCGGTGCGCGTGACAGTGCGTCCGCAACAATGTTCTCCTTGCCGGGAATGTAGATTATTGTGAAGTGGAATTCTTGCAGAAATAATGCCCAATGTTTTAACCTATCATGATTTAATTTTGAAGACATAAGAAATTGTAATGCACGATGATCACTGTATACTTTTACGTCCTTACCAGAAAGAAAGAAACGGAATTTGTTAAATGCCCAAACGATAGCTAAAGCTTCTAATTCAGTAACGGAATAATTTTTTTCAGATTTTGTTAGCACTCGGCTAGCAAAAGCAATGGTTTTCTGAACAGTAGTGTCATTTTCTGTGGCTTCTTGAAATAAATGGGCACCAAGACCGACTTTAGAAGAATCCGTGCTAAGGCAGAAATCTTGTGACAGATCTGGATGAGCTAGTATTGGTGCGTTAAGTAGCGATTCTTTCAAAGAATTGAATTTCAACTGTGCTCGTTCATCCCAGTTCCAAATAGTATTTTTTCCAGTGAGAGAACAAAGTTTTGGTGTAACTAGAATTTGCATATTCAGAAAACAACGGTAAAAATTTACGAGACCTAGAAAACCGCGAACTTGTCTTTTTGTGGATGGAACTGGAATGGCTCTGATTGCTTCTAACTTTTCAGGAACCGGCTGAATGCCTTCAGAAGAAATAATATGTCCCAAAAACCTCACCTTTGACCTACCGAATTCAGATTTTTCCAAGTTAACTGTAATTCCAGATTCTGCAAAAATACGTAACAAACTGTTGAGGATGCGATTATGTTGTTCCCATGAAGCTTCCGCTATTAGAATATCGTCCACATATAAGATGATGTGACGTTTTAAGAACCCAGGTAGTATGGAATTTAGACCGCGAATGAATGCTGCCGAAGAAATGTTCAAACCAAAAGAAGTTAACGAAACTGATAACAAACGCCGAAACAAAGGAAAGCTGTGTATTTTCTACATTCTGGATGAAGTTCGATCTGGTAGAAGCTGGATCTGAGTTCAATGGAAGACAACACTTTTACACCATTAAAATTTTGAAGTTCTTCCATCGTCTGCAGCCTATCTGTTTCAGGAATGATGATAGTATAGATTTGTCTCGAATCTAAGACAAGCCTGATCGATCCATTTTTCTTCTCAACAACATGTAACGGATTGTTGTATGAGCTTACTGCAGGCTCAATAATGCCCTCATTAAGCATAGATTGTATTTCTGTTCTAACACGGTCCCTATAATGCGCCGGAATTACGTATGGTCTAACACAAAATTTAGTATGCTCACGAACACGAAATTGGTATTGAAATCCCTTGATTGTTCCTGTTTTGTGAGTACAAACTGTGGAATGTGCTTGTAAAATCTCAAAAATGTCTTGCCTATCAGTGTCATTACAATTCTCAATTGTTTGAATTTTATTCTGAATTAACTCATTAATTTCAAATATGCCATCGATATCATCCCTGTCAGTACTTGCAGAGTGATTGTTAGTGTCTAGTTCCGTAGAAAATTCTGAACTGTTGTCTAACAGGACGTAAAGCCGATTAATTTCCTCGTCATGGTTTCAGAGCCAGTCTTCAAATTTCAAAGCTATTGACTTACCTTCTTTCTCTAAACTTATTTCAGCATCGTGAAAGTTTAAGATTGCTTTGTATTCATTCAAAAAGTCTACTCCCAATATAATTTCCGTCGACAATAATGGAACAATAAGAAAGTTCATAGAGAAGCTGTGGCTTTGGCAAAAGAATTCTAAATTGGTTTGTTGGCGTACATCTACACTTTTTCCAAAGATTGCACCTTCTAATTTAATCTCACGTAACGGAAGTGTGGGGCAATCGTTCGATTTGTTGCATTTGCTAAAAGCTGTTTCACTAATTACTGAAATGGGACTGCCAGAGTCAAGTACTGCCGTAAATTTTACATCATTTACAGTAATGTGAATCACAGGATATGCAATGTTGTTATGTTTTACGTCGTGTTCCTGGAGTAAGATGTCCCTAATGTCTTCCATTTTTACGTAATTACTAGCTACGGCAGCTGCGTCGTCAGTTTCATACGTACGTTTTGTGGCTGCCAGTGGTATGAGTCATTGCCTATTGTCTCTTTGTTGTCGCGCGTCGTTATTGGGATTTGGGGACCCAACTTCTACAAATTCGTCTTGTCGAGAGGGCCCTGCTCTGTTTAAATCCCGCCAGTTCCGATACAATTCAGCTCTGTTGTAACGATCATATCGTCTGTCGTCATGTCGGTAGATTCCATAGTTTCTTTCTTATCGGTCACGTGGTGGAGAATTTCTCCCTGAATCGTAACTGCGCGCTGGACCATTGCGTCAAAAGTTATTCTGTCTCCCTTGATAATAATTATTTTGGTTCCCATATTGTCTGTTTCTCTGATTGTCTCTGTGATAGTCACTACCCTGTAATTATTACTGCTCTGCCAACGGTTGTCAGAAGGGTGGTCTCTGTTTTGGTCACGATTTGTGTTGTGAGAATAGTTTTGTTGTGTCCAGTTATTATTTCTTTCATCGCGGAATTGCGACGGATGTGACCTGTAATTGTTGTGTTCCTGTTTTCGCGTTCCGCGTTGGTCAGTGTCAATTTCTAGTTTTGTAAGAGCATCGTCTATGCAACTCCCTGCCAAAATAATATGTCGTAAATGTTCAGGTAATGTGATTAAGCAAATGCGGATGAGTTCTGAGGGGCTGTATGGGTTTGACAGGTACTCATTCTTGTGCAACATGCCTTCAAAATATTTCACAAGACTGGAAAATTCAGATTGTTCGAAATGTTTCATCATTATGATGCTATGTTTTACTCGGTCTTGTGTAGTATGAGACCAATATGCTGAGAGGAAGGCATGATAAAATTCTCCTTCACTGTGGCAATCGTGAATGACCGATCGCATTCTTACTGCTGGTTCATTCTCTAAATAGCCACACATAAATTCTAATCTGTGCTCTAATGACCAGTTGGGAGGAAAACAAAGAGAGATTTGATGGAGCCATGCTTGTGGATGAATGTCGTTTCAGAATTCTTAAATGTTTTGAATTTACGTTTAGTAATGAACAGCTTATAGTCGAAATCATCGTGTCGGTGAGTCGCACATCGCTCATTGTTACTTCGTTTCGGCGGTTCCATCTCAAAATCCAATGCGCCTTGCCAATTTCTTTCATAATTTCCGAAGTGTCCTGTGTTCTTATTTTGTGGTTGTTCTGTATTTCTGTGTCCCTCTTCCCATACTGGAGCGCAAGTGTCCTTTGAAATATGTAATTCTTGTATTACCTGCGTCAACTGATCTTGTACTTCCCGGATTTCTCTTTTGTACTGTGTATTGATTTGATTTTGATTTTGTTTGAATTTTCTAATTTGTTCATACTCTTCTGGGTCAGTGAAGGCTACGGGTCTTGTGTCATTCAGATCATCATCTACCTTTGTAGATAAGTTAGTGACCTGATCCGAAAGTTCAGCTACTTTCTCCGATATTGAACACATTTCCTCAGTGTGTTTTTCTGAACCAAGTTTCAGAGTGTCCATTTGTGTTGAAATCGAATCTACTGTGTCCTTTAAGTTTTCCTGAGTTTTTGCAAGTTGCGTAACCGAATCGGTAGATGCAACTGAGTCAATTTCAGCCCACAAGGTCTCATGATTTTCATGAACAATGGTTTGCAGTTCTTTTATGGCTGCTTCGTGATTCTGTAATGCATTTTCATGGCGCGAAAAAATAGGTTGGAAATACTCACAAATTTGTGTTTTTGCGTCATTACAGACTTTTTGACATTTCGATTCAATGTTATGTAACTCAGTAGTTAAATCTTCACGTGTTTGTTCAAGTGTGGTATCTAACTTCCGAAGATTTTGTTCCACTGTGTCTAACTTTTGAAGCTTTTGCTGTGTTTGTCTCTGATTTTGTTCCATTGTGTCTAACTTTTGAAGATTTTGTTCCATTGCGTCTAACTTTTGAAGATTTTGTCCCATTTGTTTCTGATTTTGTTCAAGCGTTGTGTCTAACTTTTGTAGCCTTTGTCCCATTTGTTGCATTAACTGTAATAACAGTGCACTGGTTTCTGAATCATGTTCCTCAGTGCTATTCGGCAGTGCATTTGAACCGGCAATATTCGCATTTTGAAAAGCAGAAAATGTGTCTTGATTTAGTTGAGAAAACGGTGAAGACGCAAAACCTGAATCTACAGTATTTGCAAGATTGTGTCCTGTCATTTCGGAATCCTGAGGCGAGCTCTTGCCGACCGATCGCTCGATAATGCTTCCCTGTTCACTAATTGTTTCACTGCCTACACCATTATTTGACGCCCGCTCCATTTCCCTATGCACAGTTACCAAATTACTACTTTGAATATTTGTTAATTCATTACATGGTGGCGTTAACACACTGCTTTCGTCTTCACTGTTATTTCTCAGTTTACTTTGGACCCTAGTATTACGTTTTTCACACGCCATTATTGTCACAATATTTCACACGACAACACAGAAAAACACAATTTGAAGAGCAAAAATAAGAGAACACATTAACATAGCACTGAAAATAATATCTAGTTAATTGCAAGCGCAGCTGCGAAATACTTGGTGCAAATCTACATGCATGCCACAAGTGTTTTACTGTACAAGAATGAAAAACTACAACTACAAAGAAATTCTCTCTACAATCACGCGCTAGCAATAAACAAAGGCTGCACTAATTGCACAGACTACAAGAAAAAAAATCAGAAGATTCCAGTGAGGTATCCTCGGCCAAGGGTCGACATATGAAACATCCCCTTAGAACAATTCTACATGACTGTGCTTAAACTGACACACAATACTTTTAGCGCAACGCAATCTGACTTTCAAAAATCCCTACAAAAGAATGGCCATGACTAACATTAACCTATACCTTTCACAAATCACTTACCTCACAAAAATCTTCATTACTCGAACTACTGCAATACAACGAGCGCCACTACTGCCAGCTCAATAGAAGATTCAAACTACGGAAGGCACTAACTACTGATAGGCATAGTTAGCAATAGAAAGATGTTAATAGAGAACAAACAATGTATTTACCTTAACAGTCATAATATATATAGCAGTTGATGACATCCAGTGTTACAAATTTCAAAACTCCGCCATCTCTCTCCCCACATCCACCACTGCTGGCGGCTCACCTCCAACTGCGCAACGCTACGCGCTGTTCACATCCAGCTGCCGCTGTCCAACACTACAATGGCAGACAACAATGCAAACTAGCCACAGACTGCACACAGCACAGCCAGTGATTTTCATACAGAGCGCTACGTGGCGTTACCAATAAGAAAACCTAAGCAGCCTACTTACAGAATCACTTAGGACAGTGACATTACTTTTCTACAATGGATTTGAGAAGTGGTTATCATCAAAAAACTGCTTTCTCTACATCTGGAGACCACTACCAGTACATCAGAATGCCATTTGGTTTGAAAAACGCTCCGGCAACGTTTCATAGTTTGCTAGACAGTGTGTCAAGCGGTTTCAAACCACAGCAGTGTCTTGTCTATTTGGATTACATTATTGGGTTTTCAGGTAGTATGGAGCAGCACAGACAGCGGCTAAGGGAAGTATTGGTGAAGTTAAGAGCAGCTCGTTTGACGTTGAGCCTGGAGAACTGTCACTTTGCATGGGAAGAAATGAAATATTCAGGTCATGTCATCAGTAGGAACGGAGTGCGAACAGATTGGAGGTTGGTACAGGCTGTAAAGGATATCCTGGAGCCGAAAACAGTTAAGGAAGTGCAAGCATTTGTCGGAATTTGCAATTTCTATTGAAAGTTCGTGAAGGGTTTTGCAGATTTAGCACAGACATTCACCCAATTGTTATGGAAGGGTGTGAAATTTGAGGGGACCGAAGAGTGTCAGAAAGCATTTGAAAAACTTAAAGAAGTGTTAACATCAAGTCCAGTTCATGTGTTTCCAGATTGTGAAAAGGAATTTATTCTAGCATGCGATGCAACGAATCAAGCATTACGGTGTGTTCCTAGTCAGGGAACTGATGGGCAATAACATCCTGTAGCCTATGTGTGTAGACAGTTGAATGCAGCAGAGAGGGAGATGCTTAGCGTAATCTATGAAATCACATATTCTAAATGTTCTTTATATGGGAGAAGATTTCTGGTAGTGTCATATCATGCTGCATTGAAGTGGTTGTTGGGGTTGAACGATTCGTCAACTAGACTCGCTAGGTGGGCTATGAGGCTTAGTGAGTTCCACTACAAGGTGGTGCACAAGCCTGAGAAGAAGCATGGTAATGCAGATGCACTGAGTAGAAAGGTGGCAAAAGTAAAAGTCATAGGTTGGGACCTAGCAGCATGGCAAGAACTACAGGCCGCTGACAGTGATTGTAAATTGTATCTGACGCAGCCACAATTTAATATGTACTCGGTCTTCTGTGCAGGGAAACGAAGTAAGGGCCAAGGGTAGTAGTGCCATCGAAACTGAGAGATGAGGTTTTAAAGGAAGCACATGATCACGTGTTATCTGGTCATGGCGGGTGTAGAGCGACAAGCAGGAGAGTGGTGGAGAGGTATTGGTGGATGGGGAGGAAAGTGTATGTGGATCAGTATGTCAAGAATTGTATACCATGTGCGCAGAGAGCAGATTTGAGTCGGAAACAGATACAGCTGCAACGATTGCCGGGAGCGACATGTCCATTTTCTATGTTGGGAACTGATGTCAGTCGAACACCATCAGGGAACAGATTGGTTCTGAAAATAATAGACCATTTTCGAGGTATGTGGAGATGGTGGCTAAGCCAAATCAACAGACAGCAATAGTCACGCAAGCTTTAATAAACAACTGGATTTTGAAGTTTGGTGTACTGGAGACAATAATTACTGACCAAGCGACCAACTTCATGTCAGATTTAATGAAGGAACTGCGTAAATTGTTGAATGTAAGGAAGTTGAGGATGAGTGAATTGCATCCACAGGCGAATGGAAGCACAGAACGGGTACACAGAACAACCGGGAATATGCTGTGTTTTTATGTGGATTTCCATCACCGTCAGTGGGATGATCATTTGAAGCATATTGTACATGCATACAATGCAAAAGTCCATACCAGTACTGGTTTGTCTCCTTATGAGGTAGTGCATTGGCGAAAAATTTCCTTCACCGTTTGATTTAGTGAAGCTACAGAAAGGAAGGACCAGTGAATCTGTATGTAAATTCGCGAGAACAATTCGGGATGTTTGGAAACAGGTTCAAAAGGCAAATACGAAGGCTTTGGAAAGGCAGAAGGACGCAATGAATAAGAAAGGAAGTTTACCGCAGTATGGAGTACGGCAGTGGGTAATGCTATCCAGCCCCTATACGCCAAAAGGGAAAACGAAGAAGCTCGTCACGAGGTATCAAGGGCCTAACCAAGTAGTTGAAAGCACATCCCCCATTAATGTTAAGTTTCAGCTGCCAACTAGAATAATGATAGTAGACACTGGGCAGTTGAGGCCAGTTAAGGTTTGTCCCGATGTGATTCCAGGCATGTCACAGGAAGGGAAGAGGAAGAAAGAGAGAGTGGAGAGAGCTGTTCAGCGCAGAGAAAACCTGGAAGATGGAGAACAGCATGACGCACCGTATGATTAGCGATCCGGAAAGTAGTAGGGTATTTGTATTTTTTCTTTTTTTGTTTTCTTGTTATGTATAATTGGGTGTGCATAGATTAATTAGGCATTGCATTTTCATATGTTGTATGTGTTTTCGAGTATTGTGAACCTGCTAGGGACAGCAGTCTTTTTGAGGAGAGAGAAAGGGTGATGGTGATCACTGTCCTCAGGTCACTGAAAAGGGGATGATTGAGCAAGTTTGTAGAAGTGACAACTGAGGAGGTATTGCTGATCTCAGCACTTAACAGCCGGTACACTGAGATGACAAGGGAGGAATTATGGAGCTGCCATAGAGGGAAGGTACAGTACGTCCAGCCAGGGTGATAAGCACCAATCCGGACACGTGCATGGCACAGTTATTTTTAGCCAGGAGGAAAGAAACAGACTATCCAACGGAGATCGTGGAGCCAAAGTTGAGCTTGTACCGGGTCGGTATGCATTGGATCTTCTCCACCAACGAAAATTTCAAGTTAGTTGCAATTTTTTTTGAGCAGGGAGTATTTACTGAAGCTAAACGTATAGAGCTCGAGAGCAGTGGAAATTTAAATAATGGAACTGCACGTAACATAACCATAATAGTCTGCCAGCGCCAATTCCAGGAGTCTCGCAATTGAAGGTTGCACAGCCACAGCTGTAGTGGCCAGAAGCAATGTCAGAGATTTTGCAAAGGCGGAATCTGACGTTGTTAAATCACACTATGGAGTCAAGTCTGTTGATAACTGTAAACCAGTTCATTTCAGAGCAAGAGGGGCGCTTATCAGCCACACAGCTTCTGCAGTGTATCATTCAATATAGGGAAAGGCAACGACAAGTAACGGTCGTTTTGAGGACCTCTGTGCCAAGTGCCAACAGACTTAACTGTTGTTTTCATTCTGATCAGGTGGAGAGCCAATTCCAAGAGGGAACCAACGGTAGTCCACAACCCAGTGGACTGGATATGGAGGGCCTAAGACGGGTAGGTAAGGGGGTTGATCGAGAATTAATTGGAGTGGTCATCCAGTAAGTAATTTTTACTTTTTGTCTAATGTCATGTGTTTTAAGAGGACTAGACCATATCTATGTGTCCTAATAGCAGTAGGAAGTATGTCAGAAGTATGTGCCGACCCAAACAAGTTAAAGAGTAGTTATAGGTCGACCCAGGGACCGGGTCTTTCCAAAGGGAGGTATAAGCATCACAAGGCGAGGGCCACAGATTCAGAAGCCGGATGGCATGCTCTCATTGTCGCCACGCCGGCGAGGAAGCGAGACATGGGATGGCTTGAAGTAGGGGCGCTGAGGCAGCAGATGTGAAGACCACTGAGTCGACTGCCGGTGCAGCCTGACGTTGTCACAACTCCACGGCCGTGCAAGGCGAAAGCACAGTAGTGCGTTGCATGGGCCACTGAGTCAGCCATTCCACGCCTAGCTGTTTCATAAACAGCGAAGTGGTGTCTTCAGCATTGTGGGAACCAGCGATGCTGACTGACAGGAATGGGGGCACTGCAGCTGGAAATAATAAATCATATGGGAAACTCAGATGAGTTTTAATATGATGCATCCTGACAGCCCATCCTCGTACAACATACAGGGGTATTACTGCAATGAGAAGTTGATCCAAGCATTTTCCACTCTTGGTACAGCTTACTTTCTGGTCATTCGAATGTTCTTCTCAGTGACCTGGGCTTACATGGTTATGATATGAAACATAAAAAAGTAAATAAAAAATTAACAAATAAAATTAATGACTAAATAAATAAACCTTGCCTCCTTGATGAACTCTGCATCTCTACTCCTTCCTCACTTCTGTTTCCTTGGTTCCTGGGGGAGGGAACAAGTCACTGTTCAAAATGACTCTGAGCACTAGGGGACTCATCTGCTGTGGTCATCAGTCCCCTAGAACTTAGAACTACTTAAACCTAACTAACCTAAGGACATCACACACACCCATGCCCGAGGCAGGATTCGAACCTGCGACCGTAGCAGCAGCACGGCTGCGGACTGGAGCGCCTAGAACCGCATGGCCACTGCAGCTGGCAGGTCACTGTGGCCAGGCCTCGGGTTGTGATCTCTGCCTAGTTTACCCTTAACCCTTCCTTAGTGAGCCAGGAAGGTTCCCTTAAAAAAGTCAAAAATTAAAATTAAACACATGCCAAAGGTTGGAACATATTTAATTTTAATTTTTGACCTGAGGATATATGCTATAAACTTTTATCATTGTCTTCTGGGCGTGTAACTTCACGTTTTCTTGAAATTTCATTCCGATGAAGACATCCTGATAGGTGTCGAAATCTAGGTCAATATACCAAACACTAACTTGCAACCGGTTGATTGCCTGACTCCTATGTTCAAATTCACAGCAACGGATAAAATTAAGATTAAATGCAGTTGGTGGCACTGCTTTTTTGCTGTTAGAAGTAGTTTATCCTGTAGCGAAATTGAATCCGATTCATCTTGTGAGTTAGTATGAGTGAGGTTATACTTGAGAACCGGAATAAATTAATAATTCTTTTCTTTTACTGATATCCCAACTCAGATGATACAGCTGCTCAACAGTTCAAAGAAAAGTTGAGTCTCATTACCAATATGTACACCACTCATACAGTTATAGTTGGTGGTGACTTCAATCTCCCTTGACGTGTGGTCGAAAATAGGTATTCAAATCCGGTGGTAGATACAAAACATTGTCAGAAATTGTACTAAATCCTATCTCTGAAAATTTTTTTGGCATTAACTTCAGGAGCCTACTCGAAGTTTAAATGGTTGCAAAACGTATTTGACCTCTTAGCAGCAAATAATTCTGGGCATATAGGGAGCATCATGAAGGTCACGGGGATCAACGACCACAAATCTTTGTAGTGAGACTAAGCATCGCAGCATCCAAACCCACCAAAAGTAAATGCAAAACATTTATTTTAAAAACGCAGATAAAAATTCGCCTAAGGTCTTCCTAAGAGACAGTCTCTACTGCTTCAAAACTATGTAAGTGTAGACGAGATATGGCTTGAATCAAGAAAAATAATATCTGAGGCAGTTGAGAGATTTATATCAAATAAATTAATGGAATAAGCACACAGAGTTAAAAAAACACACACAAAAATCTCGAAGATCGATGATGATTTATAGAAGCTCGAAACTTAGTGCAGACTTCAATGCGAGATGCTTTTACCAGCTTCCACAATGAAACTCTTACTGTATGTAAAGTATACCAGCGGTAAGATATTATCACCACTGTGCGATTCCAATGGTAATGCAATCGATGACAGCGCCACTAAAACGGAGTTATTGAACAAAATTTTCCGAAATTCCTTCACCAAAGAAGACGAAATAAATGTTTCAGAATCCGAATAGAGAATTGGCAACACGAGTAACTCAGAAATAGGTACCCTCGGAGTAGAAGAAAATGTGTGTGAAATCTTATTGGATTTAACTGCTAAGGTCATCAGTCCCTAAGCTTACACACTACTTAACCTAAAGTATCCTAAGGATAAACACACACATCCATGCCCGAGGGAGGACTCGAACCTCTGCCGGGACCAGCTGCATAGTCCATGACTGGAGCACCATAGACCGCTCGGCTAAACCCGCGCGGCCCCTCGGAGTAGAGAACCAGCTTAAAGCACTTAATAAAGCCAAGCGTTCCGGCCCTGATAGAATACCAGTAAGGTTTCTGTGGTTTCACCACCAGACACCACACTTGCTAGGTGGTAGCCTTTAAATCGGCCGCGGTCCGTTAGTATACGTCGAACCCGCGTGTTGCCACTATCAGTGATTGCAGACCGAGCGCCGCCACACGGCAGATCTAGAGAGACTTCCTAGCACTCGCCCCAGTTGTACAACCGACTTTGCTAGCGATGGTTCACTGACAAAATACGCTCTCATTTGCCGAGACGATAGTTAGCATAGCCTTCAGCTACGTCACTTGCTACGACCTAGCAAGGCGCCATTACCAGTTACTATTGATACTGAATCAGGTACAGTCAAGAGCGACGTTGACCATTAATGGATTAAAGTTAAGTATTCCACCAGCTACGTCCGTTTTTCTAAATTCTAATTTCCTTGTCCTGTTCCAGACCTCACGCCAGCCTGCGTGAGCTAAAACGCGTGCCTTTCGGCTTCCTCTAATAACACGGTGTTGGCTCTGCTGCCAACCCACAACAGTTTCTTTCAGAGTATGCTGATACAATAGCCCCATAGTTGGCAATCATATACAACCAGTAGCTTGACAAATGATCCATACCAAAAGACTGGAAAGTTTTATATGTCACTTCAAGAAAGGAAATAGGAGTAATGCGCTGAATTGCAGACTAACGCAGATTGCGCTAGCATTTGGAACATACACTGGGTTCGAACATACTGAACTAAACTCCTCCCCAACAGGCCATGAAGGCTCAACGGTACTGACCGGCCCCGTGTCATGCTCAATCCCATGGGCGACACTGGATGCGGATACAGACGGGCGTATGGTCAGCACACCGCTCTCCCGGCCGTATGTCAGTTTCCGAGACCGTCGAACCGTTGAACGTAATAAATTAGCTAGAAAGAAACACTTTATTACACACAGTCAGCGTGGATTCCGAAAATATCGTTCTCGTGAGACACAATAACCTTTTATTCACACGAAGTAATGAATGCTATCGATAGGGGCTGTCAAACTGATGCCACATACCTAGATTTTCTTAAAGCCTTTGACACGGTTCCTCACAAAGGGCTTCTAACCACACTGGGTACCTTTGTAATACCGCTTCATTTATGCGAGTGCATCGAAAATTTCCTCTCAGAAAGGTCACGTACGTAGTAATCGTCGGGAGTTGATCGAGAAAACGGAAGCAATGGCTTTATAAGCCCTCTGCTGTTCGTAATCTACATAATTGATTTAGGAGACAAACTGAGCAGGGCTCTTAGATTGTTTGCAGATGATGCTGTCATTTGCCGTCTACGAAAGTCATAAGAAGCCCAAAACCACCTGCAAAATGACTTAGACACGATAACGGAATCGTGCGAAAAATTGCAGTTGTCTCTCAATAAGGAAACGTGTGAGGTCATACACTCGAGAACAAAAATAAATCTGTTAAATATCGATTACACGGTGAATAACATAAATTTAATGGCCGTCAATTTGATTAAATACCTGGGAATTATCGAAAACTTACGTTGCTGCGATCATGTGGATACTGTTGTGGGAAAGACAAACCATAGGCTACGTTTTATGGGCAGGAGACTTGGAAGATGCCACAGACCTGAGAAAGAGACTGTCTACACAATGTTTGTTCGTCCACTGGTAGAGTATTGTTGTGCTGCATGGGATCCTTACCAGGTAAGATTGATGAAGAATATCGAAAAAGTGCAAAGAAGTGCATCTTGTTTTTTATTATCGTGAAATAGGGGAGGCAGTGTCACGGGTATGATTAATGAGTTGGGACGGCCACCGTTAAACGCGTTTTTCGTTGGGGGAGAGCTTTCCGAGTAATTTAAATAAGCAATTTTCCGCTCTAAATGTGAAAATATTTTGTTCTCGCCAACCAACATAGTGAGGACTTACCTTCGTAATAAAACAACAGAAATTATAGCTCGTACAGAAACAAATAAGTGTTCATTTTTCTCACGCGCTGTTGGAGAGTGGAATGGTAGAGAAATAGTTTGAACGTGGTTCGAAGAACCGTCTGCCAGGGGCTTAAATGTGAGTTGCAGATGGTCATGAGGCTATACATGTAGATGTTCAAGAGCATCCACACACACACACACACACACACACACAAATGTTTATATTGAATGTTCAAGAGCATCCACACTAATATTTATCACGCACACACACACTAATATTTATATGAATTGTGTGCTGTATATTTCATCCCAAATTGTGTAATATTATATTACTTAATATTTATGTGAAACACTCTACGCCTTGACCAGTACATTTCATCTCTCTCTGTGTGACATCGAAATAAGTGTCCAAGGAATAGAAAAGCAACTGGAATCACTCAACAGAGGAAAGTCCACTGGACCTGACGGGATACCAATTCGATTCTACACAGAGTACGTGAAAGAACTTGCCCCCCTTCTAACAGCCGTGTACCGCAAGTCTCTAGAGGAACGTGTAACGGAACTGAAATGATGGTGGGCTGACAGTAATTTGGAGCCCGCGCGTCGGAAACGGGCGCACTTGTGTGAGACTGCCAGGGAGTGCACCCTGATGCCATCTATTGGCGAAACTGGGAATTAGCGCTGCCTGTCAGACAATGCCCTAAGCTCTCGGAGTCAAATGTATTCTTTTTCTTGGTAATTATAAGTTATTACTGTATAATTTAATGTTGTAAAGCGCTAGTAGTAAATTATTATGACTGGTATGAACTCCAGGGTAGTAAATATAAATATTCTTAAATACTAAATGATTTCGGTAAAAAGGTGGTAGGGGAACGCCCCCACTCTTGGTGATACAAGCGTAGCTAGGGGTAGCTGGAGACACAGGGACTGAACAATGGAATGGCCTGAGGAGTGTTGACGTGATCGGATGTGCATAACTGTGCTCACGCAAAAGTGATTGTGCAACAGCGAAGAGGCGAATATCGTCGCCGTTTTTGGAGTAAAACTCGACGAATGGTTGTTGAAGCCGCCTCTATGCCACTGGGGCTGATTGTAAGAGTTCCTGTGCCCAGATTTTATGGCGGACGTGCAGTAGCTTATACGAGTGCTACAGCTCATAGTTCCAGCCGCCATTAAGGGCATGAGGCGTGAAGAGCTGCGTTAGCCACATGCATCTCACCACCAGCACCGACACGTCTACCCAAGGCAAGACTGCTTGCAATTTTGCAATTGTTAAGTCGAACTTTGTATACATGTAAAAGGAGAATACCAGTTTTCTTTTATGCAAGTGCAGAGGACAGAATATAGTAATGAGTAAAATTACGACGCATGTTGTTCATTGTAAAGTGTAGTAACCTCAAACATAGTATAGTGAAATCAGACTGAGGCCACCATCGCCTCTTTCATTTACAATTCTTTTGGTTGTAGAATACTTTAGCGTATAAAAATGTTGAAAAGAGCAATGGTCACACCAGAATGAGTCGCCTATTTATAGTTACTTAAATTTTTCTGAGCAACCTTTCAAGTGAAGTCACTTAACTAATTCTGTATCAATGGTCCAAAGAGTAATATCCAAAATCATTAAATAAGTTGAAGGAAAGAATTTTGTTAACCGAAGTTGCATAAACTGTCTTGGTAGTAATTACCAAGCCAACTCACAGAAATTGGGAGAGTATTTGCTTTGTAGAATCATCTAGAATGATCAGAAATAGTAATATTCAGAATTAAGTTTAAATTCAACTCAAGCCATTTCACTTTGAAACGAGCCAAAAATTGATTTATTCTTTTGCTCCTTCAGAGCTGGCGACCGTAGTTATAAGTATTTTCAGGAGGATTCGATGGTAAGTCTGCTGCTCTCGTCGTGCTGATAGGATTATCCACTGCTGCTAGCAGTGGTGATTGGATACATAAGCTCACTACCAAGTTAAGTGGGTCAGGTAGGCAGTGTTACCGTGTGAACTGTAGGGCACTGTAGGCCGTGGATCGAACCCGTTCAATCATCACAGCGCTTAGGAGTGTACTAATCATTAGGTAAATACTGGCGAGTAACGGTCAAAAATGTATACGCAAGTGAATTTAGCAAGGTCCACGTAGCACCTAGTTAATGTGGTGCAATGGCGAGGGTAGGAGTGGAGTAAAAGTGAGCTGAGCTTGTGGCAGCTGTGCTGGATTCAAATATTAACTACGTGAATTCACTACTGCCTCTTACCATTGGGACTGAGCTATTTACAGTTCAAATACGTAGCAGTAAGCGCGAAGGCGTGACAGCTACAAGTCCGTATTGTTTTATACATACGGAATTGGGAAGTGGGTCATTCCGTCAGTGGAGGGGGTTAAAACAACCGAGTCAGTGGAGAACATACCCCATTTACTGATGGAAAGATTCAGCGGTTCGGTCGCAAACGGAAGGTTCCAAATGATTGGAAAAGAGCACAGGTAGTCCCAGTCTTCAAGAACGGTCGTCGAGCAGATGCGCAAAACTATAGACCTATATCTCTGACGTCGATCTGTTGTAGAATTTTTGAACATGTTTTTTGCTCGAGTATCATGTCGTTTTTTGAAACCCAGAATCTACTCTGTAGGAATCAACATGGGTTCCGGAAACGGCGTTCGTGTGAGACCCAACTCGCTTTATTTGTTCACGAGACCCAGAAAATATTAGATACAGGCTCCCAGGTAGATGCTATATTTCTTGACTTCCGGAAGGCGTTCGATACAGTTCCGCACTGTCGCCTGATAAACAAAGTAAGAGCCTACGGAATATCAGACCAGCTGTGTGGCTGGATTGAAGAGTTTTTAGCAAACAGAACACAGCATGTTGTTATCAATGGAGAGACGCCTACAGACGTTAAAGTAACCTCTGGCGTGCCACAGGGGAGTGTTATGGGACCATTGCTTTTCACAATATATATAAATGACCTAGTAGATAGCGTCGGAAGTTCCATGCGGCTTTTCGCGGATGATGCTGTAATATACAGAGAAGTTGCAGCATTAGAAAATTGTAGCGAAATGCAGGAAGATCTGCAGCGGATAGGCACTTGGTGCAGGGAGTGGCAACTGACCCTTAACATAGACAAATGTAATGTATTGCGAATACCTAGAAAGAAGGATCCTTTATTGTATGATTATATGATAGCAGAACAAACACTGGTAGCGGTTACTTCTGTAAAATATCTGGGAGTATGCGTGCGGAACGATTTGAAGTGGAATGATCACATAAAATTAATTGTTGGTAAGGCGGGTACCAGGTTGAGATTCATTGGAAGAGTCCTTAGAAAATGTAGTCCATCAACAAAGGAGGTGGCATACAAAACACTCGTTCGACCTGTACTCGAGTATTGCTCATCAGTGTGGGATCCGTACCAGATCGGGTTGACGGAGAAGATAGAGAAGATCCAAAGAAGAGCGGCGCGTTTCGTCACAGGGTTATTTGGTAACTGTGATAGCGTTACGGAGATGCTTAACAAACTCAAGTGGCAGACTCTGCAAGAGAGGCGCTCTGCATCGCGGTGTAGCTTGCTCGCCAGGTTTCGAGAGGGTGCTTCCCCCTACTTATACCTCCCGAGGAGATCACGAATGTAAAATTAGAGAGATTAGAGCGCGCACGGAGGCTTTCAGACAGTCGTTTTTCCCGTGAACCATACGCAACAGAAACAGGAAAGGGAGGTAACGACAGTGGCATGTAAAGTGCCCTCCGCCACACACCGTTAGGTGGCTTGCGGAGTATAAATGTAGATGTAGATGTTTTATAGTCCATTAATGTCTATTACAAATACTTTACTGCCACATGATGATGAAAATTGACTACATGAGATTGAGACAAGGAGAAGTGTGTTATGATTTGTCAGTAGTTTTGTTGAGTCTGGACTTGCCTGGTTTCACAGAAATCAGACATACTATGCATAACGTCTGCACCTATTTGCCTATCTCTTTACACATTCACTCTCTTAGAAAGTAACCAGAAATTTTGTGTTTTATCAGAACCCAACCGTTCTAAGTAAGCTTTGTTTATTTGTAAGATTTTCCTTAAAAACTTCCTACTACAAGTCGCGACGTGAAATCTACCAGATACGTTGTTGGCTTGGTCTCCTGAACTACTCGAATTTTAGATATCTCAGCTCACCAGCTGGGTTAAGTCTTTCTCGAAAATCGTCATCCCTTTACCAATTCTAACAAAATTGCTGACTTCTGTTTTATCTTATCGAAAATCTGTCTTTTTTATTTTATCGTGCACAGTAGAAAAAAGGCCTTTGTCTATTTACACCCTCAGGATTCATGTAACTGTCCTATGTTTTATGTGATTATACTGATTCATTAGATCTTGTACTATGATTATCCATTTGAAAGAACCTTAAATTTTGAATTGTTTAAACGTCTTTCCTTCAAGAAATTCTATTGAATCGTTCCAGAACAGGAGCTTACAAGTCCGAAAACGAAGAGTATTGATTAGTCTTACGTTTTCTGCGTTAGATTCTTGAATAGATGTTGTACAATTGTTTGTCTAAATCTGTTTGTAAATGTTTCATAATCAGAATCAATATCTATAACCTGAATTGTATTTGGCATCGCAATCAGTGCATGTTCTTAGAGCAGACACTGGTTTTACATTGAGAGTAAATGGTAAACGGCTGTAGGATGATCAAAGAAGTGATGATTTGATTTTCTGCAGGAAGATCTCAAGATTTCAGGCAAGAACCCTAATCAGCCACAATATCGGATAAAATGACGACAGAGAGCCAAATCACCAGACTCTGCCAGCATGCAGGAAGAAGAAGAATCAGGTCGACCAAATCGTCCTGATGAAGGTCATCAGTTTCATTCATCATAGCCTCTAACGTCATAGGAAGTTTGCACGCTGGGCGATGCAGTTCTTCAGCTATTTCAGCTTTCTTGCTCATTACAGTGACGTTGGCAACAAGAGCAAGATCTCATTGGAGTAAGTCAATAATAACAAAACGTTGTTTTATGTAATTCGTGACAGGCGATAAGGGGAACACAAAAAAATTGTATGTGTAAATTTTATTACAAAGACATAACATTTCATCATGCAACGACAGGGTCTACTCCATTCTTTGGTTTTCAAATTAAATTTTAACAGAAAACGAGACTTTCTTCCAGTACTCACCGTGGACCATTCCTCTCTTTGGCGTTAAAATATTACATTTCTTCTTTCATTGTCTAAAACAAGATCATCATATAAGAGATCGTGCTATCATGCCACAACTATTCCAGCCACTTCACGTTAGTAGAGGCTGCATTGTTGCCATATTTTTTCAAGACGCTGGCAATAGATGTGGCAATGCTGTAATGATGTCTTGGCGGAAAGTTCATATTTTGGTGGGAAAATAGGTCAATTAAGCTACCTCCGACTTCAACGTCTTCCTTGGAATTGGTGGGAAAAGGACTTCTTTCTCTCTCCAGCAGCTGGAGGGAAAGTACTTCATTTATTTTTAGTGGGAAGATGGAACTATTTATTAAGGAATGGATTTCACATAGTGTATTTATTATGATGATACAAAACTCTCTACCTGGTGTACTTGGAGACACATTAAATAGCCTACAGACCTGCAAACTATTTGTAAATAACCGAAATAATGCAGTACACTGACGTACAGACACGCAAAGAACTTTTAAATTGCCCCGGCGGTCTGGAGAAAAAAAGCAGGGAAAGGATTCGGTCTGTGTCCAGCTGCTGGAGGGAGAAAACAGTGCACTTTATTATTGTCAGTGGGAAGTTGGAACAACTTATTTATTTTCAGGTTTCGTATAGTTTATCACACTGATGGGGAACACTCGCCCTGCTGTGGTTGGGGTGACAGAAAATAGCCTACAGACCTGCCAATTACTCGTGAATTACCGAAATAGTGCAGTACACTGATGTTTAGAGACGAAAATTCCTCATTAATTGTTAAAACAATGCATGTATGACGCTCTGCAAACACGCTCACTTATTGTAAACTGTCGAAATAATCAATTACACAGCCTACACACATGTTCACAAAATAATGCAGTAAACAAACGCACAGACACATTCACTATGCGTAAAACTGGCAAAGTAATGCATGTAAAACGCTCTGCAAAGACGCTCAGAACACGTAAACATCCAAAATAAAGCAGTGAACAAACCCTAATTGCATGTAAAAACACTTTCAGACCATCGTTAAGAAAGTTGACTGTTGTGTATCAGTGAACTGTTCCATACAGAGTTCCAAGGTGGACTGATGTCTGGATGCATTCTTCCTATAGATCATAATGGGACAGCCTGTCCCACATGCAAGACACCTATAGCCACACACTTGTTTACCTAACCACTGTGGTTGATGTGGCTTTCATAGCTGCGAGTCCAGCACCGAGCGAGTGTTTCCATAGCGGCACACCCTCTCAGGTGCAGGTAAAAGGTTGTCACTGTTATACTAACATCTCATGTCTAAATAAATAAGGGCCAAGTCTCCCTATCGGAAATCATAAGGGTGTCACAGAAATAGTTAAGAGCCAGTTTTGTTGTTGTAGGAGCTTTCGTAATGACTCAGCTTGTCCGCATTGATATTCTTGCCCTAACAGGATCTGTTTACTAAAATAGCCCAGAGTAACTCTGAATGCATTCTTCCTGATGGTCCTAACAAGGCATCCCATACTACCCATCCTGGAAATAGTGACATCCTGCTTTCAACATACGTCTCAGAAATGGTAAACGTTCTCACCGCTGAACCCCCATCATGTATGCGTAAGTTTGTGAAAACACCATTAATAATTCAAGTATTCTTATTGTGTGGAAAGAGAGCACTGTCTAAACACACATGGGAAAATCAGAACAATTACGCAAACACAATTCGAAGCACAGTCCCGCAGAAGAGAAAATTGGTTGCAATTTTCGCTGTCCTACAGCTGTTGGTCTGAAGATTTCATAATACTGTGATGGCAGATGAGGATCAGCATCCCACCAGAGATGGATGGTCTGCTTCAACTAGTCTTTGAACATTTGAACATCACGCTACTCTCAGAACTTTCTGTAGATATCTTGCCCCCATTTTGCCTGAACCAGTCCGTAGAGGCTCCTGTGGCCCAACACAAAAGAAATCTTGTGAATGAATGGAGCATTCTGATTGGCTCTTACTGAATTTATCAGCCAAAGTAGTGCCGCTGCTGGTGTGGAACCACAGTTTGGTTTTTTTTCTGCAGATGAGACATTCAGCAACAAAATTATTTTGTACAGATCGCCATAGTCCACTGACACTTAAACCTTGCTGAAGTGGTCTACAGATCATGAAATATGGGAAGACCCTTCCTCAATTACACTGCTCTGCCACTGACGACGGAAGTTTGAATATTTCAGTGTGAAACCGATCTCTAACCCAGCTATATACCACCACATACTATATCTATGTAGAAGGCACGCAATACGTATCCTGTGCCATACAAAATCATCTCTTCTGCATCCTGCATTTAGCTAACGACCACCAGACACTTGTACCTATACTGCGAAGACAGATAGGATAAGCACATGGATCGTATATTGTTCTCACAGCACTAGATATTTCCCGTGAGGTCGGTAAGTCACCCACCTCAGCCAATGGTCACAAGTCATCTGTCCCCACACACACACTAGACCGATGCATGACCTGAACCCCCTCAGCAGTCCGAGGTAGCTCTCTGAACTACTGTACTAAGGCTGGGTCGGATCCCCTCAGCACAAAGGCGTCAAGAACACATGTATTTACACATGGTTTGCCAGAAATTGTTCAAATGGCTCTAAGCACTATGGGACTTAACATCTGAGGTCATCAGTCCCCTAGAACTTACAACTACTTAAACCTAACTAACCTAAGGACAACACACACATCCATTCCCGAGGCAGGATTCGAACCCGCGACGGTAGCGGTCGCACCGTTCCAGACTGAAGCGCCTAGAACCGCTTGGCCACTCTGGCCGGCGTTTGCCAGAATATCACACCATTTACGCGATACTTCTCCATATCAAGCACATAGCAGTACGCTAATAATCGCTTGCACAGTATAATTCTTAAGGTATAGACTGGAAATTATTTCTCTAGAAACCCAAAACTTTAGCGAGATGTAGCGTGTTGTAAACCACTGAGTATCTAGAAACTTACCCTGTCTGCGAAGTATCATTACGTGAAAACTCAAAAAAATATAGGAAACCGATATTTCCACTCTCGATCAGTGATATAAGTGATTCAAAATCATCCCTATAATTTACAAAGTCAACTAAGGTGCTTCTCATGTCGAGAGAATCATCAAGCATATCTTCCACCCGTCTTTCACCTGCTAGATGCACACAACACAGTCGATGTTCTCTCAGCCAAATCAAGGCGGGGCATGTGCAGAAGCAGTCAACTGGACAATTTACATGGGAGGGAATAATGGTCCAGCACAAACACTCGTGCATATTGAATGTTCTCAAATTTCCACGGAGAACACATGCGATCACGACGGCTGTGCAGCACATAGGTAATGATTCACTATCCAGCCATCTAGAGGGCGACGCAGTTGTCAGCTACATTCCTGTACCCCAGCCGGTCTCTCCATTTGGACAGCTCCTGCCGTTAGCTGGAAACGCGAGTCATCCACACCACATGCCATCACCGACACGCATCACGTACCCCCAGGCAGAATCGTCCTAGGAAACTGGGTTCATATATATTTTATCACTGGACTTGCAATTAAATATCACTATTGGGGTCTCAATCGGATGACATTCGACAATGAACGAAGTACCGGATATACCCCCTGATGGCGGCAGCGGCTCTGAAATAGAAATATCTGTACCATTTTTATGGCTTGACATACTTTTCCAAGTAAAAATAAATCTTTCATTCCCTTTGCAGCTCTCGCAGTATTCCATGTCAAATCCATATGACTGGAAATAGTCATTTTCTTTGCACATGTCGGAATACATACATACACACACACACACACACACACACACACACACACACTTTGTAAGCCTAATGCTCAAGGCAAACCTATCACGCATCCCCTACTACTAAGTATAACAGTTCGCCAGTAACTGATCGCTGGCGATGTGAAACAATTCTGAGCGAAAATCAGCGATGGGTGGACATGTCTCATAATTTTTTCTTGCGAGTGGTATCACCTTGTCTTCGGAAGAGAACAGTAACCGTTTTACAGGTCGCCAGATGTAAAAAAAAAAAAAAAAAAAAGAGTGTTGCTGTCGCAAGCGGTCTTGGTTCTACAGGTACTGACAAGTATCCCAAAGATGTCCATGTTTAAATCTATACAAGCCTTATAAATCGAGGTATGGCATTACCTCTGAATAAAGTGTTTTTTTTTCAGACAAACACCGTGAAACTAAATATAGATGGTGATGGCCAGAGCGTATTTTATCAGACCTAAAGTGTTGTTACATGTAGCTGACTGTGTAAGCCTGTAGTAAAATCTCAGAATTTAGAAAGTGATTCAGCTAAGAAAAGCCATATGAAGCCATTATTTGCAACTCCCTCATGCCGACACTGGATATTACCGATACTGGATATTTCCCCAGTATTTGTAGCACATTCTGTCTCGAAGCCATGTGAGAGGTTCTGCGATATATCCACTGGGTCACAGTTGATGGTTGATTGAGAATTATCACATATAGTAGATGGTGTGCTGATTGAGGTCGTAAGAAATGTATAGTAGCTTTTCAGATCTCTAGTTCTACACTTTCCAGTAGAAGTGCTGTCCATGATTTGGAATCAAGTCTTTCAATTCAACCACATACCTGCATTGGATCATATGGAGAAGTCTTTTAATCATTACAGCTACTAGTCATGATATTTCTGGCACTCTCATACCTTGAAACGAGTCACCTTTTTCGAAATCATGTGCTGCAGTAACATTAGAACGTGGCTTTAGATAGCTTCTATGCATCTTGAAACTGCTATGCGACCACGTGGAACCGTTGTGAATAATAATTAGACAGCAACAAATAAATTTCCTCGGAAGTGAGTGCAACAGGGTTTCAGAGGGTGGGTGACCGAGCGGGGTGGCGCAGTGGTTAGACACTGGACTCGCATTCGGGAGGACGACGGTTCAATCCCGCGTCCGGCCATCCTGATTTAGGTTTTCCGTGATTTCCCTAAATCGCTCCAGGAAAATGCCGGGATGGTTCCTCTGAAAGGGCACGGCCAACTTCCTTCCCAATCCTTCCCTAATCCGATGAGACCGATGACCACGCTGTCTGGTCTCCTTCCCCAAACCAACCAACCAGAGGGTGGCCCAAGAAAGGAAGAGCGACCGTTGGAGAACGTCATCAGAAACCCTAACGGTGGTGGAGTGCTGTTTCGCCTTCTGCAAATATATGTCCCAGTCATCCTTGGTATCGTTAAACGGTGGAAACGCGGGTGGATGGGGCGTGACGACAGTGCGGACAGGTTATGAACCTTGTACCATTAATCGTTCTAACAGAAGCTGAATTTTCTAACGCAAAAGGTCAGCTTGCTGTTAGAACTGCTGTCGGAACTGCCGTTGCAATTTCTGCTGGAGGAGAAGCTGTTGCTGTTCCACGAGTTGTCGAAGTTCTGCGTCCTTAACGCAATATTAAGATTTCTCCATTTCTTGTAACTGAAATCGAGCGAGACCGGAGCTCTCCGAGCAGCGGCCCGACGGCGTCTACGGGGAGTCGCCAGTACCACGCAGATACACACAACACGGGCGACTAACAACACAGATCACACGCTGAAATAACAAAACCAAAGAGCAAACCAAAATCGTACACCACGACCTAACAGCTATCAGCGAGCGGAGCAACGTTGAATAGAATAATGATCACGAGCGCTGTCGGAACACGACTGCGGTTTGAGCGCCTGCACTACCGGCTTTATGGGACCACTGTGTGCGCCGATAGGCCGATGCGGCGGCAACAGCTCTCGTAGATTATAGGGGCGCCGTCCAGCGACTGTCGTCTACGTCCATGTCTTCTAGCGGGATGGCTACTAATGCTCATAGAAAGAACTATCTCTTCTACAGACCATTATATTCATCAAATTCTCTAAATCTACAAATACTGTTAAATCTATATTAGAATAGTTTAGCAGATAGTTACTGAGAGATGACGGACACATATCAGTATGGGAGAGAACGAAAACTTACTTGCCTACTGCGACTGGAAGACAGTCTTCAATGAACCACCAGCACACATCCATCTTATTCACTGGAATAATCCGAATGAATCGGTGATGCGATCAATTGCCTTGCTAGTTCCGAATGTGGTAGGCAATAATTCCCATGGCGAGGAAGTATCTATTGAAGAGGAATTTAGAGTGGCATCGACTTTCCCTTGAAGTTGACAAATATGGCTGCCGAAAATGCAGAAGTTGCATATGAGAACATTCCACATGTAGAAATACATCCACAACATGTGCGTTTCGCAGATTCGGCAACAGTTCACGTTATTGTTGTGTGAGATTTAACATTTCAGGCAGCACCCATCGGATAATGAGAACAGATGGTGACGGATCGTATTCAGTTTCAGAGGAGGACTGAACAAATTGGCAGAATCATGGCGACAACGTTACAAGCTGGTCCTCACAGGAGGTGAGAGCTTAGCAGATGCACATGTGAGCTTGAAGTTTACAATGTTTGTCGAAAATAGAGTGAATGTTGTTATTTAAAGTGTAACTTGAAACACCAGGTGGATCGAAAAGGGCTTCAAAACTTTCGTTTCACTTACAGACATTGGTCTGATGTCATTTTATACCAAAATGCATCATTTATATTACCTCATACCTAAATATGTTCAATGTGGCTTCCGTTGGTTATGCGACCCACATTTGAAGTCAATTTCCTGCCGGACTCACTGCAAGATGTCAGATATGTCTTGTTCCATTGGTAGGTAGATTCTGACTTTCAGGTCTGGCAGGGTATCTGCTAAACAGTACCCTCAGTGAATCCCCAAAAGAAGACATCATGAAGAGTCAGATCCAGTGAACGTGGGGGCCATACAACTGGTGCACCTCGACCCATCCACTCACTTGGAAAGTAGACATTTAGGAAATCCCGGACGTTGGAGAGGTAGTGTGGAGGTGTGCCATCGTGCATAAAGTGTACTATGCATTCTTGTCCATCAGCTTCAGTCTGGAGCATTAAAAATTTGTCAGTATATCTAAGTACAGTATTCCGTTAACAGACTTCTCTTGGAAAAAGGAAGATCTGTAAAATATACTGATGCTCAGTGCAAAAAATATATTCAATTTTGGGCTATCACGTTCATGTTCAAGGGGTTTTTGTGAGTTTCCGCTGCACCAAATCCTGCAGTTGTGTTTATTAGCTTCATCACTTAAGTGACAAGTCGACTCATCACCAATGATGTTTTGCAAAGAAATCTTCATCCATCCGATGTAAAATTTCCAGGCAAACGTCTTTACAAGCAGTCCTATAAGTGTCTTCTAGTTCTTGCACCAAGCAGTCGCACCATTGTAAACTTGAATGGTATGAGCTGCAATCATTTTCTTAACACACGCCAAACAGTCATTTGTTGGACGCCCAGCTTTCGAGAAGCACGCCGGTTCTATCTTGTAGGCGCGCTTCTGTACTAGTGTACCACCTGAGTCAAGACTCGATTCACTTTCCTTCGAGATGACACCACTGCAAACTCTCAAAGTCCTTTTTCTTGCGCCCTGTATATAACTGCTCAGCAACAGCAATCCTACACAGGTGATGGAGACCAATGCATTTGATTCTCGGCTCTTGGTAATACACTCCTGGAAATGGAAAAAAGAACACATTGACACCGGTGTGTCAGACCCACCATACTTGCTCCGGACACTGCGAGAGGGCTGTACAAGCAATGATCACACGCACGGCACAGCGGACACACCAGGAACCGCGGTGTTGGCCGTCGAATGGCGCTAGCTGCGCAGCATTTGTGCACCGCCACCGTCAGTGTCAGCCAGTTTGCCGTGGCATACGGAGCTCCATCGCAGTCTTTAACACTGGTAGCATGCCGCGACTGCGTGGACGTGAACCGTATGTGCAGTTGACGGACTTTGAGCGAGGGCGTATAGTGGGCATGCGGGAGGCCGGGTGGACGTACCGCCGAATTGCTCAACACGTGGGGCGTGAGGTCTCCACAGTACATCGATGTTGTCGCCAGTGGTCGGCGGAAGGTGCACGTGCCCGTCGACCTGGGACCGGACCGCAGCGACGCACGGATGCACGCCAAGACCGTAGGATCCTACGCAGTGCCGTAGGGGACCGCACCGCCACTTCCCAGCAAATTAGGGACACTGTTGCTCCTGGGGTATCGGCGAGGACCATTCGCAACCGTCTCCATGAAGCTGGGCTACGGTCCCGCACACCGTTAGGCCGTCTTCCGCTCACGCCCAACATCGTGCAGCCCGCCTCCAGTGGTGTCGCGACAGGCGTGAATGGAGGGACGAATGGAGACGTGTCGTCTTCAGCGATGAGAGTCGCTTCTGCCTTGGTGCCAATGATGGTCGTATGCGTGTTTGGCGCCGTGCAGGTGAGCGCCACAATCAGGACTGCATACGACCGAGGCACACAGGGCCAACACCCGGCATCATGGTGTGGGGAGCGATCTCCTACACTGGCCGTACACCACTGGTGATCGTCGAGGGGACACTGAATAGTGCACGGTACATCCAAACCGTCATCGAACCCATCGTTCTACCATTCCTAGACCGGCAAGGGAACTTGCTGTTCCAACAGGACAATGCACGTCCGCATGTATCCCATGCCATCCAACGTGCTCTAGAAGGTGTAAGTCAACTACCCTGGCCAGCAAGATCTCCGGATCTGTCCCCCATTGAGCATGTTTGGGACTGGATGAAGCGTCGTCTCACGCGGTCTGCACGTCCAGCACGAACGCT
This sequence comes from Schistocerca cancellata, assembly GCF_023864275.1. Lineage (NCBI taxonomy): Eukaryota > Metazoa > Arthropoda > Insecta > Orthoptera > Acrididae > Schistocerca > Schistocerca cancellata. The sequence goes on along the minus strand of NC_064626.1, from coordinate 981,237,842 downwards.
GGTCCAACTGAGGCGCCAGGTGGAAATGGCATGGCAAGCCATTCCACAGGACTACATCCAGCATCTCTACGATCGTCTCCATGGGAGAATAGCAGCCTGCATTGCTGCGAAAGGTGGATATACACTGTACTAGTGCCGACATTGTGCGTGCTCTGTTGCCTGTGTCTATGTGCCTGTGGTTCTGTCAGTGTGATCATGTGATGTATCTGACCCCAGGAATGTGTCAATAAAGTTTCCCCTTCCTGGGACAATGAATTCACGGTGTTCTTATTTCAATTTCCAGGAGTGTATTATATGCTCTTTAGGCATCAGCTAACCACAGTTCGATAACTGTGCATTTTCAGTCTCATCTTGTTCTGACTTGTCGTGTCGATGAAATAGGAGGCGTATTTTTTAATTAAGTACCGTTTTGAAATTAAAAAAAAGACGTGCTAAGATATCTCAATAATTTTATTTTTACATGGAAGTCTATACCTCAATCTACGCACTGACGCCATTACAGTATGATTATTCCTTGTTTACGTTGTGTACTGAGTGTTTAAGATGCCTCAAAGCAACAGTCCATGGAAGTTGAGCAAGGGCATCGTATCTCTGCAAGACAATGCCTGTCCGCATGTGGCGAATCATACCAAAGATCTCATCACATCTTTTCGATGGGAAACTCTAGATCATCCTCCGTACAGCCCTGATTTTGCGCACAGTGACTACCCTGTGTTCCTGCACCTGAAGAATCACCAGGACGGTCAGCATCTTGATGACGAAGTCAAAACAGTGATGATGCAGTGGTTAACAAGTCGGGGCGGCAGACCTCTATGAGGAGGGTATTCAAAAACTGGGACAACGTTATGACAAGTGCCTCAATATTGAGGGAAATTATGTAGAAAAGTATATTAAGGTACAGCCTTTCATGGAAAAATATAATTATTCAGATATATTAGCACGTCTTTTTTTAATTTCAAAACGGTACTTACTTAAAAAACACGCCTCGCATAAACAGCATGGAGATTTTGAAACGTGTTGGTTTGCTGACTGACTTTACAAAGCTGGCGCCGTATATCAATGGAGCTTTGCTTATGAAGTCACGAGACGTCACAGACGTAAATAAATAGCACAAGAACATAAACAACTTTTGAATTTTGATGGCATGATGTAGTAACTGTTGAAGGAATCTTCGTGAGGTTAAAGTGAAATATATACAGTCAATTGCAGAGATGGTAGGTGAAAGTAGTAAATTGAGGTCGCTCCGATGTCTCTTAGGCTAAGGGAAGTTTCTGACGTGAGAGGGCAGTACTCGTATGAGCGAATTACTTGCGTAAGAGTGTGTGCAAATAACAGCACTAGAATGGCTTAATATTAAAACATGTAACCCAGAAACAAAGATTTAGTGACCGTGCGACAGTAAAAAGACCCAATACACAGCATTTTATCACTAATCATCCAAAATATTTTTTTTTAAACCGGTGAGTTACACAAACGGTACAATAACTAAAGCACATCATTTGTAAGTGAAAAACAATTACTATAAAAATACAGAAAATATGCAAAGAAAAATTATAAATTATGTAACGTGAGGTCTCCACTAAACACCGAAAAGTAATTTTATACAAAGACAGAATAAGACAACGTCTAAACTGAACCGTTTACATTACCAATGTATTAATGCAGGTAGTAATATTACCAAGAAAGTAGATAAAGAGGAAAGTAACATGTTAACCATCGCCAGTATTACTAAAACCCCGTCTGTTATGTCGTCAAAAATAAGGACCTGAAATTATCTAGGAATTTCTGCTTGTAAGTTGCAGTGTTCATTTAAAATGCAGTCATATTTGTAAATGAAATGCTTAAAACTGTCTTTTTCTTCCAACAAATATTGTCTGTAGTTTTTAACTTCCTTATGCAAGAGCACGAAATCTTCTAGTTTCTACGGTGAGTGTTGGGGAAGAAGCAAGTATTCGGCAGAAGCTGAGTTCTACACATTCTATCTCCTTCACCTAGCAGGTTCTCTTTGTATCCAGTTTTAAAGGATCTCCCTGTCTGTCCTACATAGAAAGTCTTGAACAAGAACTAACATTCTTGTACACCAGTTATATTGACTAAATTTAGTATTACACATTAGTAACACTATCATTCAACTTAATTCCCACTGTAAAGTTCCCCACTAGGATAGCCACTTGCTCACAAACAACCATTGATAATATCTTTATAGAAAAGTCCAATGAACAAAATTATATTACAAAACCAATAGTCAATGGCCTCTCAGACCATGACATGCAGTTCCTTCTGTTAAATGTTAATACTGAACAGGATATAAAATCTGTTAAATCTGAGCTCAAGAGGGTAATCAGTAAGCCAAAAATTGATTATTTTAGGACACTCCTCAGAGACATTCACTGGACTGATGTTTACAGTGCTCATGGCATGAATGAAAAATATAACATTTTTGCTAATAAAGTGCTTACCTTATTTGAACACTGCTTTCCCCCAAAACTTACCAAGGTTAGAGCAAAGTCTACAAAGAAGCCATGGATTACTCGAGGAATAGGGGTATCTTGTAAAACCAAAAGAAAACTATATCTGTCAATCCGAAACATTTCCAATGTTGATGCTATAGCACATTATAAGAAATACTGCAAAATATTAAAGACTGTAATACGGATGTCAAAGCAAATATATTACAAGGAAAAGATAGTCATATCAGATAACAAAATAAAGACAATATGGGATATAGTGAAGGAGGAGACCGGTAGAACCAGACATGAAGAGGAACAAATAGCATTAAGAGTAAATGATACATTGGTGACAGATGTGTATAGTGTTGCAGAACTTTTTAACAAACATTTTATAACTGTTACTGAAAAGATGGGGTTGTCAGGTTCGGTAGATGCTGCTATGGATTACCTTAGTCCAGACATTTCAAGTAACTTCCATAATATGAATTTGACCCTCACTACCCCAACAGAAATAATGTCCATCATAAAATCTTTAAAATCAAAAACATCTAGTGGGTATGATGAAATATCAACGAAGTTAATTAAAGAATGTGATTCTGAGCTAAGTAACATATTAAGCTATCTGTGTAACCAGTCGTTTATCAGTGGAATATTTCCTGAATGGCTGAAATATGCTGAAGTTAAGCCACTGTTTAAGAAGGGAGATAAATAAATAGCATCAAATTTCCGTCCAATTTCACTGTTGCCAGCATTCTCAAAAATTTTCGAAAAAGTAATGTACAGTCGTCTTTATAACCATCTTATCTCAAATAACATACTGTCAAAGTCACAGTTTGGATTTCTAAAAGGTTCTGATATTGAGAAGGCTATCTACACTTACAGTGAAAATGTGCTTAATTCATTAGACAAAAAATTGCAGGCAACTGGAATATTTTGTGATCTGTCAAAGGCATTTGACTGTGTAAATCACAATATCCTTTTAAGTAAACTAGAATATTATAGTGTAACAGGAAATGCTGCAAAATGGTTCAAATCTTATACCTCTGGCAGGAAACAAAGGGTGTTATTAGGAAAGAGACATGTATCAAGCTATCAGGCATCATCCAACTGGGAACTAATTACATGTGGGGTCCCACAAGGTTCCATTTTGGGGCCCTTACTTTTCCTTGTGTATATCAATGACCTTTCATCAGTAACATTACCAGATGCCAAGTTTGTTTTGTTTGCCGATGATACAAACATTGCAATAAATAGCAAATCAAGTGTAGTCTTAGAAAGATCAGCCAATAAAATATTTGTGGACATTAATCACTGGTTCCTAGCCAATTCTTTGTCACTAAACTTTGAAAAAACACACCAAATGCAGTTCAGAACTTGTAAGGGGTGTCCCAAGAGTATATGTCTAACATACAATGACAAGAAGATAGAAGAAGTGGACAGTGTTAAATTCTTGGGATTATAGCTTGATAATAAATTCAACTGGGAGGAGCACACCACAGAACTGCTGAAGCGTCTTAACAAATCTCTGTTTGCAATGCGAATTTTGTCAGACATAGGGGATATAAAACTGAAAAAGCTGGCATACTATGCTTACTTTCATTCCATAATGTCATATGGGATTATTTTTTGTGGTAATTCATCAAGCCAAGCTAAAGTTTTCCGGGCACAAAAACGTGCAGTAAGAATTATATGTGGTGTGAACTCAAGAACATCCTGCAGAAGCCTGTTTAGGGAACTAGGGATACTAACTACAGCTTCCCAATATATTTATTCCTTAATGAAATTTGTCATTAAAAATATATCACTTTTTCAAACCAACAGCTCAATTCATGGAATCAATACTAGAAATAAGAATAATCTTCACAAGGATTTAAAGTCACTTAGTCTTGTACAAAAAGGTGTGCATTATTCAGGAACACACATTTTCAACAACTTGCCAGCAGCTATAAAAAGCTTGACAACCAATGAAATTCAGTTTAAGAGAAGCCTAAAGGATTTATTGGTGGCCAACTCCTTCTACTCCATTGATGAATTTCTTAGTAAAACCAACTGATTTGTATATAAGTACAACATAACTTCTGCACAATTTCAGTGCAGTAATGTGTTCACTGAAAATTTGTGTGTGTGTGTGTGTGTGTGTGTGTGTGTGTGTAAGTATAATCTAACTTCTGCACCATTTCAGTGCAGTAATATGTTCATTGTAAATAAGTATTACAGTAGTTGTATTACATGTTTATTGCCTTATAAATAAATAAAAAACTTTTTTATTTTAAATTCAGTGCATTATTATTTGTAAAATGACTCTTAGTGTTCATTAAAAAATGACGATCATTCCACTTGGGACCTGTGGAATGGTACATTAGCTTATTTGTTTTAGTTGTAAATATTTGTCATGTATTGTTGTTTTTCTGACATGTTCCACATCCTGGAGGACCTCCTCACTACGGATCAATTGGAATGAAAGTAAATCTAATCTAATCTAAAATTTATATCATAGAACGCGACAGTTCAGCTACATTTTTTTTAATTAGAGAGTCAACTAATTCTGTACGATACATTACTCAGAAAAAGGTATTTAGAGAAACTTTTTGTCCTCTCTTTCTATGTTCATACTTCTGTTACCTAAGACTGAATATTTAGAAGCTGCTTTTTCCTACAAATTGCGGTCAACTAAACTCCAGTCGCACCCATTACTAATTGTGATAGATTTGATTACATTTCTCTCTTTTCGAATACCATGCTGGCCTAAAGACGTGCACACTGCGCGATATATTTCGGAGAGAAAAAGCTGCACCATTATGGGCTAATGGTGTGAGTTAACGAGCATTGCGTTCTTATTTCAATATATGGCCGAAAGACTCAGCCTACATGAATTGTGGAACGAACTCTGTCGTTTAGGACCGCGTGCCACAAAGGGCGCAAATCCACCACGAGATGGGGATATTCACAGGCGTCTATCGTCTATTGAGACCTAAGCGCTGTAGTGTGCGAGTGAGAGAGACGAGAACGTACGTCATAGGGAAACCCAGTAGAAGCCATGTGGCCAAGCAGACACAGCAGTGTTAAATATGGCGGACCTAAGATCGGCCTTAAAGGGAAATATTTATGAAAACTATTCTATTCTGTAGTAGTGCAAGGAATCAAGGCACAGTAATTTCAATCTACCGTCCTCCATAAATTTTCATGGTGATCCCAATAAAAGTTCAATATTGATCATATCTATAATAGTTTAGGATTTACTATTAAAGTGGAATTAACAAATTTAGTAACAAAGACCTCAATGCTACAATCTGAACGCTTTGGTCGATATTAAGGATCGACATTTCATATAGAAGCGCATCACTGAAATGACAAACATTGTAAATATCAACTCTGTAACTTTATTTGTTTAAAAGATATATGAAATTTAAGTTATCAATATTTTCAGTTAAGCATCAGATCTTCATTTCCTCCGCACAAAACACATTGAACAATGACAGCATGACAGCTTATTGAATCATTAGGTAATAGAACATTTGTTTTAAAGTCTAGTGCATAATAGTTACTTTTGTTCTTTATTTATTTATCAGAAAGCTCATTGGTGGGAGGCTACTGGCCGTGACATTCTAAGTTAAGAAGGTAATTTATGTAGAAGAATTTAACGTTTATTATTTAATGGATATTATTGTCACTTTATTTAGAACGTGAAAGCTGTCAAGCTTTGATTATTTAAATGTGTTTAAAATGCAAAATAACGTAGAATAAGCTGTAGCCAATCAAATTTATGGCTTCAGGAAAGGGAAATGCCCTAGTCTATTCGCCTATTCGGGGCGCGGGAAAGGCGGCCGGATACGGGCAGAGGGCAGTGCTGTCGCAGACGCGAAAGCGGACAGTTCGGATGGAGACACCAAATGAACCCTTCGGATTGGGACGCGATAGCGGACAGTCGGTCTTTACGCAGCTAGGAAGTGAAACGGCTTAGAAAATTTCGCGTTGTGTGGTATCGCGGGACTTAGTCTCTGGGTGGTGAGCAGCCGCGCGCCTGGTGTGAACTCTCACTTATCTTGTATATGACGAGGTGGAGTATCGGACTTGCGTTTCGTGATGAGATTGTGAATGATCGAACTGTGTCAAATGGATATGCGCTCCAGTGTAACAGTGACTCTAAATGCGACCACTTTCGCTATTAGTTTGCTTTCTGAATAACCATTATCCAAGCAAAATAGCAACTGTGTGGTCTACATCATTTATGGGTCGTTAATTTAGTTCCCGATTTTATTATTACTGTTATTGTATGTTATGTTAACTTTGTATTTCACAAATTTGCCATCGGGTAGACAATTTTACCAAAGGGTCACAATTGCCTAATTTATGGCGTGTAATGCGACACGTACGGTTCAACCCTTAGACGAGTTTGAGCCAAGACGAAGAGGAACCGCATGTGTGCCCGCACATCTTTGGGATGTTAGCTCGCAGTGGATAGCATGAGTCTCGAAATTGTGTTATCTGTGAAAGTGGGTTTACTGAAGATAGTGAAATTATTATTATTTTTTTTTCCTTCTGACGGAATTATATTACCTGCGAAAGTGGGTTTACGGAAGTACTGACATTAATTTTTTCCTTCTATGAAATTAGCTGAAAAATCATCTTGTAATTCGTTTGTAAATTTGATTTCCTCATGGATGTTGTTAAATACATGGGATATCTGCTGTAACTCATGTTCAGTACCACCGAACACTATTGGTACATCACCTGCGTAGAGGTAATAGAAAAGAATCTTACCCTTCAACTTGGAATTAATTTTGGAAAAGTTTTCTTCCAGATCATTCACAAATATATCGTCTAAAAATCGGCCTAAATGGTGGTTTATATATTTTGCCACTGAATTGAAAGCACTTGTGCATTATCACTACCTGCAATAAAATCATGAGATCAGATAACTGTTGATTTTTTTATAACGTCGAAGATTGTTGCAGATAATTGTGAGAGTAGGTCTACATAAACATTTGTGTGCAGATTAGTAATGTGAAAAGAAACCAGCTGAGATAGAGAACTTCATACAATAGTTTTAATTTATTGATTACATCTGCAATTTACTTAACATAATAATTGTTTTCAAAAACAAAGATTTCTTTGGTCTGAAGAGAACACGCAAGTGCTATAACACAGTTTCCCGAAAACTTCTCTCAGTGCAAGAGGAGACAAAATAAGCGAACTCCTGTCTTGGCCTATCTGTAAACAATCATCTGTTTCTGAGAAAACGACTGTTTTCGGCGTAATTTAGATGAATTTTTAGTGCCGTGTCAGCTTAACACAAGTGGTGACATAATGGCTAGCGAAGCGGCTTTCAGTTTGGCTTCCCATGTTCGAAACATGATTACCGTTTTGGCTTAATTGGTGTTATTCATTTTTTAATATGTGTAGCTATGTATTTAGAAGGTTACTACGCGAACGATTCTTTTCAAGTTAGGGGCTATAACAGCGTTAAATGAATTGTAAGGTCGCACCTGGGTTGCACAATAACCGTCAAACATTTGCTATACAATGTTCGTGTGGTATTTTCAGGTGTTATAATATTTTCAAATTGTTACATTCTTACATTTCATTCTTATCAGTTCTTCATTTTTAAATAATATTCTTATGTTTATAATTCGGAAGATTTGGTGCATTCCCTTGGATGATACCGAATGTAGAAACGTTTTAAACAAAAAAATCCCGAACGGCACGAGCATCACCTAAAGGCAAGTTTGCCATATTCACGTTTCTTGCTATGAATCTCTCAGGGAAAGAAACGTTGTCAATCTTGCTGACGATTTCACATGTTGGCAATAAATTAGTGGCAAATCACATATAACGGATCACTTTTCCGAAAACTGGAACTTGCAGTTGATTATAAACCAATGTACACTACAGTAATTTCACCGAAAACAATTTCAATTAATTTTTCCATTCATTTATTATATTTTTATTTTCTTTTACTTCATGCACCATACATACATTCAATGGACAAATCAGGGCAATGTTATTTCAGTATGCAATGTGAAACATCCGTGTGGTAATCTTCTACGGACAGTGGTAGGTTACTGAAAAAGAGAAATAAAAATAATAATCAGGTTCCGAACATAGAGTGAAAAACTGTGAATTCACGTCCCTAGCCACTGTGCCACCACTGCGGTCGAACTACATGCTCCGTTAAAGGCACAAGATGTATCTCGTTAACTTTGATGGTCGGATTCTCAGAAACCGTAGAGTACTTACGAATAAGCCGCGAAACGTGTTCTCTGTTTCGACTCCTCTTCCATTGAACGAAGTTTCTGTGAAATCAGGTTGTGGCACTTGTCGTGTTTTCCTCATTAGTGTGTAGAAATGTAGTCAATTTGTGCTGAGCACTACTTATACCATTAACAATCGGGCTGATCGGTGATTATTCTATGCACCTCAAATTGGCTTCTTAATATAGGTGAGTTTGGATTCGTGTTTATTAGCCTTTTCTTTTGGAACTCTTTAATAAAACTTTTTGTTCTGCTGGAGAAATTTATAATCACTTATTGTAATTTTGGGGGCTGGAGTCGTGTTTCCTTATTTGCCCCTGTCAGTGAAGTTAGGCTATTCTTTGACTTACGACTAATACAATCTTATTTTTTAGTTGAATGCACTCTTGAAGTCAGAGATATTTTTGGAAAACGTTTTCTCCCAGAGCATTCACGAATAATCTTCTAAAATTCCGGCTAACAAGCATTCCATTTCTAAACCAAAAGGTTATTCATATATTTTATCATTGAACTGGCTCTCGAACACATTGCGAATCCTCAAAGTTCAGTCATAATGGAAGTGAAAGTTTAATGTGCTGAAAGACGTGGATCACGTTGACATCATCCGGTAGGTGCCGTATTCCGGAGGACAGCATTTGGCGCCAGTGGTCGGTGCGCGGCTGTAGTGGCGCAGGCACGGCGCACGCATGAATTTCACGCGCCAGCGAGCCGCCTCAGACTTCTGCTCCCTCTCATTTATTCATGTACAGCTGTAGCAGAGACCGTAATTATGTATGGCCAGCAGAACAAGCGAAGCCAGTCCCACGACCAGAATATAGAAATATTGTCGGCTCGTAAATTGTTCACGGCAGCGGAGACGTGGGCGCCGGGACTGAATATTACATTTTCCGTGCCTTCCCAGGGAAATAACGAAGTTCGCTTCCTCTGCATATTCGCTTAATGGCATGAAGTATTAGAGCGGACCATACAGACATCTGGCGACGTCGTGCAGCAATGTGGAAGCGTGTGTGTCGGCCACGTACCCTAGGTGGGATTTTAGTCTGCCAGCAGTAGCTGGGGTACGTACCAAAGTTTCAATTGGAAACTACGCTTTTGTCTCGCTCATTCTCTCTGCATATCTAAATATCCTCTCATGTTAGTGTCACGGACGTAATCTTTCAGCTTAAATGCCCCTATCGCACTTATTCGCCGCTAGTGGAATACGTAACGTGCTCTTTTCAAAGGTGACGACCATTTCAGTTGCCGGCCGGAGTGTCCGAGAGGTTCTAGGCGCTACAGTCTGGAACCATGCTACCGCTACGGTCGCAGGTTCGAATCCTGCCTCGGGCATGGATGTTTGTGATGTCCCTAGGTTAGTTAGGTTTAACTAGTTCTAAGTTCTAGGGGACAGATGACCAAAGAAGTTAAGTCCCATAGTGCTCAGAGCCATTTGAACCATTTCAGTTAAATTCTACATCTGCTGTTCACAACAAAAATCACCACCCATTTTGACAGGCCGTTGGCTGGACGAGGTTGACTTCTTCCACCGGCAGTCTTTGACCGCCATTGATGATGATTCTTATTAGTAAATAAGGTAATGACTGGAGTAAAACATGGTACACATAACGTATTTTTCGGGTCCTTTCGACACGAAACGTCTAACCACCTCTTCACACTTATTGCGGCGACCACAAATCATTTGTAATATGCGCCGCCGCTTTTGAAGTGCTTTGTTAGCAATGTCCAGTAGTCGCGATACGACGGATATGTGATGACGACCCTCAAAAACCCGACACATAGCGAAAATCGAGACATCGGACAACAGCAGACACAGTGAGCAGCCGATTCGCTTTTTCGTCTCGCGTATCCCTTCCAAATGCGGACAGAAGTTCACAACTGGCCGCGCGTTGTCGTTACCTGAATTCGAATATTATTGTTTCTCAAGCGTGTATCCCTATCATGTGACTTACTGTGCAAAATATTCACGTAGTGTATTGCTGCGCTAGCATGGATAAGTAAGTAAGGCATGATGTGAATAGCGATCGCGATATTTCTCTCAATTATCATGGGATCCGTCAAGCTTGACGTCATTATACGACAGACAGATCACAGTGTCGGGTCAGACACGCAGTAAAGTTTTCGGAATTGAATCATAACATTTGAATAAGATAAATTGTTATGCCATCTGCTGCCCTTCCCTTAATAGCAAAATACTGGGGAATGAATATATGTTCCAACTTCTTAATCGAAACAGTCGAGAACCAATGACTCCAGATTCAGACACATGTCTTTCATAGACAACGAAAACGTAAGTGAGTGGTAGGAAGACGATTTCTTATTTTGCATCCAACACTGCTCTTCAGAAAAAGATTCACCTTTACCTTTTTCATGCTGAGACATACTCTTCACTCCAATACAACCACATACAGGGTGAATCACCTAACGTTATCGCTGGATATATTTCGTAAACTACATCAAATACTGACGAATCTATTCCACAGACCGAACGTGAGGAGAGGGGCTAGTGTAATTGTTTAATACAAACCATACAAAAATGCGCAGAACTATGCTTTTTAACACAAACTTACCTTTTTTAAATGGAACCACGTTAATTTTGTTAGCACATCTGAACATATAAACAAATACGTAATCAGTGCCGTTTGTTGCATTGTAAAATGTTAATTACATCCGGAGATATTGTAACCTAAAGTTGACGCTTGAAACCTCCGACATTCAGTTGCGTATTGTAACAAACACGGGCCACGGTCGGCGAGCAGCATCTGCAGGGACATGTTTACGGTGACGACCTTGTTTACGAGTGTGGCTGTAGTGCACTGTTGTGGTTTGGTCTAGCTGTCGCAGTGTTTGCATGTAGCGCTTGCTGCTATTGTTATTCTGCATTCGTCTCCGCACGCAGACCAACTGTAGTACACCGTGTTACCAGACGTCTGTGATAGTGTAGTGTTGTAGGAACTGTGACCATGGTGTTTTCGAACTCTGAAAAGGCGGAGATGATACTCATCTATGACGAGTGTCGACGAAATGCAGCTGAAGCCTGCAGGGTGTATGCAGAACGGTACCCGGACAGAGAGCATCCAGCTTGCCGCACATTGCAAAACATCTACCGCCAACTGTATGCAACAGGTATGGTCGTAGCACGCAAACGGGTCCGTAACAGGCCCGTTACAGGAGAAGCGGGTGCAGTTGGTGTGTTAGCTGCTGTTGCCATGAACCCACACATGAGTACACGGGACATTGCGAGAGCCGGTGGACTGAGTCAAAGTAGTGTCATGCGCATACTGCATCGTCACCACTTTCACCCGTTTCATGTGTCGCTACATCAGCAATTACATGGTGATGACTTTAATCATCGAGTGCAATTCTGTCAATGGGCATTAACAGAGAATGCGTTGCAGTTCTACCAGTTTACCGATGAAGCGGGTTTCACAAACCACGGGGCAGTGAATCTACGGAACTTGCATTACTGGTCCGTGGACAATCCTCGCTGGCTCAGACAGGTAGAGCGACAGCGACCGTGGACTGTAAATGTATGCTGCGGAATCATTGGCGACTATCCCATTGGTCCTCACTTCATTGCAGGGGTCCAAACAGCTGCAACATACATCGCGTGTCTACAGAATGATCTGCCAACGTTGCTCGAAAATGTCCCACTGGAAACGCGTCGACGTATGTGGTATCAGCATGATGGTGCACCTGCACATTCCGCAATTAACACTAGGCTGACCCTTGACAGGATGTTCGACGGGCGTTTCATAGGTCGTGGAGGACGCACAAATTGGCCAGCCCGTTCTCCTGATCTTACACCTCTGGACTTCTTTCTGTGGGGTACGTTAAAGGAGAATGTGTACCGTGATGTGCCTACAATCCCAGAGGATATGGAAACAACGTATTGTGGCAGCCTGCGGCGACATTACACCAGATGTAATGCGGCGTGTACGACATTCATTACGCCAGAGATTGCAATTGTGTGCAGCAAATGATGGCCACCACATTGAACATTTATTGGCCTGACATGTCGGGACACACTCTATTCCACTCCGTAATTGAAAACGGAATCCACGTGTACGTGTACCTCACCCCTCATGGTAATGTACATTTGCGTCAGTGAAAAAGACCAATAACAAGGTGTTAGCATGTGGACGTAATGTGCTGTTCCAGTCTCTTCTGTACCTAAGATCCATCACCGCTCCCTTTGGATCCCTACGTAATTCGGTGCTCTCCGATACACACGATCGAACAGCGGAGGAGTGGTACTCAAGCGTCAACTTTAGGTTACGATATCAACGGATGTAATTAACATTTTAGAATGCAACAAACGGCACTGATTACGTATTTGTTTATATGTTCAGATGTGCTAACAAAACTAACGGGGTTCCATTTTAAAAAAAACGTAGGTTTGTGTTAAAAAACATACTTCCGTGCATTTTTTTATGGTTTGTATTAAACAATTACACTAGCCCCTCTCCTCACGTTCGGTCTTTGGAATTGATTCTTCAGTATTTGATGTGGTTTACTAAATATATCCAGCGGTAATGAAGGTGGCAGGGGTAAAATATAGGGAGCGAAAGGCTATTTAAAATTTGTATAGAGGCCAAATGGCAGTTATAAGAGTTGAGGGGCATGAAAGGGAAGCAGTGGTTGGGAAGGGAGTGAGACAGGGTTTTAGCCTTTCCCCGATGTTATTCAATCTGTATATTGAGGAAGCAGTCAAGGAAACAAAAAATTTGGAGTAGGTATTTAAATCCATTGGAGAAGTAATAAAAACTTTGAGGTTCGCCGATGACATTGTAATTCTGTCAGAGACAGCAAAGGGCTTAGAACAGCAGTTGAACGGAATGGATAGTGTCTTGAAAGGACGATATAAGATGAACATCAACAAAAGCAAAACGAGGATAATGGAATGTAGTCGAATTAAGTCGGGTGATGCTGAGGGTATTAGATTAGGAAATGAGACACTTAAAGTAGTATTTGGGGAGCAAAATAACTGATGATGATCGAAGTAGGGAGGTTATAAAATGTAGACTGGCAATGGGAAGGAAAGCGATTCTGAAGAAGAGAAATTTGTTAATATCGAGTATAGATTTAAGTGTCAGGAGGTCGTTTCTGAAAGTATTTGTGTGGAGTGTAGCCATGTATGGAAGTGAAACATGGACGATAAATAGTGTCGACAAGAAGAGAATAGAAGCTTTCGAAATGTGGTGCTACACAAGAATACTGAAGATTAGATGGGTAGATCACATAACTAATGAGGAGGTGTTGAATAGGATTGGGGAGAAGAGAAGTTTGTGGCACAACCTGACTAGAAGACGGGATCGGTTGGTAGGACATGTTCTGAGGCATCAAGGGAACACCAATTTAGTATTGAAGGGCAGCGTGGAGGGTAAAAATCGTAGAGGGAGACCAAGAGATGAATACACCAAGCAGATTCAGAAGGATGTAGGTTGCAGTAGGTACCGGGAGATAGAGTAGCATGGAGAGCTGCATCAAACCAGTCTCAGGACTGAAGACCACAACAACAACAATGTTAGGTGACTCACCCTGTATATGGAGGGATATCTTAACCGTAAGAAATTACATGTCCCTGAGACATACTCTCACCTTTATCTTTGATATGAATACAGGCCAGATCAATGACTAAAATTTGGACGAGGGTTGGGATTAGAACCCAGATCCCTGCTGAATAGGTACAAACACTAACCACTGCGTTAACCTGTCACTGCTCCTAGCTTTAGTGTGTATCTCTACATAATACAAAACCAATTTCACGCCTCAGCCCGTCTCCATATTCCCCATCTTAACTATATCAGTATTGCAGAGGCTCTCCTATAATGGAATAGGACCTTAGCATTGAACACATTGCAGATAATCCTGGCTGCAACTCTGGTGTAAATTATATATTAACAATAGGAAACTGTATGTTCCTGAGACACATTAAGTCTCAACATCATCTGTGATAATGATGGTGGGCCGCTGCAAAAATGGTTCAAATGGCTCTGAGCACTATGGGACTTACCATCTGAGGTCATCAGTCCCCTAGAACTTAGAACTACTTAAACCTAACTAAACTAAGGGAATCACGCACATCCATGCCAGAGGCAGGATTCGAACTTGCGACCGTAGAGGTAGCGCGGTTCCAGACTGAAGCTCCTAGAACCACACTACCACACCGGCCGGCGATGGTGGGCCGGGGCGTGAACGTGTTTGTATTGGAGAGGGAGACGTACTAGGGAAATCTATGCAGCTGTGTTAGCTGTAGCGCCAGGCTGGTGCAGTGGTTAGCATATTTTCCTAGTGAGGAGGAGACCTGGATGTGAATACCGGCCTTGGTAAAAATTTTAATTCATTGCTTTGGCCTGTAGTCATTCTCATGGATAAAGTTGAGACTTAATGTGATTCTGGAACATACAGTTTCACAAGATTAATATAAATCCCGTACCTCAGGTACAGTTTCATTCAAGGTGCTATTTCAGTGTCGGAGAGCCTCAGCAATACTGGTGCGAGTTAAGATGGGTTACATCAAGGTGAGCTCAGGCGTGAATTGGAGTTTGTGTTAAGGACAGAGACATACTAGGACGGTCCATGCAGTCGTGACGGCTGCAGTGGCGAGGTTATGCAGTGGGTAGTGTATTTTCCGTGAGCAGGAGACTCAGGTTCGAATCCCAGCGTTGCTACAAATTTTAATTCATTGTTTTGGTCTGTATTCATTATCATGGAAGGATACCGTATACGATTGTGATCGTTCTCGGTCGACTGACATGGGCCATGTGCTCCACTTTTTGGAGTCTTTATATATTGCTTTTGACATAAGGATGATAGAACAGTTTTGTAGAACTACTTGTCGTGGAATAGTTCGATATTGGTTCAAGCTTTTCATTCTCACTCAAGCAGTATCTTGTTGATGGTGGAATGGTATTTCGTGGTCCTAACTGACCCGCCACAGGACGCTGAAAAAACGAACGTATATCATTGTTTTGTGTTATTAACTACATTTAAATTATGCAAGCTCAGAGCAGTTGTTTTACATAGTTTCCCGTTTTAGAGACGCAGCTATTACTTTTTTTTAATTACTTGACCAGTCTTCGCTTATTACCAAGATCTGGAAAATATTCCATAAGAAATCAAGCGAAGTAATTTTATTCAATACACGCGAGGAAAGAGCAATTCTTTGACTGTGCTACCAACAGCACTAGAGATAATATGCTGCACTATAGAGCCAGCATTGCAGTAACAGTCCAGAAGTGGAAATGAGCGTTTGGCGTCATCGGCCGGGAGGCCCCTTACAAGGCAGGTCCGGCCGCCTTGTTGCAGGTCTTATTACGAGGGCAGTTCAATAAGTAATGCAACACATTTTTTTTCTCGGCCAATTTTGGTTGAAAAAACCGGAAATTTCTTGTGGAATATTTTCAAACATTCCCGCTTCGTCTCGTATAGTTTCATTGATTTCCGACAGGTGGCAGCGCTGTACGGAGCTGTTAAAATGGCGTCTGTAACGGATGTGCGTTGCAAACAACGGGCAGTGATCGAGTTTCTTTTGGCGGAAAACCAGGGCATCTCAGATATTCATAGGCGCTTGCAGAATGTCTACGGTGATTTGGCAGTGGACAAAAGCACGGTGAGTCGTTGGGCAAAGCGTGTGTCATCATCGCCGCAAGGTCAAGCAAGACTGTCTGATCTCCCGCGTGCGGGCCGGCAGTGCACAGCTGTGACTCCTGCAATGGCGGAGCGTGCGAACACACTCGTTCGAGATGATCGACGGATCACCATCAAACAACTCAGTGCTCAACTTGACATCTCTGTTGGTAGTGCTGTCACAATTGTTCACCAGTTGGGATATTCAAAGGTTTGTTCCCGCTGGGTCCCTCGTTGTCTAACCGAACTCCGTAAAGAGCAAAGGAGAACCATCTGTGCGGAATTGCTTGCTCGTCATGTGGCTGAGGGTGACAATTTCTTGTCAAAGTTTGTTACAGGCGATGAAACATGGGTTCATCACTTCGAACCTGAAACAAAACGGCAATCAATGGATTGGCGCCACACGCACTCCCCTACCAAGAAAAAGTTTAAAGCCATACCCTCAGGCGGTAAAGTCATGGTTACAGTCTTCTGGGACGCTGAAGGGGTTATTCTGTTCGATGTCCTTCCCCATGGTCAAACGATCAACTCTGAAGTGTATTGTGCCACTCTTCAGAAATTGAAGAAACGACTTCAGCGTGTTCGTAGGCACAAAAATCTGAACGAACTTCTCCTTCTTCATGACAACGCAAGACCTTACACAAGTCTTCGCACCCGAGAGGAGCTCACAAAACTTCAGTGGACTGTTCTTCCTCATGCACCCTACAGCCCCGATCTCGCACCGTCGGATTTCCATATGTTTGGCCCAATGAAGGACGCAATCCGTGGGAGGCACTACGCGGATGATGATGAAGTTATTGATGCAGTACAACGTTGGCTCCGACATCGACCAGTGGAATGGTACCGTGCAGGCATACAGGCCCTCATTTCAAGGTGGCGAAAGGCCGTAGCATTGAATGGAGATTACGTTGAAAAATAGTGTTGTTTAGCTAAAAGATTGGGGAATAACCTGGTGTATTTCAATGCTGAATAAAGCAACCCCTGTTTCAGAAAAAAAAAGTGTTGCATTACTTATTGAACTGCCCTCATACATTCGACGCCGCATTGGGCGACCTGCGCGCCGGCTGGGGATGAAATGATGATCAAGACAACACAACACTCAGTCCCTGAGTGGAGAAAATCCCCAACCCAGCCGGGAATCGAACCCGGGCCCCTTACGGCGGCAGTCCGTCATGCTGACCATTCAGCTATCGGGGTGGACAGTCCAGAAGTAATACTGTGAAGTGCAACGTGTTCAAAAAAAAAAATCTAAACGCAATATGTTTTAATTTTTGCTGACGTTCGGAGGGGTTAACTGAACGTTTATGCTAACAATAAGATCAATAACTGCAAACTAAGAAATTGACGAAAAGACGACGGAAATTAAATTACATACTCCATTTTTTACAGAAAATACTCGTGTTTTTATGCCTCAAACATCGCTGCAAAAATGAAAATACCTGATCAGTTTTAAATGATTTCGTGTTCTTAAGATGTCTTAGAACCAGGTCTTCTTGGGTGTTGAGGCCTGCCTATTCGTCATTGATTGCCTACAGTTTCGTGGCCTACATTTACGACCTAGGTTTATGTGGCAAATTCTTCTCGTTCCGTCGCCCCATACTGACAGTAGTCTCAATAATTATGTATGAAGTCAATCATTTCATCTGAGGATCCAGAAGGAACAACTGTTCTGCACCTGAATGAGAATAAAAGCTCCCGACAGCCATTATTCTAAATTTACCAAAAACAATCAACATAAAAATGCTCTGATCAATAATAACAGTACCCACACAACCCTGTCACAGTTACAGCCATGTTCTAATACTCAACTTTTACCTCACTCCGAAAGCTGTGGTTAGTTGGAGTTATACAGAAGATAAGTTTTACACATAACGGGCACCAACATCACTTCAGATTTTTTCATTGCAAGAGTGATCTCTATCTGTAACCTAAACCCATACACAGTGCCGATAAGGTTGCCAACAAACGGTTTCTACACACGAATGCACTGTACCTGCTAAAGCTACCTTCAAATTTATTCCTCTGCGAACGCAATGAAGGTAGGGCGATTAGTTGATTACAGTGCGTGACAGAAGAGAATGTTTGAGCACGTGATACTAGAGAGGGTTGTTCTTGAGAGTAAATATCTCACAAAATCGTGGCTTTGTAACTCTTTCAATTCACCTAAAGTTGCCGTCTGTTGCAACAAATGTATTTTGAAAATGATTTACTGAGATCGCATACACAATTATGTCTGCGAATTACAGTTTGAAAGAATCGCTTGAAAGCACGCCAGTATTCTATTAGGTACCTTAGCAAACTGAGCTTTCCTTGTGGAAGATATGAAAATATGTTTCGTTATCACATATACTACAATTTTTGAGTAATTAACTTCTTGCAATATGTTTATAGAAACGATAGGTGTTATTTCAAACTGCTTTGACTATTGATGTATTGTCCTAAAACAACTAATTATTTCATTTTGATAGAGAGAACAAACGAAAGAGCTTTAGTTCGTGCAGACGAAACGTTTGAGACATTCTTCTGGCAATTCATGATAACTGTACAGTTTAAGAAAACTAATTTCCTGACAGACTCGGAGCAATTATTGTTGCAAGTCGTAGACACAATCATTTTCGTAGCACTTACAAAATTGTTAATGTGTATCGAGAATTTCAGTCATGTGATTACGAGACACCATATTGTGAATGACTGTGCGACTATCCTAAAAGTCATTCACAGTGCAAAGCTGCGGTAGGATTTGTCTGCGGCATTTGTAAGTGAGACCACCTTTTCCTTGTAGCTTAACTCGTAAACACTTCTGGTGGCTTATATTTTTAGTCTTCATTTCGTGAATAAATTTACTTTAAAACGATACTTAAGTACGATATATTTATGTACTTGATCTACCTCGTGTTTTCCCATTTAGTTGACAATCATAGACACCTGATTATGTTGATTCCCAATGTATATGTAAGAGTGATGTGTGTGGGAATGAAATTATTATGCATAACTGGACGGTACTGAATACGTTCTGCTTGTGAATCTGGTCGCATAATGGAGCGACTAACATCATAACAATGCTTTTAGGTTTCAAGTACATTCAGGAAACATTCTTCTTCCTTCATATAAATTTATGTGATAGAATTTAGGACCCTCGACACTTTAGTCATTAGCACTCACATTGAGGTGAATGTGGTTTAAACGGAGAGACATAAAAAAGTGCACTATAAATACACGTAAATTCTTCCTGAAATATTAAAAAAGACACAGAGGGTGGTGACAATATTGGATGTTCAGCATTTCTTTGATGAAACTTATTATAAGACAGGGAAGGTAGAGCGGAGATGCAGACTACATAAGGTACACAGGATTGACGAAATATTAACTCAGGTGGGTAGTATGCGAACATAGTCTTTCATTGTCGGAATCTATTTCAAAAGAATTTGTCTAGGTGTGTGATGTGATAAAACTATCGACGTTTCGACGACAATTCCCGGATTCGTCTTTCCTAATATGGTTTCACATGGTCATCCCATTTCATATACCTTGAAAGTTTTAGTAAATACTTACACCTGTGTCGTCCTAGAGATGTTAAACGCTAATTTTGTAAGCAGATACTACACGGTTCATTCTCTCTTTATAGGAATTATGTTGCACGTACCCACATTCACAGTGAACTACCACTGATTACACTACGCGCAAAATTTTCAGAATATTTCTGTAAGTCCTTGCGCTCACCTAACAACAATACTTTCCTGTTCAATACTGCATCTTCAGCGAACAGTGTTCTAGTACCGTCTGAGAAACTGAGGAACCTATACGTTTCCTTCGACCAGTCGAAATCCTATTACCGTTTCCGCGTGATGTTCGCCGTCCAGTAAACTGTACTGAGTTCTATTAGTCAAATTTTATCAAGTCAGTCATATAGTTGCGTAGATACTCAGTGCGACCGTATTTTGGTTAGTAGTTGGTGATGTGAAACAGCTTCTAACGGCTGACGGAATCAAGGAAGAATGAATATACCTCTTCTTTCTGCAAAGTACTGTGTATTGCTAAGGCAATGTGCCTTTGACATTACTGGTACGTGTCTGAATCACTGCCGATACTTTGAGAGAAGTTTGTTACCTTAAATCAAGCCACATTCTTCTAAGCTTGGAATGTGTTCTAGGTTCCTCCAACAAAAGTCACTAATGTTGGCCTGTAATTCCGTACATCGGATCTCTTACGCCTTTTAGAAAAAAGAGTTATCGTGATCTTTTCCTGTCACACAGGGCTATTCACTGCAAGAATATCAGCTATAAAAGAAGATATATCCGTGATGTATTCGACATAAAATCTAACAAGAATTCCATCACGATCTAGTGTCCTGTTCACTCTATTTAGTTTTTCAATACCAGTGCCAATACCATTTACGACATTTATGAAATTTGGCGACTGTCAGATATTGTCACGCTGGTATCCTCTTGTGTAAATAGAAAACCTGAATTTAAAAGTTTTACTTCTTGCCGGCTGTCTTCAAAATTGACGCTAAACGGTTCGACGACAGACTGAGCCGAGGGTTTGGCTCCATTTATTGACTTTACTCGTGAACAGAACTCTTAGGCTTTTCTAGTAAATTTTTCGGCGGAATTTGATTGTGAATATTTTAGGCTTCACGAATGGCCCTTCTTGAAGATGAACAAGTTACTGTTGTACTTTCTCCTTTAGTATCCCTGAAATCTTTTGTACAGTGTCTCCGTTTTCTCAACATTCTACGAGTGGAACTATTAAACAAGTTTCAGCCTTTCGGTATTTAATTACTTTATTTGGAGCGTACTTACTCAGACCACAGTTTATAACATCTGTTACCACAGCCGTTCTGCTTTTTCAAGATTTGATTTAAATGATC
Organism: Schistocerca cancellata; assembly: GCF_023864275.1. Classification (NCBI taxonomy): domain Eukaryota; kingdom Metazoa; phylum Arthropoda; class Insecta; order Orthoptera; family Acrididae; genus Schistocerca; species Schistocerca cancellata. Next base: position 981,216,642 of record NC_064626.1, on the reverse strand, counting down.
TCAGTTCGAATTCAAAATAATATCACTTCGATGAAACACGTTTATTCTCCTAGCTTTCCTTATGAACATTTTACCTTTAGTGATCACTGTTCCTGCTACTATATCACGACGCTAATTGTGTCATTTATGACACTCCTGAATCGATCTGATTTGTTTGTCCCAAGGTCTAACATATTTATATGACATGTCTGGAATAACAGATACCATCTGTGACCATGCAGCTCGTTAGAATGAAATTACAATGAGCTGAATACCCCTAGTTGCATACAGGCGTTGACATAATTCAACGGGGACAGTTGAAAATGTGTGCCCCACCCGGGATCTCATGCTTACATGGCCGATGATCTATCCATCTATGCCCCCAAGGACACATAGGAGAGTGCGACTGCAGGGCCTTATCTCTGGCACACCTCCAGTGAGACCCACATTCCAAAATTATTGTCCCGCTCTATATTCGTAGCGCCCCTGCCCGTTATACTCATTACGGGCGGCTTTTTTCCGATTCCCGTAAGAGTTCGGGCACTGTTTGTGCATCCACACCGAAGAAGATGGTCAAATGGCCGGTGAACATTAACTATATATATATATATATATATATATATATATATATATATATATATATATATATATATATATATATATATATATATATGTGTGTGTGTGTGTGTGTGTGTGTGTCGGGGCACACATTTTCAACTGTCCCCGTTGACTTATATCAAGATCTGTATGCAGCTAGGGGTATCATTTAATTGTAATTTCATTCTAACGAGCTGCATGGTTGGACATGTCCGAAAGGATAGATACCACCTTCATACAAATATATATATAGTTAGGGCTTCAGCCGTGCATGTCTAATGTTCCCGCCATCATCTATTTTACACCCTGTTTTTAATGTACTTACTACGTTAATTTAAATTACTACTCACACTGAGTTGCTGCTTTGCCTGACTGTGAGCGGCGCTAGCAGCGCATATCGATATATCCCCTCTCGTAGTATCTTTGCTCGACTTCTACTACTTCCCTGTCGTTGTCTGTCGTAAGCGAGTTCGGGTCTGCCAGTTAGTTGGAACGCGTCTGGAGCGCAGTCCACACCAGCCACTCGGGGAGTGGCAATGCAGTTGGGTTGGAGCGGTGAGGTCTGCGTCGACATGGTTCACCCGACCCTTCCCACCACGCATCACTTGAGCCGGGCCATGGTCTTGGTCGATCGTCGGTCGGTCGTCCTACCTAACGACGCGTTTTCGCTCGCCGGTCGTTCATGAGTCGGCTGTGGGTGTTTGCATCGACTCCCGATTTGTCTTCGATTGTTCTTAGTTACTGTTGAGTATCGTTCAAGTCTTCGTGCAAGTGCTTGTCAAACTGTGTGTGTAGTTGGTGTGATTTCCATTGACAACCTGTTTTAAATATTTTCGGCGTACTGGCTCTGAGAGGTCGATCTTCTCATCGGGCGACGTTTAACTGGTTCTTTCAGCGCTTCTGGGGCCCTACAGTTACCATCTTGTGGAACTTGGGTTGGTCCTTTCCTGGTGCGGGGATGTCGGTTAGCCAGTGGGCGTAATTCCTCTGCATGGTTGGGTTCCAGCCAGTAGTTCCACCGTCGTGTGCCTGGAAGTGAGTGGGAGACGCACCAGCAGTGCAGTCGCGACGGAGTAGCAGTTGCGGACGGACCAGTAGGCGGTCGGTCGGTTGCTGCGGACCAGGGTAGTTATCTCCGCGTGGTGCAGCCGGCTGGGTCCGCTGGCAGTCCCTGCATAGTGCCAGAGCTTGTGTGGAGCTGTCGGATTGCTACGAACTTGACTGTTCACCGTCCCAGGACATCAAAGTTGAGTAGTGGCTTCAACTACCCAAGCCACGTCCATTAATGTTGTGAGGTTCGTTTCGGTGTCTCACTGTTTGGGAGATTTTTCTCTGAGTAACACGGAGTGTTTCTATTTCTGAAATTTAGCCGCCATCCGGTGCAATTAACTATGTTGGTTGACTACAATTCAAGAGCATCAGCTGAATTTTCTGCATTCTGGCCGCTAGTGTTTTGGTTACCTGCCCTGGCCACTAACGTAATTTCTGGCAGCGTCTTATCCTCACCTGTTGTCACTGCCCAACATGGTGTGTAGTTTTGACAGCTAATACATATTACATTGTGGATAATCACCTTCGTAACTTTTGTGGTTGAGCTCTCATGTACCGATTGGTGGCAAGCAAGTCGTTTTGTCGGTCGGTCCGTGGCTTTCCCCTGGTTGGGCTCACCTCCTGTCTCACCGAAGTGGACTAGGGCAGACCGACCTCCTTGGAGGCTTCCGAGTGTCGTTTTCTTTATTGTCCTTCTCACCGGTGCTTAATTGTCTGTTTATAATCCATCACAGCCAATGATTTAAAAAATTCTAGCTATTACTGGATTTTATGTATTTTTTATCTTGAATTTTGGAAAATAAATTGTGGGCGTTCAGCCCCTTAAATACTTATTCTAAAAAAAAGAAAAAAAATTGCGGCCTTCTGCCTTTGAAAGGTTAAGGTAATTTATTTTAAAATCTTGAAAATTTTACTGTCTGTCTTCATCCGTTTGTATTGCATCTTGTTTATGTTCGGCTATTCACCCTTGCCTTGATGCTCTCGGCCTCACTGTGAATATATATGTTAATGATTTTATTTGCTATTTTAACTGCATATTTTTACCACTTGAGATTTATTTTGTTGCTTTAAGATTTCTTGTGTGAAAGCCTTCAGTCGTTAAATAATTGCCTTTTTGAAACTCGTAGTTCTAAAGGTTCGGCTATGTGCCGTTTTGGTTTAAAGGTGTTACTAAAGTACAATAAATTACAATTTAAGGTGAAACTGACCCCGACCTTATTTGGCCCTTTCCACAATCCTAATCACATGTTCTGCCCCGCGGGTTTAGTGGGAGTTTCAAGGATCACCGGCAATTTTACTATCTTCTTCTGTGCGGATGCACAAACAGTGCCTGAACTCTTACGGGAACCGGAAAAAAGCCGCGAGTAATTAGTATAATTGACAGGGGCAGTATGAATATAGTGTGGGATGAAAAATTAAATATGTGGGTCTCATGGGAAGTGTGACAGAGATAAGTCCCTGCAGTCGCACTATCCTCTGTGTCCTCTTTGGCTCAGATGGATACAGCCTTTGCAAAGTAAGCAGGCGATCCCGCGTTCGACTCCCGGTCGGGGCACACATTTTCAACTGTCTCCATTGACTTATGCAGCTAGGGGTATTCATTTCATTGTAATTTCATTCTAACATATTTCTTGCTCGTGTAAATTTTCGGAGTAGCTGTTTGAGGCAGTTGTCAGACAGAGATTCCTGTATTTCTTCGCATGATTGTTTTTTCTTACCACCTATAATGCCCTCGGCGTGGTTTTCACAGTTGGTTCTGGGATGTTAAAGTCATAACCTATCACGACCGTACTCGTAGGGTATTTCATGCTGGCCGGGGTAGGGTATCAATTTATAACTTGAAATTAATCTGCATTAATAAAGGTTTGAGCACCGAAGATCAACCTGAGAGCACTATTCACTCATCACCACAATAAACAGCTGTTTTATTATGCAGCATTCCATTAAAAATTGAGCCACTGCACACAACGGAACACCATCACATTGAAATAACACCGCGTATTCCTGATTATATTTGTTAAATAGAGCCGGCCGCTGGTGGCCGAACGGTTCTAGACGCTTCAGTCTGGAACCGCGCGACCACTACAGTCCCAGGTTCGAATCCTGCCTCGGGCATGGATGTGTGTGATGTCCTTAGGTTAGTTAGGTTTAAGTAGTTCTACGGTCTAGGGGTCTGATGACCTGAGATGTTAAGTTCCATAGTGCTCAGAGCCATTTGAACCATTTCGTTAAATAGAGGTCACCTAATCATGGGAGGAATTGTAGGAATTAGCTTTCATAAATGGAAGTCGATATCGAATTGCCGTCTGTTTACTCAAATCCCCGTCATTTTCCGATGTGATGCTTGAAAAACATTGACAGCGTTGGGAAGACTGAAAGAAGAACTAAATCAGCGCAATTCGCATTTTCATATAAACAGGAGATATAATCCAATGAACTCTACATCGATTCAGCATCGAAGATGCACAAGCAGTCAGGTAACCAGAGAACGGAGTCAGTAATGAAAGTAACACCTCATGAAAATAGCAAAAGCGCCACTTACATATTCAAACTGCACAGTCAGCATGGGACGGCAGCCAACATGCGAATCGTATTTGGCACGGGGCGATTTCCAGGAAGTCAGAAAAGAAAGATAACCGACAAGAGGTGAGTCCAAGAAAACGAATGATAAGAGTTTTCTTTATTTGTATCGCTGCAGAAGTTTCCCTCATATGGTCTACAAACATGCGTAAATTATTTCAAAGGTTGGTGCTCAGTTTGAATAGTCTTTTATTACTGGGTGATGCAGTATACGCAGTCTTCCAGAAGGGGAGGAAGTACACAGGATACACCAACCAGAAAACAGTATTGAAAAGGTGCCAAATTTTTCACTTTTAATGTGAGCAGAAAGGCAGGATACTTGTTGGAATTCACGCTTAATAGATACTTGGTACATCTCAAGTAGGCACTTGAGGACTAAGACACTGCCCCAGCTGCGCGTCAGCGATTAATTCCAGGAAACCGAACCTTCAGAATATGCCGAGCAGGCCTTGGGAATATTCCCAGGCCTCCCACTCAACCTGCGGCCAGTTTCAAGCTTCAAATCCACAGAACAGATGGCATATCCTGGAATCTGCAACTTCGTGTGAGAACCTTTCACCCACAACCCAACAGTCAGTACCACACTCTTTGTACGTAACATCAAATAAAACTGATCTGGTGCAGGGACGAGAAACGATCTATACCAGTCATGTTACAAACTATCCGACCCATGTGTCTCAATGTTGACGTCACTGAAAACATATCATTAGTAATCTAAGTCCATCGTCCCTGGTTTCTTTTGTCGATATCAGTTCGCTATCTGTTTCGTTTCGGATCTCAGTAGACCTAATGCTTCTGCTTGACACTGTCAACACTCCTCTTCCCGCCTGTTGTACGTTCCAAGTACTGCCGAAAATTTCCCCACTCCATCTCTGAACCAACTCTCAGTTCATAGTATTGTATGTGAGCGACTTCCTTCTGTGAAAGACGTGAGCGCTGAGATTTTGCTGCGAATGGTCCAGCAATTAACAATTAATATTTTGAAACTTTCACTCTACGCATTTTCTGTCCAGTCTGTAGGAGTAATTTTCTCATCTGATATTCGCTTATTGAAAGGGACCTCAGCGTTTTATCTAAGAAGTGTATTTCACAAGTACTTTGCCGCCCAGGTTGCAGTATACCTAATTCATCCAGGGATACTTAAAAAATCTTAACTGTTTTACGTAGGCCGAGGAATTTACAGTCGATCTCGTCACAGAATTGGCGAGACTTGTAGTTTATACATTCCACTCTGCTCCTGACCAGAGGATTACTACCAGTCCTCGGAGCCGATGCTGAAAATCGTAAGTGCGCAGACCCCACACGAGTAAGACTAACTACCCTCACCACTTCCGCCATTCTCCGGAATAAGCATCAAATGTGCTCAGAAACTGGACGGCAGACGTCGTTGGTGCCGACGTGAGCGACGATTCACAGCTGGCTGCAATCTGCCCTGTGAATTCCTTCCTTGATGGCTTTGCGGATAATTCCTCCCGCACACACACCTAGCGGAGGTTAGGTTCGTTCGCTCCCATAACGCTACTTTACTAAGAGGGCCATGACGAACCTAACATGGGAGCTGCCTGCCCCGACAACCCCTACTTTAGCTTTTGTGGGTGTCCTGCCCGCGACTGAGGAGAGACCGTTGTAGGAGAGGGAGAGGCATAGTCCGCGAGCCAGATCTTTGCGTTAACTTGTGTCTTCCAACGACAAGTGGAAGAAAAGAATAAAGGAAGGAAGGAATATTGGGTTCAACGTTCCGTCGATATCGAGGTCATTAGAAGTTCAGATTGTGTCAAGGATGGGGATCGAAATCGGCCGTGCCCTTTCGAAGGAAGCCTCCCGGCATTTGCCTGGAATGATTTTGTGAAATCACGAAAATCCTAAATCCGGATCGCCGGACGCATGTTTTAATCGTCGTACTCCAGAACGCGTGTCCAGTTTGCACCACCTGGATGGATTGGAAGGAAGGGAATTAAACTCAAACTACATTGTGCTTACGTAAATACTACACCCGGAGCAATGCACAAACTTGACCCGCTGCTGCTGCGGCACTTGCTTTACCTCGTGCTGATAACGTGATCTGAGCCTCTATTGGAAGTTATTTAAATGCAATATGTTGCACAGCCTGAGTTGCTCTAACGTACTTTGCAATGTCCTTCAAATATGCATGTACGTCTGTATTGAAATACACATTAGAACAACACAGGCTCTGCAATATAGTAAAAAAAAAAATGACAATGAGCGTACGGTATCGTTGGGCGTGAGGATCCATCCGGGAAAGTTCGGCCGCTAAGTGCAAGTTTTATTTCTGTCGAAGCCACACTGGGCGACATGCGCGCCGGTGACGAGGACGAAATGATGATGAGGACAACACAACACCCAGTCCTCGAGCGGACAAAATCTCCGATCCGGCCGGGAATCGAACCCGGGCTCGTTTGCATGGAACGCCAGCACGTTACCACCGAGCTAAGCCGGCGGAATGCAGTAAAGTATTTCACGCCTAATGACTGGGCTTCGACTTTAATCATAGTGCTTTACCTGCACGGGAGTCACAGTATCTGTGCGGTTACAGGATGTAGTACAAAGCTGTGACAAATGGAAGTTTGGATCGGTCTGGGGAGCGTATCTGGGCGGCCCAGGCGGTCAAGGTGACCGCTCGCGTCAAGCGGAAGGTCAGGGTTTGAGTCTCGGCCCGTGTGCAAATTTTCATTGTCACCATTGCGCAATGCAGACCAAGTTTAGCGATATTCGCATATGCGAATATGATTCTCGTATTTAAATGTAGCTGGCTGAGACTGCACAGTGGATACACCAGTGCCCGTCAGATCACTGAAGTTAAGCGCTGTCGGACGTGGCCGGCACTTGGATGGGTGACCAACTGGGCCGCCATGGGCTGTTGCCATTTTTCGGGGTGCACTCAGCCTCGTGATGCCAATTGAGGAGCTACACGATCGAACAGTAGCGGCTTCCGTCATAGAAAACCATCATAACGACCGTGAGAGCGGTGTGCTGACCACACGCCCCTCCTATCCGCATCTTCATCTCACGATGACACGGCGGTTAGATGGTCCCCATGTGGCCTGATGACGTAGTGCTTTTGGGGCTGAAACTGAATCAGTTGACGTTCGTGGTAAAAGCTGATGTTTAGTTATTCTATATGTCAAATGCGCAATAGCCTAAATCCGATAAACGCTGAAACAAACGTAGAAATTACGCACAACGCACATCAGAAACTACTTGCTGCTTACTTCCAAAAAAGCATGTGAGAAGAACTAAAGCAAGGGTATTGCACGATCTTGGGCTGTTACCGCTAGTGCAGGACGGGCTGTACCTAGTCCAACAGTGCAGGAACTGAGGCATGCATGAAATATAGAGTAGCGTGTGGGCAGAATTGCGTTTCATGAGCCTCAAGCGAACAGACTGCACAGTCGGTATTCTTAAAATAGAGGGTAACTAAAAATGTCTGCGCATTCAACCAGTAGACAAGTTCCGAGTAGGGATGATTGAAAAAATTTTAGTTCCTGAACAGTTCTGAACCTCACTATATCTGAGTCTTCCTGGTCAGTTACGTTAGCTGAAGCAACGGCCTAAGTAATCATTAACTACCTACCTCACTTCCTAACTATGGAAATCACGTTGGTTGTACCATGTCTGGTAACACCATTACAGTTCCACTGACAGCGCGGCATTGCACTGTTGAGCCGTTATTGTGTGATTACCGCACTCCACATAGGGACGCATTTCAGTTATTAAACACATAACAAATGTCATTCATCAGAGTGTGGACTAGAAGCATTTCAAATTCGTCGTTACACTCTTGCAAGTAAACTACATGGAGTTAAAAATGTTCAAATGTGTGTGAAATCTTATGGGACTTAACTGCTAAGGTCACCAGTTCCTAAGCTTACACACTACTTAACCTAAATTCTCCTAAGGACCAAACACACACACCCATGCCCGAGGGAGGACTCGAAACTCCGCCGGGACCAGCCTGGCGTTAATAGTATGAGACTAAGTCATACTCATTTTAAGCATTTTGGTGACACTTAAAAACAATTCATATTTCCTGTGGCGCCTGTTGATTGGCCTCAAAGGCTTGTGACGCAGTTGCTGTGGTTTCAGTGCCTAACGATTACATATTTTATTTCGGAGTGAAAAATTACGTTATAGTGTTCACTATACTTCATTGCAAAAGAGAACTTGCCTGAGGAAACAAATTGTGGAAAGGTCACCTAAGACGCTGAAGTGCCACTAAGTGGATTAGCTTCCACTGTACTTAGCCCCACAATATTTACTTCACCTTTAACAAAAAAAAGGGAGACCATCGAAGTTGCGGTTTAAAATATGTTTTATTCTACGAGTGGTGTCAACCATAAGATTATCTTCTAGTGAACCAGGATTCTATAAATGCACAGTAAGTTGATACAGCGCAATATCACATAAGTATTCGACATGAGATTACGTTAATGTTGTTAAGATGTGGTTTTGCCATTTCCATTTGCCCTGTCCCGAATTCAACTATGTCCAGTAGATGTTGATTTGAGAGGTGTGCCGCATGTTCTGATAGTTTTGCCGGTAACGAGCTTAACCATGAATTTTTCGTCGTTTGCCGCAGTGAAATACTCAGAAATGTCATTCTTTTGTTTGGAGTTTAATAACGTGGTTGTTGGTAAAGTGAAGAGATGGTTTAATACATCAATTGAGGCAATGAATCAGCTGCAATTTTTCCTTAGCGAATAACTACACTCATGCTCATAACTTAACGATAATGTTGATACATGGTGAAACAACGCTCTGGTGGGCGGTTTGCGGGTTTAAATCACCTCGGAGTGTGACCATGCGGTGCATTTGACCTGCGGACGTCGCACGGTGGTGCTGACAGCAGTCCACATACGCAGAGGTGTGTTGGTGCACGTGAGAGTACGGTGCAGCGAGTAAGCGTGCAGACGTTTTCAAACGTGCTAATGGTGACTTTGTGTTTAAAATGGCTCATAAAACACGTATTGACGACATTATGAGGGGTAGAATACTAGGGCGACTGGAGGCTGGTCAGACACAGCAAGTCGTAGCACGGGGCCCTCTGTGTGCCACAAAGTGTGATCTTCAGATTATGGAAACGATTCCAGCAGACAGGAAACTTGTCCAGGCGCTACAGTACGGGACGTCGACAGTGTACAACACCACAAGAAGACCGACATCTCCCCATCAGTGCCCGCAGACGGCCACGGAGTACTGCAGGTAGCCTTGCTCGGGACCTTACCGCAGCCACTGGAACAATTGTCTCCAGACACGCAGTCTACAGACGACTGAACAGACATGGATTATTCGCCCGGAGACCTGCAAGGTGCATTCCACAAACCCCTGGTCACAGGTGAGCCTGTGAAGCCTGGTTCCAAGAACACAGTACATGGTCATTGGAACAGTGGTCCAAGGTTATGTTCACGGACGAGTCCAGGTATAGTCTGAACAGTGATTCTCGCCGGGTTTTCATTTGGCGTGAACCAAGAACCAGATACCAACCCCTTAATGTCCTTGAAAGGGACCTGTATGGAGGTCGTTGTTTGATGGTGTGGGTTGGGATTATAATTGGTGCACGTAGAACCCTGCATGTCTCTGACAGAGGAACAGTAACAGGTCAGGTGTACCGGGACGTCATTTTGCACCAGTATGTCCGCCTTTTCAGGAGTGCAGTGGGTTCCACCTTCCTCCTGATGGATGATAACGCACGGCCCCACCGAGCTGCCATCGTGGAGGAGTACCTTGAAACAGAAGATATCAGGTGAATAGAGTGGCCTGCCTGTTCTTCAGACCTAAACCCCATCGAGCACGTCTGGGATGCTCTCGGTCGAGGTATCGCTGCACGTCTTCAATTCCCTACGACACTTCAGGATCTCTAACAGGCACTGGTGCAAGAATGGGAGGCTGTACCCCAGCAGCTGCTCGACCATCTGATCTAGAGTATACAAACCCGTTGTGCAGCCTGTGAGCGTTTGCATGGTGATCATACCCCACACTGATTTCGGGGTACATGCTCAGGAGACAGTGGCGTTTTGTAGCACATGTGTTTCGGGACTGTTTTCTCAACTTATTACCAATACTGTGGACTTACAGAACTGTGTTGTGTGTTCCCTATGTGCCTATGCTATTAGCGCCAGTTTTGTCTAGTGCTACGTTGTGTGGCACCACACTCTACAGTTATCCTTAATTTATGAGCGCGAATCTAGAACAAGTAGATTTCTCCATTGAGTAGCCAGTCTGTATCGGTGAATGTGTTAATATACGTGACTTTCGTGAATTTCAGAGAGTGACTCTGTTCCACCTCTGCGTATAACCTGTGTGATTTCATGGTAGTGGGATGGTATTTGTATAGCCGATGCGTAAGGTCTGCGATACGCATGAGTCGGCTCCATCTATTGGTTCCTAGATAGTAAAGGGCAAGCTGTGATATAAGGAAAAAAGTAGGCACTTTTTAAAAATCGTATGCAAATTCAAGGATTGAAACTGCCAATTAGCATTACGCTGTCTGGCCCAGCTTCAGGAATTTGGAAAGAGCATTGACGAAAGACATTCTGTTGATTGATTTAGTTTCTGTGGGTTTTGTTTTTGTGTCGTTTTTTATGATGACAAATTTAAGTGATCAACGTGCAGCTGTGAAATTTGGTTTTCTACTCGGTAAGGTTACTGCTGAAAATGTTTTAATGTTGAAAACAGCTTACCAGGGTGACGCTATGGGAAAAACTCAACTGTACGAGCGGTTTGCTCGATTTAAAGATGGCGACATGTCGATTGATGGCGAAGCTGGTTCTGCCGGACCGACGAAAATATTGGAAAAATTCGAGAACTTGTGCTCACAGACCGTCGACAGACAACTGGTCAACTGGCAAAGATAAATGGGTTTTCTTGGAGCTCTTTTCAGTCAAAAAGGACACGATTTGTGGCAGACAGAAGAATGTTTCTTCCAGCGAAACAACGCACCTGCACATACAGCCCTATTTGACAGTTTTTGGCTAAAAATGGCGTGGTTCCGCTACTCTGCGAACCTTATTCTTCTGGCTTGGCTCCATACGACTTTTTCTTATTTCCGCGCAAGGAAAGGGACACGAAAGGACACCAGTTTCACAACATTGAAGAAGTCAAGAAAAAAAGAGGGAGAGGCTATCAGCTATTTCTATAGATGACTATAAGAAAAGGTTCGAATACGGGAAGCAGCGGTGGAACAAATGCATTAGATGTAATTGAGAGTATTTTGAAGAGGATAAGCTTGTTTTGTAAACAATTTGGAAATATATAGCTTTTAACAAATAATTCATGTTTCTTTATGGAACTCTGTCGTATGTATTCGTCCAGCTTGCTTTTCTTATTGTACGTATTGTATGTATCCCCATAATACCTTCATCGTTATGAATGACAATATTAATATCTTTTTTTTTTCAGAATGAAATAGAAAAACTACCAACATCTTACATTCGCTGAGAGTACCATTAACGGCGCTATTTTTCACTCCTGATACAGGCTGTGTGTCACCGAAGCCCCTGTGGCGCAGAAAGATTCCCTCGAGACAGGTAAGAAAAGGCAGCCCGGCCGTACGGATGTACGGATAATGCAGCCCGTGGCCGATTGTGGGGCGGCGCGGTAATGGCGCTAACGAAAACTAATGGCGCGCCGCTAAGTATCAACATTTGTCACATTTATGCGAGTGGCGGCGCCGAGGGTGCGATGCAGGAAGGCGCGGGCTGACGCCGGGCGCCGGCCGCAGTCGTTACGCGGGGCCCCGGGGAGGCCGGATTTGCTTGTGTCTGTGGGGTCCGCAGCTGCCAGACGTGTCGCTGGAAGGCATCAGACTGGAGGGATCAGCCCGCTTACGGATATGCTGGCTTGGCGTCGGCTCTTCCATTAATCTCAGGAGATATGGAAGATTCAGTTGATTATGCGAAAGTCTGTTATTTTCTTGAAGAATTTAAACACTGCTCATCACTGCAGTATTCCACACGCCCACACAGCGGCCTGTTCTACCCCACCGGCCCCTGTTATCCCCAACAATTAATAACAATGCTCTGATGATGGTTTTATAAAAGACAGAAACCAGTCACAAAACGAAACACACAACATACATGCGATGAAAATGTTTTTTTCTTTTTTTTAACAGTAAAGACAGCCCACGGGTTGCAATGGATTTTATAGTCGAATTGACCATGGTCTCGACTTCTAAACTAAGGGAGTCTTCATCAGAATTCATCCTTAAATTTAGAAACAGCTTTTAATGCCTGGGCAGGCAAAAATCTTACAGCTTCAATCATAGCTATTTCTAAATTTAAGGATAAATTACGATGAAGACAGTTTAGGAGTCTAAACCATGGTCAATTCGACTATAAAATCTATTGCAACCAGTGGGCTGTCTTTACTGTGAATATTTTCACGGTTCCTGCACACATCTATGTTTAAAGTTGGGAAACTGTGTTGCTGGAATAATTTTAACGGATAAACTGTTGCGCAACCATACGATCGAAAACATCTTTCTCGTTGGCCATCAGCCAACATTAATACCTCCGTTCTCTGTCCGTCATGCTGTACAGAAAACAGTATGAAAGAAGGTCACCCGATTTATAAATCGTCACTACTATTTGTTAAATGTCAATGGCGGGGTACGACTACCGTGAAAACCATACTCGTACAAAGCAGTGCATCCTGCCTGCCAACAGGGCGGCGTTTCGGGGGTTGGTCGTCTTTTTATAGGGTAGTACATACTGTACATACGTGGTGTGAAATGCCGCCCGTGCTAAAACTGACGTCGTCTGTCACTGGCGAACGATCCCGGAACCCGCAGTCCTACCAGGTGAATCCCTACGTTCGCCTAGAGCCCCCCCCCCCCCCCACCCAAGTTACTCGTAACCAAAGACGAGAATTCCAAGCACTATAAAGCCTCAATAAATGAATGTATTCGTGCACTATCGGACTACAAAATGTTCAGATGTGTGTGAAATCTTATGGGACTTAACTGCTAAGGTCATCAGTCCCTAACCTTACACACTACTTAACCTAAATTATCCTAAGGACAAACCCATGCCTGAGGGAGAACTCGAACCTCCGCCGGGATCAACCGCACAGTCCACGACTGCAGCGCCTGAGACCGCTCGGCTAACCCCGCGCGGCTATCGGACTACAATACATGCTTGATCAAGTCAGAAATACTATCATTTTCGTTCCAAATTTATTAATTCACTCCCCTTTCTGCACAGTTAACAAAAAACAACACTTCAAAATTATTTTCTGTGAGGTTCTTGCGCTTATCAGTCAAAATGTTTTTGTGTGCAGAAAATGATCTTCCTACATCACAAGAAGTTGTTGCCGCAAATTTCAACGAACATACTTGTGACAGCGGCAAGTTCTTCATTCATGGTTTCACCACAAAATACCTTCTTCACAGAACAAAAGAATCCTTAGTCTGGATTCTCGTTTATGACGCAGTATAAATTTGTACCTTGCATACAGGGTGGTGGTAAATTCCCGTTGCAGACTTCTGGGACATGTTGGGGGGAGTGAGTACGTCGTATTTTGAATAGAAACCCCTGCCCGGAATCGTCATCCGACGAGACTACTGAGCATCAAAGTTATACGCGCGGGCGTCTGTAAATGTACGTACATACGGGGTGATTCCCTGATGATGTTACAGACTTTCTAGGATGATGGAGAACGATAAATGTATTAATTTTAAGTAAGGATTCGTGTACCGGAAACGAACGAGTCGAAGTTATAAACAAAAACCGTTCTGATACCTCTGACAGTTGAATACATGTACCGGTTCTTGTGATACGAAGAGTGTAGGGTGGTAACTTTCAGTGGTGGTAGCGTGGACAAAAACGAGAAAAAATGTCCAATAAAAGTGGGCTCTAAATTGTATACCTGAGGAGCTATCACCAATCGTTCATCTTCGCTAATGTGAAACGCATCTCCTCTACTGAGTGTTCATAGCTGTTAAGGTACACAATTTAGAGCCCACGTTTACTGGGCAGTTTTTCTCGTTTTTGTCCACACTACCACCACTGAAAGTTACCAGCCCTACACTCTTCGCATCGATTTAAGTTTAAGCAGAATTAAAATTGCTAGTGAGGTTTGTTGAAATTCCGGAAGACGTTCTGCAACTACGTTATTGTTGCGTGAACCGTGCTACCTGACATAAAAGGCTAAATTCCGTTGTAGCGATGTCAGACGATTGTCGGTTGTTGTTATGGAGAAGTAAATCTGTTTATGAAAAGCGCTCTGCAGAGGGCTATCGGTACCCTTCTGGGAAAATCATCCTATTGTGAGAGCCTTCAGTTTCTATTCCTGTTATTCCCCCCCCATTTTTTCCTTCAGTCCTTATTCCTGAAGAAAAATAAGTATCGTAAAAGTCGAAAATCACGAAAAATTTATACGGAAAAGGATGGATATTATATGTATAATGTCCGCAGTTCGTGGGCTCGCGGTAGCGTCATCGCTTACCGAGCACGGGGTCACGGGTTCGATTCACGGCGGGGTCAGGGATTTTCACGTGCCTCGAGATGATTGGGTGTTGTTTTGTCGTTTTCATCATCATCATTCATCCCCATTACGATCGGAGGAAGGCAACGGCAAACCACCTCCATTATGACCTTGCCTAGTTCGGCGGTGGGGGTCTCCCACATCGCTCCCCTGCGCTCTGTCAAGAAGCATGGGACTTCATTTCCATTCATATGTATAATTAAAATAAAAATTCCTTATATATGCGTTATGCATGTTTATATTCCCATAAAGGTCAAACAATGCAAATATGGATACCAAAAATATACGCATTGGAATCAGAAAGTAAAGAAATAGATGAGTACTAAGTTTGAGCTACGTCAAATGGTCCTATAAAGACATGCCTTTCATAGAATTCTCGTCTATACTTATAACTTAAGCATGAGTAAGATAATGCACCATCCCAATTCTCCTGAACTGTATATGAATCGTTTGAGAGTGACACCAGTGTCAGATGGTGCTGGTTAGGTACCACAAATCATCAGCCCTCATTCATATGGAGCACAACTGGCACACCACGAAGTGAGATACACGTGTCTTGGATCAAGCTCAGCTCAGGCTTCAGCATCTGTGACTCTGGTTGAGCGATAGTTTAACCGTACAGCTCCTAAGTGGTCTCGGTACACCATGGAGTCCATTCTACCGCTAGTGGGGTATCTTTAACTGAACTGGTCCTGAGTGTAATTATTAATATGTAGATTCCCATATTTATAGACGAAACAAGCCTACCGCTGTATATCGCACCCACTCAAAGATCCATCAAAGTACACGAAATTTTTATGGTTACCGCAGTTCGTACGATACTCAGTCTTCTCTGTTATATCACTATTATACAAACATATAGTTTATCACTCTATAAATTGGAAGCAGTGTTAGTGAAACAATGGAGGCAGTGAGCAACGACCGTATAATTTCGTATTCAGATTAAGGTTCTGCACGGTCTGATTAAAACCCACTGTATCATTATGTTCCAGGTTAACAGCATAGCGAATTTATAAAAGAAGTAGTGACGACGTGTGCAGTTTAGGGAATGAAATGAAATTCTCCATCGTTGACACACGGCGGGCCGAGAAAATTTTAAGAAAAATTTTGCTGGATTTCATTTAAACTGTATTACAACTGGCTCTCTCACTTCTAGAACCTGATCATTGATAAAGAATAGATGCTACGAGCTGGACATGGGCTCTTTTCTAAACGTCTGATTTTCTTCAAAGCTTTTTACTTGCTGATCTACGTTAAGTTTCAAATTTGTACATTGTTGCTCTCCATTTTTTCCCGATCGTCACAACGCCCCTCCTGCGATGCTGTTATGCTGCTTGCCTATCAACAACAGAAGAATGGAGAAAGTAGAGGTATTAACTATGTGACGTACTAGTACTGGAAGCTGATAAGATATAACTTTCTTCACGTTCATTGCTTGACGTATTGTATCAAGAGTAAGTTACTCTCGTCTAATAACTATGGAGCTTGTGATATTCCATTGTCTTTGTGTGTTACTGGTCACGGGGTTATCATCCTTCCCTTTGTTGTCCATGAGGAAATCCTTCTTTTTTTGTACTATCTTGTTTTAGCACAATGGAAAGCGGGCATCTGCTATTTCCCCTACTGCGTGGGGTGTGTCGTCCACAGGAAACCGGATTTGCACCTTGCGTAGCGTCGTCAGTACGCCCCCACACATTAGAGAGGCCGGATTTAGCGCCTACGCGGGGGTTCCCCTTAGAAGTGCAGCCACCGCGGGTGGCGGGCCCCGCCGGATGCTACAGGGTCGTGGCCAGTGGGCGTAGGGCCGGGGATTTCCCGGCTGTGGGAACCGCACCGGCCGCCCCCGGCGTTTGGCTGGGGTGAGTGGTGGCTCAAGGCAGAGATAATGCGGCGCCGGCGACCGCTGCAGCCTGTCTCCGGGACCGAGGGCTGTTTCACGAAGGCGCGGTTGCGTGCCTAATATGCTCTACTGGCTCGCGTTGCGAGCGTGTGGCAGAGGGAAGCAACACGCTACTACTGGATAATACCTGTGATGCTACCACTACCAATCAAACTTTTCGCTAAGATATGTGAGTTTAATAGAAATT
Organism: Schistocerca cancellata; assembly: GCF_023864275.1. Taxonomy (NCBI): domain Eukaryota; kingdom Metazoa; phylum Arthropoda; class Insecta; order Orthoptera; family Acrididae; genus Schistocerca; species Schistocerca cancellata. The sequence goes on along the minus strand of NC_064626.1, from coordinate 981,199,849 downwards.
AAAGAAATCTCTAACAAGTGAGTCATTATTTTTGAAGATAAATGTAATAGGAAACGAGAAAGAACGCAAGAAGAAAACATCTTTGTCAGCGCTAAAAGCAAATTTCCTTGGCCATAGTACCGTTTGGTAATATTTAGACGGATGATAAAAACCATCAAGCTCACTGTGAATGAGAAACCTTTTGTGGCCCATAGGTGAATATTGCTCAATAGCGTGCTACCCGATTATATCGGACTCATGCGGTACAACTAGTGTACACAAAGGCGAATGATGCGAATAGTCACAGGCTACTTTGATTAGTGTGTTAGTGTAATTTTGAAAAATTTCAACTGGCAATCGCAGAGAGATGCTGTACATCTCACAAGAACCTGCTTAGAAATCTTCATTAATCGACCTTCTTCTTCAGTTACCTTCGTAACTTTCCTCTAGAGACTGAGCACTTGTCCCATACAGGTGTACAGATAGTAAATATCGCCACACACCGTCCCTAAATGAAACGTGAAGAAATCGTAACATACGATAAATTAAAATTGGCTGTCTGCAACAACTTTTATAGAGATTCTCCTATTGTAGATGTACGAGGTGCATTCAAGTTCTAAGGCCTCCGATTTTTTTTTTCTAATTAACTAGTCACCCGAAATCGATGAAACTGGCGTTACTTCTCGACGTAATCGCCCTGCAGACGTACACATTTTTCACAACGCTGACGCCATGATTCCATGGCAGAGGCGAAGGCTTCTTTAGGAGTTTGTTTTGACCACTGGAAAATCGCTGAGGCAATAGCAGCAAGGCTGGTGAATGTGCGGCCACAGAGAGTGTCTTTCATTGTTGGAAAAAGCCAAAAGTCACTTGAAGCCAGGTCAGGTGAGAAGGGATCATGAGGAATCACTTTTAAGTTGTTATCACGAAGAAACTGTTGCGTAACGTTAGCTCGATGTGCGGGTGGGTTGTCTTGATGAAACAGCACACGCGCAGCCCTTCCCGGACTTTTTTTGCAGTGCAGGAAGGAATTTTTTTCTTCAAAACGTTTTCGCAGGATGCACCTGTTACCGTAGTGCCCTTTGGAACGCAATGGGTAAGGATTACGCCCTCGCTGTCCCAGAACATGGACACCATAATTTTTTCAGCACTGGCGGTTACCCGAAAGTTTTTTGGTGGTGCTGAATCTGTGTGCTTCCATTGAGCTGACTGGCGCTTTGTTTCTGGATTGAAAAATGGCATCCACGTCTCATCCATTGTCACAACCGACGAAAAGAAAGTCCCATTCATGCTGTCATTGCGCATCAACATTTCTTGGCAACATGCCACACGGGCAGCCAGGTGGTCGTCCTTCAGCATTCGTGGCACCCACCTCGATGACCCTTTTCGCATTTTCAGGTCGTGATGCAGGATTATGTGCACAGAACCCACAGAAATGCCATCTCTAAAGGCGATATGTTCAACAGTCATTCGGCGATCCCCCAAAACAATTCTCTCCACTTTCTCGATCATGTCGTCAGACCGGCTTGTGCGAGCCCGAGGTTTTTTTCGGTTTGTTGTCACACGATGTTCTGCCTTCATTAAACTGTCGCACCCACGAACGCACTTTCGACACATCCGTAACTTCATCACCACATGTCTCTTTCAATTGGTTTCACACCACGCAAATTCAGAAAACGAATGATTGCGCGCTGTTCAAGTAAGGAAAACGTCGCCATTTTAAGTATTTAAAACACTTCTCATTCTCGCCACTGGCGGTAAAATTCCATCTGCCGTATGGTGCTGCCATCTCTGGGACGTATTGACAGTGAACGCGGTCTCATTTTAAAACAATGCACATGTTTCTATCTCTTTCCAGTCCGGAGAAAATAAATCGGAGGCCTTAGAACTTGAAGGCACCTCGTAGATAGCAACTTTTACACCAGAGCGCAGTATTATCGCATTTTACCTTTAGATGTCTCCAAAATGTGTGTCTCTCGAAATTTTTCGGCAGTAAGAGACCAAAAGATGTCTATGAGCACACTGCCTGGGAGCACAGTGAATGTCAAGGAACGTAAAATCCTGAACAATCAAACATGGGTAGGTATTGTCTCTCAGCTGTCTATGTACAATCGGTGAAAGAATTTCCGAGACCCTCGCCTGTTTGTTATGTTGAATGGCACAGCTTTACTGTCTGTCACACAGCATAATATACAAGTTGACGAAGTGCTAACAACACACTGACTACAGCCATGAAGTCGAAAACTATCCGAGCGTTGTCAGGCTGTTTTAGATCATGTGGTATACTGTTGTTGATTGCTTTGTTTCTTATGTTTACCTATGTTCAATAAAGTAACTAAAATGGTATTTAGTATGCACTGCATTAACAAAAACGAATCACAACTTATCATGTCGGTGTCTACATTCAGTTCACAGATACATTGACAGATAGGAGTACGATGGAAGTACGAATAGCAGTGTGGGTAGATACGTAACGAAATCCAGTGAAGGAATCATTCAGTGCCACAATTAAGTCATTACAATTGACAGAAGCAGAAAAAGTAGATACTACAAAAGTAAAATTCCTCAAGTTTTCACCTTTAGATCTGCAGTGTAAAGAAGTAAGTTACCAAAAAAACTTATTGGTAAAATGTTTCCTTAAGATTACTTTACTGAATGTCTGTCTTTGACAGAAGATATTATAACCGAAAGCTAAGGCAATCTCTTTGAAGGGCGAATTTTTTGCCACTATGCTAGCAGACAGCAGTATTAGACATCGCTCCCCTGTTAATCCAATGATGACTAAGATAATGCACAACATATGCGGCAAAATCATCAGGAATCAGCAGCGACGAGCTTCCTGAATTCAGAAACATAAATTTGCTACTTTCTTGTAATCCCGTAAGTGCGAATAATTCAAATATTTAATCAAATGACAAGAAGATATGGAGTGAATTGAGGAGGATAATTCTGAACCACTCCAGGAAATAGATCGATACTACAGTGTTGCCGGTTCTCTATTAGACTAGTGACAGGCGGAACACATGTGGACAGCTGAAGTGTTATTTAAGAGAGTTAGCACTTGGAGGAAGCTTGTGCTTTGAAGACCATGTTGACTATGAGACGAAATACTTTAAAGTATAGGTCAATTAGTTTTATTCACATTTCTATAACTATGATTTGCATCTAAAGTATAAATACAAATATTATCCAGCTGCACCCACAGCATTGTAAATAAAGAGCAATTTGAATTATTTGTGCTGCTGCTCTTTGGCTGCTGTCGTGCCTATTTTTATTTTTCTGGCTGAAGCAGACTGCAAACAAAAAAACTCATTCGCGGGTGATTCGCATTTTTAGCGTCACCAATTAATGTTATAATTATGAGTAAATAACATTATTTTTAATATTATATACCTGAAAACAGTTTTCCTTATGCATGCATTCACTGGTGGGACAAGTAACAACACAAATGAAGAGACGACATGACACTGATTACAAAGCGTGAACATCCACGAAGAAGTTGATGAATGAGCTTATCGATTTTCAGACAACTTAACACAGAGAGAAACCAAAGTAACAGGAAAAATTTCCCGTAGTGAGCATGGGACGAAATTTCTATCTCATCGTAGCTGGCGCATTTTGCTCATAGTTTTTTTTCCTGCTTGTTTCACATTAAGAGAGGCCTTTTCTTCAGTCACCAGTCTTCCGACGCGTTTGATGCCACCCGGCACGAGTTCCTTTTCTGTGTCAACCTCTTCATCTCAGAATAACAACTGCAACATACGTCATCAATTATTTGCTGGATGTATTAAAATATCTGTCTTATTGTACAGTTTTTACCCTCTACAGGTCCCTCTAGTACCATGGAAGCTATCCCTTCATGCCTAAACATATGTTCTGTCATCCCGCTCTTCTTCTTGTTAGTCTCTTACATATATTCCTTTCCTCGCAGCTTCTTCGGAGAACCTTCTCATTCCTTACTTTACCAGTCCACAGTCCATCTAATTTTCAACATTCGTCTGTAGCACCACATCTCAAATGGTTCAGTTCTCTCCTCTTTAGTTTTTCCCACAATCCATGTTTCAGTACCACACAAATATATATTCTCAGAAATTCCTAACTCAGATTAAGGTCTATGTCTGGTACTAGCAGAGTTCTTTCGGCCAGGGGCTACCTTTTTTGCCTATTCTGGTTTCCTTTTTATATTTTCTTTGCTGCGCCCAGCATGAGTTACTTTACTGCCTAGACAGCAGTGAGGTTACCAATGTCATCAACGAATCTTATCATTGACATCCTTTCACCTTGAATTTTAATCGAACTCCTGTACTTCCCTTTATTTACGTTATACAAGTCTTCCTTCATAATTGCCATCAATGTACTCTTCCACCTATTCGTTCTCTATTCTGTTTTTGAACATGAGATTTCCATTGCACTCTTCACGTTACTACCCTTGCTTTTACATTTTTGTTTTGTTTTGCCTTCTCTATACCTGACACGAATCTTCTGACAATCATTTCTTTTTCGAAATCTTCACCTATTTCATGTAGCCATTTCGCCTTAACTTCCATGCACTTTTTATTTATTTCATTCCCAATTTATTTGTATTTCTTTGTTACTGTATTTCACTGAACCTTTCTTAACTTCCTTCTCTCGTCAGTCAACTGCAATATTCCTTCTGTCATCAGGCTTCGCAGTTACCTCTTTAATACCTATATTTTTTCCAAATTCTGCGATTATCCTTTTGACAGATGTCCATTCCTCTTCAACTGGACTGCCTACTGATCGATTCATTATTGCTGTATCTACAGACACAGAGAACTTCTAGCGTATCTTTTCTTCCCTTAGTACTTTCGTATCCCATTTCTTTGCGCAATGTTTCTTCCTTACTAGTCTCTTAAACGTCAACCTACTTTTCATCATTATTAAATTATGGTGTGAGTCTATGTTTGGTCTGGATATGTCTTACAATGCAATATCTGATTTAGGAATTTGTGCATGACCGTGTGTAATCTAACAGATGTCTTTTGTACATCGCGACTAAAAAAATTGTTCAAATGGCTCTGAGGGCTATGGGACTTAACTTCTGAGGTCATCTGTCCCCTAGAACTTAGAACTACTTAAACCTATCTAACCTAAATACGTCACACACATCCAAGCCCGAGGCAGGATTCGAACCTCCGACCGTAGCGGTCGCGCGGTTCCAGACTGTAGCGCCTAGAACCGCTCGGCCACTCCGGCCGGCATACATCGCGACTTCTTCCAAGTATACCTCCTCCTCTTGTCTAGTAGAAAAGTCATATAAGAATCATCATCATCATCATCATTTAAGACTGATTATGCCTTTCAGCGTTCGGTCTGGAGCATAGTCCCCCTTATAAAATTCCTCCATGATCCCCTATTCAGTGTTAACATTGGTGCCTCTTCTGATGTTTACTTCAAAATCATTCTTAACCGAATCCAGGTACCTTCTCCTTGGTCTGCCCCGACTCCTCCTACCCTCTACTGCTGAACCCATGAGTCTCTTGGGTAACCTTGCTTCTCCCATGCGTGTAACATGACCCCACCATCTAAGCCTGTTCGCCCTGACTGCTACATCTATAGAGTTCATTCCCAGTTTTTCTTTGATTTCCTCATTGTGGACACCCTCCTGCCATTGTTCCCATCTACTAGTATCGGCAATCATCCTAGCTACTTTCATATCCGTAACCTCAACCTTGTTGATAAGGTAACCTGAATCCACCCAGCTTTCGCGCCCATACAACAAAGTTGGTCGAAAGATTGAACGGTGCACAGATAACTTAGTCTTGGTACTGACTTCCTTCTTGCAGAAGAGAGTAGATCGTAGCTGAGCGCTCACTGCATTTGCTTTGCTACACCTCGCTTCCAGTTCTTTCACTATGTTGCCATCCTGTGAGAATATGCATCCGAAGTACTTGAAACCGTCCACCTGTTCTAACTTTGTTCCTCCTATTTGGTACTCAATCCGTTTACATTTCATTCCCACTGACATTACTTTCGTTTTGGACATGCTAATCTTCATACTATAGTCCTTACATTTCTGATATAGCTCTGAAATATTACTTTGCAAACTTTCAATCGAATCTGCCATCACAACTAAGTCATCTGCATATGCAAGACCGCTTATTTTGTGTTCAAAAAAAAAAAAAAATGGTTCAAATGGCTCTGAGCACTATGGGACTCAACTGCTGTGGTCATAAGTCCCCTAGAACTTAGAACTACTTAAATGTAACTAACCTAAGGACATCACACACATCCATGCCCGAGGCAGGATTCGAACCTGCGACCGTAGCGGTCGTGCGGTTCCAGACTGTAGCGCCTTTAACCGCTCGGCCACTCCGGCCGGCATTTTGTGTTCACATATCTTAATCTCACCCAGCCAGTCTATTGTTTTCAATATATGATCCATAAATAATATGAACAACAGTGGAGACAGGTTGCAGCCTTGTCTTCCACTGAAACTACTCTGAACCATGAACTCAATTTACCGTCAACTCTAACTGCTGCCTGACTATCCACGTAAAGACCTTTAATTGCTTGCAAAAGTTTGCCTCCTATTCCACAATCTCGTAGAATAGACAATAACTTCCTCCTAGGAACCCGGTCATATGCCTTTTCTAGATCTATAAAGCATAGATACAATTCCCTGTTCCATTCATAACACTTCTCCATTATTTGCCGTAAGCTAAAGATCTGGTCCTGACAACCTCTAAGAGGCCTAAACCCACACTGATTTTCATCCAATTGGTCCTCAACTAATACTCGCACTTTCCTTTCAACAATACCTGAGAAGATTTTACCCACAAGGCTGATTAAAGAGATACCTCTGTAGTTGTTACAATCTTTTCTGTTTCCATGTTTAAAGATTGGTGTGATTACTGCTTTTGTCCAGTCTGATGGAACCTGTCCCGACTCCCAGGCAATTTCAGTTATTCTTTGTAGCCATTTAAGACCTGACATTCCACTGTATTTGATGAGTTCCGACTTAATTTCATCCACCCCAGCCGCTTTATTGCACTGCAGTCTATTGACCATTTTCTCCACTTCCTCAAATGTGATCCTATTTCCATCATCATTCCTATCCCATTCTACCTCGAAATCTGAAACATTACTGATCGCATTTTCACCTACATTGAGCAACTCTTCAAAATATTCCCTCCATCTGCCCAAGGCATCCACAGGATTCACCAGCAGTTTTCCTGACCTGTCCAAAATACTTGTCATTTCCTTCTTACCTCCCTTTCGAAGACTGATAATTACACTCCAGAATGGTTTTTCAGCAGCTTGACCCATAGTCTCCAACCTGTTTCCAAAGTCTTCCCAAGATTTCTTCCTGGATGCTGCAATTATCTGTTTGGCTTTGTTTCTTTCTTCAACAAAACTTTCTCTGTCTACCTGTCTTCATTTTACAGGCTGCCTTGACTGTGTCATTCCAACAAGCTGTTTGCTTCATCCTACTTTTACACACTACTGTTCCAAGACATTCTTTAGCCACTTCTAGTACTGTGTCCCTGTACGTTGTCCATTCCTTTTCCAATGACTGTAATTGACTACATTCAACTAACTGGTACCTCTCTGAGATCGCTGTTATGTACTTGTGCCTGATTTCCTTATGCTGAAGTTTCTCCACTCTTATCCTCCTACATATGGACCTGACCTCCTGCACTTTCGGCCTCACAATCCCAATTTCACTATAGGTTAATAATGATCAGTGTCATGAAAGAATCCCCTGAATACACGTGTGTCCCTCACAGCCTTCCTGAATTCCTGATCAGTTATTATATAGTCAATGACAGATCTGGTTCTCCTGCCTTCCCAAGTATACCGGTGAATGTTCTTATGTTTAAAAAAGGAGTTTGTAATTACTAAACCCATACTGGCATAAAAATCCAAGAGTTGTTTCCCTTTCCTGTTGGCCTCCATATCCTCTCCAAATTTACCCATGACCTTTTCATACCCTTCTGTTCGATTTCCAATCCTGGCGTTAAAATCACTCATGAGCAGAACACTGTCCTTGTCCTTTACTCTAACAACTACATCACTGAGTGCCTCATAAAAACTATCATCTTATCTTGATCTGTCCCTTCACAATGCGAATATACTGACACAATCCTAATTTTCTTGCTAGACATTGTCAAATCTATCCACATCAGTCGTTCGTTTACATACCTTATTGCAACTACGCTGGGTTCCATTTCTTACCAGATGTAAAGCCCTACACCCCATTGTGCTATTCCTGCTTTGACTCCTGACAGGGAGACCTTGTATTCTCCCACTTTATCTTCTTTCTCACCCCTTACCCGAATGTCACTAACAGCTAAAACGTCCAGCCCCATCTTACTTGCAGCCTCTGCCAGCTCTACCTTCTTCCCAGAGTAGCCCTCATTGATATTAATAGCTCCTCATCTCATTACCATTTGTTTGCCAAGTCGTATCTTAGGAGTCCCGGGTTTGTCAGTTAGAGGTGGGACTCCGTCACCTCCAAAGGTCCGAGGCATTTTGCTATGATTGTTGCCAGCATCATATTTAAAGTACCAGGGAAGCAGGTTGCTAGCCTCACTTGCCCCGAGTCCCATTGGCTTTTACCCCTAATGGCTGAAGGACTACCCAGTGGATTGGTAGTCTTTGCCGTATGAGCACAAAGGTGACCACGACTCAGAATATGTCCGAGATGCCCAGCCTTATTCCAAAGTAACTGGTATCCTGACTGTCGGGACCACTTACTTGGCCACTCATACGTTGCCCGTGGTTCATGAACTAGGACATGACTACAGGAACCCACACCATGAACCACCGTCATATAAGAAGTCTTGAAGAATTATGATTGGTCTGTACTTTAAGGTATTTCAACTCCCATCCGATGCGGTGACCGCCGGCGCCGCCAGGTCTTTGAAGAGCGAACTTCCCCAATGATAACTAAAGAAACACATCACCTGAGCAGATGTATTTTGCCTGTCGCTAGTCTGATGGAGAATTCGAAAGACAGCGATGTATGGTTGGCAAGATGTCATATTGGGCTTATTTTCTTGAGTATTTCACAATTATCCTACTAAATTTCCTCGGTATGTTCTTCTCATTACGAATAAATAATCAGAATGATTCCCACTTACGGTGTAACATTGGGTTATCGAATGTATGGTTTGACTACAGGAAGGTACATCCGCAAATAATCTATAAAAATGTATTTTACGTTGCGCGTTATGTATCTCATCAATCAGTATATCAGTGAGAGCATACCGCAGGCTACACCGACTCAGTAGCTAGGCGCTAATGCAGACGCTTGCAGATGGGGAAAGATACTGCAGCACTTGGCTCAACCTCGCTTGCAACATATGGTCGCTTCGTCGCCTAGCCAGTCAGCGTGGGAAATGCTCTCCGACTCATGGCCGTCTACGGACTGTAGCACTTCCTGACTATCGTGAATACATCAATAAGAGACAATAATTTATTAAAACTGGTAAAAATGTCTTCCTCATGTAAGAGGCGTCTTACATATTCCTCCCTTTGTTTCTTTCCAAAATTGTCCTTTTTCCGTGAGACAAAATCGCAATTTTGGAAATATCAAAATCGCGGTATTGCAAAATTCTAGGAGTGGCCTCTATATTTTGGTAATTTAATTTCTATTGAGAACTTTAACTTTTCCTTTAACTCAGTATTTCTTTTTTCTTTTAATTGGACGTAAACCAAATTTTTTTTAAATTTTCATTACAAAATTACTAATCGTTCTGTATCATTGCTCTTCTATGTCACCATTTTATTAGAATATTAATTCCCATGCTCTCGTTATGAACACCTATACTTTCAGATAAAGCACAATATATAAATGAATAATTGAAATAGTGAAAGAGTATAGCCGGCCAGGGTGGCCGAGCGGTTCTAGGCGCTACAGTCTGGAACCGCGTGACCGCTACGGTCACAGGTTCGAATCCTGCCTCGGGCATGGATGTGTGTGATGGCGTTAGGTTAGTTAGGTTTAAGTAGTTCTAGTTGACTGATGACCTCAGAAGTTAAGTCCCATGGTGCTCAGAGCCATTTGAACCATTTTTTGAAACAGTATAAACATTTCCCAAATAACACCAATATAAAATGAATAACCAAGATACAAGACAATTTGTTATACAATTCACTTTACAAAACATTAGATATACATTTTATGTAGAGACTTTTTCAATAATTCGTGACGCCTGTCGAAGAATACGCCACCTCAACACTGAACAAGACGCTCGACTTTCGTATCGGCTCTGTCGCCGTTTTTCAAAAGTTACCAAGAGCGTTCTTTTGTAACGCCGCAAATGCATATCCTCCTATTTCCATCTATTGTACTATTTTTTTTCCTTGCTTTGTTACCTCAAGATATGACATTTCTGTCACTTTGTATATTGTAATTGTTTTACTATTTGTATATTTATGCATTTATGTCGATGTATAATTGGTTTGTTTCGTAAATATTATTTGTATTTTTACGCTAGGTCTTGCCTAGGGAAAACTGCTATCGAACGATTACGTCGATAGGTCGTGTGAAGAATCAAAGTGTGTAGGATCTTTGGTAGTGTTAACTCTGCCGCGTGGAGCGCGGGCTGAGGGAAGGAGTCTGGCGGGAGTAGCGAGTGGAGCAGGTGTGTTGTGTGACGCTCCCGCGAGTTGCCGCGCTTTCGGGGTTTGGCAGCATGTAATTGCGCTCGACTTGCGATGATAGTTTCTGACATGGTGTCGCGGACGGGAAACATTAACTAGCGCACATCAAGAGCCCGTTTCGTCTGGTGACCGTGTCGAGAAGAAGGCGCGCCAACATCCAGCTTCTGCAACAGCGACGGCCGACAATGAGTGACTGTCGCCACCTCCTCGATCGACGGCTTCAAACCTTCAATCAACCATCAAGGAAGACTGGAAGCAAGTAAAGTTTTAGAACTGTATGGCAGACCTCAGCTTTTCAAACTGTACCATTTTCGTAACTATAATAACAGCAACTTAGCATGAACCTTTGTTGCTCATTGTCCCAATTGCATTACCAAGCAGGGTCCCTTCCTTTTCCGAAATGAACCCGAGTGTCGTTGAAATTTAAACGCCAGCACTAAAGTAATATAGCTAATTCTATTTCACTGCTTTAATTTCAAAGTTCAGTTAGCTGGCTACAATATTCAGATTACACAAGCACAAATTAAGAGTGCGAGTTTTGTTATCGTATTTTAGCTTACCTGTGACTGCAGCTCAGCTTGGTACGTACTAAATTTTACTATTGTTAATTGTTCAGAATCATTTAATTCAAGTTCAAAGTTAAATCTCTTATTTCCAAATTGCGTAGATTCAAGTAGTTTTTTGAAATGATTGTTGAGGTAGTCCAAGACTAACCGTATTTTACTGAATTTCGATGTGCTTCAGAAAGAAAGCTCACTATTAACTTCAGTCACTAAATTAACTTTCGATTTTCCGGTTTTATTAATTCTTTGCTAAATTAAGTCAGGGTGTAGCGAAATTTATTGCTTCTGACAAACTTTCAGTTTTCACACTACACGTGTCAACCTTCAGTTGCCACGCTTCTAGTGCTAATTATATGTGTAATAACCTTTCTTTTTCAGTTACTATAGTAATTGTCCTTAGGACTGGCGACCGTGATTTCCCCCAAATCTCAAATACCTAATTACCGCTAGTTAATTGTTAACGTAACGGCTGCACATTTACTTTCTTTATTAACTTTACCCCTTTTCAAAATTAATTTCCACCAGTTTCATTAGCACATTTCCTTTCATTAAGATGTAACCCTTTCCTCCCTCTTTACCGACAGCTTAACTTCGGTGACGATTGCTTTTCCAAAACTCCCATTAGGTACACGCGGTTTCATCTTTCACTGTCATTAAGGTCGGCAAGTGAGGGGGAGGTTACACGTGGCGACCTGGTGACAGGACAATCTTCAGATTTGAGGTTGTTCTGGACACGAATTTTGCATTGTGCAAATCTCGTAACAAAGTATTGGTTATGTACAGGCCGTTACGTCAGCGAGAATAAGTAGTGGGAGTAATCCTAATTATATTTGAGATTTGGCATTTATATTGAAAATTATTAAAATGAGTGAAGGCAACAATTGCCAAAATTTGGTAGACTTGGATACGGAACAATCGGTCGAACAGTGGGAAACGCGCACCGCGGTACCCATTGTTCAGGGGCAGGCGGCTAGCATGAAAGACGCGACCACCGAAACGCAACAAAGAGCAGAAATGGAATTCCAAACTTTAGAAAATGTTTCGGAATCGGAAGTGAAAATCAAACCTGAATCCCTTTATGACGAAACGGGGGGACAATTAAAGAGGAAGCCGCTACGGAAGTGGAACCGGTAGTTTCCGGGAATTTAACTGATTTATTGAATGTTTTGATTAACGAAATCAAGAGTCAATCAGCCAAGCTAGACAATCAGAACAAAGCTATTAACGTTGTTAACAACAATGTTGGAGTTGTTAATACAAAAGTTGATAAAATCAAAGAAGATATTGTTGTAATTAATACCGAAATCGGTAATCTTAAACAGGAAATGATAGGCGTTCAGGCGGAAATTGCGAGCATAAATACTCGTTTTGATTCCGAAATTAGCAGAATCGAGAAAAGTGTAGGAGAAGCAGTTGCTCCGATCATCGAGAATAAGGTGACGGAACAAATTCAATTAGTGAAAAAAGAGGATCAACAGAAGGTGGAAACTTTAAAGGCTTTAGTGTCCGAAGTAGACACTAAAGTGAGGGAGCAGGCTAATACCTGCGAAGAGAAAAAGAGGGAAGTGGAAACGCTTGCGACAACCACTTGCCAAGTAATTACGAGAGTGTGGGAATTAGAAAAGAAACTTGACGAAAAACAGAGCTATGTGCCAATCTGTGCACATAGTTCGGAATTGTTGACGAAAGAGGAGCGGTTCGACCCCTTGAAAAAAGGCGGTATACACGCGACGGATTTCATTAAAAATTGTGAAAGAGTTTTACCCAGATCATGGACTAATGAGAGAAAAATTAATGCGGTTATTGATGTGCTGGCTGGTGATGCCAAGCGTTGGGGCTTAAACCTCAACATTACGAACCTGACTTTTGACGAGTTTAAAAATTTGTTTCTGGCTGAATACTGGTCAGAGCAAAAACAGCAAAGTGTTTGGCGCGAATTTGTCGTATCGAGGCCTTTCGATGCGAATTCGCGCGGCTCGATGAAGGAGTTTTGTGAGGGCTGGATCCGCAAGTTGGAATATTTGCGTGATCGCCGCACGGAATCCGAAATAGTCTGGGAACTCTACAAGAAGCTTTCAGATGATACAAAACGCTACGTAGGAAGCAATTATAGGACAGTGAATGATTTCCTGGAAAGAGTTGAGGACGAGGACAATTGGCGCAATAATCGCGACAGTGGTAGAGGCCGTGGTAACAACAACGAGTACCACAGCAACCACAACAATGATAACCATGGGAATAATGCATACCGCAGCAATAACAATAATGGTTCGGACCGTAATAACAATCGGTACAATGCAAATAATAACAGGAATGACAGAAACCAGTATCATACTAACGTGATACGGGCTTCACAGAATAGTAATAACGCCAGAGGGTGTGATGAGCCGCCTCAGCAGCATCGGGGGAGCGTATCTGCTGGGACGAGACAGGGAAACCATTAGCCGCGTCGGTGAGGGGCCGAGCGGGCGTGGAGAAATTTTGGCGGCCCAATAACAAGAGAAAACCCAGGTGTCGCCGTTATGAAAATTCCGTATGGAATAATCAACGGCGGGAGAGTGTGCCAGTGTTAAGAGAAAAGAGTGCGCCCACAAGTAGTAGATCAGCTGTATACACGGCAGTAGAAAATACATTCGCTGTCAGTGAGAACAATTTAAGTAGTGTTCCGGAAATCGATCATAAAGTGGCAGCTGTAATACCCACAGCGGAACTGGAGATTGAGTTTAAGAATGATTCGCAATTGTTGAGAGAAGATCAGATGTCGGATAACACGTCCGTCATCGAGCGAGGGGATGCAGAGAGGGATGAGGTCTGGTTAAGGCAGTTCGGTCGCTTATACGACGAACTAAGAGATTATAGGGGTCTGTATGGGAGAAGTGTTTATGGGGAGCGCGTGCAGGATTTTCCGCGTCTCGTCCCGCAGGAAGATAGTGTTTGTGAAATGATAGAAAGTTCTGGCCCTAATAGGCAGACTTTACTAGAAATAGTTGATGTTAAGGGGGAGCACGAGCAAGATTCGTCGTGTTTCGTCCCGCAGGAGTTAGATGTTGAAGTAGTAACGGAAAGTTCTGGCCCTAACCGGCAGACCTTACCGAAAGTTTCAGTGGTAGAAGTAACCGACCCATCCGACGCAAACCTCCAGTTTAAACATTGCGAGAGTATTAAGGAAAAAGATTGCGAAAATTTTAGTGATAGCCGGACACGATTGGTAGAAAAGCACATAGATTACAACGTGTATGAGGTTAGAGCTGACATTATACGGTCAGACGATAGCAGTGTGGTTTGCGCAGATCTAGCGGAAGTAATTGCAGAAACTACTGGACACATTCCTCCAGGTAGATTGGCGGATGAGATTAATCTGACCAAAGTGGAATCAACGAAGGTGACGATTAATGAATTGATAGCAAAGCAACACTCACTAGTTGACGAGTTACAGGAAAAGGTTTCGGTATTGGAGGCGAAGCTACAGGCTAAGCCTCAGGACAAACGTGTTGAAATTAAAACTGTATGTGAACAGAGGCTGAAAAAGCCGCCAGATAAGCCGGATTTAGGGTCAAAGCCGGATGGTTTTTTCTGGAATGACCTGGATATAGACGAGGATTTACTGTGGGAAAATAAAGAGACAGCCGAGGACAAGTGTAGACAGGTAGTAGTGTCTGTTAATATGCACGACCTACAACTAAACGTGTTGATTGACACCGGTGCAGAATTGAGTGCTGTATCTGGGAAAGTATTTGAGTTACTGAAAGACAGACCTGGCATCGTAGTTATGCCAGTAACAGGAGTGAAAATTATCGGTGCTACTGGGAAGGCCAGTAAACCGGTCACAAAACAGATTTTTGTCAACTTCGAGATATGTGGGGCACGATTTGAACAAGAGTTTGTCGTCGTGCCAGACTTAACTACGGAAGTAATTATTGGGTTAGATTGGCTATTAAAGTACCGTGCAGTGATTAATTGCGAAAGCAAAACTTTGACACGTACGTCACAAGATAAAACAATAGTAGTTAGTTTTGATGAGGCAGGAGATGGTGTGCATAGGCAATACCAGCCTATACACATTGTTAACTGGCCGGATGGTATTGACGTAGGTATGAATTTGAACTACTGTAATGTGAGGAATCTCGGAATTGACAAAAGGGTAGAAAGTGAATTGGAAGAGATAATCAAATTCCCACCACGGATTGACATTAGTATTGGTGTGAAAAAAGATCGTTTGCGAGAAGTAATGAAGCTAAAAGCCGATGCTCGCATACGTCGTCATGACGCTAAAGCGCGTTTTGCTAAGTTTGCAATCGGAGACTTAGTACTTGTAAAAGCTCATGAGAAATCGAGCGAGATAGACAATGAAATCTCTAAATTTAAGTTTGTTTATAATGGACCATATAAAGTCATTGGTATACCTCACACAAATGCTTATTGCTTAGAGTATCCAAGCTCTGGAAAACGATTAGGTATACGGAATATTGTAGACTTGAAATTGTACCAACCTAGGATCGATTAATACCACACAATGGGTAATTTGTACAGTATGTAAATATAGAGTGTAAGATTTAAGGATGTGCCATGTTACGATGCTTTTGCCTGACCTAGAGGTCATTAAAGAAGTTGTAATTAATAAGTAATTAATTTTGACTAAATGATTTAAGAGTAACTGATTAGTAATCATCTGAAAAATCCAAGCTGCTAGTTTAAGTTTTCAGCTGAGTCACAGTAGATTAAGGAATGTAAATATGATTTTGTAACTTTCTGTAATATTTCATGAAAGTGTGTTTTTATTAGTCATTGCCGATGTACTTAGACGCTGTTTTAAGTTTCAGGCTAGTACATGCGTGTCATGATGGACAGTGTTGAGTTATCCGCTGTGATAGTGTTTATGGACTCCTTGAGATTACTCGAGAGTGAGTTTTTCCGAAAGAATTCAGTCAAACGGACGTTCTGGAAACGCCGTTACAAGGGGGAGTGAGATCAAGCGTGCCGCACCGGCGGGCGCAACAATAATGGAAATACCGAGCCGCTGTCGGCTCTTGTGTCGCTGTCGGCTCTTGTTCCGCTGTCGGCATTCTTTGTACTCGCGAGTACGGAATGTGGAGTTGCTTTTCTTCCCGGACAGCTGATGTGAAAGGATTCTGCTGTCAATATTTATGTTTTATTTTATCTGCTGTATATTATTTTCTTGTTTAGCGTTAATTGGACATGACGAGAATATTAATTATGAAAAGGTTACATAAAATTGTGTATTCTATGTAATTAATTATTAGTTTGCGTATTTTGATATACCTGTTTTTTATGACCATGTACTCTGATCAATTTTGCAAATAGTATTCCATTTCTTATAGTGTTACGAATTTTAATGTGTTTTTGGAATAGCTAAACCATTTTCTATGTTTTCTATGAATTTTGATATGTTGTCAACCTGTTTTATTTTGTGCAAGATGACAGAGTGGAATAAGATTAGGAGTGTCTCCACTCAATTATTATTGTCTAAAAATTGGTTTATGATTAATTAGACGAATGCTAAATTTTTTTGATGTTTTGAGCATATGCATTTCCGCTGTTTCTTTTTTTGGGACATTTTCTGAGTCTGTTTACGTTACACGAACATCCTCAGACAATGTGGGGCACGTGTAACGCCGGAAATGCATTTCCTCCTATTTCCATCTATTGTACTATTTTTTTTTCCTTGCTTTGTTACCTCAAGATATGACATTTCTGTCACTTTGTATATTGTAATTGTTTTACTATTTGTATATTTATGCATTTATGTCGATGTATAATTGGTTTGTTTCGTAAATATTATTTGTATTTTTACGCTGGGTCTTGCCTAGGGAAAACTGCTATCGAACGATTACGTCGATAGGTCGTGTGAAGAATCAAAGTGTGTAGGATCTTTGGTAGTGTTAACTCTGCCGCGTGGAGCGCGGGCTGAGGGAAGGAGTCTGGCGGGAGTAGCGAGTGGAGCAGGTGTGTTGTGTGACGCTCCCGCGAGTTGCCGCGCTTTCGGGGTTTGGCAGCATGTAATTGCGCTCGACTTGCGATGATAGTTTCTGACATGGTGTCGCGGACGGGAAACATTAACTAGCGCACATCAAGAGCCCGTTTCGTCTGGTGACCGTGTCGAGAAGAAGGCGCGCCAACATCCAGCTTCTGCAACAGCGACGGCCGACAATGAGTGACTGTCGCCACCTCCTCGATCGACGGCTTCAAACCTTCAATCAACCATCAAGGAAGACTGGAAGCAAGTAAAGTTTTAGAACTGTATGGCAGACCTCAGCTTTTCAAACTGTACCATTTTCGTAACTATAATAACAGCAACTTAGCATGAACCTTTGTTGCTCATTGTCCCAATTGCATTACCAAGCAGGGTCCCTTCCTTTTCCGAAATGAACCCGAGTGTCGTTGAAATTTAAACGCCAGCACTAAAGTAATATAGCTAATTCTATTTCACTGCTTTAATTTCAAAGTTCAGTTAGCTGGCTACAATATTCAGATTACACAAGCACAAATTAAGAGTGCGAGTTTTGTTATCGTATTTTAGCTTACCTGTGACTGCAGCTCAGCTTGGTACGTACTAAATTTTACTATTGTTAATTGTTCAGAATCATTTAATTCAAGTTCAAAGTTAAATCTCTTATTTCCAAATTGCGTAGATTCAAGTAGTTTTTTGAAATGATTGTTGAGGTAGTCCAAGACTAACCGTATTTTACTGAATTTCGATGTGCTTCAGAAAGAAAGCTCACTATTAACTTCAGTCACTAAATTAACTTTCGATTTTCCGGTTTTATTAATTCTTTGCTAAATTAAGTCAGGGTGTAGCGAAATTTATTGCTTCTGACAAACTTTCAGTTTTCACACTACACGTGTCAACCTTCAGTTGCCACGCTTCTAGTGCTAATTATATGTGTAATAACCTTTCTTTTTCAGTTACTATAGTAATTGTCCTTAGGACTGGCGACCGTGATTTCCCCCAAATCTCAAATACCTAATTACCGCTAGTTAATTGTTAACGTAACGGCTGCACATTTACTTTCTTTATTAACTTTACCCCTTTTCAAAATTAATTTCCACCAGTTTCATTAGCACATTTCCTTTCATTAAGATGTAACCCTTTCCTCCCTCTTTACCGACAGCTTAACTTCGGTGACGATTGCTTTTCCAAAACTCCCATTAGGTACACGCGGTTTCATCTTTCACTGTCATTAAGGTCGGCAAGTGAGGGGGAGGTTACACTTTCTTTCATTCAAACAGCCCACTATATACATTGATGATAAACTATATCTTCAGCACACTTAGAGACACAGTAAATTTATACGCCCTATTTTACAGCACCAGACCGTCCACTACACCACTGAACACTGATGGCTCAAGATAATTTTATTTATTTCTTTTTTCGTACGCCACTGACAACACTTTCTTTCGAACCAGTATTCACTGTAATCCCGAAGTTAGGGTTCTTCGGTTCGCTTGTTCCGCTGGGATCCGGAAGCAACAGCCATTATCAGTTCTTGCCTTTTAATTGACACCACTGTGTCAGTATGTAAGCCTTCGTTTGTAAACAAAGTTGTAGACACATCCTCATGACGTCATTCTCAGACGCTAGGGCACCGACCCGTCAGCTGGGCCGGTCAGACAAAAGCTCATTAAGACCAATCGGTGCCTAGCGTGATGTAACACCCCGCCTCTCATTCATCGACACTGGGTCATTCACCTACTGACCTGCTCTTAAAGTAAATATTATGGTCTCCTCATTCCACTTATGTTTATTACAGATTCTTTCCATATTATCATGTCTTTCTATATTTAATACACAAATAGTTGCTACGTCGGATTAGAGTGTTTTTCATTACTTTTTTTACGCTAAAGAGACATCTGTCTGGCAGCTACTATTCATGCTCGTCAACCTAAGAAGCTTCCCCGTAACTACCACGATATCGTTTTACATCCTCTACATTGTAAATTCCTCTGACTACTTTCGACTCAGGGTGAGCCACTTCCACGACATTAGGGTGTGGTACCCTACTTACCACATAGGGACCTTCAAAAATCTCATAAAATTTCTTTATTTTAGCGTCAATTTTGGACGATTTCCTGTGAGCTCTAATCAGTACTAAGTCTCCCACTACATATTCCTTGGCTAAATATTCCTATCATGCCTTGCCTTCCGATAAGGTCTGCTTAACACCAATTCCCGTTTTTCTTCTACAGTCATGTCTGATCCCTTTGGGAATTTCACTACATTCTCAATCATATTTCTAGGCTTTTTGCCCGTTAGCAACTCTTATGGGGATACCTCAGTTGTCGACTATGGCAGTTCGTTCAGTATCTCCTCAAACTCTTTAATATACATTTCCCAAGCAGTGTGATGGTCGTGGCAGTAAGCACTACAAAGCCATCCCAGTTCTTTCATCACTCTCTCTACCGGGTTCGAAGCTGGGTGAAACCTTGTTATATATATGGCTTTGATGTCTAGCTTCTCCAACATCTTCTTCCATACTCTGGATACGAATTGAGACCCATCATCACTGAGCATTTTTTTTTTTTTTGCTTTACCCACGGTGCGAACGTAATCGTTTTCTAACTTATTTGCCATTACTTTCCCTGTACATTTCCTAAAGGGTTACAGCCACAAAAATTTCGAAAATACGTCCATTATCACCAAAACCTATTTAAACCCCCCTCTTGAGGTCGGTAGTGGCCCGTATACATCCGCCGATGCCATCTCTCCTATTTCTTCCGGTATAATACAATACATCTGGCCTCGGCTACTAGTTGTAGGTGTCTTCGTTTACTGACACTTCTCGCAGATTTCCAGTACCTTTCTAGCCCTCTTCACCATATTACTGAAGATACATGTTTCTGCCAATTTTTCAGGACACTTTTTACGTCCGAAACGTCCGTAGCTCAGGTGAATATACCAGAGAAATTCATTTATGGCATGTTCAGGCAAACACTACTTCCAGTTTTCCCATACCTGGTTAGTCCTGCTATATAGTATTCCCATTTCTACTAGTATATATTGTCTCACTTGTGGTTCTTGATTTTCTTTCCATTTCTCCTTTGCCTTACGCAACCTTTCGTCCTTCTCTTGTTCCTGTGATATATTCCTCAGATACCCTTTAATATTATCCTCATATTCCACCCCTTTCATATATAACGAATAGATTTCTCGAGAATCCGACGCATCTTGATTCTCCTGGCTCATCCCCAATGGCAATCTGGACAGCGCGTCCGCTGCTACGTTGTCTTTACCAGGTCTGTAATGTATCTCATATTGGTATTCCTGAATAGCTATAGTCAAACGAGTGAGTCTACCATGTGTTAATCTTCAGCTTTCCATAAAAGATAAAGCCGCGTGGTCTGTGTATACTTTTACTTTTCTACCCATTAAATAGTATCTGAACTTTTTGAAGGCCCATACTATGGCCAATGCCTCCTTTTCAGTAACGGTATAGTTACGCTCGCATTTTGTCAACAGCCTACTCGCGAATCCGATAGTTCGATGTTCTACCCCCTCTTCCGTCTCTATCATCTGGAACAGGTAGGCACCAATTCCGAAGATAGTTCTATCTGCTGACAGACAAAATTCAGTGTCCAGTTTAGGGTGGTAGGGTATTCCCCCTTTACATAGAGCTTCTTTTATCTCATCGAACTCTTTCTGACACTGCTCTGTCCACACCCAGGGTACATTATTTCCGGTTAAACTATGCAGTGACTTTGCATTTAATACCTGTTTATCTAAGATTATTCTTTATTTGTTTCTTATTTCTTGGCTGTGGGAATTCTTTGATAGACTCCAATTTCTTAGGATTCGGCTTAATACCATCTGCTGATATAATATGCCCTAAAAATTGTATTTCGCTCTTTCAGAATTCGGACTTAGTTAAAGTCACGGTAACATTGCCCTCTTGATACGCTTTCAACACGTCTTCCAGAATCCTATAGTGCTCTTGCCAATCACTGGCAGCAGTCAGGATGTCGCCCACATAAATGGTGATTCTAGACAATAATTCTTCTCCCAGTATGTTATCCAACACCCTTATGAACGCTGCTATCGATATGTTCAATCCGAATGAGAGAACTTTGAAATGATAACACCTGCCTCTATATACAAAAGCTGTGTACTGTTTACATTTCTCAGCCAGTTTTATTTGCCAGTACCCGGCAGTCACATCGAGGCTAGATAATTTACTGGCCCCTTCGAACTTTTGCAACAATTCTTCAAGAGATTCTGGCCTCTCATCCTGAGACTCTATTATCTTATCTAATATCCTAGCATCCAAGTTTATTCTCACTGAACCATCTTTCTTTGACACATATACTAACGGATTGCAATATTGACTTGTCGATCTTTCGATAATTTGCAATTTTAGCATCCTTTGTAACTCTTTTTCTATTACCTCCCCTCTTGCCAAAGGTATCACATGGGGTCTCAGTTGGAATTGTTGGAGCGGTTTGATTTTAAACTCATAAGGTTCTCCTTTCGTTAACCCAGGTCTATTTGAAAATACTTTCTGATACTTTACCAACGACTCTCCTAGTCTCGCTAGCGAGATGAAAGCAGAGCTCACCATCTGCAGCATCGTCGACAGGACTGACTGCGGACCTTTGGTACAGAGCCGAGTGGAGGGTCTGAATCAGAGGTTGAGACGGTTCTGCGACCATGTGGGCTGCAGATTCCTCGACTTGCGCCATAGGGTGGTGGGGTTTCGGGTTCCGCTGGATAGGTCAGGAGTCCACTACACGCAACAAGCGGCTACACGGGTAGCAGGGGTTGTGTGGCGTGGGCTGGGCGGTTTTTTAGGTTAGATGGCCTCGGGCAAGTGCAGAAAGGGCAACAGCCTCAACGGGTGCGGGGCAAAGTCAGGACATGCGGGGACCAAGCAGCAATCGGTATTGTAATTGTAAACTGTCGAAGCTGCGTTGGTAAAGTACCGGAACTTCAAGCGCTGATAGAAAGCACCGAAGCTGAAATCGTTATAGGTACAGAAAGCTGGCTGAAGCCAGAGATAAATTCTGCCGAAATTTTTACAAAGGCACAGACGGTGTTTAGAAAGGATAGATTGCATGCAACCGGTGGTGGAGTGTTCGTCGCTGTTAGTAGTAGTTTATCCTGTAGGGAAGTAGAAGTGGATAGTTCCTGTGAATTATTATGGGTGGAGGTTACACTCAACAACCGAGCTAGGTTAATAATTGGCTCCTTTTACCGACCCCCCGACTCAGCAGCATTAGTGGCAGAACAACTGAGAGAAAATTTGGAATACATTTCACATAAATTTTCTCAGCATGTTATGGTCTTAGGTGGAGATTTCAATTTACCAGATATAGACTGGGACACTCAGATGTTTAGGACGGGTGGTAGGGACAGAGCATCGAGTGACATTATACTGAGTGCACTATCCGAAAATTACCTCGAGCAATTAAACAGAGAACCGACTCGTGGAGATAACATCTTGGACCTACTGATAACAAACAGACCCGAACTTTTCGACTCTGTAAGTGCAGAACAGGGAATCAGTGATCATAAGGCTGTTGCAGCATCCCTGAATATGGAAGTTAATAGGAATATAAAAAAAGGGAGGAAGGTTTATCTGTTTAGCAAGAGTAATAGAAGGCAGATTTCAGACTACCTAACAGATCAAAACGAAAATTTCTGTTCCGACACTGACAATGTTGAGTGTTTATGGAAAAAGTTCAAGGCAATCGTAAAATGCGTTTTAGACAGGTACGTGTCGAGCAAAACTGTGAGGGACGGGAAAAACCCACCGTGGTACAACAACAAAGTTAGGAAACTACTGCGAAAGCAAAGAGAGCTTCACTCCAAGTTTAAACGCAGCCAAAACCTCTCAGACAAACAGGAGCTAAACGATGTCAAAGTTAGCGTAAGGAGGGCTATGCGTGAAGCGTTCAGTGAATTCGAAAGTAAAATACTAGGTACCGACTTGACAGAAAATCCTAGGAAGTTCTGGTCTTACGTTAAATCAGTAAGTGGCTCGAAACATCATGTCCAGACACTCCGGGATGATGATGGCATTGAAACAGAGGATGACAAGCGTAAAACTGAAATACTAAACACCTTTTTCCAAAGCTGTTTCACAGAGGAAGACCGCACTGCAGTTCCTTCTCTAAATCCTCGCACCAACGAAAAAATGGCTGACATTGAAATAAGTGTCCAAGGAATAGAAAAGCAACTGGAATCACTCAACAGAGGAAAGTCCACTGGACCTGACGGGATACCAATTCGATTCTACACAGAGTACGCGAAAGAACTTGCCCCCCTTCTAACAGCCGTGTACCGCAAGTCTCTAGAGGAACAGAAGATTCCAAATGATTGGAAAAGAGCACAGGTAGTCCCAGTCTTCAAGAAGGGTCGTCGAGCAGATGCGCAAAACTATAGACCTATCTCTCTGACGTCGATCTGTTGTAGAATTTTAGAACATGTCTTTTGCTCGAGTATCATGTCGTTTTTGGAAACTCAGAATCTACTATGTAGGAATCAACATGGATTCCGGAAACAGCGATCGTGTGAAACCCAACTCGCTTTATTTGTTCATGAGACCCAGAAAATATTAGATACAGGCTCCCAGGTAGATGCCATTTTCCTTGACTTCCGGAAGGCGTTCGATACCGTTCCGCACTGTCGCCTGATAAACAAAGTAAGAGCCTACGGAATATCAGACCAGCTGTGTGGCTGGATTGAAGAGTTTTTAGCAAACAGAACACAACATGTTGTTCTCAATGGAGAGACATCTACAGACGTTAAAGTAACCTCTGGCGTGTCACAGGGGAGTGTTATGGGACCATTGCTTTTCACAATATATATAAATGACCTAGTAGATAGTGTCGGAAGTTCCATGCGGCTTTTTGCGGATGATGCTGTAGTATACAGAGAAGTTGCAGCATTAGAAAATTGTAGCGAAATGCAGGAAGATCTGCAGCGGATAGGCACTTGGTGCAGGGAGTGGCAACTGACCCTTAACATAGACAAATGTAATGTATTGCGAATACATAGAAAGAAGGATCCTTTATTGTATGATTATATGATAGCGGAACAAACACTGGTAGCAGTTACTTCTGTAAAATATCTGGGAGTATGCGTGCGGAACGATTTGAAGTGGAATGATCATATAAAATTAATTGTTGGTAAGGCGGGTACCAGGTTGAGATTCATTGGGAGAGTCCTTAGAAAATGTAGTCCATCAACAAAGGAGGTGGCTTACAAAACACTCGTTCGACCTATACTTGAGTATTGCTCATCAGTGTGGGATCCGTACCAGATCGGGTTGACGGAGGAGATAGAGAAGATCCAAAGAAGAGCGGCGCGTTTCGTCACAGGGTTATTTGGTAACCGTGATAGCGTTACGGAGATGTTTAACAAACTCAAGTGGTAGACTCTGCAAGAGAGGCGCTCTGCATCGCGGTGTAGCTTGCTCGCCAGGTTTCGAGAGGGTGCGTTTCTGGATGAGGTATCGAATATATTGCTTCCCCCTACTTATACCTCCCGAGGAGATCACGAATGTAAAATTAGAGAGATAAGAGCGCGCACAGAGGCTTTCAGACAGTCGTTCTTCCCGCGAACCATACGCGACTGGAACAGGAAAGGGAGATAATGACAGTGGCACGTAAAGTGCCCTCCGCCACACACCGTTGGGTGGCTTGCGGAGTATAAATGTAGATGTAGATGTAGTTATTTTTTTCTTTTTTTTTTTTTTTGCACCTTGGTCCATATCATAGATATTATTTAATTTAGCTTTGCCATCTTCTACTGACCCTTCTGCCTCAACTGGCTCTCGTCTCTCTGTCCTACAGTCACTCCCCTTCGAATCTGCTTCCCATTGGAAACACTCACGCATTATTTTCAGATAGGATTTTCCCTGCCCCTTCTCTTTAGCTTGAATGGACCTGCCAAACTTAAACTCGTTTCTAGTACCATTTACCGTCAGGATCACACTGCCCTTTATAAATCTACAACAGCAGCATGGTCTACCAATAAATCCATCCCTAATATAAGTCCTACGCAAAGGTCAGGTACCACTATAGCATTAACTTCCAATACTGTTCCTTGAAATCTCATTTCCAATAACACTTGGTTTTTTATTACCTTACTTTTTCCTCCTACTTCACCCACGACTCTAACTCATTGTAACGGTAACATAGGTACCTCTTCCTGGTCTCTTATTTGGTCATAAAGCCGCTCTGCTATGGCGCACAACTCACTACCTGTATCAATGACTGCTTCTGCTTCGATACCTTTAATATCCACATCTATTATCGGTTGATACTCTTCCTTACTCACCATTTCATCTTCCTCTAAAAGAGTTTCTTCAATATCACACCAATCCTCTTTTATTGCCCTTTTGATCTGTATTGGTCCACTGTTCATTTGAGTTCGTGCTCGGACCCCACACGAACTCCCCTCTAGTTTTCCTGCTCGGTAATTTCTCTTTCGGGACCTCTTTAGGTCCTGCCACCCTCATATCTCTCTCCCTGTACTTCGTACCGTCTATTACCGTGGCCGTTCGAACCACCTCGGTTCCAGCCTCCTATACCACGTCTGTTATGCCCGTTATGACGCCTCTCGTTATCCCTCATGTTATTGTGATTCCTGTTACGCTCTCTCCAGTTCTCATTTTCCCTTGACTTCCAATTTACACCTCTCCAGCTGTTACTGGATGTTTCCTCCCTTGTTAAAGAATCTAATTGATCAAGTGCTTGTAATAAGTCCTCAGTTTTCTTTTTAGGTATGGCTATCAGTTTTTCTTGCACAGATATCGGCAGCTTCACCAACACTACTGCAATAAGATCATCCTCACTCAGTGGATTATCTAAATACATTTTTTTTCACAGAAACTCTGGAAATAATCTTTGTAACTATCCTACCCACGCCCAAGAAAATTAGTCCTTTGAAAGATACTAATACGAACAGTCATGCTCAAAAGTATCCGAACGACCTGAATTGCATTTCGCCTGATTCGCATGCAACCCACATAACGCAGCTGTCTAGCAGGTCCTCTAATCGCTCCTTGGTACAGTCGTTTGACTATTGAAGATGGTTCCAACAAGTCACCACTAGAAAACACTACTCTGTATCGCAATAACTCTAGATGTAAAGTAGTACTACGATACTACAAAAATCAGGGAACACCTTATCACAGGTAAGACTGTCCTTAAGGCTTTTAAGCTCACATTTATTACAATAAATGACACACCTGAAATGTTACCACCCTCACTATTACGTCAGATAGGTAATGCACGTAGTAGGTTAGGTTAGGTTAGTGTTGTTTAACATCCCGTCGACAACGAGGTCATTAGAGACGGAGCGCTAGCTCGGGTTAGGGAAGAATGGGGAAGGAAATCGGCCATGCCCTTTGAAAAGAACCATCCCGGCATTTGCCTGAAACGATTTAGGGAAATCACGGAAAAACAAAATAAGGATGGCTGGAGACGGGATTGAACCGTCGTCCTCCCGAATGTGCACGTAGTAAGTTCGTCGTATTCATGATTTCCTCTTCATAGTAACATACCGTACTTATTATTTAACACAAAATGACATTAAAATTTAAGTTATTCGCGAGCAGCTAGTTGAGAATATGTGTGGACTTCAAATGACACGACGAACCGTCTCGCTCTGCATATGGATTCAAACCAAGGTCATGCAGACTAAGCAAAGATTTCGTAACTGACGGAAACTAACAGACATTCCTGATTAGGCATACAGAGAGTGATGTACCTCGATTTTATACAGTGTCATTTAGTGAATACCAACTTTAAATTAGATAACGCTAACATTTTTAACAGACGCGAATTCCTACCCAGCAACTATTGTCCCTGATAACTAACCACGAGAGATGTTAAATATTGCTTCTTAACAAGTAACTTATTTGAAATGCCGTGAGGTAAGGCTTTGTGTTGGACAGGGATTCGAACCCAGAACTTAATAAGATAGATATCGAAGCACAATGAACTGTGACATATCGCATTTTCTCCGCAGTAGCTAGATGTTTTAACTGAAATGATGAGACGAAACATTATTTTTTTCCTTCCCAGGACTCCAACCCAGCACCTATCGCTGTTATATTGTAGAGAAAACGAACGTTAAATATGGGTTTATTGCACCAGCAGCGACATGTGAGCAGGTTTGAACTAGAAACAATATGACGAAGAGTTCAGTGCTGACTGGGAATAGAACCCCACACATATCCTCGTTGACTACACACAAAGATACGTCAGCTACCGAATTTTTCTCCACCAGCAGCTCGGAATAACATCTTGAACTTACAGTGATCTCGCAAATAGTTCTGTGTCTCACTGGGAGCCAAAAACGTCAAATATCGTCAGTGTTGACAGCGAATGAAAATACATTAACAATCGAAAATATTATCCACCAGCAGATAGGTGTTCTCATGCTAGATCTTGATAATACATAATGAAATCTTTAGTGTCGGGCCAGGATTCGATCCCATTCACTTGCAATATGTGGAGATGTTGAGGAATCTGCAGTTTTGAACAAACAACAAATTGTAGCCGAGCTGTACTGTCACGAAGGGAACAAATTCCGCGTTAAGGGCGGTCTGAGTTGCATTCCCAGATCAGAACCAATTTTACCGACTTACAGAAGCTCAGATAAAAGATGGAATAAGTGTCCTGTGAGCCGACATAGCGTTTGTTTCGTCACTAGAAATAAATAACTAATATAGGAAAGGTTACTGATGATAGAGTTTCTACATGTCACCACTCCAGACTTTATTGTGGTTCAACCTAACGTCTACTTGGTAGAGAAGGAATATCATTTTAATGTGAATTTCTGACCACAATGCCATTATATCTTCACATGGTGTAGCTAGAAGAGAATGGTATCTGTCTCTCCCTATCTAAAATCATTGATGGAAGTTATAATCGAACCCAGACCATAGATATATCAACTTATAATCAGCCCAGCAGACCACCAACTCCTCTTCTATCATACCCAGTGCATACATTCAACTTTATTTTGTAATCACCAAAATAAAATCACGCAACTGCCACCAACACAGAACTGCCAACAGTGTAGGATGCAGAAATTTAAATAGGAAGTGTTCCTGTCCACTTGAGCTACTCTATTGCGCTACCTGTTTGTTGAAAACATCATGCAGTGCAAAAGAAAAGGTGTAACTGATTGTCTCTTAAAATTG
Source organism: Schistocerca cancellata (assembly GCF_023864275.1). Taxonomy (NCBI): domain Eukaryota; kingdom Metazoa; phylum Arthropoda; class Insecta; order Orthoptera; family Acrididae; genus Schistocerca; species Schistocerca cancellata. The sequence continues at coordinate 981,171,507 of NC_064626.1, read as the reverse complement.
TAGTCCCGGCCACATGAATTATCTCACAGCGCTGTGTAATGCAGAAGTTTTCGAGGCCTTGTTGTTCACTACTGGAGTTGTTACATCTATGTGTTGGCTAGTAGAGTAATGGTAAGTATTGCGCATGGTAGATAAGATGTCGCGAGTTAGAGTACGTTCACTGCAGTATTTTTTAAAACGCAATTTTGCTGTCTGCTAAAGTTATCAACGTAATGGAAATTGTAACATAATTCTCTTCACGTCTCAACCCCAAATAGCCGCATGTGAGGAAAGGGCTAACTTCTGCTACATTTTGTTCACTTCGGGTTTAACAGTCAGCCAGACAGTAGATGCATCTCGAACCTTTTTTATTATGTATGGGTAGAGCGCATCGTGTTAAAATACGTCAAAAAAAGTATTTTCTACATTAGCTGTCGTCTGGTAGAGGCATTTTGTTCTTCTTCAAACCTTGTTTGAGAGCTTTAACTCGGAACAGGTTTTCTACATGGATGTAATCAATAAACTGCATGTGCATTTTCAGACTGTTATAGATAACATCAGAGAATTCGCATATATCGTTGATGATTAACTTCTCTCTCATCTTTACTATTGTTTTAACAACACTAAAGGAAACCGTACGAAAATTGTGAACTGTATTATAAGAAATGTAATAAAACTACCCACAATAAACTTACGACGAAAGTTTGTTTTAATAAAACTGAGTATCTGTACACAAGCGTGCCTCTATTGACACGAATTGGTAAAAAACTACTCACTTAGATTTTGATTGGATCTGTGTTTAATTGGTATGCTGTGTCATACTCAAGATGTATGCAAATGTGGCATTTCATAAATAAAGTTATGTACTCCTAGAAACCCAAAATTTGCTTGTCAGCAGCGGAAAGAGGCGTTACCTGTTGTGTATCATTGTAAGTTTTTCACCATTGCACTATGAGCCGAAAGTATTTTCTTACGATTTCCTTAAAGATGTTTGATCTGACTGTTTGTAGCTCTTTCACAGAATGGATAAAAACACTTTACTCACTGAAACTGGAACTGCGAACCATAACATAGACTGTTTCACAGGTCGGCACGTTACCACAGAGCTGGCGAAGAAGTATGTCTCTCAGGTGCCTCTTACCAGATCAATAGCGGTTAGAACTAGGAAACCGCTATTTTAAGGACAAGATTCGTTACGATTTCCACGTGCAACGACTTTCCTGGGCTGCAACCGTACATTTACAATCTTTTGTTACACCTCAAGCGATGATAACTCAGATTATTCAGTGGAAATGACAGGTAAAAGCAAGTGAACTTTGAGGCTTAATTCCGTGCACACCAGGAAGTAACTCGTGATCACAGAGTTGCCAAATATACATTGACTTGTGGCCAAATCTCAGTTACAACACCAGCAGGAAGAAGACGAACCGATGTGATATTACAGCGGGCTGGGAAGTGACCATAGCTGGTGTCTCCGAGTCGCGGCTGCGACGGCTTGGAATACGTAATGCGTCTGATTCACATTTCTGTAACTAGGTTTGGGGACTGGAGCGTAGTTACTAATAATACTCAGAACTGACTGCAAACTAAGCATCATAAATCAATAACTCTCATAGTTGTTTTTATATTTCTTTCGTAAGTGAACTCAAAACTAAGAAACTCATTCACAGACGTTTTCGTGCTTCGCCGATAGACGAGTACAACAAACAAATAAAAATACAAAAGAATGTGTATGTGTGTGAGAGATACAGAGAGAGAGAGAGAGAGACAGATAAAAATCAAACAGAATGCAGAGAGAGAGAGTAAAATATCGTACAGAAATTGAATCATGGTATGTAAAGAAATCATTCATTAAAATAACACGTTTCATGTCATTACGAAATGTCGTATTAATTATCTGTGAAACAAGAATTAATCTAATGTAATCTAATCTAATCATATCATATTGATGACTAGGCATGAAGAGTCATGAATTAACGAAATTTTTGCTAATACCAGTAACCAAATCTAAACTTAAAAATAAAAGACGACAGTTTTTTATAATAAACGGGGACTTCTATGAAGACCTTTTCGTCCCCGATAACTAACCACGAAAGATGTCTGATATACCTCTATTCTGAAGTAACAAAGTGTGCATGCATTTAATGATGAAGTGCATGATGTGAAGTTCTGTGACGGAGATACGAACCCAACACGGTTCTTTCCCTGTCTACGGAATGCTTTTCATTTTAATATCAAACATCAGAAATTACTCGTAGATTTTATTAAATCTAAAGTAGTTGATGAAGACGTTACTTGATAACAAAAACCCGCTGCCTTTCTACATTTACTTGCGCCTAGAAATGGCTATCGAGTACCGCCATACCAAAAGACAAGAGATCTTACTGCCTTCCGACATACGTCGCTGTCAGTTCTTCCATATGATTTGGTCGACGTGACCTGTTTCGACTTGGGTATGAAATTGAATGTTTTAGAAAATCAATTGTTTTTCTTTGCAATAGACAGAAAGATTTTCATACTAAGTATCCAAGTACAAAATTAGCGCAATATTAGTTCAAATTTAATATTCGCTTCTATAATGTAGGAAAGTATTTCACAGTTGCAAAACTCGCATCCGACTCATTGACCTTACACTTAGTCGCTGACCATAAATTCTTGCTCAGAGTGACACCAGATTAAGTAACCTAATGTAGCGAAGACTGTTTGCCAGTGCTCTTTCTCACCGGAAATTACGCAATTCACTCATTGGGCTCCATAAGTACACAGTAACCGTAATTTCTGTGTGTATGCAATTCATACGGATTAGAATTTAGTGGTACTCTCTCTTCCACTTCTGTATACAATATACCTGACCTAAACGGGCCCTTTTTCATTACAGGCCCTGGGCAGTGCAACATCATACTGACAACAGTAATGTGCTTACACTGACAACCTGACTGTTCGTTTTACCTGATTTTGTAATCATTTAAATAAAACAACATGACCTTCCAGTGGGAGACATTTCGTCCCTCTTTTCCTTCTGTGAAATTTGTCAGTAAGCTTTTTGGCTTCCAGCCAGCGAAATGCGGCAGAGTACGGCCGGTAAACGATTCACAAACCACGATTTAGTGATGTTAAGACAATTTCTTTAAACATTGTCGTAGCTGAAGGTATTTAGTTTCGTCTTACATCGTCTCAATTAGCAATGTTAACAGACATCTCAAATAAGAAAAAGCTCATTATCCAGGTACGAAGGTTGTAAAACAAACTTCCCTCAGTTTGAGTCAGGTTGATCTTTTCGTCTGATAGCCCTACGTAAGTATTTTGTCTATGCGGTATTACAAGTAGTGTTCCTCTGGCTGTGGGAATCATTGGTTGAAAACGAATTTAACACCAGTGGGTACAGTACTGCTAATTATTCTAACTGAATATCAACCTAAGTCTGAGTTCATCCGCAAACGGAGGCGAATTTATAATATTGAAGCTAGACTGTGTATCCTTGTCTTCCTTCAGTGGGCATTGGAAGGCGTTTACACACACGTATACAATACTATGAATACTTCGAACGCTATAGTTAACGTTGCTCTCATAAACTACTTTTGTTTTTTAATTCTTCTTGGTCTTCAGCGTGCAATATGTGGTGTAGATACAGACTTAGAGCAAAAAATTGACCGCCGACTTGTTCATGTAAGGTGGGCAATACAGTCGTGCTCCTCTCAGAATCCCCCATGTCCATGCTCGATCTGGCAACATTGTAGACTGCGGCACTTCCCAGAGGAAGTCTTGACTTCAGTCTCAGTACTTTATTCTTGACTACGACCGTAGTCTTGAGGTAAAACGCGAGACTAGCTAATACGACGTCTGGTAACTAAAAGCACACATCGACAAAGTTTTTATCGCCCCTTTCCTCTCGGTGCTGAAGCTATGAGTGTAATTCAAGCGAATCTACAACAGATTTCGCTTTCTGTCACACTGGTTATAACAGTTTGGTCCAACAATGTTTTAGCGAAAGATTTCTTTGTCGACCATCTGCCTCAGAACACCGCATGTGTCGGAGTTCTCTGGGACCCGTTTACTGCCTACCGGCGGGGGCTGAGGCACTGCATTGTCTCGCCTTCTACCGATAACGTCTGCTACACTCCGCACTCTCGACCATGTAAAATGCTTTAATGTTGTTGAGTGGTGACCGATATAATCTGTCTACCATTTGTTAAAATGGCTCTGAGCACTATGGGACTTAAAATCTGTGGTCATCAGTTCCATAGAACTTAGATCTACTTGAACCTAACTACCCTAAGGCCATCAGACACACACACATGCCCAAGGCAGGATTCAAACCTGCGACCGTAGCGGTCACGCGGTTCCAGACTGAGGCGCCTACGATTTGTGTTTCACTCTTGATAGCAAAGGAGGCACAAAACTATTTTTATTTGATGATTATTTTATTGCACTAGAATGCATTACATCAATGTGGCACAGAATTAATTTCGTTGTATCTGATCCTGTGCACTGCAATTAAAGCATCACATTCCGTTCTTTTTCCTTTCATGGGATGTTCCTCAAATAATTTATTATTGTCATGGATTCATAAGTGTTAGTCAAGGCACAGAGAGTAAATGCAATGTAATGTGTTTGATTTCTTTCTTTGGTTCTCTATGGTAAATGGATGCAAAACATTGTGTCAATACCTATCAGAACTTGCTCTATAGCTACTCAGGAAAATTGCTGGTTTTGAGGTCTATACCTTAATTAATGGAGAAGTAAACGCTGTTCAAAAGTGATATTTAAAATATTCAATTGGATTTAAGGCGCCAAAATTGCTCATATTTGAAGCTACCCAGAAAAAAAGTAATCTGCTAGAGCCACTGTTAGGAAATGTCTGCAGCGAGTTCCTAATTGCTACTGTGGAAATTTAGCATAGAGGCCCTACAGTAACCAAGAGGTTCATTTCCTTCACACTTATCACCCTGGCATATGAGTCTTAAGTGAAGAACAATATTGAAATTCGTATCGCTGATGGTCCATTCGAATTTCTTCAGAGACGATGGTATTGCGAAGCAGCTTGGCAGTCAGAAAAAAAAAAAGAAAACCTCGCATACGCTGGCCCCTACCACGGTGAGAAATGACGACTGATTGAGCCGTTCTGACCCAAGACACGGGCGGTACCACAGGGCTACGGACACATTGCTGCCTGTACGCCAACATCATCATGGTATTTATCGCTCAGCCTCATAACGCATCGTGAAAGATACTAAAAGTTGTCACTTACTTGAAGAATAGCATTTCTTTAGGCAAGAAATTGAATTTTCTGTCTCAGTGTCTTAGTTTACATGAGGATTATATAGCACGAGTCATTCAAATCGAAAGGCAATGTCAAGTGAATTTAACGAGTTAATTCAGTACCTTACGCGGAAGTGATAGCACTGTTACAGTGTTGCCTAATGTTTGTGATGATGATGACAATTCTCAGCTGTGCTAGGAACAGCTCTGTAGCGGTATGCGAGTCGCATCCCGTGCTCGTGTCATAGGAGGATATGGAGAGGAGGCGTGGGGTTTGGTTAATATGCAGCGTTTTCTCGTAGCAGTTGTGTCAAACATTCAGGTGTATAATCTTCCATCACGATTACAGTATCCTACAAAATATATACGGATAAAACACTTACCTTGTTACTTTGTGACAAAATATTATTTCAGTACAATAAAAAGTCTTTCGAAATCACTTGTGCCCACATGTGCAGTCTTGTGACATTTAAATAAATCGTATTAACTGCTCTAAATCGTGGTTTGTGAATCATTTACCGGCCGTACTCTGCTTCATTTCGCTGGCTGAAAGGCAAAAAGCTTACTGACAAATTTCACAGAAGGAAAAGAGGGACGAAATGACACCCACTGGAAGGTATTGTTGTTTTATATAAATTGTTGCAAAATCAGGTAAAACGAACAGTCAGGTTGTCAGTATAAGCACATAACTGTTGTCAGTATGATGTTGCACTGCCGAGGGCCTGTAATGTTAAAGGGCCCGTTTAGGTCAGGCATATTGTATACAGAAGTGGAAGCGAGAGTACCACTAAATTCTAATCCGTATGCATTGCATACACACAGAAATAATTGCGCAATTTTTGGTGAAAAAGGGTACTGGCAAACAGTCTTCGCTACATTAGGTGACTTAAACTGGTGTCACTCTGAGCTAGAATTTATGGTCAGCGACTAAGTGTAAGGTCAATGAGGCGGATGCGAGCTTTGCAACTGTGAAATACTTTCCTACAATATAGAAGCGAATATTAAATTTGAACTAATATTGCGAAAATTTTGTATTTGGATAGCTTAGAATGAAATTCCTTCTGTTTCTTGCAAAGGAAAACAATTGATATTCTAAAACGTTGTCTGTCATACACAACGTGAAACAGGTCATGTCGACCAAATCATATGGAAGAACTGACAGCGACGTATATCGGAAGGCAGTAAGATCTCTTGCCTTTTGGTTTGGCAGTACTCGATGGCCATTTCTAGGAACAAGTAAATGAAGAAAGGCAGCGCGTTCTTGTTATCAAGTAACGTCTTCATCAATTACTTTAGTTTTAATGTAATCTACGAGTAATTACTGATGTTTGATATTAACATGAAGAGGATTCCATAGACAGGGAAAGAAGCTGTTCTTGGGAAACTACTTCTATAGTGACAAAAAGGCATCACATGAACTTCAAGTACAGTGTTCCAGCAGCGGTATGAAGAAAATGATAATAATAATGACGGTAATAATCGAATTATCCGGTAACTTCACACTTCCCAGTGGATTTTCTCGAACTAAGAAATTTGCTGAATTTGTGAAAATTTCAAAATGGCTTCACAACGAGCCTATGATACCTAGAAGAGTCTTTATATCCTGCTGACATGAGAATAGCATAATCTCCGCTTCTGAAGCTTGATTCTACTTAACCATTTAATAGACTCGCGTTTTTTCCACCGTGACTAATTTTGTAAGCTAAGCACATCATCTGTTACAGCACACTCCTGGGGCTGGGAAATGTGGCCACAATGGTCTGTCGGGACGAATTATCACAGGTGCAGTGCGTGGGTTCAGGCATTTACTTTTAAGAGGCACAAACAGATTTACCTTACCCATGGTAACATCAAGAGAAAGACGTTATAATCCAGAATCCGCATTAAACATCACGTTCCTTCATTACCAACTGGGCAGAGCCAGTTTACGTTGGGAAATGACACAGAGGAAGTCATGGTAAACAGAAATAAAGTCGCCAGTAAACCAACTTACATTAGAAAATTTTATTTTATTTGATGAACCGATGGCCATTTAAGGGAACAGTGCTCTTACTTTACTTGTACTTGATTGAACTAGAGACGTTGAAAAATTTGGTGCTGGACAGAGATTCGAATTCGTATCTCCTCTTTCGAGGATCTGAATCTCTCGGAACAGTATAATTCAGTCATTTCGCTTTTCTTCTCAAGACTGCAATCTTCTCTAGGTCTCCTCCAAAGGTAAGTATGTGGGTCCGAATCCTGATCCAGTAGAAAAATATTCATAATTTCATTTCAAGCCCTATCACGTGCACGCCGGCCTGTTAGACAAAAATTGACGTACATTTTTAATATCTGCTCATGTGTTGCCAACAATCGCCATAGGTGTCATTATTTCTGGTCAAACACGCACACATCTTACTATTGATGAGTAAGAAACTACTACTTAAGCTATATTCGTAGATGCACGGTAGGTGTGCACATCGATTTTCGCTTAGGCACAAAAGTTTGTATCCTTATTTTAGATTCAAACACCTAGCAGCTGGTAATAAAAACCGATACGAAACATTTGATTTTTCTTAGTTAACAATCCGACTACGTGTTGGGTTCGTATCTTCGTCACAGAACTTCACATCATGTACTTCATCTTTAAAGGCTTGCACACTTTGTTACTTCAGAATAGAGGTATATCAGACATGTTTCGTGGTTAGTTATCAGGAACGAAAAGGTCTTCATAGAAGTCCCTGTTTATTACAAAAACTGACGTCTTTTATTTTCAAGTTACATTTGGTTACTGGTATTAGCAAAAATTTCGTTAATTCATGACTCTTCATGCCTAGTCATCAATATGATATGATTAGATTAGATTACATTAGCTTAATTCTTGTTTCACAGATAATGAATACGATTTTTCGTAATGATATGGAACGTGTTATTTTAATGAATGATTTCTTTACATACCTTGATTCAATTTCTGTACAATTTTTTTCTCTCATTCCCTCTCTGCATTCTTTTTGATTTTTATTTCTCTCTCTCTCTCTCTCTCTCTGTCACTCACACACACACACACACACACATTCTTTTTTTATTTTTATTTGTTTGTTGTGATCGACTACCTGCGAGGCACGAAAACGTCTGTGAATGAATTTTGAGTACACTTACGAAAGAAATATCAAAACAACAATGAGAGTTCCCGATTTATTATGCTTACTTTGCAGTCAGTTCTGCGTATTATTAGTAACTACGCTCCAGTCCCTAAACCTAGTTATAGAAATGTGAATCAGACACATTACATATTCCAAGCCCTTGCAGCCGCGACTTGGAGACACCAGCTATGGTCACTTCCAAGTCCACTGTAATATCACATCGGTTCGTCTTCTTCCTGCTAGTGTTGTAACTGAGATTTGGCAACAAGGCAATGTATATTTGGCAACTCTGTGATCGACGAGTTACTTCCTGGTGTGCACGGAATTAAGCCTCAAAGTTCACTGGCTTTTACCTGCCATTTCCACTGAATAATCTGAGTTATTATCGCTTGAGGTATAACAAAAGATTGTAAATTTACGGTTTTCAGCCCAGGAAAGTCGTTGCACGTGGAAATCGTAACTAATCACGTTCTTCAAATAGCGGTTTCCGAGTTCTAGCCACTATTGGTCTCATAAGAGGAAGTTGAGTCACATACTTCTTCGCCAGCTCCGTGGTAACGTGCTGACCTGTGAAACAGTGTATGTTATGGCTCGCAGTTCCAGTCTCAGTGAGTATAGCGTTTTTATCCCTTCTGTGAAAGAGCTACAAACAGTCAGATCAAACATCGATAAGGAAATCGTAAGAGAATACTTTTGGCTCATAGGGCAGTGGTGAAAAACTTACAATGATACACAACAGGTAACGCCTCTTTCCGCTGCTGACAAGCAAATTTTGGGTTTCTCGGAGTACATAACTTTATTTATGAAATGCCACATTTGCATACATCTTGAGTACGACACAGCATACCAATTAAACACAGACCCAATCAAAATCTAAGTGAGTAGTATTTTACCAATTCGTGACAATAGAGGCACGCTTGTGTACAGATACTCAGTTTTATTAAAACATGCTTTCGTCGTAAGGTTATTGTGGGTAGTTTTATTACATTTCTTATAATGCAGCTCACAATTATCGTACGGTTTCCTTCCTTTAGTGTTGTTAAAACAATAGTAAAGATGAGAGAGAAGTTAATCATCAGCGATATATGCGAATTCTCTTATGTTATCTATAACAGTCCGAAAATGCACATGCAGTTTATTGATTACATCCATGTAGAAAACTTGTTCTGAGTTAAAGCTCTCAAACAAGATTTGAGGAAGAATAAAATGCCACTATCAGACGACAGATAATGTAGAAAATACTTTTCCGACGTATTTTGGTGCGATGCGCTCTACCCATGCATTATACAAAAATTTCGAGATACGTCTGCTGCCTGGTTGTCTATTAAACCTGAAATGAATAAAATGTCGCAGAAGTTAGCCCTTTCCCCACATGAGACTATTTTGGGTTGAGAAGTGAAGGGAATATGTTACAAGTTGCATTACGTTGATAACTTAAGCAGACAGTGAAATTGCGTTTTAAAAAAATGTAACAATGAATGTACTCGAAATCGCGACATCTTTTCGACGAGTCACGTAACTTACCATTACGCTACCAGCCGACACATAGGTACAACAAATCCAGAACTCAAAAACAATTCCTCCAGAACTTCTGCATTCCACAGTGCTGTGAGATAATGCATGTGGCCAGTTCTAGAATTCTGAGAGCCAAAACGTTACACCTTCTCTTTTGCACTGCACGATGTTTTGAACAAAAAGACAGTGCGATAGAGTAGCTCAAGTAGAAAGGAACACCTCCTATTTAAATTTCTGCATCCTACACTGTTGGCAGTTCTGTGTAGGTGGCAGTTACGTGATTTTATTTTGGTCATTACAAAATAAAGTTGAATGTATGCACTGGGTGGTCGAGGCAGCTAGATCATGGTGATTCGGTCAACCAAGTAAATGAATTTACTGAACATCTTCAAATTGATACAGGGAGCCTGTGTGTCAGAATTCTCAGCTAGTGTGGCACAACGGCGTTATGACAGAAAAATCAGGCATTGAAAAGACGAGTTGGTGGTCTGCTGGGCTGATGAGAGGTTCATATATCTATGGTCTGGGTTCGATTCCAACTTGCGTCAGTGATTTTAGATAGGGAGAGACAGATTCCATTCTGTTCTGGCTAATCCGAGTGAAGAAGATATAATGGCATTGTGGTCTGAAATTCACATTAAAAATGATATTCCTTCTCTACCAAGTAGACGTTAGGTGGAACCACAATAAAGTATGGAGTGGCAACATGTAGAAACAATGTCACCAGCAACCTTTCTTATACTAGTAATTTATTTCTAATGACGAAACAAAGGCTATGTAGGCTCACAGGACACTTATTCCATCTTTTATCTGAGCTTCTGTATGTCGATAAAATTGGTTCTGATCGCGGAATGCAACTCTGACCGCTCTTAACGCGGAATTTGTTCCCTTCGTGACAAAACAGCTCGGCTACAGTTTGTTCTTTGTTCAAAACTGCAGATTCTTCAACATCTCCACATATTGCGCGTGAATGGGTTCGAATCCTGGCCCAACACTAAATATTTCGTTATGTAATATCAACATGTAGCATGAGAACACCTATCTGCTGGTGGATAATAATTTCGATTTTTAATGTATTTTCATTCGTTATCAACACTAACGATATTTGACGTTTTTGGCTCCCAGTGAGTCACAGAACTATTTGCGAGATCACTGTAAGTTCAAGATGTTATTCCGAGCTGCTGGTGAAGAAAAATTGGGTAGCTGACGTATCTTTGTGTGCAGTCAACAACGATATGTGTGGGGCTCTATTCCCAGTCAGCACTGAACTCTTCGTCATATTGTTTCTAGTTCAAACATGATCACATGTCGTTGCTGGTGCAACAAACCCATATGTAACGTTCGTTTTCTCTACAATATAACAGCGATAGGTGCTGGGTTGGAGTCCTTGGAAGGAAAAAATTAATGTTTCGTCTCGTCATTTCTGTTAAAACATCTAGCTACTGCGGAGAAAATGCGATATGTCACAGTTGATTGTGCTTCCATATCTATCCGATTAGGTTCTGGGTTCGAATTCCTGTCCAACAAAAATCTTTACCTCACGCCATTTCAAATAAGTTGCTTCTTAAGAAGCAATATTTAACATCTCTCGTAGTTCATTAACAGGGACAATAGATGCTGGGTTGGAATTCGCGTCCGTTAATAATGTTTGCGTATTGTAATTTAAAGTTGATATTTGCTAACTGATACTGTCTAAACTCTAGGTATATCACTCTCTGTATGCCTAATCAGGAATGTCTGTTAGTTTCCGTTAGTCACGAAATCTTTGTTTAGTCTGCATGACCTGGGTTTGAATCCATATGCAGAACGAGACGGTTCGTCGTGTCATTTGAAGTTCATACATATTCTCAGCTAGCTGCTCGTGAATAACTTATATTTTTAATGTCATTTTGTGTTAAATAATAAGTACGGTATGTCACTTTGAAGGGGAAATCATGAATACGACGAACTTACTACGTGCATTAGTTATCTGACGTAATAATGAGAGTGGTAACATTTCCGGTATGTCATTTATTGTAATGAATGTGAGCTTACAAGCGTTAAGGACAGTCTTACCTGTGATAAGGTGTTCCCTGATATTTGTAGTATCGTAGTATTACTTTACATCTAGAGATTTTGCGATACAGAGTAGTGTTTTCCAGTGGTGACTTGTTGGAACCATTTTCAATAGTTAAACGACTGTACCAAGAAGCGATTAGAGGACCTGCTAGACAGCTGCGTTATGTGGGTTGCATGCGAATCAGGCGAAATGCAATTCAGGTCGTTCGGATACTTTTGAGCACGACTGTACATTACCTTGTGTACTATTACACCAATATTTGTCCAAAAATTTCTTAATAAATTCGTCATAAGTTTGGCATGCTTCTCCTGCTCTCATTCCACACGTCAGAGCGTCCCCTTCCATTCTGCTAGTGACACAACCTATTTTTCTTCTGTCGTCCCAATTTTCTTTCAAAACCCCTTTAAATTGCTTTATAAATGCTTTGGGATGTAACTTCCCTCTCGCATCGAAATTATGGAAAGCACACACCCTGAGATAGTGGTTCTCAGTATTAATTTTTCTACTATTATTACCTGTTTCCATTAGATTTTTTAATTTAGCACCTAATTTCTTTTCTGCCTTTTCAGCAAAGATACCAGTGCCTCTGTTTGTAACATCACTGACTTCTTGATGAATACTAGCTACCCTGTCAGATATCTCTTTAGTATTATTCTCTACCAAATCCGACAATTCTGACTTTACTTCCTCCACTCTCTCGTTTACTTTGGATATTTCCCCTTTTTGCTTTTTAATCTCCTTAGTAACATTCTTATCGAAAGTTGTGATACTTTGTTTAAGTTCACTGATACCTCTACTGTGATGCAGTATTGCAGTCTCACTTGTGGTTATCCTCTGTGACAAATCGCTTGCTATCGTTTCCTGCTCTTTTACTATTGTTGATATCATTTTGAATTACGGTGAATTTATTGTCAGTCTTCTTGATATAGTCATCTAGCCTATTAGTATTTTTATTAATTTCCCCAGTGATTTCTTCCCTAGTTTTCTGGTTAACTTCCTCTATTTTCATACTCAAAGCTTTGTTACAATTCATTATATCTATCAACATTTCCCTGATGCCCATTTCTTCACCTCTACTTTGTACAGCCTCCGATACTGTGTTTGCACCCTCTCTAACACCGTTTCCAGTGGGAGACAAAGCCCCTGTTTCTGCCGTCTCTAAAGTTTCCACCATCTTTCCCTGCTCATCATTCTGTACTACATCATCACTACTCTCCACTAAATTTGCGTTGGCTTGGGTCATATTTTGCTCTATATTTTCCGTTAAGTCACTCATTTTAACGTTTTTCCCTTTAAAGTTCGAATTACATTAGGTAAATTTCTTTGTTCTCCAGCCTTGGCATTAATTTGAGGCTGGCTCCACCGCTGAACCGCAGCGTCGAACTCCGAACAGCCGTGAGCGTTCCTCCGGCGCACCCCTGTCATGCCGCTCCTTCGATCTACCTGCCGCACGCTGCTGCCTCCTCTGTATCTGTGGCGGTTATTGCCACGTCTGTTGCTGCCGCCCCCTTTTCCTCGATGTCTTCCCGACGATCGATCGTTCCACTCGCGACCGCGAAATGTTGTTAATCCTTTGACGCGATTTTTCCACAACACGACTTTATTGCGTTTCGCGTCACCAATTACGCACTCCGCGACGCTTTCCGTTCACTTTTAATGTTGCTACCCTCTACCAGTTGTAACTTCACTATCACTTCCTGCTTCCATTTCAGTCACTTGAAATCACTATTAAGTGCTTTTCGTAACAGGTTTTACGAATTTGCTATCTTCAATAATAATCGTCTTGATAGTATTCGTCCACCCACGCAGTTTTATCCGACGTCATGGACTGCAAGTGCAAACTTGGCATCTGTCTTCTTAACACTCTTCCTCTCACATAGCTTTATTCCACCGAAATGGATGCCAATTGCAAGATTTGAGCTACTGTCTTCTTAATGCTCTTCCTCCCACGCAGTTTTATTCCCCGCAAGGGTTGCCGAATGCAAGATCCCCTGGATTTTAAACTGATACTGTTATTACTCCGCTTAGCCGCGAGTCTTCAGAGGGTGGTATATGTGACGTACAGTATAACTGGTCAGCATTTCCACCCGGAATTTGCGAATGTAAGTCGGGCCTTCCTTGATCCGCCTTGGTGGGTCGTGTCGACGGATTTCCTCCTACCTCTGTGCGGTGCAGCTCTCGTAAATCTCGTCCCGTGCAGATTCTTCAATGGCGCATTGGATGTCTCTGTCGGTGAAAGTTAATTATCTGAAATTGCTGTCGATCAACTTTGGGATATCTATTTACTCGAAATTAACATTCATAATGCCGTAATACCACTTTTATTCCAATTAGATCAATAATGAGACACTCATGTCACAAACTACTTGTAATCGAGAGCATAGCTACCATCGAACAAGACAGGAAGAACTCTTAACGCCGACTGCCGAATTTGGCGCGCAGTCCGTATCTCTTACTAGTTTCGTCACAGTTCGTGGATTTCCGATCAAGTTCGTACTTACTAAAATATGCATTTGTTAATGAATGGGTGTGAATTTTAACGAGGCAAAATTATGATAAATAGTTTTAAAAATCCAGAGGCTCCTCCTAGTATTCATGTTGTCATAAATGACTTTAATTATTAAATATAAATAAACAAAATCGGTGACGTTGGTGATAAGATGGCGGTACTTCTCGTCATGTATATTTCCCAGGCTGACGCCTGTTGCTACAGTCGAGCGCCGAGCCCCACCCCACAACACGCGACATTCGGTCGCTTCGTCACGTAGCCAGCCAGCGTGGGAAATGCTCTCCGATTCATGGCCAGCTACGGACTATAGCACTTCCTAACTATCGTGAATACATCAATAAGAGACAATAATTTATGAAAACTGGTAAAAATGTCTTCCTCACGTAAGAAGCACCTTACAAAGGGTATCTTCAACTTTCATAACAGTCATCTGTGGGATTGTATGCAGAACCCTCATGGTATGGTGACAGCGAATCATTAGCATCGGTGTAGCCGGAACGTGTGGGCTAAGATAATTGGCGACCATATTCACTTAGTGCGATGTGGGAAACTGCCTGAAAACCACATCCAGGCTGGGCGGCACACTGGTGTCCGTCGTTGAACCGCCGGGCGGATTCGATCCGGGGCTGGCGCGCCTACCTAAGTCCAGGAAGCATTAGCGCTCTCGGCTAACCTGAGGGTCTTATTTCACTATGATTCTCCTCGTATATAAATGTTAAGTTTTCTGATCAGCTGCAATGGAGCGCAATCATTAGTGCTATTGATCTACAGTGCGGTTTATTGGTAAATGCTGAATAATAATAATTGAGAAATACTTGTAAATGTTAATGCATGTAGTAGAGGTACAAAAACAGTTAATATATATTATTTGTTACTAATAAAACAGTGCTTGAAGGAGAATCGATAAGTGACTGTCTTATGTTAGCCGCCTTCTTAGTGAAATATTGCAGCGGCAGTTATAAATTGAATTTTTACACAGACATACAGCCTGACGGTCATTATTGCGATCATAATTGTGTACTGATGGCACAGAACCTACTCAGAGATAATAAATTCCACTTAGATTGTGAACAACCTTTAAATATAGTGAACTCATGTCTGTGGAAACAGCATCTTAAGTGACAAAAATTGTTCTCTGCCGATGATGAAGCCTGTTTATTTGTAACAACTTTTGTGAAATATTTTGACAGGAAACATTACATCAGTGCTGTGTGCTTGTGATATTATCTGAGAAAACTGTTCATTTTGCTTAATGAGAAGTTCTGCCATCTCGAATAACAGTAGCGGTAAATTCGATAGACGATCTGCAACTAGTGGTGTGATTATTATGCAACAGCACTGAAGATTGCTAAAAATCATTACTCTTGTATAGTTCAGATCACTTACAATATTTAGTTTGCTGGTTCAATATGATGACTTTTGTGCATGTACTAAGTGCCATTTACATTGCTTGACAGTCAACATCGCTACAAGTTCCCAGGTGGAGATTTCTTTAACAGAAAACGATCATCAGCCGAGAAAAGAAGTGATTACATACAACTTTATGTTACATTAATAATAAATAACTGGTTTTGTTGTAGTCTTGCCGAAATTGCCCAACACGATACCGCGACACGCCACAATATGCAAAGGGAAGAATGCATTAAAATTGCTACACCACGAAGATGACGTGCTACAGACGCGCAATTTAACCGACAGGAAGAAAATGCTGTGATATGGAAATGATTAGCTTTTCAGAGTATTCCCACAAGATTGGCGCCGGTGGCGACACCTACAACGTGCGCACATGAGGAAAGTTTCCAACCGATTTCTCGTACACAAACAACAGTCGACCGGCGTTTCCTGGTGAAACGTTGTTGTGATGCCTCGTGTAAGGAGGAGAAATGCGTAACATCACGTTTCCGACTTTGATAAAGGTTGGATTATAGCCTATCGCGATTACGGTTTATCGTATCGCAACATTGCTGCTCGCGTTGGTCGAGATGTGGTTAGCAGAATATGGAATCAATGGGTTCAGGAGCGTAAAACGGAACGTCGTGCTGGATCCCAACGGCCTCGTATAACTAGCAGTCGAGATGACAGGCATCTTATCCGCATGGCTGTAACGGATCGTGCAACCACCTCTCGATCCCTGGGTCAAGAGATGGGGACGTTTCAAAGACAACAACCATCTGCACGAACAGCTCGATCACGCTTCCAGCAGCATGGACTATTAGCTCGGAGACTATGGCTGCGGTTACCCTTGACACTACATCACAGACAGGAGCCCCTGCGATGGTGTACTCAACGACGAACCTGGGTGCACGAATGGCAAAACGTCATTTTTTCGGATGAATCCAGGTTCTGTTTACAGCATCATGATGGTCGCTTCCGTGTTTGGCGACATCGCGGTTAACGCACATTGGAAGCGTGTATTCGTCATCGCCATACTGGCGTATCATCCGGCATGATGGTATGGGGTGCCATTGGTTACACATCACCGTCACCTCTTGTTCGCATTGACGGCACTTTGAACAGTGGACGTTACATTTCAGATGTGTTACGACTCTTGGCTCTACCCTTCATTCGATCCCTGCGAAACCCTACATTTCAGCAGGACAATGCACGACCGCATGTTGCATATCCTGTACGGGCCTTGTTGGATACAGAAAATGTTCGACTGCTGCCCTGGCCAGCACAGTCTCCAGATCTATCACTTATTTAAAAGGTCTGGTCAATGGTGGCCGAGCAACTGGCTCGTCACAATACGCCAGTCACTACTCTTGATGAACTGTGGTATCGTGTTGAAGCTGCATGGGCAGCTGTACCTGTACACGCCATCCAAGCTCTGTTTGACACAATGCCCAGTCGTGTCAAGGCCGTTATTACGGCCAGAGGTGGTTGTTCTGGGTACTGATTTCTCAGGATCTATGCACCCAAATTGCGTGAAAATGTAATCACATGCCAGTTCTAGTATAATGTATTCGTGGAATGAATACCCGTTTATCATCTGCATTTCTTCTTGGTGTAGCAATTTTAATGGCCAGTAGTGTATTTGGATACGCACGTCTGATGCAAATATCAAGTGTGTCCCAGATGTTTTTTCACGAAACCCTCGGAAGGCCGCAAGACGGGTAGACCAGGAAGTTTTACTCCCTCAAACAAACAATGGTTTGGCTTGTTCTGAAACAACGCCTGCATATGAAGCTCGACATGTTGCTGTTACGGCAGAAATTGCCTCCCGGCGACCATAACAGAAGATACAAATTTTCCATTTCATTTGTCCAGGATATGACAGATGACACTTTTTCCTAACGGCTCATCTTTTCAAAAGACGTGTCATTTATCTGGTAAAATACACCGCTGTAATGTAAGAAATTGGGTGTCACAAAATCCTGACGCTGTCGTCGGATATGAAAGAGACTCACTAAAATTGAATGTGTTTCGTGCCGCATCTGTTCACAAAGCTTATGAACCTTTCTCTTTTGTGGATGACATTATAACAGGAATGTCGTACCTGGATACGCTGCAAAAATTGTTTTTTTTTCTTATCTTAACGGACAATTCAATGATTTCAATTTTACGCATGACGGCGCCACACCTCACTTTAACTTTGAGGTTTGGCGTTATCTTACCAACAGCATTCTATAGCGCGTATTGGAAGAGGTGGACAACAAGATCTTGTTCATTGATTTTCGTTTCCCATGTCACCAGACCACACACCTTTCGATTTTCTCTTTTTTTTTTTTACGGGAGACATAAAGATATGTAAGTAGACTGTATAGGTTTTTTTATTGGTAACGCCACATAGCACTCTGTATGAAAATCACTGGCTGTGCTGTGTGCAGTCTGTGGCTAGTTTGCATTGTTGCCTGCCATTGTAGTGTTGGGCAGCAGCAGCTGGATGTGAACAGCGCGTAGCGTTGCGCAGTTGGAGGTGAGCCGCCAGCAGTGGTGGATGTGAGGAGAGAGATGGCGGAGTTTCGAAATTTGTGAGACTGTATGTCATGGACTGCTATATACATTATGGCTTTTGAACACTATTAAGGTAAATACATTGCTTGTTCTCTATCAAAATCTTTCATTTGCTATCTATGCCTAGCAGTAGTTAGTGCCTTCCGTAGTTTGAATCTTTTATTTAGCTGGCAGTAGTGGCGCTCGCTGCATTGCAGTAATTCGAGTAACGAAGATTTTTGTGAGGTAAGTTATTTGTGAAATGTATAGGTTAATGTTAGTCAGGGCCATTCATTTGTAAGGATTATTGAAAGTCAGATTGCGTTGCGCTAAAAATATTGTGTGTCAGTTTAAGCACAATCTTGTATAAATTGTTCTAAGGGGACGTTTCATATGTCGACACTTAGCCGAGGATACCTCACTGGAATCTTCTGATTTTTTCTTGTAGTTTGTGTAATTAGTGTAGATTTTGTTTATTGCTATTGCGTAATTGTAGAGAGAATCTCCTTTGTAGTTGCAGTCTTTCATTGTTGTACAGTAAAACAGTTGTGGCATACATGTAGATTTGCACTAAGTATTTCGCAGCTGCGCTTGCAATTAACTAGATATTATTTTCAGTGCTATGTTAATGTGTTCCCCTATTTTTGCTCTTCAAATTGTGTTCTTCTGTGTTGTCGTGTGAAATATTGTGACAATAGTGGCGTGTGAAAAACGTAATACTAGGCTCCAAAGTAAACTGATAAATGACAGTGAAGACGAAAGCAGTGTGTTAGCGCCACCGAGTAATGAATTAACTAATGTTCAGAGTAGAAATTTGGTAACTGTACATAGGGAAATGGAGCGGGCTGCAAACAATGGTGTAGACAGTGAAACAATTAGTGTACAGGGAAGCATTATCGATTGATCGGTCGGCAACAGCTTGCCTCAGGAATCCGAAATGACAGGACACAATCTTGCAAATATTGTAGATTCAGGTTTTGCGTCCTCACCCTTTTCTCAAATAAGTCAAGACACATTTTCTGCTTTGCAAACTGCGAATATTGCCGGTTCAAATGCATTGCCGAATAGCACTGAGGAACATGTTTCAGACACCAGTGCATTGTCATTACAATTAATGCAACAAATGGGACAAAAGCTTCAAAAGTTAGACACAATGGAACAAAATCTTCAAAAGTTAGACACAATGGAACAAAATCAGAGACAAACACAGCAAAAGTTAGACACAATGGACAAAATCTTCAAAAGTTAGACACAATGGAACAACACCAGAGACAAACACAGCAACAGTTAGACACAATGGAACAAAATCTTCGGAAGTTAGACACCACACTTGAACAAACACGTGAAGATTTAACTACTGAGTTACGTAACATTGAATCGAAATGTCAAAAAGTCTGTAATGATGTAAAAACACAAATTTGTGAGCATTTTCAACCTATTTTTTTGCGGCATGAAAATGCATTACAGAATCACGAAGCAGCCATAAAAGAACTGCAAACCATTGTTCATGAAAATCATGAGACCTTGTGGGCTAAAATTGACTCAGTTGCATCTACCGATTCGGTTACGCAACTTGCAAAAACTCAGGAAAACTTAAAGGACACAGTAGATTCGATTTCCACACAAATGGACACTCTGAAACTTGGTTCAGAAAAACACACTGAGGAAATGTGTTCACAATCGGAGAAAGTAGCCAAACTTTCGGATCAGGTCACTAACTTATCTCCAAAGGTAGATGATGATCTGAATGACACAAGACCTGTAGCCATCACTGACACAGAAGAGTATGAACAAATTAAGAAATTCAAACAAAATCAGAATCAAATTAATACGCAATACAAAAGAGAAATGCGGGAAGTACAAAATCAGTTGGCACAAGTAATACAAAAATTTCATATTTCAGAGGACACTCGCGCTCCAACATGGAAAGAGGAACTTAGAAATACGGAAAAGCCACAGAATAATAACACAGGGCATTTCGGAAATTATGAAAGAAATTGGCAGGGTGCACCGAATTTTGAGATGGAACCGCCGACACGACGTAACAATGACTGATATGCTACTCGCCGACACGATGATTTTGACTATAAGCTGTTCATTACTACACGTAAATTCAAAACGTTTAAGAATTCTGCCAACGACATTCATCCACAAGCGTGGCTCCATCAATTCTCTCATTGTTTTCCTCCCAACTGGTCATTAGAGCACAGATTAGAATTTATGTGTGGCTATTTAGAGAATGAACCAGCTGTAAGAATGTGATCGGTCATTCACGATTGTCACAGTGAAGGAGAATTTTATCATGCCTTCCTCTCAGCATATTGGTCTCAAGCTACACAAGACCGAGTAAAACATAGCATCATAATGATGAAACATTTCGAACAATCTGAATTTTCCAGTCTTGTGAAATATTTTGAAGACATGTTGCACAAGAATCAGTACCTGTCAAACCCATACAGGCCTTCAGAACTCTTACACATTTGCTTAATCAAATTACCTGAACATTTACGACATATTATTTTGGCAGGACGTTGCAAAGACGACATTGAAGCTTTTCAGGGGCTCTTACAAGAACTGGAAATTGACACTGACAACTGCGGAACGCGAAAACAGCAGCACAACAATTACAGGTCACATCCATCACATTTCCGCGATGACAGAAATAATAACTGGACGCGACAAGGCTATTCTCACAATACAAATCGTGAACAAAACAGACACCACCCATACGACAACCACTGGCAGAGTCATAGTTACAGAGAAAGATCGCACTTCTGTAACTATGAATATGACAGAGATAACCATAGGAACATACAATATGGAAACCAAAACAATTATTATCAAGGGAGACAGAATAACTTTAGATGCAACGGTCCAGCGCGCAGTTACGACTCAGGGAGAAATTCTCCACCACATGACCGACAAACAATAAACTATGTAAACTACCGACAAAAAGACAGACCTGAATTTCATCAGAACTGGCGGGGCTCAAATAGAGCAGGGCCCTCTCGGCAAGGCGAATTTCTAGAAGTTAGGTCTCCTAATCCCAGTAACGACGCGCGCCAACAAAGAAACAGACAATGACCCGCACCGCAGGCAGCCACGTGCGCCCGCTGGTTCAGGGAAAAATAACATAGACGCTAACCTTGAGAAAAATTCCAGTATTCTTTACCGATGTATACCACATGATAATTGCGTTAAAGTTGAAACTCTGCGTACTAGGAAGAGTAAAGGATTGCACCACATTTCACAGGTAAAACCATTTATTGACAGATAATCTGCTTTTTAACTTAGTCTTTGCAATTTTCACTTAACGCTACTTGTACAATTTGTCACACTGAGAAACTGTTAACATGCATCAATGTTTTGAAGTTCAATATCCACTCAAGAACCAAGAGAACTAATTTAAACAGAAATTACAAATGCATTGTTATTGCGAACAGACGACACAGTGATATTGTGTGTGTACATTCTTGCTCACATACTTAGAACATTTACCAGTACTGCTAATGAGATTTTAATGCAACATTTTGGTTTACTTGAAAATACATTCTGAATTAAAGTACTTTCTGTGAATTACCAGATGCGACAGTGGTTAGTTTATGTGACAGCTACACGATTTTATCACGACGCTACTAATGAGTGACAATTTACAATGTTACTTTTGCGGTGTATCTGTTTTGTATCTGCACAGCTTTTCTGAATTATTCTGGAAAGTAAAACATCTTTTAGTACTAATTTTTGTGGTATAGCTACAATGAGACAGCCTCTTTCGTAGCACAAAAATACGTTACATTATAGTACTTTCTTGATCACGGTAAGGTACGTAATAACTATGATATCTATACGCAAAGCATTTCACTTTCGTTTATGGTGAGGTAAGTACACTGACTTCAGCAGAACTTTGCTTACAGAGGACGATAACTACGACACTTCCACAGAATTATCTTACAGCAAGAAGCACATTTAGCACTACAGGACACGCATTTGAGTGCTTAATTTTGTACTTAAACCATTTATTTTTCAAGATTTTTGAAATACAAAGGTTTTCCGTGATACGTTTCATTCCATTGCTGTAATCTGTAACACCTGAGGGTAAAATTACATTAATCCTCAGGGGGGTACACGCTTACTTTGTGTACCATGTGTTTGGCAAGCACAAGGAGCCCTAGCTAATATGGTATCTGCTTACATAACTTTACACATCGGTACCATATTTCTCCAACACAGAATTACACAGCCACCTGATCATTTAACTGAGAGAGACAAACTTTTTTATTACGTCAGTGACACATGTTTACGCAGTTACAGAGTTGGATTACTTCACACTTACGAAATTGTATTTTGTCTGTACTTTGTGAACTGTTCATATTTTTTCGGACCCATTGTCATATTATGAGAGCTTTGAATGATATATTTGGTATGGGATCACGATTTTTAAAGTACGTTTGAGGCAAATGACACTTTTGACATGAGCAGAGAATTTTTTTAATTATTGGAGGAAGCTACAACGATTTTGAGAGTTGACTGAGGTGTTATGATGTTATTATTACGATGACTATGTGTATTATGCTGTTTCGGTATGTTTATGATCAATAAGCTGATTTTATATGAGGAATTTGATTGTGCTGTGTATTTATTATGATGAAATATTGAAGAGGTGTCGACGAATATATATATATATATATATATATATATATATATATATATATATATATATATATATATATATATATATATGTGTGTGTGTGTGTGTGTGTGAGTGTGTGTGTGTGTGTGTGTGTGTGTGTGTGTGTGTGTGTGTGTGTGTGTAATAAGGTAAGGAATAATGAGTAGTGGTTTGTGAAAAAGGATGTTGGAAACCAACTTTAAGAGTTATGAAATGTGTGTAAATGCGTGAATGTATCACAATGCTTACAAAAAAATTTTTTCACACTGTTATATTCATAGGATTTTGTTTCTACACATTTGTAACGTAAATTTTCGACCTGTGAAATTTTCATATGAGACTGTCACTGTAGCGGAAACTGGTGTCGTAAATATTTCCGTAAGAAAGTAAGTGACCACCTGCACATAATGCGTCGTGGGCACCCAGCTGGCGACAGTCGCCTGGAAAAAAGCCATTAGCGTGTGCCCCTTTCAGAGGTACAGGTGGAAAAAAAGGGAGGCCATTATCCTTGCTATTGACGTTCCTTTGTAGAAAGCATCGCAAAAACGACGTGGTCGAACTTGAAAACATATGATTACACTGTGGAGCTTTTAATTTATGATATTTACTGAAATGCCTAATGAAATGACGAGAAATATTTTTATGTCTATACACCTGATTATGACTACTGTCTCTCTAGTTGAGAGACTTTTCTACTAACTTATGAAATGCCTCATGACTACTGAATGATGTTCTTATTCTTTACTTTGTACATAGTTACTTATTTAATTTGATATCTGGTTTCCAGCTGTCTTGCAGCATTGGTTTCATAAAATAAAATTAAATGCATTTGCTAATGTGAACACTTTCTGTCAACAGATCTATTAAAAATTATTTTATGACCCACATTCTTCGAAAAAGGAGCTCTTGGAATGGAAAGAACAATAAGAAGGGACTAATAACAGTAACTGCGTATATCATTTTCTTTTCAAGTACTTGGTAATTTCTTTTGTAGAAATAGTTGTGGTGCACCAGTTTAATTACATAGACATTAAGATGTGAATATACATTTCCCTTATCTGCATTGTTGTTTTTACTGTAATATTTTTTCTGCTTGAGCTATGTCATGTTTAGGTATATTTCATTTGCTGCTGCTGTTTGCCAGGTATAGTGTTACTGAATTTGACTTTGTGTTACTCTTCTAAGCCAGTTTACTACTGATTTATTTTTCTTGTTTGCTGCACATTGCCTTATATTAGTTGTAATATTGCAATTGCTTTGCTAATTTCTATAATGCTGCTTGCTTCGCAAATCTGCATTTTTTTTTCATTGCTGTTTGCGTTAATTGTTTTGTGCTGCTGCATTGCCTCGTCCCTTAGTTTAGCATCTGAGCTCAGTAGATTTAAGTTAGCTTAAGAGGGGGTAGCCTATAAGAGGATGAGTTGCGATGAATTTGAAGAAATGCACTGAGAGAAAGCATGCTTGGATAGGATTTTTTTGGCTGGAGCAAATATCGAAATAAGACGAAAGATCTATGGAATGAAGTTTTGGGTTGGACTGCGGTACCAAATGTTTCACTGAAAACGAACCCTGTCCTTTCCTTTTGTGTTATCCCACTATGTGTTTGTGTACCCTTGTGTATCTGTTTTCTTCCTGTCTCTGTGTAGTTTCATAGAATTTTTTCTCTTCTAATACTAAGCTACATTCACTATGATGAGGAATACTGTTATCCTCAAATATAATTTGCATTAATAAGATGTTATTTACTTTGTAAAGATGTTTAGACATTATTTATTCTGTTTCGTTTTAATGCTCATGTGTGAAGTTGATGTTTCAATAATTATTCTGATTCTTTACGTATTTACTTATGTCATAATTCCTGTAACACTGATGTATATGTTTATTTCTATTCTGTTGTAAAGCCTGTACTACAAATGTTATCTGTATTGTTATGTTCTTTAATTATGTATTTTGTACCTTTGTAATTGTATTCTTATGTTATAAAATTGTAATTGACACCAGTTCATCATATTATTAACTTGTAAGTTCCATTTCACTGCACACGTTTCTGTTGGTCATAGTATATGGACAATATGTGAGAAGTAGGGACTTTTAGTGTTTGCACGTGTGTTAATCATTCAGCAAGGGACTGGATAACAGCATTGGTGGTTCTAAGGACAATTCCAAAAACTTTGTGCGTGCAGAAGTGGTGGTTTATGGACTTGCTATCTTCTCTGCAAGACTCTTCGATGGTGATTGTGCACCTGCACAGTCGCAACAGATGGCTGCTGGTCATCTGTACAAGGACTACAGTGGGTCTGCATCTTTGATGACCCAACAATACCATTGTTTCTACAAGTACTACAGTGGGTCTGCACCTGTGATGACTCACCAATACCATTATTTCTACAAGGACTACAGTGGGTCTACACCTTTGATGACTCAGCAATACCATTATTTCTACAAGGACTGCAGTGGGTCTGCACCTCTGATGGCCCACCAATACCATGATCTCTACCAGGACTACAGTGGGTCTACTCTGTGATGACCTAGCTACTAATATTATTCAAAACTTCGACTGAGTCTGCTGTGGGTTTGCTCTGTTGTGGCCCATTACCTGTCAGCATGTCAAGAGTCAGCACTGTCTTTCCGTTGGAAGGACAACACTACTTCTTCAAGACTGCATGGAAATCCACTACTTCCGTGTGCATTGTCTTTTACTGCTCAGACTTTGAGAAAACAAACGGCAGTTTTACTGTGATGAAAGATCAGGACTGTCTTTATGGACTGTGAGAAAATTTTAGCTTTTGACCAACATTGTATTAATAAGTGTGTGCATTTGATATCTTTGTTATTGTAATTATGAAAATTTTTATCAAATCATTATTGGCCATTGCCCAAAACGATTTCTAAAATTTTTTGTGGGGAGCATGGGGGCTATGTAAGTAGACTGTATAGGTTTTTTTATTGGTAACGCCACATAGCACTCTGTATGAAAATCACTGGCTGTACTGTGTGCAATCTGTGGCTAGTTTGCATTGTTACCTGCCATTGTAGTGTTGGGCAGCGGCAGCTGGATGTGAACAGCGCGTAGCGTTGCGCAGTTGGAGGTGAGCCGCCAGCAGTGGTGGATGTGAGGAGAGAGATGGCGGAGTTTTGAAATTTGTGAGACTGTATGTCATGGACTGCTATATACATTATGACTTTTGAACACTATTAAGGTAAATACATTGCTTGTTCTCTATCAAAATCTTTCATTTGCTAACTATACCTATCAGTAGTTAGTGCCTTCAGTAGTTTGAATCTTTTATTTAGCTGGCAGTAGTGGCGCTCGCTGCATTGCAGTAATTCGAGTAACGAAGATTTTTGTGAGGTAAGTTGTTTGTGAAATGTATAGGTTAATGTTAGTCAGGGCCATTCATTTGTAAGGATTATTGAAAGTCAGATTGCGTTGCGCTAAAAATATTGTGTGTCAGTTTAAGCACAGTCATGTATAATTTTTCAAAGGGGACGTTACAGATACTGTCTTTCTCTCACAAATGACAACTAGTTTTCCAGGAGCCGAGCAAACGAATTCTCACTTCAATAAGAAAGTACCTGTTGAATCGTGGGTGGCATAAAATGGGCTACGATTTCGACGTTTCTCCAGCAACGCTTGGTGCTCGTGTTGAGTGTTTGGTATAATGTCTGTACGAATATAAAACTTTGAGCTTTTGTGTGTCTCGTGATATGCGCCTTGTGTTTCTGCGGTGTGTCCACCTGGCGCTGGTCGCTGTGTGACGCAGCACCCCCGATGTGGTGGGCTGCGGCGGGCTGAGGCAAGCCACAGCCACGACGCTGGCTGCGGCGGCGTCGGATGCGGCGGGCCGTGCCGGAGAAGCCCGCGGGCTAGGAGTCCGGTGAGGCGCGCCCTATGCAGTACTCTGGCTTGTAGTTTTTCTTCCTTTATTGAGTTTCGATTTTGAAAACTTAAGAAGAAGATAATACACAATAAAAGCAGACGATAAAAACGGTGACTTAAATTGTAAAATGGCATAAAATTGTGGAAGTGAAAACATAAAACAAAGGTTTGGGGATGCTAGTAACATACACAGGAAGCAGACAGGTAAAATAGTAGACAGACAATTAAAAAACACTGTGACAGTCTAGTTTCTGTTCGCAAGAGATATAAAAAAAATCACACACAGCGACAGGACGATTTCTGTTCGCAACACTTCAGAAAAGACGCACACCACTCACTTAAAACACTGTTCTAAGAAATCGGCATGAAGATGACACAATACAGCCAAGGGTTGGTGGGGGAGGGGGACCTGAACAAATGAGGGGAAAAAAGGGGGGAGGAGAGGAAAAACGAAGTGGGGGGGGGGACTGACGGAGGGAGAGGACTCCTAAGAGGGGGGTGGGCAGGACAGACGTCAGAGGGAAAACGGAAAGGCAAAGGAAGGGAGTGCAAAAGGGACTTGGGGGAGAGAAGGGAGGGAGAGTGGGTAGATGGAAAAAAAACAGCTTGGAAGGGCGGTAGAGGGAGATCGGGATAAGGACAGAGTAAGGGAGGGGGAGCTGAGGGTCAGAGTTGATAGAAAGGATAAATGGAGGGAGAGAGAGCATCATCCGAGAGGAGGAGTCGACAGAAGCCACCGTGGGAAAGGAGATGAAGGGTGTAGAGGTGGAGGGTAAGGGGGACACAATGGTAAGGCACGGCAGAGGGCGGGATTTGGAGAGGAGAGGAGCAACCAGGGGATGAGGAGGATCGAGGTGGCAGGAGGTGTACAGTATGTGGATATGTTCGAGGCAAAGGAGCAGATTGGGGAAAGGAATCAGGTCAAAGAGGATCCACGTGGGGGGACGGGAAACGCATAAGGAAGGCGAGGCAGAGTGCATGGCACTCGAGGATCTGGAGGGACTGATAGAAATTGTGGCGGGGGGGGGGGGGCGGATATCCAAGTGGGACTGGCATAATAGAGCATGGGATGGATTACGGATTTGTAGGTGCGGAGGAAGTACACAGAGGTTCAGGGCACTCTCTTGTCCTAGGGGTGGGAAATTGCCCCTAAAGGCGGAAGAATCAGCAATGATCAACGACATGAGGATGCAGAAGGCAACGGAAACCACTGCATTAAACACACGTAACGTGTATCCACAGGACACGAGGCCTGTAATTGAAGAGGTGTCATGATGATCTCTCCATTGGCAAAAGATTCCGGAATAGTCCCCCATTCGGATCTCCGGGAGGGGACTGCCAAGGGGGAGGTTACCATGAGAAAAAGATTGAATAATCAACGAAAGGATAACGTTCTACGAGTCGGGGCGTGGAATATCAGAAGCTTGAACGTGGTAGGGAAACTAGAAAATCTGAAACGGGAAATGCAAAGGCTCAATCTAGATATAGTAGGGGTCAGTGAAGTGAAGTGGAAGAATGACATTGATTTCTGCTCAGATGAGTATCGGGTAATATCAACAGCAGCAGAAAATGGTATAACAGATGTAGGATTCGTTATGAATAGGAAGGTAGGGCAGAGGGTGTGTTACTGTGAACAGTTCAGTGACCGGGTTGTTCTAATCACAATCGACAGCAGACTAACACCGACAACGATAGTTCAGGTATAAATGCCGACGTCGCAAGCTGAAAATGAACAGATAGAGAAAGTGTATGAGAATATTGAAAGGGTAATGCAGTACGTAAAGGGGGACGAAAATCTAATAGTCATGGGTGACTGGAATGCAGTTGTAGGGGAAGGAGTAGAAGAAAAGGTTACAGGAGAATATGGGCTTGGGACAAGGAATGAAAGAGGAGAAAGACTAATTGAGTTCTGGAACAAGTTTCATCTAGTAATAGCGAATACCCACTTCAAGAATCACAAGAGGAGGTGGTCTACTTGGAAAAGGCCGGGAGACACGGGAAGATTTCAATTAGATTACATCATGGTCAGACAGAGATTCCGAAATCAGATACTGGATTGTAAGGCGTACCCAGGGGCAGATATAGACTCAGATCACAATATAGTAGCGATGAAGAGTAGGCTGAAGTTCAAGACATTAGTCAGGAAGAATCAATACGCAAAGAAGTGGGATACTGAAGTACTAAGGCATGACGAGATACGTTTGAAGTTTTCTAACGCTATAGATACAGCAAAAAGGAATAGCGCAGTAGGCAGCACAGTTGAAGAGGAATGGGCATCTCTAAAAAGGGCCAGAAGTTGGGAAGGAAAACATAGGTACAAAGAAGGTAGCTGCGAAGAAACCATGGGTAACAGAAGAAATACTTCAGTTGATTGATGAAAGGAGGAAGTACAAACATGTTCCGGGAAAATCAGGAATACAGAAATACAAGTCGCTGAGGAATGAAATAAATAGGAAGTGCAGGGAAGCTAAGACGAAATGGCTGCAAGAAAAATGTGAAGACATAGAAAAATATATGATTGTCGGAAGGTCAGACTCAGCATACAGGAAAGTCAAAACAACCTTTGGTGACATTAAAAGCAACAGTGGTAACATTAAGAGTGCAACGGGAATTCCACTGTTAAATGCAGAGGAGAGAGCAGATAGGTGGAAAGAATACATTGAAAACCTCTATGAGGGTGAAGATTTGTCTGATGTGATAGAAGAAGAAACAGGAGTCGATTTAGAAGAGATAGGGGATGCAGTATTAGAATCGGAATTTAAAAGAGCTTTGGAGGGCTTACGGTCAAATAAGGCAGAAGGGATAGATAACATGCCATCAGAATTTCTAAAATCATTGGGGGAAGTGGCAGCAAAACGACTATTCACGTTGGTGTGTAGAATATATGAGTCTGGCGATATGAACTGTGGGAAAACCGGAACAGAAGAGAATGGAAGCATTTGAAATGTGGTGCTATAGACGAATGTTGAAAATTAGGTGGACTGATAAGGTAAGGAATGAGGAGGTTCTACGCAGAATCGGAGAGGAAGGGAATATGTGGAAAACACTGATAAGGAGAAGGGACAGGATGATAGGACATTTGCTTAGACATGAGGGAATGACTTCCATGGCAGTAGAGGGAGCTGTAGAGGGCAAAAACTGTAGAGGAAGACAGAGATAGGAATACGTTAAGCAAATAATTGAGGACGTAGGTTGCAAGTGCTACTCTGAGATGAAGAGGTTAGCACAGGAAAGGAATTAGTGGCGAGCCGCATTAAACCAGTCAGTAGACTGATGACCAAAAAAAAGGTGTGGATAATGGTAGACGGGTTCAACCCCCATCTCTGACCAGAGAGGAGTTTGAGGAGTCGGTGGTGGTCGTGGGCATTGGATTGGATAGAGCGGAGATGAGGGTCTGGCTCGTAGGATGCCACTTCCAATTTATTCAAGATAGCTAATTCTCACCCCCACCCCCGCTAATAAGAGTGCACTTCCAATATAAAATCAATTTACTAAATATCTTGGAATGCTCCCCTCTCCCATTCCGCCCTCTGGAAAGTCAAACCTTTGCGCCAGACTGGGACTCGAAATAGAACATTTGCCTTTGAAGTTTTAAAGGTAGGACAAGAAGTTCTGGCACAATTCTGATATCAAATTAATAGACCACTTAAGTCGTTTGACTATTGAAAATGGTTCCAACAAGTCACCACTAGAAAACACTGCTCCGTATCGCAATAACTCAAGTTGTAAAGTTATACAACGATACTAGAAATATCAGGGAACAACTTATCACATTTAAGACTGTCCTTAAGGCTTGTAAGCTCACATTTACTGCAATCAATGACGTACCTGAAATGTTGCCACTCTCATTATTACATAAGATAGGTAATGCACGTAGTAAGTTCGTCGTATTCATCATTTCTCTTCAAAGTAACACAACGTACTAGTTATTTAAGACAAAATGACATTAAAACTTTAAGTTATTCATGAGCAGCTAGTTGAGAATATGTATGAACTTCAAATGACACGACGAACCGTCTCGTTCTGCATATGGATTCAAACCCAGGTCATGCAGACTAAGATTTCGTGACTGACGAAAAAAAAAAAAAAAAAACAGTCATTCCTGACTAGACATACAGAGAGTGATATACATCGATTTTAGAGAGTATCAGTTAGCAAATATCAACTTTAAATTACATAAAGTAAACATTTTTAACGGACGCGAATTCCTACCCAGCATCTATTGTCCCTGTTAACGAACTACGAGAGATGTTAAATATTTCTTATTCACAAATAACTTACTTGAAATGCAGTGAGGTAAAGCTTTGTGTTGGACAGGGATTCGAACCCAGAACCTAATCACATTGTTATCTAAGCTAAACCAACTCTGACATATGGGATTTTCTCCGCAGTAGCTAGATGTTTTAACTGAAATAATGAGACGAAACATTAATTTTTTCCTTCTCAGAACTGCAACCCGGCACCTATAGCTGTTATATTCTAGAGAAAACGAACGTTAAATATGGGTTTGTTACACCAGCAGCAACATGTGAGCATATTTGACTAGAAATAATATGACGAAGAGTTCAGTGCTGACTGGGATTCGAACCCCACACATATCTGTTGACTACACACAAAGAGACGTCAGCTAAAGAATTTTTCTCCACCAGCAGCTCGGAATAACAACCTTGAACTTACAGTGATCTCGCAAATGGTTCTGTGTCCCACTGGGAGTCCATTGGTGTTGAATTCGATTTCAACCAATGGTTCCTACAGCTACAGGAACACTACTTGTGATACCTCTTGGACAAAATACTTACGCAATACTAACAGACGAAAAGATGAACCAAACACAAACTGTGGGAAGTTTGTTTTACAACCTTCGTACCTGGATAAAGAGCTTTCCCTATTTGAGATATCTGTGCACGTTGCTACATAAGACGATTTAAGAAGAAACCAAATTACTTCAGACACGCCAGTTTTTAGAGAAATCGTCTTAACGGCACTATATCGTGGTTTGTGAATCGTTTACCGGCCGTACTCTGCCGCATATCGATGGTTCGAAGGCAAAAAGCTTACAGACAAATTTCACAGAAGGAAAAGCGGGACGAAATGTGTCCCACTGGAAGGTATTGTTGTTTTATTTAAATGATTACAAAATCAGGCAAAACGAACAGTGAGGTTGTCAGTATAAGCACATTACTGTTGTCAGTATGATGTTGCACCGCCCAGATCCTGTAATGATAAAGGGCCCGTTTAGGTCAGGCATATTGTATACAGACGTGGAAGAGAGAGAACCACAAAATTCTACAATCCGTATCCATACACACAGAAATTACTGTTACAGTGTACTTATTGAGCCCCATGAGTGAATTGCATACTTTCCGGTGAGGAAGAGCACTGGCAAACAGGCTTCGCTACATTAGGTTATTTAAACTGGTGTCACTAATCTAGAATGTATGGTCGGCGACGAGGTGTAAGGACAATGAGTGGAATGCGGGTTTTGCAACTGTGAAATACTTTCCTGCATTATAGAAGCGAATATCAAATTTTAATTAATTTTGCGAAAATTTTGAACTTGGATAGCTTAGAATGAAAACCTTTCTGTTTATTGCAAAGGAAAACAATTGATTATCTGAAACATTCAATTTCATACCCAACTCGAAACAGGTCACGTCGGCCAAATCATATGGAAGAACTGACAGCGACGTATATCGGAAGGCAGTAAGATCCCATGGCTTTTGGTTTGGCAGTATTCGATAGCCATTTATAGGCGCAAGTAAATGAAGAAAGGCAGCACGATTTTGTTATCAAGTAACGTCTTCATCAATTACTTTAGTTTTAATGTAATCTACGAGTAAGTGCTGATGTTTGATATTAACACGAAAAGGATTCCGTAGGCAGGGAAAGAACCTGTTCTTGGGCAACTACTTCTAGAATGACCAAAAGGCCTTAAATGATCTTCCAGCACATGTGTTCCAGCAGCGGTATGATGATAGTAATAATGACGGTAATAATCGAATTATCCGGTAACTTCGCACTTCACAGTGGATTTTCTCGGAATAGGAAATTTCCTTAATTAGTGAAAATTTCAAAATGGCTTCACATCGAGTCTATGATGCCTAGAAGAGTCTATACATCCTGATGACTTGAGAATAGCATAATCTCCGCGTCATGAGCTGGTTTCTACTTAACCATTACATAGACTCGCATTTTTTCCACCGTGACTAATTTTGCAAGCTAAGCACATCATCTGTTACAGCACACTCCTTGGGCTGGAAAATGTGGCCACAATGGTCTGGTGGAACGAACTATCACAAGCGCACTGCGTGGGTTCAGGCATTTACCTTTAAGAGGCACAATCAGATTTACTTTACCTCTGATAACCTCAAGAGAAAGACGTTATAATCCAGAATCCGCATTAAACATCACTTTCCTTCATTCCCAACTGGACAGAGCCGCTTTACTTTGGGAAATGACATAGGTGGAGGTCATGGTAAATAGAAATACTGTCGCCAGTAAACTTAATTACATTAAAAAAATTTATTTAATTTAATGAACCTATAGCCATTTAAAGGAACAGGGCTCTTATTTTACTTGTACTTGATTGAACTAGAGACGTTGAAAAATTTGGTGCTGGACTATAATTCGATTTCGTATCTCCTCTTTCGAGGATCTGAATCTCTCGGAACAATATAGTTCAATCATTCCGTTCCTTTTACGAAGACTGCAATCTACTCTAGGTCTCCTCCAAAGGTAAGTATGTGGGTCCGATTCCTTATCCAGTACAAAAATATTCATAATTTCATTTCAAGTCCTATCACGTGCACACCGGCTTCTAGTGAAAATTAACGTGCATTTTTAATGTCTGTACATGTGTTGCCAACAATTTCTGGTCAAACACGCACACATCTCACTGTTGGTGAGTAAGCAATTGATACTTAAGCTATATTCGTGGACGATAAAGAAGAACGATAGGAGTGCGGTTCGATTGTAGCTCATGCACAGAAATTTGTATCGTTATTTTAGATTCAAACACCTAGCAGCGGGTAAGAAAAACCGATACGTAACACTTGATTTTAATTAGTTAACAATCCGATTACGTGTTGGGTTCGTACCTCCGTCACAGAACTTCACATCACGTGATTCATCTTTAAATGCATACACACATTGTTACGTCAGAATAGAGGCATATCAGACATCTTTCGTGGTTAGTTAACAGGGATGAAAGGGTCTTGATAGGAGTCCCTATTTATTACAAAAAGTGTCGTCTTTTATTTTCAAGTTTAGATTTGGTTACTGATACTGGCGAAAATTTCGGTAATTCGTGACTGTTGACGGATAGACAGCAATATGATATGATTAGATTAGGTTAGATTAATACTTGTTCCATAAATCATGAATACAACATTTCGTAATTATGTGGAACGTGTCATTTTAATGAAAGATTTCTTTACATAGCTGTATTCAATTTCTTTGCAACAGTTTTTTACCCTCTCTCTCATTCTTTTCTACTTTTCTCTCCCTCTCTCTCTCGCTCTCCCTCTCTCTCTTCTCTCTCTCTCTCTCTCTCTCTCTCTCTCTCTCTCTCTCTCTCTCTCTGTCTCACACACACACACACACACACACACATTCTTGTTTTTATTTTTATTTGTTTGGTGTGCTCTACTATCGGCGAGGCATGAAAACGTACGTGAATGAGTTTCTTAGTTTTGAGTACAGTTACGAAAGAAATATAAAAACGACTATGAGAATTACTGATTTATGATCCTTATTTTGCGGTCAGCTCGGCATTATTAGTAGCTACGCTCCAGTCGCTAAACCTAGTTACAGAAATGCGAATCAGACGCATTACATATTCCAGGCCGTAGCAGCCGCGTCTTTGAGACGTCAGCTATAGTCACTTCCCAGACCGCTGTAGGATCACATCGGTTCGTCTTCTTCCTGCTGGTACTGTAACTGAGATTTGGCAACAAGGCGAGGTATGTTTGGTAACTCTGTGATCGACAAGTTACTTCCGGGTGTGCACGGAATTAAGCCTCAAAGTTCACTTGATATTTCCTGTCTTTTCCATTGAATAATTTGACTTATTATCGCTTGAGGTGTAACAAAAGATAGTAAATTAACGGTTTTCAGCCCAGGAAAGCAGTTGCACGTGAAAATCGCAACTAATCTCATTCTGTAACTAGCGGTTTACGAGTTCTAGCACCTATTGGCCTCGCAAGAGGAAGGCACAACACATACCTCTTTGCTAGCTGTGTGGTAACGTGTTGAGCTGTGAAAAAGCATCTGTTATGGTTCGCTGTTCCAGTCTCACAGACAGTAACGTTTTTATCACTTCCGTGAAAGAGCTACAAGCAAGTAGATCAAACGTCGATAAGGAAATCGCGAGAAAATACTTTCAGCTCATAGTGCAATGGAGAAAAACTTACAATGTTGCACAACAGGGGACGCCTCTTACCGCTGCTGACAAGAAAATTTTGGGTTTCTAGGAATACATAACTTCATTTATGAAATGCCACATTTGCATACCTGTTGAGTATACCAATCATATGCAGACCCAATCGAAATCTAAATGAGTAGTATTTTACTAATTCGGCGCCTGGCCGTCTATTAAACCTGAAAGGAACAAAATGTCGCAGAAGTTAGCCGTTTTTCCACATGCGGCTATTTTGGGTTCAGAAGTAAAGGGAATTATGTTCAAAGTTCCATTAAATTGGTAACTTCAGCAGACAGCAGAATTGCGTTTAAAAAAATGTAGCACCGAATGTAACTGAACTCGTGGCAACTTATATACGGTGCGCGATGCTTACTGTTGCGCTATTACCTACCATGCATCTGCAGCAGCTCCAGAAGTCAATGACAGTTCCTCCGGAACTTCCGTATTCCACAGTGCTGTGAGATAATGCGCATGGCCGGATCTAGACTTCTGAGAGACAGACAGTTACAGCTTTTCTTTTGCACTGTACGACGTTTTCAACAAATAGATAGTGCAATAAGGCAGCTCAAATGGAAAGGAACACTTCATATTTAATCCTCTGCATCCTACAGTGTTGGCAGTTCTATGTAAGTGGCAGTTACGTGATTTTATTTCGGTGATGACAAAATAGAGTCGAATGTATGCACTGGAGCTAGTTCATGGAGATTCGCTCAACGAAGTAAATGAATGTACCGAACATGCTGCAAACCACTACAGGGAGCCTGTGTGTTAGAACTCTCATCGGGTGTGCCACAACGGTGTTATGATAGAAAAATGCGGAGCACTGCAGAGGATTTGGTGGTTTGTTGGATTGACGATAGGTTGCTACGTTGATGATCTGGGTTCGATTCCGACATCTGCCGATGACTTTTAATAGTGAGAGACAGATTCTGTTCTCTTCTGGCTTCGCCATCTGAAGAAGTTATAATGGCATTGCGATCTGAAATACACATTAAACAGGATATTTCTTCTCTACCAGGTGGATTTTAGGTTGAACCACAATAAAGTCAGGAGTGGCTAAATGTGGGAATTCTATCACCAGTAACCTTTCTTATTCTAGTTATTTATTTCTAATGACGAAAAAAACGCTATGTAGGGTCACAGAACACTTATTCCATCTTTTATTTGAGCTTCTGTATGTCGATGAAATTGGTTCTGAATTTGGAGTGCAACTCAGACCGCCCTTAGCGCGGAATTTGATCCCTTCGTGACAATACAGTTCGACTACTATTTGTTGTTTGTTCAAAACTGCAGA
The DNA here is from genome assembly GCF_023864275.1 of Schistocerca cancellata. Lineage (NCBI taxonomy): Eukaryota > Metazoa > Arthropoda > Insecta > Orthoptera > Acrididae > Schistocerca > Schistocerca cancellata. The sequence continues at coordinate 981,134,869 of NC_064626.1, read as the reverse complement.
TTCCTCAACATCTCCACATATTGGGCGTGAATGGGTTAGAATCCTGGCCCGGTACCAAAGTTGTCATTATGTATCATTAAGCTAGAGCATGAGAACACCTACCTGCTGATGGATAACAATTTGGACTTTTAATGCATTTTCATTCGCTGTCAACACTAACGAAATATGACGTTTTTGACTCCCAGTGGGACACAGAACTATTTGCGAGATCACTGTAAGTTCAAGGACGTTATTCCGAGCTGCTGGTGGAGAAAAATTCGGTATCTGACGTATCTTTGTGTGTAGTCAACAACGATATGTGTGGGGTTCGAATCCCAATCAACACTGAACTCTTCGGCATATTATTTCTAGTTCAAACATGCTCACATATCGCTGCTGGTGTAACAAACCCATATTTAACGTCCATTTTTCTAGAATATAAAAGCAATAGATGCCGAGTTGGAGTTCTGGGAAGGAAAAAATTATTATTTCGTCTCGTTATTTCAGTTAAAACATCTAACCACTGCCGAGAAAATCGGGTATGTAAAAGTTGGTTTTGCTTAGATAACAATGTGATTAGGTTCTGGGTTCGAATCCCTGTCCAACACAAAGCTTTACCTCACTGCATTTCAAGTAAGTTACTTGTGAATAAGCAATATTTAACATCTCTCGTAGTTCGTTAACAGGGACAATAGATGCTGGGTAGGAATTCGCGTCCATTAAAAATGTTTACTTTATATAATTTAAAGTTGATATTTGCTAACTGATACTCTCTAAAATCGATGTATATCACTCTCTGTATGTCTAGTCAGGAATGACTGCTTTTTTTTTTCGTCAGTCACGAAATCTTAGTCTGCATGACCTGGGTTTGAATCCATATGCAGAACGAGACGGTTCATCGTGTCATTTGAAGTTCATACATATTCTGAACCAGCTGCTCATGATTAACTTAAAGTTTTAATGTCATTTTGTCTTAAATAACAAGTACGGTGTGTTACTTTGAAGAGGAAATCATGAATACGACGAACTTACTACGTGCATTACCTATCTTATGTAATAATGAGAGTGGCAACATTTCAGGTACGTCATTGATTGCAATAAATGTGAGCTTACAAGCCTTAAGGACAGTCTTATATGTGGTAAGTTGTTCCCTGATATTTCTAGTATCGTTGTATAACTTTACAACTTGAGTTATTGCGATACAGAGCAGTGTTTTCTAGTGGTGACTTGTTGGAACCATTTTCAATAGTCAAACAAGTGTAACAAGGAGCGATTAGGATTAGAGGACCTGCTAGACAGCTGCGTTATGTGGATTGTATGCGAATCAGACGAAACTCTATTCAGGTCGTTCGGATACTTTTGATCACGACTGTTCATAAACGATCTAGTTGATGTTATTGACAGCAGCATTAAACTGTTTGCCGATGATGCTGTAGTCTACAGGAAAGTAGTATTACACGAAGGTTGTGAACAAATCATTGACGATTTGCAGAAAATAAGTGCGTGGTGTAATGAGTGGCAGTTATCTCTCAATGTTAGTAAGTGTAACCTACTGCATATAACAAGGCGAAAATCCCCATTAATGTACGAGTACAAAATAAATGCCCAGTCTTTGGAAGCGGTAACATCCGTCAAGTATCTGGGTGTGACAATTCCTAATGATCTGAAATGGAATGATCAGATTACACAAGTAACGGGTAAGGCAAACTCTAGACAGCGGTTTTTGGTAGAATCCTGAAGCGATGCGGTCCTTCAACAAAGTAAATAGCTTACAATACGAAAAATGGTTTAAATGGCTCTGAGCACTATGGGACTTAACAGTTGTGGTCATCAGTCCCCTAGAACTTAGAACTACCTAAACCTAACTAACCTAAGGACATCAGACACATCCATGCCCGAGGCAGGATCCGAACCTGCGGCCGTAGCAGTCTCACGGTTCCGGACTGCGCGCCTAGAACCGCGTGACCATCGCGGCCGGCCACTTACAATACGTTAGTCGTAGAGTATTGTTCGTCTGTATGGGACCCTTACCAGTTGGGTCTGATTCAAGAGATTGAGAAGGTCCAAAGAAGAGCGGCAACATTCGTCACTGGTACATTTAGCCATCGCGAGAGCGTTACAAATCTCATAGAAAGTTTGGAGTGGGACACACCTGCAGATAGAAAGTGCGCTACATGGAAGGGGCAGCTCACTGAATTCCGAAATCCGATCTTCACCGAGGATGTAGAGCATATATTATTACCACAAAATTTCAAATCGCACAATGATCACCATTGAAAGATAAGGGAAATTAAAGCGTACTGAGGCGTTCAGTCGCTTTTTGCTCGCGCGATCCACGAATGGAACAGAGGGGTGGGGGTGTGGGTGGTGGGAATATGGCTTTGGTGCGAATTGTGCCCTCCGCCACGCACCGCTTGGTGGCTAGCGGAGTATATATGCAGATAAATGCAACCTAGCTTAAATGATCTCCTCGCGGGAGGACCGAGATGAGATAAGAAAAGCCGTTGTGAGTGGTTTAATTCCCTGGAGCTTGTTCCCATGAAGAGAAGATCAGTGGTGATGCCAAAGTGGCACCACCTACCGACAGACGACAACACGGAGATCATCCGAAGGGACGGGAGAGATAGCGGACCGAGGTAGGAGGACTGCATCCTTGGCAGCAGCGTCAGCAGTCTATTTTTCCGTTAGACAGACGTGTCAAGGAACCCACATGAACGTCAACAAATGGAAGCTGTTTTGGACCTGTTGCAGTAAGGGGTCGATGTGTACAGCACACAGAGGCTCTGGAGGGCGCTGAGAGAATCAGAGCATGTGACACAATTACGAGTAAAAACACTGTGTCCCCGGATGTACTGTGTGGCCTAACAGAGGGCGAAAAGCTCTGCTGTAAATCTTTAGCAGTGTTCTGGAAGCCGATGCCGAATATGGTGGGTGCCAATTGCGAAGTCACACTCGGCACCACGGTCGGTCTTAGAACCATCAGTGTACACGAAGATGCTTTCACTAATTGTGTGCAAAGGTCTAGAAATTTACTGCGATAGATCGAATCCGTAGCTGTGTCCTTGGGAAGCGAATGAAGTCTAAGATCAACACGAGCCGCCGTACGACGTCAAGGCGGTGCAGGGTTCACAACCATCGGGACCGTGGCATGTAGCGTGATGTTAGCTGCCGGAGCAGGAGCCGTAAGTGAGCTGCGGGAGGTAACATTGTTACACGTTGACGTCGAACATACACGCAGGTCACATTGATGTGATTGGGCTGTGTTTCTTTTCAGTGAAACCGACCGTACGAACATGATGGAGCAAAACCAAGTACACTAGAATTATCGTGACGATTTGGGAAGCTAAATGCAAGTATGTTTATTGAATAAACATTATAGAAAGTTAAAATAATTGCAATTACCAATGATTACGAGAATAATAACTGAATCACTGCAGTAATATGTAGCTGGTGACTACAGTAAATACTGCAACAAGTTACTTATCAAATCATGAATCTGAATAACAGAATGACAGATGAATTGATTAAAAGTTTATATTTTTATGTGCTAATACATTAAATTTTACACAGTTATACGCAGTATAAGAGAAACATGAGTTTCCTAGCTACCCACGAGTCTAGCACATGATTTTCTGCAGCCGAGTTTTGTAAAGTGGCCAATGGCTATCTACAATGCGGTGACGGAACAACCCGCGCCCACTTTTCGTGGTGCCTCTCCATCCCAGATTGACACTAGACTGGGCTAGTTTGTAAAGCTGGACAATGGTTTGCTACACACTAGGACTGGCGTAACCGAAGTAAGAAACGTTATATACAGGAAAGAATGGCGGAGATGTTCAAAGCTCTGAGAAAAAATGGGAATAATGTATTATATGTACAAGAAGTAAAGGAAACAATAAGATTGGAGGTTTAAGAAGGAAGTGCTCAGATTGAGAAAGACTTAAGAAAGAGACGTAGTCTTCCATTTCTACTTTTTAATCTTTACATCGAAGAATCAATTATGGGAGTAAATTGAAGGTTTAAGAACGCGATTAAAGTTCAAGATGAAAGGATAGCAATGATAATATTCGCTGATGACATTGCTATCCTTTGTGAAATTGAAAGAAAATTACCGGGCATGTTGAATGTAACGAATAGTCTAACGAGTACGTAACGTTTCTTGAGAGTAAACCGAAGAAAGACGAAAGTAATGAGGACTGACACAAACGAGAATAGCGATAAAATTAACATCAGTAATAGAGACGGACAAGCATACGAATGTATTCTTATACCTTGGAAGTGAACAACACTTGATTGTCGAAGTACGGTGGACGTAAACAGTAGGGCATTTTAGACAAAACGAAGACTACTACATCAGATATCGACATTAATTTGAAGAAATAATTTCTGAGAATGTGCGTCTGGAGCACAGTGTTGTGTGGTAGTGAATCACATACTGTGCGACAAGTGCAACGTAAGAGAATCGAAGCGTTTGTGATGTGGTGCCAGAAAATGATGTTGAAAATTAGATAGATCAATAAAATAAAGAATGAAGATGTTCTCTGAGGAATAGGGGAAGGACGGAACATTTAAAAAGCACTGAAAAGTTGAGAAGATAAGATGACAGGATATGTGTTAAGACACAGGATATGTGTTAAGACACCACAGAACAAATTACAGAGTTCTAGAGGGAGCTTTTGGATTGCTACAAATGTAGGGAAAGTCAGAGATTAGAATATATCTGGCAACTAATTATGGATACAGTTTACAAGTGTTGCGCTGGAATGAAGTGGTTTGCAGAATATAGGAACTGACATCTGGCTCTAATTGATGATTCGAAAAAAATTGTTATAATATCAGTAGTCTTGAAATTCTCTGTGCAAAGTCCTACCAGGGTGCTTGCTTTTTCATTCTGCTCTCCCATTCCACATTCACCTACTATTTTTCATTCTCTTCCTTTTACCGCTGTCGAATTCCAGTCCCTCATCACAGTGAAATTTTTGTCTCCCTGAAGTAATTGAGTAATTTCTTCTATCTCATCATACTTTTCTTCAATTTCTTCATCCTCTGTGGAGCTCGACGACATGTAAACTCATACTCCTGGGGTGGGTGTATTGACTAGAACAGTGGAAAGGAATACAGTAGAACGCGAAAGGGTAGCTTTGCTGGATACAATAGAGAAGGCAGCAGAGGACTATGTAGATAATAAGACAAGGTCTGAGAGGCGTTTGAAGAAAGGGGAAGCAGCTCTACTAATATCAAGAGCTCAAATGGAAAACCAGTTCTAACCAAAGAACCGAAAGCTGGAACACGGAAAGAGCATATAGGGGTCTATACAAGAGAGATGAACCTGACAGCAGTATTATAGAACTCGAAGAGGACGTAGATGAAGATGACACGTGAAATATGATACTGCGAGAAGAATTTGACAGAGAATTGAAAGACGTAGGTCGAAATAAAGCCCTAGAAGTAGAAAACATGCCGTCAGAATTACTGACAGCTCTGGGAGAGCCAACCATGACAGAATAATGGAAAAACTGGTAGAAGCCAATCTCGAGGATGATCAGTTTGATTCCGAAGAAATATAGGAACATGCGATGCAATACTGACTCTACGACTTACCTTAGATGGTAAGTTAAGGAAAGACATGCGTACGTTTACAGCGTTTGTAGATTTACACAAAGCTTTTGACAATGTTGAAGGTAGCAGGGGTAAAATATAGGGAGCGAATGACTGCTCACAACTTGTAGTAGTGAAACCAGACGACGTAAGAATGGAGGGATATAGAGGGGACGTACTGGTTGAGAAGGGACTGAGACTGCATAGTAGGCTATCCCGTATGTTACTCAATCTGTATATTAAGAAAGTCGTAAACGGAACAAAAGAAAAATTTGGAGTAGGAATAAACTCTGTCAGAGGCAACAAAAGACTTCGAAGAACAGTTGACTGGAATAGACCGTATCTTGAAAAGAAGATATGATACGAACTTCAACAAAAATAAAACGAGGGTAATTGAATGTAGTCGAATAAGTCAGGTGATCTAAGGGAATTAGATTAGAGAACGAGACACCTAAAGTAGTAGATAAGTTTTGTTATTTGGGCAGCAAAATAACTGATTATGGCAGAAGTAGAGATGGTATAAAATGTAGAATGGCAATGGCAAGAACAGAATTTCTGAAGAAAATAAATTTGCTCTTCTCTGAAAGTATTGGCGTTAAGTGTAGCTGCGTATGGAAGAAAAACTTGGACAATGAACAGTTTAGACAAGAAGAGAACAGAAGCTTTTTAAATGTGGTGTTACAGAAGAATGGCGAAGATTAGATGCGTAGACTGGCGAGGAGATACTAAACAGAACTGCGGTGAAAAGAAATTTGTGGTGCAACGTGACTAAAAGAAGGGATCGATTGGTTGGACACATTCTGAGACATCAAGGGATCCACAATTTATATTGGAGATAAGAGTATGGGGTAAAAATCGTAGACGGAGACCAATAGATTAATACAGTAAGCATGTTATGAAGTGTGTAGGTTGCAGTAGTTATTGAGAGACGAGGTGACTTGCACAGAACAGAGCAGCAAGTATAGCTGCATCACACCAGTGTTCAGACCGAAGACCACAACAACGAAGAAATCTTGTAATCATGTTATTATAGGTTCTTTCTGTTTGTTATAGCCATCATCTTATTTATATATATTCAGTTAAACGAGGGCGTGCAGAAAAGTAATGCTTCCGAATTTTTATGTGAAAATTTAGGAATAAACTTTATTAATATTATGTATCATTACTCGTCTTGCCTACATATTTAGTTGTCAAAATGGTCACCCTGGCGACGAATATATTTCTCCGAACCTGAAATAAGTTAGTTGATACAATAGCTGTGGTATGTTTAACTTTGTTGATGGAGTTCTGCTTACACCGCTTTATCACAACATAAGTGAAGTTCTCGAAGGTGCTTCTCACAGTGCCGTATTACAAACTACAGTTCGGAGCCAACTAGCGGCAAAGGGCGCAAATAAGTAGAAATGAAGGATAATGATGTAGATTGTTAATAACATTTGTTTTACTCAAAACGTTCCACAAAAACTCCGAGAAATTGCTTTTCAGCGAGCTCCCGTAGAAAGAGCTACTATTATTGACGTCAAGTCGAAATTATGGTATCAAATGGCTCTGAGCACTATGGGACTTAACTGCTACGGTCATCAGTCCCCTAGAACTTAGAACTACTTAAACCTAACTAACCTAAGGACAGCACACAACACCCAGCCATCACGAGGCAGAGAAAATCCCTGACCCCGCGGGAATCGAACCCGGGAACCCGGGCGTGAGAAGCGAGAACGCTACCACACGACCACGAGATGCGGGCTCTAAATTATGTTGAAGCCTTACTGGAATTCCTTACGTATGTCCAACGTCTACGTATAACGACGATATTTTGCTGTACGCAAAAGCTTTGTCAGTAAACAATGCTATAAAGCTGCTCATACTGTCTGATAAATAGTTTATATGTACTGAAAGCATTAGAACTCCAATCATGGTTGTGAGGAACACCACCGATGTTAGTTTCCTTTGCGTGGAATACCCACCATCCTGTATAACGTACTGAATTGTGTTAGTCAAATATTCCTTGAGGAAATCGTACCTTGTGAAGTTAATACGTATGATCATTCGACTGGTGCAGTTCCCAGTCTAACTTATTTCGGAAATCTGCTCGTTCATCTGTATGCATTGCTTGCCATATTTCTTGGTTGGGTGAAAGGAAGCTGCGTTTCACACAAATGATTTTTCCTGAATACATGCTGATTGAGAATAGGTCTTTTTCTCCAGGAACGTCATAATATTTGAGCTAAACTTCACTCTAGGTTCCTTAAATGGAGGGACGTCAGCGATACTGATCTTCAATTCCGTCATTCGCTCCTTTCAAGTCTTTACTAACGTTAGTAATGTACGATATTTTTAGTCACACGTCGTTATTCGGAGCAGAGAAGATTCTCGATAAATACAGCCCAGGAATGGAGCTAATCCGTAACATTCTCAGTGTACACCGACTTGGAATTTAATCATCGCCTAGTATCTGGTTCGCCTTATTTCTCAATAACGCGCGCCGGCTGTGGTGGCCGAGTGGTTCTAGGCGCTACAGTCTGGAACCGCGCGACTGCTACGGTCGCAGGTTCGAACCCTGCCTCGGTCATGGATACGTGTGATGTCCTTAGTTAGGTTTAAGTAGTTCTAAGTTCTAGGGGACTGATGACCTCAGAACTTAAGTCCCATAGCGCTCAGAGCCATTTTTCTCAATACCGCGGCTGCTAATATCGATTTCTCCTATTCCTGAGTTCGTGTTACTGTTTTTGATAAATTAGTCTCAAAACCCCCTAGATTAGTAGTGGCTTGCACATTAGTATATTTAACGCATGTGACGCTCCTAGAGAGGTTTATTAAATCACTAGTCCGCGAATGAATTTTTCACAGATTTTGCCTTGTACTGGAATATTTGTAGGAGTATCACAAAGCTTTTTGAGAAAGAATTCTGTTCTAAGTGTCAGTGGCTAAGCTCATACGTGTTAGGTTCTCCGATTTAAGTTCCGCATTTGTTTCAGTATAAAATTAAGTGTATTTGTCAGAAACCAAGAAAATCTGTTCATAGAAAGGTGAAAGTATTTATTTCCTGTTCATTAGAGTTTCCCTGAAGTAGGAATTAGCTCTACTACAGCACCAATGACGATAAGCAAGTAGTCCCGTTACCAAAGATTGTCACTTAGTTGCAAGTCGACAGATGAACACACAGCGGCTGTAGCACACTATTAGCGAACATAGAAAACAACCAAGCAGAAACTATCTCTGTGTTTGGAGTTTTGTAATTAGAAGAGATATGTTTATATACACTGATCATCCATAACAGTATGACCACCGACTTACTATCTCTATAAACCAGTCCAGAAGATAGCAGCATCACCTGTCGAGTAATGACTGTTAATCGGACACGTGCACGGTGCATATACTATCAGTTAGTGTGCTGTCCGTTAGGTCAATGGGGAAGGCACGCAATCTATCTGACTTTGATCGGGGTCAGATTGTGATGACCCTGATGCTCGGCACAAGCATTTCAGAAATTGCTCGACTTGTTGGGTGTTCAGGGAGGGTTGTGGTGAATGTCTTTAACACATGGCAAAATCAAGCTGAAACCACGTTCAGACGTCTTGGAGTTCTTCAACTGCCCCTCGTTACAGATGTTGGACGTCGTGGTCTGGGCAGACTGGTAAAACAGGGCAAGTGGAGAAAAGGAGTGGAACTAACGTCAGACTTTAATGCTGGGCAGAGTGCAAGTGTCCACCAAACACACCTAACGATGGCCATCCTCAGCCGACGAGCCATAAATGTGCCAATGTTAACACTACGACTTTGGCAGCTGTGATTGAAATGGGAATGTGACTATCAGTGCTGGATGTTGGTGCAGTGGCCGACAGTTGCATCATGTGCTGAAACTCGATAACTGCTTCATCATTCCGATGGGAGCGCGTGAATCCGTCGTTTTCCAGGGACACAGCTCCTCGACACCTGTTCTACGGGACAGAGAAAAGTTGGTGGCGTCTCCATTATGGTCTGGGGAATATTCAGGTGGTCATCCATGGGTACACTGAAGCACCATGATGGCCAAGGAATGTCATACACTGGTTGCAGGCCACATACACCTCTTGATGACGGTCATTTTTCTCATAGCAGTGGCATTTTTCAACAAGATAATGCGCCATATCAAGAGTCCTGGAGTGTGATGGACTGGCTCTAAGAACACAGCGCCCATTTCCAATTGAAGCGCAGGCCTCCCAACTCACCAGATCTGAACCTGATTGAACACATCTGTGATGTGACTGAACGTAGCGTCGGAGCTCGTAGCCACCCTCCCCAGAATTTAGGAGAAATGGGTGATTAGGTGACTTGTGTGTGCATATGTGGTGCCAACTCCATCCAGCGACCTTCCATGGCCCCACTGCTTCGATGCGACGATGCATGGCCGCTGTTATCAGTGCTAAAGTTGGACATACCGGCATTTAGGTAGCTGGTCATATCGTTCTGGCTGATAAGGGTACATTGTATCACAGAGAATTTTCAGAGACGTTTAGAGCATATGTCAAGATCTCTACAGCTCTTCAGTCCAGTCTCATTACAAAAACAGAGGCAGAGTAAAAATAAGTTCTTTTTACACAATTACGAGTCCAGTATTACCATGTCCACTGTTTCATTAAAATGACGTAGCATTTCATTCGCTTGTTTATGCAATTAAAATGATTTTTTGTTCCCATCAGTAAATGCAAATAGGTTACATGAGCTGAGGACTATCAAACTCTGCAGCCAGTGAAATTTTTGGGATTACTCAAAATGCCGCAAAACTGTGGAAGTTCCCGTGGACGGTGGTTTCAAAAATCCAAGCTATTGCGCCGGAGGTCACAGGTGTCGCCGACCGCCAGACGCCTGGCGCCACCCAGTAGCACCAGTCTGTGCATGGGTGGGCCCGATCGCTCCTTGGCTGAAAGCTTAAGCGGCATCTGGCATTCCCGCCCACTCATGTTGGCAGAAGGGACCTTTTGCTCTTGGTGGAAGCACACAATGTGCGAGAACCAGACGTTTCAAAACTACTGAAAGTTGACCTCTCAGTCTCACTTCAGGGCAGTACTTGGCAGGCTTCACTACGTTACCAGCAGTCGCGCAGTAGCTACCGTCGTGCTGGTCCTATCGATGTTCTCCCAACATGTTTCTAATCGTGGCCCTTTACCTTAAAACGTTATTTAAATCGTGCAGTTCGTGTTTGTGAACCTGCGTCTCTGTAGGGTCTGAAATAATTATCGCTATTTTTGTTATTATTAAATGTCTTTTAATGTACTTTGTGTACTTATGATATGGCCCACAGTAAGCCTGTGGATCACCTGTGTAGTCCGAAAGTGTGGCTTGGCTATTTACCACCTATTTGTATCAAGACTGCCTCTCGTTTCCGTTTCTTTGCGATAGTATACCTGGTTATTTTTTAACTGCCTGTTACTAGTCTCCTACTATTTCTGTTTACTAATTAATTAATCTCAGTCAGCGATAGAGAACCCTTCAGTATGGAAAAAAAACCGACGCTATCACCGTCCAGCGAACAGCAGATCGTCGGGTGAGGTCCCTAATCTGATAGTAGGGACGACAGTGACGGGCAGAACTAATTTACTTCCGAAGCCAAGAATCAGCAAGCTACACAATGCTATGGATATTCACATGAGGATACAAATATCGCCTACATTTAATTTGTTAATAGCATTTACAAGCAAAACGAATATTTTTAAGATACTCAGTAATTACAAACCTATTGAGCTAGCTGGCATCAACGATGTTTTCTTACCTAAGTTGGTTGGTTGGTTGGTTTGGGGTAGGAGACCAGACAGCGTGGTCATCGGTCTCATCGGATTAGGGAAGGATTGGGAAGGAAGTCGGCCGTGCCCTTTCAGAGGAACCATCCCGGCATTTGCCTGGAGTGATTTAGGGAAATCACGGAAAACCTAAATCAGGATGGCCGGACGCGGGATTGAACCGTCGTCCTCCCGAATGCGAGTCCAGTGTCTAACCACTGCGCCACCCCGCTCGGTCTTACCTAAGTAAGGTTTGGTATACACGTATACACGAGAAATGTCACTCAGCTGACATCGCAGTTCTTCGTGACACAGCTGTATAAGCTGACAGACACCCAAATTCGTTTGTTTACTATTTGAAAAGGGGAACTGAGTGCTATTTATATCCCTCAGTTATATCAGCTATACGTCATAGCCGTATTGGTGTGTTTTAATCCATGAAATGCATTGGCAGATGCCAATACGAACAAGCAACAACTGTACTAGTGAACGATGGCAACGAAAATCCGTGACGGACCAGGACTCGAACCCAGTATTCCCACTTTACGCGACCTGTCGTCTTAACTGCTTTGGCTATCCGTGCAGGACTCACGGCCAGACTCAAACTTCCATATGTCGTCGTTCGTGTATCGCAACCTGTATTCGTAGCCATTTATTTACTTCCCCTCGCAGCCTGTGCCTGGTGTCGGTGGATAAATACTGCACTATCATACATATAAAATAGTTTGTACACCATAAATACCGTTGCTTCAGTATTTACTTTCGTATATAGCAACGTTTCCAGACAGTGCTACTGGAAATACTGGTGCCTTAGGGTGAGCATACATTCTGTTTGCCACTACATAGTTACGTCTCGCTAGAAGGTACAGCGCTTTGTACAAACGCCCTACCGGATGAACCACCCAGTAGGACGACTGCCAGTACCATTTTTCATTATTTGCGAGGCCTCCTTTATGAAAGAGGCGTTTTCGATACAGCGCGGAACACGGGGAGGACGCAGAGATTCGCTCGTGGCGAACTGCCGGCGGGCGGGCGCCCCCTGCCGAGCAACAGTGTGTGTCCCGCCCCCGGCCCGTCCGTGAATTACCTCGCCTCGCCCGCGGGAGGCGGCAGCCGGCCGCTGCAGATCTAATAATGCGCTTCAAAGTACAAACTCACTGGGGGCTCCGTCCCCCAGCACAGCACAGCCCAGCCCAGCCCCAACAGTCGCGCAGGTCGCTCCTTCCCACAAGGGTTGCGCGCCCTCTCTATGGAATCAAGAACTTTTCACGCGGAAAATATTTTCCCATCTGTATCGACAAAGTGTGTGTAGAGGAGATCGTGCCGACTGTAAGATTCTCACAAGCTCGTCAGAGTGTCTAAATTCAGTATCAACAGGTAAAATGATCCAGATTTTCAGAATGTCTGCAATCCTTTTCCTGTGTAAAGACAGCAGTTCTGTTAGCAGAGATTCCATTACGAAAATAAGCACCGTGATTTGCGTTAAAGGTAACGTTGCACCACTGTTCAACCTGGCGAACAGACAGCTCTTGTGATGACCCAACAGAATTTCTTAAGAAAGGCAAGAAAAGCTATCTCTGTAATGAGGTATCACGTCGCAAGCAGACACATTCAGTACCCACGTACCAGTATTCAGCTAGCTGACAATGTGGAAGTTGCTGGACAGAGCTTCTGAAAGGATAAACTCCAACACCATCGCTTGGAACTGCTAATACAGTGGATGAATAAAGCACGATGGTATGGTCCCTCAACAGTCAAGTCTCGTGCCTTGGCTTAGAGGGAAAAACCTCTATCCTTGCAGAAACCACGGGCACCTGTAAACGCACCACAATTTAGGCACTCACCCTCATTTATTATCAGCTGCTAGCCAAGGGGAGGTCGATGCCACACTACGCAAGATGATACACCAGTCTGTCTACACACCAAGACACACCAGCCAGCTACCATCAGTGCACTCATCCGTCAACAGCCGCTGAATATGCATGCTGCCACCTTGGCCCCTTTCCACTCATGCGTAGTCTGGTGGTTGACTATCATACGCTGCTGGTCGCCTTCCTGGTGGATCAGGAATCGAGCCTGTGCCATCTACCTGTCCAGCTGTCTACATCTACATCTAAATGGTTATTCTGCAATTCACACTTAAGTGCCTCGCAGCGAGTTCATCGAACCATTTTCATCACACTTCCCTACCATTCCACTCTTGATTGGTGCGTGGGAAAAAGGAACACCTAAATCTCTCCATTCGAGGTTTGATGTCTGTTATTTTATTATGATGATCATTTCTCCCTACGTAGCTGGGTGTCGTCAAATTTTTACGCATTCGGAAGAGAAAGCTGTCCATTGAAATTTCGTAAATAGATTTCGCCCCAAAGAAAATCGGCTTTGTTTCAAAGACTGCCACCCGAACTCGCGTATCATATCAGTGACACTCTCACCCTTATTGCACGACAACTCGATAGGAGCTGCCCTTCTTTGCACTTTTTCAATGTTCTCCGTCAATCCTACTTGGTAAGGATCCCACACCGCGCAGCAATATTACAGCAGAGCATGGACAAGTGTAATGTAGGCTGTCTCTTTAGTGGATTTGTCGCATCTTCTAAGTGTTCTGCCAACATAGCGCAGTCTTTGTTTCGCCTTCACCATAATATTATATATGTGGTCTTTCCAATTTAAGTCGCTCGTAATTGTAATTCCTAGGTATTTAGTCGAATTGACAGCCCTTACATTTGTGATTTATCGTATACCCAAAATTTATCGGACTACTTTTAGTATCCATGTGGATGACCTCCCACTTTTCTTTGTTTAGTGCCAATTGCCACATTTCGTACCATACAGAAATTCTCTCTAGATCATTTTGTAGTTGGAATTGATCGTCTGATGATTTTACTAGACGGTAAATTACAGCGTCATCTGCATGCAATCTAAGGGGGCTGCTCAGATTATCACCTAGATCAGGAACATTAGAGGGCCTATGACAGTACCTTGCGAAACGCCAGATATCACTTCTGTTCAACTCGATGAATTACCGTCTATCACTACGAACTGTGACCTTTCTGAGAGGAAATCACAAATCCAGTAACACATCTGAGACGATATTCCATATGCACGCAATTTGATTAATAGTCGCTTGTGACGAACGGTATCAAAAGCCTTCTGGAAATTTAGGAATATGGAATCGATCTGAGATCCCTTGTCGACAGCGCTCATTACTTCATGGGAATAAAGAACTACCTGTGTTTCACAAGAACGATATTTTCTGAATTCGTGTTGGTTATGTATCAATAAGTCATTTTCTTCAGGGTGATTCATAATGTTCGAGTGCAGTATCTGCTTCAAAACCCTACTGCAAACTGAAGTCAGTGATATGGGTAACTCGATGGGTTACTCATATTTCCTTTCTTTAATATTGGTGTGACCTTTGCTACTTTCCAGTCTTTAAGAACAGACCTTTCGTCAAATGAGCGGTTGTATATGATTGCTAAGAAAGGCGCTATTGTGTCTGCATATTCTGAAAGGAACCTGATTGGTATACCATCTGGACCGGAAGACTTGCCATTCTTAAGTGATTTGAGTTGTTTCGCAAGAACTAAGATATCTACTTTTATGTCACTCATACTAACAGCTGTTATGGTTTCAAATTCTGGAATATTTAATTCTTCTTCTTTCGTGAAGGAATTACGGAAAACTGTATTTAGTAACTCCGCTTTAGTGGCACCATCATTGGTAACATTTAATTTGCTATCGCGCAGTGACGATCTTGACTTTTTTTACCACTGGTGTACTTTACATCCGAACGGATTCTCTTTGGGTTTTCTACCATATTTTGAGACAATGTTTCATTGTGGAATCTATTAAAAGCATCTCGCATTGACGTCCGCACTAAATTTCGAGCTTCTGTGAAACTTAGCCAGTCTTGGGGATTTTGCGTTCTTCTGAACTTGGCATGCTTTTTTCTTTGCTTCTGCAACAGTGTTCTGATGTGTTTTGTGTACCATGGTGGATCAGTCCCGTCTCTTATTAACTTATGCGATAAGAATCTAACTATTGCTGTCGATACTGTATCTTTGAATTTGTGCTATATCTGGACTACACTTACATAATTAGGTTGGAAGCAATGGAGACTCTCTCTTGGGAAGGCATCAAGCGAATTTTTATCTAATGTTTTAAATAGATATATTTTGCGTTTATTTATAATGGTTATGGTTGATATGGTTTTGAGCTTCGCTACAATGACCTTGTGTTCACTAATCCCTGTATCCGTCATGACGCTCTGTATTAGATCAAGATAATTTGTGGCTAAGAGGACAAGGGTGTTGTTGCAACCATTTACAATACATGAGGGCTCATGAACTACTTGTTCAAAGTAATTCTCAGAGAAAGCATTTAGTACAATTTCGGAAGATCTTTTCTATCTACCACAGGCTTTGAATATGTATTTTCGCCAAGAGATCTAAGGTAGATTGAAGTCTCCACCAATTGTATGAGTGGGGTACTTATTTGTAATGAGAATCAAGTTTTCTTTGAACCGTTTAGCTATTATATCATCCGAGTCAGGGGGTCAGTAGAAGGAGCCAATTATTGTTTTGGTACGGCTGTTGAGTATAATCTCTACCCATAGTAAATAGCACGAACTATCTATTTCAACTTCAGTACAAGATAAGCTACTACCAACAGACATAATTCTACCAGCACCTACTTTACTGAATCTATCCTTTCTGAACACGATTTGCACCTCTGTAAAAATTTCTACAGGATTTATCTCCGGCTTCAGCCAGCTATCAGTTCCTATAATGATTTCAGCTTCATTGCTGTCTATCAGCGCTTGAAGCTCTGGTACTTTTCCAACACAGCTACGACAATTTACGACTACAATACCGATCTGGTCGATTCTCGTCGTTTATTTGCCCTGTACCCTTTGAGACTAGAGCCCTTATTGATCTTTCCCGAGACTGTCTAATCCAAAAAACCGCCCATTCCACGCCACACAGCCTCTGCTACCCGTGTAGCCGCCTTCTGTGTGTAGTGGGCAGACACTCACTTTCCATAGCCTAGTGTGGTGCGCACCACTGACTTCAGCCACACTGAAGACCATTTGTTCTTGTGCGCTTCCAGTGGAACTGCAGCTGCATGCCAGCAGCAATGGCTGCCCTCTGTTCTCCACCAATGCTTATTGTCACTACCACCGGAAGGCTGGTCTCTGTTACTGTGCTGCTAAGGTCTCTCGCCAGCTACTACCGTTTCACTTTGGAGCCGCAGCATGCTTCTCTTTGTGGACTGCTGCTGACTCTGGTACATTGGATGGCTCAGCCTGCGTGTGTCACAGGGGCCGTTGATCACCTCTACAACTCCTTCTCTAGTGTTGCAATTCCTATAAAGTAATGAATTAATTGAACTAACATATTTTTCCATCAAGGATCACACCCAGAACCTACAACCACCCCACTACAGTCATTACAGTTGCTCACTAAGACATGAAATGTCATATACCCTGACTTATCCTAGCCAGCTTCACCTTCTAATTTAGTGGTCGCTCACGGCAGCTGCCATAACGGTCTAAGAAGTTCTTTGCTTCCGCGAGACGAATGATGAATTTATGAAAATGCTACAACATGGAGTGTTACTTTTGCACTTGCCTGTATTAACTTTAGCAACTGCTCATATTATTATTGTTTTTTTTGTTCCATGTTGTATGCTTTTTCTTTTATTTTGGAAGGCGTAAAAGTGCCACAATGTCAGAGTCAGATACGCAAAAAGTTTCCTAACAAACAGAAACTTTAAAATTAAGTACCACGCAGCTGAAAAAGAAATTAGTGGAAGGGAAAGCTTCGGCCAGTGTATCTGAAACCTTATTAAATTCATTGGCTCCCAGGATGATTAACCATTGTTCGGCCAAGACAACGGAGACTGTGTTGTAATTCATATGTGACATGGAACCAGCCGTGTTGGTTATCTGGTACAATAAAGTTATTATTGTGTACAGGGACTCATGTCTCTGTGGCAAGTCAGAACCTATTCGATAAGGAGAGATTAAACCCTCCACGCCATAGGTTGTGTGGAATCATTAGGTTTATCGCTACTAAATTTTCATGTAGGAACAAACAACTAAGAGTGTGTACGGAAGTTTTACCCATGTTGGTATGGACTATTGCACAATCTTCGGACAGGATTTCTCAACCAAGCATCAGGCAAAAACTGATCTTTTGCAACACAAAGTGGAACTTGGAGGAACGTTTTTCCGTCTGCGGGATACTGCTGTCAATGACGCATTGTTGGAACGTTCGCTTGTCATGAGGAAAGAGCCAATTAAACTGCGCACAAAGTCTTTAAGACTCGATTCGCTCGATAAAGTGTCACAGGACACAAGGGACGTTGCTTTGAGTGAGCACAGGTCTAAACTTTCAGACTAATATATGTTGTGGAGCCCATAATGAACGATGGTGAATCACATGCATCATGGTATTTTATAAGGTGTAGTACTGAACGCATAAGGAAGTAGATGAAAAACATACAGTGCCTGTCAATGTGGATAATTTTGGCACCGATGAAGTTACTTTGGCAAGAGAATGGTTAGTTACCAATTTGGACATTTTGGCTGAGAACGATGTAGGCAGGACAAGATCTTATCTACGGGGAAACTTCCGACACAGCAGAAGTAGAAGACGTGATACCCTTGGAGACGTTCACAGGTCCAGTCCTCATGGGCCACTGCCAGCAACAGCCATAACACAGCATTAGATTCCAAATGGGGACACATTTCCCGTGCATTGGAAACTGTGCAGTGTACCCATCATTTGCAGCCAAAAATAGAGGATTTTATTAATTAGAAACTGAATCATGGCGTAATAGAGGAAAGTAATACTCTTTAAGAGCATCAGTCATCATTTTACCCAACAGTCAACAAAAGGGTCCAGTAGAGGTTCTCTTCCGATTATCGCGGAGTGAATGCAAAGATCTGCATCCGTGGTCTAGGGAGTTGTGCCTTTAACTACTCATCAACACGTCGTCGGTCCTGGGTTCGAACCTAGCGACCTCTTACATTTTCAATAAAAATTATCAGCAACTGCGGCCAAAGTCTTTCAACATTAGAAGTCACCCTAGAACTGCTAACGCCTTTTTAAACGAGGGTGGAGCAGAGGACAGAGCTTTAGGGCACTCTCTTGCCCTTGGGGTGTGAAACAGTACTTAAAAGGCGGAAGAATCAGCAATAATCAACGACAGGAGTATTCAATAGACAATGGCAACCACTGCATTAAAACACATGACTAGTAACCACAGGAAATGTGGTCATTAATTAAAAAAGTGTCATGATGATCTCTCTCATGCCAAAGATTACACACTATTCCCCCATTCGAATCTCCAGAAGGCGATTGCCAAAGGGGACGTGATCATGAGAAAATATGGAACCAACAAGGGCTAACGTTCATAAGTCATGGCGTGGAATATCAGAGGTTTGAAGCTAGAAAATCTGTAGAAGGAAATGATGAGATTCAGTATAGATATTGCGAGGTTCAGTGAAGTGAAATAGACTAGTTTAGGGTAATAAATAAAAAGCATAAATGGTGTAACTGGAGTAGGATTCTCTATAACAAGGAAGGCAGGACAGAGAGTGAGTTACTGAGGAAAGTTCATCGATGGGGTTCTCACCCGAAATGACAGCAAAGCAACACCGACAACAACAGTTTAAGTATAAATGACAACGTCACAAACAGAAGATGAAGAGACGGAGAAAGTTTATCGCGACATTGAACGGGTAAGTCATCACCTAAAGAGGGAGGAAAATTTAATAGTCATGGGAACTGCAATGCGGCTAAAGGGGAAGGACTAGGAAAAAGGGTTGCAGGATAATACGGGAGTAGAAATGTGAGGGGACTAAGACAAAGTTCTGCAATAAATATCATTTAGTATTAGTTAATACACTGTTGAAGAATCAAAAGAGCAGGGGTATACTTGGAAAGAAAAAACAGGGATATATGTGATGATTGAAGTTAGATGACATCATGGCCAGGCAGAGATTCCGAGATCAGACATTGGACTGTAAGGCTTATCCAGGAGCAGATATAAACTCTGATCACAATAATGTTCAAGAGCAGGTTGAAGTTTAAAAGACTAGTAACGAAGAATCGGTCTGCAAAGAAGTGGGAATATGGAAATACTAAGGAATGAAGAGATAAGCATAAAGTTGTCTTGGGCTACAGATGCTGTGATAATGAGTATTTCAGCAGGCAGTTCAATTGAAGAGGAAGATATATCTCTAAAAAGGGCAATCACAGGCGTTCGGAAGCAAGAATTAGATACAAAGAAATAAACCGCGTAGAAGCCATGGCTACTAGAAGAAATATTTCAGGTGATAGGCGAAAGAAGGAAGTGCAAATATATGCAAGGGACTTAAGGGATACAAAGTACAAATCACTTACGAACAGGAAGTACAGGGAAATGACGTGACTTCATGAAAAACTTGAAGATAACGGGAAAAAAATGAATTTCAGCATCCAGAAAAGTCAAAACAGCATTCGGTGATATTAAAATTAAGAGCAGTAACATTAAGAATGCAATGGAAATTCCACTATTAAATGCAGAGGAGAGAGCGGATAGGTGGAAAGATTACACTGTTGTTCTCTATAAGGGGTGGGGCTTGCCTGATGTCGTGACGGAAGAAGAACCTAGAGTCGGCAGGTAAGAGATTTTAGCTCCAGTATTAGTATCAAAACTTAAATTAATTTCGAATGCCTTAAGTTCAGTTAAGGCAGAAGGATAGACAACATCCCATAAGAAGTTGCTGACGAGAATAATATACAGAAGAGTGGAAAAGGAAATTGAGGATCTGTTAGATGATCCTGGGAAAAATAGGAATAAGCTATAGGAAAAGACAGGTAATACACAATATGTACAAGAACCAAGAGGGATCAATAAGACTGGAGGACCAAGAACGAAGTTCTCAGGTAAAAACGTGTAAGACAGGAATATAGACTTTTGCCCCCACTGCTCGCACTATACATAGAAGAATTACAGGATTAAAAGAAACGGTCAAGAGTGGGATTAAAATTCAGTATGAAGATAAGATTTGCTGATGACATTTCTTTCGTCAGTGAAAGTGAAGTAGAATTACAGAATCTGTTGACTGGAATGAACATTCTAATGGATGCAAAAATCCATTGAGAGTAAGCAAAGAAAGATGAAAGTAACGAGAAGTGCCAGAAATGGCAACAATTAGAAACTTAACATCAAAACTTATGAAATAAGGTGCATTAATTATTCGTAGGTACATGGAAGCATTGGGCTCTCAACATATGAGGCGCTGTATGGAAGGAACGTTCCACCACTGTTTGAAGTTATTAAATCTAAGGAAGGTGAGACTGGGGAACACATACAGAAGTTTGCTAAAACATTACATGGTGTGAGGAAGCAAGTGCAGCAGATGACCAAAAGGGCACCGGAGTGTCAGGGTAAAACGGGAAGGAGCAGTGGTAATGGCCAGAGGGTACGGTTGGTGTATGGATGATGTTAACTATCCCCCATACACCAAAGTGTTAACGAAGAAATTTATTACTCAATACGAGGGAAGCTAGAAAATCAGAAAAGGGAAATGCAAAGGCTCAATCTAGATATAGTAGGGGCCAGTGAATTTAAATGGAAAAGACAAGGATTTCTGGTTAGATAAGTATAGGGTAAATCAACAGCTGCAGAAAATGGTATAAAGTGTGTAGGATGGGGCTGTACCGGTGCTCTAGCGGTAGCGTCTTTGATTCATAATCAAACCGTCTTCGGTCCCGGGTTCGATCCCCGCAAGTGCCTAAATTTTGATAAATAATCAGCATTGGCGGCCGAACACTTCCGGCATAAGAAGTCAGCCTCATTCTGCCAATGGCCTTGTCAAAGAGGGCGGAGGAGCGGATAGAGGTTCAGGGCACTCTCTTGTCCTATGGGTGGGAAATTGCCCCTAAAGGCGGAAGAATCAGCAATGATCAACGACATGAGGATGCAGAAGGCAATGGAAACCACTGCATTAAAGACACGTAACGTGTATCCACAGGACATGTGGCCTGTAACTGAAGAAGTGTCATGATGATCTCTTCATTGGCAAAAGATTCCGGAATAGCCCCCATTCGGGTCTCCGGGAGGGGACTGCAAAGGGGGAGGTTACCATGAGAAAAAGATTGAATAATCTACGAAAGGATAACGTTCTACGAGTCGGGGCGTGGAATGTCAGATGCTTGAACGTGGTAGGGAAACTAGAAAATCTGAAAATGGAAATGCAAAGGCTCAATCTAGATATAGTAGGGGTCAGTGAAGCGAAGTGGAAGGAAGACAATGATTTCTGCTCAGATGAGTATCGGGTAATATCAACAGCAACAGAAAATGGTATAACAGTTGTAGGATTCGTCATGAATAGGAAGGTAGGGCAGAGGGTGTGTTACTGTGAACAGTTCAGTGATCGGGTTGTTCTAATCAGAATAGACAGCAGACCAACACCGGCAACGATAGTTCAGGTATACATGCCGACGTCGCAAGCTGAAGATGAACAGATAGAGAAAGTGTATGAGGATATTGAAAGGGTAATGCAGTATGTAAAGGGGGACGAAAATCTAATAGTCATGGGCGACTGGAATGCAGTTGTAGGGGAAGGAGTAGAAGAAAAGGATTGTAAGGCGTACCCAGGAGCAGATATAGACTCAGATCACAAAACACAAGTCGCTGAGGAATGAAATAAATAGGAAGTGCAGGGAAGCTAAGACCAAATGGCTGCAGGAATAATATGAAGACATCGAAAGAGATATGACTGTCGGAAGGACAGACTCAGCATACAGGAAAGTCAAAACAACATTTGGTGACATTAAAAGCAACGGTGGTAACATTAAGAGTGCAACGGGAATTCCACTGTTAAATGCAGAGGAGAGAGCAAATAGGTGGAAAGAATACATTGAAAGCCTCTATGAGGGTGAAGATTTGTCTAATGTGATAGAAGAAGAAACAGGAGTCGATTTAGAAGAGATAGGGTATCCAGTATTAGAATCGGAATTTAAAAGAGAATTGGAGGACTTACGGTCAAATAAGGCAGAAGGGATAGATAACATTCCATCAGAATTTCTAAAATCATTGGAGGAAGTGGCAACAAAACGACTATTCACGTTGGTGTGTAGAATATATGAGTCTGGCCATACGCCATCTGACTTTCGGAAAAGCATCATCCACACAATTCCGAAGACGGCAAGAGCTGACAAGTTCGAGAATTATCGCAGAATCGGCTTAACAGCTCATGCATCGAAGCTGATTACAAGAATAATCTACAGAAGAATGGAAAAAAAATTGAGAATGAGCTAGGTGACGATCAGTTTGGCTTTAGGAAAAGTAAAGGGACGAGAGAGGCAATTATGACGTTACGGCTAATAATGGAAGCAAGGCTAAAGAAAAATCAAGACACTTTCATAGGATTTGTCGACCTGGAAAAAGCGTTCGACAATATAAAATGGTGCAAGCTGTTCGAGATTCTGAAAAAAGTAGGGGTAAGCTATAGGGAGAGACGGGTCATATACAATATGTACAACAACCAAGAGGGAATAATAAGAGTGGACGATCAAGAACGAAGTGCTCGTATTAAGAAGGGTTTAAGACAAGGTTGTAGCCTTTCCCCCTACTCTTCAATCTGTACATCGAGGAAGCAATGAGGGAAATAAAAGAAAGGTCCAGGAGTGGAATTAAAATACAAGGTGAAAGGATATCAATGATACGATTCGCTGATGACATTACTATCCTGAGCGAAAGTGAAGAAGAATTAAATGATCTGCTGAACGGAATGAACTGTCTAATGAGTACACAGTATGGTTTGAGAGTAAATCGGAGAAAGACGAAGGTAATGAGAAGTAGTAGAAATGAGAACAGCGAGAAAATTACCATCAGGATTGATGGTCACGAAGCCAGTGAAGTTAAGGAATTCTGCTACCTAGGCAGTAAAATAACCAATGACGGACGGAGCAAGGAGGACATGAAAAGCAGACTTGCTATGGCAAAAAAGGCATTTCTGGCCAAGAGAAGTCTACTAATATCAAATACCGGCCTTAATTTGAGGAAGAAATTTCTGAGGATGTACGTCTGGAGTACAGAATTGTATGGTAGTGAAACATGGACTGTGGGAAAACCGTAACAGAAGAGAATCGAAGCATTTGAGATGTGGTGCTATAGACGAATGTTGAAAATTAGGTGGACTGATAAGGTAAGGAACGAGGAGGTTCTACGCAGAATCGGAGAGGAAAGGAGAGGGAAGGAGCAGAAGAAATGTTTACAGTAGAATATTGACTAGGGACAAGGAATGAGAGAAGAGAAAGACTACGTGAGTTCTAAAACTAATTTCAGCTGGTAATAGCGAATACTCTGTTCAATAATCATAAGAGGAGGAGGTATAATTGGAAAAATCAGGGTGATAACAGGAAGATTTCAGTTAAATTATATCATGGTCAGACAGAGATTCCGAAACCAGTGTAAGTAAGCTGTTTAGGTTTAGGTTTTTATGTTGGTAACATCACGTAACGCTCTGTATGAAAATCACTGACTGTGCTGTGTGCAGGCTGTGGCTGGTTGCCATTGTTGAAATATTCTCTATTGTAGTGTTGGGCAGTTGGATGTGAACAGCGCCTAGCATTGCGCAGTTGGAGGTGAGCCTCGAGCACTGGTGGATGTGGGGAGAGAGATGGCGGAGTTTTGAGAGCGAATGATCTGGACGTGTGGGCATCAAAGAGTAAATTTGTAAGACTGAAAGTCATGAACTGATATATATATATATATATATATATATATATATATATATATATATATATATAATTTTTGAACACTTTTAAGGTAAATACATTGTTTGTTCTCTATAAAAATCTTTCATTTGTTAACTATGCCTACCAGTAGTTAGTGCCTTCAGTAGTTAGAATCTTTTATTTTAGATGGCAGTATTGGCGCTCGCTGTATTGCAGTAGTTCGAGTAATGAAGATTTTTGGGAGTGAAGTGATTTATGAAAGGTATAGGTTATTGTTAGTCAGGGCCATTCTTTTTTAGGGGTTGTTGAAAGTCAGATTGCGATGCGCTAAAAATATTATGTGTCAGTTTAGTGATGATCAGAATAAG
Source organism: Schistocerca cancellata (assembly GCF_023864275.1). Taxonomy (NCBI): domain Eukaryota; kingdom Metazoa; phylum Arthropoda; class Insecta; order Orthoptera; family Acrididae; genus Schistocerca; species Schistocerca cancellata. The sequence goes on along the minus strand of NC_064626.1, from coordinate 981,110,428 downwards.
TAAAGAGAGAAATGTCTGAGTACGTTCAGTTTTGCTCGGCTGTTTGAAAATCAAATAACGTAAGGGCTTTATCAGCACAGAAATTTACTGATTTTTTTAAGGGAACGTTTGACCAGGTACTGGACTGTAAGATACTGGATTGTAAGGCGTACCCAGGATCAGATACAGACTCAGATCACAATGTTGTAGTGATGCAGAGTAGGCTGACCTTCGATTAGTCAGGAAGCATCAATACGCAAAGAAGTGGGATACAGAAGTGCTAAGGGATGGCAAGACACAGTTGAAGTCTCTTAGGCTGTAGATAAGGAACAGCTCAGTAAGCAGTGCAGTTAAAGACGATTGGACGTGTCTAAAAATGGCCATCACTGAAGTTGAAAAGAAAAACATAAGTACAAAGAAGTTAACTGCGTAGAAACCATGGGTAACAGTTTATCGATGAAAGAAGGAAGTACAAAAATGTTTAGGAAGATTCAGGAGTACAGAAGCACAAATCACTGAGTAGCGAAATAAATAGAAAGTGCGGGGAAGCTAAGATGGAATAACTGCATGAAAAATGTCAAGAAATCGAAAAAGGAATCATTATCTGAAGGACTGACTCAGCATACATGAAAAGTCAAAACAACTTTTGGTGACACAAGAAGCAAGGGTTGTAAAAGTAAGAGTGGAAGAAGAATTCCATTGTTAAGTGCAGAGGAGAGAGTGGATAGGAGGAACGAGTATATTGAAGGCCTCATTGAGGGGAGAGATTTGTCAGATGTTTTAGAAGAAGAAATAAGAGTCGATTTAGAAGAGATAAGAGATCCAGTGTTATAATCACAATTTAAGCGAGCTTTGGAATACTTGTGATCAAATAAGGCAGCATTTCTAAAATCATTGGGAGATGTGGCAACAAAATGAGTATTCACGTTGGTGTGTAGAATATATGAGCCTGGCGACATACCATCTGACTTTCAGTAAAATATCATCCACACAATTATGAAGACTGCAAGAGCTGACAAATGCGAGAATTATCGCAGAATCTGCTTAACAGCTCATGCATCCAAGTTGTTGACAAGAATAATATACCGAAGAATAGAAATGGAAATTGATGATGTGCTAGATGACTATCAGTTTAGCTTTAGAAAAGATAAAGTCACCACAGAGGCAATTCTAATTTTGCTGTTGATGATGGAAACAAGACTAAAGAAAAATAAAGAACGTTGATAGGATTTGTCGACGTGGAAAGAGCGTTAGACAATGTAAAATGGGGTAAGGTCTGAGAAAAATGGGAATTAGCTATGGCGTGAGACGGGTAATATACAATACGTAGAAGAGCCAAGAAGGAATAATAAGTGCATGACCAAGAACAGAGTTTTCGGATTAAAAAGGGGGTAAGACAGGGATGAAGTCTTCCCTCCCCCCCCCCCCCTCCCCATACTGTTCAATCTGTACATCGAAGAAGCAATGATGGGAAAAAAAAGAAAGTTTCAAGAATGGAATTAAAATTCAAGGTGGAAGGATATCAATGATATGATTCGCTGATGGCATTACTATCCTGAGTGCCGCAAGCGGTAACCCCACCGTCTAATGCGCCTTACCACGGTTCGCGCGGCGGCCTCCCCCTCTCTCGGAGGTTCGACTCCTCCCTCGGGCATGGGTTTGTGTTGTCCTTAGCGTAAATCGGTGTGAGTTAGATTAAGTAGCGTGTAAGCATGGGACCGATGAACTAAGCAGTGTGGTTTTATAGAACCTACCACGAATTTGCTATCCTGAGTGAAAGCGAAGAAGAATTTCATCATTTTCTGAATGGAATGAACATTCTAATGAGTACAGAATATGGATTGAGAGTAAACCGAAGAAAGATGAAAGTTTAAGGAGAAGTAGCAGAAACGAGAACAGCAAGAAACCTATCATCAGTATTTATGGTCATGAAGTAGATTAAGTTAAGGGATTCTGCTACTTGGGCGGCAAAATAACCAATGATCGACGGAGCAAGGAGGACGTGTAAGCAGCCTTCCCCTATCACAAATAGTATTCCAGGCCAAGGGTAGTCTACTAGTATCAAACATAAGCCTTAATTATAGGAGGAAATTACTGAGAATGTACGTCTGGAGCACAGCATTGTATGGTTGTGAATCATGGACTGTGGGAAAATCGGAAGAGAAGAGAGATATGGTGCTACAGGCGAATGCCGAAAATCATGTGGACTTACATCGTAAGGAATGAGGATGTTGTGTGCTGAATCGGAGAGGAAAGGAGTTTGTGGAAAACACTGACAAGGAGAAGGGACATCTGTTAAGACATTAGGGAATGACTTCCATGGTACTAGGGTGGGTGGGGGGGGGGACTTCAGAGGGCAAAAACTGTAAAGGAATAGAGAGATTAGAATACATCCAGCAAATAATGAAGGACATGGTTGCAGGTGCTACTGAGAGGTGAATGTCTTCACTTGGGAGAGGAATTCGTGGTGGGCCGGATCAAACCAGTCTGAAGACTCAAGACATAACAAAAAGAGAAAAGGACCCAGTGAGCATACCAAACTCTTGAAATAGCATTAATGGTTCGTCTACTACATTTGTCAAAGTGGACAACCATTGTAGATATGGAGTGAATTTGACCATTTAATGGTGCTCTAGAAATTTTACTGTAGGTGGAACACCACTGTCTGGACTAAGGATGCAGAAACTAGCATGCAGGATGTAAGTAAGTACCTGTACACACTAACGTCATTCAGGTAAGTAGGTGTGTTACTATGTGCATTTTGAGAGTGTTTATGTCTTATGGTTAATGATGAGGGATCTTTGCGAAAGGACATGCCTTGTTTGGATTCTTTCTCTTTATTTTTCAGAATACTGCTTTCGATTATTGATATAGGCTGATTTATTTAATACCATATTTTTTAAACAGTGGGAGTCAAGGAATTTAATTATGTAGGAGTTAGATGGAAATGCAATATTTTACTTAACAGGAGGACTTCCATAATTCATGGTGTGGAGAGTTGACCTGTGAGCATTCAGTCTTTTCAAGACACGGAATGGGTGGGACAATGAAGTAGTGTAACAAGGGCAGTGTCACCCCACTCTCCATTTTCGCCAAATTTATTCAAGATTGCAGAGCCCAGACGGTGGTGAAATATATGGCAACACTGCAATGGCGTCATGGTGGGAAGTTCAAATTTTGGCAGGAAGATACATCAATTGGGCTACCTCCACTAACCTAACCCCTCCTCTCCCCTCCCCACCCCACGCCACTCCATACTCCCCTCCCCATCCACCCCACTCCCCCTTCCCTCCCCCTATCCAGAAAATGGTGGGAAGTTCAAATTCCACCAATACGATGCAACACACCACAGCTACCAATATTAACATAAGAAAATGATGGGTAAATACGTCACTTGGGCTACCTCCACTAAGCGACATCAGCCGACCACCACCTCTTCCTAGGAACTGGTCGGAAAAGGACTCAATTTGTGCTGGACAGGATGGACATAAGTCTTTATTTACACAGTCTATATTTAAACAGTTTGAGTCAGTACCACCATCAAGTGTGTTCACCATCAGGTTCAGAGTCCAACTGACTTAGTACACAGTACCACCACCAGAGGGCGCCATCGCCCTTCCCGTGACATAATCCTAGTTTGTGGTCCAGGCAAGAAATCACGGGAAAATGACAGAGCCTGTGCTGGGCTGCCAGACAGAGGAAGGAGTGTACTTTATGTATTTTGGAACATTTTATTTAACGATGGATTTAATGTAATTTATTTATTACACTGAAACAAAACACACACTCCGACATGATAGGGGTCACAATTCACAGCCTACAGACCTGAAACTCGTAAATCACCGAAACAATGCAGTACACTGATGTAAAGAGGAGCAAACAACTCGTAAATTGTCAAAATAATGCATGCATGATGCTCTGCAAACATGATTGCTAATTGTAAACCTTCGAAATAACACACTGAACAGCCTACAGAACTGCAAACTACTCGTAAATTACCAAAATAATGCAGTTCACTGATATGCAGACATGCTCACTAATTATAAACGGTCGAAATAATGCATACAATTAATTTAGGGGCGGGTTACACCTAGTTTATTTATTACATTGATAAGAAACACTCATCCTGTCGTGCTTGAGGTCGTTGTAAATAGTCAACAGACCTGCAAACTAGTCATAAATCACCGAAATAATGCGGTGAACTGATGTGCAGAGACGCAGACAACTCATAAATTGGCCAAATAATGCATGTAAAAGGCTATGCAAACACTCTTGCTAATCACTAAACTGTCGAAATCATGCATTGCACAGCCTACACACCTGTTCACAAAATAATTCACAGATACGAAAGCTACTCGTAAATCACCGAAATAATGCATATATAACGCTCTGCCAACACTCTCACAAGACTTAAACAGCCGAAAATAATGCAGTCCACAAACACTCAGTGGATACGAAACTCTGCGTCAGGAGAGCACTGGATAGTAATAGGTAGAACCATATTACTATATCCGACCACCTGGGAGGAAGAGAGGCACCATAGGACATTTTAACTTCCACTCTCCTGAATACAGTTAGCGAACACATCCAACACATGCAGGGGTAACAAGAACCATCAGCAATTAATGTTCAGACGAGAATGCAACACATCACATGGTCCGATAGTGGGTGGTGCAGATTTGATACCAGGGGTACAGTGACTGCTGCACACAGACTAACAGATAAAGGATAACATCGTCCAAATTCTGTTTGAAACGACATTGGTTTCGTGTGCGTCTAATCATTTGTAATCTTGAAGATGTGCCTCAGTTTTCCTGTTAGTAACAAATCTGTAAATGGCAATGGGCCAAATCGATAACTGTGAACTGTATAATTTATGTGATCAAAAGGGACAATTACAAATAAAGTGCCGTAACATGATAGAGGACCCGTTTACGGTTTTTAGGTCCTCAAATAATGAAAAATTCCACTCAGGGTGGCATGTATATAAAAGAGAACACATAGTATAAAAAAGTGGGAGAAAATATGATTCAAACTTTTTATTACACTGAAACAAAACACACGCTCTGACATGATAGGGGTCACAATTCACAGCCAAACCAACACATTCATTTAGAAACCTTGCTTTACCAAGGGATCACTTGGCTGTCCACTGAGATATCTGGCAGTTCTTTTGAAACACATTTTCCTGCTCTATCCAACTAGCAAGAAATTATTCTGTCTCTTTCGCATACTGGTAATCCAGTTTAACAAGCTGCAATTCTTTATGCGGCACAGCCATCTAGCATGTCATTTCACTGTCTTGTAATGTCTGTTTCATTTCATACACCGTTAAAACTTGCAGACATATATTAATAAAACTATAACAGCAAGTCTTAACAGCATATTTCGTTAACAAAATTAACCTATTATTATACAGTTCGTATTATTCGGTACACCTTCTCAAAAGGCGCTCCTTTTTATTCTGTTCGGTGAACATAATGTTTCAAGTCCACTACGCTACAAACACATAAGGGTTTCTTCGATTTTCTGTGCATCAGATAGTATGCGTTGATGTGATGTGTTCCTTCAAATGGGCATTGTAAATACATTTAAATTTTAAATTTTATGAGTTTTACGAGAACTAAATCTCCGGTTTTGAACTGGATAACTTTGAGGTTCTTATCATGCCTCTTAGATATGTCTTTCGTTTTTTGCTTCTCTCTCTCCCTTACTAATTCATTCTTTTTGTCCAGTCCCAAGTCTACACACGATGTTAAATGTAAGGTCTCTCCTATTATGCCTTTACGTTTACTATATATCAACATTTCTTCAGGTGTAAAACCCATCGATGCATGGTTTAGTGCATACATGACAATTTCAAATTCAGTCACACGTTTACTGTATATCAACATTTCTTCAGGTGTAAAACCCATCGATGCATGGTTTAGTGCATACATGACAATTTCAAATTCAGTCACATATCTGCCCCACAACCTCTAATTATGCTGGCAGTATGTGCTACTGTACACAACATAATTTCATTTTCCTGATCTTTCCATAATAAGTCTTAAAGAGGTCTAATTTCATCCCAAAGGACGTTTTCTATTTTTTCTTTGTCTATATTCGGGGTTTCTTCGGTGGTTTCTATGGTTGCGATACTTCAAAGTCTTTCACGACCTGAATCCGTTTTTGATCATGTATAGAATCGTGTGGTGGTTCATTCTTTGTTGGCTCCATGTTTGCCTCTTATTCATGCGTCATATAGTGATCCCAAACGATATTTCCTCTTACATTATCGATTTCTGTCAATTCAGCATGTTCATCATCCTAACTGAATCTGACCTTTCGGGGTCACTGTTCGGTTCTAACAGAAACGCTTTGCTTAGACGGACGTTAATATCATCATCCGGCTGTATTTTTTTCCCTTGCTATCGTGTCACGTACTATTGTCGACGTCCCTTTTGCTCCTTTCACTACTACCTGACTTTTTGGACGCATAATTCCGTTTTAAATCCTCCCACTCGCTCTGTTTTAGCCTTTGGTACAGATCATCGATCTGTTCACACCAATTAGTAATCTCTGACAACTCAATTTCGCAAATTATATCGTTATTCAAACAGTCGTCACTACTCTCCTCCTCGCCGACGAACATATTCACCTTTACTCCCATCCCGATGTCGTTACCTGCTGAGGCAGGTCTATTGCATTCTGATGTGACATCCTCACTGTGTTCAAATGCTGTGACCATAGCACTCATACAAACAGCTGATCGGTCTGATGTAGTCTTCACTGGCGGGCTATTTGTTCACACGCTATTGTAAGTTTCATCACCTGACTGCCGTGACTCATTGCTGAGCGCACCTGTCGCTTTGCTTCCAGCGATCTACTGTACTTCGCAGTCACTCTCACGAGTATTATTCATTACATCTACGCAAGTACTGTTTCTTACAGCTCGGCCATGAAAATGTGTCCGCGTTAGTTTGGCCCACAGCGCACGTGGTCCTTAGTTTCCCCGATGGTTGTTGTGGTAATGCCGAGGTGAGGTGCAAATCGTCTTCCACGAATGGCTGAAGTACCTCGACCTCTGCCCCTACCTCACTGAACAACATTAACGCAACTCCTATCGCCGACATTTTGTTCACTGTCATTTTGATTACCGCTGTTGTTGTTATTCTGGCGAAAACCACAATTACTTCGCCAATGGTCTTTATCCTCCATTCTTTCTATAAAAAGAGAAGAGCTTTTATGATTGCTTCCTACGTGTCTTTTAGAATCCTCTGGCAGCTTTCTCCACAGCTCCTATATAATCTCAGATTCGGAAAGTCTGTTTCTTAAGTGCGTAAATTTTCGGTACCAGGATTCACAGAAATCTGTCATAGAATTTCTGTCCCTACTGTCATGCGGTCTAGCCATTACGAATTCTCGCCATAAATAATTTTGTTACTCTTCTGAGCAGTATTCCTAGGTGAATCCGTTAAACGTCACCTGATCAGTGTTCAGATTTAGTCCCCATCGCTTAGCATCACCTGATAATGCAGTGATAGCTACTTTAATCTTCTCCTTATGTCAAAAATTCAGGAAAAATCTTTTTGCAGTTTTTCAGAAAATCTGGTGGGGGCCATCCTGCTATGTCTTTTGGCAGGTTCAGAGTGTTCTATCTCTAATAGTGCGTTGAGGTGTTCTGCCATTGACACAACAGGTCCTTCCTCCTGTTTTCTTTTCAAGGTCGCAGCTCTTATCTTGTATTTGTGAATTGTTTTGGCTACATTTCTGTTAGCAAATACTTATGTGTTTGCTTATTTCTTTTTCAAAGTCAACCACTGTCTCTCTGAGTTGTAGTATCTCATTTCTACATTCGTCAACAATTTTGGTTTTCAGACCGAAAACTGTTTCTCCCACTTTCGTTACTACTAAAAGTTGTACCCTTTCGAGAACTATTATTTCTAAACAGAACCTTTCTTTGAAATCATTGATCTGCCTGTACATAGTGGCCACGTTGGTCTTTATAGCATTTATTTCAAGTTTCATGTCTTTGATTGCAGTACTTAAAACATCTACCTTTTCGATCAGTTTATTGCTTTTAACGCTCTGTTTTTTCAGCGGATTGTTAACGTTACTGTTGTGCCCTGCCTATTCGTCGAATATGAGGTGCCATGGAAACCTGCTTTCTCAGATCGCTAGATAACAATTCAATCAAATCGTATTAATGAAGTTTTATTACAATAAGATAAATGACAAAACTTAAATTTGAGAATTTACTGTGGTATGTCGCAAGCAATTGGCGACAGACAAAATAAGAAAATCTCTTCAGTGTAAACAACTTCTAATACAAGTGAAACAATACAGTTCCTAAGACGCTGCTGCAGAGCTCGTAGACGGCTGGTCCTCAACTGGACCGTGGCCAGTCAGCACGACTCTTACGTTCTCTTTGTCAAGAGGCCGCTGCTGTCTCGGTGCCGTCCTAGAGAGGGGTCGGTCAGCACGCTATTTATTGGCTGACGTCTTCTACACAGCCCTCTCTGCTCTACTGTTCCTGACTGTCGTGCCGGAGCTTTACTTTTGCGCTGGAACATTATTCCCCCCAAAGCGACGGACCGTCGTCGGGTAAGGAGTTCGATAATGGCTGGGGAGGAAGGAGTGTGGATGCTGCGCTGAACCGAAAGCTGTGACTGCGAGACACTTCAGGCTTCTGGTCGTACCCTGCCATCGGGCCTTCGCTCTGGCGGCAACGTGCCCCGGAAAAGGACCGGAAGTGTAGTGTCCACCTCCTGCAGCCCGTAACTAGATGTAGGAAGCGTCGGCTGCAGCGGTGTGGCCAGGTCCAGCATCGGTAGAAGAGAGGAGGCGGAAGAGCCGAATGCTCCGTCTCCATGGGGTCGTCCCTCGCTGTAGTGATGACACTCTCGGACGGCAGCTATGGCCGCGCTGTCCTCCGGGGGAAGAGACACACAAGGATCACAGTGCACATGACAGTGGCGAATTTGATTGTGGTGTCCGCGCAACAATCCGTCTGGGCCTGAAATCAGGTACATGCAAGCTCAACGTCTGTTGACGTTAAAAACCCTGTAAAACACAATATCATACACCACGAAGCGATACTTGCAGCTTTCTTTCAGCGCCGGATGCTGAGGAGGGTGGAGCAGGTGGAGCAGTGTCCGATGGCGGTGGCCGTGAAGCAATTCCGCCAGCGATGGTCCATCTCTTGGATGAAGCGATAGAGGCGAGAAACAGTTGTAGTGCCTGATCCCAGGTGTGTGCGGTGCGAAGTTGGGCAATCGGCTGCTTGGATCTACTCACAAAACCTTCCGCTCTGTCTTTTGACTGTGTATGGAACGGTGTGCTCGTTTGATGCTGTATGCCATTGCGTCCACAGAATGTTTCAAATTTAATTTGACGCGAACTGAGGTCCGTTGTCGGACACTATGACTTCAGGTAAACCTTCGAGGCAATAAACAGAGCACAACACCTAAATTGTGCTACGTGACACTGTCGAATTTATTGGCACAGCAAAAGGAAACTTGCTATATGAATCAACCACAATCAATCCACGAGTTTTCCAAAAAGTCTACGTGCACACGCTGCCATGGTGATTGCGAATTAGGCCAAGCAGAGAATTTTTGTGGCAGAGCGGACTGATTTTCTGCACATGCGTGACACTGTGGCGCCATCTGTTCTATTTAGGTTTCCATACCCAGCCAATTACAGAGTCGACACGCTAACTGTTTCGTACTAACAATCCTCCAATGTCCTTGGTGAAATAACTGCAACACTTCCGTTCGCAAAGGTTTAGCGGCCAACATAGGTTACTGCCCACTGTCATTTTGAGCAAGAATCACGAGGCTATGGCGACGTGCAAATTATCGGTGCACGACAGAGTTCTTTATTTTATGCAATGAGCGAGGCCAAATGTGCAAATGTATTTGAGTAAAATCTTCAGATGTCAATCAGCTTCCGTGGCCTGTGCAAATTTTCCTATAGTTCAGAGGTAAGGATTGAAGCAATTCAGAAATCTACGCATCGATGGCCAAAAATATGCAATAGAAGGGTCAAAGTCTATATCAAAGCCAATCAGAAGACGTGAAAGTGCGTCCGTATTACCATGTTCAGCCGCAGTCTCGTAGTGATGTGGAGACAACAAGAAAGCCCAACGTTGCAATTTTTGGGCCGTTCGTACAGGAACCGGCTTCGTCGAATGAAAGAAGGACTGCTTGTGATCTGTTACTGAGTAGAATTTTCTGCCATATAAATAGTGGGTTAATTTGGTGACACCATATATCCAATAGCCAATGCCGCTTTCTCTATTGTGAATAGTTACACTGAGCGAAAGCGATAGGCACGTCTTTATCACCAATTCTGTGCGAAAGCGCTGGAGCGATTCCGTAAGAGGAAGTGTCAACTTGCAATACAACTTGCCCGTCAGGGTCAAAGTGAACTAAGCAGCGGTCATTGAGCAACCCATCTTGATGTTTTTGTAAAGCTTCTGGGCATACAGCTGAAGAAACGTAGGGAACATTCTTGCGACCCAAGCGATGCAATATAACTGCGATTTGTGCAGCATTCGGTATCAATCGAATACAATACACACGTCAAAAAATTTTTCATCACCTCCGTTCCGACAGTTTCGGAAATTGTACACATAATTGGAATAGAGATCTACATAAACATCATTTCCGCCATTTTTATTGCTCATGAAAACCACACATTGCATGTTGTACCACCATAAGCGAGACCTTGAGAGGTAGAGGTCCAGATTGCTGTATACACCGGTACCTCTAATACCCGTTAGCACGTCCTCTTGCATTGACGCATGCTGTATTCGTCGTTGCATACTATCCACAAGTTCATCATGGCACTGTTGGTCCACATTGTCCCACTCCTCAACGGCGATTCGGTGTAGATCCTCAGAGTGGTTAGTGGGTAACGACGTCCGTAAACAGCCCTTCCCAATCTATCCCAGGCATGTTTGATAGGGTTCATGTCTGGCGAACGTGCTGGCCACTCTAGTCGAGTGATGTGCGCTACGGGGGAGTGAATTGTCGTCCATGAAGACGAATGCCTCGTCAGTATGCTGCCGAAATGGTTGCACTGTCGGTCGCAGGATAGCATTCACGTATCGTACAGCCGTTACGGCGCCTTCCGTGACCACCAGCGGCGTACGTCGGCCCCACATAAAGCCACCCCAAAACAGCGGGGAACCTCCACCTTGCTGCACTCGCTGGACAGTGTGTGTAAGGCGTTCAGCCTTACGGGTTGCCTCCTAATAAGTCTCCGACGATTGTCTGGTTGAAGGCAAATGCGAGACTCATCGGTGAAGAGAACGTGATGCTAATCCTGAGCGGTCCATTCGGCATGTTGTTGTGTCCATCTGTACCGCGCTGCATGGTGTCGTGGTTGCAAAGATGGACCTCGCCATGTGCGTCGGGAGTGAAGTTGCACACAGTTTGAGTCGTAACACGACGTCCTGTAGCTGTACAAAAAGCCTTATTCAACATGGTGGAGTCGCTGTCAGGGTTCCTCCGATCCAATATGCGTAGGTAGCCGTCATCCACTGCATTAGCAGCCCTTGGGCGGCCTGAGAGAGGCATGTCATTGACAGTTCCTGTCTCTCTGATCTCCTCCATGTCCAAACAACATCGCTTTGGTCCACTCCGAGACGCCTAGACACTTCTTTTCTTGAGAGCCCTTCCTGGCACAAAGTAACAATGCGGACGCGATCGAACTGCGGTATCGACCTGACTAGGCAAGGTTGAACTACAGACAGCATGAACCGTGTACCTCGTTCCTGGTGGAATGACTGGAACTGATCGGCTGTCATACGCCATCCGTCTCACAGGCGCTGCTCATGATTGGTTGTTTACATCTTTGGGCGGGTTTAGTGACATCTCTGAACAGTCAAAGAGACTGTGTCTGTGATATAATACCCACAGTCAACGTCTATCTTCAGGAGTTCTGGGAACTGGGATGAGGCAAAACTTTTTTTGGTGTGTTTAGCAATTTTGTGACTTTACAGGGAGGTGGTAAATCTCGTATGGCAATAAATGCGACTGATGGGGATGTACACCTTGACTGTTTATGACATGACCAAGATATTGTAACTCAGGTTTGAAAAAAATCACACTTTCTCAGTCTACACTTTAGCCATGCATCAGATATCACACGAAACAAAATGGCTCTGAGCACTATGGGACTCAACTGCTGTGGTCATAAGTCCCCTAGAACTTAGAACTACTTAAACCTCACTAACCTAAGGACATCACACACATCCATGCCCGAGGCAGGATTCGAACCTGCGACCGTAGCTGTCGTGCGGTTCCAGACTGTAGCGCCTTTAACCGCTCGGCCACATCGGCCGGCTGTGTTGACTTTTAAGTCTACAGTCATTTCACAAACTGTCATTGATACTTACCCATTGCCACGCCCACAGGATCCCATGGACAGATTAGGCACTCGTCGCTATTTTTCAAAAATATCTTCAAACACCACTAGATGATAACTCTCAACACAGAGGCGAAAGCTACCTGAAGGTTTGAGGAGCAAAACCAGTGGACTTGCCCATTGGCTAGCTGATATGGACGCAGTAACTCCTCTATCTTGTAATTCTTTAACTACAGCAGCGACTTTGTCCCTTAATGCAATGTGAGGGGCTTGCCGACTCGTCTCTTGTAGGGTGCCTAAGGGAGGCTGCATTCTCGGAATGCTATATACCAACTCAAGCAAATATCATTAGTAGTTTTATTTCAATAAAGGCGGTTGGCAATACTTAAGTTGAATGTACAAAGGTGTCGCAAGCGATGGGTGATATGAAACATAATTCCGAGTCCTTGCTATACACGACGTACAAAAAAGCAATGGGTATGGATCACTACAATCCGATATCGTAGCACTCTCTGCATGGCCGTGCTAATACTCTGTTAATCCTGCCCACTAATGTCCGCTACTGAGAACTAATGTCCGGCCGAGGATGGCAGGACCGGCGCTTATATTCACTTCTTGCAGAGGTCACTCCTGTCATCGTGGGCTCCTTGTCAGCGGCTTACTGGGTGACGTCGCCGCACCGCCTTCTCTGGTCTTCCTCTCCTTCGATCCGGCGCTTGTGGTTACGCCAGTACACAATGGTTCTGGCTCTACTAAATTTCGACTGAGCATTGTCTTTGAGGCAACAGAACACAGTTCTGGAATTCTTTCAGCAAGCTAGCTACACAGTCTTTTGCACTGAATGCAGACACTGACAAAACATTTTCCTGAATTTTTAAAGCCAAACAAATCAATTGAATCAATACCAAATACGCTGTCGCAGTCACGTGATTGGAGCACAGTGAAAGTTGCCGTTCGCGTGTGTGTGTGCAGGGCGGCAGGCAAAGTAAAATTTTCGAGAACGGGAATGTCTTGTTCATTATAAGCCGTCAGGTGCGTGCTAACTTTAGACAGGCGTGGGGAGCCTCATAGTTCATATGTACTACGATTTAACAATGTAACACAGGCACCCATATTCAGCTGAAATTTCACACGTTTTCCACTAATATGCAAATGTACACAAAGCTTGTAGGATTGGTGTAGCACTGAAGAAATTGTTCGCATGCTAGTTTTGCTAATGCCTGCAGCAGGTTTTGAATACACTGCATTGATTACATGAGTCTTGTGACTAGATTTTTGTGAGTGGATAGAATGTGTACGTTTGTTCTGTTGCAAACATACGTATTTGACATGACCTATCTAGCCACAATCGTAACACTGTGCTTTTCGGGATGTGACAAACTTTCCTGCTTGTAACAGGAATGCCTGTCCTTGCCTAAGTGCCCCCCCCCCGGTGTCAGTGACTTGGCGAAGTCCCTCTGGCTGTCCGACTTTAAACGGAGTAACTCTTTCACCCATTTTTAAGTGAAGTCAACACTTCAATTGAGACATACCTATCTAGCTTTTGGGAAAGTCTCTCTTGTATAACGCAGTTATAACTATCCCCTCTTATCCTGTAGTTCTCTAACACGACAGTGTTAGAGAACTTCAGATAGATCTCGTCATTCCTTAGTGCTTCAGTATCTCATTTCTCTCCACTTACAATTCATATAGCATAAGATATCAGTGGATCGCGCCCATTTTTCCCTCTACAGTTTTTACCCCACATATTACTTTATGTTAGCAAAATGAGTTTTCCTATATACATAACATAAAACAAGGCATTAGGTGCGGTTACTGCTCCGAGCTAATGAGATTAGTAGAGGAGAGGAAATGGTGCAAGACTATCAAATCCTCCCAGAGACTGAAAAGTGCCAAAACTTTCTGTGAACCACCATCAAAACACAATGGGAAACTTCTATTGTACCAACGGTCTTGAAATTTCCGTTTCGCAGTGTACACTCCAATGCAGAGTGAAAGAAGGGTTTGCTTGTTGTATCATTTCTTCCTTGGTTTTTAGCCCCAAAACGTAAGCAGGTGAAGTTTGTAAGGTTGGAGTGGATTATTTGCCGAAGCGATTTCAGGACTCATTTTTCCTTCCTGGATGGCTCAATCGGTAGGCGCATTTCCAACGAATGGGAATTTCGAGGTTCTGGTCTGGATCAAACATAGAGAGTTTGTGTGTCAGTGAATTTCAGCACTACGCTACCTCATCTTCTTCATAAAATGGGCGCTCAGTTAAATGATCAGGAACTCCTATTGTCAGACATCTAGCGAGAACAAACCGACAGATTTAAAAATAAAGGAAATGACGATGGAAGCATATCAACAAATTTAAGTTCGTTAACGACGCAGTCAGAAAAACGAATTACTGTTATTCATTGCTTGAATCTTCCACTTCACACGCTTCAACGACTGAAAGAGGGCATTTCACGTAGCATCGCCTCAGAATTCGAATCGAGAACAGCTGCCAACATGAGTAACGTAGAAGTAAGTATCCTCGGGAGTAGTGAAGCAACTCAGATCACTTAATGAAAGCAAGTCTTTTGGTCCAGACTGTATACCAATTTGGTTCCTTTCGGAGTATGCTGATGCATTAGCTCCATACTTAACAAAGATATACAACCGTTCCTTCGACGAAAGATCCGTACCCAAAGACTGGAAAGTTACACAGGTGACACCAATATTCAAGAAAGGTAGTAGGAGTAATCCACTAAATTACAGACCCATATCGTTAACGTCGATATGCCGCAGGATTTTAGAACACATATTGTGTTCGAACATTATGAATTACCTCGAAGGAAACTGTCTATTGACACACAGTCAACATGGGTTTAGAAAACATCGTTCCTATGAAACACAACTAGCTCTTTAATCACATGAAGTGCTGAGTGCTATTGGCAAGGGATTTCAGATCGATTCCGTATTCCTAGATTTCCGGAAGGCTTTTGACACTGTACCAGACAAGCAGCTCGTAGTAAAATTGCGTGCTTATGGAATATCGTCTGAGTTATGTGACTGTATTTGCGATTTCCTGTCAGAGAGGTCACAGTTCGTAGTAACTGACAGAAAGTCATCGAATAAAACAGAAGTTATTTCAGGCGTACGCCAAGGGAGCGTTATAGGCCCTTTGCTCTTCCTTACCTATATAAACGATCTGGGAGACAATCTGAGCAACCGTCTTCGTTTGTTTGCAGATGACGCTGTCGTTTACTGACTAATAAAGTCGTCATAAGATCAAAACAAACTGCAAAACGATTTATAAAAGTATCTGAATGGTGCGAAAAGTGGCAGTTGACCCTAAATAACGAGAAGTGTGAGGTCATCCACGTGAGTACTAAAAAGGAACTCGCTAAGCTTCGGTTACACGATAAATTAGTCTAATCTAAAAACCGTAAATTCAACTAACTACCTAGGTATTACGACTAAGAGCAACTTAAATTGAAAAGGACCCATAGAAAATGTTGTGGGGAAGGCTAACCAAAGGCTGCGTTTTATTGGCAGGACACTTTGAAAATGTGAGAGACGTACTAAGGAGACTGCCTACACTACGCTTGTCCGTCCTCTTTTAGAATACTGCTGCGCGGTGTGAGATCCTTACCAGGTACGACTGTCTGAGTACGTCGAAATGTTCAAAGAAAGATAACACGTTTTGTAATCGCGAAATATGGAGGAGGGTGTCACGGAAATGGTACGGGATTTGGGCTGGAAATCATTAATCATTTTTCGTTGCGACAGAATCTTCTCGCGACATTCCAATCACCTACTTTTTCCTCCGAATGCGAAAATATTTTATTGACACCGACCTACATAGTGCGGAACGATCACCACGATAAAACAATGGAAATCAGAGCTCGTACGGAAAGATATAGGTGTTCACTCTTTCCGCGCGCTACACGAGATTGGAATAATGGAGAATTGTGGAGGTGGTTCGATGAACCCTCTGCCAGTCACTTTAATGTAATTTGCAGAGTATCCATGTAGATGTAGATGTAGACAACCTTCTAGACCAGCCAGCTTCGGTTCGGGAGACTTGCAGATGGTTGAACTCATGTGACTGGTGCGAACGGGCATTATGGTGACGGTGTGACTCACTTTTCTCTGATCGTGGTCAATCAGCTCTGTAAATGAATAGGTACATTGACTTACATCTCACTCTTCACGATACGACATTCGTAAAGGAAAGTCCGTTGAGAGGAGAGGCGGCGGCCAGGATGATGGCTCGCAGGCCGCCTCCGGTGGTAATTAGATGAGGCTGACGCAGCTCGACGCCGCGCAGACCGCAAGTTGGCAAGCAGCGCGGGGCAGCCAATTAGCAAATGCAGCGCCAGCCAGGCCTTTGTAGCGCATCGCGTGTGGCTCCATGGTATGGCGCGGCGCTGCCCGGCGAGGCGAGGTGGCAGCCAGGGGGCGGGCCGCTGAGTTGTGAACAGGCGGCGGCGGAGCCATTACCGCTCTGCTCCAGAGCTCCGCACCGGAACTGCTCGTTCCGCGGAGAAGGCGGTAAAGGTTGCGGGCGAAGGACGGCGCGGCGTGATCGAGCGTTTGCACTACGCTGCATGAGGCCACCTCACTAGTGCAGAAGTTACTGAGAACCACGCCATCACACACGTATATACACTACTGGCCATTAAAATTGCTACACCAAGAAGAAATGCACCTGATAAACGGGTATTCATTGGACAAATATATTACACTAGAACTGACATGTAATTACATTTTCACTCAATTTGGGTGCATAGATCCTGAGAAATCAGTACCCAGAACAACCACCTCTGGCCGTAGAAACGGCCTTGATACGCCTGGGTATTGAGTCAAACAGAGCTTGGATGGCGTGTACAGGTACAGCTGCCCATGCAGCTGCAACACGATACCACAGTTCATCAAGAGTAGTGACTGGCTTATTTTTATCAGCCACTTGCTCGGCCACCATTGACCAGACGTTTTCAGTTGGTGAGACATCTGGAGAATGTGCTGGCCACGGAAACTGTCGAACATTTTCTGTATCCAGAAAGGCCCGTACAGGACCTGCAACATGCGGTCGTGCATTATCCTGCTGAAATGTAGGGTTTCGCAGGGATCGAATGAAGGGTAGAGCCACGAGTCGTAACACATCTGAAATGCAACGTCCACTGTTCAAAGTGCCGTCAATGCGAACAAGAGATGACCGAGACGTGTAACCAATGGCACCCCATACCATCCCGCCGGGTGATACGCCAGTATGGCGATGACGTATACACACTTCTAATGTGCGTTCACCGCGATGTCGCTAAACACGGATGCGACCATCATGATGCTGTAAACAGAACCTGGATTCATCTGAAAAAATGACGTTTGCAGACGTCGTCGAACTGTTCGTGCAGACGGTTGTTGTCTTGCAAACGTCCCCTTCTGCTGACTCAGGGATCGAGACGTGGCTGCACGATCCGTTACAGTCATGTGGACAAGATGCCTGTCATCTCGACTGCTAGTGATACGAGGCCGTTGGGATCCAGCACGGCGTTCCGTATTACCCTCCTGAACCCACCGATTCCATATTCTGCTAACAGGCATTGGATCTCGACCAACGCGAGCAGCATTTTCGCGATACGATAAACCGCAATCACGATAGGCCACAATCCTACCTTTGCCAACGTCGGGAACGTGATGGTACGCATTTCTCCTCCTTACACGAGGCATCACAACAACGTTTCACCAGGCAATGCCGGTCAACTGCTGTTTGTGTATGAGAAATCGGTTGGAAACTTTCCTCATATCAGCACGTTGTAGGTATCGCCACCGGCGCCAACCTTGTGTCAATGCTCTGAAAAGCTAATCATTTGCATATCACAGCATCTTCTTCCTGTCGGTTAAATTTCACGTCTGTAGCACGTCATCTTCGTGGTGTAGCAATTTTAATGGCCAGTAGTGTACTTCCCCAAAATAATTTTTACCAACGCATAATGAAGGATTAATACCCAGTACATCACAGGGAGTGATACTGAGTCTTCTCATATAGTTTATAATGCATTTTGCGGGACAGAGAAACGAATTTCGCGTGTATGGAATCCCCTCGGGAATTATCTTGTAAGACCGCCACTCTGAATGAAGACATAAGGTCTGTAAACAACTACCCGATCATGTAACGGCACTTTATTTGTATATATCCCTTTTGTTCACGTAAATTATACAGTTCACGTTATCGGTTTGGGCCATTGCCACCTTCAGATTTGTTACAAATAGGAAAACTGTGGGGTAACAAACTAAGTTTAATTAGTTGAAGCAAAATCCAACAGGAAGTGATAGATATTTTATTTATCGTATTGCATACATTGCTATTCTTATATACTTTATATAGAATTCAACTACAAATTGACAGCCAGGCACTGAATATAATCGATAGCCTCCTCCATCGTAGCTAGGAAGTCGATTAAGGTTCCCTTGTAAGCTCAAACTGGTCGTTTTTCCACTGTGTGCTGGACTGTTTGTTTTTCAGCACCGCAGTCGCCATTTGGAGTTGGTACCTTTCCCCGTTTGTAGTGGGCGGTGGCACTTGTTCCGTGGCCAGTGCGTACGCGGTTTAAAGTTGTCCACATTTTGCGTGCATTTTGCGTGGCCGACTGAAGCCGGGCGGCTCCTCATTTATCATGACGCTTTGGTATTTCGATGGGCAGTGTTCTCGCCAGTGTTGTTTCCAGAGATGGCTGATGTCAAAGTTGCAGGTCGTCAGCTCTTTAGCGGTGGCTTTCTCAATTTCGGTCTTCTTCGCCACAGGTCAACTGTATTATTATGCATGGGCAGCTGAGGGTTATTAATTACCTTGTTATATTCTCTGAGGAGAGCATTTATTCGCCGTATCTCTGGTGTTGCTATATGGCTCAGGGCTGGAAGCCATACGGTAGGGGTAGAGTTTACTGTGCCAATGATGATGCGCATGGTGTCAAATCGTTCAAATGGCTCGGAGCACTATGGGACTTAACTTGTGAGGTCATCAGTCCCCTAGAACTTAGAACTACTTAAACCTAACTAACCTAAAGGCATCACACACATCCATGTCCTTGGCAGGATTCGAACCTGCGATCGTAGCGGTCGCTCGGTTCCAGACTGTAGCGCCTAGAACCGCTCGGCCACTCCGGCCGGCCGAATGGTGTCATTCAATACAACATCAGTTCTGTTTGTGTGCGGGTTATTAATCCACACTGGAGAGCAGTATTCTGCCACTGAGTAGATCAACGCAACTGCTGATGTGCTGAGTGTATCTGTTGTGGAGCCCCAAATAGTGCTGCACAATTTGTGGATGATGATGTTTCTTGTGCCCATTTTGCCGGTAGTCTTTGTCAGTTGCCCCTTGTAAGAGCGCGTTCTGTCAAGTGTAACTCCTAGATATCTGGGGCAGTTGTTATGGGTAACGCGTTTCCCTTCAAAGATAACATCAAGCTGTCTTCCTGCTGA
Organism: Schistocerca cancellata; assembly: GCF_023864275.1. Taxonomy (NCBI): domain Eukaryota; kingdom Metazoa; phylum Arthropoda; class Insecta; order Orthoptera; family Acrididae; genus Schistocerca; species Schistocerca cancellata. The sequence goes on along the minus strand of NC_064626.1, from coordinate 981,090,643 downwards.
GTGGTCGCAAAATGCAAGCTTGATACTTCGATCTCCTTCGGGTTTGCTTGCACTCTGCTTTTGCGGAAGTAGCTACTCATTGAGTTTAAATAGGAGAGCAGGATGTCCTCAGTGGCCTCAAATGATCCTTGTTGTGCACCGAGGGCCCAGTCGCCCGCGTTGCCAAATTCCTAGATTGTGTGTTTGGAATGTCGGAAATGTAAAGATTGAACAACAGTGGGTATGGACTGAGCCCTTTGGTGACACGTTGTCGAGTACCTTGGTGGAGCTCTTTCTTTCTTTCTTTCTTTCTCCCAGCAAGCAGATTATCCTCCAGTCAGATAGTATTGCTACATTGAATTATTGGAACTAGTTTGTACAACAGCCCTTGTATCTAGGCAGTGTCATGGGTTGCCGTCAGGTCTATGAATGCAGTTGATGTTTTTTTGATTTTTTTCATAGCCTGCCTCTATATAGGATGTCGGGGAATGGACTTGATTAGTGCAGCTTCTATTAGGTCGGAATCTTGCTTGTTCGTTTGGGAATGATTCCAACATTTTTGGGAAAAGTCTGTTACACAGTAGTCTCTCGAGCAGCTTATATATGACACTGAGCAATGCGACTGCTCTATAGCTCTTTGGCTGATAGCTTGGTTTCTTCGCCTTAAACAGTGCGATGATCTTTGAGTTCTTCATTTTATGTGGTATGTTCCCTGTTGAGATTACGTTTGTATAAAACTCTGCAAGCAATTTTTTGGCGTATTTCCCACAGTGAATTTACGTCTTGTAGAATTTAGTGGTGTTTGGTTTTTGTCAGTCGTCACAAAGCAGAGATCTGGGTTGTACTGCTTTCTCCAAGCTGCTGATTTGTATGTTCGTCATCCGGCCGCGGTGGCCAAGCGGTTCTAGGCGCTTCAGTCCGGAACCACGTAGGTGCTACAGTCGCAGGTTCGAATCCTGCCTCGGGCATGGATGTGTGTGATTTCCTTAGATTAGTTAGGTTTACATAGTTCTAATTCTAGGGGACTGATGACCTCAGATGTTAAGTCCCATAGTGCTTACAGACATTTGAACCATTTTTTTTTTTTTGTATGTTCCTCGGTCCCTAGGATCGAAAACTAAGAACGGATTGTTATTGTCGCCTTCCCAATAACTGTTCTGTATTTCAACAGGGGGTGATGGCTATTAAAATCCGCCACATGGCAGGTAAGGCAGGACTTCTGGAGGCCAGGTGGCGCTTGGTGGTTTGCACACATTACTCACTGATAGTTCTTCTATCGTGACAATAACTTCATGTATGTCGTCGTGCACTGTTGCTGAGCACATGTGGACATCTCCAGTCGTAGATCGAACATACGTGACGACGTTGTATGATACGTTGCACCATCTAGATTCTAACCTGGGATGTTACCTCTCCACTTAAGTTAATTTTCATCTTCAGCGAGAGTTTCCTGAATTGCTACCAGATCGATGTTGTCATCACATAAAACCTTACTTAATATTTGGCATCTAGCCCAACGTATTTCTTCTATGTTAATCCGGTAAAAGTGGGGCCCGCCGGGCCGGGTGGTGCCCCACCAGAATTCGAGTCCGCCGGGACACCCCTGTGACACAGCTGCTCGTCGAGCCACATGCCCGCCGGGCATCACCACGCTGTTGCGGGCACGAAACGAAATCTCTGTGGCCGTTTGCCAAAATGTTGCTTTTTTTTTTCTTCATACGGTGCTTCATCTCTGGTCTTATATTAAAATAAGTGATGGCTATAAGATGAGCAAGAAGGGTAGTTATGGGTAGTAGGGGCTGTGTGGAAGGGACTAGGCGGTTTTTTAGGTTCCAGGGTCTCAGGAAACCACAGAAAGGACGTCCGTCTAAAAGGGGGTAGGTAAAACACAATAGGAACGATCGATATTGTAGTTGTAAATTTTCGTAGCTGTGTTAGGAAAGAACCATAGCTCCAAGCCCTAATAGAAAGCACTGATGCTCAAATAGTTATAGGTGCGGAAAGCTGGCTAAGGCCGGAAATAAGTTCATCCGAAATTTTTTCTAACGACCAAACAGTGTTCTGAAAGGATAAATTAAATACAGTTGGTGGTGGAGTATTTATTGCTGTCAGAGGTAGTTTACATTCTAGTGAAAATGAATTAGATAGTTCCGCCGAAATTGTATGGGTAGAGGTTATACTTGTAATTGGATCGTTTTACCGACCCCCTGATTCAGGAGATATAGTTGCTGAACAGTTCAAGGAAAACCTGCGTCTCATATCAAATAGGCACCGCACTCACACAGTTATAGTCGGTGGCGACTTCAATCTACCCTCGATATGCTGGAAAAATTATACCTTTAAAGACGGCGGAAGGCATAACACATCATCCGAAATTGTACTGAATGTTTCCTCAGAAAGTTATTTTGAACAGTTGGTTCATGAGCCCACTCGAAGCGTAAATTGTTGCGAAAGCACACTTGACCTCTTAGCAACAAATAATCCCGGACAAATAGGGAGTATCATAACGAATACAGGGATTAGCGACCACAAGACAGTTGCTGATAGGCAGAATACCGTAACACCGACAACCATTAAAAAAACGCAAAGTACATCTATTTAAAAAAGCAGATAAAAATGCTCTTAACGCCTTTTTAAGAGACACTCTCCACTCCTTCCGATCTGATCACGTAAACGTAGGAAAGATGTGGAATGATTTCAAGAAGATAGTATCGACGGCAATTGAGAGATATACAGCACATAAATTAATAAGTGATGGTACTGATCCCCTATGGTACACAAAACGGGTCAGATCGATGTTGCAGAAGCAACGAGAAAAAGAACGCAAAATCACCAACAATTACATCTGTTTGTTGTGCAGTTTTTCATGCAACTGCATTTCACGAAGCCTTGCCCTGATCCTACAGAATGCTTTGTAGTTACAGTCCTTAATGATATTTCAATATCCTGATTAATATCTCCTACATATAAGAACTTCTGAACGCAGACGTCGGAATCTGTTGTACAGAAGTGAAAAAGAATTTAAAACAAATATTTGTTAATATTTTATTTCTAAATACTATCTAAATTTTAATGAAATTATACCTGTAGTAATGTTTTTGAAGTACGCTATGTTTGATACCAACTTCGTAGAGGCGCTCATCAGTTTTTGAAGTATTACTCCAATTACGTTTCGAAGTTCACCTCTGCCTTTATCTGCATCTGGAATAGGTATGGTGACATTGTCACCAATGTCAGCTGGTGGACAGAATTTGTCAGAGGAAGCTTTCATTCTTTTAGTTTTTTTCAGTTTTCTGCCGCAATTTTTCTAGCTTTTTGGAACTTAGTTTGCGTCAATTTTCATAATGTCATCATCGTTACTATCAGTATTGCTGTCATCTTCGATTGCCTTCATTAGGTAATCTTCATCTGGAATACCATTTATGATCTATTGGGGCTACGAGGAAGTGGAAAGTCGATTCCGAATAATGCTTTGTAAGGTGATTTACGCCAGAGTGGTGAGCTCGATTTTTCTATTTTTCATGAACTGGACATACCTTAATCCTTCCGACCTCTTGACCTCAGTTCTGACCAAAGTTTTGCGAGTTCACTTATAACATTATTGGCAAATTCTCTGCCATTGTCAGATTGAAGAATGCACGGCGCCCCTGCAGTTAGGAATATGACATTCAAATAATAAACCACCTCTTCAGCCCTATTTGATGTTAACGCACGAAGGAGAAAAAAATTTATGGGATGGTCTTGTTAAACTAGAATGAATTTTAAATTCCCGTCTGGTTGGGTTTGGAAATCAATCAAATCGACTTAGCGTCTGCTGTTCATTTCCGAATGGAGAATTGGCTTTGAAACTATCAAAAAAAAAAAAAAGTTCAAATGTGTGTGAAATCCCATGGGACTTAACTGCTAAGGTCATCAGTCCCTAAGCTTACACACTACTTAACCTAAATTACCCTAGGGACAAACACACACACCCATGCCCTAGGGATGACTCGAACCTTCACCGGGATCAGCCGCACAGTCCATGACTGCAGCGCCCCAGACCGCTAGGCTAATCCCGCGCGGCGAAACTAGCCCTCTTTTCCTTTTTGTCTTCTTATGTTGACAAACATCACACATTGATAAATAGAGGCATATCATTCCTTTTGTGATAATGGCATATTTTTTTGATGTCACAGCTAACATCCTATCGTGACCACCATGACCCACGGCTACATGAGCTGCGTCAATCACATCATATAGTTCATCAGCTGGAACAAAGTATTTTATATTCCCTTCACACCGTGCAATGAGTTTTTTCTTTACATCACCAGTTTTGAAAACAGCAAATCGTTTCAGTCTTTTTTTTTTTTGGAATGATGTTCTTTTTTCTAACTTTTCCGTGTCTTCTACTTGTTTAACCAAATCCGCATATTCGTCTATTGATAACACATTATAATGAGAAGACTTTGCTAAATTTCTTCCAGGGACTTTTCTCTCTACAGCTTTTCATTGGCTTGTCTATTACACGAAGGCCCATCCGTGATGAAACGCCTCACAATAATAATACTAGGATAGTAATATAATCTTTTAAACGCAACCAGCAACTTAACACGCGCATTCGCCGATGCAAAATACCGTTGAAAACAAAGAACAGTGCGAGCGAAGAGCGGTTGAGAGGCGCGACGGGGGAGACATATATGATTCGGGGATCCCCGTTCGTACAGGCAGAGACAAGGTTTCCGACTAGGCAAAATTAGTTCTGACTAGGACGTACCAGTACATCCTAAAGCATGTAAATTCTAACTGGGATACACCGATACGACCTAGGCTAAACTGTTTTATCCTACGGTAACAGGAAGAACGAGTTTGACCTAGGCAAAATTAATTCATCCTATAATCGGGTTTGGACGGTAACAGTTATATCACAGCGGAGTGTACCTTTCCCTAGACGAAGTCTGGCTTTATAACTGTAGCTTATTTGACAGAAATTTTGTTAAAAATCATCAGCTGAAATTTATTACTTCACGGGTCAAACAGAAGCTTCTGTAACGTGCAAGACCCGCTTGGAGTTTGAGAAATTGTCTAAATTTCACTCTGATTGAGTGCTTCGATACCCGTCACTATTTTCTAGTAGAAATTAATTTTACTTCGAACATAAATGTCAATAATAGAATTAAGGAACACTTGAAGGGATTTGGAAAAGTTTCAAATGCTATTTCCCTGCTTTATCTAGTAATTACAACTGAATTTGCAGTCGCTAGGAAAAGACAACAATTTTGGGACCGACATAAAGTGTAAATTGAAACGAGTAGCTATTCGAAGCTTCCACTAACGTTTGAGAGAGTAAATCATTGTCACCAACAAGTTTGTAGTTATGCTTAAGGATGGAGTTTCCTGTGCCATCGAGTAAAGCAGTAACAAGTCTTTTACCTGACTCTTCTACATATAACACGTATATAAATAATAAAATCAGAAACAAACTTCACAGCGCAGGTAATCTAAAAATGTCGCTACCCTCTGTGGGTCCTGATTTCAAAGTTATGTCACAAGCAAAGCAGATGGATCCTCATGAACGAATTCTGAGGAAGTGTTGAGCTAGTTCATTCCACAATGAAAACTTTTAGATTAAGAAAAAATTGTAAAATATTTTAACATTGCATACTAGACCTGCCCCCAGTGCAAAAGCTTCATCAGGCCTTTTTATGTGGTACAGGTGAAGTATAAAGCATCGTAAAAGCATTAGGTCTATTAAATCATTAGCTTTGAATTAAGTTACTCTCATGTTACAACACGTTCTTTCTCGTGTTACATCCAGGATGTTACATTACCCTTTATTTTTCTTTGTAAAGGAAGAAGAACACACTGTTCCTAGAACAACAAACCTTCGCGATTACTAAAGGAGTGCAGACGATTCAGGAAGCCGTTTCGTGAGTGGGTGGCCAGTCATTCGCGCCTTCCCAGCTCTGCCTGTTTCCTCTGTTGCACCGACCCCATTTGACACCCAGGCTCGGAAGTCTAGTCGCGGACCGGACGGCGCATCGCTACCCGCGTACTTCTTGTACACATTTGTGCTTGACTGTTATCCGTTTGTCATAAGAATAAACCTGATGTAAATAAACACAAACGCGATAATTGGTCAGAAGCCGTAGCACACGTACACTGGTGCTTTTACGCTCTTGGAAATAGTTCCTACTTATGTATTGCATATCTTATTACTAAGTTACGTTAAACGGAACTGTAAGATATTCATATGTATTAACAACCATCAACGATTTTCTTAATCACGCTGTAGCTACGTAGTTTTTTATTTCAAAATTCCTGTACAGTCACAACCTCTGGAGCGTTGTGCTCTGATTGTCGCGCTGTCGTGCAATATGAAAATGGCTGAGGCTGCTTTCTGTTCCGTAATGAAACAGGCGAGTGGAACACGGTTAAAAAGTGCCGAGAAATAAGCTGTTCTTAATGTTTTTCATAAGTTTACGGAGATAATCAGCTTTGAATCTTTCCAGCGTTCTGTATACTGCAGGTGATCAACAGACATTAAACGTATAGCGCAATCGGTAGAGCATTAGAACATATTCTGTTATTCGTGCGTTAGTTCAAATCTCCCACGTATAATTTCTTTTTCTCGTTCAATTTGAAATACCTACATCACGTAATTATGAAACTCATTATCATTTTTTATGAATAAAGCACGTCTTCTTGTTTCTACTTACATATTGGACGCGAAATTTCTGTTACCATTTCAAATACAAATTCTTAATTATCGATGTTCTATGAAAGACTGTTCATAAATTGTTTAAATGAAGAAAACCTAACAATTAAATTTCTTTAAGGTAAAAATGAAAAACCAAATCCTCTTTATTTGGACTGCATCAATCGTTTTATACCGCCCTGGTAGATAAGTATCGGAGCAACATGAAAACAATCATTTTCACAGCATCGAGCACATCATACAAATGCTGCCATTTTTACATTTGCTACTGGACCAGTACTATATGAACCCAACGGAACTGATCTGGAACAAGCTGCGGGATTTGGCCCGAGAAGCAACAAAACGGCTGAGCTGCCAGACGTACTGGAACTAAAAGGCCGGTTCCCACTAGGGCTGCCGCGCGTCAAAACCGCGCGTCAGCGGCGTGGTTGCCATGGAAACGGCGTCAGCGGCACGGCACGGCGGGCTCTGCGTCGCGGTTTGCCCATGTCGAACCGCTTCCGCTGCCGCGTGACGCGCCCCAGGTGCGCGCCGCCAATCACAGAACACGCTGAGCGTGACGTCAGGTACGGCACCCCGGGCCACACGAACTTCCGCCGAAGCGCTGGCGCGGACACGGCGGCAGCTATGAAAAACATATCATCCGATTCCAAGGAAACTATTCGGTAGAAAAATTTGATTCTCGGGCATGTTATAGCCTGATATCTTCTCTCGATAAAGGACTGAATTGTTTTTAAAGCTGAGAGCAGATCGATAGCTATCACCGTTCTCGAGATATTGAATGATATGTCGGCGGACGGGCTGTGCCGTGACCGCAGGCGGCTCGCTCGCGACGCGACCGATACTTCGTCCTGCTCGTCGTAAACCATGTGGTTGTATCAACCGCAAATTTCGTAAACGTTTCAAGAAATCGAAACGTGTTTTTTTGCAAACGATAACTTGTGAAAAGTCATGTATTTCGTCGCATGATAAATATCCTAAATCTGTTTATCTACCGATATATGAAAGTAACTACAGTTTTTCAGAAGGGATAGATGAATTTTTTTAAACGGCATTAATAGCATGTCGAATGAGAAGTTAAACCGAAACTAATTTGCTGGTATGTCATAAGATGTAATTTACTAAATATGTAGAGCTATTGATTATTTCCTTTCTTTTTTCTTTATCCAGTGTACTTTACTGATTCAAGACGCGTTTCGCCTTTTACTTTAAGGCATCTTCGGTGGAATCTAGAATGGTTCAGTTTTGTTTTGATATGTGATACTTGCAGATTATAAAACAGTTCACATCTTTTTTTTACGTGAATGACTGATTACTTACAGTGAATCGAGTTTTTGGCGGACATATACGTTTCCCCTCACCTGGTCACATGCTGGAGGTTGAACTAAAACTTAGATTATGGAACATAAGCACATTTTCATGTTCGCTCTTTTTTCTTCTGTCACTCTAGCAGTAGACGTTTTACTGAAAACTCTGATTTGAAGTCGTAACTACAGTGTGTTCGCCTCATGTCCCTTCCTGTCTGGTTTGTTTATGTACATGTTGCCAAACTGCAGAATTATATGCTGAAAAGTAATGTTTGTTTATTTTTGTTCTCCTTATATCTGTATGTGTGTGTGGCTAGCCGGTGATAGTTATAGAAAGTTGAAAGTGAATCCAGTAGTTGTCAGACAGTGGTTGAAAGATTTGGTGTTCAGCTGATTTCAGTTTCGGTTTAAATGTTTTGTGGAGGAGTGCATGGAAGAGTAAATTCACTGCTTACATTAATAGATAAAATAGTAGAATAGTATTTCAACCGATGATGATTATCAGAATAGTATCACCCAACTCTTTGACGCCCCATAATACGTCCTATCAACTAACCCCTATTGTTGTCAAAGTTGTGCCGTAATTTCCTCTATTTAATTCCGTACCTCTTCTTTAGTCACACGATCCTCGTATCTAATGTTCAGCATTCTTATGAATCACCACGTTTTGAAAGCGTCTATTGTCTTTTTGACAGAACTGTTCATCATCCACGTTTCACTTACATACAAGGCTGCACTCCACACAAATACCTTTGTAAAATAGTATCCAACCATTAGAATTTATATTCGGCGTGAACAAATTTTCTTTTTCAGCACGCTTTTCTTGCTATTGACAGTCTTCAGTCAGGTCTGCGTCTGCACCAGGAAATGCCTTACAATTTAAAATCTGGTTTCGAAAACTGTTCCAAATATATATTATTCTTTCATGATTCTTAAGCAAGGTGCTGGCGATGATTAAATTATGCTCTGTGGGAAATTCTATCAGGTGGCTTCCACTTTCATCCCTTCCACCTAGCCTTTGTGTTCTTACTGTTTCGTGTACCTGCTACCGTATCACATTTTAAATTTTTGTCTCGCTTAACTATCTGAATAATTTCTTTTGTCGTACATTGTTTCAATGTGTTAGGAGATAGTGAACAATCGTGAACGGTAGTCATGAAATCTGCTCATGGTGAAATGAGAAAACATGAATAATGAAATATGTGAAAGAGTACATTGTACAGAAAATGAAAAATTGGTATGTCTTCACCCAACTTCGTCTTTCCTTCATGTAGGAGTATGATATAGTTAATCAAACGCACCGCGCGTTTCAGTGGGTCCTGCCCCGTACCTCAGTGGATGTCCGTCATTGGCTACCGCTAACGTCTGCCGCTTCCAGATGGGAACGCCAATTCCGCGAGCCGCCGCGTCAACGAGGAAAACGCTTGCCGCTGCCGCTGCCGTTGCCGCACGCCGCGCTGCCGCGTTCTAGTGGGAACCGGCCTTAAAGCTTGCAGTTTTTCAACACGTCACTGCCGAACGCTGGCGGGATGTAGAACGGCTCGTCATAAAAGATGAAGAGAAAATGCTGCGGTTGGTTGGCTTCGTGGATTCTGTTGTTGATACGCTAATTATCAGCGTAGCAGGTGACGCTTCCAGAACTGAAAAGTATTTATCGGATTCAGATTCGGAAGGAGCTAAGTGATTAACAGACGACTGACTGTAAGTAATGCGTTCAATGGCTTCAATATTTAACTATACGATGAAATCCTTCAGTACTTTCTTACATTGCACATAGCTTATGCAGAAAAATTATGCTGTGGTTAAGTCAGGAATTATCACCATTCTTTTTTCTAATCACAACAGTAATTTAGTTAAAAACGATGTGTTGTGGTTTTCGTCTAGTCATCTATGGACCGTATTGTGGAAGATTTACAGTGTATTATTTCATTCCGCTTAAAAATTAAATGACATTCGAAGCTGTATTGCTCCTCAGCTCGTCTCTTTTTACGTATGAACTGCAGCTGGCCGCTTCACTGCAGGCTAGCTGTACCAGCTGACAGGCCAGTGCTGTCCAAGTTAAATACACCGGTAAAGCTGCTGTCCCGTATTATCGCTAAGTCGATGTGCGCGATACGCACAGTTCAGAACGTACCCTTGCAGTCCAATGTGAAACGGAAATCCAATGAGGTTCCAGCAAACGCGGAAGAATACATAGGTTTACATCAGGTTTATTCTTAAGATGAACGGAGTATAACTGCGGGGCGGGCAGCAGGACGGAGCGGTCAACCGCAGCCGGTCTCGGACGGGTAAATGTGGCGGGACGCACGTCTCTGCCAGTGGCCATTTGTTTCCGGTGGATGGGAAATCTGGGAAAAGCAGCCAAGTCAACAGTGGGAAAAGTGACCAAGTCAACAGTGGGAAAAGTGGCCAAGTCAACAGTGGGAAAATTGACCAAGTCAACAGTGGGAAAAGTGGCCAAGTCAACAGCGGACATATTGCAAAATCTGAAGCGCGCCACCTGGTCCACACGCCCAGGAATGTTGACGGACGACGTCATTCTGGTGCATGATAATGCCTGCCCACATGTTGACAAAATCGATTACGCTGCAGAAGTTTCACTGAGAAGCCCTGATCTCTTCCAATGCGATTTCCATATTTTTGGAGCCATGAAGGAAAACGTTCATGACTGTCGATTTGCTTTGGACAAATAGATGCACTCCTGGCTACAATCATTGTCTCGCAGGCAACTGCAGACAGTTTTACATGACGGCTTCACCTGTCTTGTGACGCTGAGAGATAAATGTATTAACCTGTTATGGCGATTATTTTTGAAATAGTAAACAGGTTATTTACCTTTTTCGATCTGTCTCGTTTTCATATCTCTGCCCCTTATATTACCAATACAACGGTGTCCATTTTTCTTCTTAAATGACTCTCCTTAGTTATGACACAGTACTTTACGTCGACGTCTACACGCGGTAAGACAATAAATTGTGCCGAGTTTTATACTTTTTACTGTACCGCCTACTAGCTTTTCCACCAGTTCCTGTGTGGGTGGGGCAAGCGAACTACGATTGCTTATCAGACTCTACAAAAATTATTGCTATACCTTTACTCTTACGCTCTCCACGTGATTACAAATTCCTCCATTCCCTTGAGCGGTTCTTGAAACTGTGTAATCAAGACCTGATACGTCTTTCTCGGAATGTCCAACGCTTCAGATTGTTTGATCGTTTCTGTCAGCTGTCAAACAAGGCGATCTTCTTTGTATATGCTTGATGGTCAAGTTTGGTCCAGCCTCACATCTAAATTATAACACATAGTCGAGCATTGTTGATAGCTAAACAGTTTTTATCAGTACCCTGCAAACGAATTGAAGTATGCCAACCAGACTACCTACTCCTGAGCCTGTATTATCGTTTCATTTCATATCTCCAGACGTTGGTATTATTGGGTTTTTGCATTAAATGTCTAGCACCAGCTGTAAACGATTAATAGTCGTACGCAAAACAACTATCTGTGTATGTTTAGTGACGTTTGAATTTCTATTTTTCTGGTTCATTGTTGCTGAAGTTTTAGCGAACGTCATCCACGGAACATTCGAAAATATTACCATCGACATGGCTATTATAAATAAATAACATTAAAGGAATTTTACTATAGAGTCTGAGGAAATACATAACAAGCAGAATATGAGTAGGCAAATAAAGAATGTAAATACACTAGCGGTCTTTTAAATTGCAACACCATAAATACAGCATGTAACAAAAGTCCAACAGGCATCAAGTGTACTTCATGCTTAGATACGCAGACTATTAGCGTTCCAGCGCAGCTGCACAAAGTACACACTGAGGTGACAGAAGTCATGGGGCACCTTCTAATACCGTGTCGGACCTCCTTTTGCCCGTCATGGTGCAGCAGCTCCACGTGGCGTGGACTCAACGGTACGTTGGAAGTCCCCTGCAGAAATATTGAGCCATGCTGTCTCTACAGCCGTCCCTAATTGCGGAAGTGTTGATCGTGCAGGATTTTGTGCATGAACTGACCTCTGAATCACGTCCTATAAATGTCTGATGGGATTCGTGTCGGGCGATCTGAGTGGCCAAATCATTATCGCGAACTGTCCAGAATGTTGTTCACGAAAAGTTGCGGTCCAGTGACATGGAGCATCCTCATCCATAAAAATTCCATCGTTGTTTGGTTGCAAATGATCTACAAATTTGAAAATAGCAATTTCCAGTAAATGATAAGTTCAGTTGGACCAGAGGACCTAGTACAGTCCATGTAAACATAGGTGACATCATTATAGAGCACCACCAGCTTGCACGGTGCCTTGTTGACAACTTGGGTCCACGGTTACCCTACCATCAGATCTTACCTACTGAAATGGGGACACATCTGGTCGGGTTTTCAAGTGTTCTAGGGTCCAACCGACACGGTCACGACCCCCGTGTGAGAATCTGAGCCGGCCGTAGTGGACGAGCGGTTCTAGGCGCTTCAGTCTGGGGCCGAGCGACCGCTACGGTGGCAGGTTCGAATCCTGCCTCGGGCATGGATGTGTGTGATGTCCTTAGGTTAGTTAGGTTTAAGTAGTTCTACGTTCTAGGGGACTGATGACCATAGATGTTAAGTCCCGTAGTGCTCAGAGCCAGTTAATTTTCGAGTGACTCGCCAGATACAATTAGCGTCAAGTTTCTTCGTTGTATAGAAGATTGCGCAAGAGATTGCGCAGGCTTTGGCTCTGTTACGATCCTTATTACCATCCCATGTCCAGTTTTTGTATCGTTCTCTTGTTAGCTTTTATGAAACGAAAGAAAGAACAAATTTGGTGACACCACTTGAATTTGCGCGCGCAACGGCCTGATTGGATAACTGCAATGCTAATTCAATTGGAGACGACGCAACGTATCGAATTTTTTTCTTAACGATTATTTCTCAGCACGAACTGCTCTGCAACACCCTTACAAACTTTCCAGATTGTTTCGGATCATCCGTTATAATGCGCTGATCCGTGTGAAATCGTAGAGCTACGTTACATGCTTAGTATCGGGTATTCGCATTATACAACAAGCATCAGAGCACCGCGGACTACGCACGGCGAGTGATCGTGCGTTTTTCCTTGATGTGGCAGCAGAGAGAGGCAACCCAACAGCAATGCGCCCAATGGCACGCTGACCACAAGAGCGACACATCGTCGGCTTTTCAGACGAGACTGTGTTTTTTATTGGATTAAGGTGAACGTACCCTTATGTGAAGACCTGAGGAGAACGAATGTTGCCAAATTGCATTTATCATCGTAGTAAACGGCTTGGAGGCATTGTACACCACTGGGTACACGACATGATCATCTCAGTTTCTGATATGTATGTTGGCACCAGTAGATTCGTTCTGCAATCAGCTTCAGATCTCGTTTCTCTAAATTTTCTCAATAGTGTTCCTCGAAACGAATGGTGGCTTCTGTCTAGGGATTCCCTTTTGAGTTGCCGAAGCATCTCCGTCATACTAGCGTGTTGTATGAACCTTCCAGTAACAGCTCCATTAGTCCGTCTGTGAATAACTTCGCTGTTTTCGTTTAATCCGACCCGGTGCGCATCCCTAACACGCGAGCAGTACTAAAGAATAGGTCGCACCAGCGTCCTATATGCAGTGTCCTTTAGAGATAAACCACACTTTCCAAAAACTCTCCCAAATAACCGAAGTCCGCCATATACCTTCCCTGCAGATCAGCACTGCATAATAAACGGTACGGATACAGAAACAGACACTGAATCGGACGCTGAATTATACACAGGCAGTGATGACGAGATAACCATAAAACATCGGAAAAGTAAACTTAAGTTCTCCAACACTAAATCGAATTAATCTGAAAGTGTAACTCTTCATGTAGCTGGTTTCTGTACTATATCATAGCATGTAACACTATCTGATTATGCGACATTTCTTCTTTCGCTGCATTAGGTGTGACTGGCTCGAAGTTTTACCGAGCCCTCACACCAGGTACAGCTGACTAGTATATTTTAAATCAGATCCCAATCTCCACTGTTATCTTAAGTTCGGAAACACATTGTAACGTAATTCATTAATACAGTATTAATTATTACAGCAGTCAAGACAACCTATCTAACAGATGTGAAAATACACATATAAGATTTAAGGGGTAGGACTGTCACTTCGTATCTAAGTCAAATTGTCATCACTTGCTTCTTCCATTAAATACATTTTGAATTTGAATTATAATACATCCACAGCCTATTATGTATGTTGCTTGTTATCATCATCTAAGTTACCAACAAATTACAACAAAATTATATACATTCATATGTACCTCCTGATAGATTTTTCAATTATAATTTTTTTTATTTTAGCCTTTTTTAAAATTCGCAAAAATATTATAGTATAAAACTGAATATGTATGATACAACATGTAAAAACAGACAATTTACGACCTGCTGTATACCAACAGACAGCAGGTCTTCACTTGAGAAATAAATAAATTCCCCACGCGAATCCAGAGATGCACGTTCCATTTCATATCGCTTTGTAACTTTACGCCCAGATGTATGAACGATGTGACTGTGTCAAGTATGGCCTCTAATAACGCTGTATTCGAACATTACGCGTTGTTTTGCCTACTTACCTGCATTAAGTTACATTTTCCTACATTTCTACGTTCATCGCATCAACTAGGAATTTTGTTTAAGTCATCTTGTATTCTCCTACAGCCACTCTACAACACCTTCCCGTACACAACAGAATCATCAACAAACAACGGCAGATTGCTGCCCACCCCGGCCGCCAGACCATTTATGCATACAGAAGGTAATAGCGGTCTCCTCACTCGTGAGGCACTGCTGACGACATCCTTGCCTCTCATGAACACTCGCCGTGTTTTGTTATTGAAGAAGTCTTCGAGTCTCTCATTTATCTGGAAACCTATTCCACATGCTCGTATCTTCGTTGAGTATATGCAGTGGGGCACCAAGTCAATGCTTTTCAGATATCTAGAAATATCAAATATGCCTATTTCCCCTCGTCCATAATTTGCAGTATGTCATGTCAGAAAATGGCAAGCTGAGTTTCGTATGAGTGATGCTTTCTAAAACCGTGCTCATTCGTAGACATAAGCTTCTTCACCTCAATGAAATTTATTATATTCGAACTCAGAATATGTTCTTGAACACTGCTGCAAACCGACATTAAGGATATTGATCTTTAATTTTGCAGGTCCATTGTCATGCCCTTCTTATACAAGAGTTACCCGCGCTTTTTTCCAGCCGCTTGGAACTTTGCGCGCTAAATGCAAGTTATGTAAAGGGGCAGTACTGAACTGGGATTACATCCGGACCTGGTGACTTATTTACGAGTATTTCCAATTCCTTCAGTTGTTTCTCTATGTAGGGGATACCTGTGACTACGTCGTACATATGGGAGAGTGTGCGATGGTAACACGACACTATGATTTTGTACGATTCTCTTGCTGACAGATTTTCTTAAAGGCGAAATTTAGGACTTTGGCTCTCTTTTTGCTGTCTTCAGTTGCTACACCAGACTGGTGAAAGGGTCCTGTAGCCACCTTTCATTAGTCCGGTAGCCCAATTTCACAAGTATTTCTCTTTCTTTTCCTTGTTTCTCTTTTCTCTTTACTCTCATAGTGGCGTGATTGAATGAATGTGGTTGTGTGTCACGTTGCTAGACGGTGGCGTAGTCTGCTGCAGAAAGTCTGCGATAGTCGTACAGATTCAGCAGCACTGGTACAGAATAGCCAACTCTCGTAGTGGTCAAGTAGGCAAAGAGGTTTGTGCTATTTGTAAGAAATCCACCTGCGTTAGGTTGGTGGCGGAAATGGCATCTTTGGGGTTTCCGGTCCACGCGGAGCGTGGAGGAGGCTGGATAGGAAAAAGGGGGCAGTCTGCCGCCGGTACGGGAAGCGTCCACAGCTGTGATCCAGTCGAAGAAGTGTGAGATAGACTGCCCGCGTGGCGCGTTGTTACTTGGCGAGGGGAGAGCTGTTAGCTTTTGGTCTCGCTTTTCAAATCTGGAAGATGGCTTTGCCTTGTCGCAGCAAGGAATGCAAAACTTTGGCAGATATTTCTTTTAGCCAATTTCTGTAGCAGATTTGGATCCGCCGGAAGAGCGCCACACAAAGGTGTCGATAAGAAGTGAGCACTCGCTTCTGTATGAATGTCTGTTTGCCTTCAACTGTGCCTGCATAAGCTTTCACCTTTCTAAATATTTAGAGCCTTGCCTTCTCGTAAATTTTCCTTGCTTTATGTGTCTTTCGTCCGTGGGGAGCCAACCACGTGGTAGAACATTATAGTTGTTGGGCTACCGGCATCACTAACTGTCCGATAGCATGTTTGTTTTAGATAATGTTAACATGATTGTGTGATGTGATATTGTTGGAATTTGTCACTATACCTAGAAATTGTGTCTCCACAAACCATGTGTTATCAGGAATCGTGTACATGCCTCACATCCTTATCTTAGGAATAAATGATTTTATCTACAATTTTCTCTTGTGTTCCGAGATTACGTTTTTGCACCTAAGCCACTCACCTCGTAGCTTTCCCGTTAGCACATCCAATGCGTTTCCTTATGCACAGGTCCAGTGATTAGTCTCCCCTTGTATTTCATAACAAATTCTTTAGTTTAAGTCTTATTTTCAGGTGTGTTGCTGGGAGCTGATCTTATGCAGTGTTCATGCATTTTCTATTTTATTTTAAATGTTTGATTGTCGTGAACAGTGCACGGGCAATACTATTAATTACATCGTATCCGCTATGAGCGACCTCACAACGTATGCATTTTTGTGGGTTTTTGGTCTGTGATCAAATTAATTTATTTTCCGACTCGACCAAACCTTCGATTAGTTGTATGGTTAGAGTCGGTGGCGACCCTAATCTTCTCAAGTTAACTTCACAAGCAATAAGCATTTACATTCCCAATAATAACGTAATAACCCGTAGTAACCGGTTAGTTAAACTGGTGAACAAGTAACTGGATGAAAGTCTTAAAGAAACTTAACGATTTTACGTAGGACCATAGTAGGATTCTTCTTACTATACTGTATGAGCACAGTAAGTAAAATATTATTTGCTGTATTTCGCTGTGTTGCAAAAAATGGTTCAAATGGCTCTAAGCACTATGGGACTTAACACCTGAGGCCATCAGTCCCCTATACTTAGAACTACTTATACCTAACTAACCTAAGGACATCACACACATTCATGCCCGAGGCAGGATTCGAACCTGCGACCGTAGCAGCCGCGTGGTTCCGGACTGAAGCGCCTAGAACCGATGGGCCACAACGACCGGCCCTTGTGTTGCATTTGTAATGGAAAGTAATATTGCAGCCTGAGAATAAATATATAAACGACTTCTATAGGTTGCGTGACACATTTCTTTAAATTTGTAGTCGCCTAAAACGACGTAAACGAATTTTATCAGTACGGTCTGTAACGAGGATCGAACACACACACGTCACATACTGCTTATCTTGGGCCGTCGTCCACTTCTCCTTCGTCTCGGTTGTTCACTTGACGAAGGAAACGGGAAAGCAGGTGGCCCCGTTCCCAGACGCGGTCTTGTGTTATTCATGGCAAGAATTCGTCGGCACGGGCCAAGTGTTTGGCTCATTACGCGACGGGTGACGTCCGCAGCCGAGCGGCCGCCGTGTCGTGACCGGCGAAACTGTGTACCGGCGGCAGCGCGGATTTAATTACCGGCCCGAGAGCCGCCTGGGCTGGCGCCCGGCCCGGAATTCAGTTACGCCTCAATAGCCAATGAATTGAATTATCCGCTAAAAATACCGAGCTCCCTCCGGCAGGAGGTTACCGAACGCCACCGCCGCGTGAATTAAACAAGCGTTGCGTGTAGAGGGCAGAGTGCCACATCGAAGCAGCAGAGTTCCGTGGGATGGGGACCACAGTGCTGCGGAACGCTGTACACAGTTCGAAGAAAACTTTTAATGAAACCAGGAGCATGGCAGTGCTGGCAAGCTACTAACGTAGCAATGAGAAGGGACTGAACAAGTAGTTCTGGACGGGAAGTTTACAAACAATCTCAAAGAGAGGAACTACGCTATTAGGCAACCAGCTATTTGAAGTTAGACTTTGTGCAAAGGAGTACGAACCACCAGGGGTTTCATAACAAATATCAGCCGGCTGATAATTAGTCACTGTAATTTCGCTCTTCCTGTCCTCTTCACCTTCCCAAAGCCTAACGAATGGGGGTGAAGCACTTCGCGATCGGGCCTTGAGTTCCGCGCGGTCCGACCCTCCACCACGTCATCCTCTGCCATATTACGTAATTCGGATGCAGTATGATGGAGTATGCCGTCAACAAAATTGCTCTTCCTCCTGTTATCATACTACATACTTGGCGCCGCTATTTCTCACACAAGTTGCTACTTATTTGGCATCAAGAGGCCCAGCCGACCGTTTTCCAGTACTACTAAAATGGAAAAACTCTTAGCTTTGACGACATCTAAATTAGAGTTTTTCTCATGGAAGCCAGTAGCGCTGACCATTTAGCCATGGAATCAGGTTATGGTGATGATTATAATCCGAAAATATAAAGGCATCCGTCAATAATTTTCCATCTTATATTTCACCTAATTCGAGAGTGATTCCGACAGTATTCAGACGTACAGTCCATACATTGATATCCTAAAGTGAGACATGAGCTTTGACTATACCCAAGCAAGTTTATCATTCTAGGTCAGCTGTCTTTCTTGTATGTTCCGAGTACATGAAAGTATGTCTTCAGAATAATGCCCTGAGTAGCGTTCTCGCTTCCCGCTCCCGGGTTCCCGGGTTCGATTCCCGGCGGGGTCAGGGATTTTCTCTGCCTCGTGATGACTGGGTGTTGTGTGCTGTCCTTAGGTCAGTTAGGTTTAAGTAGTTTTAAGTTATAGGTGACTGATGACCGTAGATGTTAAGTCCCATAGTGCTCAGAGCCATTTGAACCAATGCCCTGAGTAAGTGCTGTTTTCCACCTCAAACTTGGACCCAAGAGATGATTTATAGTCCAATTTGACAATATTAAATAGATAAAGAGTGAAAAGAGCTTACTTCACGCAACGATAGGAACTCGGGGTATCAATAAACACTTGATTCAAGGTTAAGATCACAATTACTTCCAGCAACAGCAAATTCCGCCATTTTTGCAGGTACACAAATTATTGTTTCAACACACAAACATGTTTCACCACAGTTGTGGATCCTCAGTGGGTGTTTTCTTTTATTTTTTAGCAAAGCACACTTAAGAGTTATTTTTAGGTTGGAAATAGACACATAAAAAAAATTTGCGTCACCTCGGTTCCGAGAGTTCCGGAACCTGTACATAAAATTGGAATGGCGTTCAACATAAACATCACTGACGCCCTTTTTATTGTACACGAAAGTCACAACACCTTGCAGGCTAAATCTGACTCTGTTGCATTTAACGATACAGTTGTACAACTTGTAAAAAATCAGGAAAACTTAAAGGACACATCAAATACGATTACGACACAAATGGGCGCTCTAAAACGTGGCTCAGAAAAACACACGGAAGAAATCTGCACATTATCGGAAAAAACAGCCGAACTTTCGGATCAGTTAACCAATTTATTTACGAAGGTAGATGATGCTTTGAATGATACAAGACGTGTTGCATTTACTGACACAGAGGAGTACGAGGAAAGTAGGAAATTTAAACAGAGTCAGAAACAAATTAATATGCAACACAAAAGAGAAATACAGGAAGTACAAGATCAGTTGGCACAGGTGATACAAGAATTACATATTTCAAAGGATACTCGCTCTCAGACACGAGAAGAGAGATTTATAAATACGCATAAGTCGTACGGTAATAATACAAGGTATTTTTGACATCTTGAAAGAAGTCGGCAGGGTGCACCGAGCCTTGAAGTGGAACCGCCGACACGACTTAACAATGACCGATTTTCGACTTGGCGATGCGATGACTTTGACTATAAGCCCTTCATCACAACGTGTAAATTTAAGAATATAATTCCAATAATTCTAGTAATGACATACATCCTCAAGCTTGGCTTCATCAATTTTCTCATTGTTTTCCTCCTAGTTGGTCATTATGGCATAGATTAGAATTTATGTGTGGCTATTTCGAAAATGAACCAGCTGTAAGATTGCGACAGGTTACTTGCGACTGTCACAGTGAAGGAGATTTTTATCATGCCTTCCTTTCTGTTTGTCGGCCTTAGAATACATAAGATAAAAACAGTATTTTAATTATGAAGCATTTCAGACAGTCTGAAACCTCCAGCCCTGTAAAGAAGATATCTTACCCAAGAATCGGTATTTGTCAAACCCATACAGCCCTTTGGAATTATTCGCATTTTGCTTAATTAAATTGCCTGAACACTTAAGACATATTATTTTTGCTGGACGTTGTAAAGATGATATGGAAGCTTTTCAGGGACTTTTGCAAGCACTCGAAATCGACACGGACAATCGCCTGATGCGAAAACAGGAAAAAAACAACAATTATAGGTCACCATACACGACAAGTCAAGTTGTGACCAAAACAGACACCACCCGTATGACAATCATTGACAGAATAATAATAATAACAGAGACAGGTCACATTTCCATAGGAATGACTATGATGGAGACAACTGTAGAAATAGACAATATGGAAATGAGAATAATTTTTATCAAGGGACACAAACTGACCAGACGCAACACTCCACCCTGTAATTATGATTCCGGGACAAGTTCTCCACGACCCAATCGACAATAAAGAAACTACAGAAATTACCGACAAGACGACAGACACTATAGTCATGACAACAGACCTCAATATAATCAGAACTTGCGTGATTCAAATAGGACAGTGCCCTCTCAACAAGTTGAACTTGTAAAAATTAGACTTCCAAATCCAGTAGCGCTGCACAACAACAAAGAGATAATAGACAATGACTCGAACTGCAGGCAGCGATGAAACGTGCTTATTAGGCTGACGATGTAGCTACCATGACTATCAATTATGTGAGAATGGAAGACATAACGGACATTTTATGCCAGGAATATGACATGAAACAGAACGACACTGCATATCATGTAATTCATATCACAACAAATTAAATAAAATTTATGGCAGTACTTGACTCTGCCACTCCTATTGCGGTGAATAGTGAAACAGCTTTCAGTAAATGCAACAAATCGAATGATTGCCCCACACTTACTTTACTTAAAATTAAATTACAGTTGGCAATTTTTGGAAAAAGTGTAGATGTACATGAACAAACTAACTTAGAATTCTTTTATCAAAGTCACACACTTATTAAAAATTTTCTTATTGTTCCATTATTGTCGATGGAGATTATATTAGGTATAGATTTTTTGAATCAGTATAAAGCAAATTCAAACTTCACGACGCTGAAATAAGTTTAGAGAGAAAAGGTAAGTCAATAACTTTCAAATTGGAAGACTGGCTTTTAATAGTATTGGTTGGCGGGAGTACATCTTGGCTTGTAAATTGCACGATTACGAGTCCCACGATTATGACATGACTATAATGCTCACATTCATGGAACATTTACTGCTAATGAGGCTTTACAGCAACATTTTGGTTTACTTGAAAATAATTTTTTTATTTAAAGTACTATCTGAGAGCTCACAGATGAAACAATATTTGATTTGTTTGACAGCTACATGATTGTATTACGACGCTACTAAAGAGTGACACAATTTTCATTATTGCTTTTATGCAGTATTTGTTTTATGTCTGCACAGTTTTTCTATATTTTTCTGGAAAGAAAACACGTTCTGGTAATAACTTTTGTGACATGGCTACAGTGAGGCATTTATTTTCATAACACAAGAATAGTTTCAGTACAGTACTTTCAAGGTCATGGCAATGAACGTTATAACTACGACATTTATATGCATAACACTAACTACATTGATTTCTGGAGAACTTTGGTTATGAACTACAATAACTACGACAAATGGCAAATTTTTACCACCAAGCGAAGACAGAAATTTTCTTACAGCTAGAAATTCAGTTTAGTGCTACATGACGCGCATTTGAGTGATTACTTTTTGCAACTGTAACATTATTAGAAATATGATACAGAGGTTTTTGGTGACACATTGCAGTCTGCAATTTTAACCTGTAATTCAACAGGGAGAAATGAACATTTTTACTATGTCTCTGACCCATATCTACATAATTACACAGATGGATTACTTTGCATTTATGAAATTATACTTTGTCTTCATTTTGTGAATTGGTCACATATATTTTCAGAACCATTGTGATACCGCGAGAACTTTGAGTGATGTAGGTTCTATGGGATCATGATTTTTAAGTATGTTTGAGGTATATGACACTATTGAAATGAGCACGGAGCATTTTTTAAGAAGTTTTGAGATTATTGAAGGAAGTTACGATGATTTTGAGATTTGATTGATGTGCTACGATGATATTATTACGACGATGGTGTGTATTATGATGTTGAGATATGGTTTTGATCAATAAGGTGATGCTGTATGAGGAATATAATTATGCTATGTATTTATTATGATGAAATGTTGAAGAACTATCGACGAATGTGTATATGTGTAAAGATGCAATGAATAATGAGTAGGGGTTAGGGACTCTACTTTGTGGAAAATAGTGTTGGAAACCAAGAACTGTATTTTAAGAGTTATGAAAAGTGAGTAAATATGTGAATGTGAGTACCAGAATGCTGACAGAAATTTTTGGACACTGTTATTGATATTTTTGATATTTAGTTTCTAAAAACGTCTCCTGTAATTTTTCAACGTGCAACATTTTTTTTTATTTCTATGAAACTGTCATTGTATCTGAAACTGCTGTCATACATATTTTGGTGAAGAGTATATGTGACATTGACGTAATTCTCTGCTATACTGGGCTGCACGCTAGCCAGTTGTTGTATTGCCTTTCAACTTTACTGGTGCCACTTCAGCTGCTTTGAAGGTCGCCACACTCCCATAAGCGCTCGCATATCTGTAGAAAGGAGACGCCATTGACCTCACTATTGACATTTCTTTGCAGAAAACACCACAAACATGACATACACTACTACTTATAAACATGTGATTACACTTCGGAGTTTCAACGTTGTGCTACTTACTGAAATGCTTATGAATTGATGAGAAATATTCTTAGTTTATACACCTGTTTATGACAAGTGTCTCTCTATGAGAGTTGACAGAATTTCTACTGACTTATGAAGGGCCACATGGCTACTGAATCATGTTTTTATGCCCTTCTTTCTAAATATTTGCTTATTTTATTTGATATCTGGTTTCTGGCTGTGCTGCAGGATTGGTTCAATAAAATAAAATTTAATGCATATGCTAATGTGAACACTTTCTGTCAACGGATCCAGTAAATAAAAAGTTTATGATACATTTTTTTTAAAAAGAGCACATGGAAAGGAAAGAACAATAAGAAGGAGAAGGAACACGTAACAGGAACTGCATTTATAATTTTCTTTTCAAGAACTTGTTAATTTTTTTTTTTGGTAGAATAAGTTTTTGTGGTGCACCACTTTAGTGTTAAGATGTGACATAGAACCACTGCATTTTACATGGAAGATAGTATAGATCTTGTTCCTTGTGCTGGTGCTTTGCATAATTTTGATAAACACATATGTACACATGCTATTGTTAGCTTACACATATATTTCCCTTATCTACACTGCTGTATTTACTGTAATATTTTTTCTGCTTGTGCTTTATCATGTTTAGGTTATTGCATTTGCTGCTGCTATTTGTCAGGCAGTGTCCCACTGAATTTTACTTTGTATCACTGTGCTAAGCCAGTTTCACCACTTATTTATTTGTCTTGGTTGCTGCATATTGCCTTCTATTAGTTGTAATGTTGCATTTGCTTTGCTATTTTAGATATGCTGCTGCTTGCTTTGCTAATTTGCATTTTTGTCATTGTCATTTGTGTTAATATTTTGTGCTGCTGCATTGCCTTGTTCTCTAGTTTATGCATTTGAGATCAGTAGATTTAAGTTAGCTCAAGAGGGGCTAGGCTATATAAGTAAATGAGGTGAGTTGGGAGGAAATAAATTGAGAAGAGATAACGAAAAGGTCTGGCCAAAGAGTATTGTATAATAACGAAGAATTATTTTGAAAGAGGAAATGAACAGATTTAAGATGGATACAGTGACAACAGGTTTAGGTAGGATTTTCTTGGAAACGAATGATGAGGTAAGAAAAACACGGAAGTATAAGCACTGGTTGAAAGTTTAAATACTCATCACATGCTTAAATAGGATTTTTGTAGAAACAAATGTTGAAGTAAGAGAGGTCTGCGCGAATATAATGAAGTTTTGGTTGGAAATGAAGTAGTTTTGCTTGAAAGTAAAAGTGGTACGAGCATGAAGAATACTATTGAAAAGAAAAAATGAAACAGAGGTATAAAATGCACACCACAGGTACAGAAGTATCAAATGTTGCACTTACACTTACACTTAGACACATTTAAACTTGAAAACAGATCTGTCTTTTCCTTTTGTGTTATTCTGATACGTTTATGAGCACCCTTGTGTCTCTGTGTTCTTCCTATCCATTTGTGTTTACCTGATACAATAAACTTGGTAGAATTTCTTTTCCTTCTAATAATCGGCAGCATTCACTGTCATTACGAATATTTTTATCCTCAAACCTAATATCTGTTTTTAGGAAGATGTTCAGATTTTATTCTGTTATGTTTTCTTTTAATATTCATGTGTCAAGTTAATGGTTCTACTGATATTCTCATTTTTCATTTATTTACTTACATCATACTTCTTGTAATACTCATGTATATGCTTATTTCTATTCTTTTTCTAAAGCCTGTATTACTAAAAATGTTATTTTTATTATCATGTTCTTTACTGCATTCTTTTCTTTTTTTACATTTGTAATTGTATTCTTATCCTGTAAAATTGTAATTGTATAGACCCCAGTTCTCCAAGTTAGGTAAATAGTGACCCACCAATTCTACCAATATGGTTCAAGACTTCGACTGGTACTGCTGTACGTCTGCTCTGTTGTGGTCCATTACCAATCTTACGAAACCATTTTAGAACTTCATGTCGAGAGTCAGCAATGTGTGTCTGAGTGGAGGACAGTGAATAATGTACACTGTCGATAAGTTATCTTTACTGAGAAGGAAAGAATGCCCTCACATTATTGTAACAATGTTAAAACGACAGCTTCGTACATGCAGTCCACACGCACAGCTTCGTGACCAACATAGGTTAATGTTATGCGGAGGATACTTGAAAGTGAAATAGCTCCTCGAGCTGGGGAAAGCCTCAACTACTTTACTGCCTGTTAGTACATCTTCTTGCCAACAACACCGTTTCTGTTCCCACAAGTCGCTTTTCACTGAAACTGGAGCAGCTTTCATGACTCAGAGTAATAGGTCAATAGCGTGTATAAGGAATGTATCCCCCCTAATAGCAAGCAGAAATGGCTTCTATAACGCTCAGTGTCGTAGTGCTCGAAATTGATTGTAGTTTTTATGACACACAGGAACTGCAGATAATAGGCGTTCGTTTAGAAATAGGGCACTACGGCAGTTTGTCAAGGTCGTCGCATAATAATTCCGTGCCTAAAGCCTGTTTCATATTCACGTCTCCTTAACATTCAAATGACATTCCTGTTTATGCAAATTTATTGAGTGATCGAAACGGAGTGTGGCACGCTAAGTGGAATGTGCTGGTCCTTGTATCATTTCAGATGTTATCGGTGGTCCGCAAAACCTCCCTCTGGGCCGGTACCTTTTGCTTGAACTCCACAGGAGGAGCAAAGATGGCTACTACCTGCTCTGCGGACTGGCTGCAGTAGCAGCCTAAAAATCCGGCGAAATAAATAAATCGCGTCGACGATCCCGAAGTTTGAGCTCTAATACTGGGGATTACGGCTCTTTGCAGGTACAAGGAAAGGGAAGCGAGAAAAAGGCGACACACAGAAGAACAAGCCGCGCGCCGCCGCCGGTAGATAAAGAAGATCCTGCCGGCGCGGCGGCACGGCCGGACACAGGCGGGGCTTAGCTGTGACAGCGGGTCAGACTGCCGCATCGCGCCTGCGGATTAGCAGCCAGTGGTGCGGGGAGGTGCGATGCTCGCCGCAGGGGTTAGCCGCTGACAGCCGATTGAGATAGCAATTGGCAGCCAGAGTTGGGGCGGAGGTTCCTCCTGGAGCAGTTATTCTGTGCCACGTCCCTCACAAATCCTCAAAGGAAGAGTGATAGATACGTAACTGCATATAAGAGCAAATAAAAATGTTCTAGTCTCCCATTCATCATTTTCAGTCTTTATACTAATATCAAACATTTCGAATGTATGGTTTTGTAGCTGTTCTAGTAGTATTAAGTTCGAAGACTCCTTTGATACAGCTCTCCACACAGTCTGTTCTTTGCTAGCCTCGCATGGCTGTCGATTCTGTGTAACTGCAGCAAACTGTTCAGTGTGTATCAGTACGTATTTATGAAAGATAAAGGACGAGAGGCAGTTCTGAAGTTGTAGTTGGTAATGGAACAAGACTAAAGAAAAATGAGGAAAACTTCATAATATTTCCCGACGTGGAAAAAGTGTTCGATAACGTAAATGAGGCAAGATGTTCGAAATTCTGAGAAAATAGAAGTAAGCTACACTGAAAGACGGGTAATACTCACTACGTACAAGAGCGAAGAGAGAATAATAAGACTGCAAAGAACGAAGTGCTCGGACTAAAAAGTACGTAAGACAGGGACGCAGTGTTTCTCCCCCACTGTTCAACCTATACATCTGAAAAGCAATGACTGAAATAAGAGTGAGATTAAAATTCAAGGTGAGAGGATATCAATGATAGGATTGGATGATGGTTGGCTCTCCTCAATGAAAATGAAGAAGAATTGCATGATCTGTTGAATGGAATGAACCATCTAATGAGTACGGAATTCTGACTGAGCGTAACTCGAAAAAAGGCGAAAGTAATGAGAAGTAACATAAACTTAACCTCAGAACTGTGGCCGGCTGGGGTGTCCAAGCGGCTCTAGGCCCTACAGTCTGGAACCGCGCAATCGCTACGGTCGCAGGTTCGAATCCTGTCTCGGGCATGGATGTGTGTGACGTCCTTAGGTTAGTTAGGTTTAAGTAGTTCTAAGTTCTAGGGGATTGATGACCTCAGAAGTTAAGGCCCATAGTGCTCAGAGCCATCCGAACCATTCATTCTGAACTGGGGATCACGTAACAGACGAAATAAGGAATTCTGATATCCAGAGAGCAAATAATCAGTGATTAACGGGTCACGGACAACATAGAAAGCTGACTAGCTGTAGCATAAAGCGCATTCTTGGCCAATAGAAATCTACGAGTATCAAACATATGCCAATTTCAGATAGAAATTTCTGTGAATACACGTTTGGAGCACAGCATTGTATAGTAGCGAAACATGAACTGCAGGAAAACTTGAACAAAAGAGAATCGAAGTATTTCAGCTGTGGTGCTACAGAAGAAGAATGTTGAAAATTAGAAGAATGTTGAAAATTTGGTGGACTGATAAAATAAGGAATGAGTAGCTTCTCCGAAGAATGGCGAACTAAGAAATATATGGCAAACAAGAAAAAGGACAGGATGATAGCCCAACTGTTAAGATATCAAGGAATGATTTCCATGGTACTAGAGGGAGCTATACATCGTAAAAACTGGAGAGGCAGACCGAGATTGGAGTGAATTCAGCAAATAACTAAGGTTGCAAGGTTGACAAAGTGGAGGAACTCGTGGCGGGCAGTATTAAACCAGTCAGAAGAATAATGACTCAAGAAAAAAAGGGAAAGAGGTGCAACCTACTTCCTTCTGAATCTGCTTACTGTATTGAAGCCTTGGACTCCCTAAAAATTCCACCTCCCCCTCCTCTCTTCTTGTATCTCCCTCTATTATCAAATTCACTGTTCCTTGATGCATCAAATTTTGTCTTGTCTGCTAACCCCTTCATTAAATCATGTACTATAAATTTCTATTCCATTCTATGAGATTCATTACATCCTCTTTAAGTACTCTGATCTACCCATATGGTCTTCAGCATTCTTCTATAGCAGCACATCTAAAAAGCTTCTGTTCTTTGCTTGCCTGATCTGTTTATCATGCACATTTCACTTTAGTATAAGGCTACAAGCACGAAACTTCCCAAACTCAAATTCATCTTCGAGGTTCACAGATTTCTCTTCTTCAGGTGAAACATTTCTTACCGTTCTTAATCTGTACTGTATACAGTCTTTGCTGCGGCCATTCGTAGTTATTTTGCTGTCCACATAACAAAACTCATGTTTTTCTTTCAGTCTCTCATTTTCTAATCTAATTCCCTATACATCCCTTGATTAAATCGCGCTACATTCCATTTGCTTACACTCATTTTATAAAAGTCTTTACAAGATACTTCCCATACCGTTCAACTGATCTATCGCTGACCGCTACGGTCACAGGTTCGAATCCTGCCTCGGGCATCGATGTGTGTGATGTCCTTAGGTTAGTTAGGTTTAATTAGTTCTAAGTTCTAGGGAAATGATGACCTAAGAAGTTAAGTCTCATAGTGCTCAGAGCCATTTCCTTCTGACTGAAGGTTTGTGGGCCTTCGACCGTTGACTTATGTAATAAAATGAAACACCTGCGACCGTCCTTTCGGTGTTATTTCTTATATGGCAACCAGTTTCACTGAATTAGTACACCATCTTCAGGGCGTAACCTCTTCAGCGTTAGTCAAGGCCCGAAGATGATGTACTGAGTCACCGAAACTCGTTGCTATGTAATGAACAACATAGCAAGGACGGCTGCAGCTGTTTCATTTCACTACTTCAAAAGTTTTCACTGTTACAACTTTGTTTCAGAATTTATTACATTAGAAAGTGGCACAGGTCCGTAGATAATCTTACATGTAAACGTAATGGAATGGAGAGGCACCTAGTAACAACAGCATGCGCTCAAAATACAGTGCGTAGCAACAATCAAAAAATAAAAAGAGAGCAGTGACCAGCACATCAAAGCAACTTCAAGCATTCATGTGAATTGTTTTCCGGTATGTAAGTCCCAAAAAACGACTGGTTTATGGCTGACTTAGTTTAATGATCGCTGGAATGTAGGAGCATAATAGTCCCCTTAATAACTGCCATAAATAACAAAATCTCGTAACAGCTTTTTCCATTTGGCTCTTATTGTTGTATATACAGGATTGAAGAGGGAACAGGGTCCAATAATTTCAGAGTGGCCCTTTAAAACATTTATAAAGTAACCAGGCAATTAAACAAAAATGTAAAACGTTCTAAAAATGAAGCTGTTCTTTGTACCATCATTAAAGTCCTTACAAAAACCGTGAGTGTCTATGTACACAATATACACTCCTGGAAATTGAAATAAGAACACCATGAATTCATTGTCCCAGGAAGGGGAAACTTTATTGACACATTCCTGGGGTCAGATACATCACATGATCACACTGACAGAACCACAGGCACATAGACACAGGCAACAGAGCATGCACAATGTCGGCACTAGTACCGTGTATATCCACCTTTCGCAGCAATGCAGACTGCTATTCTCCCATGGAGACGATCGTAGAGATGCTGGATGTAGTCCTGTGGAACGGCTTGCCATGCCATTTCCACCTGGCGCCTCAGTTGGACCAGCGTTCGTGCTGGACGTGCAGACCGCGTGAGACGACGCTTCATCCAGTCCCAAACATGCTCAATAGGGGACAGATCCGGAGATCTTGCTGGCCAGGGTAGTTGACTTACACCTTCTAGAGCACGTTGGGTGGCACGGGATACATGCGGACGTGCATTGTCCTGTTGGAACAGCAAGTTCCCTTGCCGGTCTAGGAATGGTAGAACGATGGGTTCGATGACGGTTTGGATGTACCTTGCACTATTCAGTGTCCCCTCGACGATCACCAGTGGTGTACGGCCAGTGTAGGAGATCGCTCCCCACACCATGATGCCGGGTGTTGGCCCTGTGTGCCTCGGTCGTATGCAGTCCTGATTGTGGCGCTCACCTGCACGGCGCCAAACACGCATACGACCATCATTGGCACCAAGGCAGAAGCGACTCTCATCGCTGAAGACGACACGTCTCCATTCGTCCCTCCATTCACGCCTGTCGCGACACCACTGGAGGCGGGCTGCACGATGTTGGGGCGTGAGCGGAAGACGGCCTAACGGTGTGCGGGACCGTAGCCCAGCTTCATGGAGACGGTTGCGAATGGTCCTCGCCGATACCCCAGGAGCAACAGTGTCTCTAATTTGCTGGGAAGTGGCGGTGCGGTCCCCTACGGCACTGCGTAGGATCCTACGGTCTTGGCGTGCATCCGTGCGTCGCTGCGGTCCGGTCCCAGGTCGACGGGCACGTGCACCTTCCGCCGACCACTGGCGACAACATCGATGTACTGTGGAGACCTTAAGGCCCAAGTGTTGAGCAATTCGGTGGTACGTCCACCCGGCCTCCCGCATGCCCACTATACGCCCTCGCTCAAAGTCCGTCAACTGCACATACGGTTCACGTCCACGCTGTCGCGGCATGCTACCAGTGTTAAAGACTGCGATGGAGCTCCGTATGCCACGGCAAACTGGCTGACACTGACGGCGGCGGTGCACAAATGCTGCGCAGCTAGCGCCATTCGACGGCCAACACCGCGGTTCCTGGTGTGTCCGCTGTGCCGTGCGTGTGATCGTTGCTTGTACAGCCCTATCGCAGTGTCCGGAGCAAGTATGGTGGGTCTGACACACCGGTGTCAATGTGTTCTTTTTTCCATTTCCAGGAGTGTAGAATTAACCCTACAATCTTCTCAAGTCAGCTGGGTTCACCGCCACAGTACAATCAACGTGATTTGGCACCTTACTTGTATACAATGTAGCGCTCCACGGACGCCGCAGGAACCAGGCCGACACAAGTATAATAATACACTAATGGCCATTAAAATTGCTACTCCACGAAGATGACGTGCTACAGACGCGAAATTTAACCGACAGGAAGAAGATGCTGTGTTATGCAAATGATTGGCTTTTCTGAGCATTCACACAAGGTTGACGGACGCCGGTGGCGACACCTACAACGTGTTGACATTAGGAAAGTTTCCAACCGATTTCTCATACACAAACAGCAGTTGACCGGGGTTGCCTGCTGAAACGTTGTTGTGATGCCTCGTGTAAGGAGGAGAAATGCGTACCATGACGTTTCTTACTTTGTTAAAGGTCGGATTGTAGCCTATCGCGATTGTGGTTTATCGTAACGTGACATTGCTGTTCACATTGGTCGAGATCCAATGACTGTTGGCAGAATATGTAATCGGTGGGTTCAGGAGGGTAATACGGAACGCCGTGCTGGATCCCAATGGCCTCATGTCACTAGCAGTCTAGATGACAGGCATCTTATCCACATGGCTGTAACGGATCGTGCAGCCACGTCTCGATCCCTGAGTCAACAGATGGGGACGTTTGCAAGACAACAACCGTCTGCACGAACAGTTCGACGACGTTTGCAGCAGCGTGGACTATCATATCAGCTCGGAGACCATGGCTGCTGTTAGCCTTGACGCTGCACCACAGACAGGAACGCCTGCGATGGTGTACTCAACGACGAACCTGGGTGCACGAATGGCAAAACGTCATTTTTTCGGATGAATCCAGGTTCTGATTACAGCATCACGATGGTCGCATCGGCGTTTGGCGACATCGCGGTGAACGCACATTGGAAGTGTGTATTCGTCATCGCCATACTGGCGTATTCCCCGGCGTGATGGTATGGGGTGTCTAGCGTTAAAAGGTTTTGCTTTTCACATTTAACCAAATATAACATTAATGATGATAATTTATGGCAATGTTTGCCGACAAGATAAAGAATGCAACCTTTAACACTAGATTGCGTACTCACGGCAGTTCTCCTTGGCCGTT
This sequence comes from Schistocerca cancellata, assembly GCF_023864275.1. Lineage (NCBI taxonomy): Eukaryota > Metazoa > Arthropoda > Insecta > Orthoptera > Acrididae > Schistocerca > Schistocerca cancellata. Next base: position 981,058,762 of record NC_064626.1, on the reverse strand, counting down.
TTTTAGTACGACTTGGAAAGAGAGAAAAATTAATGAATGATCGCCGATGCGTCGGTTCTCGATTGTGTTCAGGAGACGTACAGATTGATTTATTTGATCGAAAATAGTTTCTCAAATGACCTCTTAACACGGATTGCTTTTACGCAATCAGACTCTTGAATGAAATTACCTAAGGGACCTATTTGAATAATAAAAAAATTGGAAATGAATGCAAAACAGTGATATTTTGTAAAAAAAAGTTGTCAGATCGGAAATTGAACACATTAATGGTCTCCCAAATACAATCGAGACACCGCGATAAAGAGCGAACCTGTAACAAAGTTCATTTAAACATAAACATTATTTGTGGTTAATTTAAAGAAAAGAATAAGCATAGATTTTCTGTAGAGTGAAGCATCAATATATTCTCAAAGAACAAAGGCGTTAAACTATAAACAGTAACAAATTTACAATGAATACAAAACTTACATTTTTATGTTTTTCTCATACATGGAGCAGTCCAACAATCGCTGCTTTTGTATGTGTGATATTTTGTAAAAAGACAACACGTCTTAACAAGTCGGCGACCAAACATCAAAGGTAATGAAGTACATGTTAATATATCGGCGACTGTTACTGTTTGACTCAATGCACACGTGCATCAAGGCCGTTATTACGGCCAGAGGTGGTTATTCTGGGTACTGATTTCGCAGAATCAATGCACACAAATTGCGTTCTGGTATAATATATTTGTCCAATGAATACCCGTTTATCATCTGCAGATCTTCTTGGTGTAGCAATTTTAATGGCCAGTAGTGTACAAATGATACCACAGAAGGCGCACCTGAAAGAGTGTTAGTTGTACACTAACAATAAAGACTCTAGAATTTTCCTAACAAATGATAAATTGTTCTTTCTTCTGTTTCGCAGCTTCTTGCTATCAAGCACTGCGGAAATGGTATTAAATATCTGCGCCCAGCGAGTCATAGTGTTTAAAAGCACCTTTTAAACGCTGGCCGCGCGTCATGGTATAGGCGCACGTTATAAACAGATTTCGTTTCTTTACTCTCGCGTTGCTTAGTATCATTACAAACTACAGCTCGTTGGCTGTCTTTTTCTCATATGCAAAATGTCTGAAATCCAATAATATCACAGGTGCCATTGGTTACACGTCTCGGTCACCTCTTGTTCGCATTGACGGCACTTTGAACAGTGGACGTTACATTTCAGATGTGTTACGACCCGTCGCTCTACCCTTAAATCGATCCCTGCGAAACCCTACATTTCAGCAGGTTAATGCACGACCGCATGTTGCAGGTCCTTTACGGGCCTTTCTGGATGCAGAAAATGTTCGACTGCTGCCCTGGCCAGCACATTCTCCATATCTCTCACCAACTGAAAACGTCTGGTCAATGGTGGCCGAGCAACTGACTCGTCACAATACGCCAGTCACTACCCTTGATGAACTGTTGTATCGTGTTGAAGCTGCATTGGCATCTGAACCTGTACACGCCATCCAAGCTCTGTTTGACTCAATGCACACGTGCATCAAGGCCGTTATTACGGCCAGAGGTGGTTGCTCTGGGTACTGATATTCGCAGGATCTATGCACACAAATTGCGTTCTGGTATAATATATTTGTCCAATGAATACCCGTTTATCATCTGCATATCTTCTTGGTGTAGCAATTTTAATGGCCAGTAGTGTACAAATGATACCACAGAAGGTGCACCTGAAAGAGAAACTACATTAAAATCTGACCACAGAAACATTCAGTAACAACTCCCTTTGCTAGCACTTTCTCTTTTAACACCTATACCATAAAATTGAATTTCCCCAGTTAAGATTTAATTAATCGGGTGGATAAAATATCTACTCACCAAGCGGTGGGAGAACACACACATAAAAGAAGGTTACAATTAGACAAGCCTTAAGAGCTAGTTGTTCCTTCATCAAGCAGAAGGGTTGGAGGGGAAGAAAGACGGGTAAAGGGAAAGGACTGTAGAGGTCTAGGAAAAAGGGTAGGTTTCGGAAATTCACCCAGAACAACAGGTTAGGGATGACTTATCAGACGAGATGAGAAAGAAAGACTGATTGTTGTGGGCTGCTTTGGACGACATTTGAAAACCTGAGAGCTTAAAGACGGACCGTTTGTAAACTCTCAGGTTTCCAAATCTCGTCCGATGCTGTCCAAAACTATTAAATTGTTTTGTCATAAATTAACTGTTTTCGTTGTTACGTATATTAGCATAGTTAAGAGTTGCTGTATAACAGTGTGAAGCTGAATTCCACTCACTAAGCCAGATATTAAAGAATTAATCGATAATCTAAAACCTAAGCTATACTAAGAGTTACAACATTAAACAAATATCGCGATCTCAAGGAGAAATTGCAGTGCTGGATTTCAGCTTCTAAGCACAGCTCTCAACATTCGCTTGCAGGGAAATAACAAACAATTTGACAAAAGCAATAATAAAATCTTAGGCGGACTGACGTAGCTCTACCACTACAGATCTGAAATGAGCTTATTTGCACCAAAGTCCTTGCGTGCGCGGGCATAGGCCGGCAACGCAGCCCCAAGCGCTACAGCAATAGCACGCGCTAGCTCCCAGCAAACTAGCGCAATTCGAGAATGTACAGAGATGAAGCCCTCTGTCTGAAAGCATTTGCAACCATTTCTGCCGCATTTCATTAATGGGAACATGGCGCTCAACACAAACTGCGTGCGTAGATTCCGCATCGATTAGAAGACACAGATCGCCTAACAAGGCCAGGAAAGATACAATACACAGCAATAAGATTCATCAGCGACCTCATACTTGCCGTTTCCACTAAGCGTCGAGCCGCGCACGGCATTTGTATCGGAGCTTTAAGTCATTAGCATCGGTATATCCATCGGCCAAATCATCATCGCATTTCAGCTACATGATATTCTTCTAACACACAGAGCGTATGTCCTCCAGCCATCGGCTTAAGATACCGTTTTAACAGTCTCACAGAATGCCGTACAAATAGCTGCTGCCGATCGCACATATGTTTCTGACTCCTTCCGCCACCGCCTCTCAATGGCGCCCGTGACGGGTCGTCCCGCTCACCACGAAGATGTGACAATCTCCAGACACAAGCAAAGATGTGCTAACTTACGGCACATAATTTAAGAAGACAAAACACAAAATAATTTATTGGGTATGTTTTTAAGACTTTTATAAAGGAAAGTCGTATACCCATTAATACGGAATGAGACTTGACAGTAGTCAAATGTAAGTGGAACAATTTAACACTAGAGCAAATTACAACTGCAAAATGCATTTGCAGAAGACGACATTTTACTGAATTTATAGGCAAATAGCGAGATAGGCAGATATATAGACAGAGAGAAAGGTAGAGCGGGGGGGGGGGTGGGGGGGGGGGTGGAAGAGGGGGGAGAGAGAGAGAGAGAGAGAGAGAGAGAGAGAGAGATGGAGGGAGGGAGGGAGATTAGAGATTAACCCTCAACTCCTTTTCCAAGCCCACAAAGTCAGTAACAATGTCATCAATCCTATTCATGCCGCCAAATCCACCAACTTCTGTCCTCACTGCATACGACTTCCGTCTTAAATACCACACAGCACTGATATATAAGAAAAAAGAAACGGAAGTGAAAATGTTAAAATTATCGAAAATTTTAAAATCTTAATTTTCCAACTGGCAAAACTCATTTCTTATCTGGTGAATAACTAGTATACACTTTACATTATGTAAATGGACAGTGGAATATGTTTTGAGGATAATATAATTTCTAACCACTCGCGACGATTTAGTGAGTAACATATGAAACCAATCAAACGGATGTTAGAGTTTTGTTTATGCGGTGATTATCTTTTCCCCACTTTCCTTCGCATAGAAGCGAGCCTATCGCGAACTACTGCATCTGTAATATCACTTAAGTTAGTTGGTTAGTTATTTAGTTACATCTTTCAGTTGTCATCTGAATGATTCTTTTATGGAAATAATGCGGAAGGTCTGTTAACAGGTCTTATATACATGATTAGTGTTAACATTATTTAACATATGAAACATCCTCTTAGGAAAATTATGACTGACTGAGTTAGTAAACCTCTTACGCTATTTGATTTTCAAACAGCTGAGCAGGACTGAACGTACTCACATATTTCTCTCTTTACTTATTCACATCAACACTAAACTGACACACAATATTTTTAGCGCAATGCGATCTGACTTCAATAATCCCTACAAAAGAATGGCCCTGACTAACAATAACCTATACCTTTCATGAATCGCTTACCTCACAAAAACCTTCGTTACTCGAACTACTGCAATACAGCGAGCGGCACTACTGCCAGCTAGATAAAAGATTCAAACTACTGAAGGCATTAACTACTGATAGGCACAGTTAGCAAATGAAAGATTTTGATAGAGAACAAACAATGTATTTACCTTAATAATATTGAAAAGTCATCATATATATATATATATATATATATATATATATATATATATATATATATATATATCATTTCATGATGTACAGTATTACAAATTTACTCTTTCTGATGGACACACCTCCAGATCGTCCGCTCTCAAAATTCTGACATCTCCCTCCTCACATCCACCACTGCTGGCGGCTCACCTCCATCTGCATAACGCTACGCGCTGTTCACATCCAACTGCCCAACACTACAATAGCAAAAATTCCAACAATGCAAACCAGCCACAGACTGCACACAGCACAGTCAGTGATTTTTATACAGAGCGCTACGTGGCGTTACCAACATAAAAACCTAAACAGCCTACTTACACATAGTGTTATTTAATCCTACTGATACAGCTACTCTTAAAAAGTATTTCTTTTTTTTTACAGGCTACCAGTTTTTAATAAAATATTCGTCCATGGAGTAGAAGAACTCAGACTGACTAATAACTCTGTTGAACAGATATTATAGTCAAAATAAGATATTTTATGCAATGAACAGACAAAGAAATGGTTTGTAAACTGTCGAGAAAATTTGGGAATAACGCATGACTCAGCAATAATGGGCAACTTACAAAAATTGTTCCGATTAGAACCAAGCGACATTCAAGTTTGTGGGATAGAAAAGAATAAAGAGACACTAAATTGGAATGATAACGAGATGGTACCTTCAGAGAATAAAACAGATACGTTGTATAAAATGATACGTTCACGCAAAAATGTTACGTGCGTTTTTTGTGTTTCTCTTGAAATCAATCAGTTAAATTTATCTACATAGTCTGATTACACACAATATAATGTTATATTTTAACAATTATGTCTTAGTCAGTTTAGTCAAGTTGCAATATCGGAATTTTGGTCATAATTAGTTTCATGTTTCTCTGCCTTAGAAATGAATAGTGTCCATCATAATCCTGCAATATGGAAATCGATTCTTTAAGGCTGGCAAATACATTTAATCTATATTTATAAATGAAGAGTGTGTCACTTAAATACAATAATGTTTCGGGAAATCTAGCAGTGCGCTAGCTACTTGTTTAATCTATTAGTAAATAATTCTTTTAAGTTGGCTGTATAATAACATTTAGTACTCTGTTTACTATCACCTTTCGTCTCTCATTTATTCTGCTTAGAGAAAATGTTTATACCTAACTGCACAAGTGATCTATTTGAGCCAAAGACTTATTACGACTGCGTGAGACAGATTGTCTCTGATTCGTGATATAAAACTCTGTGGATGTGATGTGGAACATTCCGTGTATAATGGACTGACTGACTTCTTATTTAGAATTGCGGAGTGTAGGATCGCAGCTGGACTGTAATTAGCGACATTGTTATAACCTGCCATTTTGAATATGGAATGTAATTTGATTAATTATGATAACATTTCATATCATACAAGAGTATGATGTATCACAAATTGTAGATATGAAGATAATTTATGGAAAAATATAATTTCACCGATACCAATTCTTTGGTTATTTTAACTTTTTCCTAGTATGTGACGAGAGGCAGGCAGAGCATGATTACGAACTGTAACTTCTAATCGTTTTGTTTTATAGATTTGAGAACTAAATTATAAATGAATGTTGTTTTTGGAAGTGTTGGTGATAATTGTGTTAAAATATCAGCGAAACGACTTCTCTCGCACAAAAGTTTCCAGTCAAGTAACAAGATATTATTCAGTCATAATAATTAAACTTCAATTTAGTGGGGAGAGAAGTTGAACCTGTTAACTCTTACCAGTGGACTAGAAGAATAAATGAAGGAGAATTTTAGATTTATTTGAAAATTCTACATAGCTTTAGGTATTGCTGGTGTGAGAACAGCAGTTCCGCATTCGCTGTGCATAAGCAAGACTATATCGAACTTCATTGAATTTTTTACTCTAGACATATTTTTTAGGGAGATAGGACTGAAGTAACGGAAACAGTAAACGAAATAAATACACATGTAATAGCTTTTCTTAATTATGGTATTTAAACTTGTAAACAGTCAATGAGATGAACGAGGTAACAGATACAGAATAGTAGCATTTCTGCTCCAGTTTTGGATTCACTTAATTGACAACACTCTCCTAGAATCTGCCTGCTTGTTTGTATTCGTAATTACAGTTGTTCGCTCGCTCTCCAAGCTAATTTCGCTCTCATATATTTTTCTAACTGTATCCTCACTTACTTCTGCCATGCAATCTTTCAGTTTTCTGATATAGCCACTGTGTAGACAACTAACTGACACCATAGATGCAGCCCGACGATTCATCTGCAGCCTGCTCTGGCAAGAAATCTTGCGCATGCCGCTTACGAGTAAAGGACATTTGTTCTTCAACATCAACGATATTCACGTTTTCCGCTACATGGCACTAATAGTCAAATATCAGCAAAGCCTGTGAGGTCAGGTAAGATGACGTGGAAGGCGGGTACGAAGGTCAAGGCAACCGACCAATATAAATGCACAACCGGAAACGTGAAGATAGAGTACACATGTGTGCTTCTGCCAGTCGAACGTTAATAGTTGCGCATTGATTTTGATGACACGTCTGACTGAAATCCCCAACAGTTTCCATCCGTGTTCCCTTCAGGGCGGATTCAGTTCGTGAAGCGAAAATCGGCACAACGGATCAGCTATTGACTCAAATCTTACTTAATGATGGTTTGCGCTTGCTTATTGCTCCGATTTCTCCAACGCAGTCTTAGAAATAAAGTCGATTTAATGCAGTCATCAGTCTCACTAGCACAATGTCGAACGTCCTTATGCTTGTTTATGGTCGACGTGAAACTGACACATTACCAACGGCCAGCATTTCGACCAGCAGGAATTAAATTTGTCTTATCTTTTTGGTCTCTGTTCTGTACTCTTGCACTAATAATCTATGCGATTCTATCGCCATTTTCCACAGCTGCATCTTAGGATTTGTATGTTAATCCAATGTACACTTTCTGCGTAACCCACTTATTTTGCACGACAATGCGCAGGGAAGTACTGTACCATCCACCTTACTCCCCGTACTTAAGTCCTTGTGACTTTCATTAGATTCCGAAGATAAAGGAACCACTTCGTGGCATTCGCTTTAGAACTGTTCCAGAGATTGGACAGGCAGTCGACCGATCCATTCGCACCGTCAACAGGACAGGCTATGCTAAAAGTATACGACGCCTTCCACATTGCTGGCAACGGGTTTTACACAACGCTGGTGACTACTTTGAAGGATAGTAATAGGTTCAAACATGTAACTCTTCTGTATCGGTTGTGAATAAATAGTGGCCACTATTTATGTTCCAAACCTCGTATTTACCAGGAGATGTCGGGGATTGTTTGGTTGCCAGTATTTTGTTGCTCATTTAGCACCACGCAGGAGTTCTTCACAAACATTCCGAAAACGGGCCACATACCACATGAAATCAGACGAGCAAGACTCATAGCCTCAATAAAACCAGGTAAACTAACTGATACGCCAGAAAGTTATCAGCCCTAACATCACTTTGAAGGTCAATTCCACATTGCACCCGCTGTCCCCCGCCCCTCTCCTGATTTAGTGATACTATGGCCCAATGGATTGGCCGTCAAAAACTGAACACAGCCCAAGGACGAAAACAGGAAGAAGGTGAACTGAATTGGGAAAAAAGCAAAATAGAAACAGTGAACGGTCCAAGATAAATTCAATATCACACAGAACTAAAAAACCTCGGTGTCGTGGCTATATGGTCACGGTGTTACAATATAAAGAAGACGAGCCGCGTTCAAAACTTCCTCCTGTCACTTTTTTTTCACAGAATTATGAACTGTCCGTCTAGTAATTGAAACGTTTGTTTTCTCTTTGTGTATTCTAGGCAGAACATGAATCATGTCGTAAAAATACGTTACTACTACAAGTAAACGTGATGAATAGTGAGAGCAGGCGAGATACCACATAGACGTCTAACAGAAATGAAAACATCAAACAGACGGGTTGAACTATGCTACCACAAAGGAATTCAAGAGTCAAAATTTTCAAAACGTAATGCAACTTCAAAACCGTTAAAAACATATGTTTAGACAGAGAACAGAGAAATTGTGGATTGTGAAACTGATGCGTTCATTTGTTTCAGCTTATGTGACAAACTACTATGTTTTTATCATTTCCTTAGGAGTGATCACATTCGTACTAACACCTAAATCGAACAAGTAGGCTTATCTCACTCACTTACGAGGAGCATAAATTAGACTCGTCGGTAAGGGATTCCTACCATGTAACACACGCACTGTCACTAATGCTGTGTAAGACGCACCAGAAGTCTTTTCCAGTAAACGATTCGCTTGACTTGTCATCAAATGTTTGCGGTTTCCATTTGAAATCCACTTCCTTTCGGCTGCTAATAGAGTAGTTGTGCAGAATCAACCATCATTATAGGTCCATTCCTTATACGTCACTGTTTCAAACTGACGTTACCCCACGACACAAGCACAAGTTTACATACAACGAACAAGGGAAAAAATATCATAAGAAAGTTTGAACACAACTCGCCCGCTTGGCATTCCAGCACCGTGACCACTTAACCACGGCGGCTTTGCTGTTTCAGGCTGCTCTTTATTACACATCTCGTCATTGGACCGTTCATTGTTTCTATTTTGCTTTCTCTTCAGAGTTCAGTATATATTCTTCGTTTCTTTATACCTTATCTGTGTTTTTATGACGGACTATTTACTGGGCCCTCTTACCACAAAATCTGAGGGGGTGCGATGGGGAGTTTTCCTTGTCAGTGTGCCATATAAGCTACTGGAAGGAATAATAGTGTACAATAGAGTACGTCACAGGTTCTTTGAAAATATGCCGCTTGAACAGGTTGGGTTAAGATCTAACTGCAGCACCACACATCAAGTTCCCTTTCTAGCAACCCTCATAGAATCTGGTTTCCAGACTCAAGAGAAGTTATGAGCAGTATTCATTCACAGGACAGCTGCGTATGATACAGCTTGGAGGCGTCACATTCAAAGTCTAAAAATTGGAATACTCGTCAACCAATGTTGTAAGGCAATGATGGGAAATAGGAAATGGTCACAGCTGAAACTAAACAATAGATTGCCACGAAGATCTGTCCTAAGCTGTCTTCTGTTCAGTTTGTAGATGTCAGGTGTACGTCAAACAACACCATAACGTAAGGGTATGTTGACGAATGGGCACTCGCATTTTTTTTTTTTTTTTTTTTTTGCGTCATCAGTCTTCTGACTGGTTAGATGCAGACCGTCACGAATTGATCTCGTGTGCCGACTTTTTAATCTCAGAATAGGACTTGCAGCCTACGTCTTCAGTTATTTGCTGGATGTATTCCAGTCTCTGTTTTCTTCTACAGTTTGTACCCCCCACAACTCCCTCTGGTACCGCGGACGTTATTCCTACCATCCTGTCCATTCTTCTTGTCATGTTTTTTCCATATATTCCTTTCCACAGCTATTCTGCGGACACCCTCCTTGTTCCTTATCTTATCAGTCGACCTAATTTTCAACATTCTTCTGTAGCACCATATCTGAAATAATTATTCTCTTCTTTTCCAGTTTCCTCACAGTCCATGTTTCACTACCATACAATGCTGTGCTCCAAACGTACATCCTCAGAATAATCTTCCTGAAATTAAGGCCTATGTTTCATACTAGTAGAATTCTCTTGGCCACAAAAGCCCTTTTTGTCAGTGCTAGTCTCCAGAATGAGATTTTCACTCTGCAGCGGAGTGTGCGCTGATATGAAACTTCCTGCAGATTAAAACTGTGTGCCCGACCGAGACTCGAACTAGGGACCTTTGCCTTTTGCGGGGAAGTGCTCTACCATCTGAGCTACCGAAGCAAGACTCACGCCCGGTCCTCACAGCTTTACTTCTGCCGGTATCTCGTCTCCTACCTTCCAAACTTTACAGAAGCTCTCCTCTCATTCTGGAAACATCCCCCAGGCTGTGGCTAAGCCACGTCTCCGCAATATCCTTTCTTTCAGGAGTGCTAGTTCTGCAAGGTTCGCAGGAGAGCTTCTGTAAAGTTTGGAAGGTAGGAGACGAGATACTGGCAGAAGTAAAGCTGTGAGGACCGGGCGTGAGTCGTGTTTCGGTAGCTCAGATGGTAGAGCACTTGCCCGCGAAAGGCAAAGGTCCCGAGTTCGAATCTCGGTCGGGCACACAGTTTTAATCTGCCAGGAAGTTTCAGTGCTACTCTGTTTTTTATGTCCGCCTTTCTCCGTTCTTCACGAGGTTTTTTGATGCCTAATTAGCAGAATTCCATAACTACATTTACTTCGTGATCACCAATCCTGTAGTTAAGTTTCTGGTTCTTATTTCTTCTACTTCTCATTACTTTTGTGGTCTTTTGATTTACTCACAGTCCGTATTCTACGCTCATAGACTGTTCATTCCTTTCAGCAGATCCTGTAATGCTTCTTCACTTTCTCTGAGGATAGCAATGTCATAGGCGAATCATATCATTGATAGCCTTTCACGTTGAATTTTACTCCCACTCTTGTTACTTTGTTTATTTTCGTCATTGCTTCTTCTTTCTATAGAGTGAAGAGTAGTGTCGAAAGACGGCATCTCTGTCTTACATCTGTTTTAATCTGAGTATGCGTTCTTGGTCACCCGCTCTTATTGGTCCCATTTGGCTCATATACATATCGTATATTTTGCGTCTTTCCCTATAGCTTACCCTTATTTTTCTCAAAATTTAAAATATCTGACATCATTTGACGTTGTCGAATGCTTATCCAGGTCGAAAAATCCTTTGAACGTGTATTGATATTTTTCCTTTCTTAAAGCCAAACTATTCGTCATTCTCAACTTCCTTTTCCAATTTTCCAATCTTGACAGAAACTTGGATGCGTGAGCTGCCTAGCTGAATGTGCAATAATTCTTGCAATTTTAAGGTCTTGCAATCATTAAAATTGTGTGGGTGATGTTTGTCCGAAAGTATGAAGGTACATCGCCAGAATCATATATTCTAAACACCGACAGACACTGGAAGATTTCAAGTTGATTATTTAATAGTAAAACAAAGATTTCAGAACCAGATTTTACATTGTAAGACACTCCCAGAAGCAGGTGTAGACTCTGACCACATCTTATTGCTTTATGAACCTTAGAATACGACTGGCGAAATTAAATAAGGTGGAAAATGTCGGAGATGCGTGAGGATAAGTAGAAGGAACCAGAGGCTGCAGAGAGCTTCAAAGCGGGCATTTTCCCACGAATGACGAGAGCAGGTGAAAGGAATACAGTAGAAGACGAATGGGAATCTTTGAAGGATGAAATAATGAAGATAGCAGAGGATAGAAACGGTAAAAAACAGGGCCGAGTAGAAATCTTTGGATAACTTAAGTGATACTGAATTTATTTGATGAAAGGAGAAAATATACGAAAAAAGTAAACGAAGCAGGCGAAAGGGAGTGTAATCATTTAAGAAATGAGATTGAAAGAAAGTACAAAATGGCTAAGCAAGAATGGCTGGTTGACAAATGTAAGGATTTAGAAGCATATATCACGAAGGAAAGATAAACGCCATCTACAAGAAAATTAAAGAGGCCTTTGGAGGAAAGAGCAACAACTGTACGTATAGCAAGATCACAGATGGAAAAACAAGTTCAAAGCAAAGAAGGGAAAGCCGAAAATATTACAAGGGAGATAAACTTCAAGGTAATATCATTGAACTAGAAGAGGATGCAGAAGAAGATGAAATGGCAGGTATGATACAGCAAGAAGAATTGGACAGAGCACTAAAAGACATAAGTCGAAAGAAGGCCCTGGGAGTAGACGACATTCTGTGAGAACTACTGATAGCCTTAGGAGAGCTAGGCACGATGAAACTATTCCATCCGGTGAGCAAGATGTATGAAACAGGCGAAATATCCTCAGACTTCAAGAAGGATATAATAATTCGAATTCCAAAGAAAGCAGAGGATGACAGGTGTGAATATTACCGATCAGAGCAATAAGTTATGTTAGAAAAATACGAGTAATGACACAAATTCCTTACAGATGAATTAAGGAAGTGGTAGAAGACGACCTTGGGGAAAATTAATTTGGATTCCGGAAGAATGTAGAAACACACGAGACAATCCTGCCCCAACGATTTTTCTTAGATGATACGTTAAGGAAAGGCAAACGCAAATTTATAGCATTTTTAGACTTAAAGAAAGCTTTCGAAAATATTGACTGGAGTACTCTCTTTGAAATTCTGAAGGTAGCAGACCTAAAAAACAGGGAGCGAAATGCTATTTACAACTTGTACATAAACCAGACAGAAGTTGTAAAACACGAGGAGCATGAAAGGAAAGCAGTGGTTGAGAACGGAGTGAGACAGAGTTGTAACCTATACCCGGTGTTATTAAATCTGTACACAGAGCAAGCAGTAAAGGAAACCAATGAAAAATTTGAAGTAGGAGTCAAAGTTGAAGAAGAAGGAACAAAAACTTTGAGGTTCACCCATGACATTGTAATTGTGTCAGAGACAGCATAAGATTTGGAAGAGCAGTTGAACGTAATGGACAGTGCCTTGAAAGGAGGATATACGATGAACAACAACAAAGGCAAGGCAAGTGTATTGGAATGTAGTCGAATCAAATCAGGTGATGCTGAGGGAACTGGATTAGGGAACGATACACTTAAGTAGGTAAGTGGTCCTATTAAGGCAGCAAATGATAGCCAAAGTAGAGAGAATGTAAAGTGTATACTGGCAATGACAAGAAAATCATTTTTGAAGAACAGAAATTTTTTAACATCGGATGCAGCTTTAAGTGCCAGGAAGACTTTTCTGAATGTATTTGTATGGAGTGTATCCATGTGTGGAAGTGAAACATGGACAAAAAACAGTTAGACAAGAAGAGAACAGAAGCTTCTGAAATGTCGTGGTACTGAGGAATGTTGAAGATTAGATGATTAGATTATATGTCTAATGAGGATGTAATGAATAGAATTGGGAATAAAGAAACTTGTGGCGCAACCTGACTAGAAGAAGGAATAGGTTGATAGTACACATTCTGAGACATCGAGGGGTCACCAATTTAGTATTAGAGTAATGTGTGTATGTCTTTGTGTTGGTGTGTGTGTGTGTGTGTGTGTGTGTGTGTGTGTGTGTGTGTGTGTGTGTGTGTGTGTTGGCGGGGCAGAGCAGGGGGCGAGGGGTAGAATTGTAGAGGGATACCAAGCGATGAATACCGATAGCATATTCAAAAGGATGTAGGTTGCAGTAGTTATTCGAAGATGAAGAGGTTTGCACAGAATAGAGTAATAGGAGGGCTCCGACAAACCAGTCTTCGGACTGAAGACCGTAACAAAAATAATAATGTTTTACCGTATCGGAAAACCGAAGCTGCAAGCAAGATACTTGGTGACATTGTTGGTCGGTCTCTCGACATACGTGACACACTTTTCCCAACAGTGGATATCTTAGCGGAGACCATCGTCGTGCGACTCTTCTTTTTGGGTCTTTAGAAACAATTCTCTTCGAAAATCACATCTTCGTTATTCCGTACACATCTTCTTTCGAAGAAACAGTGTGAAATTACTTACTGCCTTGTTAGGAGAATATGGGGGCGTGAGGCAAAATTAGTAGAGCAAAGAATCTGCACACGTAATTGGGTCAGATGCAGAATGAGGTGTGGCATTGTTGTGGAGAAAAAAATTCCTGGGCCAGCTTCCCACGATGCTTCGTCTTGACGACATCCCGTAAATTCTTCAAGAAATTTGGGTATTCTGGAAGTGTCTGCGACATGAAACCATTTCGGACATGCTGATTGTCGATGTTCACTTCCGACAATACAGCGTGATTTGTCACAGCGTTATTTTCCTGCAAATACAGAAGACTAAATATCATATGATGTTCCCCTTTACCAATTGGCTGTGCTATTTTCTTTTGGCTCCTCTAGCGGCCTACTAGGGTTGATTTTAGTTTGAGCCAGGACAGCAGAATGCAGATGCAAACAAAATATTATTTTAGTGACTTTATTTGTACGATATGATTAAAGTATTTTGACTAACTCTCGCTCCACCTCTCGTATATGTCTTTTGAGAGAGCCTGATCCCTACTCTCAATGAAATCTTGGTTGTTTTGCCACACTAGTCTTGCCACCATTGTAAGACCGTTTAAGCGATCGGATCATGAATCACCGACAGAAGTTCGTCCCCATACTTATATTCACCCTTACACCTGTGTTAAGTAGTTCAGTAATGTACACCGACAATAAGCATCGGTGATTTAGCTATCGAGCATGAAGAAACAAAGATATATACACATGGACGTCTTTGCTGGGGTGGCGTGGAATAGCTATTAAGAGCAAGGTAGTTCAGCGCACAGCCATCCACCGAAGACTACGGGCACGCGGGCCGTGGAGAATGGCTCGGTATGTCTGTCTGCAAGGCGGGATAGCGCGGCGAGGCGCTGTAATTGTGGGCGTGAAATGGGAGAGGGCTGTGCAGGGAAGGGCCGAGTGCTATCTGCGGTCGTCACGCGAGCCGCGTAATCCCTTGGCGGGCGGGAGGGAGGGATGGGCAGCACAGGGCGCCTCTGCGCTCCTGGACAGCTGCTGCCGGCCGCCGAACGAGTGCCGGGTGCGCGGTAATTGAGAGCGCGGCGCGCCCTGCTAATAGAATCCCGCCGTAAGCCGCGCAGTGACGCACAGTGGCCCACGGCGGTCAACAGGTTATCGCGCGCGTACTGGGAGCCAGCCGCGGCTGCCTAATATGCAGGCTCCGGCGTAATGGCGCTAGGAGACTGCAATACGAGGTTCCCCTGCGAGCTCCGTGTTGCTTCCAGTCCCGTAGTTTCTGCCTAAGAAAAGCCTTTCAGTACTGTAACATGAGGAAGTCTGTTTTGGAGATGGTCCGCTAGTAAGTGTGCGGTTGAAGAATCGCAGAAATCCGCAGCCACATCAATTTGTGTGAAGTAGTTAGTACATCATCAGATTATAATAACTATGTTATCTGCAAGAACCTAAAGTCATCCTTCCCCTCTTATATTCAGGAGTAGGCCACGTCCAGTACGTCCCAGTCTCCCAATTGTAGCAACAGGTACTGCACTCATGTAAGATTTCATTTCAGTCAATAGCAGCAGTCTGCTGAAAGTGTTCACTCAGCTCACAGCAGTGTTAATCCAGGGCTGGTCGCGGCGCTGTACGATCTGCACCTAACTCACGTTTGTATATGTAGTTGCTGCTCCTGCTTCATCTAGGGCACCCCTACTGCTGTAATTACTGTCCATAACCGGGCTGATCCCGATCTTCCTTTCCAAAGAAACGGATTCACTATGTATCACCTGACTAAGGCTACCACTTGGCTTCACGATACCTGCTACCTTCTTCCTCGTTTGTCCTGTACCAGCTGGCCCACATCCCTCCCATGGATATTACCCAGCAGCAAGACTCTTTTCTTCCGACTCTCCTTTGGTATCACCTACACTAAGTTTCTTTGCTGGAATTCTGCTGGACCTTAGTGTGACCTACAGCTGGATGGCACTCTTCCCCTTCCACTTCAGGCAACAACACTAATTTATTCCATTAATTCATCTGAACATCTCATGATTTCTGTGCAGCTTTTCCTGAAATTACAACGAAAAGTCACAGACTATAGCTATCATTATCTAATACACACACACACACACACACACACACACACACATATATATATATATATATATATATATATATATATATATATATATATAAGAGCGACACACATTGCTACTAATGGCCGCGGTGGTCTAGCGGTTCTGGCGCTGCAGTCCGGAACCGCGAGACTGCTACGGTCACAGGTTCGAATCCTGCCTCGGGCATGGGTGTGTGTGATGTCCTTAGGTTAGTTAGGTTTAAGTAGTTCTAAGTTCTAGGGGACTTATGACCTAAGATGTTGAGTCCCATAGTGCTCAGAGCCTACTAATGGCCGTGACCTTGAATGTGATTTTCAAGATGATTAGGAGGCTAAAGTGATTTTTTAATGGGACCCTAATATTTGATTTAAGATTTGAAAAGAACGGCAGATTTTACCTATAAATTGGCCAAGGTTCAGTAAAGGCCAAATAAAGAAATATGTCTTTAGTTCTAGAAAAGATTAACTCGGAGTAAAGGAGGCATAAAGAAAAATACAACGTTAGATGCAGATTGGAAGAAGCATAAGGTTCACGTAACATTACCAATAACAGTGATTTTAAACGTAGTTATCGATCATTCGAAGGCTGGGTTTTGTTTCGTGAAATTCCCTGTTCCAGACGTCGTTTTTTGTAAGAGCCAAAAGAAGTTAGAAATTTAAGATTTAATTAACATCTTTATTGGCAAAAAAATAA
Organism: Schistocerca cancellata; assembly: GCF_023864275.1. NCBI lineage: Eukaryota > Metazoa > Arthropoda > Insecta > Orthoptera > Acrididae > Schistocerca > Schistocerca cancellata. Next base: position 981,042,030 of record NC_064626.1, on the reverse strand, counting down.
ATACACAGAGTATAATGTTACCGTAGCATTTGCGAGACAGAGGACTATTCGGAAAATAAGTTCCGATCGGTCGCGAAACGGAAAGGATGGAATTAAGATTGGGTTTACCGTCCCGTCGAAATCGAGGTCATTAGAGGCGGAGCACAAGCTAGCATTGCGTCAAGGGCGAGGAAGGAAATCGGCCGTGCCGTTTCAAACAAACCGCCGTGGCATTTGCCTGGAGCGATTTAGGGAAATCACGGGATGCCTAAATCAGAATGACTGAACGCGCTTTTGAACCGACATCCTCCTGAATGCGAGTCCAGTATGCTAACCACTGTGCAACCTCCCTCGATATGGATTAAAACTTTAAAATTTGTGTCAACCGGGACTCGAACGTGGATGACGTCATTCAGCTTTCATGTTCATGTATTGTGCTTCTCTCTTTTATAAATTTTTTGCGTGCGTTTTGTAACTCTATTACAGTGGTACTCAACTTTTTTCAACTCAGTGCCCCATCATTACCTCAATATTGCGAGTGCTTCCCGCAGCAACATCTTTCCTCTACGCATCATCGCCACCACCACTCCTAGTTTAAATGTAATCAAAGATTACTAAGCATAAGAATCCTATTATGTAAGCGTTATTTCCAAAATCACAGCTAGTAAAAAGGGTGAAATTTTATAAATGTCTGTGTGTCATTATGACTTAATTTCTACTTTTACGTAAACACTAATTATTTTTCAATAGTTTCGTTTAAATTTTTCGATTGTAACTTACATTTATCCATGTTTTATGACATTTGTTGCGATCGCAGTCTATACTATAATTTAGAAATAATATTTTACTACTTGAGTCACTTTTTATTAAATTTATTAGCACGATGCGTTTTGGCAACATACTGACGACATCAGGTGCTTTAACCTGCTTGCAGATCTAAGTTAAAAATGGTTCAAATGGCTCTAAGCACTACGGGAATTTAACATCTGAGGTCACCAGTCCCCTAGACTTAGAACAACTTAATCCTAACTAACCAAAGTACATCACACACATCCACGCCCGAGGCAAGAGTCGAATCTGCGACAGTAGCAGCTGCACGGTTCCTGACTGAAGCGCCTAGAACCACTCGGACCTAAGTTAAATGGAAGCGTGATAAGAAGAGCTGGGATTTTATCGAGAAGTCATGTTTTTTCAGAACTGTAGGGTGAATTACACAACAATTTATGCACGAATAGAGGTACTCTAGAGTAATTAATATTTTTATTGCGCATGAAGTCATATCCACAACTTGTTTTAGTAACAGGTCATATTTTGGCCAACTTTTTCCAATTATAGGTCACATTTCGGCCAGACGTTTCCCCAAATATGCATATATTCGCCATATCTACACACAATTCGGTTCGCTGTCGTAAGACATTGTAGTGCTTGTTCGACAAAACGCTCTCGAAGCTAGCAAATACGGCTTCCAGCGTAATAATCATCGCACACATGGTCACACCATTCAGTCCTTATAGGAACTCAGGCTGGTTCAACATGCTGAAAGTAACGTGCTCCAACAACATGAAGTTATAGGGATTTGTTTGTGGTTTGGGAGAGAAATTATTCATCGCTGACGGGGAAATCTTATTTTGTAAACTATGTGAAGTTAAAAGCTCTTTAATGTGCAACAGTAATGTAATACCGCCAAACACAGGAGCTAGGTGAAGAGAAGGCTTAAAATTACAGCAGATAATCGCTGTTATTTGAGGAGATAGATCCATGTTCAGCCGTACAATAATTCTTTAAGGATTTGTGTAAGATGATGGTGTCTTGCAACATCCCATTGGAAAATCTGAAGAATCCACGCTTCATTTCTTGGAGAATACATAACACAAAAATTTCCAGATGAATCTACATGGTAAAGGAACTATTTATCCGTGTACTAAGAGGCGATACTCAATAATGTACGATTTAATATTGGTGACCAAACGGTCTGGATGTCAATAGATGAAAGGATCTATGTGGATGGGCGCCATGTTGCAACTTTTTCTGTTGCCAAACATGTACCTTCTAACCTGTGAAGCTCTCTGCCTAGAGTGAGCAACTGGACAGTTGCCATTTTGTTTGACAACGCCATAAAGCTACTGTGGCTGGGTGGTGTGAACAGAGAGAACGTAGTGCTGATAGTAACAAATAAGTAAAGCAGCGAAGGAGCTTCATATTCTCTACCCCATTGTGTTGTACTTCACTTGCCTTGCACATGCATTACACAGAGCTGTTGAAGAATTGCAATAAGGTTACCCTGTTGGGGACAAATCAGTTTTCTGTCCCAAGAAAGTCTATGTGAAAGTTCCGCTACGGGTGCAGAAATTAGCGAACTTTCACTGCCCCCTTCCCCCGTAGCCTGTTCTCACACGATGTGTTCCTGGCTTGAAAATGCTGAATATTACTACACCGACTACATCAAAATAAAGACAATCGTTTGTGAGCCTGATAGCTGTCAATCAAGTCCTATCAAAACTATAAAACAGTTCTTGTCTGGAAACTTGGCATACATCAACGCCGAGTTTTCAGTGGCGTCAAAAACCATCACACGACTGGAAGCTGTTGGTATTCAGCTGTGAGACGACTTGGGTAATGTGCAACATGACAGAGTGAGTTGGGTCGAGCTCGTTGTCATGTGGCTGACAAAGTGAACAAGTAGCAAGATGTTCTCCCGCGGAATTCTGGATATTCTACGATGTGCAAAATTAGTGACAATCTTTCTGACAATGCCGCACCATTTGAAGAGAATGACCCCGAGTTGGCCTGTAGTGACCTCACCTACTTCAAATACGCTCCTGTGGCATCCTGTTATGTGGATAGAATCTATTACAGGTACAAAATTATCCTCTGCGACTAAAGTACACTCCTGGAAATGGAAAAAAGAACACATTGACACCGGTGTGTCAGACCCACCATACTTGCTCCGGACACTGCGAGAGGGCTGTACAAGCAATGATCACACGCACGGCACAGCGGACACACCAGGAACCGCGGTGTTGGCCGTCGAATGGCGCTAGCTGCGCAGCATTTGTGCACCGCCGCCGTCAGTGTCAGCCAGTTTGCCGTGGCATACGGAGCTCCATCGCAGTCTTTAACACTGGTAGCATGCCGCGACAGCGTGGACGTGAACCGTATGTGCAGTTGACGGACTTTGAGCGAGGGCGTATAGTGGGCATGCGGGAGGCCGGGTGGACGTACCGCCGAATTGCTCAACACGTGGGGCGTGAGGTCTCCACAGTACATCGATGTTGTCGCCAGTGGTCGGTGGAAGGTGCACGTGGCCGTCGACCTGGGACCGGACCGCAGCGACGCACGGATGCACGCCAAGACCGTAGGATCCTACGCAGTGCCGTAGGGGACCGCACCGCCACTTCCCAGCAAATTAGGGACACTGTTGCTCCTGGGGTATCGGCGAGGACCATTCGCAACCGTCTCCATGAAGCTGGGCTACGGTCCTGCACACCGTTAGGCCGTCTTCCGGTCACGCCCCAACATCGTGCAGCCCGCCTCCAGTGGTGTCGCGACAGGCGTGAATGGAGGGACGAATGGAGACGTGTCGTCTTAAGCGATGAGAGTCGCTTCTGCCTTGGTGCCAATGATGGTCGTATGCGTATTTGGCGCCGTGCAGGTGAGCGCCACAATCAGGACTGCATACGACCGAGGCACACAGGGCCAACACCCGGCATCATGGTGTGGGGAGCGATCTCCTACACTGGCCGTACACCACTGGTGATCGTCGAGGGGACACTGAACAGTGCACGGTACATCCAAACCGTCATCGAACCCATCGTTCTACCATTCCTAGACCGGCAAGGGAACTTGCTGTTCCAACAGGACAATGCACGTCCGCATGTATCCCGTGCCACCCAACGTGCTCTAGAAGGTGTAAGTCAACTACCCGGGCCAGCAACATCTCCGGATCTGTCCCCCATTGAGCATGTTTGGGACTGGATGAAGCGTCGTCTCACGCGGTCTGCACGTCCAGCACGAACGCTGGTCCAACTGAGGCGCCAGGTGGTAATGGCATGGCAAGCCGTTCCACAGGACTACATCCAGCATCTCTACGATCGTCTCCATGGGAGAATAGCAGCCTGCATTGCTGCGAAAGGTGGATATACACTGTACTAGTGCCGACATTGTGCATGCTCTGTTGCCTGTGTCTATGTGCCTGTGGTTCTGTCAGTGTGATCATGTGATGTATCTGACCCCAGGAATGTGTCAATAAAGTTTCCCCTTCCTGGGACAATGAACTCACGGTGTTCTTATTTCAATTTCCAGGAGTGTAGATCACAGAAAATGGAAAACTTGAGAATGCAACTTGTGGCTATTTCCATCTCTTTTTACTATTACTCTTTATATCCTAAACAGTATATTTCATAGAACAGCACATAGTATGTAGCATTTCATATTTTGAAGACATCATTATTCCTTAGAGATATAATTAATGATGTATTTCAATCAGCTTAATCACTGAAAACAAGTACACTGTGAATTCAAGAAAGACTTCCTTTTGAGAAAAATCGGTAATCTGAATATAATTACTGGTTAATGCAACGACACAGCAACTGATTGCAGCAACTTCTCGTGATGAAATAAAAACATTTGTAAATCCTTAAAAATAGCGCTAATGAACAAAATAAGCTTTAGCACACGAGAATACAAGAAGCCTGCATCAGAAACTACGACTATCTGTGAATCGTAAGTTACGTTTGACGCTACCAGCATAAAATAACTCACAGTGTTCTCTGATGCAGAATAATAATAGCAACATAACACTCAAAACAGCACACTAAATGTGAAACTTGATCGCATAAAAAATTGTATGCTGCATAATGCGTCAAAATCCTTCAATTTTCCTTTGCAAGCGAGTTAAAAAGAGCTTCTGCATTCAGGATATGAGAGTACGTTTTTGTCCTTCGCTCCTAAAGAATCAGTAATAAAATGGATGGAGAACGCCTGTTCCCCACACACCGTTGTTACAACGCTCCTCCGTCACCTTTCATCGTTGTATGTCCACTTCCAGAAGTGAAAACATTACCCAACGGGCAATCATGTCCGTACAGAGAATCACTGCCCAGCATTAACCCAAACTCTCAACATCTGTAGTCTTACAATGTTCATCCCTTTCTTTCTATCACTGCTTTGTGCAATGTTCTTTTACGATCACTTCATTTACAAAGTTCTACATACTTTTTGTGGTGATCTCGACTAGTTAGCCCTGTATTTAGCATGTATGAATACCATTATTAAAGTTCCGTCAGCGTAGCTCTATCCAATTATCACACTATATGTTGCGCGTTCCTCTTCTATCGTATTACCCATGCTGATAAATCTCCATTCGATTTGTGGAATCTTTGTATTTCTGCATGGAATTGTGACCTTGTGGTATGAATTTTCTCGGCGCTTCCACTGCTGCCACGATACATTTCACGACTCCTTCTTTGGTTCCCCGTCCCATTACCCTTATCGTCGACTGCATATTAGATCATAGTCACCCCAGTCTCCTCCTACCAGTGAAACGTACGTGTGTGCCTCTGCCAGTTTATGCATCCTTATTCCTTACACTGTTTCTACCTGCAGCTCCGAAGATTTTCTCCAGTTACTGTGCTTTTGACAGCCTCATTTTGCTATGTAACTTCCATTCAGACGATTCCGTGTCATAAGCTCTCTTTGAAAATCCAATTTTAATCTCCACGCTTCATGCCATATCTATGAAAAATTCATCACGGTGTAATATTCAGTGGTATTCGGTTTCTTGATCATCCTCAGAATTTCTAGCCACTCAGTTAAACACTTAGCAAAAGCAATTACCTTATTTTACTTTGTTTCCTTCCATGAATCCCAAATCAGTCAATTTCCACTACATTTCCATTTTTGTCCGCGTCTTCCATTCACTGTATATACACTACCTACCTCAGTCGAAATATTGCAGCTGATTAGTCCTCGCTAAAAACATCATCTGTGTGGTAGTTATGATCGTATTAAGATCTACGCTCGAAGCGCCATGTCACAGTTCATTCAAGCGCTGTTGTCAGTTCTTGCGCTTCGCCCAGCTTGTTTCAGAAAATGTTACCGCTTTCACCAGCTGTCCATCCAGTGACGTCATCGCCTGTAGGTACCGTTCCGCAGACAATTTTACTAAGTACGAGCTTCTCTTGTTAGTTGCAGACTCTCAAGCTGGTAAGGTGTAGACGATAATTATACACACGGTTTCGTTATAACTGTTAACTTACAAACTACGATACTATTGATAGTAGCACAGAAACAAATGTGAATAAATCTAACACAGTTCAGCGCCTGGATGAACGTATATATGCTAGAAACTTTGAAAAGAGGTAATAAAACTATTAGATGGGCTACAGTAGCGTCCACGCTCTGAAGGAAAATTTAAGTGCCTTAAAGAAAAGCTAGTAACACACTTCGAGTTCTCGTGTCTCACTGTTAGGCGCCGCAAACAAATCGCCGATGACTTCTAGTGATTGTTGCTCTGTCATATTTTTAGACGCGCCTAGATTCTTTAGTAAGATGTGATGGCTTCCCCAGTGTTATTTATCTCTTTGTTACTTTACTTTCCTTCATAACGAAAAGATGCATTCGTGCTGCGAACTTCTTCACTGTACCTTCGTTCTTCGTTGTGCTGTTCCTTCAGCTTGTCATCTCAAAAGCCGTACGTACGGCTGTTTTTGGGTGAAGCTCTTGTCTCTTAGAATTATATCATTTTTACCACCAAAACAATGGATTAGCTATATATTTTGTGTTTCTTGTTTACCGCAATAGCCAACTTTCATGAGAATTGTGAGGTTATGTGATGTTCTCTTATACAGTTGGTCGCTATTTTAGAAACATGATGATCCATTTTCCTCTCTCATCTAAAATGCAATTGCTCCATTGCAGGAATTTTATTCTTCCCGCTATCTAATAAACTATGACACAAACATAAATTCTTTCGAATTACCTACAAGTAGGTGAGACTGAGGTTCAAATGGCTCTGAGCACTATGGGACTCAACTGCTGTGGTCATAAGTCCCCTAGAACTTAGAACTACTTAAACCTAACTAACCTAAGGACAGCACACAACACCCAGCCATCACGAGGCAGAGAAAATCCCTGACCCCGCCGGGAATCGAACCCGGGAACCCGTGCGTGGGAAGCGAGAACGCTACCGCACGACCACGAGATGCGGGCTGAGACTGAGGATTTATAAGTTTACTAACTTCGTAGAATCAACTGTCGCTATGAATTTTAGATTATATCGAGAGAAATTATTGCACAAGAGAACGATAGATAGCAAAAAATACAGCATATGTGCGTAGCCCACCTTCGTGACACTCGGCAGCACCATTATACCTAACTGCTTCCAACATCCTATACAATCTCGTACTCAAGTGTCCATGTATGTCTCTTCTTCCTGCGTTGTCCCACCATAGTCAGCCCATCCGGTTTTCTTATGATGCAACATCTATATGTTTGGAAGCTAACATAGTTTACCGATGAGACTGTATTAATACTCTAGACCATTATACTATCAAAAATATAAATCATTTCATCGACAATAAAACGGGAAAATTATCCGTCGTCAAAATGCACCTTATAATCATCGAACAAAATATACAGTACCCAAAACTCGTCCTTATTTTCATTCGTGTGTGTGCTGTTGGGAAACTATTATTATTTCGCTCACATCCGTGAGATATGTCTACTGTTTAAGCACAACACAGAATCAGTGGCGTCTGAACAAGGCTGCGATATCTGGAGAACAAAACAGCTTTCTATAAGCCATAAAGTATGGACTATCACTGACAACATCGCAACTGAAATTATGTGTCATCATACGGAAAGACAACCCAGTGAGAACCATCCTATACCAAGAAACGACACTCAGTATCTGAAATGCACTATTGGCTATTAAAATTGCTACACCAAGTAGAAATGCAGATGATAAACGGGTATACATTGGACAAACATATTATACTAGAACTGTCATGGGATAACATTTTCACGCAATTTGGGTGCATAGATCCTGAGAAATCAGTACGCAGAACAGCCACCACTGGCCGTAATAACGGCCTTGATGCGCCTGGGCATTGAGTCAAACAGAGCTTGGATGGCGAGTACAGGTACAGCTACCCATGCGGCTTCAACACGATGGCACAGTTCATCAAGGGTAGTGACTGGCGTCTTATGGCGAGCCAGTTGTTCGGCCACCACTGACCAGACGTTTTCAATTGGTGAGAGATCTGGAGAATGTGCTGGTCAGGGCAACAGTCGAACATTTTCTGTATCCAGAAAGACCCGTACAGGACCTGCAACATGCGGTCGTGCATTATCCTGCTGAAATGTAAGGTTTCATAGGGGTCGAATGAACGGTAGAGCCACGGGTCGTAATATATCTGAAATGTAACGCCCACTGTTCAAAGTGCCGTCAGTGCGAACAAGAGGTTCTAGCGTTAAAAGGTTTTTTGGCTTTTCACAGTTAACCAAATATAACATTGATGTTGATAATTCATGGCAATGTTTGCCGACAAGATAAAGAATGCAACCTTTTAACACTAGATTGCGTACTCACGGCAGTTCTCCTTGGCCGTTTCTTGGTACGACTTGGAAAAAGAGAAAAATTAATGAATGATCGACGATGCGTCGGTTCTCGATTGTGTTTAGGAGACGTACGGATTGATTGCGTGAAAATAGTTTCTCAAATGACCTCTTAACCCGGATTGCTTTCACGCAATCAGACTCTTCAATGAAATTACCTAAGGGACCTATTTGAATAATAAAAAAAATTGGAAATGAATGCAAAACAGTGAAATTTTGTAAAAAAAAGTTGTCAGATCGGAAATTGAACACGTTAATGGTCTCCCAAATACAATCGAGACACCGCGATAAAGAGCGAACCTGTAACAAAGTTCATTTAAACATAAACATTATTTGCGGTTAATTTAAAGAAAAGAATAAGCATAGATTTTCTGTATAGTGGAGGAAAAGTATATTCTCAAAGAAGAAAGGCGTTAAACTATAAACATTACCAAATTTACAATGAATACAAAACTTACATTTTTATGTTTTTCTCATACATGGAGCAGTCCAACAATCGCTGCTTTTGTATGTGTGATATTTTGTAAAAATTAAATGTCCTGGCGTGCGCGTAAGTATTTTTTTTTTGTCACTAAGTTTACAAAAGCGTTTTCTTTCTTGATGATAACGTGGTTTTTCACACTAAACTTGTAGCGGTGCTACACAACACGTCTTAACAAGTCGGCAACCAAACATCAAAGGTAATGAAGTACATGTTAACATATCGGCGACCAGAAGTACAACCAACTATAAAGACTCTAGAATTTTCCTAACAAATGATAAATTGTTCTTTCTTCTGTTTCGCAGCTTCTTGCTATCAAGCGCTGCGGCAATGATTTTAAATATCTGCGCCCAGCGAGTCATAGTATTTAAAAGTACCTTTTAAACGCTGGCCGCGCGTCTTGGTGTAGGCGAACGTTATAAACAGATTTCGTTTTTTTTTTACTCTCGTGTTGTCATGCTTAGTATCACTGCAAACTACAGCTTGGTGGCTGTCCTTTTCTCATATGCAAAATGTCTGAAATCCAATAATATCACATTGCTTCCCGCGTGAGGAGCGATGACTCCGTCAGGAGCATCGAGACTCACGCGTAGTCGTGATATTATTGCTTTCGTGAAACATGTTAGTATTACTTGCAAAAATTCTTTACAATAGATTTTACACACTACATCAGGCAAAGTGGTTAGGATACAGAGTATCAGGTAAGTATATTCGTACGACTGAAATTGATAGTAATTTGTCCATAGGGTAACTACATGACAATTGAACTGTGCCCTTTCTAATGTATTGTACAAGGATAACAAATGTTCATTTCTCGGTAAAAGATAGTGAAATTAAGATAAAGAGACACATACATAGATACATTATACATGGCATAATAAATATAAAAAAACAAAGAAATAAATTACTTGACTTCGCAGGAAGTCTGGGTGCTGTGTGCACTCGTGGAAAAAATATGTTACAAAAGATTGACATTCTTGTTTTACAATGGCATATTACAGGAATATTTTTGTCGTTGTTTCGTCGAAGATTTCTTGCAGTAAATACGTAGCACTTTACTTGTTTGTGGCTTTTATGACCTGCAAAAAAAAAAAATGTTTCACTACACTTGGGTAGGTATGAGTTGCACTGGGAGTGGTAGAACTTCGGGTATAAATGATAGCACTGCACTTGAGTGGGGAAATTGATTACACTTTCACAGTGGAGGAAAAGTAGGGCATCACTTTCACTGTGGAAGTTGGAGTAGTTGTCGGGGTGTGATGTTGCGTTGGAAATACGTCGTGGGTCAGGAACTGGAAGACTGGTTCTGCAACATGTTGAGCCGTATGGTGGCGGTCTCTATTTCACTTGACACTTGTCCGTGCTTCCATTTATGTTTTCGTACATGAAAAATACAGAAAAAAAATCTGTATTAGAATGTGCTTACTTACTAATAACTTAGTCTAAAAGAAAATTGGGTTAGGTAAGGATAACAATTGTTTATGTAAATAAGGTCTCATTCTCTTAGGAATGCTTAGTTCTCATATTTATCTATTTTCCTGGTTTTATTTGGTTCGACACGTTTTCGTCATTACTCGGCCTGGTCAGTGAATTCGGTAGCAATTGTCAAAATCGAGCTTAAGACTCTTCCGACTAGTGTCTTTATAATTTCACAATGTACATGAGTGCTTAATTCATTGCTTTATCATATTTTATTTTGAATGCATTTGAAACACATTTGGCATCCGCGCTCGTTGTGCAAAGAAAAATTGATTGTTGAGCGCTCAGCGTACACAGTGTTACGTCCGTTGGTCACAATCACGTGATAATAACTTGACAGTTCCACAACGCTAGCAGCAGTATTCTGCGAGAAGCAGAGCGTTTGGTGTATACTAGCTGTGGTGTGAGTTTTTACAGTTTTTCATCGACTCTGGATTACGGAAGCAGCCAGATGCGGCGACTCCCGCAGCTGTTTCGAAGAATGTGTCCGTGGAAAGGCGTACAGTACCGTTTGTGGTAAGTACAACACTTATTCACTTTCAATCTTCGGCTTTCTACATCGTGGTTTCGTGGTACAAGTACTTATAACATTACTTCACACGCGGTATTTCACACGTGCCCTTGGAGTTATCACCTTTTCAGTTCACACTTGATTATTAATTCGTGTTCACATTTATTTGGTCGTCATGTTAAGGCCACTTTTATACGTGTCCATTAATTACTTGTCTATAGTCGGTTCACACGCAGCAGCACATACGTGTCCATTTATTACTGACTGCATTATTACTACAAAGTACAGTTAACATTTAGTATACATATCATGTCTAAAAATTATTTACAAAGAAATATTTAGTCTCTGTGACTACAAGGCCTGACGAAAAGCGTGTCTCTTGTTCATAGTTTGTGCTTCCAAGGCACTTTAGGTTTACACTTTGTTCGAAATCTTGTTATTCTTTTCTTTTTACAATAGTTACTCTTTTCGCAAGTTCAGCTCTTTTATTTTCTCTCTATTACGTCGTTAGTTTGAAGACATAGTCAATGTGGCTTCGTTTACGTGATGAACAGTTCGTGTTCAAACTACCATTGGGGTAATTGGGAAGCTTGGTGTTCCCTGTCGTGCAATTGCACATAACAAATCTTAATTGAACTCGCAATTTGCGAAGAATAAGCATAGCCCGTCGACAACCAATGTGTCACGACTATCCATTCGTATAGCCTGTATGTATCAATCATGCAACCAGCTCGTAAAATTCACTTCCCTACTGGATAAGGTAGGATGGTAAGGATACTGGTTAGAGGAAAACACAAAAGACTTTTATGGAGTGAAGAGATTTGAAGACACAGTGTTAATGACGTATGATATGATGAGCTTAACATAAATTATTATCACCTTAGTTTTTCATGACAAATAGTATAATCAAATCGATACAGTAGTTTCAGTGTCGTCTGATCCAGCTCTCTAAACAATTTTCTATGCATATCTAAAATTACTTAAACCATGCATTAGCAGTGAACTGTGTCTGTTAACTATCTCCTGTTCCATGTATCGTAAAATTGTTTTCTAAAAAAAAAAAAACGTCGTATCTCGAGGACCTGAAATAGATATTTCTAGTACTAAACTAATTTATTTATAAATGATCTTTGTATTTCAGCTGCACTGTGCCGTAAAATTGTTATGAGCGTATACGGTTTTCTCCGTATTATAATAAAATAATTGAGTTGCGCACTTCTTTCCTGCTACCTGGATCGTTATTGATTACTTGATTCTTATATGCTAAGCTGCTGCTTTTTGCCTGCTGCGTTTCATAGGTGGTCTCATAAAATTTGTTGTCACACACTCCTTATGCATAACATAACATTTACCTCATTAGAGTAAGCGACCTTGATAATTTTTATTTATTTATTTATTTTTTTATTTATTTTTTTTTTTTTACCTACGAGCAATCATTCTGGTCTGAATGATCATTTTAATTTATTTCATTCAAGAGGAGAGAGCTTTGCTATACTTAAAACTAGTGGTAGCAGGTGGCACTTAGCACGTCCCTACTATAATATATGTCAGCTCTTTCGGCTGTGGCCGTTCATGGCTCAATTAACTTAAAACTAACTTACATCTAAGGCAAATCTTGCTCTCCTACAATAAATGTGTTTTACTTAAGGTGCTCATATAAATTACTTATCTTGTTGTGGCAGGTCGACAGGGTGTTAGTCCTGTGCACTACTCTTACATACGCTGGTACTTCACACATAGTATGACAACTTATAGTGTGTGTGTATATTTTCTTTTAGCAGCTTAACTTAACAGATATTTTCAATGGTTGACTCGGTATTTCTTCAAGTCTGCGTGATGAAACAATCCTTTTATTCGTCCAGATACAGGGTCAGCTAATAGATAGCAACCAATGTGCGGCTTTCTTAAGATAATATATGGTCCTTCGTACAAGTGCTGCCACTTGCGATTCTTATGATGAATCAAAGATGGTTTGAAGTGGGTCTTTAATAGCACTCGTTCATTTATACGATACGATAAGACTTTGCTAATGTGTTTGTCATGCGCCTTTTTTCTTAGGTTGGCATGAGTTGTTAAAGATATGAGAGCTTATTGGTTCCGCAGCTTCCCCGTGGAGGCATAAAGAAGCTACTAATGATTTTCCGACTGGGGTGGAGCTGAAATGTCAGTTATTTTTATTTGACTAGTATTTTGCGACCTACCAGGTCGAAAATTTGCGTTCGTATCCCATACTACTTGTGCATCTGTTGATTGCGTGTTATTTGACATCGCGTTTGGTGCTTGGTTCGCCTGTGTGTAAAAAATAGTCGGATTTCCTTGGCTATTATAACCGGCGGTGTCAGGAAAAGCATCCGACGAATTGTCCTGACTATTGTTCCTGAACTGTTGGTTGCGTTGGTGAGAAAATGTCGCATTTTTCGGCTGTGAAAAATTTATTTGCTGAGAGGGAGTGAAGTGACTCGGCTGACTGTACTGTTGTGGTCTGTTATAATTGTTCCATTTCTTTCCCTTGTGACGATTTCCATTATTCGTCTTGTTGTTCTGGTACTGGTAATTACCGTTATGATTTATCGGTGAATTACCGTATTGTTGCTGTGTGTTTTGATAAATCGGATTGTACCTATTCTGGTGTGGGTGTTTGTTATATTGTTTTCCATTACGGCGGTTGAAACTGTTATGATTGCCGTAAGGCTGAGCGTTTGGTTGTCCCGTGTTATGTTGGTACGACATTCCATTGACACAGTTTGTTATGTGCTGCTGCGGAGCGGGCGGTCCATTATTATAATTATTCCGCGCGCTCGCACGCACATCCTCATAGATCATATCCAAATTGTCAAGAACAGAAAGAAAGGCTTCTAGGTCTTCTTCACTCACATTAACTAGTTTTTCTCTTATTGACACAGGAAGTTTTGACTTTAAGATCATGATTACATCTTTGGTTGAAATGGGTTTGTCCCAATACTGAATTTTACGTAGATATTTTTCAAAATAACGTCTCAAACCTCCTCCTTTGGTGTTGAAAGGTTCGGCGTTGTAAACCTCTTTTCGGAGTCTTTGTTGTATACCTGAACTCCAGAATTTATTCAAAAAATGCTTTTCAAAATCTGCATAGGTGTGACATTTGTCTATTATTTCTGTACCCCAAATTGATCCTTCACCGTGTACATAGCCTAAGATGAACTGTATCCGCTGCCTGTCGTTCCATGATTCCGGAAAAGCACCTGTGAATGATTTTAGAAATACTATGGGATGTATATTTCGTTTTTCAGGTATAAAAGGCTGAAAAACTCTGTGTTTTAGCACACTCTCGTCTCGCATTAGTTCAACGAGTGTTAGTTGATCGGCATGACTACGTGACGTAGAAGTTTCACCACGCGTATTATTTACTGTTGGTGAGAATTGTACCTGACACTCGGGATATTGACGATTATCGTGTTCTGGCGGTAGCGAATACCCACTTTGATTGTCACCTTGCAATTCCGTAACTTGTCGTCTCAGTTGATCTATATCATTGCTTAGCTGACGTTTCCATTCCGGAAGATCGTGGCTAAATGCTCGTCTGATTTCACCTAATTCACTGGTTAAAGTGTCACCAGAAGTACCGGGAGCGGTTAAGATTTCTGCTGTAGCAGATTTAACCGTACCCTTTAGTTCAGCGTGTACCTTGCTGACAATGTACTGTTCTTTGGATTGTATCCACTCTTCAAATTCCCTATTAAGTGTATTGCTTATACCGGTGTTGACATCTGCGATCTTTTTGTCAATATTGACATCGGATATTTGCTGAGCAAGGTCTTCGACTCGCTCGCCAACGTGGTTGACACTTTCTGTCAGTTGGCTTACTCTCTTTGAAACATCACTGTAATGTTTCAAAGAGTCACTCGCAGTTGATTTACACACATCTATTTGGGCCTGCATATCTATGAACTTGCTACCAATATTGGTCTCGGCGGATTCCACCATCGAAAGAACACTATCAATTTTTGCGTGTACGCTTGCGTTTAGCTCGCTTGCGTAAGCAGTGGTAATGGCTTTAATTTTTTCCTCCATGGTGTCATTCGATTTTTTGATTTGTGCTTGGATTTCGGTAATAGCAGAATTTATATTGTTCATTCGCACTTGAGTGTCCTCTACCCTTGATTCTAAACTGTTGAACCTGCTGTCACTTTGGTTTGCTAACTGACTGATTTGCGTTTCAATATTGTCACTTTGGTTTGTTAACTGTGCCATTCGAGTGTCAAGATTACCCATGTTTGCTTCAAAACTGGTTTTCATATCAGCAAACAATTTTAGTATATCTGACAGCGAGCATTCACGTGACTGCGACGCGGTCTGTGGCACCGACAGCTCACGTGTCGCTTCGTCCTGTGTTGTTCCCTCACTACGAGATTCAGGTTTGTTTACACCCGCGCGCGGTCTAAGTTGCCTTGGTTGCTCATCAGCCATCGTAAATTTAAAGTAGTTACACTGCACGAGCTAGAAAAGATAATTTTTTTTTTTAATTATGATTTTCACTTGTCAGGTGCGCCAAGGATTTCGCGTCCTGATTTCTCAGATATTGCTTGCGCTTTATAAACAATTGAAACTCTGACACACGAAAATGCCAATATGGCAACGAGAGAGATAAAATAAATGAAAAACACTTATAGAGCACTGAAACTGGCGGCCATTGTGATTTACTAAAATGCACAACAATGGAATTCTTGCTAACTATTTCTAACTATTGTAAGCGAAATGATGAAATAGAGGCGGGTCTAATAGAAAAAAAGAAACAGAAATTTGGAAATTAAATTGCTTGAGGAAAAGGAAAAAAACGTAAAGAGTGAATGTCACGAGCCGACTGAATGCTCGGTACGCAAAGCTTCAAACGTAATGAAACATCGTACTCACATTAGTTGTCTTGCGCGCTGCTATTTATTGCTGTTGTGGATTCTTACTGCGATTTTCTGCATATACGTCCTTTTTTTATCACTTGTTTTGGCTTCCAATTTTCTCCAGATGGTAGCATGAAAATAAAAAGAACAAATTAGTTTTTTAGTTAAGTCCCTGTTCGGGCGCCACATCTAGCGTTAAAAGGTTTTTTGGCTTTTCACAGTTAACCAAATATAACATTGATGTTGATAATTCATGGCAATGTTTGCCGACAAGATAAAGAATGCAACCTTTTAACACTAGATTGCGTACTCACGGCAGTTCTCCTTGGCCGTTTCTTGGTACGACTTGGAAAAAGAGAAAAATTAATGAATGATCGACGATGCGTCGGTTCTCGATTGTGTTTAGGAGACGTACGGATTGATTGCGTGAAAATAGTTTCTCAAATGACCTCTTAACCCGGATTGCTTTCACGCAATCAGACTCTTCAATGAAATTACCTAAGGGACCTATTTGAATAATAAAAAAAATTGGAAATGAATGCAAAACAGTGAAATTTTGTAAAAAAAAGTTGTCAGATCGGAAATTGAACACGTTAATGGTCTCCCAAATACAATCGAGACACCGCGATAAAGAGCGAACCTGTAACAAAGTTCATTTAAACATAAACATTATTTGCGGTTAATTTAAAGAAAAGAATAAGCATAGATTTTCTGTATAGTGGAGGAAAAGTATATTCTCAAAGAAGAAAGGCGTTAAACTATAAATATTACCAAATTTACAATGAATACAAAACTTACATTTTTATGTTTTTCTCATACATGGAGCAGTCCAACAATCGCTGCTTTTGTATGTGTGATATTTTGTAAAAATTAAATGTCCTGGCGTGCGCGTAAGTATTTTTTTTTTGTCACTAAGTTTACAAAAGCGTTTTCTTTCTTGATGATAACGTGGTTTTTCACACTAAACTTGTAGCGGTGCTACACAACACGTCTTAACAAGTCGGCAACCAAACATCAAAGGTAATGAAGTACATGTTAACATATCGGCGACCAGAAGTACAACCAACTATAAAGACTCTAGAATTTTCCTAACAAATGATAAATTGTTCTTTCTTCTGTTTCGCAGCTTCTTGCTATCAAGCGCTGCGGCAATGATTTTAAATATCTGCGCCCAGCGAGTCATAGTATTTAAAAGTACCTTTTAAACGCTGGCCGCGCGTCTTGGTGTAGGCGAACGTTATAAACAGATTTCGTTTTTTTTTTACTCTCGTGTTGTCATGCTTAGTATCACTGCAAACTACAGCTTGGTGGCTGTCCTTTTCTCATATGCAAAATGTCTGAAATCCAATAATATCACAAGGTGACCGAGACGTGTAACCAATGGCACCCCACACCATCACGCCGGGCTATACGCCGGTATGGCGATGACGAATACACGCTTCCAATGTGCGTTCACCACGATGTCACCAAACACGGATGCGACCATCATGATGCTGTAAACAGAAGCTGGATTTATCCGAAAAAATGACGTTTTGCCATTCGTGCACCCAGGTTCGTCGTTGAGTACACCATCGCAGGCGCTCCTGTCTGTGATGCAGCGTCAAGGGTAAGCGCAGCCGTGGTCTCCGAGCTGATAGTCCATGCTGCTGAAAACGTCGTCGAACTGTTCGGCAGATAGTTGTCTTGCAAACGTCCCCATCTGTTGACTCATGGCCGGCCGCTGGTGGCAGAGTGGTTCTAGGCGCTTCAGTCTGCAACCGCGTGACCGCTACGGTCGCAGGTTCGAATCGTGCCTGGGGCATGGATGTGTGTGATGTCCTTAGGTTAGTTAGGTTTAAGTAGTTCTAAGTTCTAGGGGACTGACGACCTGTGATGTTAAGTCCCATAGCGCTCAGAGCCTTTTTTTTTTTTTTTTTGTCTCAGGGATCGAGACGTGGCTGCACGATCCGTTACAGCCATACGGATAATATGCCTGTCATTTCGACTGCTAGTGATACGAGGCCGTTGGGATCCTCCTAAACCCTCCGATTCCATATTCTGCTAACAGTCATTGGATCTCCACCAACGCGAGCAGCAATTTCGCAATACCATAAAACGCAATCGCGATAGGCTACAATCCGACCTTTATCAAAGTCGGAAACGTGTAGGTACCCATTTCTCCTCCTTACACGAGGCATCACAACAACGTTTCACCAGATAACGCCGGTCAACTGCTGTTCGTGTATGAGAAATCGGTTGGAACCTTTCCACATGTCATCACGTTGTAGGTGTCGCCACCGCCACCAACCTTGTGTGGAAAGCTAATGATTTGCATATCACAGCATCTTCTTCCTGTCGGTTAAATTTCGCGTCTGTAGCACGTCATCTTCGTGGTGTAGCAATTTTAATGACCAGTAGTGTACTTGCAACTTGTGAGTTCAAATGGTTGAAATGGCTCTGAGCACTATGGGACTTAACTTCTAAGGTCATCAGTCCCCTAGAACTTAAAACTACTGAAACCTAACTAACCTAAGGACATCACACACATCCATGCCCGAGGCAGGATTTGAACCTGCGACCGTAGCAGTCGCGCGGTTCCGGACTGAGCGCCTGAACCGCTAGACCATCGCGGCCGGCTTTACACGATATCTTAATTCCCTTAGTAATCCTTGGCTTACTTGACTTCGTAATGGTTTTTATGGATAACGTTTCAGGAAAGTGACTCTAAAATATTGAGACAAATTTACGGTGGATTAAACTGAATTTGTCATCAGCATCATTTTCTGTATACGTATACTTGATCCCATTCTACCTCTTCTAGGCTGCTCTTAAAATTCTTGTACCTGTTCGCATCAACAAACCTCCCTGCCTTGTGTGAACCTGCCTGAATCCTGTAAGGTGCTATATGTGTTATTTCATTTAACTGTTTATCATGATCAGATAGCCCCTTAACATCTGGGTGAGCACAGTCTACGAAAATGTTATCGATATGTGATCTACTATCCTGCTGCACACGAGTTGGAAAATTTACAACAGATACTAGATTGAAACAACTAAACAAAGATTTTAGCTCGTCTTTCCTATCCGTATCTGTTAAGAAATCTACATTAAAATCACCACGAACCACTAATCGCTTCTTTGTGTCTGACAGGTAGCTCAATAACGCATCTAGATTTTTCATAAATAGCTGAAAGTTACCTTGAGGGGATCTGTAGATTGTTACAATTTCTATAGAAGTATATTGCAGCAGCAACACACAAGCACATGCTTCAAGGATCTACATAAACACTATTTGTTTCAATATTTTTTACTTTGTGTCCAATTTTTATATAAGTAGCAACTCCTCCTTTTACCATGTTGACTCTAAATGAATAAGATATTAATCCGTGTGCATTATCCGCAGTAACATGTTGTTGTGTATCATCTCCCTTCACGGCATACAATCTCGGAAAATGGCTTGTTAATTCGTACCATTCTATACCAGCAATGTTAGAATGTGAAAATATACACAGATTTTATAGTATCAGTCTTTCACTGCGTTACACATTATACCATTACAAGAATTACATCAGCGTTTGTTAAAACAACTGGGGAACACGCTTTTCACAGCAGACATAATTCAATTCTACATTCAGAATGCCGGTGCCCACAACAATAACACTTCTGTAGTAATATTTTGGAATTATTACGTTACCAAAACGCGACCATTCTCACGTTTCAGCGGCCGTTGCGTGGAAGAGAGCCAAGAACGGAATAAAGCAGCAGTAGGGGAGTGAGTACGGAGCAGGAGGAGGGGCCACGCGTCCGGCATAATATTGAATTTCGGCGAACCGCACTCGCAGTACATCGTCTCGCCTTGGGGTTGCCGTCGAGAGCGCACGCACCCTGACAGCGACCCGGCGAGCCGATCCTGTGGCAGCGCACCTGTTGACTGCCGCAGGGTGCGGATCCTCTTACCTCGCTGGGCAGACCGGTTTACATAAAGCCGGAATGCGCTCCCCCGCTCACACTTGTTCCCAGCTAATCAGCATAGCGAGTTATGTCTGTTCTTCAGACGCTCGGACGCCGTCGCATCGTTAACAGAGTTGCGGCGGCGCGGTTCCTTGCGTCCCTTTACGACGAACCTGCACCTGTGAACCTGTGAACCTGTGAACATTGTCTCAGTAGATCATCAGTAGGGAAGCCGAGTGAAACCTACTGTACTTCGACGTGAACCAGGCTGCAATTAAAGTCACTAACCTACGTTTCGGGAGAAAGTTTTCCCACGAAATGGAAGGTTGGAAATTTTGTCCTTAATTAATATATTCTGAAACTTAGGTGGACAAGTATCTCTACCAAGCCCGTGCTAGTCTCAACACAGTCACTCTCAATCCCTTTCGCTCACGTCTGCAAGTTTATGGTGTTGTATTTCCTGAAAACGTAATAGCTACAAAAATACGGATTTATTTTGATTGAGAATGCTCGCCAAATATTAAGTCTTTCGGTACCTAATGCAGTCACAGTTTTTAGCCATCGACCTGCTCAATACGCCAAGCGGAATTTATGTTTCTCGTCATAAAATTTACTTAAAAATTCCGAAATTTCTACACGCCCATCGGACGTCACTTTACAACATTTTTGATCTATGAAACACTGCTAGATCCGGCAACTTATTTCCATCGGAACTACTACTACACACGTCCGAACTGTTTCATGGCTAGGTTCCGACTCCTCTTTAGAATACTCTAAGTCTTCTTTACCAGCAGAGAAAGGCGCGCGAAGAATATTGCTTTACCATTGGTCAGTTTACTCAACAGCCAATAGCAAAACAAAATTCTCCCGCGTCAGTCCTCGCTTTGCATCAATAACCAATCGCAAAATAGTAAACCTCACGATTGCCCTTTTTACCGACGTAATTATCTAATAAGCTGAAGTTTTGTTTATACATAAAGTTAGTTACTATTGTTATTTGTACCTGAATTAACTTTCCCTTTACCACAAACTTACTTTACAAATCTATTCTACAAAAATCCCCTTTTTCCACATCTATACTTCTTCGAAATGTTCCCACACTAAATCCCACTACATAACTCGTTAAACAATTGTCTTCATATTAACCTTAAACCACACTCAAGCATCATTCACACTGTTAAAACACATTTATAACATCTTACATATACAAAAAGACATAATCACACTTCATGAAAATACTAGAACAGCTTATGAAAAACATTATATTGCTACAGTGCACTCTAGTGGGCACAATCGAAACTAAATCACAGTCCCCTGTCCAATACTGTCCTCTATCAGCTGATACATAAACTACGTGCGCGTCCAGTCTCGCGTCACCATCTGTCACTATCCAGCTCTGAGACACATCTCCTACTTAACCACCTCCAAGGCAGGATCGGTATACAGCGCTACGCCTCAGAGTGTCAGTGCTAATTTTATGTTTCTTATGGTTGCGTGATAGAAACTATATCATTTGAATTTCCTCTCGGTGAAGACAAGCTTCGCCATATTTGATGGGGTACAGGGGGAATGAAGTCACGATTTTGATACCCCAGCTTCTCAGACAACATCCGGCTACCTAGCAACCACATCAATATATAGTTCCTCTCCAGACTTCTCGAGAAACTGAGGTGGACAAAACGACTCATACTCTCAGTGACTGTCAGTCACTCTTAAGTGGGCGTTAGGGATGTATTTGGAAAGCACCCTGGATAGGGGAAAATGGAGATATCAGTACAGGTGCGTCCCAGCAGAAGTAAGTGGCAAAGGTATTAAGGAATTGAAAAATCTGTCGTTGCAGTAACTAAACAACTATCAACACTACTAATGCTTCAAATGTAACTGAACCCTTAGTAAATGTAGCTTCTGCTTCCAACTCCTAGAAACAAGATTTTATATATACTGTAAGACAAAGACAATAAGACATACCACGACGGAGTAATCCGAATTGGAGGGCAATCGGTAAATTTGGTGTACATGTACAGATAAATAAATCATTACCATTTCAGAAAATTACATCTCCTCTGGCCCCCGTGGAAGCATGTAATGGGCTTGTCATTGGTTGCAGTTAGATGTCCTCCTGATTATGTCCAGTCAAAAATTCTCAGTTGGGGAGGGTTCTTAGTCGCCAAGGGATGGTTTGGCGAGCACGAAGACAAGCGATAGAAACTGTTGCCATGTGTGGGTGGGTATTGTCTTGCTGAAATGTAAACCCACGACAGCTTGCCACAAGGGTAACAAGACAGGGCGTAGAATATGGTTCATGTACCGCTGTGCTGTAAGGGCGCCGCGAATGACAACGAAAGGTGTCCTGCTATCAAATGAAATGGCAGACAGAACAATCAGTCCAACATGTCGGGCCGTATGGCGGGAGGCATTCAGGTTGGTATTCCACCGCCGTCCTGAGCATCTCCATACGCTTCTTTGCTGGTCATCGGGGCTTAGTTCGAAGCGGGACTCATCACTGAAGCCAATTTAGTCCATCGCCAATGAGTTTCCAGGTTTAATGTTTCCAACACCACCGCATATAGGCTTGTTGGTGTACAGAGGTCGATGGTAGTCGGTGCAACGTGCGTCGTGAGCTTAGCTCCCTTACTGTGAGCCACGTGTTAATGGTCCTTGTGCCCTCTGAAAGTCCGGTTGCACTTCGGATCAATGATAATGATGAATACTGGTCTCTGAGAGCCTCTCTAACGATTTCTCGGTCCGCACGTTCTTTCTCTAGGTCAAACGCTCCTTCTTGACGCAGTGTTTGGCCATGATTCACCCAGTCCTGCCATCGTCATCGAATAGTGACATCGTTCCTCTTCAGATGTCGAAAGATTCGTCGATTACTTCAACTGGCGTCTTTGGGCCCAACTACACGTCCGCTCTCAAATGCCGACTGCTGCGTACATTGTTCACGCGCTCCTCTGCAAGGCGTATTTACTGTCCATGTGACAGAGAGAAATGAAATTCGTAAAGACCTCATGGCCTGGTACCGATATGTCCCCAGTTTACTATCCTTGTTAGTGAGTGGTGAAATTGCACTATAGTGTCACACCTTCATCCATAGGCCGCCAAAGTTTACAATTTTTCATTTTCCATCGAAACCTACACGAATATTAATGTGTAACGAATTTGCCTAAGTCCTTCGTGGTGCGTCATTTTGTTTTTCTTTATGTATACTTTCTTCGCGTTGTAAATGCAGCTACCTATAGGTCAACTTACTCCTACAAACGTGCATATAGTGGTCCATGTACATTTTTTGCGTGGAAAGTTTCAGGAAAAACATAGGTCGTCTGCAGTCTACAGCTCTGCAGAAATTTTTCCTTCTTTCCTTTATCAGTACCCAACAATACTGTAATTAATATATCTTCTCTCGGAAAGAACGAAGTTGTGGTCGAATTAAAAACTCCAGAAAGGCCAATTTCCTTGTAAACAGCAAATATACCAGCTGGCATTCGTTCTGTCATTGTCCACAAACAAAGGGTAATGAGAAAAGTCTATACAAACTTCAAAGACGCAGAAATTTTAGAAATACAATCCGTATTTCTCATTATGGGTATTGTGTTTACTGAGCAATATGTACGGCATATTAAAGAACGAATTATCAAACTACAGAACTTCTTGTTAATCTTAAACTCTCACTTCGCTAAATGCTGTGTCTCTGCATGTAACTAGGTGCCCCGTACACAATTATGAGCCATCTGAGGGTCGCCGGCCCGCAAGAGGATGCGTGGGAAGCGGGGGGATGCAGGGGATGCGCGACAAGCAGAGTGGAAGAAACTTACTTGCTGACAGCAATCTGCGGTGTTAGAGGTCTACTTTTACCTAGTACTTGTGAGTGCTCCGTTGGATCGAACTTAGCTGGAAAGCGGTGGCCTACCTTCTCGGTTGGAGTTTGTCAGCTACTCAACTGTTACAAGAAGCGAGCCGGCTGGACTTTATGGTTAGCTGTTATCTCTAACAGGCCGTAATTTCTTCTTAACTGAGGTGTGACCCCCTGCATCCTGGTTACTTTCGGAGCTAGGTGCTATTTTTCGGACCTTCCTCTGATATTCTGTTGTGAACAAAGGTGTTCGTTTGCGTTTTCCTGCCATGCTGTGTCTAGCCTATTTGCCGGACATTGAAACATAGCAGCCTAGTTTTTATACGATTTCAAAGCTACTCTGAGTTGCTAATCTGGATCGCTTATTATGTCATTAGGAAGGACTTGCAATGCGCTTTTCAACAGCATTACGTCAGAAGATTTGCTAATAGTATATCCGTCAATTGGTAGGGACATATAGCGTCGATTCCTCTAGTTGCATGTAGCACTTCACGTACAAACAGTTGTATAACGAAAAAAGCACCGAAAATACATTACTTTATACTGTTACAAATCTGTAACAACTATGTTTGTCATACTGTCAACTTCCTATATTATTGCTTAATGTAACGATATCCGATAGAAGTAATTATTGTAATTCACGAAACGAACCTAGGATTCTAGATTATATACTGGAATTCCACCTACACTAAAAAATAACGTTCTCATATTTGAAGCAGGAAATATTGTATGAGGACTTAATATGATGTAATTTCAGTGAAATTAACAAAAATGCAATCAGCATTGTGTAATTGCGCTTATTTTTCCATGAAAACGACAAATATGTGTTTTACTGGTACCGTATTTAATGTATTTCAATTAAAACCACCGAATAATATTTTCTGTACTTTTGAACAACTTCTGTGATTGTAATCAACGAAGTTACTGTATGTAACAATGTTCCAACCGTCAGCGAATGTACTATAAGACCCGCAAGAAATCGCGCGAGCAGGCCATGACAATGTGAAATTTTGAGCTGCACTGTGTGAAGTAACAGCAAGTCAAGAAATTTAATTAAAAAATTCAAAGTTATAAATGTGAGTACATCTGAACCACTTTCTGACCATTCACGTTGTTGGAGAATCTTAGTGCTCTCTCGCCCGTCATCGCTTGAGAAACTTCCAGGCAGAATCAGGTGCAACGCAGTAACGAAAATAAGTTAAATTCTAGCCAACATTTTTTTAACAATCTGAGTTAGACCCATCCAACCTTAAGAAATTATATTTCGGTACTTTCTTCGAGATCAATATTCGTAATGAGTTTTACTTTGCTCTATTTATTTTTTAGACTTATTATCTACGGCAGGGCGCCTACACGACAATATGGTTCTTGGAGCTGAGATAGTGATTTAATGCAGGTCAAAGTGCTAAAGTGAACTTGTGGGTTTCAGGTGTACTGTTGTAATATCAAGACTAAATGACGATTTTATTTGGGAAGCAAAATTTTGGACTCGACAATGATACATTCTGGAATCAAAAACTTACTAGGACAAAAAATTTGGCTGAGGAGCTGTGTGCTTGAATAGAGATGAGCATCGCGACAACCGAGGTATATCACCAACTACTACTTCATCCTTTTTTCAGCTTCATCAGTTCAGTAGACCGTGTGAAGAACTTTTTGTTTCAGGAATTTTATTTTCTTTTTCTCTGTTTCTTATAATATTTTCATGGTTCGCAACGACAGCGGGTCCTGCACTCAAGAGGTGGAGGAGGAGGTAAATTTGATAGAAGATAATGAGGAGACATTTCAAGATAATGTTAGTGACACACAGTCAGGAGAGGAAGCAGTACCTGAAGATTCAGCCAGTATCTGTTCACTGATTCAACGTTTCAGTTATGAGGAAACAGTAGGCTGTAGCAGCTAGCTTTTTAATATGCGTGAGTGACTCATTGGGGAGAAATTAGACATTAGGACTGGGAAAAAACTTGTAAAACAGACTGAGAAATCACACAAAAATCCTGGATCAACATCGAAAAAATTTGATAGTTTAGATAAAGACTTTAAGTGACTCGATCAGTTACACCTAATGACGCCGGTAAGACTCCGATACGGCGATAGTGTATAGTGTTCTCTGTCGTGTAAGATCTCGGTCAATTTACAAAATGTGGCGGATTTGTTTACCATAACATGTTGCAGAACACTTGTGGATGTCCCACAAATTAAAAAATTTATGATAGTTGACTTTTTTCAGGCCTAGTTATGAAGTCTATTTTGGTAATGCAGTGGAACGCTAGATTAGATAATTCTAATAGAGAAGGCGTGCTAAGAGTCTACAGTTTGGAACCGCGCGACCGCTACGTTCGCTGGTTCGAATCTTGCCTCGGGGACAGATGTGTGTGGTGTCCTTAGGTTAGTTAGGTTTAAGTTGTTCTAAGTTCTAGGGGACTGATGACTTCAGATGTTAAGTCCCATAGTCCTCAGAGCCATTTGAACCATTTTTTTGCTAAGAGTAATATTTTAAAGTTAGCCTCATATAATTATGTTATAGTTTGTTATGGTTCAGGTGGTATTATTTTGTAATATGAGAATGATGACGTTGTTATATACCTAAAAAAATTTGCTACCGAATAAAAATACCTGGTCAATGTAAGAAACAAAGAAATCGAATTAGCCTCCGTGTAAGTAAAAATCTGCTCTCAAAATATTTACAGTTGTGTCAGTGTTTAAAGCTCCCGACTACAGCATTGTGGAAGATGACTGGAGACAACAAATAATGTGGTTTCACCCTCCCTTTAAAATATCATCATGTAGCATTAGGAGAAGGCATAGCAGACAGGAACGATTAATGTTTTCGAAAATAATAACCCAATAATATACGATGAAGCTCCTATCCTGGTGCAGTCACCTATCGTTAGAAGTTCTGCAATCGATGTGTATTAATGTATCGTGTTTAATAATTAAATACGTCGTCTGCAGCGCAACCTGCTGCGGGAATAGTTGGAAGGGATTCAAGCAGGTGCAGCGCCGTTGTCGAGGGAGTCCGATCCCTGTAGTCTTTCCTACTTCCCACAGCTGCTGCTCGTAAAGGTTGCCTGGTCGAGGGTTAGGTGCTTTCATCTATCCTTTACACGTAAAGTTCTGTTGCAAGTTTCATCACTTTCCGAAAGGTTCCATTCATTCCAGACAAGGTATCGATTTTTACAAGTGGATGTGATCTTCATGAACAGATTCATCATGAAATCTACCGAGAGTCGTCAACTTAAAACTGTGGAGAATTATATAAAAAACGTTTGAAAGAAGAGAAAAATGTGTGCACAGACAATGTTCGTCCTGAGTCTGTGAAGCTTGTCAGGTGGTAGTTCTCACCAGATACGTTTTATAGATATATTTTGCGAAGAAGAACACGAGGCTTACAGGATTAGACAAAATTCGGTCAGTTAGCATTTAATTTGGAACAATCTGGCGGATTAAAAGTGGATGCCGGATTGAAACTGGAACCTCGAGCCTTCGCTTCTTGCGGGTAGGTCCTCTATCGCCTGAGCTAACCGAGCTCGACTCATGACTACCCCGCCCCCCCCCCTCCCAACCCCTCTCCGCAACCGCTTTACTTCGTCTGCAGCTCGAAAGGCCCCATGTTCAAGTTCAGGGCCGGCATAAAGTTCTAGTCTTCCAGGACGTTTCAAATCAGTGCAGACTCCACTGCAGGATGAAAATTCGTTTCTTAAGCATTAGCTGAATTTCTTTTCTGTAGAGCGAAACCTTTTACCGTCGATATGCTGTCGTTGTCGCAGGATAAGTTCATCGTGTTCAACATTATTAGACAAGATACTGACGTAGACGGGACTATTATTTGCTCCTGGATTATTGGCACTGTGAGCTGTTCTGCTTTATCATAGGGGTTGGATTTTGATTCACAGTCATAATCGACGCTCACTCAATCATCAAGGCTAAAAAATGAACTTCCGTTCTTTCAGTAGTGACTGTTTGCAATTTTGTCAGCTTACCGAAAGTTTTCCGTACAGAGCCA
This sequence comes from Schistocerca cancellata, assembly GCF_023864275.1. Lineage (NCBI taxonomy): Eukaryota > Metazoa > Arthropoda > Insecta > Orthoptera > Acrididae > Schistocerca > Schistocerca cancellata. Next base: position 981,014,304 of record NC_064626.1, on the reverse strand, counting down.
ACCTAACACTCCACACACTCTTTTGTTTCTACATAAATACCGCTTTTCGCGGCCCTTACACGGTTACTTCCATGCCTAGAAAACTCGCATGCTTTTTTCTCGATGCAGACTTCCACTAAACGAAATTCCTACGTGTACGATGGCATGCTGAAAAGTAATGCCTCCGAGTTATTTACGTGAAAACTCTTCACGGTTTTTAAATCAAAGAAATATTCTATATGTTTCTACTTCGTGTCTACATATTTATATCTCAACATGATCACCCCGGCAACGAACACCTTTCTGTCAACGAGAGACCGTCGCTGTAGAACGTTATCAAAGTGAAGTCCTATAAGGTTTACTTCAGATTTGGAAACAGATGAAAATCAGATTGGACCACGTCGGGACAATATGGAGGATGATCGATGACAGTGGACCAAGGCGTCGGATGTTGGCAGATGTCGCAGAGCTAGTGTGTGGCCTCGCAATGTCACGCTGATGGAGTGGCTGCTCCATATGTGGACGAAGTCTTCGAATTCGAAACACGATTACAGCACGCTGTTTCTCATAGTTATGTTACATGCAGCAATGTTACACGTTACAACTCAGAACATCTAGCGGGAGAGGGCTGCTAATATGCTGACATGAAGAATAACATCGTTTGTTTTATTTAAAATTCGGAGACTTACTTTTAAACACGCCCTCCTTATTTGTAACTCTCCTAAAGACTCTAAAATAACATTATTTTTTGTTAGTGTATATCAATTTTACCAGTTTAAATAAGTCATGAATTACCCCATGTAAGTGTGGACTGTAATATTACCTCTCCCTGTGAGGTCGAAGGGCGTGCTCAGTCGTCATGTTTATGGTGGAGATGATGGGAGAAACACACAGTTTTGCTAAGTGGCATAATTAATTTTATCGATGGAACCAGGTGTACATATTATAGTCAAAACCTCATGAAACAGAAGGAGTAGTCAGCCTCACTGTGAACTGTGATTAATTGTCAGTCAGTCCTAACTTTTACAATACTGATTTTAGGTCTGTTAGTATCAAAACGCATTTAGAGAATCTCTTGATTCGACTGCACCGACTTTGCTCTCCTTAACCTTACTGTTAGTTCCTTGCACCACCTTGGGATTTCGAAACAGTCTACAGAAATTCGAGAGTCAATTACAGAGAAATAAAAATTTTGGCGTGATGAAAATTGTGCAGGTGACTTCCTCCAAACGAAATACAGTCTAAGAAAGTTCTTGGCAAATTAAATCAATGTGCCGGATCTCGATTCGAGCATGGGACCTTTCCCTTTGGCGTTCAACTGATCAACCGACAGAGCTAACCAAGTGCGGCTCAAGGTACCTCCTCAGAGCAGTACCTCAGCGCGTACCTTCCTAACTTCATAGAAGGTCTACTGCGAAATTAACAGGACCGGCACTCCTGGAAGGAAGGATACTGCGGAGACATGGTATATCCGCCCCCCTCCCCCCCCTCCCTAGCCAGGACTTCTTATTACCATTTACCGCGTTCAACTTCTTGTAATTTGTTAAGTTCAACCAGCGGTAATTTTTCTTACCTGGTGGCCGCTAACGCTCCAGTTACCTGCCCTGAGGTTTAGTGTATATAACGGCAGTGTGTGTTTCCTCACCTTGCTGCTGCTGTCCAGTGAGGCATGTAGTTTTGACAACTTTGTTGATTGTAGGTTGATTGGCGATTCTTCTACTCTGGTGGCAGTGATTCCTTTCTCGTTCCGGGCGCTCTGAGCACAGTATTCTGCGGGCGGAGTCCAGACCGCCAGTTCCGGCTTTAGCGTATTTTTACATCTTTGCATTTGGTTTATTGAGTGTCAGGTAGCCAGAGCAAGATTATCATTAGTCATTCGTTAGATTGCCACTAGTCTGAGTTACCATCTTGTGAAGTGAATGCACCTCTTGGCTGCCTATCTCATTGCTCACGAAAGCCTTTTTTGCCGGACCTACTCTGAGGTCGATTCCTGATGCAGCGTCTGTGACTGGCCCTTGATTTTTTGTCATTGTATTTACTGTTTTATTGTATGTTATAAATTTTCTTATATAATTGCCATTCTTGGCGTTACAGCAGATTTAAATGATCGTGCTACCAAATTTACCATCATTTTGTCTCAGCTGTTTGGTGATCAGTTATCTGTCTTTGTAAATTAATCTTTCTATTGTGTTGCTGTTTTACAGCATGTTTGTTAAATTTATTATTATTGCCGTTCTTGGCGTTAAAGGCCTTGAGCCGTGACTATTGTTACTTGCCTTAAAATTCTAATCGGGATCACATTGGTTTGTTTTAAAAACATTGCTTGCTGTGTCTGTATTTTATGCTCGTTTGGTAAATTGTAACGTACTGAAAGCAGTATTAATTACACAGTTGTTTATTCCTTCATTAATAACGTGTGATATCTTTATTTATTGCTGAGTATGGAATTAACGTTTTAAAATAAATGTGTGTAATTGCAAAAGGGAACCAGTAATAACTGATTACGATCTCGTCCACAATCGTAACCAAATCCTGCCTTCCTTGACTATCAGGTCACAAAGGGTATATGAGCTTTAATAGTAGAAAAAGGTTTTGAGCTTCTGTATTAAAACTCAACCTTCGTGTAAAATGTGTAAAGTAGTTTCGGAAGAGCACCTTACCGCTTCCTCCCCTCTTCTACCACTACACAATCAAAAAGTGGGGTGATGCCGTGGAGGGGAAAAGGGGGAAAGTGTTAAAGCGCAAAGCCTATGTCCGTTCCGGGCGCTGGCCCCACTAGTTACGCCACTGGTTCCAATCTCAAACCTCTGTCCCCTGAGTGAAACAACAAAGCATCATAATCCTTAACATCTGCCGAGCTCTTTTAAAAATTGAGTCTCGTTGCTTAGCAACGCTGCGGTTACAGAACGACTGACTAACCGGAACTTTCAGTTTTCCAAACTTCTTTTCTCTTAACTGCATTCTTTCATTTGATGTTGTCAAAGTGTAGGAGGTCTCGGTACTATTACCAGCATCATAAATTTAGAATTCTTAGTTTTGTTTATGTCGTGGACATAAACACTTAGGACAGGAGCACGCGAAATCTATTTCAACTAACATTTATTTTCATAAAAATCCTGGCTGGATATTTACTGGTAAAAAATCTTATGCTAAATGGGCTGCCTTGTGAGGCTGTGAGGGGAGCCAGACGCTGATGGAGTCCGCGTGGCAAACTAACGACCGTCAGCCCATTACACCGCCAAGAAGGATAATACGATAGACAAACAGTTTAAATACGATAACACACAGAAAAAGGTTGTTACATCCATAGGCAGATAGCACAGACGTGTTCCACTATTTGATTAAATGAGGATTAAGGCGACGGAAAACCAAAATAAATAACGTAAACTGGTCAAATCACTAAACAGTTCACACCGCAGGGTATCCGTTAGGAAAGAGAGAATAGATGGAAGTCGGTCGTTTCATACATCGCAGAACTGCTCTTTGCACACTGTTTCTTACGATCACAGATGTTCAGTCACAAGTCGCCTCTGTCTGCTAGGACAAGATATCGTCACCACAAGCAAGAAATCACAGGTGTCTCTCAGCGTGAGATAAGAGCTTTGACCGGATGCAGTAAGTGAGAATGCGACACAGCAACATTTCATTCTGTTTCTGCCACATTTCCGGGAGAAAGGCTGACTTCTTCCACAATCATCTTATGGGGCAGAGCAGTGTAGTACAGCGAGTAGCCTTGTAGACACCTTGTCTATTACGTATATGATCTGACAACAATTGTATTAACTGCATTTTAAGTGTATTTCTCACAAGAGAATAATAATGGGCGCATTTACCCGTAAGCGTTGGAACTTTGGTAAGTTCGCAGAGTGCCAAACGCCTTGCATTTGCATTGAGTTAATTGGGAATTATGTTGTATCGTATTAGTGACTTTTTGTGTGCAGATTTCATATGAGGTATATCGTGTATTTTTTGACATTTTGTTTGATGGAAAACACGTGCTGATCTGAATCAGTCTCCCGATTAAGGTTTCGTAAAGTCAAGTGATTTACGAGCAGCCTTTTATACTCACTTTTTTTAAATTTTCGTGAGATTGTAATATTATTTCTTTGTAAAACTTATCTGTAATTTCGGATATTTTGTTAAGTGTTCCTATTCGATAATTATGCATTTTCACCCCAGCAACAACTGTGTAGTTTGTCTATTGAAATATATACCTGATACATTCGTTGCATTCAGGTCTCGTGGATTCATTATCATTCACGGTATTACCAGTTTCAACCTCGTGTGTTCGCATATATGTTGGATTTTTTGCACCTTCACAGGGTGGTCTGCTCTTGCTTATGCTTGAACTTGTGCTCAAGATTACATTGCACACTCATTTCATGTGAAACTGTTATATGATAAGCGATTTTCAGGAAAGAAGGTAAGTCATCGCTGCTGTTGCTACTCCGAGAGCTTCGAGTGATTAGAGTGTGTGACTGCACAACACTGCGTACATCATACACGTAAAATATTGTAGGGTATTAGACAAAGTAGGATACACTTAGCTAAGACATTCAGCCAACCACTAATCGGATCTAGGTGACTAATAATTTCATGCACGTGTTCAATTTTGAAATGTGTGTCTATGGAAGAATCTCGTCCCCCACCCTTAATGTTGCGTTTTGAGAGCGCTCACTTCCTTCTGTCGTTACTAAAAAGGTTAGATCACGTTATCAATAGGTAAAATTAAATTTCTGCGGGTAGATTTCACCACGTGAAATATATTCATTACTTGACAAGTAGACTCTCAATGTCACACAGTACGCTCTAAGACAGAAAGATGGCTGGCCGCTGTGGCCGAGAAGTTCTAGGCGATTCAGGCCGGAACCGCGCTGCTGCTGCGGTCGCAGGTTATTTAAGGTAAACTAGTTCGAGTCATGAGGATGCAGAAGGCAATGGAAACCACTGAATTAAAGACACGTAACGTGTATCCACAGGACATGGGGCCTGTAATTGAAGAAGTGTCATGATGATCTCTCCATTGGCAAAAGATTCCGGAATAGTCCCCCATTCGGATCTCCGGGAGGGGACAGCCAAGGGGGAGTTTACCATGAGAGAAAGATTAAATAATCTACGAAAGGATAACGTTCTACGAGTCGGGGCGTGGAATGTCAGAAGCTTGAACGTGGTAGGGAAACTAGAAAATCTGAAAAGGGCTCAATCTAGATATAGTAGGGATCAGTGAAGTGAAGTGGAAGGAAGACAAGGATTTCTGGTCAGATGAGTATCGGGTAATATCAACAGCAGCGGAAAATGGTATAACAGGTGTAGGATTCGTTATGAGTAGGAAGGTAGGGCAGAGGGTGTGTTACTGTGAACAGTTCAGTGACCGGGTTGTTCTAACCAGAATCGACAGCAGACCAACACCGACAACGATAGTTCAGGTATACATGCCGACGTCGCAAGCTGAAGATGAACAGATAGAGAAACTGTATGAGGGTATTGAAAGGGTAATGCAGTATGTAAAGGGGGACGAAAATCTAATAGTCATGGGCGACTGGAATGCAGTTGTAGGGGAAGGAGTAGAAGGAAAGGTTACAGGAGAATATGGGCTTGGGACAAGGAATGAAAGAGGAGAAAGATTAATTGAGTTCTGTAACAAGTTTCAGCTAGTAATAGCGAATACCCCGTTCAAGAATCACAAGAGGAGGAGGTATACTTGGAAAAGGCCGGGAGATACGGGAAGATTTCAATTAGATTACATCATGGTCAGACAGAGATTCCGAAATCAGATACTGGATTGTAAGGCGTACCCAGGAGCAGATATAGACTCAGACCACAATATAGTAGAGATGAAGAGTATGCTGAAGTTCAAGACATTAGTCAGGAAGAATCAATACGCAAAGAAGTGGGATACGGAAGTACTAAGGAATGACGAGATACGTTTGAAGTTCTCTAACGCTATAGATACAGCAATAAGGAATAGCGCAGTAGGCAGTACAGTTGAAGAGGAATGGACATCTCTAAAAAGGGACATCACAGAAGTTGGGAAGGAAAACATAGGTACAAAGAAGGTAGCTGCGAAGGAACCATTGGTAACAGAAGAAATCCTTCAGTTGATTGATGAAAGTAGGAAGTACAAATATGTTCCGGGAAAATCAGGAATACAGAAATACAAGGCGCTGAGGAATGATATAAATAGGAAGTGCAGGGAAGCTAAGACGAAATGGCTGCAGGAAAAATGTGAAGACATCGAAAAAGATATGATTGTCGGAAGGACAGACTCAGAATACAGGAAAGTCAAAACAACCTTTGGTGACATTAAAAGCAACGGTGGTAACATTAAGAGTGCAACGGGAATTCCACTGTTAAATGCAGAGGAGAGAACAGACAGATGGAAAGAATACATTGAAATCCTCTATGAAGGTGAAGATTTGTGTGATGTGATAGAAGAAGAAACAGGAGTCGATTTAGAAGAGACAGGGGATCCAGTATTAGAATCGGAATTTAAAAGAGCTTTGGAGGACTTACGGTCAAATAAGGCAGAAGGGATAGATAACATTCCATCAGAATTTCTAAAATCATTGGGGGAAGTGGCAACAAAACGACTATTCACGTTGATGTGTAGAATATATGAGTCTGGCGATATACCATCTGACTTTCGGGAAAGCATCATCCACACAATTCCGAAGACGCCAAGAGCTGATAAGTGCGAGAATTATCGCACGATCAGCTTAACAGCTCATGCATCGAAGCTGCTTACAAGAATAATACACAGAAGAATGGAATAGAAAATTGAGAATGCGCTAGGTGACGATCAGTTTGGCTTTAGGAAAAGTAAAGTGACGAGAGAGGCAATTCTGACGTTACGGCTAATAATGGAAGCAAGGCTAAAGAAAAATCAAGACACTTTTATAGGATTTGTCGACCTGGAAAAAGCGTTCGACAATATAAAATGGTGCAAGCTGTTCGAGATTCTGAAAAAAGTAGGGGATGAGCTATAGGGAGAGACGGGTCATGTACAATATGTACAACAACCAAGAGGGAATAATAAGAGTGGACGATCAAGAACAAAGTGCTCGTATTAAGAAGGGCGTAAGACAAGGCTGTAGCCTTTCGCCCCTACTCTTCAATCTGTACATCGGGGAAACAATGATGGAAATAAAAGAAATGTTCAGGAGTGGAATTAAAATACAAGGTGAAAGGATATCAACGATACGATTCGCTGATGACATTGCTATCCTGAGTGAAAGTGAAGAAGAATTAAATGATCTGCTGAACGGAATGAACAGTCTAATGAGTACATAGTATGGTTTGAGAGTAAATCGGAGGAAGACGAAGGTAATGAGAAGTAGTAGAAATGAGAACAGCGAGAAACTTAACATCAGGATTGATGGTCACGAAGTCAATGAAGTTAAGGAATTCTGCTACCTAGGCAGTAAAATAACCAATGACGGACGGAGCAAGGAGGACATCAAAAGCAGACTCGCTATGGCAAAAAAGGCATTTCTGGCCAAGAGAAGTCTACTAATATCAGATACCGGCCTTAATTTGAGGAAGAAATTTCTGAGGATGTACGTCTGGAGTACAGCATTGTGTTGTTGTGGTCTTCAGTCCTGAGACTGGTTTGATGCAGCTCTCCATGCTACTCTATCCTGTGCAAGCTTCTTCATCTCCCAGTACCTACTGCAACCTACATCCTTCTGAATCTGCTTAGTGTATTCATCTCTTGGTCTCCCTCTACGATTTTTACCCTCCACGCTGCCCTCCAATGCTAAATTTGTGATCCCTCGATGCCTCAGAACATGTCCTACCAACCGATCCCTTCTTCTAGTCAAGTTGTGCCACAAACTTCTCTTCTCCCCAATCCTATTCAATACCTCCTCATTAGTTACGTGATCTACCCACCTTATCTTCAGCATTCTTCTGTAGCACCACATTTCGAAAGCTTCTATTCTCTTCTTGTCCAAACTAGTTATCGTCCATGTCTCACTTCCATACATGGCTACACTCCATACAAATACTTTCAGAAACGACTTCCTGACACTTAAATCTATACTCGATGTTAACAAATTTCTCTTCTTGAGAAACGCTTTCCTTGCCATTGCCAGTCTACATTTTATATCCTCTCTACTTCGACCATCATCGGTTATTTTACTCCCTAAATAGCAAAACTCCTTTACTACTTTAAGTGTCTCATTTCCTAATCTAATTCCCTCAGCATCACCCGACTTAATTTGACTACATTCCATTATCCTCGTTTTGCTTTTGTTGATGTTCATCTTATATCCTCCTTTCAAGACACTGTCCATTCCGTTCAACTGCTCTTCCAAGTCCTTTGCTGTCTCTGACAGAATTACAATGTCATCGGCGAACCTCAAAGTTTTTACTTCTTCTCCATGAATTTTAATACCTACTCCGAATTTTTCTTTTGTTTCCTTTACTGCTTGCTCAATATACAGATTGAATAACATCGGGGAGAGGCTACAACCCTGTCTCACTCCTTTCCCAACCACTGCTTCCCTTTCATGCCCCTCGACTCTTATAACTGCCATCTGGTTTCTGTACAAATTGTAAATAGCCTTTCGCTCCCTGTATTTTACCCCTGCCACCTTCAGAATTTGAAAGAGAGTATTCCAGTCAACATTGTCAAAAGCTTTCTCTACGTCTACAAATGCTAGAAACGTAGGTTTGCCTTTTCTTAATCTTTCTTCCAAGATAAGTCGTAAGGTCAGTATTGCCTCACGTGTTCCAACATTTCTACGGAATCCAAACTGATCTTCCCCGAGGTCGGCTTCTACCAGTTTTTCCATTCGTCTGTAAAGAATTCGCGTTAGTATTTTGCAGCTGTGACTTATTAAACTGATAGTTCGGTAACTTTCACATCTGTCAACACCTGCTTTCTTTGGGATTGGAATTATTATATTCTTCTTAAAGTCTGAGGGTATTTCGCCTGTCTCATACATCGTGCTCACCAGATGGTAGAGTTTTGTCATGACTGGCTCTCCTGAGGCCATCAGTAGTTCTAATGGAATGTTGTCTACTCCCGGGGCCTTGTTTTGATTGAGGTCTTTCAGTGCTCTGTCAAACTCTTCACGCAGTATCTTATCTCCCATTTCATCTTCATCTACATCCTCTTCCATTTCCATAATATTGTCCTCAAGTACATCGCCCTTGTATAAACCCTCTATATACTCCTTCCACCTTTCTGCTTTCCCTTCTTTGCTTAGAACTGGGTTGCCGTCTGAGCTCTTGATATTCATACAAGTGGTTCTCTTCTCACCAAAGGTCACTTTAATTTTCCTGTAGGCAGTATCTATCTTACCCCTAGCGAGACAAGTCTCTACATCCTTACATTTGTCCTCTAGCCATCCCTGCTTAGCCATTTTGCACTTCCTGTCGATTTCATTTTTGAGACGTTTATATTCCTTTTTGCCTGCTTCATTTACTGCATTTTTATGCTTTCTCCTTTCATCAATTAAATTCAATATTTCTTCTGTTACCCAAGGATTTCTATTAGCCCGCGTCTTTTTACCTACTTGATCGTCTGCTGCCTTCACCACTTCATCCCTCAGAGCTACCCATTCTTCTTCTACTGTATTTCTTTCCCCCATTCCTGTCAATTGTTCCCTAATGCTCTCCCTGAAACTCTCTACAACCTCTGGTTCTTTCAGTTTATCCAGGTCCCATCTCCTTAAATTCCCACCTTTTTGCAGTTTCTTCAGTTTCAATCTGCAGTTCATAACCAATAGATTGTGGTCAGAATCTACATCTGCCCCAGGAAATGTCTTACAATTTAATACCTGGTTCCTAAATCTCTGTCTTACCATTATATAATCTATCTGAAACCTGTCGGTATCTCCAGGCTTCTTCCATGTATACAGCCTCCTTTCATGATTCTTGAACCAAGTGTTAGGTAGTGAAACATGGACTGTGGGAAAACCGGAACAGAAGAGAATCGAAGCATTTGAGATGTGGTGCTATAGACGAATGTTGAAAATTAGGTGGACAGATAAGGTAAGGAATGAGGAGGTTCTACGCAGAATCGGAGAGGAAAGGAATATGTGGAAAACACTGATAAGGAGAAGGGACAGGATGATAGGACATCTACTAAAACATGAGGGAATGACTTCCATGGTACTAGAGGGAGCTGTAGAGGGCAAAAACTGTAGAGAAAGACAGAGATTGGAATACGTCAAGCAAATAATTGAGGACGTAGGTTGCAAGTGCTACTCTGAGATGAAGAGGTTAGCACAGGAAAGGAATTCGTGGCGGGCCGCATCAAACCAGTCAGTAGACTGATGACCAAAAGAAAGAAAGTTCTAAGTGTAGGGGACTGATGATCTAAGATGTTAAGTCCCATAGTGCTTAGAGCCATTTGATCCATTTTTGAACAGAAAGGTGAAGCACCACGAAGAAGTAATTCGAATGGGACGGACGCACATCTACAGGCAAACAAATGATTACAATGTCAGAAAAATAGTGTGATTTGCTCAAGAGAAAAGGGTCCACAAACTGAGCAGGTCAATAACGCACTGGTCTACCCCTGGCCCTCATGCAGCCGTGATTTGGCTTGTCACTAACTGACAGAGTTGTTGGAAGTCCTCCTGAGGGAGATCGTGCCAAATGCTGTCCAATTCGCGGGTTAGACCGTCAAAATCCCGTGCGGGTTGGTGGGCCCTGCTTCTAATGCTCCAAACGGTCTCAATTGTGAAGAGTTCCAGCGACCTTGCTGGCCAAAGGCACGTTTTCCAAGCACGAAGACAAGCAGCAGAAACTCTCGCCGTATGCCGGCGGGCATTATCTTGGTGAAATGGAAGGCCACGAAGGTACGCTATCACAGGCAACAAAACAGTGTGTAAGATATCGTCGGAGCACTGCTGTGCTGTAAGGGTGCCGCCCATGACAGTCAAAGGAGTCCTCCTATGAAATGAAATGGGGCCCCGGACCATCGCTCTTGGTTGTGGGGCCGTAAGGCGGGCGACAGTCAGGTTGGTACCCCAGCATTCTCTGGAGCACATCCAGAAATGTGTTCACTAGTCATTGGAACTTAGTTCGAAACGCAACTCATCACTGAAGACATATCTTCTCTGGACAGTGAGATTCCAGGCCGAAGATGTGTCTGGAGATGCCGCGGACAGCGGTGGGATACCAACCTGTCATCCACATGCAGCCCGACAACCAGGAGTGATGGACTGGCGTGCCATACCATTTCGTAGCAGGACACCTTGTCAACTAGGCACAATGACAGCACAGCTGTAGGTCGACGCTGTTCTACGTCCCGTTCTGTTGCCCTTCATAGCAGGCCACCGTGGGTTTACATTTCAGCAGGATAATACCATGGCGAAAGTTTGTACTGTTACCTTCTTCCTTAACAGACCCTGCGGTGAACAACATGGTCGCCGGATCTTTTCCCAAATGAGAATGTTTGGAGGATCATGGGCAGATTCCTCCAAGCAGCTCGGAATTTTGACAATCTAACGCCTCAGTTAGGCAAAATTTAGCATATCTCTCAGAAGGACATCCAGCGGCTCTAACAGACAATGCTAAGCTGAATTACTGCTTGCACAAGGGCGAGAGGGGAGCCAACACTTTATTGACTTCCTCAATTTGCTCAGCGTCTTGTCTTGAATAAATCACCCTATTTTTCTAAAACTATAAATGTAACCCACATCTACGTATTTCCGTCCTATTCGGATACCTCCTTAATGGTTCGTCGTTTTTTTCTTATCTTAGATAGGAGATGGGCGACCTACAAAGTCCATTCAGAGACAATATGATACTAAGTGGCGAGTTGGTGAGTGTCAAATGATTTGTATGGATCCTATAAGATTGTGAAACATTTCTTCCTTCATTGCTCCATGTATGACAAAATAGAACTGTAACACCCCAACTGTTGCTTGTCCGATTTTTTTGTTTTTAGTTTTTTGCGTGTGTTCGCCCCCGACAAACAAACAAAAAATGGTTCAAATGGTTCTGAGCACTACGCGTCTTAACTTCTGAGGTCATCAGTCGCCTAGAACTTAGAACTAATTAAACCTAACTAACCTAAGGACATCACACACATCCATGCCCGAGGCAGGATTAGAACCTACGACCGTAGCGGTCGCTCGGCTCCAGACTGCAGCGCCCAGAACCGCACGGCCACACCGGCCGGCCCTGACAAACAACTTACAGAGAAATTGAGAATGGAACCATACGCAAAAATGGATAACACTAGATTTAAATGTGGCCCTGTCAGCCCTAATTAATCTGCGGTGGTAGTGTTGACGATAAATCACGCCTATTTTTACTTCCAAACATGAACACTTAGGGTGTTAAATGAAATCAAACACATACACAAAAATAAAATCAAGCAAAAGAGTGAATTCAGGATAAACTACTGGAAGTAAAGGCTTTACTGAATCACAATAATTTTATTATAACCTTCAGATCAACGCTGAATAAATACAATGAACAATTTATAAATTATCCTCCTAATTGGCGTTGGCAATAACTGTGTAAAATCGGTCCAAAACGCGATCTCTTATAACACATACACGAAGAACCATTACACACCAAATTACCATGAAACCTCTGTAGAAACTGCAATTGCAATTGATCCAACTATTTAACGTTACTCCTAACACAGGCTAGAGCGGGAGCGATCTCACCGTAATATTCCTGTAGTAGCGGCGGTCTCCGATGGCGACTGCGCGGCCGTGCGGTCGGCGTGTGGCGTCTCAAAAATGGCTCGGAGCACTATGGGACTTAACATCTGTGGTCATCAGTCCCCTAGAACTTAGAACTACTTAAACCTAACTAACCTAAGGACATCACACACATCCATGCCCGAGGCAGGATTCGAACCTGCGACCGGAGCGGTCACGCGGTTCCAGACTGAAGCGCCTAGACCGCACGGCCACACCGGCCGGCTGTGGCGTCTCAGAAAGTACAGTCTTACAGTAGTCGAACACCAGACTGCTGTCCGTAAACTTCTCTAATTGCGACAGTGTTTCCGTCAGCAATGCGCTGGCGCAGCTAACGTCCTCTCAGAACGTGAGACCAAGAGGGGAGACGAATTGGCTAACGTCCTCTCAGTACGAGAGCCCAGAACGAAAGACCACAACCGAGAGTCTGGCAAAATATCTCTTCACCTTTGTTTTCTCACCGCAACTTTTACCGAGCAAATCACATCACTAGAAGCTGTCAAAATACCCGGTTTGCCAGTGCTGACCAATGTACGGCCTGGGAATAGAACTCTTTTCCACAATTCTTTTACGTCTACAAAATTCCACAATTCGCCCTCGCCAGCTGGGGAGAACCACAGCTGTGGGCAATAACATGTTTACTGGAAGTTTTCTCCCAAGAGGCCACTTGAGATTCCCCGTCGTAGCGAACACAGATTCTTGCATTGAAAGTTTGTTATTCGCAACTCCTAGCCTGCCCCACTTAAGTTACTCCAAATTAGTGGGACATAGGCGAGAGTACGCACAGGAAAGCCCATCCAGCTATCCACTGCTCTGATTTGGTAAACACTTGAACACCAGCAGCCGCGTATCCCTCAGAGGTTGGTGGCCGCTGTGGCCTCTCTAAACGGATTACAGAAATCCCCCAGTTCACCATTCATACCGTAAGGCTGTGCCCTTCGGCGGCTAGGCGGGGATGTAGCCGAGCTCTGTCTCGCATACTGCCTTTCCGCAAAATCTTATAATTACAAAATCGCGGAATTGTCGCGTGCCGATGCGTTTCCACATAGATTTCCTACACCGTAATTTAGAGTATTACTCCAACAAAACCTAAAGTGTCACCTTAAATGGACTCATGTAAGGTGAAGAGGCCGTTGCCACCTTACAAAACTATTGGTGAGACGAACTCTTGAACGGATATTCCTGCTCACAGGTCTGAAGTCCCGTCGAAGAAACACTTTGTGACACATAACGAAGGAGCACTGTGCGAGCCTTCTTTCTGGTATCATGAATTTATTGGCAGATCTGGGCCCCAAGTTTTCTTCTGCATCAGATAAAGAAGCTAGTATTCATCATTTGGGCTTACGACTCTTTTATGTGGGTATAAATATATCCAGTAAATAAAGAAGCTGAACCCGTGCAGTAGATACTGCTGCTCTTCCAACACTCTCTACGGGGCGCGTGTGTCATTATGGCGTCATCTCCACAGAGCTGACGTCCGGCTGCTGCACCGAGGCGGCGCCAGACGGGACGGCGTGTCACAGGGAGCGGCCCGCCTGTCAGAGCGGCTCTGCCGGCGCCGAGGGTGTGTCAGCGCCGGCCCGCACAAAAGCGGCCGCCTCCGGCTCAGCGCTCCATTCGGACGCCGCGAGCGGCCTAATCCGGATATACTCGCGCGAGCGGCCGGACAGTGCCGGCGCGCCGCCATTGGCTGCGAGTGGCGCGCCCACGCTCCACCGCACGAGTGCACCCGGCCCCTTATACGGTCACTTATCTCGCCGTTGCCATGCGTGGGTGGTCCGAGTGCCGTGGCAGGTCATCATGCACGCACCGCTGAGCGGCTGTCGGCGATCTTTTGTGCTTGTGTGACAGCCGATTGTGGGGGTGAAATGTGGCCCAAGGCGCACTCCGCAAATGCACGTGCATACTCTTCTGCTCGCTTCTGCCAGCCCTAGTAATACAACGGTAGTAACTATGGACTCGTAATTGCTTAGTCTCCGGTTATCCTATGCACTGAACTGAATTTCTTTGTCTGTAAAGCGGGTGCAATTGACGACACTGCAGTTGTAGATACAGAAGTTATTAGGCGGTAAGTGACAGAACCTCAGTAGTATACATATGGGCGTCCTGACGCACTTTGTTTACATTGGTGTCGTCACACGACCGAGGCTATTCGCCTATTGACTTCATCAGCCTTATCAATAACATCATCCTTGTCAGTGGGGCCGCGCGGGATTAGCCGAGCGGTCTTGGGCGCTGCAGTCATGGACTGTGTGGCTGGTCCTGGCGGAGGTTCGAGTCCCCCCCCCCCCCCCGGGCATGGGTGTGTGTGTTTGTCCTTAGGATAATTAAGGTTAAGTAGTTTGTAAGCTTAGGGACTGATAAGATTTCACACACATTTGAACACTTTTTGTCAGTGGGAAGCCATGTACACTGCGCTCTCCCCACACCCCACCTTACGTCCAGCCAATTACAGCTCTGAAAATGTCTAAGATGGTGAAAACAGACGACTCCCCCCCCCCCCTCACCTCCACCACCCTCACCACCTCCATATCTCCAACCAATCATAGCACAACAAGACTGTGGAAAGAGACCCCTCATCTCTATCTACTCAGTACATTGTATTAAAATAATGTCAAATTAATTACACTCCTGGAAATGGAAAAAAGAACACATTGACACCGGTGTGTCAGACCCACCATACTTGCTCCGGACACTGCGAGAGGGCTGTACAAGCAATGATCACACGCACGGCACAGCGGACACACCAGGAACCGCGGTGTTGGCCGTCGAATGGCGCTAGCTGCGCAGCATTTGTGCACCGCCGCCGTCAGTGTCAGCCAGTTTGCCGTGGCATACGGAGCTCCATCGCAGTCTTTAACACTGGTAGCATGCCGCGACAGCGTGGACGTGAACCGTATGTGCAGTTGACGGACTTTGAGCGAGGGCGTATAGTGGGCATGCGGGAGGCCGGGTGGACGTACCGCCGAATTGCTCAACACGTGGGGCGTGAGGTCTCCACAGTACATCGATGTTGTCGCCAGTGGTCGGCGGAAGGTGCACGTGCCCGTCGACCTGGGACCGGACCGCAGCGACGCACGGATGCACGCCAAGACCGTAGGATCCTACGCAGTGCCGTAGGGGACCGCACCGCCACTTCCCAGAAAATTAGGGACACTGTTGCTCCTGGGGTATCGGCGAGGACCATTCGCAACCGTCTCCATGAAGCTGGGCTACGGTCCCGCACACCGTTAGGCCGTCTTCCGCTCACGCCCCAACATCGTGCAGCCCGCCTCCAGTGGTGTCGCGACAGGCGTGAATGGAGGGACGAATGGAGACGTGTCGTCTTCAGCGATGAGAGTCGCTTCTGCCTTGGTGCCAATGATGGTCGTATGCGCGTTTGGCGCCGTGCAGGTGAGCGCCACAATCAGGACTGCATACGACCGAGGCACACAGGGCCAACACCCGGCATCATGGTGTGGGGAGCGATCTCCTACACTGGCCGTACACCACTGGTGATCGTCCAGGGGACACTGAATAGTGCACGGTACATCCAAACCGTCATCGAACCCATCGTTCTACCATTCCTAGACCGGCAAGGGAACTTGCTGTTCCAACAGGACAATGCACGTCCGCATGTATCCCGTGCCACCCAACGTGCTCTAGAAGGTGTAAGTCAACTACCCTGGCCAGCAAGATCTCCGGATCTGTCCCCCATTGAGCATGTTTGGGACTGGATGAAGCGTCGTCTCACGCGGTCTGCACGTCCAGCACGAACGCTGGTCCAACTGAGGCGCCAGGTGGAAATGGCATGGCAAGCCGTTCCACAGGACTACATCCAGCATCTCTACGATCGTCTCCATGGGAGAATAGCAGCCTGCATTGCTGCGAAAGGTGGATATACACTGTACTAGTGCCGACATTGTGCATGCTCTGTTGCCTGTGTCTATGTGCCTGTGGTTCTGTCAGTGTGATCATGTGATGTATCTGACCCCAGGAATGTGTCAATAAAGTTTCCCCTTTCTGGGACAATGAATTCACGGTGTTCTTATTTCAATATCCAGGAGTGTATTTATGATGTATAAATCAAGTCACGCCCGCCTTTCTGTCTCCAGAAAATCGTAGCGCAGTGTTAAAAATCCAATACGATGGAAATATTGAACTGAATGAAAGGACAAAACCGTGACTTCCTCATATGGAAACAAACACTTATTTTCTCCTCCTTCTTAATCTTCCAACCAACCCAAGATATAGTATCTATATAATGTGCCAGATATGCAGTAAAAATTATGTAACTTCTACCTGAAAGTCAAGGGTATGCATAATTTCATTGAAAGCCAAACGTATTCAACTTGAAAGTCTCATTATTTTCTTGAAAATTAATGAAACGAGATCAAGGTCACAGATTGAGATACGCATTGTATCACACATACAAGATATCATTTTATTTAATATGTCCAATTCAGTACTCCTTACAAACATGTGTGATCTGTCTTTCTCTCTCCCTCTTTCTCTCGTACAAAGTAATTCATGAATTCAAAACCAAGGCATTTTATGAAAGTATTATTTCGTTTCCTCTGGGAGAGTTTTTCAGCTTGATATTTAAATGGATATCTGATTCTTGCTAGTTCTGTGATGCAGGAACCTCCAGCTACAGGTCGTGGCATGTAATCGTGTGGCAGATACATTCTTGGATTAGTCTCCTGAGTTGCAGGAATTTCGAATATTTCATTAGAGCAGTTGGGGGTGTAGCATTTCTCGAAAACTGCTATGTGTTTACTAATTCTAGCAAAATCACTGACTCTGAATGTACCTTTTAGTGAATATGTCGCCTTGATCTTGTTACACACAACAGTCAAAAGGCTCTTATCTTTCACAGCATTGACGGGCTCCATACTTATTGTTCAATGTTTTATGTGAGTTTACTGACTTACACGGTCTCATACACTATCAGTCCATCTGAAAGAATAGTGAGCGAGGAAATGTTTAAACACGTTTCCGTTAGTAGTTGTGTTGAATCGTTCCACTACTGAAGTTTTGAAGTTCTAAAAGGAAAGGTAGTGATTAACCTTACATTTTTCCATAAACTTCTTGTACGTCTGTTTGTAAATCATTTGGGATCTTATGGCTTTTTCTGTAAATTTTTCTTACGTGCATCTACTAAATACGAACAAGTTTTTGTCTTTAGAGTGGCAACCTATCACACATATTGGTGTACACATCGATTACTGTCATTAAATATTTATAATCTGAACTGTATTTGGAATATGAAACCAGTTCAAATAAATCGACTTCATGGAGGTTAGCAATTCCTTCCATGATAACCACTTTCCTTAGATAACGTTTGCGGTCTGAGTAATGCTTCTTCATCTATTCCAGGTTTCATACTGATTGCTGTCAACCAGTAGGAAGAGCAAACTCTCTCACCAGACTGACGTATCAACAACGAATTGTTTCTTTATACTGTATGTTACAGATCGTGAGAACTCTAAAAAGAAACAAATTATTCTAGGTATAAATTCCATTACAAAAATATCACATTTCTTTTATTGTTCAAAGAAAGATAAAATTTCTTTCACTTTTCGACATAAGGGTATAATATCTTTTACTATACATTTCTTTCACTAATTCAACGACAAGGTCCATTTCTCTCGTTGGCGTCATATGCAAAATCTCGCAAGTGACGCCACTGTTCTAAAAATTTACGCTTCATTCTCCAATCACGGCTTTCCGTTTGTCGACAAGGGTTTTCAAAATGGCTCAAATGGCTCTGAGCACTATAGGACTTAATATCGAAGGTCATCCGTCCCCTAGAACTTAAACCTAACTAACGTAAGTACATCACACACATCCATGCCTGAGGCACCGTAGTGGTCGCGCGGTTCCAGACATAAACGCCTAGAACCGCTCGGCCACGCCGGCTGGCGACAAGCGTTTTAGATCGGAGTGCAGGAAGCGAACGACAGCTTTTGTTTTCAGTATTACGCATATGATATTCCGGCAACAAGTCTTTGATCCAATTCACTTTATCCACCCCTCTCACTTGGTCATTCGACTCGTGTGGAATAACTGCGTGTGTACTATTAAGTCCAGTCTTCAATGGCACACGAGGTGAGCCGATACTCTGATGGTGTTGAGTTCCCACTAGCCGTTTTACATCGTTGTCCACTGTAGAATGAAATAGCTAGAGCCAACCATGCAACTTTTCGAGCACCAGTCAGCATTCGAAATGCAAGTTTCTCCGTAACAAATAGATTGTTTGTGTTGCAGAATCCTTGGTGGTCAAATAATGCGTGTAATACGGTTCTGGGAAAACATAATACTGCAATGGGCAACCTCACACAAAATCACACTCTCTTCGTAAGCACGAGAGAAGTGTTTTTCCTCTAATTACCTGCGAACCACGATGCTCAGTAGAACACTGATCGGTTTTTACTGCCAAGACGTGTACTCTAAAGATCCTAGACGTGATCAGGCATAGAGAAAATTGTGACACTCCATTTTCATATGTACGGTATTACGTCTGATATATACGTACGCCTTGTTACCCAGATGTTTGGAGGTGTCATGTCTATGCCATGTTTGTGAATGACCAGACAGTGATCTAATGTATTTTTGGGGAAAGGCCTTTTTGTTTGTATTTCAATTCTCATATCAATGGCAAATGATTTCAGTGTATCTTCACCTCGCGCGAACAATCGATGAAATGTATAGGACACTTATGGAACTCCGTACTACTCGTGAGCAGCTTTCTCCTTAATCCTCGTTCCAAATAATACAGACACAGAAAACTGCAGTACCTTTCATAAGCTTTCCCAGCACTCTTTGTGATAAAATCGACTGAATATCTTCGGGAAATTTAAATGAACTTTGATATGCATTCATCTGTGTTATGCCTGTTACATCGAATACACTGTAATCACTGGACATCGTCTGTCAAGTTAAAATTACGCAGCTTGCTCTTTCGAGCGCTGCATTTAATTTGGCTTGCCACGCCCATGTACTAATTTCTAATGCAACACATTCAGCCAAATCCGAATAACGGAATACTAGAGTCAGACTTGGATCACATTTTAAGATTGTCCACAATGATATTTGCCCTTTCTCGAAAATTCGTGTTTCTAGCATTTGCCAGTAATTTTTTTCGATCACAGTTTTCTAATTGGTGCCTACATTGTCTGAGATAGTACATTTAGTGCCATTTCTGCTGCGAATTTCTACGGGTTCATGGCGAGCGTTTAAAGCTATCTTCCTGTAATCTTCTGCGAACCCAAGTATCATACGGGACGACATACCCCGATCATCAGCAACAAATTCCTTTGATTAATTTCTCGTTCCCAAACCAGCATTCTGCAATGCGACTGCGTCATTTGACGTAAAACATGCATATTCTTTAATCAGCGTTGCAATTCCAAATAGCGCACGTGATCAGTAATTTGGTTATTCAAACGATACTATATTTCCGAAAACAAGTGAAGTGTACAATTTTTATTTATTTCGATGACGCTAGTTTTCTGCAGTTCCGATTCATCCACGAGTCTCCCTTCAATATACTCAGAGCTTTCGCGTGGTAGTGCGTGAGTGTTTTCATTTTGTATCACATACTATATGGAATCGTTATAAGCAAAAACTAGTTAACCAAATGGTTCGTGTTTATAACATTCGAAGCGAGCAATTCCGTCTTCAACAACAGTTTTATCTTCGACATTCTGAATGTAACTCATCTTCTTCTATTTCTTCATTATTCTCTCTCTCGCTCAGCACAATGTCGAATGAGACATTGCAGACAATGGAGGTCATATTTATGAAACTGTGTATCTTAGTGTTGACAGTATCTGTCGATTGGAAGGAGTCAAGAGGATTTCCACTGTCTTATTCTTTCTCGTTATCGTCGTCTTCATCGTATCCAGTTTTTTTTC
Organism: Schistocerca cancellata; assembly: GCF_023864275.1. Classification (NCBI taxonomy): domain Eukaryota; kingdom Metazoa; phylum Arthropoda; class Insecta; order Orthoptera; family Acrididae; genus Schistocerca; species Schistocerca cancellata. The sequence continues at coordinate 980,993,756 of NC_064626.1, read as the reverse complement.
TTCTTCAGCCACAACACGTTATCTGACACGATACTCATTATGCATTCTTTCTTAACTATAGTACACACAACAAAAAAAGGTTTTCATCACCTCGGTTCCGAGAGTTCCAGAACCTGCACAGAAAATTCGAATAGAGATCAACACAAATATCATTTCCCCCTTTTTGTTGCTCATGGAAGCAACACATATCATGTTGTACCACCATACAGCGAGATCGTCAGATGTGGTGGGAGTGATTGCTGTACACACCGATACCTCCAATACCCAGTAGCACGTCCTCTTGCATTGATGCATGCCTGTATTCGTCGTGGCGTAATATCGAAAAGTTCATCAAGGCACTATTAGTCCTGAATGTCCCTCCTCAACGGCGATTCGGTGTAGATACCTCAGAGTGGTTGGTGGGTCACGTCGTCCATAAACAGCCCTTTTCAATCTATCCCAGGCACGTCCGATAGGGTTCATGTTAGGAGAACATGCTGGCCACTCTAGTCGTTATGCTGAAGGAAGTAATTCTCAAGATATGCACGACGGGGGCGCGAATTGTCGTCCATGAAGACGAATGCCTCGCCAATATGCTGCCAATATGGTTGCACTATCGGTCGGAGGATGGCATTCGCGTATCGTTCAGCCGTTACGGCGCCTTCCATGACCACCAGCGGCGTACATCTGCCTCACATAATGCCACCCCAAACCAGCAGGGAACGTCCATCTTGCTGCACACGCTGGACAGTTTGTCTAAGGCGTTCAGCCCGTCCGGGTTGCGTCCAAACACGTCTCCGATGATTGTCTGGTTGACGGTATATGCGACACTCATCGGTGAAGTGAACGTGATGCCAATCCTAAGCGGTCCATTCGGCATGTTGCTGGGCACATCTGTACTGCGCTGCATGGTGTCGTAGTAGCAAAGCTGGCCATCGCCATGGACCTCGGGAGTGATGTTGCGCATTATGAAGCCTATTTCGCACAGTTTGAGTCGTAACACGACGTCCTGTGGCTGATCGAAAAGCATTATTCAGTATGGTGGCGTTGCTGTCAGGGTTCCTCCGAGCCGTAATTCGTATTTTGTGTGGTTGCTGGGTTATGTTTTTCCAGAACCGTATTACACGCATTATTTGACCACCAAGGATTATGCAACACAAACAATCAATTTGTTACGGAGAAACTTGCATTTCGAATGCTGACTGGTGCTCGAAAAGTTGCATGGTTGGCTCTAGCTATTTCATTCTACAGTAGACAACGATGTAAAACGGCTAGTGGAAACTCAACACCATCAGAGTATCGGCTCACCTCGAGTGCCATTGAAGACTGGACTTAATAGTACACACGCAGCTATTCCACCCGAGTCGAATGACCAAATGAGAGGGGTGGATAAAGTGAATTGGATCAAAGACTTGTTGCCGGAATATCATAAGCGTAATACTGAAAACAAAAGCTGTCGTTCGCTTCCTGCACTCCGATCTAAAACGCTTGTCTCCGGCCGATGTGGCCGAGCGGTTCTAGGCGCTACAGTCTGGAACTGCGCGACCGCTACGGTCGCAGGTTCGAATCCTGCCTCGGGCATGGATGTGTGTGATGTCCTTATGTTAGTTATGTTTAATTAGTTCTAAGTTCTAGGGGACTGATGACCTGCGCAGTTAAGTCCCATAGTGCTCAGAACCATTTGAACCATAATCCGTAGGTAGTAGCCCTTGGGTGGCCTGAGCGAGGCAGGTCATCGACAATTCCTGTCTCTCTGTACCTCCTCCATATCCGAACAACATCGCCTTGGTCCACTCCGAGACGCCTGGACACTTTGTAAGTAGGCTGTTTATGTTTTCTTATTGGCAACGTTACATAGCGCTCTGTATGAAATCACTGGCTGTGCTGTGTGCAGTCTGTGGCTGGTTTGCATTGTTGTCTGCCATTGTAGTGTTGGGCAGCGGCAGCTGCATGTGAACAGCGCGTAGCATTGCGCAGTTGAAGGTGAGCCGCCAGCAGTGGTGGATGTGGGGAGAGAGATGGCGGAGTTTTGAGATTTGTAATACTGAATGGCATGAACTGCTATATATAGTATGATTATTAAGGTAAATACATTGTTAATTCTCTATTAAAATCTTTCATTTGCTATCTATGCCTACTAGTAGTTAGTGCCTTCCGTAGTTTGAATCTTTTATTTAGCTGGCAGTAGTGGCACTCGCTGTATTGCAGTAGTTCGAGTAATGAAGATTTTTGTGAGGTAAGTGATTTGTGAAAGGTATAGGTTAATTTTAGTCAGGGCCATTCTTTTGTAGGGATTTTTGAAAGTCATTTTGCGTTGCGCTAAAAATATTGTGTGTCAGGTGAAGCACAGTCCTGTATAAATTTTTCAAAGGGGGCGTTTCAACTTCTCTTCTTGAGAGTCCTTCCTGGCACAAAGTAACAATGCGGACGCGATCGAACCGTGGTATTGACATTGTAGGCATGGTTCAACTACAGACAACACGAGCTGTGTACCTCCTTTCTGCTAGAATGACTGGAACTTATCGGCTGTCGGACCCAGTCTGTCTCATAGGCGCTGCTAATCCACGGTTGTTTACATCTTTGGGCAGGTTTAGTGACATCTCTGAACAGTCAAAGGACTGTGTCTGTGATACAACATCCACAGTCAACGTCTATCTTCAGGAGTTCAGGGAACCGCGGTGATGCAAAACATTTTTTGATATATGGAGAACAATTGTTTCTTTTTCGTCGAAATCCACAACTTTTCTCCTTAATCTCTAATTTCTATAATTAAGTCTGAAACGTACTTTTCCCCGACAGTGCTGTAAGTGAGCGGACTATGTGATTCCACAATCATATCCAGGCGTTACTGCAGGCCAAATCTGATGTATAATGTGGAGATGCAGCATTTTGGAATGAACCCTCAAAAAATGTTATAGTCTACGCACAAGATATTAAAGTTCTTGATATTTACTGGATTTTCTGCTGTTTTTAAGGTTTGTTTCTCAATGATACATTTCCACAAACACTACAACTGAGCCTATGTGTACCATTCAGCTTAAATGCAACATTAACATTTCCGCACATCTCATCTCGTTCAAGAATTGTTTCGTAACTGATGTTCAGTTACACAGATTTTTTTTTCCTTTTCTCCTCATCAGCTTATCACTCAGTCTTGATGTTGTATGACTGTTTCTCTAACATGGTGGAAAGAAACGTCTTCGAGTTTATAAGTTCGACTGTATAAACTCGGACCATTATTTCCACATTGCCTATCTCATTATAAAAAGATGAGTAGTATTCGGTGCTGAATTGTAGGTAAATAAATTCAGTAAGGCAACTTCGTACACTTGATGAGGTAAATTAAGCGTAGGGTTAAAGGCAGCTGTTATAATAAAGCTGTAACAAACAGGCTAAACGTTATCTCATGCTCGATGACATCCATTGTGATACTTACGATATGTCTTTTCTTAAGAGCCATGTTAATTTATCTAGAGTTCATAAACTTTAATTAAAGATGACCACATCTCTGGCTTCTAGGCCATTAAAACGTATTGTAGTTATACCTTATCGCATAAGTTTTGAAATACCTTACTATTTCCGGAGGAGGTGACGATTTGCCGAAGCAATCAAAGTAGCATACAACATTAGGCTGCTATTTGCTTCAGAATCTCAGTCTGATTGTAATAAACTTTCTTGAGGCAGAAGCCTGCGTCCACGAATCAGCATGGTTTTAGACGGTATTGGTCGTGCGAAACTCAGCTTACCATTTTCACACTTGATATACTGCGAACTAAGGATGAAGGGCAACAGGCAGATTGCATATTTCTAGATTTCCGGAAAGCATTTTACACGGTGACCCATTGCAGGCTGTTATCGAAGGCACGAGCATATGGAATAAGTTCACAGGTATGACAGTGGATCGAAGGCTTCTTAAATAATAGAACCCATTACATTGTCCTCGATGGCGAGTGTTCATGAGAGACAAGGATGTCGTCAGGAGTGCCCATGCAAGTGTGACAGGACCGCTGTTGGTCTCTATATACGTGACTTATTTGGCGGACGGGGTGAGCAGCAATCTGCGGTTGTTTACTGATGACGCCATGGCGTATGGTAAGGTGTCGAAGTTGAGTGACTGTAGGGACATACAAGAGAGAAAATATTTCCAGTTGGTGTGATGAATGGCAGCTAGCCCTAAATGTGGAAAAATGTAAGTAAATGAGGATGAGTAGAAAGATCAAAACCGTAATGTTCGGATACAATATTGGTAGTGTCCTGCTTGGGCAGTCAAGTAGTTTAAATATCTGGGCGTAACGTTGCAAAGCGACGTGAGATGGAACGTGCATGTGAGAACTGTGGTAGAGAAGGCGAATGATCGACTTCCCTTTATTGGGAGAATTTTCGGAGAGAGTGGTTCACCTGCAAAGTAAACCGCATACAGGACGCCGGTGCGACCTATTCTTGAGTACTTTTCATGTGTTTGGGACCCACAACCGTTTGGATTAAACGAAGACATTGAAGCAGTTCAGAGGCGGGCTGCCAGATTTGTTAGTGGTAGGTGAGAACAACACGCAGGTATTACGAATATGCTTCAGGAACTCAAATGGGAATCACGGCAGGGAAGGTAACGTTCTTTTGGAGAAACACTGTTGAAAAATTTAGAGAACCGGTATTTGAAGGTGACTACCGGACGATGCTACCGTCGCCAGCATACATTGCGCGTAAGGACCACAAAGATAACATACGAGAAATTAGGGCTCATACGGAGGTATATAGACAATTGGTTTTCCCTCACTCTGTTTGCGATTGGGACAGGAAAGGAAATGAGAAGGAGTGGCACAGGCTATCCTCCACCAGGTACCTTACGGTGGCTTGCGGAGTATCTACGTAGATGCAGATGCAGAAGACACCCAATGTGAACTTGGTCCCCTTTCCGTCTGGAGGCTAACTATAGCGCTCTCACAACTTTTAGGTGTTTTGGCTAAAGAATCTCTCATACACGCTTCTCAAAAATGTGCTTGCAACATTTGAGCATAATGTTTTAAGTCTGTATTAGTGATGGGCTTTGTCGGAAGACTGTTTACAGAGAATTTTTTTCATCAAGTACGGGCTAATTCCATTTTTGCTAAATGTATCGAAGTACAAGCCTTTCCCTTCACGAAGTGCTATAGCTTGCATTGTATCATCATGTGTTTCCATATCTGCCAACTGTCTGAAAGCCACCTTTGCATCATTAACTGCCTTAGTAATGCCTGTCGGTACACTAACTAACCCCCCAAGCGCTGATGATGCATACTCTGGAATGACAGGTATTACTCTGATTTCTTTGAAATGGGTATTATAGGTACTCCGTAGAGCGATTTTGCTTTTGAAGCAGCATGTGTGTCGTCCACATAGTGAAACGAAGCTGCAGCTTGCCGCGCCGATTAGGTCTGGACGCGAATCAGCACTGCGTCAGCTGCACGAAGCGCAGCTCTGCTCTGTTACGCCGATCCGCTATAATCCCGGACGAACTGCTCAACCGTACTTGTTAAAATGAAAATCTATTAACACTTTCTCTACGTTAGCAAAAAGTAAATTCTTGGGTTTAGAGTAATATTATTGCACCTTAGCATAGGCACGAGTATATGGAGTAGGTTCTCAGGCATGCGAGTCGCTCGAAGACTTCTTATGTAATAGAATGCAGTACGTTATCCCCAACGGCGAGCGTTCTTCAGAGACAAGGGTACCATCGGATATGCCCCAAGGGATTGTGACAGGATTGCAATAATTTTGTGTGTACATAAATGGTCTGACGGACAGGGTGAGTTGGGTTGGGTTGTTTTTGGGGAGCGAGGTCGTCGGTCCCATCGGATTAGGGAGGCACGGCCAAGGAAATCGGCCTTTCAAAGAGACCATCCCGGCATTCACCTGGAGCGATTTAGGGAAATCACGGAAAACCTCAATCAGGATGGCCGGAAGCGGGATTGAACCGTCGTCCTCCCGAATGCGAGTCCAGTGTTCTGGACACAGCACCACCTCGCTCCGTGGGGAGGATGAGCAGCAGTCTGTGGCTGTTTGCTGATGATGCTGTGATGTACGGAAAGGTGTCGCCATTGAGTGACTGTAGGAGGATGCAAGCTGATTTAGGCGAAACTCCTAGTTGGTGTGAGGAATGGTGGATAGCTCCAAAAGCAGAAAAATGTTAGTTAATCCGTACTAGTAGGACTCAGTGACGTCATTCAAAAAGAAGCACATATAAACGGTGGAAGGAAAGGCGAATCGTCGATTTCAGTTTATTGGGAGAGTGCTAGGAAAGTGGTCTTCATATACGAAGGAGGCTGCATATAGGACACTAGTGCGACCCATTCTTAAGTACTGGTGGCGTGTTCGGGATACGCACCATGTCGGATTAAAGTAACACATCGAAGCAGTTCAGAAATGGGCTACTAGATTTTTTACTGGTAGATTCGAGCAAAACGCAGATATTATGGATATGCTTCGTGAGCTCAAATGGGAGTCCTCAGAGTGAAGGCGACGTTCTTTACTAGGAACACTATTGAGAAAATTTATCGAGCTAGCATTTTGAACTGACTCCAGAAATCCTACAGCCGCTAAAGTATATCTCACGTAACGACCGCTAAAATAAGAGACATTAGGGCTCGTACAGGGGCAAAAAGAGAGTCGAATTGCCTCGCCTGATTTGCAACTGGAACAGGAAAGGATATGACAAATAGTACTCGAAGATATCCTCTGCCACGCAGCTAACGGTGGCTTGGGGAATGGGTATGTGAATGTAGACGTTGATACACAATATCACACGTCAACAGTCCTACTGTAGCACTCTTCGTGCAGTACAGTGCACCAAATTAATACCATTACCGTATTTTTAACAAAGTCGATTTAGTAGTCGGGCTTTACGTGATGAAGACTACAGAAAATTCTCAATTGACACAACCACTCATGGACTGTCATTTAAGACTTGCCTAGGACTAATTGTATATCTGAAACCATTAACTTCAGCTGGTTTAACCAGTAACTGCGCTTTTCATCATAAAAGGCTGGGGAAGTTACTTGAAATGCCCACACTTCTGTGCTCTCGTTGCTGACTGGCTATCGATCAATGGCTTTAGTTCTTCAACGGTGTATTTCCGACATACAAGTTGGGTAAACCTTGGTAAGTTCGTGGCATTGCTTATTTCGTGATACTTTGTGGATTCCTCTTCACGGATTTATCAACCACGCTAGCAGTGCAGTCGCTGACAAACAAATAGCAGCACATGTCCCCTACCTGCAGCGACATTTCGCGCCGCGCTACCAGCGGCCTTGGCACCACAGTGAATTGTTTTCTTCCGTTGGGGACAGTTGTCTTTCGCCTTCGCACTGCAGATTCCCACGTGTTTTTAAAGTGCTGATTACTCCTCATATTAACAAGATAAAATTTTTGGATTTTGCACAGTTGTTTATGTGATATAAATAAATTTTTCTAATTAAGGTTTGTGTTTTTGCGTTCGTTAGTTTAGACGTAGCCTTAGCTTCTCTAGAAAACATCTTAGCATTTTAACTGCCATCTTACGCCACCCTAGACAGTCTTCGAAAATAATGGCTAATAAACGTATTTAAAAGCGGATATTTAATTATTTGTAGTAGCATGCCCGTGGTAAGATAGAGCACTTTATTTTAAACCAGATAATATAATAAATTTACGTATCACGAATTAATCAAGCTATAACGAACTTAGCCAGTTTTTTCCTTCTGCATGTTAGATGCCTCCAAAATATCGCAAATATGTCAACCCAAATATTATTACAGCAGCAAGGTTCGTAAAAGAGAAGAGGTACTCAATTTACAAGGCATCAAAGCATTCTGAAGTGCCATGAAAGACTTTCTTAGCAGGACTGAAGGACCTAAAGGACCTAAATTAAGGAAACCGTTTTCTTTACCTGTACAATTGGAACAAAGAATATGCAATTACATATTTTCCATGCGGGAATTAGGATTCAGATTGACTGTAGTTCAGATTAGAAAACTGGCATATAAGCTATCTACAGCAACTGGTGGGAAACATCCCTTCAATGAAGAAGAACCAGCGCTGGGGACTGGTGGTGCAAAGATTTTAAAACACGTGCCTGAAAATATTGCTGCTTATAGGTCTTCAATGGGAAGTAGGTCAATAATTACTGACTTTTATCAAAAATTAGAAGCGTTAGTCACAGATCTACGAGTTCAAGATCGTCCAGATCTAGTATGGAACTGAGATGAGACAGGGCTCTCATATGTGGTGAAAGCATCCAAGACCGTTACAGCAGTTGGCAAAAAGTATGTATATAGCAAAACGTTTGCTGATCGAGGTGAAAATCACACATTGCTGCCTGTATCAATGCTAGTGGTCACTGGATACCACCTATGGTGATATTTAAGGATGTTCGAATGTCAGAAGATCTTCTGAAACACGTAATTCCTGGCACCAAAATGGTGGATAAATGGAGAACTTTTTCTGGAATGGTTCAATCATTGCATACTATGTATACCTCCTACAATACCTATAATTTTAGTAATGGATTCCCATGGATCGAATATTTCAGAGAAGGTCATTGATCTTGCCAAGAAGGACCAGATATTTCCTCTGACATTTCCTTCTCAAACTATTCACAGTTTGCATCCATTGGATGTAGTAGTATGCAGGCAACTTAAAAGATCACGGAGGAAAACCTTCAAATAGCTACGTAGTCAAGAATCCAGGTCTCAGACACAACAAATCTCATTTCCACAAATTGCTGAAACTTGCTTACTATAGCGCTTTCAATCCTGAGACCATTATATCAGCTTCTAGGAAAAGCACTCCGTCTTGAAGACACAAGTGGCCCATCGGGACCATCCGATCGCCGTGTGAGCCTCAGTTGAAGATGCGGTTAGGAGGAGCGTGTGGTCAGCACACTGCTCTCCCGGTCGTTATGATGGTTTTCTTTGACCGGAGCCGCTACTATTCGGTCGAGTAGTTCCTTAACTGGCATCACGAGGCTGAGTGCACACCGAAAAATGGCAACAGCGCATGGCGGCTGGATGGTCACCCATCCAAGTGCCGGCCACGCCCAACAGCACTTAACTACGGTGATCTCACGTGAACCGGTGTATCCACTGCGGCAAGGCCGTTGCCAGCTTCTAGGAAGACTGGGATATATTCATTTAATCCTGCCGTTGTGATTGATGAGGCAATAGCAACATCAAAGCTGACACAAACCTGCAGAAGACAATCTGGTACCAGCATTAGATGATTCAGAAAGTCATTCAGAGGTGAATGAACTTCTTGCTCTGCCTGTCTTAAAAGATGATGGGAACAAATGGAAGCGGAGGAGAAAGACAGACAACAAGCCAAAATGTCTGACTCCAGTTCAAGAAGCAGCTCCCAAAAGAACCAGAGGAAGGCCTATGCATTTTCTTAAATATTATCTCACATGCTTCATTAACAGAGTTGACAGTTGCTCCTTTGAGTTGTTGTTTATCTATTTTAATGATATTTATTGATTTATAGGCAGGCAACGAAACGAAGATACATTAAATGCACAACCCAGCACGTCTGGAGTGACAAAGAAGAGGACGAAGGATGTCAATAAATGTGGATCCGGTGGCCAGAGTTATTTAGAAGACGTGAGGAAAAAATCAGGGGCACTATGGATTCAGTGTAGTTTTTGTTTAATGTGGTACCACTCGAAGTGTCAACATACTTTTGTAGAGAGTGAGGACGTTTTTATGTGCAACAAGTGTCAAAACCTTTCTGATGAAGACTAGGCCGGCCGGAGCGGCCGTGCGGTTCTAGGCGCTGCAGTCTGGAGCCGAGCTACCGCTACGGTCGCAGACTCGAATCCTGCCTCGGGCATGGATGTGTGTACTGTCCTTAGGTTAGTTAGGTTTAATTAGTTCTAAGTTCTAAACGACTGATGACCTCAGACGTTAAGTCGCATAGTGCTCAGAGCCATTTGAATATGATGAAGACTAAAATAAGGCTGTCATTTAATCAATAAATTCAATTCAGTGATTTTGCTCATTACTTCGCCAGTACTTTATCATTTTTATCACAAATAAGCCTGAATGTCGTAAAATGTCAAAATAAAATAGTTTATAATGGTTCAAATGGCTCTGAGCACTATGGGACTTAACTTCTAAGGTCATCAGTCTCCTAGAAGTTAGAACCACTTAAACCTAACAAACCTAATGACATCACACACATCCATACCCGAGGCAGGACTCGAACCTGCGACCGTAGCGATCGCGCGGTTCCAGACTGTAGCGCCTAGAACCGCTTGGCCACACCGGCCGGCAAAATCGTTTATAGAAATACAATGCTCCCATTATTTAATTAATGCATTATCACGAAATTACCCAAATAACGTCACGAACATACCAAGGGGTATCACGAAATAACCTACAAAATTCTTAGTTGATGAAATCGTAAGGGAGAGAATGTAGAATCAACTAATCATAAAATTGTGCATATTGAGTGATGCATTTAAAGACAGGTTTACATATGTAATTCAGCAGGGTCTCAATTTTTAATGTACTTTAAATTAACTTGATACTGAAATCCTCACGAAATTACTAAGGTTTACCCTATTTGGAAGTTAGAACGATTCGAAGTCAGCTACTCTGTTGTAAACTGATGAAGCTGCTTTGTCCACCCTGTGTAGCTGCCGTTCAGATGTCCGTCGTGCGCCACTTACGCCCTCGGACGTGGGCTGGCAGTGACGGGTTGTCGGCCACTTAGGAGGCCGCCGCGACGCGCGCCGCGGATGCTGGGCGATCCGCGCGCCTCGTGTTGCTAATGGCCCTCGCGGCTGCGGCGCAGTCGATCGCCGGCGACTGACATAAATCCGGCAGCTCGCGCGCTGACGGCCGACTGCACACTACGTCAACGTCGGCGTACCGCGCCAAGGACGAGAGCGCGCCCCGCATTGAGATGGATCAGGGTGATTGATGCAGGTGCTCTGTGCATTCGGGATTTACTACTCGGCCCCGGCTGCGGTACGCGGCGTTTACTTGTTGACAGCTACTGCTGTTATATTGTTGGCGTTTGTGGAATCCCCGACTGCCGACAAAATTTCTGTGCATACTTTCCTTACGTGTCTTAAGAAACACAGAATATAAACTATGTTTCATCGCAAATGCCGTGGTATTTTGATAGTTCTGAATGAAAAAAACTGAGGACAGTAACAAATATCTTACAATTTCACACAATGTCACTAAAGGCCGTCAAAAGTATGGGGTGTAATACATATCGATACGCCAGCCTACAGTGACGTATTTCACTCTCCATTACGAGGCGCAGGAGAAGATCGAGATATATTTCTGACAATACGTGTTTGAAGAATTAGATAAATTATAGTGCAAGGGAAAGGAAATACAAATATACGTACGAATTCAACGTCCCTGCTACGGTCGGCAGAGTATACACAAAAGTTCATAAAAATACGTAGTGAGTCACTAACTATTGCCACATAGAATAACTCCGTAAGTATGATAGCAGCTGAAAAGTTTGTGGGACAAATGTTGCGGGGTCCATAATAAGACGTTGGGTTTTTGTTGCTAGGTGGGATCGCTTCAGACATATGAAGGTCAACTTTAGTTTTTTAAATGAGATGCTATAGTTTGATATTTTCTGATAGCGGCTATCGAGACGCATCCAATGATGTGTAATAGTAAGGCCTTTGAAGGTCAACGAAGGTCACAAAGGTGGCATGAACGTCCATTTACAGAACGTGTACGAAGTGATGGTCATTGGTAACAATGCAATGCCGCAATCTTCTTATTGTGAATTGAGTGGTATTCCTTATCACGTAGTCACTAATCGATGCACATGCTCTGACAATTCTCTCTCGCATATCTTCAGCAGTAATTGGAACGTCTTTATAAACAATGTTTTTTTATGAATCCCTACAAGAAAAAACCCAAAGGCGCTTATACCATATTTGTGACCTTCGTTGGCCTTCAAAGACCTTACTGTTACACGTAACTCGTTTCGTCGCGACAGCCGCTGTCAGAAAATAAGTACCAAACTATAGCATCCCATTTAAAAACACAAAGTTGGCCTTCATATCTCTGAAGAGACCCCACATAGCAACAAAAAACCAATGTCATATTATGGCTCCCATTGACCCATGCAAATTATGTCTGACATACTTTTCAGCTCCTATCATACTTTCAGAATTATTCTTGGTGGCAATAGTCAGTGACTCACCCTGTATTTCGGTGCATATTCATGTATTTCAAGATACATGAAAAGCGAAATACTCTTGGGAACAGGTGAGAGTATGAGCTTTGTGGCAGAACATGGTTGAGTTGCTAGTATCTCCGCTTGCAGCAATAAACTTTGGTTCGTAGATGACCAGTACGTTGCCTTGATCAGCTCAGAAACAGGATATGTCATTCACACTACTCCCGTTCTGCTATGGCGTTTTTTCAGATCAATAGTCTAGTTTACTTTACTCGTTTACTTTACTCTTGTAAAGTATAACATTGGAATGTGAGCTTAAGTGATTTATTGTTATCTCGCCAATTCCAATGCGTGTGTTCTGCAGCATCATTAAGAATGCAAACCTTACAACCATGAGCTTTCCAGTTCGTACCCCATGACGGGATGAATAAATTCATATCTACATCTCTACTCCGGAAACTACGTTATGGTTTGCAGCGTAGGGTGCTTATGGTACCGTTCTCATAACCCTCTTTCCTTGTTTCATTCGCAGATAGTGCCTGAGAAAAGCGTATGAACGACAACTTATCTGACTTTCTCGTCGTGGTAATTTTGCGAACAGTGAGTAATCTATTACTCACATCTTCTTGGAACTTACACACTTCCCTCTCCGTGATCTCTTCTTGCAGTCTATCACTGGAATTTTGAAAATCTCCGTGACGATCTCATAATTACTAAAATATCCCATTGTAAAACGTGCCGCTCTTCCTTGGAAATTTTTTCTATCTCTTGTATTATTTCATCCTAGCACACGTCTTCCTAGCAAAGGTCCCAGACCTACAAGTCACATCAAGAATCGGTCTTACATCTGGTTTGTAAGCTTATTTCTTTCCTAGATGCATTACACTTCCTTTGTACTCTTCTAATGAACTTCAGGCTTGCATTAACTTCTTATACAATTAGTTCGCTCCGGACTGTTACTCCTAGGTGTCTTAAGGTTGTTACTGTTTCTAGTGTTTACCACCAATGGATAACTTCGTCTATACATTAAATTTATTTACGTTCGGAGTCAACGCCTATGGAGAAGGTTCAAAGAAGAGCATCAGTTCACAATCAAGTGTCTGGAGAGCGAACCACGTTCATGCTAGTTCCTACCGTTCCGCTCTGAAAAGGCGTGCGGGTAAAACGAACACTTAGATCTTTCCGTGCGAGATCCGAATTCTCTTATTTTACTATGCCGACCAGTTTTGCCTCTGTAGGTGGGCGCGAAAGAAAAATGTTCGCATTCGTAGGAGAAACTTGAAGGGTGATATCTCATGAGAAGGTTATGCCACAATAGAAAAGTCTTTGTTTTAATGATTGCCACTCCAATGAACGTATTACATCCGTGGCACTCTCGCCTGTATTTTGGATTAGTACAAAATGAGCTGCCCTTCATTGAAGTTTTCGATGTCCTCCGTCACTCTTGTTTGATGTGATCCCCAAACACAGCATTTCTCCAGAAGAGTACGGACAACCGTAGTGTAGGCAGTCTCTTTGATAGACCTGTTATATTTTCTAAGTATTCTGTAAATACGCCGCAATCCTTGGTTCGTTTTCCCAAAACACAATTTATGTGATCGTCCCTATTTAAGTTATTCGTAACTGTTATCCGCAGGTGTTTAGTTGAATTCACAGCCTTTAGATTAGCGTAATTCATCTTCTTCTTCTTCATGTGCCGTCTCCTCTAAGAAGGTTGGCTGTCATCATGGCAATTTCTGATCTTGATTTGGCTGATCTAAGGAGTTCTGACGTTGAGCAGTTGTACCAATTTTTTAAATTGTCAATCCAGGATGTCCGTCTTCTACCCCTCGTTCTCTTCCCACAAATTTTCCCTTGTAGTATTATTTGCAATATTTTGTAATTTACTCCCCTAATAACATGGCCTAAATATTGTAGCTTCCTTACTTTAATAGTTTTAATTAATTCTTTTTCCTTTCCCATTCTTCTTAGGACATCTTGATTAGTAATCCTTTATCTTTAGATAGTAACTAGGTGATAGGGCTTGCGTACTTGATTAGGCGTGGGAAGATGTGGGGTGGCATGGATAAGTGAGCGACAAAGGCAGAGTATAGGTCGCTTGTCACACCACAGAGGGCGGCCGGAATTTCATCGTGTAACCGAAATTTAGCGGCTTCCATTTAGTACTCATGTGGATGCCTTCAAACTTTTCATTATTTAGAGTGAACTGTCTCTTTTTGCACCATACAGATGTCTTGTCTGAATTATGTTGCAATTGGTTTTGATCATCTGATGACAGGTTCAATTAGTAAGGGCTGAGATGCTCAGCCAACTCCAATGTCAGGCGTTACAAAAAGAAGCGTGTTACTCCACAGTGTGGCTTACAGTTACCATTTCAAGAGTGTACATTCCCAAAGAAAAGACAATGGAAGTAAAGTAAAGTTAAAGATATTTGAGTTCATACAGAAATTTTCGAACAATCGTTCTCCTCGGAGAACGTCCACAGCTGGAACGGTGCTGGAGGGGGGGGGGGGGGGGAGGCTGTCACTCAAAGCAGTACACTCCGACTTCTACCTTAAGGGGGTTTGCCAAGTAGAGATACAGAAATAAATTTAAATATATATTTGCAACTAGATAACATCGTTTGCGAACAGACTCATCGAGCTCCTTATGTTATCCATTAAATCACTTTGAAAGACGCAAAGCTCTCGTGGCTTGCCCATTCCATTATTTTCTTTCTTTTTTTTTTTTTTTGCCTTGATTAAACTTTTCCTTGTTAAGTTCCCGAGTGGTGATGGCCAATTAAGGTCATTGGAGTAATGAAATGTGGAAGGAGAGTTTTGATTTTCTTTAGATAGTAACTAGGTGATAGGGCTTGCGTACTTGATTAGGCGTGGGAAGATGTGGGGTGGCATGGATAAGTGAGCGACAAAGGCAGAGTACAGGTCGCTTGTCACACCACAGGGGGCGGCCGGAATTTTCGCATTTTAGACCGAGGCGAGCAGGGTGTCTGGGACTAGGGCAGCCTCGGGGCTGGCACATTGCAAATCGTTTTAGCGCACCGAGACCCGTTGCTCGCCTACCAGACGGAGAATAGACAGTGCGGCGCCCACGTAGACCACTGTCATCCAACGGCCAGAGGCTGTTCCATGCCAATGCTTTCCCGTGCATAGAGAGAAAAACACCATTTGATTACTGCACCGATGTGATGTGTGCTGACACAAAAGAGCGCACTGCGAATTTGTCGGGACGACCTGCGTTGGAAGTTAAATTTGTTGTAATACTACAGAAGAGAAAGAAGCAGCAGAATCTAATAGTATAATTGGCAGCTGTTTCTGTTCCTCCTATGGCTGAGGTCACTAGTGTTTAGCTTCTGGACTGCCAGAGTGAACGTTAGAGTTCTTCACATATGGTTACCCAAGGTAAAGGTGGCCGGGGTGGCCGTGGTGGCCGAGTGGTTCTAGGTGCTACAGTCTGGAACCGCGCGACCGCTACGGTCGCAGGTTCGAATCCTGCCTCGGGCATGGATGTGTGTTATGTCCTTAGGTTAGTTAGGTTTAAGTAGGTCTAAGTTCTAGGGTACTGGTGACCTCAGACGTTAAGTCCCATAGTGCTCAGAGCCATTTGAACCATTTGAAGGTGATCATAAGAGTCAGAAATACACTCCTGGAAATTGAAATAAGAACACCGTGAATTCATTGTCCCAGGAAGGGGAAACTTTATTGACACATTCCTGGGGTCAGATACATCACATGATCACACTGACAGAACCACAGGCACATAGACACAGGCAACAGAGCATGCACAATGTCGGCACTAGTACAGTGTATATCCACCTTTCGCAGCAATGCAGGCTGCTATTCTCCCATGGAGACGATCGTAGAGATGCTGGATGTAGTCCTGTGGAACGGCTTGCCATGCCATTTCCACCTGGCGCCTCAGTTGGACCAGCGTTCGTGCTGGACGTGCAGACCGCGTGAGACGACGCTTCATCCAGTCCCAAACATGCTCAATGGGGGACAGATCCGGAGATATTGCTGGCCAGGTAGTTGACTTACACCTTCTAGAGCACGTTGGGTGGCACGGGATACATGCGGACGTGCATTGTCCTGTTGGAACAGCAAGTTCCCTTGCCGGTCTAGGAATGGTAGAACGATGGGTTCGATGACGGTTTGGATGTACCGTGCACTTTTCGGTGTCCCCTCGACGATCACCAGTGGTGTACGGCCAGTGTAGGAGATCGCTCCCCACACCATGATGCCGGGTGTTGGCCCTGTGTGCCTCGGTCGTATGCAGTCCTGATTGTGGCGCTCACCTGCACGGCGCCAAACACGCATACGACCATCATTGGCACCAAGGCAGAAGCGGCTCTCATCGCTGAAGACGATACGTCTCCATTCGTCCCTCCATTCACGCCTGTCGCGACACCACTGGAGGCGGGCTGCACGATGTTGGGTCGTGAGCGGAAGACGGCCTAACGGTGTGCGGGACCGTAGCCCAGCTTCATGGAGACGGTTGCGAATGGTCCTCGCCGATACCCCAGGAGCAACAGTGTCCCTAATTTGCTGGGAAGTGGCGGTGCGGTCCCCTACGGCACTGCGTAGGATCCTACGGTCTTGGCGTGCATCCGTGCGTCGCTGCGGTCCGGTCCCCGGTCGACGGGCACGTGCACCTTCCGCCGACCACTGGCGACAACATCGATGTACTGTGGTGACCTCACGCCCCACGTGTTGAGCAATTCGGCGGTACGTCCACCCGGCCTCCCGCATGTCCACTATACGCCCTCGCTCAAAGTCCGTCAACTGCACATACGGTTCACGTCCACGCTGTCGCGGCATGCTACCAGTGTTAAAGACTGCGATGGAGCTCCGTATGCCACGGTAAACTGGCTGACACTGACGGCGGCGGTGCACAAATGCTGCGCAGCTAGCGCCATTCGACGGCCAACACCGCGGTTCCTGGTGTGTCCGCTGTGCCGTGCGTGTGATCATTGCTTGTGCAGCCCTCTCGCAGTGTCCGGAGCAAGTATGGTGGGTCTGACACACCGGTGTCATTGTGTTCTTTTTTCCATTTCCAGGAGTGTATAACTGCCACGGTAGATGAGGCAGAGCTGTCTGTTATCACTTGGTGACAAAAGTCAGTATTGTCTGTCATTTCACGCTGGCACTATTTCGGTCGGGTATTTATCCACTGGTGCGGATGGTCAGAGAGAGCAGCTGCAACATCATCCCTGTGCTCCGTGCCGTCATCGCGACGCGCGGCCAGTCTGGCAGATGATGTATTCGCAGCACCGGCTAAGTAGACTAATTAATTTGAGGCCTCCCAGCCTACGCTGTTGCTCTGTCATCGTACACAGTCATGGCTTGCATGTGTGATCTGTATCAAGGGCTCGAATTCCCGATCGATATTGTTTGTAATGGTAAGATGTACCTTTTTGAGGTATATTCACAAAGTTTGTAGGGCTCCGTAACGTGATAGTTGATCCACCCCTCTACAAGAATTCACCCAAAATCTCATCACCCTTATTAAATTGTTATTATTAACATTCCATTCAATATTTATATCTTGTAATAGTTTAGGAACTCTCGCAATAAATCATTTTGTGATACCAAAACCTTTATGCTATTTAGCTGTTGAATCTCAGGTTTGCTATCAGGGCCCTCTGCCAGATAAGAGCGATGAGCTATTATCATAAGCGGGATTGTGTCGAAGGCGCACCTCTTAAACTATCCACCTACAGGGTCATACCATAATTTTCACCATAAATTGGCTGTTGTATGATACGAATTGTGGTAGTTAAAGAGGGTGTTGAGCGTATTAGGCAAACTAATACGGATTTCTTTAATGAATTTGGGTGACATGTTCACCTCTGAACCCCAGAAATTCGCATAATATGTCAACCTGTGCCTAGGACCTTTGCAGGTTGGCTCTGAGAGGCAGTCAACATTTATTAAAATCAAGTTTTTTCTGCCGCTTCATTTACGTTAGCTCCGCTGCAGTATAAGACGGAAGGAACGAATTTATTAATCATTGTGTTGTTCTTTTTATCAAATGTTGATGTCTGCTGAAAGGACCATCAGTCAGCTGCATTCAATGCACAATCCTTATTTGGTAAGGGATACTTAATGTCTGTGAGTCAACAGGAAAAATCTGAAGGTTACACTATTATTATAAGGACATTTGTCTTCTTGGGGAATAATGAATAAGTTTTTGCTGGGTGCACAAAAACGGATTTTTAATTGTTTAAAAGTGTCTGTACAGTAGAAGGGACCAGGTGGTCCTATAATTTACAGCAACTTTCAGCACGGCATTCTATCAAGTGCCCAATTTTCAAATGTGTGGATGACTTGGTCGCTGGGGGTGTGTGGTATCCCTGAGCATGCCTATGTTCCAGGAGATGCTGTAGTTAGTGGGAAAGAGAGGTTGGCTGTATCGGTCTTGTAACGCGCGCGTGGCGCACACAATACTCATTAAAGCCTGTACTATGGTAAGTGAGCGGGGTTCACCTTACGAGACAGGATTTTCGTATAGATATTGACCGCGTGTACCTGAATGGTGGCAAATCAGACTTACACCCACTCTGTAATAACAATGATCCGTCAAGTAAGTTCAAAATGCAATTACACGTCAGTATGGACCAAAAACAACACTGATGATGCTACCAATTTGATAATAATACGGTCGCCAGCCTAATTAGGCATTAACTGAGTTTCTTCCCTGTACAAGTTGATGTATATTCATGCAAAACAACACGTAGTAACACTGCGTAATATAGTAAAATTTTAGAACCAGAAAATCTATTGAACCGATATTTTCACGTTCTGTACTGATGTGGAAAAACCATGAATACATAACAGTACACTATAATGTACACTACATAGCTTCGTACAGTCTATTGATCTGATTAAAATCTGGCATAGGTTACCCTAGAAATAGCACTTTCGAGCCACATACAAAATGTCAATTTTGATAAAGATAAACCACTGATAAATTTTGACTTATATATTGACTTTAACTTTTGCTGGTCACACCAATGTGCAACACTTCAGAATTCAAATGAATAAAAAGGGGGGGGGGGACCCTGAAACTGTTATGATCCCTATATTAAAAAAATTGATTAATGAACTTATCATGAGTTCAAGATTTCCAGTATATGAGTTACTACTCTTTTTATCTCATTTACTTCTCATTTAAATACCTTTATATCTGTCTCGAAATAATTAAACTTCATTACTATATCAATATTAAAGTTAACTTTCAACTTCGTTAGACCTTCGTTATTCATTTACTGGTTCATTAACAAAACAGTTTTTTAAACACCATTCTAACATAACTAGGTCTGCAAGTAATTATTATTAACACAAAATTTAATTTTTCATTTCGGGACACTCGGTTGCACAACATTTGGAAAGGACCCTGTCAAGGTTAGTTGTGCGGATAATTAAATGAGGGGAAAGTTCTGGTAAAATTTAGGTTATTATTGAACAGTTCACTCTATGGTCCATACGAATACAGTACTAAAAGTTTCAACCTGCTTTTATCGATGCGGCGGTTGGCGAGCGGCGAGATGGCGAGGCACAGAGCACACATACAACCACAGCTATGGCTCTTGATGTATCGGCACTTTAAATCTTCTTAGCGTCGTCATACTTTTCCATTTAGTGCCTATAGAATTTTGTCATGCTGTGTGGGCGTTGGAACAGCATACCCGAGGCTCAGTGAAACTACGTCTTCCAGGAGAGCCTCCTCGCTCCAGAAGGTGTTGCTGAGGCCAATGCCAAACTCCAACTACTACTGCTGAGCCCGTTGTGCCGTGCAGTGCCCGCGCGCATTTCCCCGCGCTCGCCTGCCATCCACCTTTTTCCGCTCCCTTACAGACAGGGTATTCACCCGAGGTTTTGCATTCTACATATCCTAACACATTGCCTACGTATGGACCAGACGCACAATTACAATTTTAAACATCGTACAACAGTTTCAACATTTGTTACATTTCAGTTCTATTACAATATTGCTGGACATTTGACATAAACATTAATATTCTCATTGAAACTTGTTTACAGTTTTCTTAGCATAATGACATGAAACAAAAAAGAAATGAAATCAGAACATTAATTACACAAGTTTATCGAAAAATTAGAAGAAAAAATTACTTATATGTACAATAGTACAGCATCGTTGTTGTTACACATGCCCCTGTTTCCAGTAAATTTCACTAAGTGCAAATTTGATGGGAACACTAAACTTTATATTTAAACAGGGGTTCTGAATCTATGTGTGAATGTGCCATCGTAAAATTTTATATCACAAAACTTCCTTTCACTCACATCATATAGGTCTATACTTTTTAATATATCGAGAACATTTACCTATCATTTACTTAAGTGCCTTTGCCACAGTCCAACCTCCTATCAAAACATGATTTAAGTAGCAAATTACTCATTATTATTAAATTTCTCAGATAATTAAAAATCAAAATTTGGAACACAAACACTTAACTACAAAGCAGATACAAATACGTATATAAACTATAAGACAATTTGTTGCTGCTTGCATTGAATGGCAGACCATTTCCTTATTTGGCTTGCAGCATTTATCCTTTCTTTGCAGCACTTTTCTCCATACATCTTTACATTTATAGTACATTTGGTAATTTGAAACTCACATAGGTACATTAGCACACTGACATTGGTATACATACATTTACAAAGATTTGTTATATTTAGAACAAAATACTTTCATTGTTAGATAGAGCACATTTACTGCAGATAGGTTTCTGAGTGTGCTTAGGTCACTCGCTCCTAGGAACATACAGTTTCAGGTCCACAACGTTTCTTACACCTAAAGGTCTCTTGGATTTTGGGTAGATCAGGTAGTAAGCATTATCATGTGGAATGTTCTGTATTATATACGGTCCATTATAAATATATTTAAATTTGGAAATTTCATGGTTCAGTTCACTAGATTTTTCGTGGGTTTTTAAAAGAACATAATCCCCAATTTTAAATTTTGAAACTTTCAGGTTTTTATCGTGTCTTTTAGATCTAGATTCAGCTTTTTGCGTTGCCCTTTTTCTGACTAATTCTTTCTTTTGACTCAACCCCAAGCTTGTACAAGGTAGAAACTCTAGTTTTTCCTCAATTAAACTTTTACTTCTGCTGCGTAACAAAATTTCTTCCTGTGGGAACACAGTAGTTTCATGATGTACTGTGTTCATGACATTCTCAAAGTCCGATATAAACCTGCCCCAGGCTCTATGGTTATGACTGCAGTACGTTTTACACAATCTCCCGATTCCTCGCATGTACCTTTCAACCGGGTTGCTAGCTGGGTGGTAGGCTGAGATATATTTAACCTCCACACCAATTTGCTCCATTCCTTTTTTCCAAATTTTGATTATGAACTGGGGTCCATTATCAGATAGGAGTGCCTTGGGTTTCCCGATGGTTCTGAAGTATTCGACCATCCTACTGAATACAGCTTTTGCTGTTGCCTTTTTCAAGGGGTATAATTTCACAAACTTTGAGAATACTTCCAAAATTACTAAAATATATGCACAATTTCCCGAAGTCTTCGGGAGGGGACCATACAAATCTACTGATAATAATTCTAGGGTGTCCTCAGGTAATGTACTTTGCATTGGACCTCTACTAGTTCTGTTCGGTACTTTGGCCCTTTGGCAGACATCACACGACTTAATTCGTTCATTTACCTTCTTACTGACACTACCAGCAATCACTATTACATTATTCAATTTATCCAAACATTTCTTTGGCCCAATGCTAAATGAAAATAGTCTATGACATTAGTATCAAACTGGTGTGTCCAACATACTCTCCATTCCTCAGTGACTAAATCTTTTCTCCTGTATAAAATGCCTTTAAAGATTTTGTAGTATTTCTCAATTTGAGTATACTGCACACTGTCAAAATTTACCTTCACAGATTTCCATGTCGGAGCCTAATTCTGATGGTACCTCCCGTTTTTACATATTTGCTCAGTTTTCCTTTTTCCTGAAACCTCTTTCATATACCTTATCTGAAAAGTACCCTCTTTACCATTTTCATTGGGCACTTCGCTCATACCATTAGGCAATCGAGATAAAGCATCTGCCACGTAATTCTGAATACCCTTAACATAGCAAATCTCGTAATCAAACTGCTGCAGGTACAAAGCCCAACGAGTTAGCCTGCCATTAAGTATACGACAATCTTTAAGAAAACTTAATGCTTTGTGGTCAGTATGTATGATGAGCTTAGGGCCCCACAGATACTTCCTGAATTTCTTTAATCCCCATATAATGGCTAAAGACTCCTTTTCCGATATAGTGTAGTTTCTCTCGTATTTTGTTAGAGTTCTACTTGCAAACGCGATAGTCCTGTGTTCGATTTCTTTGCCATCACAGATTTCTTGGAAAACTTCTATACCAATCCCATAAGCACTACTGTCAGTACTCATGTGGAAAAATTCTGACAGTATGGGGTGATGCAAAATATTGTCATTCAGAAGTTCACTTTTTAAATTTTCAAAATCTCTCATGCACCCTTCAGTCCACACAAAAGCACTTTTTTTCTTAAGTAGATTATTCAAATGAGGACTATTAAAAACTTGCCCCTTGAAGAATTTTCTATAGAACCCACATTAACATAAAGAGGCTTTCAACTGTTTTCTATTTCTAGGAGATGGACACCCTGCTATTGCACTTAACTTTTCCGGGTCCTTGCCAATACCGGTCGTAGTAATAATGTGCCCCGAAAACTTTATTTCCGACTTCACGAATTCACATTTCTTCCACTTAAATATCATGCCCCCTGCTTGTAGAGCAACAAAAACTTTCTGCAATAATTCACAATGCTGTTGCCATTCCTCAGTAGCAATCAGTAAGTCATCTACATAAATGGTTAGCCAGGAATTCAATTCTCTCCCTAATACAAAGTCCAGTGCCCTAATAAATACCGCCACAGAAGTGCTAAGCCCAAATGGCACTACTTTATACTGATAGCATTTCCCAGCGAATAGAAAAGCGGTATATTTACGGGATTCTTTGCTCGATGGGATTTGCCAGTATCCAGCGGTCATGTCCAGACTGGTTAAATACTTCACATTATAAAACTTCTGGAGCATTTCGTCCAGATTTTCAGGTCTGTCTGTTTCCTTCTTTACAATTTTGTTCAAAGTCCTGGCGTCAATGGCTACTCTTACTCCCCCATCCCTTTTATTCACGATGATAAGGGGACTATTATATTCACTGCTACTCCGTTCGATTACATCCCATTCTATCATTTTATCTATTTCCACTTGTACAGCCTGCCGCTTTGATATGGGTACCGAAAACGGTCTTACAAAGAAAGGTTTATGCTCTAATGTCTCAATCTGGTACTCAAAGTTCTTAACTAGGCCAGGTGCTAATACTTTCTAAAAGATCAAGCAATTCTATTTTCTGATCAGGAGATATCTCCTTCAAATTTTCTACAATTTCTTTAAAATCATGCCCCTGCCTGTCACTCTCATCTATTAACCTCTTGACCTGGTACATTTCATACATGTTTGTCAAACCATTATTCCCTTGGTCGATCTCCAACAATAAAGAACCAATTTCTGAATCACCTTCCCATTTTCCTCAAATTTTAATTCCAAATTCATAGATGCATTATTAATTTTGACCACTTCCCGACTACAATCAATAATAACTTTTTCTTTATCTAGCCAATCTGTACCCAAAATCATTCCAGTACTCAAGTCTGGCACAACCAAAAAATCGTGCTCAAACTTTTGTCCTTTTATACTAAATTCAACCAATATCTGGTTCTTTTCTGACTTGCTAATCTTGCCAGTAGCACAAACAATTTTTACACCAGTCACTAACATAATTACTAGTCCAGGCTTATAACAGATGTGTTCGAAAAACGATTGGGAGATAGCACTTATCTCAGATCCAGTATCAAGAAGTACTTGCAATTTCCATTATAAATTTCAACTGGTATTATAGTTTGTTTAACCGTCAAATGCTTTTCATTGTTGTGATCTTCCCTAAGCAAATCCGGGTCGACGATAACATCATCCCAAGATATGCTCTTGACCTGCACATCACCTATATCTGGCGGTTTCTTTGGTTCCGGGAGTTCAAAGTCATTAAATACTTGAACTCTTTGTAACATTGACACTGAGTCATCAGGTGGCTCCTTTTTCCTGTGTTCAGTCTCAACATCTGGGTTTTGTTTTGAAACTTCCTCAGTAGTAGGTACAATATCGCAATTAGCTGTATTCCAATTATTTTCACTAGTACCGAAATACTCGTCATCTGAACCATCATCAGAATCCGACCATTCTGGATCGCTTTCAGGTTCTAACATAAAAACTTTTCTGAGACAGGCACTAAGTTCTTCCTCTGCATTTACGTCAGGCTTTGATTTTAACTCAATATCCTCTTTTGGCAAAACGACCTCATTATCAGCTTTACTCACATCCACTGTTACTTCATATTTAGTGTAATCCTCGTGGACTTCAATTACTCGTGGGTAATTACCTGCCCCTTCCCCATGGTGCCTTTCGGTAACTGTTGGCGGATCGTTAACAGAAGTTACTTTCTCGTCAATGCTTAGGATTTCATCATCCAATTCCTTCCCATCTTTAACCATCGTCCTATCGGCAGCACGCGTACTTTGCGCGGCGCTGTTTACTCTCTCCTCTTTAAATTCGGGCCAAGTCACCTTGTCGACGTCCCTAGTATTTCCTTTTTCACTAATTAACCTCCTTGCCTCATATTCCTTCTTAAAATCCTCCCACTCACATAGCTTGAGGCCCTTGTACAGATCGTCGATCTGCACACGCCAATCAGTTACTTCTGCTAATTCATTCTCGCCATTTACTTCATTGCTAACACTGCTAACCGCACCTTTCTGTGTATTCCGTGTTCCATCTACTATTTCCTTCGCCACGGAATTACCACTTGTAATGTATTCACCAGCTCTTACAGCAATGTTTGTACCTAATTCTGCCGCCTTGCTAGCGGCTTCTCTCTGAACAGCTGTTCTGCTAGGCTGGGCCATTGCCCTCTGATGCTCCACTCGCCTGTTAACATGTATTGCGCTGCGCGGCGAAGATGACTCATCTGCGCACGCACCTGACGCTTCCTTCGCCACAACCCGCTGCGTCGTTCCACGCCTGTCCCTAACCTGTCTCATAACTTCACTGTCAGTCCGGTAATGTTTCTTAAATCGGGGCCGGTATGTTCTGTCCGCTTCCGTTTGGCCCGCAACGTTCGCGGAAATCAGTTTCCCGCGTCGTTATTATTTTGCGCGGTGTACCCTCTACCGTGACCTGGATAACCCCCTCTTCCTCTTCCTCTGCCTCTACCTAATTTTATCATGTTGACGCGAAACCAATCGCCGTCATTTCTCTCGTCATTATTGCGGTTATTCCTGTTACTAAAATGCTGATAATTGGCACGACTTTCGCGCCAGTGATCGTCTTCGACCCTTTCGAAAAACGCGAGGAAGCTGCGATGATTGCTTCCCACATATTTCTTCGAATCTTCTGGAAGCTTTTTATATAGCTCCCATACGATTTCAGAATCGGATTTTCTCCCTCTTAAGTGTGTCAACTTTCGGTACCAATATTCGCAGAAATCTTTCAAAGAATTCCTGCCCCTGTTTTCATGAAGTTTGGCCATGATAAACTCGCGCCACAAATGATCCTGTTTTTGATCGGACCAGTATTCTTCCGTAAACTTTTGTTTAAACTCTTCGAACGTCATTAGTTCGGTATTCAAGTTAATTCCCCAGCGCTTAGCGTCACCTGCTAAGGCGCTAATTACTACGTTTATCTTCTCCTGACCAGTCAAGTGTTCCTCTCGCAATTTTTGATGAAATCCAGCGGATGCCATCCGTTAAGTTTTTTGGCGGGATCGAAGCGTTCCTCACCTTCCAACAGCTTCGTAAGTGGCCTGCCATTACAGACAACACCAGGCCTACCTTTGATTTTACTCTCGAGATCGAAAATTTTGCCTTGAATTTTCGATGTATTTTGTTCACACTTTTGCACACGTCTGATAACTTTTTCGCCTAAATTTCTTTCAGTATCTGAAACTGCCTTTTTAAACTGTGAGATTCCATGTTGGCATTCGTTTACGATCTCAGTTTTAAGGCCGAAAACTATTTCGTCTACTTTTGTTTCAACTGAAGGCTCTACTTTCTCTTGGATGTTGAGAATTTAGACATCAAACCTACTGTTAATGTTGTCAATTTCCCCCTGCATAGTATTCATATTTTTGTTAATTGTGTCAATTTCAGACTTCATAGTATTTACTACAGAGCTTAAATTACCCACTTTTTGATCTACCTGTTCTATTTGTTTACTAATTTTAATTCCTTGTTCTTCGACCTGTGCTTTAAGCTGACCAACTTGTGTTTCAACCTGTTCGTTAACGTGTGTTTGAAGCTGATCATTCTGTGTTTTGAGCTGATTACTTTGTGTTTAAAGCTGCTTGTCAACGTGTGTTTTAAGCTGATCGTTCTGTGTTTTGAGCTACTCACTCTGTCCTGCAATTTGTTTGGTTAATTGTTCAAATAAATCGTTCATGCTTAAAATTTTTACACTGTTTTGTTCAATGAAATCGGTGTGTTCCGATCCTACATCGAAATTTTCTTTCGGTTCTTTCTTTATCTGTGGTGAATCAAACATGTCAGTTGATTCGTTCACATACCCACTATCATCTACAAAGTCATCCTCTACTTCTTGTTTTATTCCTTAGTGTGTTCGAGACAATCTCGACATTTCAATCTGTTTGTTAACATGTTCGTGGTATTGTTTGTACGCCAATTGTCTACCGCTAACGCCATCTGTTATCTGGCCACGTAAACTCCCGTCATTGCCAGCCGCATCTTTCAGTACGCTCGGCACATCCCTGTGTCTACGTTCTTGTCCATACTGAACGCAAATTACACCTCACTACCGTACTTGACGTTCACTGCTATTTACTTTACTGAATATTATTGCAATTCGTGCCACTGAACATCCACTGTTCGGTATTCACGTTAATTTGTGACAGAAAACAACTGGATGTCCTGTCACCGGGAGCCACTTGTAACGTACAAGTGACACACACAATACTCATTAAAGCCTGTACTATGTAAGTGAGCGGGGTTCACCTTACAAGACAGGATTTTCGTATAGATATTGACCGCGTGTACCTGAATGGTGGCAAATCAGACTTACACGCACTCTGTAATAACAATGATCCGTCAAGTAAGTTCAAAATGCAATTACACGTCAGTATGGACCAAAAACAACACTGAAGATGCTACCAATTTGATAATAATACGGTCGCCAGCCTAATTAGGCATTAACTGAGTTTCTTCCCTGTACAAGTTGATGTATATTCATGCAAAACAACACGTAGTAACACTGCGTAATATAGCAAAATTTTAGAACCAGAAAATCTATTGAACTGATATTTTCACGTTCTGTACTGATATGGAAAAACCATGAATATATAACAGTACACTATAATGTATACTACAAAGTTTCGTACTGTCTATTGATCTGATTAAAATCGGGCATAGGTTACCCTAGAAATAGCACTTTCGAGCCACACACAAAATGTCAATTTTGATAAAGATAAAACACTGATAAATTTTGACTTATATATTGAAAGGTGGCTACACTGAGCCACAGCGCCAGAAATCGCGTCAGAGAGTATTGTTCCGCCGCCTCCACTGGCAGTGATTATTGAGACGCAGCGACAAGCAGTGCTTACCGAGAAGTTGTGGTGGACACAGCTTGTCGTGAAATCAGAGTGAGATGTGGTAGTGGAGAGTGTTGTTCCATGTTTTATGCAGTGGTTTGACGGGAGAGATAGCAGATGTTGTTCTAATGGAGATATTGTAATGGTCAGAGTGCATTTCGTCAATATATATGGAGGTATTTTCTTTTATTCTTTTATTCTTTCAGTGACCTGAATTATGTGTCATTACAGGTTCAGTCAACAAAGCATCTGGCGTGTGTTCTTGTATTAGAGTGTAATTTTGGTTTTCTTGCACAATTATAGTATTTGTAATTTTCTTTTATCACGTCAGTATAATTGGTATTTAAAAATTCTTGTCTTGTTGAAGAAGAACCGTGCCAGATGTGCGTTGAGTCATACTACCACATACAGAACAGCTACACTTGTGCTTGTTGGTTTCGTAGGTTTTATAGTTGCTGGGGACTTAATTAATTAACTGTGTTAACGAAAATTTTCTTACATTCTTTGTTGTCATTCTAAGCAGTCAGATTGCGTACTAAAACTAGTCAGGGCCAGCCGTTTACGAGACTTGCGTAATCGGACAGACAGCTACTAAAAAAAAATATTTTCATTAATATTTAATAAAGCCCCCATGCACGTGGCGACCGCTGCTTCGGATCGTCCCTTGGAATCTTCTGATTGCAAAAATAGTAGACAGTAGTATTGTTGTAGTAATTTGTAGCTTAGTAATTGTAGTCTATTTTGCATGTGTAGATTTGGTAATCGGCATTCTTCTAATGGTATTTTTCAAAATTTAAATTTGTTGTCTTGTCTACGGGTTTGACAATCTAGTGCAATTATTTCAATTGTTCGTTAATCGTGTTTGAGGGAAACATTTCGTGTGAATGGTATTGTTGGAGAGAAGGAGTCATTGTGTGTAATTTTCGTACAGTGACGAGCTTTGTATGTTTTGTAAATGATTACGCGATCTATGAAAAAGGCAAAAATGATGGATAGTGAGAATGACGAAATTGTTAACATGGCGAACTCGCCAACAGAGGAAAACAGTATCATGAATAATGAAGTGGAAAACAATTTAAGAAGTCGGGAAAATAGTCCGGAACCATTTCAAAATTTTTCTCAATCAGAAAATTCACAGAGTACGAGATTAACGATAGAAGATTCTGAAATAGTATCGAACACAGACAGCTTTATGGCTATGCAGAAGGAAGTTAGTTCTGCGGGAAATGTTAGGGGCGAAAAGAATTTCGAACCGGCTAATATGGAGCAGTTGATGGGTGCTATATTACAGTTGGGATCACAGATGGGAACTTTGCGATCTGAATTTAAAACAGAGATAGGAACAATTAAAACAGAGATAGAAACAATTAAAACCGAGATGGGAACTTTGGGATCTGAATTAAAAACTGATATGGGAACAATGGAAACACGGTTTGGATCTGAATTAAAAACCGAGATGGGAACTTTGGAAACATGGTTAGATTCACGAATAGGGACATGTTTCAAAAATATGAAAGATGAATTAAAGAAAGAAATCAGAGAAGAAGTACAACCGATTTTGAATTCTCACAATAATAGATTAATTGCAGTAGAGATTAGACAAAGGGAACAGGATAGAGAACAGGAGGAAAGAGATCGCGTGATAGTACAGAAATTTTCAGAGTTAAATTTGCAACGTGCACACGATAAGAAAGAAATATTTGAGAGAATCGAGGAATCCGTACCAAATGACAGAATAGATAACCTAACACAACAGTATGAACAGTTAACTACTAAATGTGTTAATACTGAAACCCGAGTCGCGACACTTACGGAAGACGTAAATAAACAGAAAGAACAAATAGGTAATTTATCGGAAAGAGTTGAGGAAATTTCAGACAAATTGACAAATCTTAGTTTAAATGGGGACAGAGATTCTGATGATACAGCTCCATTACCATTTGCAGAAACCGAAGAGTACCAGAATATAAATAAGCATGTTGAAAATCAGGGAAAATTTAATGAACGCGTGAAAAGGGAATTTGAGGCATTAAAAAAGCAAGTCAAACAAATTGAAGGCGAAATCGTAGGAAAAGACAGCAGAAGAAATCTAGAATCACAGATAGCAGAGGGCTTTGAAGAAAATAATTTGTTTCATTTACGGGATGCGACAAGAGAGCGCCAGGCGCGCGAACTTTACAATAATCGACATTCGGACTGGGACAGACGCGGTAGGTCTTTGTCGCCACGAGGCGAAAACTTTGACTATAAACACTTTTTGACTGTTCGGAAATTTAAGATTTTCCGCAATTCTAAGAATGACATACATCCATGTGCATGGTTAGATCAATTTATGTACGCACTCCCACCAAATTGGCCACTAAGTCACAAACTGGAATTTATGTGTGGATATTTAGAAAACGAACCGGCGACGCGGATGCGCGCACTCATTAGAGATTGTGATAACCTGAATGATTTTTATCATGCATTTCTATCGGCATATTGGTCCGAAAACACGCAAGACAGAGTCAAACACAGTCTTATCATGCAGCGTAATTTCAAACAGTCTGAATTCCGCACGCCAGCGGAATATTTTGAAGACATGATTCGAAAGAATCAGTTCCTTTCCAACCCTTATAGCCCGACTGAATTAATTCGCATTTGTTTAACTAAGCTGCCACAATCCATAAGACAAATTGCTTTAGCCGGAAGATGTAAAGACGACATTGAGACTTTTAAGACTTTGTTGCAAGAACTTGAGTATGACAACGATGACGGCACTTCTTGTAACTTTTTCAGTAACAGTAATTACAATAGATTTTCGGAGAAAAGGGATAGTGATCGGAACGGGCGTTATATGGGTAACTTTGAGAATGACAGACGTAACAGACAGGACAATAGATACCAGCCTTATGACAATAACAGACGTTCTAACAGAAATTACACAGACAATTATAATAACGGTAATTCCTACCGGAATGATCAATCATACGGAAACAGTAATCGGTGTCATCAAGACAGAAATTATTCATACAGTTATAGAAATTCTTACTACAGAAATAACCAGGGTAGTAGATACAACAATAACTTCAGAAGTGACAGTCGAAATTACACAAGAAGTAGTTATGCAGACAGACAGGAAAACAGAAATTTTAATAACAGACACAACCAAGAATTTGTATCTAACAGACAGGAGGGACCTAATTGGCATCCTCCACGTGACAGAACTTCAGAGAGACAAGTGCAAATCGTAGAAATGGATCCGCGAAACGACGCGAATAATCAAAGACGTGACGCAAACAATCGACAATGACTAGCAGCTTCGGCTTCTGGCAGCAGTATAGACGGTTCAGAAAGTAATGACACTACGACTTTACACTACGTACGCCTGGAAGACATGAGAGACATTTTGCTAGACGAAAAGGAAAATAATGTAGACGCATTTTTACATCCTGTTATTGAAGTATGTGTGGGTAAGAATAAGTTCACTGCAGTTTTAGATTCTGGGAGCCCACTGAACGTCATTAGTGAATCAGTTTTTCGTATATGTGAAAGGACTATTGCCTGTCCTGTGTTACCTATTTCTAAAACTACAATTCGAGGAGCGATTTCTGGAAAAGGTGTAGAAGTTAAACAACAGACCAACCTAAATTTCAATTGTCAAGGATACGAATTTTCTGCTAATTTTATTATTGTTCCATTACTCAGTACACAAATTATATTAGGTATGGAGTTTCTTAACGCACATAAGGCAATTTTGAACTTTAAAGAAGGAAGTGTGAAATTGACTATTGCCGGAATGCCGAAGTGTTTGAAATTTTTCGAGTGTTTAACAAGATCTGAGTCAGATACAAAATGTTTAAGGTTTCTTACTTCTGTTGTTTTCGTTGAGCATTATGACGACAATGTGTTTATTCATGACAATGACAATAGATACAGAGACGCGATGGATGATATAATTAATAGCGAAGAACTAATTAATGAAAAGGTTAAGAAAGCTGAAGTGCCAGAAGATGTTGCAAGAGAAGAGCTGCACCACATTTTGACTTCACATGCTACAGTATTCAGTCATCACACAGGAACTATACAAGGCTTACAATATTTATTTAAAGTAAAAGAACACACACCATTTCGCGGGAAAACGTACGCTATTCCTTTGGCTTACAGGGACAAGGTTAAGAATGAACTTCAGTACATATTAGATCAGGGCATTATTGAGCCTGCAGTCAGTCCTTATACTAGCCCATTACACGTTGT
This sequence comes from Schistocerca cancellata, assembly GCF_023864275.1. Taxonomy (NCBI): domain Eukaryota; kingdom Metazoa; phylum Arthropoda; class Insecta; order Orthoptera; family Acrididae; genus Schistocerca; species Schistocerca cancellata. Next base: position 980,961,651 of record NC_064626.1, on the reverse strand, counting down.
TCTTAAAAAGGATGGGTCAATTCGTTTGGTTCTGGATTCCAGACAGATAAATAACATCATCATTCGTGAAACTGACCGTCCACAAAATTTAGATGAACTTCTTCAACATTTTCATGGAATTAAAGTTTAACCACGATTGATATGCGCGCAAGTTTTTGGCAAATAGAACTCCATCCTGATTGTAGAAAATATACTGCGTTTTTAGCCTTTGGGAACTGTTACCAGTTTCGGAAATTACCGTTTGGACTTACTGTATCTTCAGCAGCATTCTTTCGTAGCTTAAATGAAATTTTACCTGTTTATCTTCGTGACAATATTACTTCATATGTTGACGACATTCTTATTGCTAAAAATTCTTGGAGTGAGCACAACAAAATTTTGGATTCATTGTTACGTATTTTTGCAAGAGTTGGCATTACAGTGAACTTAGAAAAATCTGAATTTGGTCGTTCTCAGGTGAAATTTCTCAGTCACATTATTTCTACAGAAGGTATTCTTCCTGATCCAGAAAAATTAGACGGTATTCGTAATTATGCTGTTCCTACTACAAAACGTGATGTTCGTAGTTTTCTTGGTGTCTGTAATTTTCTTAGACGCTTTGTTAAATTGGACGATTTGGCCACACCTCGTTTATGTGAACTATCTGGAAAGAAATCTAATTGGTGTTGGGATGAGGAAGCTCAATCAGAATTTGAACAACTTCGTGATGCTTTAGTTGCTGCCCCACTTCTTTCACACCCGGATTTATCTAAAGATTTTTGTTTGGCGACGGATTCATCAGACAAAGGCCTAGGTGCACATTTATTTCAAGAGAAAGAAGAAAACGGCGTTGTAGTCCAGAAAACTATTGCATTTGGAAGTCGTGTTCTCTCTAAATCAGAAAAGAATTATTCGATTACGGAACTTGAAGCTTTGGCGGTTGTTTGGGCTTTTACAAAATTTCGGACATTCTTGTTTGGCAGACATACTAAGGTTTACACCGATCATCGAGCTCTGGAATTTCTTATGTCAACAAAATTAACTCACGGCAAATTGTCACGATGGGCGTTGTACCTACAGGAGTTTGATTTTAGTATTGTTTACATACAGCGTTCTTCAAATATTGTTGCCGATGCTTTATCACGTGCACCTATGGGTTTGAAACAAAGTGCTGAAGAGGACTGCAAGGAAAACAATTATTGTTTGATGTATATTCAAGGTGTTGCGTTTGAGAACTTTATTTCGTCTTCGCTCCAGGACATCGCTAAGGAGCAAAATAAGGATCCAATCTGGAAGGACATTAAGGAGAAGTGGAGGAGAAAGGAAAGCGTAGCGATTAGACAGCATTATTTAGTTCGCAATGACATTCTTTTTAAACGAAAATCGGTCGACAACTCTGTTTGGTTAGTTTGTATTCCTGATGAGTGGGTTAATAAGCTGATTTGGTATACGCATTTCAGTTATGCACACTTTGGTCCCAGAAAATGCTTTCACAAATTACGAGAAAATTGCTACTTCAATAATATGGAAAAACGTATTCGATTTGTTCTTGCCAAATGCAAATTATGTCAAAAGGCTAAGCCGCCAACAATTTCTCACAGAGCACCGTTGTTTCCTATCATTCCAGCGAAATTAAAGGACATGGCTGCAGTTGATTTGTTCGGTCCGGTGGTTCGTTCTACTAATGGTTTTGTGTACATTTTCGTAGCAGTGGAGTTGACATCAAAATATGTGTGTTTTACACCTTTACGCAAAGCAACAGCTCGTTCAGTATCTAATGCTTTCATCAAACATTTTCTTAAAGAAGTGGGTCATGTTGATAAGGTTATATCAGATAATGGATCACAGTTTCATTCTAAAATTTGGCTTCGTACTCTACGGCGTCGTAAAATTAAACCAATCTTCATTTCACTTTTTCACCCTCAATCTAACGCTTCAGAGAGATGGATGAAGGAAATCAATAAATTGTGTCATCTTTATTGTCATCAGAATCACAGAACGTGGGATCAGTATCTTCATATTTTTCAAAACATTCTGAATGAACTTCCGAATGACTCAACTTCTTTACCACCTATACTGATATTAAAAAATAAAGCACCGACAAATCGCATTTCTGAAATCGTTCCTTTTCCGCCTTCACGGAAACTGCGGCATTCTGAAGTTGTGAATCTGGCTCTACAAAATATTGCATCTGCGGCTGCTAGAAGAGAGAAATCAGCTAAGCGTCCTGGTCGCTTAAAAATCTTGTCAGTTGGTCAGAAGGTGTTAATTAAGTCTCATCGTTTGTCTCACAAAGGAAAAGGCTTGTGTCGCAAATTTTTTCTGCTTCATAACGGTCCATATAGAATTCGCAAAATTATTCATGATAACACTGTTGAAGTAGAAACTCTTAAATCACGACGCTCTAAGGGAATACATCATATATCAAACGTTAAAATTTTTGTGGAATGACATATTTTTGAGAGACTAACAGCTACTTGTAAACACGCAGAGAGTACAAGGACACCGCGCTGTGTTTTGGCGGCGGCACATACTCAAAGCAACAGTCAAGTCTGCGCGCCGCACAAGGCAGTCGTTGACCGCAAACAATCACTTCCTACGTCACGCGCCTACAGCTGATCGAGCGCTCAGTGCGAATGCACTGACAGCCTTAAATAAATACACAGTCTAATTTCTCCGACTAAATTCAGTATAAAGCTATAGTGACTTGATGAATTCTGTTATTAACATTCAGTATTTTTCAGGATACGGTTCTATAAAATATTTAAGAACTTCAGGTAAATTCTGTGCGTGTCCGACGTTAAGACGACTTGCTGTCGAGAAAATTTCAGGAAAAATGTCATTTCGAAGAAGAAAGTAATAAACTAAAAAGGTAATTATTAATTGAGTTTATTTTTCAGGTAACATATTTCCACTTAGGTACGTACTTTAGACGTAATTTACTACTCGCGATTACGTGATTCATACTTTGTGCTAATTACACGTTCTATGAAATTACTTGTGAAGCGACGTGCTTGCTTACATTAACTGATTTTGACAATGATTATTAATGAACTGAGTTGTAACTTGTGTATATTATGCATCGCTTGGCTGCTATGCTTTTTCACTGATGTCATATTTTTTTTATTATGTGCCTGCTGTGTTTATTTATTTAAATTATAATTGTCACCTGATTAATTGTGCTGATGTGGTTAGGTATGTAAGTTATACTTTGTGATTTATCTGCTTGCCCCTTCATGTTTACTTATTTGCTTGTGCCTTCATGTTTACTTATTAAGATTACATATGAACATTATTTGCTTATGATGATATGATGCTAATGACCTGTTTAGTACGTAAGATATATGTTTGCTGCTATGCGTATGGATTGCATATTTATACATCTCTGTTTGTCGTCACAACTACTCTTTAATTTCTTATATAGAAATGCTGATATACTGTGAATGAAAATAGAGTTTAGGTTACACTATGGTATTAGTTATATATTGTTCGCTTGGCAGAGCCTCGTTGTAAGATTTGTGCTGCATCCACTTGTTGACATTCTGTTCTCTACTGGTATATTTACTCGCTATTGCTTGTTCTGCTTACGCTCAGTGCTTTATATTTTTAAGATAAGAAAATGAACTGCTATAATTCGACGAATGACATTAGTACAAGAAACTTCATAGAAGTCACATGAGCTGGAGGTTTTACGAAAGCTGTATAAATGTATGCCAATAGGAAGGAAGCCAACGACATGACATACCAACACAGTTATTACACTGCATTTTTCGTGAGCAATTGAAATAGGAAGTGACACTTGACACAAGAAATACTCCACATGTTTGCTTCTGTTTGCCATAATTCTTGAAGTGGTGTACACACTGTGAAATATTAGGATCATTCACACTCCATAATCGTACTTAATTACTGAGAGTTATTCGAACTAAGTCTGTTAGAGGTCATGTAAGCATTCTTTGTTTATAATTCATAATGAGTAGAAGATTTTGGTCAGATGGATTACACAAAGGTTGTGTGTTGACAGTGTGTCTTCGGATTGTATGGGATGAGGAGGTTTGCATTAGGATCTTATCTGTACTTGTTCGAGGAGACTGACTAGAGGAAAGAGTTGTTATGGAAGTGAAATGATACTGGCAATAAGGTTTATATGTATCGACGTATTGAAGAGGTATTATTGAGGTATTGAGATTATATGAAGTTGATTGGAGTTTTAGTGTATAAGAGGTAAAATAAGTGAGGTGCATATTTTTTTTTTTTTGTTGGTCTATATGGAACAAGGAGGATGAAGATAGCAGACTAGAACACTAAAATGGAAGGAAGATTGTCTACACACACTTTGTTAAATCACTAAGCAGTATGTACTTTCTTTTTTTGGAGAGAGGAAGTTGCATATCTTGGCACACTGACAGTTGTTCAGTAACAGTACATTTGATCTGGCTTGGCAAACATTGGTCTTGACATGATGACTGTGACGTTGACTTAACTATTATTGACTGTTATACATTGCTGTCACTATTACTTGATACACATGATGAACATGAAATTTTGACAGAATTGCATTTAAACAGTTAACACTATTCAATTACACAGTAGTACTTAATGTGGATGAAAGATGAGTGAGTGCGTTTTGTGTGTTTTCCTTTCCTAATCCTACCCACCTATCTCCTAAATATTATTTTATTTGTTTGTAGTGGCTTGCTCTGACACTCATAAATATTATAGGTTTACTGATATTTGAGTATTTGTAATAGTAATATAACAATTATCTGATATCATTTGTGTGTTTATTAGAATTTGTATGTTTAGTGTAAGAGCATTGTAAAAGCATTTGTATGTGTATTAAAACTATTGTTCATGCTTGAACTGTCTGAGTAGTGATGGTGAATATTATGAACTGTTGCCTGCACTTTTCAACATGATGTGTGACACTTAGAAATGTTTAATTTCTGCTGATGAACTGTGTGATCAGTGATAGTAAATATTATGGACTGTTACTTGTACTTTTTCTACATGATTGGTGCCACTAGGACATGTTTAATTTCTGCTGATGAACAGTGTGATCAGTGATAGTGAATATTATGGACTGTTACTTGTACTTTCTCTACATGATTGGTGCCACTAGGACATGTTTAATTTCTGCTGATGAACAGTGTGATCAGTGATAGTGAATATGATGGACTGCTGTCTGCACCTACTCAACATGGCTGGGTGCCACTGATGGACTGCTTCTACTGAAATGATGTCACCTAATGGTGTCTGCACCTACTCAACATTGCTGGGTGCCACTGATGGACTGCTTCTACTGAAATGATATCACCTGATGGTGTCTGCACCTACTCAACATTGCTGGGTGCCACTGATGGACTGCTTCTACTGAAATGATGTCACCTGATAGTGTCTGCACCTATTCAACATTGCTGGATGCCACTGATGGACTGCCTTCTGCACCTACTCAACATTGCTGGGTGCCACTGATGGACTGCTTCTACTGAAATGATGTCACCTGATGGAGTCTGCACCTGTTCCACAATGCTGGGTGCCACTGATGGACTGCTTCTACTGAAATGATGTCACCGGATGGTGTCTGCACCTACTAAACAATGCTGGGTGCCACTGATGAACTGCTTCTAATGAAATGATGTCACCTGATGGTGTCTGCACCTACTCAACATTGCTGGGTGCCACTGATGGACTGCTTCTACTGAAATGATGTCACCTGATGGTGTCTGCACCTACTCAACGTTGCTGGGTGCCACTGATGGACTGCTTCTACTGAAATGATGTCACCTGTTGGAGTCTACACCTGTTCCACAATGCTGGGTGCCACTGATGGACTGCTTCTACTGAAATGATGTCACCTGATGGTGTCTGCACCTACTCAACATTGCTGGGTGCTACTGCTGGAACTGTCAACCACTTGTTATGAAAGCATTTTACGTGAATATTTGTATAAACTAATTTTTTGTGTATTACTGTTTGTGAAAAGTTATGAGACTCTAACCTGTACATATTCGTCATTGCTGACGCTATTGATTGAACTGTTTAACCACATAATACTTGTGTAAACTATTATGTAAAGTCACATGTATGAAAGAATTTGTATTGCTTAGTGTATTTTATATATTAGGCTATTGAAAGGTCAGTGCAAAGCCAAAATTTTATCCAGTTATATGATATTTACGTATTAATATTATCTTTTATTTTTGTCTGTATTTTTTTGACGAATTTGGTGGTATTTTCACCACCAATGCTGGCAAAAATACCATCAAATTCTAGCCCGTGGAGGAAGGGCATATGAAAGGTGGCTACACTGAGCCACAGCGCCAGAAATCGCGTCAGAGAGTATTGTTCCGCCGCCTCCACTGGCAGTGATTATTGAGACGCAGCGACAAGCAGTGCTTACCGAGAAGTTGTGGTGGACACTGCTTGTCGTGAAGTCAGAGTGAGATGTGGTAGTGGAGAGTATTGTTCCATGTTTTATGCAGTGGTTTGATGGGAGAGATAGCAGATGTTGTTCTAATGGAGATATTGTAGTGGTCAGAGTGCATTTCGTCAATATATATGGAGGTATTTTCTTTTATTCTTTTATTCTTTCAGTGACCTGAATTATGTGTCATTACAGGTTCCGTCAACAAAGCATCTGGCGTGTGTTCTTGTATTAGAGTGTAATTTTGGTTTTCTTGCACAATTATAGTATTTGTAATTTTCTTTTATCACGTCAGTATAATTGGTATTTAAAAATTCTTGTCTTGTTGAAGAAGAACCGTGCCAGATGTGCGTTGAGTCATACTACCACATACAGAACAGCTACACTTGTGCTTGTTGGTTTCGTAGGTTTTATAGTTGCTGGGGACTTAATTAATTAACTGTGTTAACGAAAATTTTCTTACATTCTTTGTTGTCATTCTAAGCAGTCAGATTGCGTACTAAAACTAGTCAGGGCCAGCCGTTTACGAGACTTGCGTAATCGGACAGACAGCTACTAAAAAAAAATATTTTCATTAATATTTAATAAAGCCCCCATGCAATATTGACTTTAACTTTTGCTTGTCAAACCAATGTGGAACACTTCAGAATTCAAATGAATAAAAAGGGGGGGGGGGGGGGACCCTGAAATTGTTATGATCCCTATATTAAAAAAATTGATTAATGAAATTATCATGCGTTCAAGATATCCAGTATATGAGTTACTACTCTTTTTATCTTATTTACTTCTCATTTAAATACCTTCATATCTGTCTCTAAATAATTAAACTTCATTACAATATCAATATTAAAGTTACCTTTCAACTTCGTTAGACCTTCGTTATTCATTTACTGGTTCATTAACAAAACAGTTTTTTAAACACCATTCTAACATAACTAGGTCTGCAAGTAATTATTATTAACATAAAATTTAATTTTTCATTTTGGGACACTCGGATTGCACAACATTTGGAAAGGACCCTGTCAAGGTTAGTTGTGAGGATAATTAAATGAGGGGAAAGTTCTGGTAAAATTTAGGATATTAGTGAACAGTTCACTCTATGGTCCATACGAATACAGTACTAAAAGTTTCAACCTGCTTTTATCGATGCGGCGTTTGGCGAGCGGCGAGATGGCGAGGCACAGAGCACACATACAACCACAGCTATGGCTCTTGATGTATCGGCACTTTAATTCTTCTTAGCGTCGCCATACTTTTCCATTTAGTGCCTATAGAATTTTGTCATGCTGTGTGGGCGTTGGAACAGCATACCCGAGGCTCAGTGAAACTACGTCTTCCAGGAGAGCCTCTTCGCTCTAGAAGGTGTTGCTCAGGCCAATGCCAAACTCCAACTACTACTGCTGAGCCCGTTGTGCCGTGCAGTGCCCGCGCGCATTTCCCCGCGCTCGCCTGCCATCCACCTTTTTCCGCTCGCTTACAGACAGGGTATTCACCCGAGGTTTTGCATTCTACATATCCTAACACATTGCCTACGTATGGACCAGACGCACAATTACAATTTTAAACATCTTACAACAGTATCAACATTTGTTACACTTCAGTTCTATTATAATATTGCTGGACATTTGACATAAACATTAATATTCACATTGAAACTTGTTTACAGTTTTCTTAGCATAATGACATGGAACAAAAAAGAAATGAAATCAGAACATTAATTACACAAGTTTATCGAAAAATTAGAAGAAAAAAAATTACTTATATGTACAATAGTACAGCATCGTTGTTGTTACAGTCTCTCTTCCACCTACCTTCATGTCCCTGCTAACTTTCCCCAATTTGATTAAGATGCACTGTAGGTTCCATCTTCACAGATATTTTTATGTGAATGAACGCTATCCTAACCCTAAGTGAGCCAATCACTGTAAAACACAACCTTTTTTGAGTCAGGATCTATGAAAAAAGACGCGAAGCTCTCGTGGCTTGTCCCATTCCATTCTTTTTCTTTTTGACTTCAGTCAGCTTCTTCTTTGTATGTTCCCGAGTGATGACAGCCAATTAAGGTGACTAGAGTAATGAAATCAGGAGTGAGTGCTTTGATTTTCTTTAGACAGTAAACTGTTGATGGCTCTGACACACTGTATTAAGCGTCGGACGGTTTGTGGTGGGACGGCTACCTGAGTGACAAAGGCAAAGTACAGCCCGTTTGTGTCACCAAAGGGGGTACCCGGCGTTTTTCGCCTTTTCTAAAGAGGCGAGCAGGGTGACGGGGAAGTGGCCAGTATGAGGGCTGGCACTTCGCCTTCCTTTTAAGTGCACTGGGGCCCACGCCTAGCCTACCAGATGATGTGGGACGGCTGTATTCTCATGCATCACTTCGGAGAATTTAAATGTCTGCGTCCTTTGAGGGTATACAGTACAGCGGCCACAAAGATCACTGTCATCCAGTACCCAGAGGCAGCTTCATGTGCATAGACCGAAAAACGCCTTCTGGTTGGTGTACCATTTCGCATTCGCACATTTTCGGTCAGGTCTTCATCAATTCGGTACGTTCTGCCATAGAGAGCAATTGTAACATCATGCTTGGGATCCGAGCTGTCGGCGCAGCGTCCGTCCAGTGTTGCAGGTGGTAACGTATTCGCACCACCGGCGCAGTATTCTAATTTGAGCCCTTCCAGCTTACGCTCTCGCCTTGTCTCCATACACACCCACTGTTTGCAAATGTGATCTGTATCAAGAGCTCTGTTTACAATAGTGAGGCGTAACATGCTGCGGCATACTCTCACTCGAAAAGTTTGTAGGGGTCTATAACGTGCTAGTTGATCCTAATCCTCCACGCGAATTCAGCCAACATTGTTCTTCCTTATATTGCATTCAATGTTTCTATCTTGTAATACTTTAGAAATTCTCAGAATAAATCACTTTGAGATCCTAAAATGGTTATACACTCCTGGAAATTGAAATAAGAACACCGTGAATTCATTGTCCCAGGAAGGGGAAACTTTATTGACACATTCCTGGGGTCAGATACATCACATGATCACACTGACAGAACCACAGGCACATAGACACAGGCAACAGAGCATGCACAATGTCGGCACTAGTACAGTGTATATCCACCTTTCGCAGCAATGCAGGCTGCTATTCTCCCATGGAGACGATCGTAGAGATGCTGGATGTAGTCCTGTGGAACGGCTTGCCATGCCATTTCCACCTGGCGCCTCAGTTGGACCAGCGTTCGTGCTGGACGTGCAGACCGCGTGAGACGACGCTTCATCCAGTCCCAAACATGCTCAATGGGGGACAGATCCGGAGATCTTGCTGGCCAGGGTAGTTGACTTACACCTTCTAGAGCACGTTGGGTGGCACGGGATACATGCGGACGTGCATTGTCCTGTTGGAACAGCAAGTTCCCTTGCCGGTCTAGGAATGGTAGAACGATGGGTTCGATGACGGTTTGGATGTACCGTGCACTATTCAGTGTCCCCTGGACGATCACCAGTGGTGTACGGCCAGTGTAGGAGATCGCTCCCCACACCATGATGCCGGGTGTTGGCCCTGTGTGCCTCGGTCGTATGCAGTCCTGATTGTGGCGCTCACCTGCACGGCGCCAAACGCGCATACGACCATCATTGGCACCAAGGCAGAAGCGACTCTCATCGCTGAAGACGACACGTCTCCATTCGTCCCTCCATTCACGCCTGTCGCGACACCACTGGAGGCGGGCTGCACGATGTTGGGGCGTGAGCGGAAGACGGCCTAACGGTGTGCGGGACCGTAGCCCAGCTTCATGGAGACGGTTGCGAATGGTCCTCGCCGATACCCCAGGAGCAACAGTGTCCCTAATTTTCTGGGAAGTGGCGGTGCGGTCCCCTACGGCACTGCGTAGGATCCTACGGTCTTGGCGTGCATCCGTGCGTCGCTGCGGTCCGGTCCCAGGTCGACGGGCACGTGCACCTTCCGCCGACCACTGGCGACAACATCGATGTACTGTGGAGACCTCACGCCCCACGTGTTGAGCAATTCGGCGGTACGTCCACCCGGCCTCCCGCATGCCCACTATATGCCCTCGCTCAAAGTCCGTCAAGTGCACATACGGTTCACGTCCACGTTGTCGCGGCATGCTACCAGTGTTAAAGACTGCGATGGAGCTCCGTATGCCACGGCAAACTGGCTGACACTGGCGGCGGCGGTGCACAAATGCTGCGCAGCTAGCGCCATTCGACGGCCAACACCGCGGTTCCTGGTGTGTCCGCTGTGCCGTGCGTGTGATCATTGCTTGTACAGCCCTCTCGCAGTGTCCGGAGCAAGTATGGTGGGTCTGACACACCGGTGTCAATGTGTTCTTTTTTCCATTTCCAGGAGTGTATTATTTAGCAGTTGAATTTCGCCATCATTATCGGGGCCCTTTGCCAGATACGAGTTGGCTGGCTCTGAGCACTCTGGGACTTAACATCTGTGGTCATCAGTCCCCTAGAACTTAGAACTACTTAAACCTAACTAACCTAAGGACATCACACACATCCATGCCCGAGGCAGGATTCGAATCTGCGACCGTAGCAGTCGCGCGGACCAGATACGAGTGATCAGCTACTAAATTATCATAAGCAGAATTATGTCAATATTGCAACTCTTAAACTGACCACAACCAGGGCCATATCATAATTTCCTCCATAAATCGACTGTTGTGTGATACACTACGTGATCAAAAGTATCCGGACACCGCCAAAAGCTTAAGTTTTTCATATTAGGTGCATTGTGGTGCCACCTACTGCCAGGAACTCCATATCAGCGGTCTCAGTAGTCATTAGACATCGTGATAGAGCAGGATGGGGCGCTCCGCGGAACTCCCGAACTTCGAACGTGGTCAGGTGATTGGGTGCCACTATGTCATACACGGTCTGTACGCGAGATTTACACACTCCTAAACATCCCTAGCTCCACTGTTTCCGATCTGATAGTGAAGTGGAAACGTGAAGCGACACGTACAGCACAGAAACGTACAGGCCGACCTCGTCTGTTGAATGACAGAGACTGCCGACCAGTGAAGAGGGTCGTAATGTATAATAGGCAGTCTATCCAAATCATCACATAGGAATTCCAAACTGCATCAGGATCCACTGTAACTACCATGGCAGTTGGGCGGGAGGTCAGAAAACTTGGATTGCATGGTCGAGCGGCTGTTCATAAGCCGCTCACCACGCCAAATGACGCCTCGCTTGGAGTAAGGAGCGTAAACATTGGACGATTGAACAGTGGGAAAAGGATCTGTGGAATGACAAATAATGGTACACAATGTGGCGATCCGATGGCAGGGTGTGGGTATGGCGAATGTCCGTTGAACATCATCTGTCAGGGTGTGTGGTGCCAACAATAAAATTCGGAGGCGGTGGTGTTATGGTGTGGTCGTGTTTTTCATGGAGGGGGCTTGAGCCCCTTGTTGTTTTGCATGGCACTATCACAGCAGAGGCCTGCATTGATGTTTTAAGCACCTTCTTCTTTCACACTGTTGAAGAGCAATTCTGGGATGGCGATTTCATCTTTAAACACGATCGAGCACCTGTTCATAATGCGCGGCCTGTGGCGGAATGGCTACACGACAAAAACATCACTGTAATGGGTTGGCCTGCACAGTGTCCTCTCCTGAATCCTATAGAACACATCTGGTATGTTTTGGAATGTCAACTTCGTGCCAGGCCTCATCGACCGCATCGATACCACTTCTCAGTGCAGCACTCCGTGAAGAATGGGCTACCATTCCCCAAGAAACCTTCCAGCACCTGATTGAACATATGCCTACGAGAGTGGAAGCTGTTATCAAGGCTAAGGGTGGGCCGACACCATACTGAATTTCAGCATTACCGATGGTGGGTGCCACGAACCTGTAAGCCAGGTGTCCGGATACTTCTGATCACATAGTGTAGGAGCTGTGGCAGTTAAAGGGGATGGGGGGGTTTGAGTGTGTTAGCCTAAATAATGAGGATTCCTTTAATGAATTTGCGTGACATGTCTGCTTCTCAACCCCGACATCTCACACCTTACAGGCTGCATGTTATTAACTGCTGCGGCCAAATAACAGTCCCTTGGGTTGCTTCAGAAATTACCTACACTTTTGTCGATTTCGTCCCATTGACGACATTTTGAGACCTGCCTATAAGGAAGCGCTGAATCCAGTAAAATATCTAGTACGATTTTGAATTTGTTTCCAGTAGCGTTAACTGTAATATCTCCCAACTAATAGTGTAATTCGAAAAACTCTATACTTCGTGTATTTAAAAAACTTCACCATTCTTACAGGTCTGACAAAATTGGAAACAGGTGACTATGTGCCTTCCCTCCCTCCCCCAACCACCCTGAAGGAAAGGTAGTCAGACAGGAACCATTCCGTTGTGTGGTAGCCATCTACATATTGATACATTGGAAATAGTTACATATGGTTGGATCGTACTCTTACACGTTTTTCAGCTTCCTTCTCAAATAACAGTGAGCTAGTGGAAACACATCTGGCTGATACTGGATATGATGAGATGCGTAAGATACAATCCCTACTGGGAAATTTGCGAATTGTCTAATAGCGTAGCCTAAAAGTAAGCATTTGAATGTCTGCATATCTAGATATATGAAGATTAAGGTATGATCGGTGAAGCTGTCTTACGGAAGAAAGGATAATCAGGGCTTAACACCCCAACAAAGAGATCATTAGAGACGGTGGATAAGCTCGGATTGATTAAGGACTGGGAAGAAAATAGGCCAAGCTCTTAAAGAACTTGCCTTCAGTGATTTAGAGAAATAACGTAACACCTAAATGTGGATGTTTGGACAATGATTTTAAGCGTAATCCACTCGAATGTAAGTCCAGAGAGTTAATCAATGAGCCACATTGCTCGGTGCTGTGTTACTGGACCAATTCAAGGCTCCACTGACATTTTTGTATGGCGTTACGTCATACAAACCATATTGGATGAAGAACCTCCGTTGTCTTTTGCAAGGGTAACGTTCTCAAACAACTCCGGTAAATCGCCATGCTGGAATTGTTGACAAAAATACTGTAGTTCATAAGCCAGTTAAAGCGTATATTGTTTCTAGACTGAAATCTAGACTTTACTGCCATATATTTGTACTAAGGCGAACGTAAACTATGCATCTACCCTGAAAATAGTTAATGCGATGTTTCGTTATTCCACTGACTATGGCTTCAACGATTAATCGTTATCAGAGATATAATCTGAAGTGACTGACATCAACACTATAGCCAGTACTAAGAAATACAGTGACGAACACAATCCACCTTTCTGGACACATATTTAGCAGACTGTTTTCTTAGCTTTTACGGATACTGTTTGCTTTCAGAACAGCGAACACTTTTTTAAATACTTCCTACATTAATAGAAATCAATAACCTACAAGATGTATTAACAAATTTTTAACAGAGATGTGTTGAGTACAATGCGTGTAAAGTGACGGCAGTACTGAAACTATCACTCTAAGAATCTGGTAGTATGAAGTAACGGAAATACGAACGGATCACAGCAGAAGTGTTTGTTGCTGTGTACTGCAGCGTTTGCTGATCATAATGAGAGTATAACCGTTCACTATTCAGGTTGTTAAGCAGTGAGAGAATCACTTTTTTGTGGGGATTGCAGTTATAAAGATAATATTTCTAGAAGAATCTTGTAAGAATGATATCTACTGCCAGTTCTAGAACTTACTGAGGAGTTTTCTTCCTGATATGTGATATTTTGACAGGTGTTCGCAATACGTGTATTTATTAATATCCTCTGTCGTTGCCAATACTCCTCTTTTCACAAAATATACAGCGACGCATTACTATGTAACTAAAATCAAAAATAACATCCATAAAGACTTCCCTTAGGAGCTATACACAGGCGTACACGTGCATTCAAGAACCTGACATGGCATATTAAAGGGTGGGTAGTGTGGCTGAGTTAAGAACTTTCTGTCGAACAAAATCTTTGATTTCTTTCAAAGGTGTATTCACAGAAACTTTTAATATCAATAGTTTGAGCTATTTTCTTGTTAATATTTGCAAGGCTTTGCACTGCATTACAATTAGGAAAAATGTACATCGTTGACTTCTTTCGACATCCCAGAGAGCACTCTCTGCGGGATTATGGAATATGGTTAATTCAGGGTAAAGGGAACGCACTCATTCTGTTACATTTGTTATGAGATGACGAGAATTATATCCTCAAGTGCGTTTTTGGTTTGTATACTGTAATATTTTACTACAACAGTGCTATAATGTATTGTACTCCTGTTTTTATGCACCATGGTCCCTCAGGCAACACGGCGGCATTTCCTATATTCACTAATGTACGAGTGTACTGCTCTTCCTGGCTCTGAAATGGTGTAAACGTCAGTCAAATTTTCTGTTTCTTGTAGATGTGTATACTGGGTAGCAACATAAATCAAGCATCAACTTGATATGCGGATTGGTTCTTTTTCTAGGTTTTCTTTTTAAACCTACCGTCATAAAAATTTTGTGCATTGCATGATTTTTCACATAATATGGCGAAAGAGCATAAAGAATCTGCCACTGGTACTTTATTTTCGACAGTTAAATGAAGACCAGCTCAATTCAAAGGTAACGGTATTTCTATCTGAGGTAATCAACGTCGAAACTTTGCAATCAAAGACTGGAAACTAAATACCTGCTTAAATTGCTCTCGGACTTTTAGTGATTAACCGTGTATTTATTAGCTAACATAATTGTCAGAGCAGTAGTAAGAGTACTTCATTTAGATGATGCATTAATTAGGGGAAAGCTTTGTGCAAAGTGAGTACTGTGGAATTTCTCATCTACTTAGACTCGCTGAGTGCCCTGCAAATTATTCAGCGTCCGTATCCACCAAAGTAATCAGCCGTTTTAATAGAGGTCTCCTCTTTATAGCTGCAGAGGATGAGTAATGGACGGTGGCTGTTTATGACCATAAAAGTCAGAGGAAACTAAAAAAAGACCATCAGACACGAAATAGAGGTGTGATATGGTTTGTGCTTTGCACGGGGATAGTGCAGCACTTCTGTTCTGGAACAGCTAAGCTGGTACTTCAAGTGTCAGGTTACAGCTGAGCTTATTGTAGTTGGTGTATTCAAGGTCAGCCAGCTACACGCACCTCCTATTGCCCTCCCCTCCCCCCTCCACCCCGTCCCGTCTCCCATTTTGCTCCTATACTATCACATTTCATCATCTTCACTCTCGGCCAATTGCTAGGGGCCCCTCTCCTCTCGGGCAATTTTACCTCAGCCAGCAGGAAACAGGCACTACCTCAGACCAGCCAAAATAACTAAAGAGGACTGTTAGATCTAAAAGCAAGTACTCGTCCATCAATCATTAATCACAATGTTAATAACTTCCATATTAGTCTTTTATTAATTATTAATTTACACTTACGTTTTGTAAATTTTTTTCCAACAGTGCAACTCACTCCTGATTCAATAGCAGCAGGACTGCAGGCCCAGAACGTGGAGGTGTTCGGCCTAGAGTTGTCTGAGCAACCGCAGGAGCAGCAGTCTACAGGCAGTCATCTTGATTTATCCGACTTGGCGTTATCATCACAGCAGATGGTGCAGGATCTTCAACTCGCTGAGGTGCATTTAAATTCCATCAGAATATTGCTGTTGATCGATAAACATAACTTGACTGCTAGTGGGTCTTAACACACGAATTTGGGAGTAGAACCTGACAGAGACTTTGATGTAGCAACTAAAATAGAATATGTTCAAGGTTTCAGGGCTACAGCGCATTACTCATGGCAGGAATAGGACCATCTATGTAGCTTGAAGGTGTATATATGAAAGAAGAAGTATGAGTCAGGCCGTACACCCGTTAACATCACTGTGTTTGAGAGGAAGGTTGCAGTAGTCGATAGGTATGGAGAAGCTGGGCTTGAATGAACTTCAGAGACTGTGTGGATTTACATAAAACCTTAGAGTGTTGTGAATTTCGGTGATCTATACTGTGTGTCTGTGACTGTGACAGACAGAGCCGCTGCTGTCCATATGTCACAGGTGCATACTGTGATTTTGTGAACAATTTGCATGAGAATAATGAATCAGTTAGAACTGTGTATAAATGCTCGTATTCACCCAGGGCCGAAGTGTACTAGCGCAGATCCAGTAAGCATAAAGCCTACAAAAGTTGAATTCTTGAACGTTATATCTGCGTATGTTGTTGCGCCTGTAGATTTTTATGCTATATAGGCATATTTTAAGGCATATAGAAGACAACTGTTCGCTAAATTCTGCAGAAAACAGTGACTGTAAGAAACTTAGACGAATTGTATGTGTAAGTAAAATAAAACGTTTTCTATAAAATTATTATTATTTCCCCTCAGTTACATAATCTGTATTCAAGATCCAATAAGTAGTCAAGAAAAAGATGCAGTCTCTGTAGCTTGGTAGGTAAGGTAGTTAACAGCGTTCAAACTATGACATCTTTCAGTAAGTTTCCTACAAATGTCAAAAATCTGTTTATCAAAAAGCATTTTACACATAATTAGAGATTTCAGTCACTAAAACGTGTAATAAGGGTTCCTCTGTTCCTTCCTCGTAGAAATCATATTTCTCCAGCTAACCACCATGAGATATTTGAGAATAATTGGTTCCAGAGTATCTAGGATATCTGGGCTAAGTAGTTTTCTTAAATATAGTGTCATGCAGTCATCATTATTCTTTAAGAATGAGTTAATGTATAGCAAGAGTATAAGCAACAGCAGTCATAATTTCAAATATACATTCACTACCCTAACAGAACTAACCGTCTACCTGAAATTATCAGATTTAGTGTCAAGGTCTTTAACCTTACCCATTTTCGCACAGGTGACAGTGATGATATGACTGTAGAGCTTAGATTATTTACACTGCTGCCAAAAAGTTCTATATTAAGAGTTATCAATAAATAATTTACCCACTTGTGTGCGAACACTCAAAGGGTAAACATGTCGAAGTTGCAAGGCTGCTACCATTTAAGTGTTACTGCTGCTGATGACGAATAAGTATGTAGTTGGAACAAATATATACTTAACTTATTTTCCCTTACATTTGTGGCGAACTCACTGCTGCAGCAGCCACATGACGTGCAAATAATGTTGTTTAATATCAGTTACAGTTCAAACAACAGCACCTGTAAACGTATTAGCATGGAAATGGTGTCGTATCGTGCGTTCTATACGATGGTGGTATACGAAATACTGCATACAGTAATGCAAATAATATTATCCGTGGATGAGCTGGTATATCTATGTGGTGATTCACTGCAGATTGCTGCCTTATTACAAAAAGCGGTCACTACCCTTCAGTGATAACGGGTGATCACAGTCAGGTAAACTACGAGAGTGGATTCATCTATGGGAGCAAAGGTTTAAAAATCTATCAAATGCCAGTTGTATGGTTCAGCATGCTCTAGACTATCAACTAAGGAGGTAGCTATATGTCTGTCGACTCTAAGAGAGAACTTGGAGCAATCTGTGGGCAACAGCACACAAAAATTCTTCATCTGTCAAAAGAAATCATCCCTCAGCTTCATGATTCGTGTGGTGTATCAGTGCAAGCAGAAATGTATGAACCAGCTGAGCCAGATGTAGGACTGGAACTATATTCTTACCAAGTATCTTCATATACCCTGTACACATAAAAGTCTACAAATAAACAAAAAAGAATAAGAGCTAAATGTTTGTGTTCTTCATGTCTCTATAAAACACCAGTATGCTAATATAAGCAGTCTATCAGAACCCTGACCAAGTGTACGAAAGACTCCATTGGTAACCATCAGGTCCTGCAGTGGTGTTGGAAACTGGGAGAAAAAAAGAATGGACTTCTACTTGACAGGAATACCCATGCTGTAATTATTGAATAATCTGACTGCAGAAGACTAACCTTCTTCTGTCACTGTTAACACATTCTGAGAGGATCTGCTTCGAGACAGTATATGTATATTGAAAACACTATTTCAGCCAAACTACCAACTGTTACAATACATTTTCTATGATATGGATGAAATTACCTACCAAATATTCAGCTAGAGCAATGTATCATGTCACCTGAAAAGTAAAAATCAAACAGCATATTCATATTTGACAATTTTGGCACGGAAAACCAGGATAAGGTAGACAAATATTTTTGTTTTAGCTGTCACATGAAAGCTGAAGTATTTTATTAGAGATCTTTTACTCGATCCAGACATATTCCAGTTGGTAACCTATCCATTCCTCAAGTCTGGGCGTACCACAAAATTTTTTTCTCCCCACTTCTATTCAGTACCTCTCCATTAGTTACATAATCCACAAATCTAGTCTTCACCATTATTCTATATTATCACATTTCAAAAGAGTTATATTCTCTTCCTGGGTAATTGTTTATCGCCTGTATTTCACTTGCATTAATGCGTACACTCAATAGAAAAACTTTCAGAAAAGACTTCCTGATACTTAAATTTGTGTTCGACGTTAACAAATTTCTCTTCTTCATAAATGATTTTCCTGTCATTGCCAGTTTACATTTTATACCCTCTCTACTTCATCCATCATTAGATATTTTGCTGCCATAAGAGTAAAAGTCATCTGCTAACTTAAGTGTCTTGTTACCTCATCCATTCCCCTCAGCATCGCCTGATTTGATTTGACTACATCCGGTTGTCCTTGTTTTGCTTTTGTTGATGTTCGTCTTATATCCTCCTTTTAAGACACTGTCCATTCCATTCCATTGCTTTTCCAAGTGCCATGCTGTCACTGACACAATTACAACGTCAGCAAACCTCAATGTTTTTATTTCTTCTCCCTGGATTTTAACTCCTACTCCAACTTTTTCTTTGGTTTCCTTTATTGCTTTCCCAATGAAAAAATTGAATTATATCAAGGATAAGTTACAACCCTGTCACTCCCGTCTCAGCCACTACTTCCCTTCCATACACCTTGATTCTTGTAACTGTCATCCTGTTTCTTTATAAGTTCTAAATTAGATTTTCACCTCCTGTATTTTACTGCTGCTGCCTTCAGAATTGCAGGGAGAGAAGTCCAGTCATTTCTCCGGAATTCAAACTGATATTTGCCGAGCTGAACGTCTAACTGATTTTCCACTTTTGTGTAAAGAATTCTTCGTGTTAATATTTTGCAGTCATGATTTATTAAACTGATAGTTTGGTAATATTCACATTTGTCAGCACCTTTTCTCTTTGGAATATAACTTATTTTATTCTTCTTGAAGTCTCAGGGTATTTCGCCTCTTCATACATTTTGCTCTCCAAATGGAAGAGTTTTGTCAACTCTGGTTCTCCCAAGGATACCAGTAATTCTGACGGAATGACGACTACTCCTGAGGCCTTTTTTTGACTTAGGTCTTTCAGTGCTCTGTTAAATTCTTCTCGTAGTATAGTGTTTCCCATCTCATCTTCCTCTGTGTTCTCTTCTGTTTCTATCCTTTTATGTTTCTGTAATACTGTCTGCGAGTTCATCTCTTATATAAAACCTCTATATACTCCTTCTACCCTTCAGCTTAATGCAAACTTTATTATCAGTACAACATGTATTTAAAATATTTATCAGGTGCATGTAGGAACCAATATGAGGTATGTGTGTATTGCTGGAATCACACACAGTAATTACTTCTGGTTACTGACAAAGCAAGAAAATTGAATGATGAACAATATATAATAAACTTCCATGAGTTTCTTGATGTGTAGTGTACCATTACATAACTGTGTCAGTGTACTGAATACAGTGGACAATTTTGCACCTGTGTGATGCATTCATTCCAACGACATAAGATACAGACTAATCATGTGTTACATACGGATACAATAATTTTAGCACTTAACAAACAAAAAATTAACACAGTAGGATAGTTTTATCAAGGAAGTAGCTAGAAAAATGGAGATGTTGGATAAGTTGAATGACAGAATCCAACAACATGAGACATATGTCTATGGAAAACTAAAGAACTCAACGCTCAGCTTTATCCCTGCAATAGCTGTGACAGTTGACTCCTGTCATCACTAGCATTCTCAGAATCTCAGAATGTACATATATATACACAGTCTGAGGATATATATATATATATATATATATATATATATATATATATATATATATATATATATATGTGTGTGTGTGTGTGTGTGTGTGTGTGTGTTTGTGTGTGTGTGTGTGTGTGTGTGTGTGTGTGTTAAGTGGCATGATCTCTGAAGACCAGTTTAGCAGTAATAGCATGTTGAAGAAAAGTAAAGTTATTAAGGTGGAGAAGGCTCTTCGCCATAAATTGTGACTGCTGAAATTATATATATATATATATATATATATATATATATATATATATATATATATATCTCAAGCTCTCAAGACCAGTTTAGCAGTAATAGCATGTTGAAGAAATGTAAAGTTATCAAGGTGGAGAAGGCCCTTCGCCATAAATTGTGACTGCTGAAATTATGACAGTTGCAACTAGATAGCCGGCCAGTGTGGCCGAACGGTTCTCGGCGCTTTAGTCTGGAACCGCGCGACCGCAACGGTCGCAAGTTCGAATCCTGCCTCAGGCATGGATGAGTGTGTTGTCCTTAGGTTAGTTATGTTTTAGTAGTTCTAGGGGACTGATGACCTCAGATGTTAAGTCCATAGTGCTCAGAGCCATTTGAACCAATTTTGCAACTAGATCATTCTCTCTCAGAAATGTTGAAATCATTAACCGAAAGTCTAAAAAGTTTCTCACACTGCTCAGATGGACGCAAAAGATGTGAAGAAGAAGTAGAAGAAAAAGAAGAAGGTAATGCTACCGATTTCATTAGCAATCACAACGATAGTGAGTTACACAGCGCATACCAGATCAACTGGGATTAACCATATATGCTAGGTAATCACCATATACATTTAACCACTCATCCAATACAGGTAGGGAATTAAGAATTTAAAGAGACATGGACCTAACATTCTAAAAAACTTCGAACCTAGTAACAATCATCTGAAAGACAGTAGGTAGAAATGTACTGAAATGTTATATATAAATGACTTACACAGGCAAAACAACACCCCAGTTATACGAATTAAATGACCAAAGGCAGGAAATACAAGACTATTACTGGACCTGCTTTGCCAGTGAGGATTGCATGAGCAAAGTTATTGCCATTTAGCATAAAGAAATGGGCAGTCTACCTCTTGAATATATACTCTACCATGACAAAATAACAGAACGATTATGACTATTCGAGAAAGACGTATCTTTGAGTAATTATGGAGACAGTCACTCATGAGCTCCACAAACCCCTCACGTGAAAGATTCCCACGCAGGCTTGTTATGAGATGAGTTTGGATGAAACATGGCAGACCAGTCTATTAGATATGAAACTATTTAGCAATCGGTTAAGGATATCAAATGTTTTTAACTATCATAGATACATATTTAAAATTCGCCTGGATCCTGCCTGTGAAGGGAAAGAGAGTAATGGCAGTTGTGGAGGTGTTTGAACAGTTGCCGCAGATAAGGATAAACTGATGTCATGACAGTCTTCAGACTGACCATGAAGGCGAATTTTACAGTAGAGATTCGACGTCAGTAATCGGACGATATGGAGTAAACCATTTCTCTCACATGAAAACGAGTACTGTGGAGCATTTGAACAAAAAGATAGAAAAACCATACATGGATGAGATTTAATACTCAAGTGTCATAGTAATGACTAGACATTCTTCCACAAATTATTGGTACGTAAAATCGAGTTAAAACGTCATACAATTAAAATGAAATAACTGATTTTCATGATAATGAGCTTCTAAACACTTTACACAATTGTATTAAGCTGATGAATCAATACAAGCAAAAATTCAGTGCAGGTGATTCAGTGCTTATTTCAAAAGACAATGTGCAAGGGACAAACCCAAAAACACACCTGTTAAAGGGCAGTGATGGGGAAGACATTGCTGAGGAGATACAGGAGAGATCTGAACCAGATGAGTTTTTCTTACAGCATGTCATTCGATGTCTAGGTAACAAAACTTTAGAGAAATGGCTGGACTTCCCACCAAGACACAACAGTTGGCTGAATATTCACAGTTTGGTATATAACAGGTCGTGCAGACCTCAAACCATTTACTAGTGTGGCATGAGTGGTAGAAAACGTATTAGAAGTGTCTAGCTCATAGTGATACAGGAATTAATATACCGGACGAAGCCTGCAGGGAGCATGATTTAACATGTGTTGATAATTAACGTTTGACAAAAGGTACTTGGCAGATCGAATTTTAACTGATGAAGACAAGCAAATATGTAGAAGACGAAGGCACACACTCATGAGGTAACTTATTGCAGCGTTTGCAGTTGATAAAGCAATCTGTGCCAAACTTAAACTGAGTGCAAGGATAAATTGCTGACAAATCGTACATTCCGTTCATCAAACACTAAAGAAATAGCAGAAGAAACCTGCAGGATGTTAAATAAATTGCATCCAATCAGAAATGGCAGCAGCTAAAAGCACTTTGAAGAAGAAAAGAGTAAGATGAAAAGGTGTGCCTAAATACCAAGCGATCTGGCAATACCTAAGACATTTTGTGGAATTGTCCAGTTTCTAATTCTGGTGCTTGTGGGGCTATCAGATAGTGGCTCATTAGCAGTAGGTGCTGTTGCCATATCCCCAACAGCGTAGAACGCACAAGACGCAGAAGAGCAACTACAGGAGCTAAAAGGCATAGTAGGTTAATGAATGCCGTCGCTATTCATAAAGGACTACCCTTTAAAATGTACAGGAAAGAGCTGGGATCGTTCACACAAGACATTTCGTAGCGTTACTCTCAGACAGACTGCTTACAAATACAGATATGCTTAAATTCCTCTGAAACTCAAAATATCATAATTTCGTGGACTGTTTTTGCAGGAAAGGTCGCCAAAGACGATGTGGATATTGAAAGAACGTGGTGTTGTAAAATTAAGGTGTTGCAGGAGGATATGGCCCTCATTGGATTGCGTATGTTAATGAAACCAAAATACCATCTACTACTTCGATCGATTCGGCGACTTAAGACCTTTGGAAGAATTGTGTTGTTACTTTATCAACGAGAACTACGTGTTCTACAATTGTCAGTGGTAGCAGGACTCCAATTTATATCTCTGTGGACATTTCTGTCTAACGTTTCTCCTGACAATTGCGTAAAAACAAGCTGCTTACACAAAACTGCATTTGTTACGGTTTAGATCTGACTTTGTACATTCCAACTTCAGAAAAACACTCATCTCTGTTAATAATAATCTAATTTCCTCATTATATTCAAGTAATGGGAAGTCGCAAAACTGCATTAGTTGAGGTTTAAATGTGACGTCGTACACTGCAACTTCAAAAGAACACTCACCTTTTTTTGGCAGTGAATCACTTTCCTCGACAGGTCGAAGCAAGGTCGAGTGGACTACTGCACCGACTGATTTCAAACCAAACAGGAGATAGCAAGGTTGTGCAAACGCTCCTGGCTTATACGATGCTGATGATTTAAATATGTATAAAAAACGTTTTGTAAAAGGGTCTGAGTTACATGCAAAACATAATATGTATAAAACAGAGATAAATATAATGGGAGAAGCAGAAGACTTTAGCATCTAAGGTTCAATAGGACAATTATTAGGTTTATCAAGAAGCCAAGTTTTGAAGAATAATACTGAGAAAATATACAAGTTAGATCAACCAGTGAATACTCTACCAGTTAGCACGATCTGTGTCAAATATGATACACTGCTACAAATTTACACATTAAGAACTAATTAATTCATACAATACATGGAGTGTTCTCTGTAGTGGGGCTAGGGTACCATATTACAGTGACTGTTAGTTATTACCTTCTCTAGTTGAACGTTGTCAATGCAGATGGTAATCCAGTCGATTTTAGAGGAGAGAAAATCATTCAGTGGAAGTACAATGTGACAACACATTGGAGCTGGCACGTCCTTAAATTAATAGGATTGAAACCTCGCAATGACCTACTTGATATAATAACTCCAGTTCAAAATGACAATCAAATCATTCATCAGCAACATATTTCCTACACACCTTTTGCTTTGGCAGGGCTTAACAGTAATCATGAAATAAGAATTCTCATTCACGATTAAGATGACATAACGGTTCTGAGCAACAGTTTCCTAAATTTGAAGGAAGATTTGTGAAGATGAAGGGTGGAAGCTCTCCCACAGTTACTTTACAACTCACAAATAATGCGTTCATCTTTCCTTTTCAAGAAACAAGCTACAAACGTAATGGCATTGACGTCGATCACGCAAAAAAATTTGGAACCTTATCCATGCATCAACGTTGGACCAGAATGCTTTACAAAACGCCAGACAGACAGCTCGATAAATAACCACTTTAGTTTGTATATTCTAATGAAAATGTTAGTAGTGTTCCTTGAGGTTAATAAGCACATCTTTATGAATGTCAAACAGTTGGTGCAGTCTTCATAAATTTCCTTTCACAGCAGTTGCTATATTAAAAAAGATATATTTTGTAAAACTATAAATTATCCTTATAACTGCTACTATCGTTATTGTTATTATTGTCATTATTATTATTAATATTGTCAATATAATTATTATTGACCACAACAGCTGTAGTAGAAGTACTTCCAGTATTAGCTTTATTAGTTCATGGTCTTCACAGATATTCATCTCATTTTAATACCTTTTGTCATATTACAGTTGTTATTCCCTTAGTAACTATGATGTATAAAATGTTAATGAAACCCTAGTCCAATGAAAGAGAAGGCCTGATATCCCTAATCAGATCACATTCAATACATAAATTAGAAAATTAATAAACAGGAATTAATTACAGTTTGAATTGCAAAGGATAATAACTCATGTATTATTCTTGAAAAAACAAGTTAGCCTAGGTGGCTAGCAAGTCTTTTATTACTACCACCAATTTGAACAGATCTTTGCTGTCGTCATAAGATCTTGCATAATTACTGATTGTATATGCTTGTTAGAATACTGAATGTCACATAGTAATGTTGCATGAAATAAAGCTTGGCAGGGAAAATCAGCATGTCACAAATAAAATGACACACAATGAAAACATAATGTACTTTTTAACTGTGTGTTAATTTATGTGCGACATGCTGATGTTCCCTGACATGTTTTAGTTGGCACAACATCATTATGTGACTTACGGTATTGTAACAAGTTTGTGCAACAAATAATGTTACAAAATCTGATGATGACTGTGTATATCTGTCGAAACCAGTCACAGTAATAAAAAGAGTAGCTAGCAAACTTGGTAAACTTTATTCTTCGAGAATACATAATTTTCAGATCGCCCCCAAACTGATGCACTATCAAACGTAAATGGCATACGCTCAAGAGACAAGAAGACAAGGAAAGAATATAGTTGGATAAATTGGTGTGTGATAGTGCCCCTTTTACCCAAATCAGACAATGAGGATCTGAAACTTCTATGTCATTTGACTTAATGCTCAGCTGCTACAAATTATCCTTTCATGCGAAATTTAAGAGTCTCCAACACTTCCCGAGACATCCAAATAAACGTGGAAATTAACAGATAAGTTAAATTAGAAACGCCTCTATTTATTGTTCTGGCACTGCAGACAGATAGGGAAGGGAATCTGACAGTGTATTTGAGCATATTAGACAACTGTATACCAACTAACTTTAGAGTGTATCCGAACTCCGAGATTTTTCTTTATAACTCACAACCTCACAGGGATAAAAACTTGGATAGCCTATCGTGTGACGTACATCCACGATTTTACCCTTCTTACTACAAGATTGATGATGGATTCGGATGCACTAGCAACACAAAAAATTTAATGGGACTTGTATGTAAATAGCTGTCAAAAAATATGTTTTTTAATTTTTTCCTTAAAAAATTCTCTGTGGTTTTCTGAAAGAGAAAAAGTTTACTTTCAGGAAAGTGAAGCCCAGAATAAAGTTTTGCTCTCATTTGTTTGGTTTTTATGTCCTTTCAGTCCCTCAAGTTGGCTAACCTGTGAAAACTTCTTATTTTTTTGTTTATACACAGAGTTTTGTCATTGTTTGCTGTTGTTTTGGTGCGAATATTTTGTTTACAGTAAGTGTGTGTGTGAGTTTCTTATTGCATTATTATGGACAAGCCACAACACAAAATAAAAAGCATCTTAAGGAAATGAAAAAGGCAGTATATCCTACATTATTTCATAAACCCTCCACAGACGACAAACCAAGTCATTAAGTCTGCCCAACTGGCAGTGATTCATGGTGTGGCTACCAGTCTGCTGTTACTCAAGATGAGAACTACAACTAGAAACATTCTTTGCCATTTACTATATTGGGAGTTATAAAACCTATACATAGCAATCATAGTGACACAAGTTTTTAGAGAAATGTTTACATGGTAGTACTCAAAATCCAAATGAAAGTTTCAACCATTGTATACAGGAATGGATACCAAAAACAGTTCTAGTAGGACAAAATACTTTGAAAATAGATGTAGTATATGCTGTTCTATGTTTCATTGACGGTGCACTGTCATGGTTCAGATGGCTCTGAGCACTATGGGACTTAACATCTTAGGTCATCCGTCCCCTAGAACTTAGAACTACTTAAACCTAACCAACCTAAGGACATCACACACATCCATGCCCGAGGCAGGATTCGAACCTGCGACCGTAGCGGTCACGCGGTTCCAGACTGAAGCCCCTAGAACCCTTCGGCCACACGGGCCGGCTGCACTGTCATGGCCTAAAGTTATGGAACTGATGGGAGTGCCTGATGGACTAAATATGCGATGAGCTCTAATGGCCATTGAACGAAGGAGATGCTACGAAGCAGAAAAATCAGAGTTGGAAGCGACCAAAGAAACAAGAATACGAAGAAGAAGTGTGAAAAAGAGAAGTGAGGAAGACCAACACAGGAAACAAAATGAATACAGGCCTGGGAAGCATTAGCGCCATCCAGGTTTAATAGAAAAAGCATGTTTTAACTTAAAGTTAAATTATTTCATGTTCTAGTACACTTCGACTAAATCTATTGAAGACAGAGAACAGAATTTTTTTTACTGTCTAAAAACATGCTTAACTAAAAAGTAGATTACTCATGTAACTTAACTCTAAATATAAAATGATTTTTGAAAAAAAAGTCCGAATTCATTTCCAAAACTTTTGACAGTCATACTTGAAACTTTTTTGTACCACAGTTTACGACAGCACCATCTTTTCAATAGTCTGCTTTTAAGACAATAATGTAAAGAACTTACAGGAAGAAAGTAAACCTTCTACTTTGTTTTCATTTTGAGTAATGTGTGCCTATGATGTACATAAATAATTAGCACGGTTTATTTCACTTGCAACAAGAAACTACACTTTAAAAAAATGCATAGCTAAACTGTGGTTCATACAAAAAAATGTTTCCTAACAAAGTCTTAAAAGATGGTAAGCATTATATGGTGTTACAAATATTATTCTTTGCGTTACACTGTTCTTTGCGTTACACTGTTCACAGATGAGTTCCCTTCAAAGACGATCACCCACCTTGGCGACAGATCATTCAAAACATATCAATCCCTTATTCTAGTCAAGGTGTGCCACAAATTCCTCTTCTCCACAATTCTATTCAATACATTAGTTATGTAATCTAACCATCCAACCTTCAGCAATCTTCTTTAGCACCATATTTCTAATGCTTCTATTCTCTTCTTGTCTACACTGTTTTTCGTCCATGTTTCACTACCATTCAGGGCTATACTCCATTCAAATACTTTCAGAAAAGATTTCCTGGCAGCTGGCTTTTGTGAAGGGGCGGTTCTAGGCGCTTCAGTTTGGAACCGCGCGACCGCTACGGTCGCAAGTTCGAATCCATGGATGTGTGTGATGTCTTTAGGTTAGTTAGGTTTAAATATTAATAAGTTCTAGGGGATTGATACCCTCAGATTTTAAGTCCCATAGTGCTAAGAGCCATTTTTGAACTTCCTGACTCTTAAATCTATTCTCGATGTTAACAAATTTCTCTTCTTCAGAAACGCTTTCTTTGCCATAGCCAGCCTACATGTTATATCTCTTTACCTCGACCATCATCAGTTATTTTGCTCCCCAAATAGCCAAATTCAACTAGTACTTTAAGTGCCTCATTTGCTAATATAATCCCCTGAGCATCACCTGATTTCATTCGACTACATTCCATTATCCTCGTTCTGATTTTGATGATGTTCATCTTAAATCCTCCTTTCAAGACACTGTCTATCCCGTTCATCTGCTCTACCAGGTCCTTTGCTGTCTCTGAGAGATTTAAAATGTCGTCGCCGCGCCAGATTAGCCGAGTGGTCAAGGGCGCTGCAGTCATGGGCTGTGCGGCTGGTCCCGGCGGAGGTTCGAGTTCTCCCTGGGACATGGGTGTGTGTGTTTGTCCTTAGAACAACTTAGGCTAAGTAGTGTGTAAGCTTAGGGACTGATGACCTTAGCAGTTAAGTCCCGTAAGTTTTTTTAAAAAAAAGAAGTGTCGTCGGCAAACGTCAAAGTTTTTATTTCTTCTCCATGAATTTTAATTCCTACTCCAAATTTTTCTTTTGTTTCCTTTACTGCTTGCTCCATGTACAGATTGTATAACAATTGAAATAGGCTACCACCCTCTCTCACTCCCTTTTCAATCACTGCTTCCCTTTCATGCCATTCGACTCTTATAACTGCCATCTGGTTTCTGTATAAATTGTAAACAGCCCTTTGCTCCCTGTATTTTCCAACTGCCACTTTCAGAATTTGAAGGAATGTATTCCAGTCAACATTGTCAAAAGCTTTCTCCAAGTCTACAAATGCTAGAAACGTAGGTTTGCCTTTCCTTAACCTATCTTCTATGATAAATCGTGGGTCAGTGTTACCTCGTGTGTTTCAATATTTCAATGGAATCCAAATTGATCTTCCCTGAGGTCATCTTCTACCAGTTTTACATTCCCCTGAAAAGAATTCGTGTTAGTATTTTGCAACCTTGACTTATTAAACTGACAGTTTGTTAATTTCACACCTGTCAGTACTTGCTTCTTTGGAAATGGAATTATTATATTCTTCTTGAAGTCTGAGGGTATTTCATCTGTCTCATACATCTTCCTTACCAGATGGAAGAGCTTGGTCATGGCTGGCTCTAACAAGGATAGCAGTAGTTCTAATGGAATGTTATCTACTCCCAGGGCCTTGTTTCGACTTATATCTTTCAGAGCTCGATCAAATTCTTCTCGTGGTATCATATCTACCATCTCATTTTCATCTACGTCCTCTTCCATTTGGGAAATATTGTCCTCAAGTACATCGCCCTTGTATAGATCCTCTATATAACCCTTCCACCTTCCTGCTTGCCGCTCTTTGCTTCAGTTCTAAGCTCTTGATATTCATAAAGCTGGTACTCTTTTCACGAATTATCTCTTTAATTTTCCTGTAGGCAATAACTATCACACTCCTGGTGATAATGCTTCCACATCCTTACATTTGTCCTCTAGCCATTCCTGCTTAGCCATTTGGCACTTCCTGTCGGGCTCATTTTTGAGGTGTTTGTATTCCTTTTCATCAGCTTCATTTACTGCATTTTTATATTTTCTCCTTTCATCAATTAAATTCAATATCTCTTTTGTTACCGAGGGATTTCTATTAGCCCTCATCTTTTTACTTACTTGATCCTCTTCTGCCTTCACTATTTTATCTCTCAACACTACCCAGTCTACTTCTACTTTATTTCTTTACCCTGTTCTTATCATCATTCCCTAATGCTCTCTCTGAAACTCTGTACAGCCTCTGGTTCTATCAGTTTATCCAGGTCCCATCTCTTTAATTTCCTACCTTTTTGCAGTTTCCACAGTTTTAATCTAACCAATAAATTGTGATCAGAGTCCACATCTGCCGCTGGAAATATCTTACAGTTTAAAACCTGGATCCTAAATCTCTGCCCCTTACCATCATATAATCTATCTGAGCCCTTCCAGTGTCCCCTAGCCTCTTCCAAGTGTACAAGCGTCTTTCATGATTCTTAAACCAAGTGATAGTAATGATTAAGTTAGGCTCTGTTCAAAATTCTACCAGGCAGCTTCCTCTTCCTTTCCTTACCGCCAGCCCATACTCACCTACTATTTCCTTCTCTTACAATCGAATTCAAGTCAGCCATGACTATTAAATGTTCTTTTCCCTTAACTATCTGAATAATTTCTTTTATCGCAGCGTACATTTCTTCATTATTTGTGGAGCTGTGTGGCTTATAAACTTTTACTACCTTGGTAGGCGTGGGCTTCGTGTCTTTAGTGGCTACAATAATGCGTTCACTATTCTGTTTTTAGTAGTTTACCCACGATTTTTAATTCATTATTAAACCTACTCCTGCATTACCTATATTCCATTTTATATTTCTACATATTTGTATTAATATGTATGTGACTATTCGTTTTAAATAATAATTTGCATTTGTGAAGAATGCTTATAGGTTTCTTCCCTTGTTTCTAGGTGATCTGAATACTATTGTATTTATGTTTGAGTGCGCCAACAGCGTACTGGATAACAAACACACAGAAATAGCCAAAACGACAAGATAAGACACAGAACTATATTGAGCACCGTCAAATACAGTAAATTCTTAATGTATCATAATCACTACTCCTAATCTGAGAACGGTCCCAAATGGAACAAAACAACACACATGTTCTCAGAGGCCTGCCTGAGTCTACTTTCCTTATACAGCATACCCAAATACAATGAAACACCTGGAATTCATGAAAAATCCATCCATATTCAGTACCACACATTTAAAGGATTGGAAAATTTTGCGAAACAAAGATAGGCACTACAAGTGCTCAAATATAACAACAAGATATGCTTTCAGTCTTTACGGCAAGCAGCTAACGATCTCGATTCTGAAAACTGATGTGAGTCTTACTCGTATTGTCGGCACATAATGCCCACAGTCAGCAACCCAACAAGGCAACTTGTGTCCTCAGAAATTGTACTTTCCACAACTTATTTGTTGTAAATAGTCTCCCCTAGTGTTACCATTAAACTGAGACACATACACATATCCTACTTTCACAAACTGCACCTGCAGATTTCTTCGACTGTCAGTTCTGTCATGTTCATACAATAGTGCTGAAGAGGCCAGAAGAGAAACCGTAAGTTCACTCACCACACCAATACGGTCAAAATTGCTAACTGGAGCTGGCATTGAGTTGCAACTACAGAGTCCTCCCAGCCAGTGGCAGACGTCACGTTAAATATTTCTGACATCAGAAATTAGGAATTGGGACGTGACCCTCACTGTGCTGGGTGAAACTGCTGATGGAAGTCTCAGGGTGTAACACAATATTCCCAGCTAGACGTGGGATATAGGTGTCGTTGTGACAGGACTCCTATCGCATCCACGAGTAAAACATTGTTGGTTATAATAACACTTTGTGCAACTATGTCAACCATGAGTAAAACATCATTGGTTATAACAACACTTTACTTATGCCAATTACAATGATGGAACCATAGCCAGAGGGTAGAATATAGACCTCGGTGATGTAGAGGGTCACGAGCGTGCATCGTGTTGGGATCAACATTTCACCAACCTGGAAGGCTATGCAAGCGAAAACTGCTGTCGTCAACTCTGCTTTTAAATCCTGATACAAGTACCATCCCATATGCGATGGGAGACCGTGGCCCAGTGACAACACTCTGCATTAGGCGGTGTTAAACCATTGTATCTGAAGTCGAAGATGTATGCCCGCACTGGGCACCGATGAGCAATAATAAGGGATCTTGCAATAGCTGAACAGCGACAGTATAGTCCAGTCTCGAACACGCGAACTACTAAAGGAGGTGGTCGCGAGCAGAATGGAGTCACACACCTGGTAACCCAGCAGCATGAAGAAGCCATGTAGTCTCGTCTGCAGCTCCTGGAGTCAACCTCCATTATAGGTGGCTGGCTGCTTCTCACGTACTGCAGTGGTCTTTGTTTCGAAATTAACAGCTGGCATTAATTTCAGTGTTCAGCATCACGCACCCAGATGGAAACCGCTGGGCATAATGAATATTTGCGAACACCGGAGAGTAATTATTTGAGCTGACTAATTAGTATTGCTGAATTGCTTGCACTTCCACCCAGAACTCATAGCGAGCTGGAACATTAAGGTGTAGCGATTGGACAGCAATGACTTCATTTTCTCTGATTTTTTTGTTTCTTCAGCGTCTACCGAGTCCTGCAATATTTTCCATGTTCGCCTTTCAGAGATGCTGGTTGGTACCTTCCGCTTTGTCAGCGTCTTCAATGGGTGCTCCCGCATTCTGAATACAACTTCATGCGAAACGGTGTCTGAACTTTAGGTTGACGACTATTTCCTCCTCTATGACTTTTTTCTGCTGAGTATTGCAGAACAGCATATTTCACCTGGCGAATCCATGGTGGAATACTAGGTCCAAAAATTAAATTTGAAATTTAAAAGAGATGCAATGAAGAAAATTGCGTTGGTACTGCATATAATAAATAACACGTCGATGGAAAAAATCTCAACACCGATAAGGAGTTCTGCAACACAAACGAAAAATGGTAGCCGTGTTTCTACATCTGAAAGATGGTGTCTATTCAAATTTCGCTCCAATTGCTTAAGAGTGGCCCTGGTAGCTCCATTATGAGAATGTAATGATTTGCTTTAAAATATACGCCACAAGCGTTAGTTCCCTTTGAGACTGGACGTGGTGAATTGCTGTTAGTCAAAAATGTCCTTAAGGCGACAAAGAAGCTATTATCAGCACTCCACTGAGTTAAAACGAGATGGCCTAACAGGGCTACGAGAAGCTGGATGTTCCTTCTGCGATATGGCAGAAAGACATGGCAGGAATGCAACCACTGCACGTGATTGCTGGCCGTGGTCGCCGCTGTTTTCACAAAAATCTTCATTCAGTTGATATCATGAGTTCCTCCTTTTTCCCTTATTTCTTCCCCCACCTGTAATTTATATAAAGTATGTTTGTCGTTTCGGAAAGTATACTCATTTAGAAAAATCAACTTGTACGACAGGCAGAGATAAAGAACAACTGCAGGGGTCACAGTTATTGTCTGTGACAACACTATACACAAATTATCGAATTAGTAAGTACTTTAAAGTAAATTTGGCAACGGCCTTGCTGCAGTGGATACACCGGTTCCCGCCAGATCACCGAAGTTAAGCGCTGTCGGGCGTGGCAGGCATTTGGATGGGTGACCATCCGGGCGGCCATGTGCTGTTGCCATTTTTCGGCATGCGTGATGCCAGTTGAGGAGCTACTCGACTGAATAGTAGCGGCTCCGGTCAAAGGAAACCATCATAACGACCGGAAGAGCGGTGTGCTGACCACACGCACCTCCTATCCGCATCCTTACCTGAGGGTGATACGGCGGTCGGATGGTCCCGATGGGCCACTTGTGGCCTGAAGACGGAGTGCTTTTTTAAAGTACTTTAAATAGTATTTTTAATGAGATGATACGAAAAGGGAGACTATTAATAGTCATTGATAAGATAGTTTAGTATATTACAGGTATGAAGCTGGGCATCCAAGATTTCCTTTTCAATACGATAGTTAAAAGCTTTCTACGTGCTAAAATTTTCCAAAAAAAATGTAAGTTTTAGCGCGACATCGGTATCTGATGCCAGTAGTCGGTTAAAAAGCGTTTCTAACGATACGTCATTCATCTCTGTGCGACTAGTATGTGTTGAGGAAAATAGATGTTGACATAAGAAATAATATAAACTACAATTAAAACAATATTTTTAATAATCTGCGATTTTCCGCCTCCTGCTACGAGGGAACTATTATTCTTAGAGAGGAAATGTCTGGGATGTTTTCGTAGTAACAGCGACTTTTGAGTTATTCAAGGAAAACATAAATATTGCCTTTAAACGCCCCACACCCACCCCACGGATCATCCCTCATAGTTGGGTAGTGACGTCCTTGCGACAGTCTACATTCGCCTGCATGTTAGGGTGGTAAGTGAGCCAATGTTGTTTGTTGAAATGGCAGTCTTGACGGCTGCAGACTTGCCTACAACCTGCCGCAACCTCCCATGGCGCCGGGACGGTAGGCTACCCGCTGCACACTCCAAGGTTGCTGCCGCGTTTCATAACACGGCCGTTGTTGCCACAGCTGTGGGAGACTGACCGCTAATGCTCCGCAGGCACTCTACGACTCTGCCACAAGCCACATGCAGTCACGTGTCAAACAAATCATGTCCTACATCAGTTATTCAGTACTGCTAGTTTTAAGTCTTCCCATTACGGTTTTACATGTATGGATAGTACAATGAAAGTGACTGTGTCTGCCTTATTTGCGGGACTGTAGTATTGTGCCCTCCAGTAAATTTGTAATCTTTTTCAGACGCTATGAACGTAGTCCTACCCTTTCTATAGGTCTGATGCTCCTTTAACACAACATTAACTTGTTCCATTGTTCCAGTAGTTTTGGTTCACTTGGCGGCTGTCTGTCCTCAGTAAAGCTTCCCGTTTTCCCGCAGAACAGACGAATCGTGTAATCTACTTTATTGTGTGTAAATAGTCCTCAGTACAGAATGTCCAGCCTCCTTTTTTTTCTTTTTTCATCTAGTTAAGTGTGAAAGTCTATGTGTTCGTGATTTTAAACATTATTATCCCCAGAACACGAAAGAGGGGAATATGTTACATTGTTAGTGAACTATCATATATTACAATACTCCATATTTTAATCCCAAGGAGGTCATTATTTATAGTTTATGCCCCAGTTAATTACGATTATGTCTCCAGTGGTATATCTAAAAAAAAAAAAGCACAAAATGTTCCTATACACAGGAAACCAGATCGGCGGGAAACGCGAATTGGTGTCAACCGCAATCTTGAATTTTACGAGGGTTTAGCAATATATGGTTATACTCTTTCACTGAGATTTACGTAACCGAGTTACAGTCATATAAAGGGTATTTACAAAGTTTTAATTATCACACTGAATATGCAAGTGTAAGGAATTATACTTTTGTTCATTTGCAGCTATACATCTTCATCCTGGTCACACTAAAATTCGACTGCGGTAGTACCGTAGCATGTCCCTAGATGAGTTAAATAAAGATTGTGCAACCCAGTTGGCAAAGTGGACGATCATTCGGTTATCTGCTTTAGAAGTTTGAAGAGGAAAAATATGGTCAGAATGGCCCCACATATAACAGGTTGACAAGGTGGCACCGACTCGTTCAAGGTGGACATATATGCCTCAATGACGAAGAACAAAGATGTAGACACTCTTGTCAAGAACCGGTAAACGCGAGAAAAGTGGAGATCCTGTTGTTCGAAGACCGGCGTATTACAATCATGACGACAGTGGAAATATGAAGTTTACTCACCTGTCGGTGTTAAAAATCTTTGACGATGTTTCAACCGATTACTGATCACTGCTTCTTTTCAGCGACATCGATAACGTTAATCATCTTCGCTGTTTCACAAGTGACCTTACTGTTGCGTTTGCGACTGCACAGTTTGTAATGACGTCTGTGGAAGCCTGTACGTTTCCCTAAATTATTTGATTCCACGGTGTACCCTGATGCTAAACAGCATCTTCTGCAGTGATTCTTTCCCATTACAAAAAGGGAATTATTTGTTTCTGTTCCATTCATATTACAATGCCTGGTTACCATTCTTGTTAATATTACTTTCATATTTCGCATATTGAAATGGCTATGAGCACTACGCGACTTAACTTCCGAGGCCATCAGTCGCCTAGAACTTAGAACTAATTAAACCTAACTAACCTAAGGACATCACACACATCCAAGCCCGAGGCAGGATTCGAACCTGCGACCGTAGCGGTCTCTCGGTTCCAGACTGTAGCGCTTAGAACCGCACGGCCACTCCGGCCGGCTTTCGCATATTATTTTCTTTTTAAAGGCACACATTTAATTACACATAGTTGTGCTATTCAGTGGTTCCTGTTCTTTTCGAATTTTCTTTTCCTTTTTGTTCTCTGTAGAGAGCTTTCAACATGCCAAATTACGTGGTAGTCGTTACGGACAAACTTGTCGCATAGTTTCATTACGGAAATAATTTACAGACGATACATGGATAACAAAATGTTGTTATTGTAAAATATTTTATCGTTGTAAGCTGTTGTGTATGTGGTGCTGTAGAAAACTGCGAGAGGTGAACAGAATTCTGTGGTGGCGAATATTCCAGCCAGTCAGCATCCTGAGCGGGAAAGACTATGTGAAGCAGCAGCTGGCCGATGTCTGAGGTCACGACACCCTCATTCGATAATTTGAAATGGCTAAAAGCGCTAATAACACTGGTCTTTAATTTGTGCTTATTGGCTACTGAACTGTATTGATCTTTTTAAGAGTCATTACAGTTTTGAATAGTGAACGACTTGGATCAGGTCGGAGATCCATTATCTGAATGTGTTTGAACTGCAAGTACATAGGGGTACGTCAGCAATGGTGCCGAACGTTCAGTGAAAGTCGTGGCGGTGGAGTTATTGTGTGCTCATTTTGCAAATATTAGCCTAGATTTCGAATGTAAGGTATGTTGAGCAACTTTGATTTTAAATCGGTGTTAAATGGTAACTGAGGTCTTACACAGCTCACAGGTGATTAGAGGGCGTACAAAAATAATAGAACCATTTGGGATTTCTGAGCTGTGGCGCCTTTATCTCTGGTGCTTGTCGTGAGTCGACTCTTCGCCTTAGCTTGTTTTCAGTGGAGTGATTGTCGACGTCAAGTTTAGAAAGGAGGGTGCTAAAACGGCCTGACACGTCGGTTTCCAGTGACGTTGGAAGGAGTTACAGGCACGTTCGGAAGAAAGCAGTATTCTCGTGTACCAAGCGCTGTACGGTGTACGGCGGTCGTAGCGAGCAGCCAGCTCTGGAGCAGTGGCGAATTAGGGTAAGATTATGGGCATGCAATATGCAGAACTTAACAAATACTTACTGATAGTGAATACCAGTTTTTATCAAAACCTTGCAAGAATACCTTAAAAAATCTTGATATAAAAGGTGCCATCAGTATTC
The DNA here is from genome assembly GCF_023864275.1 of Schistocerca cancellata. Classification (NCBI taxonomy): domain Eukaryota; kingdom Metazoa; phylum Arthropoda; class Insecta; order Orthoptera; family Acrididae; genus Schistocerca; species Schistocerca cancellata. The sequence continues at coordinate 980,924,271 of NC_064626.1, read as the reverse complement.
TAACCCCATGGAGAGGGTTATGAGAGAGCTAGGAAGACTATGTAGATCTTTTTGCCGTAACTTGAGGAACGTATGTCAAGGAGTTTGCGGGCGTAATTAATGGAATTCCACATTCAACAATAGAAATATCGCCCTATGACTTGTTGACAGCCAAAAGACCTGAAACTATGATCGAACGGTTAGCAAAATTCCCATAAGGACCTGATTTGAGTTTGGAAGAAGAACACAAGTTAGCTTTGGAAACGTAAAAGCAAAGGGAGAGTCTTGTAAGGCGAGGTGTAGCAACAAGATAACACTTAACGAATATATCTTGGGTGATCTGGTACTGATAAGTGCTCACAGAAAATAATCTAAAATAAATGCTGAAATAAGAAATTTTTACAAAATTTTTGAAGGATCATGTGTGGTTAGCAGAGTGCCATACCATAATGTAGTAGGAGTAGCACATCCCGAGTCTCGTGTAGTAAGGGGCATACACAATTTAGTCGATGTTAAGAGATTTCGTGGTAATCGAAGGGAAGCATCCAAACACTGACAGGCCTGAACATCAGTTATAAGATAAAATTTCTCGAGTAAGATACTGAAGATAATACATTGTGAAAGACAGACACGACCATGAAATTCATTGTATACTAGTTCCATTGAACCGCTGAGAGAGAATGTAGTTCAAAGTATTTTGAAATAACTAATGTCGAGTTTGTTTGTAAACAAAAGGAAGAGGTTGAATTGACCTCCAGATGGCGTGGTACCCGCACAGGCAGCGATTGGCTAATAACATGAGCAGGTCACAGTTGCCTGCTAAAATAGTGAGCCTGGCGATTACATGACGAAAGCAGAGACACGTCACGAGGGCGACACTGGCACACAAAGCGATCCATTGTGAAACATAGATAAACCAACAACGCAAAACTAAATGAGTTAAAGCTAAGAGTTAATAGCCAGTATTAAAGAATCAATTAAACAAAGAATAAAGTAATTAATGGAGGATAATACTTCAAGAATCAATGAAATTAGACTGTCTAGTAACTTTAAAATTGTTTATTAACCCTTTGAAAAGAATTCACTAATTCATGAAGGTAGATTCTAATTGAGTTTCGAATTTTGGTCACTTGGACAGAACCAGTAGAGTCAGAAGAAAATATCTGTGTTTGGGAAATGTCATCTATTACTATGTTGGTTCTGCATTATGTTTCCTAGTTTCATGTATTCATACTTGGTGCCTTGATGATGGGAACACGAATTCACCTACACAGATGAAGTGCGCTGATTTCCAAGTCTGGAGACACTGTTAGCATATGGTCGAATTATGGCTACAATCATGATGCAGTGCAAACACGTCGCCTAGGACTAACAATTTCTGCTGGCCAAATATACCATAGTGCTTCTAGCCAAATAAGTGTGTCAGTGTAGAGATTTATCGAAGAACGACCTTGAGTTTTAAGTGCACCATAAATTTCAATGGTACTCAGAGAAACACCATAGCATTTTAAAAAAGAAAAATTGACATCTGGCTTTATGAAATGCGTTGCATATTTTGTAATCTTATGAATGTAGGAAAGTTCTCGATATTAGGCTGCAATGGATCCCTGCGGGAAACCAATTAGCTACTAGAAAACGTGAGCCAAACGTTTGTAATAATTTTTCTAGATTTCTGTTAAAGTTAAGCAAATTGTACTATTATGATATTTTCTAAACAAATTTTACATGCTTGATAAATGTTTCAAAGGCCAATGGTGGTCTTTGTTATTATACTTGACGTGTTTACTATAATATGTTTGCTGATACATGTATAAATGTAATATTTTGGAAGAATTTTGATAGGTAAAATGTAGGAGAGCGCAGTGAAATATTAATAATCAGAATCCAGGAAAACTGTTTCAGTAGGGGCAACTGTAATAAGATTTCATAAACTAGTAGGTTTTACATTTTGGAGGCATCAAATTACTAAAACTGTATTTGAGGAGAGAGATTATTAGAAGTAACTGGCATATAGTAGAATTATCTATGGTGTAAAGGCTGTTCCTAAGACCTAAGATACAATGTACCTAATGTTTCGAAAACTCCGATTATGTCTGAACAAAAAAATCGTTTTTGAATAGAAATTACTGACAGGGATGTGCAAACTACCCCTTACTAGCAGATAAGAACGCCTTGTACTTTATTTCCAGTTTTCCTGTTTCACATACTTGAGTTGAATACTGTATGTCAGTGCTGCAGTACGTACAGAGTAAGCTGCGAGCGGTAGGTTCCCACGCTGGCTAGCATAGGCAATTGGCCACCTGGCGCTTTCAGAGCCAGTGGGATGAGGCGCCGATGCAAAAGTCGTTCATGACGTCAGCAAAGAGATACGTAGGGAAAATACGTAAAGTCGACGCGAACCAAACAGTTCTTGTTATTAAATGTTTGTTAACAGCATATTTTGCCCTTCAGTCATTAGGAGTAGTCTATAGGTCATAAATACTATCTTCCAGTAATTTTATAATGTCAGGAAACGTTGATATTAATAAATATATGAATAACTTTGGTGGAACCGAGGACGTGTAATCTTATACAAACTATACCGATTGTACGCTCAAGTTAGACTATGCGCCCTGGTCGTCAGTCGTTGAAAGTATGCCTTTAGAACTTGTCATGCGGTAGATGATGCCCTCGTACCGTTAATAATTAGCTTACAATCAGTGTGAACAAGATCATTTTATGGTGTTCCTCAAATAAACCCACCATAATGGCATCCAGTGTAAAAATTATTTGCACAGATAAACTTCTTCCTGCTTCATTACATAAGACAGACAATAGTGTTGCACTTCCAGAATCCGATGGCGCTGCTACGGCTCTTAAAGGGGACATAAAAATACAAGATCATCTTCACGTAACAGGTAGGAAGAATTATTACGCGGCGGCTCACTAAGTCAGTTCGAGTACTGACTGGGTTAATTACCGCGGAACTCGGTGTTGGAAAGTGTGGCAAGTTATACTGCACGCCCCTTATATTACCATCTACGGACACGCCGGCTAAACTGAGACATTTCTGGAGGTCAGCAGGGAAGCGATCAAATGGGCTTGTTACACGGTCTCTGTCTCAACCTCTTTGTCAGGCGTTCTTGGTTTTGACTGAATCGCCGGTTGAGTTTGATGTGAGTACCGATTCTTTCGGAACACCACTCACACGTGTTGTAAATCACCGGCGAGGCTGTTCTTGACCCAAGTATCTGATCTCTGTGGACCACCGTCTTCTCCACCGACTTTATTTGTAACTGATACTGATATCTCGTGGCCTGCATATAGAGGTCAGTGTGTGTAGATCTTCTGTATACGCAGTGACCCAGGAATCCGTCTTTCCTTCTCCTAGCGTATACGTCGTGGATAGGTAGTCGGCTGTCTTTTTCAAGTACCATCGTGAATTTTATTCTACTATGGATAGTGTTTAAATGTTCTTAGTGCTGTTGAAGATTGTCCGCTCCATATTACCACAACATAAACGTGTCGTCAATATAACGACAGAAAGACGTTGCTTTCAACTTGGCACATTCTAGTACCTTTGGTTCAAAGTGTTTCATGCACCGGTTCGCAACGGACTACCCATCGTCACGCCGTCGGTTTGTTCGTAATACTTTCCGTCGAAAAGGAATCTAAATAACGTCTGGTGGATGGCACTCAATTTATTAAAATCTCGTCGGCTATCACATACACCAGAGGTGGAAGAAGCTGAGAGAATTTGCGTTTCACGGAATACCAGTGCGTGCTCTGAAAACGGAAGAACTTCAAAGGGCATAGTGAGCGCCGGACATCGATCCTGGCTAAAAACAGCGGCTTGATCCTAAAGGTAGCTGACAGTATGTTTCACGTCCAAGCAACTTGTGCTAAAGGTACGAACCTCACAGGACCTGAAGATGACGGCAGTCTCAGTAGTCGAAACATTGTGTATAAACTGGAAACAACAACTCCGCAGAACGCCTAGAAGTACAGCATTAATCAATAACACGTAAAAAAACTGAGAGATCAAATAATAATATAATGCTACAATTTTTATTGAGCGTCGTCAGTACATTGACGTCAAAAATTTGTTGCTTCTTAGTTGCAACAAAACACTCTTCTTCAGCAATGCCATCAGTAAATAGCTTCACAAAACTGCAGACTATATGCAAAATTAAATTAATCTATACGGTTGCGAAGACCTTCTCAAGCCTTAAACATCTCTGATGTATTTATGCAGACTGAAGCTTCGAATAAAAGCTTGTACCAAAGCCGGGATTCGACCCTGAGTCTCCTGCTCACTAGGGAGATGCCCTAATCATCACGTCACCCTGGCACAGTAGCTTTGCACAACTGCACAGATTACCCGGGTATGCCTCCGTCCTAGAATTCCCATTCACACCTCAGTCCACTTGCTATTCCCTCCGAACCCTAACAGCAATACAGAGGCACTCCAGCTTTATTGGAATAGTACCTCATCATAGAGCGAAGCGGGGAAACCTGCCCAAAACCCAGCGTAGATGCTTTAATCAAATGGAATTTTATGGTTTCAAACACCTTTTCAAGTCTCAACCGTCTTTGACGAAAGTGTATGTATGAAAACTGAAATGATAAATGAAAAGTTGTGAAAAGGCTGGGATTCGAATACGGATCACCTGCTCATTAGGCAGACGAGCTAGCCGTTATGCCACCCCGGGACAGTGGCCTTGCACAACTGCAACGACTGCCCTAGCTGCTTCTCTCTTTAATCCAAATTCTCATTCGTACCACAGCCTACATTATTTTCTCTCTAAAGCCTGGGTTTCAGGAAGGTTTACCTGTTTCGTTCGATGCTCAATGCAGAGGTGCTATTTCAATACAATTGCAGAGTCTCTGCAGTGATGTTCCAGTTTATGGGGAAACACAAGTAGGCTGAGACTTTAATGAAATTGGGATCCAGAACAGAGGCGTACAAATCCACTGTGCTAGGGTGGTACATGCAGAGTAATTAATAGTAACTTACTAATGAACAAATTCTACAAATAAGGGAAGGTTCTTAATGGCGTAGGATAAATATATGCAGTCATGGCACACCAAACAGTCCATAAGAATTGAATGGCATGATTGTATATACAGTCATACCTCAACAAGTAAAAGGAAGGGGTGGGGTTTTGGCTTGGAAAAACCGTGGTGGACCAAGCTGCCGTATATACCGCTCGTTTCAGGTACGCAATGCGCGTTACTGACTGCATCCATCTGTGAAAGTCGAGGCGTCATCGACGTGAAATGGGTCATCGTAGCTACCACTAAACGCTGCCTGCAGCAGCTGCGAAGCTACTCGTTGCAACTAAGCGTAATGCCACTGGGAGTTGAACTGGTGGTGAGACTATTTGCTAGACGAATTCTCCATACTTGAGGGTGTCTACCTGGGAGCCCATGGTGCGCATCTGGGACTGACTAGGCACCAAGTTGCCGCTAGCCTTGAACAGGCACTTTACTACTGCAGGAAACCCCTGAATGCTATGCTGGGTCATTGGTTCAACTCCACGTGCCCGGATAGTTTCCGCACTGACAAGGGGAGCCCACGACATTTGGAATGCGGATTTACTGCAAATTTCGTACACTCTCAGTACTCCACGAGGACAACAAAATGTGTAAGCAGTAGCGCGTACTTCTCAAGCGTTGTTGAGATAATCGCAAGATAATTTCAGTCATCAAATATGTACCTGAGCGTGGCCGTTATTATCACGAAGCGGCGGTAGCCGAGTCGTTAGTGTCCAAACCCCGTAATCGTAGGTCGCTGGATCGAGTGCCGTTCGTCACTTTTTTTTGCAACACAGTCATGTTCTTTACTATTTATATTACAATTCATTTAACAGGAAAAAATCGTGTGCTCAGATTAGTTTTTATTAAATTTACAATGTTATTTGGCAGTCTACAAAGTTTTATTATCACAAATAACATAATTTTTCTTACTGCCGACTAGTAAACGACCAAACGCATAAGTAGTAGTAGTATGGTACTCTGCCTTACGGCAGGTCTTGTCATGGGTTAAGCCTCTTCCACTTTTGTCTGTCCATAGATTTTCATTTCTGAATTTTTGTCTCCTTTGATATTGTCCAGCATTTAATATCTTCTTCTTCCTCTTCCCCTTTTTCCGTACACCATTCCTTCTATTCCTTCCTTCAATAAACAGTCCCTCCTCAAACAATGTCCAATAGAGTTCTGTTTTCTCTTTCTGATGACTTTCAGCATGTTTCTTTCTTATCCAACCTTTCTTAATATTTCTTCATTCCTTACTCGGTCTTCCCATTTCAGTTTTTCCAGTCTTCTCCATAACCACATCTGTAGTGCCTCCAAGCTTCTTTCATCTTCCTTCCTCAATGTCCAGGTCTCAGCACCATATAAACCATATAAACGTATAAAATGATACTGAAAATGTTTGCTTGTCCGTGATTTGAGGAATCCCTTATACCTGCAAGGAGCCCGAAAGTACTTGTTACCTGCACGTTTTGACTGCCACAGACAGCTTTCGAAAGATGTACAACTAATTGTCGCTTTCAACATTACGAGTATAAGTTGCAGGATGGTATTTTTCGTATAAACATGGAAAACATAAAGTTAAGCGGCACCAGCTGCATTGAATAAATGCTGTGTTTCCATATATGCAGGGTCTTTTGAGGATTTCCATGGAAAAACAAACCTCATTAACATTTTCAAAAGCCTCTCTTTCATCCGATAATTTGGAAGCAAACCATGCATAACACAGCACTTCCTTAGATATAGGCGCTGATAATTGGTCATGCATTATCGAGTGTATTTTAATAGCGTCATCACGAGAAGCAATTTCTCGTTCTCTTTCGATTAAATAAGAACAATTTTGAAGACGCTTAATGAAATAGAAAATTAGATGTAGAATGATAAATATGAACATTTACTTGCTGATAATTTTGGCGAGACTCTACGAAACGGTCATACGTCCACGAATCAACTACCGAATATTAATCGATCGTTGATCTTCCAGATTTTATGTTTTCTTCTCATGTCTTCAGTTCGTCTTTTCTTGTCATGCTTCTAGACCCTTTTATCTGCAGAGTCCGAAGACCCCATTTGGGGTGTTCTTTCGCCAGTTTAACATTTATTTTGGTCTCCAACGGAACATAATCGCCTTTTGACGCCTTTTCTGCTGGGTCATAATCTTAATCGTCGGACGAATTTTATTCGACTTCACGGAATTGATCTTCTCATCAAAATGAATAAGGTCCTCGTCAATGATAAGTGTTTTTTCTCCTAACATTCCCATGGTAGCCCGATACAGTTCTTCTCCAATCACCATTGCATCAGCAGAAATCGTTGCTGATGCTTCTGTATCAATGACGTCCGCTTCTTGAAGAAGACTCTCACATTATATGAACGCATCTCTCAAACGACGTTTCGCAACTGCACTATGGATTGAATGTTCATGACATTCCTCGTCCGCAGTTCTTGACGAACCGGGCGTTACTTCCATTTTTCTAGTCACGATATAAGGTTTTATACGAGGTGCATTCAAGTTCTATGGCCTCCGATTTTTTTTCTCCGGACTGGAAAGAGATAGAAACATGCGCATTGTTTTAAAATCAGGCCGCGTTCATTGTCAATACGTCCCAGAGATGGCAGCACCGTACGGCAAATGGAATTTTACCGCCAGCGGCGAGAACGAGAACTGTTTTAAATACTTAAAATGGCGACGTTTTCCTTAATTGAACAGCGTGCAATCATTCGTTTTCTCAATTTGCGTGGTGTGAAACCAATTGAAATTCATCGACAGTTGAAGGAGATATGTGGTGATGGAGTTATGGATGTGTCGAAAGTGCGTTCGTGGGTGCGACAGTTTAATAAAGGCAGAACATCGTGTGACAACAAACCGAACAACCTTGGGCTCGCACAAGCCGGTCTGACGACATGATCGAGAAAGTGGAGAGAATTGTTTTGGGGGATCGCCGAATGACTGTTGAACAGATCGCCTCCAGAGTTGGCATTTCTGTGGGTTCTGTGCACACAATCCTGCATGACGACCTGAAAATGCGAAAAGTGTCATCCAGGTGGGTGCCACGAATGCTGACAGACGACCACATGGCTGCCCGTGTGGCATGTTGCCAAGCAATGTTGACGCGCAACGACAGCATGAATGGGACTTTCTTTTCGTCGGTTGTGACAATGGATGAAACGTGGATGCCATTTTTCAATCCAGAAACAAAGCGCCTGTCAGTTCAATGGAAGCACACAGATTCACCGCCACCAAAAAATTTCGGGTAACCGCCAGTGCTGAAAAAATGATGGTGTCCATGTTCTGGGACAGCGAGGGCGTAATCCTTACCAATTGCGTTCCAAAGGGCACTAAGGTAACAGGTGCATCCTACGAAAATGTTTTAAAGAACAAATTCCTTCCTGCACTGCAACAAAAACGTCCGGGAAGGGCTCGCGTGTGCTGTTTCACCAAGCCAACGCACCCGCACATCGAGCTAACGTTACGCAACTTTGAAGTGATTCCTCATGCTCCCAACTCACCTGACCTGGTTCCTAGTGACTTTTGCCTTTTTCCAACAATGAAAGACACTCTCCGTGGCCGCACATTCACCAGCCGTGCTGCTATTCCCTCAGCGATTTTCCAGTGGTCAAAACAGACTCCTAAAGAAGCCTTCGTCGCTGCCATGGAATCATGGCGTCAGCGTTGTGAAAAATGTGTACGTCTGCAGGGCGATTACGTCGAGAAGTAACGCCAGTTTCATCGATTTCGGGTGAGTAGTTAATTAGAAAAAAAAATCGGAGGCCTTAGAACTTGAGTGCACCTCGTACTTCACGAACAATTCGCACGTACGTTATTACTTCCTGCTACATAAGCAAGGTCTCACCGCTATGCGAGTTAACCATCGAACGATCCCCTATCTACCCCGTTTCAATCCTGGCCCTTTGGTCATTTACTGGTCGATAGTTATGAATATTATATGATTTGTGATAATAAAACTTTGTAGAATTCCAAATAACATTGTAAATTTAATAAAAGTTCATCTGATTACGCATATTTTTCCCGTAATATCACTTGTAATATAAATAGTAAAGAATATGTATGTGTTGGAAAAAAAGTGACGAACGGGACTCGATCCAGCGACTTACCATTACGGGGTTTGGACACTAACCACTCGGCTGCCGCCGCTTCGTGATAATAACGGCCACGCTCACGTACATATATGATGACTGAAATTATCTTGCGATTTTCTCAATAACGCTTGAGAAGTACGCGCTACTGCTTACACATGTTGTTGCCCTCATGGAGTACTACGAGTGTACGACGTTTGCAGTAAATCCGCATTCCAAACGTCGCGGCCTCCCCTTGTGAGTCATTCAGCTGACAAGGAGACCAATGTGACCGACTAGGAGCCGCTTCAAGAAACCGGAGAACCGTGAAATGATAACAGCTGAAGCGAGCGCACAGTCACACAGGCTGAAGCCCTGCCAGTGCCGAGACATAAAATCGGACACGATCCAGTTTCTCGATAATCAGGCCAGCAGCCGATGTCTCCCATAGTGGTGTACTAATCCCCAGTCTGGTACCCTGACGCTGCTCTACTCCATCGATTGTTGACAACGTATCCTCGCTTCAACTGCTGCCCGCTCGAGAGAGCGACGCTGGGTGCTGGTCGATAGGTGAGGTATGGTTCAAATGGCTCTAAGCACTATGGGACTTAACTTCGGAGGTCATCAGTACCCTAAAACTTAGAACTACTTAAACCTAACTAACCTAAGGACTTCACACACATCCATGCCAGAGGCAGGATTTTAACCTGCGATCGTAGCGGTAGCGCGGTTCCTGACTGTAGCGCCTAGAACCGCTCGGCCACTTCAGCCGGCCTTAGGTGAGGTAACTCGTAGAGGTAAGCATATTTTCTCCACCGAAACCAACCTGCATCTTGTATGCCCTGATCACCGCCATGCATCAATACGACTGTGCTACCTTTCACTCGGAGCAACTTCATTTATGTGAGCTCTGTTTTTATGCCTCCATATACCGCGTCCCTGTTAATCGACCCTCAACGCCTTCTCTATCTATAGCGGGGTACCTGACCTCACCAGACATCCTGGTACCACTTTATATATGGTTGGATGTAAAAGAGTGACTGAAGCTATAACATTACCAAATGAAATGAATGGATAAATAAATAAATAAATATTCTAAGATTATCATGAAGTATATCAACTGGATATCAGTTTAATAAGCCACAGCTGCAAAATACTAACACGAATTCTTTACAGACGAATGGAAAAACTAGTAGAAGCCGACCTCGGGGAAGATCAGTTTGGATTCCGTAGAAATACTGGAACACGTGAGGCAATACTGACCTTACGGCTTATCTTAGAAGAAAGATTAAGGAAAGGCAAACCTACGTTCCTAGCATTTGTAGACTTAGAGAAAGCTTTTGACAATGTTGACTGGAATACTCTCTTTCAAATTCTAAAGGTGGCAGGGGTAAAATACAGGGAGCGAAAGGCTATTTACAATTTGTATAGAAACCAGATGGCAGTTATAAGAGTCGAGGGGCATGAAAGAGAAGCAGTGATTAGGAAGGGAGTAAGACAGGGTTGTAGCCTCTCCCCGATGTTATTCAATCTGTATATTGAGCAAGCAGTAAAGGAAACAAAAGAAAAATTCGGAGTAGGTATTAAAATCCATGGAGAAGAAATTAAAACGTTGAGGTTCGCCGATGACATTGTAATTCTGTCAGAGACAGCAAAGGACTTGGAAGAGCAGTTGAACGGAATGGATAGTGTCTTAAAGGGAGGATATAAGATGAACATCAACAAAAGCAAAACGAGGATAATGGAATGTAGTCGAACTAAGTCGGGTGATGTTGAGGGTATTAGATTAGGAAATGAGACACTTAAAGTAGTAAAGGAGTTTTGCTATTTGGGGAGCAAAATAACTGATGATGGTCGAAGTAGAGAGGATATAAAATGTAGACTGGCAATGGCAAGGAAAGCGTTTCTGAAGAAGAGAAATTTCTTAACATCGAGTATAGATTTAAGTGTCAGGAAGTCGTTTCTGAAAGTGTTTGTATGGAGTGTAGCCATGTATGGAAGTGAAACATGGACGGTAAATAGTTTGGACAAGAAGAGAATAGAAGCTTTCGAAATGTGGTGCTACAGAAGAATGCTGAAGATTAGATGGGTAGATCACATAACTAATGAGGAAGTATTGAATAGGATTGGGGAGAAGAGAAGTTTGTGGCACAACTTGACCAGAAGAAGGGATCGGTTGGTAGGACATGTTCTGAGGCATCAAGGGATCACCAATTTAGTATTGGAGGGCAGCGTGGAGGGTAAAAATCGTAGGGGGAGACCAAGAGATGAATACACTAAGCAGATTCAGAAAGATGTAGGTTGCAGTAGGTACTGGGAGATGAAGAAGCTTGCACAGGATAGAGTAGCATGGAGAGCTGCATCAAACCAGTCTCAGGACTGAAGACAACAACAACAACAACAACACATTTTGCGCAATTACACTCTCCAAGAGAGAAAAAAACGAAGCACTACGAAGAAACCACTCGAATCGGACAGAAATAGGTGAACGTGATGTATATTTATAGACAAACAATGAATACAGATTCAGAAAAAAATTGGTAATTTATTCAGAAGAAAGTCCTCCAAATACTGAACAACGGAATAACGCACTGATCCACCTCTGGCACTTATGCAAGCAGTTTCTTCGTCTGGCATTCATTGACAGATCTGTTGACTGTCTTTCTGAGGGGTATCGTGTCTAGATCGTCCAAATCCCGAAATGGTTGGATGGTCCTGCCAATAATACTCCAAACGTTCCCAATTAGGAAAAGATTCGGTGTCCTCGCTGGCCAAGGAAGTGTTTGCCAAGCACGAAGACAAGCAGTAGGAACTGTCGCCGTGTGCAGGCGGGCTTTGTCTTGCTGATGTGTAAATCCAAGATGGCATGTCATGAAGGGCAACAAAGCGGGGCGTAGGACAGCGCCCCAGGTCGTCATTCCTAGATATTGGGCGACAATTTGGTTGGTATTCCACCATTGGCCAGGTCGTCTCCAGACACATCTTCGCTGGTCGTCGGGATCAGTTAGAAGTGGGACTTATCACTGAAGATACAGAGATCAAACGGTGAAGACTTGTCTGGAGATGCCCCACACGGCGGTGGGATACGAACCTGACTGTTGCCCACCATACAACCAGGAGGGAAGGTCGGTAAACCTTCGATTGTCAGCCGCGGCACTTTTACAGCGTAGCGTTACGTCCACGATGTTCTACCCCCGTTTTGTTGCCCTTCATGGCAAGCTATCCTTGGCTTACATTTCAGAAGATAATGCCCTCACGCACACGGCGAGAGCTTCTTCCTACTGCTTGTCTTTGTGCTTCCCGAACCCTACCTTGAGTAAGGTCGCCGGGTTTCCCCAACTGGGAACATCTGGAACATTACGGGCCAGGCCTTCCACCCAGTTCGGGATTTTGATGATCTACCGTGCCAGTTGGATAGAAAGAGGCACAATATCCCTCATGCAACCGCTCCATCAGTCAAGGCTAAGGCGAATAATTGCTTGAATAAATAATTCATTTTTTTCTGAGGTTGTAATCATCTGCATGTCCGTAAATGCACATCGCGTTTACGGACTTTGACGCCGCATTCGGATAATTCCGTTGGCGTGTGTCTGTTTTTTTTGACTCGATAGGAATTTTGCGCAATTTTATTGGGTGCAATACTGATTTTATATATGTACATATATTTTTTGATCGTGATATGGCCAAATATCTCACGAAATAAGCGTAAAACGAAAAAACTACAAAGAACGAAACTTGTCTAGCTTGAAGGGGGAAACCAGATGGCGCTATGGTTGGCCCGCTAGATGGCGCTCCCATAGGTGAAACGGATATCAACTGCGTTTTTTTTTAAAATACTAACCTCCATTTTTTATTACATATTAGTGTAATTCGTAAAGAAATATGAATGTTTTAGTTCGACCACTTTTTTCGCTTTGTGATAGATGGCGCTGTAATAGTCACAAACATATGGCTCACAATTTTAGACGAACAATTGTTGCAGGTAGGTTTTTTAAATTAAAATACAGAACGTAGGTACGTTTGAACATTTTATTTCGGTTGTTACAATGTGATACATGTACCTTTGTGAACTCATATTCTGTAACGACATTCCTCTCAACAGCAAGTAGTTCGCCTTCAGTAATGTTCGCACATGCATTCACAATACGCTGACGCATGTTGTCAGGCGTTGTCGGTGGATCACGATGGCAAATACCCTTCAACATTCCACAGAGAAATAATTCCGGGAGCCCGCATCTCGTGGTCGTGCGGTAGCGTTCTTGCTTCCCACGCCCGGGTTCCCGGGTTCGATTCCCGGCGGGGTCAGGGATTTTCTCTGCCTCGTGATGGCTGGGTGTTGTGTGCTGTCCTTAGGTTAGTTAGGTTTGAGTACTTCTAAGTTCTAGGGGACTTATGACCACAGCAGTTGAGTCCCATAGTGCTCAGAGCCATTTGAACCATTTTTTTAAAATAAATCCGGAGACGTTAGATCCGGTCAACCTGCGGGCCATGGTATGGTGCTTCGACGACCAATCCACCTGTCATTAAATATGCTATTCAATACTGCTTCAACCGCACGCGAGCTATGTGCCGGACATCCATCGTGTTGGAAGTACATCGCCATTCTGTCATACAGTGAAACATCTTGCAGTAACATCCGTAGAACATTACGTAGGAAATCAGCATACACTGCACCATTTAGATTGCCATCGATAAAATGGGGGCCAATTATTCTTCGTCCCATAATGCCGCACCATACATTAACCCACCAAAGTTGCTGATGTTCCACTTGTCGCAGCCATCGTGGATTTTCCGTTGCCCAATAGTGAATATTATGCCGGTTTACGTTACCGCTGTTGATGAATGACGCTTCGTCGTTAAATATAACGCCAGCAAAAATTCTGTCATCGTTCCGTAATTTCTCTTGTGTCTAGTTGCAGAACTGTACACGACGTTCAAAGTCGTCGCCATGCATTTCCTGGTGCATAGAAATATGTTACGGGTGCAATCGGTGTTGATGTAGCATTCTGAAGACCGACGTTTTTGAGATTCCCGATCTCTCGAGCAATTTGTCTGCTACTGATGTGCGGATTAGCCGCGACAGCAGCTAAAACTCCTACTTGGGCATCATCATTTGTTGCAGGTCGTGGTTGACGTTTCACATGTGGCTGAACACTTCCTGTTTCCTTAAGTAATGTAACTATTCGGCCAAGGGTCCGGACACATGGATGACGTCGTACAGGATACCAAGCAGCATACATAGCACACCCCGTCGGGCATTTTGATCTCAGTAGCAATATATCAACACGATATCGACCTTTTCCGCAATTGGTAAACGGTCCGTTTTAACACGGGTAATGTATCACGAAGCAAATTCCGTCCGCAGTGGCGGAATGTTACGTGATACTACGTACTTATACGTTTGAGACTATTACAGTGCCATCTGTGTTCCAGTAAAACATTCATTTTTCTTTACATACTACACGAGTATGTAGTAAAAAATGAGGGTTCCTATTTAAAAAAACGCAGTTGATATCCGTTTGACCTATGGCAGCGCCATCTAGTGGGCCGACCAAAGCGCGATCTGGTTTCCCCCTTCAAGCTAGACGAGTTTCGTCCTTTGTAGCTTTTTCGTTTGACGCTTATTTCGTGAGATATTTGGTCCGGTCACTATCAATGGACCACCCTGTATATATATGAAACGTCAAAAATAACGGAATACATTATGGTAACAAACACGTGTGATGCATAAGCTACGTAAGTAGAGGAACCCAGTTCGATATGAACATTCCATATGGTCGGTCGCGGTTGGTTCTATGTAAGATTCGATGAGTGAGACCAGTTGACGCTCTCGGTATAGGCAGCCCTTTGTAGTCGGTGCAGATCGATTCTAAGGTAGATGCGGTGAGTTAGCCTTGTAGCTGTTGCACTTTGAAAAAGATACGAGAAATCTGGCATAGAGCTTTGATTTTACGTGTTTGTCTCAAATGAACGAATATTTTCACAAAAGGTTTTACTGAGTGAAATTCAGGGTATAAAGCGTTCTCACAGAATTTCGTGGAACACTGAGCACGTTCGGGACTCTTGTGTTGTTTGAGATTTCAAGGAAATTTAACCTGTATGCCTACTATTTATGTCAAGAGACTACAGTCTTTCATTAGGCGTTAGAACTCTGAGATAATATACCATTTTTGTGGAAACGTAAGTAGCCAATGTAGAAGACAACTAATTCTTGTTTTATTTGTTACACCTGTATCTTTTACTAAATGAAACTTGTTTGTTTATTTCGCGCCACGTGGAGTGGCCGCGCTGTTTAGGGCGCTAGGTTATGGATTGCGTAGACCATCCCGCCGGAGAATCGAGTCCTCCTTCGGGCATGGGTGTATGTGTTGTTCTTAGCATAAGCTAGTTTAATCAGTGTGTAAGACTAGGGACCGATGACCTCAGCAGTTTGGTCCCTTAGGAATTCATACATAGTTGAAAAGTTTATTTCGCAGTGCGATGTATGTGACAACAGCCTAACTACTTATCCACGAAAGTCGGTCATAATTCTCGCGCCGCTTGTGGCGACTGTCTATTTTCTTAACTGTGTAAGACACGAAAATTTAAGGAAATAAAAGGTATTGCCTGGGTTCTATCTCATATCCTTCTACGGCATTCACCCTACTTTCTTGGAGGCAGATGGATGGAGCGTGGGTGGAAGCGAAGGCGCAGGAGGAATGGCGGCAGCGTAGCGCCGCGAGGCCAGGAGCGTCAGGCGCCATCCGGAAGCTTACCGCTGCAGCCGCTGTATTTCTCACCGTCGGGCTAAGCCGCGCTTGTTAGCTAAAGCAGGATACCGCCGCAGCCTGAGCACGCGAATTTGTCCTGGCGCTTAGCAGAAGGCAGGCGAGCTCGTGGTCGCAGCCTGGTTGCTGTTGGGTTAGAAGCTAAAGGGCGAGTGACACGGATGTTTGGCTAACATATAGCCGATTGTAAACAGATTTGGGAAACTTGCACTATAGTGAACAGTGAAAACGTTTTCGACCAGAAACTTATATCACAAATAGTGGTTCAAAAATGGTTCAAATGGCTCTGAGCACTATGGGACTCAACTTCTGAGGTTATTAGTCCCCTAGAACTTAGAACTAGTTAAACCTAACTAACCTAAAGACATCACACACATCCATGCCCGAGGCAGGATTCGAACCTGCGACCGTAGCGGTCTCGCGGTTCCAGACTGCAGCGCCTAGAACCGCACGACCACTGCGGCCGGCACAAATAGTGGTCCACCTCAATATACTCTATCCTACCTCTATTCAGTGTATAAATACTATTTCTTGAAAGGCTATTCTGGAAGGCTTACTACATCCACAACCACAGAAAGATTGCCGTAATAACTTCTTTGGATGCTCCTTCATCATCATCATCATCATCATCATCATCATCTCCATCTACACTTCATAATTAGGCGTTAGGCCGGTTCAGTTCTCTGAATTGCCAGTTCACGTCTTCTTAAGTCTTCCAACATGCCTTCTTCCTTCCGGTCTACAGGCTAAGGCTGATTTGGAAAAGCATTTACGGTCCATTCTTTGTACTTATTCGCACCAGGTGTTGTCATATCGGTATGCATGCGACATCATGCTTGCCAACGTGTTCCTAAACACCCTACATAGAAACGGGATTCGCCCATGCTCACAGCCCGGGTTCTGTTAGTGAAATGTTTTGTATAGCTCTTGAGCCAGAGATAAGTTGTCCACTCAACAGAAGGACCCTCTTAGTGTCACTATTCTACAGTACAGGGATAAAGTATGAATATTACACACTTCCTCCTGTTTAGGCAAATGGTGCAAATTGCATTTGATGTGGTACACGGTAGGCTTGATGGGACTTATGGAGGCACCATTTGTTCACGAGCAGTCCCTTGGAAAACCCCAACCGGAAGGTATTTTTTTTTACTATGTTTTTGCCTTCACCAGCGGACCAAAACACAGCCGAGGTTCCCAAGACGGTTATGAACAGCAAACGCTGAAATTTTTACCATATAATCCTAGGATCCCTTTCGGGATCAGCCTTGAAAATTTCTTTGATATTTTTATCCGTTTTCAGGACAAAGTTGTTCAAATATCCCCTATATCTGCACGTAAAATTCGGTATGAGATAAAATATAAATAACATATAAGCGCAGGAAATTGCTCAAATTTTAAAAGTATATTCTCTATGTATTTATCTAGAAGAACCATCTCCTCGTTTCCAAAAATCTTTATCCATTACTGAGAAACGACCCCAAAACTTTTTGTTTAGGTACGAAAACCTAGCCGCGGATTCCGAGACGGTTAAGCACAACAAATGTTGGTAATTTTTACGATGTATTCCTAAGATCCCGCTGCCAAAAAGGCTTGAAACTTTTCTTCATATCTTTACCCGTTTGCGAGTTATAGTGATTCAAATTTTCCATTCTATTACACGTAAAGTATGCACGTAAATTCCGATATGAGTCGAAAATGCAGTTTATAAAGTGGCGTAACACGGAGAAATATGCCGTACAGTGTCTGTGCTATCATCTGGGAAACCCATCCTGTAGAACGGGAGCATATTCAAAATATTTTTGCACGTAAAATCTGGTCTATCCCATTTTTCCTGACCAATACAGTTCTTTTCATATGAGTTGCTGCCGTGCTGTAGCAGAGAAAGTAAGGAAGAAAATGGAAGAATACTTCTATCCGTGCACAAAAAATGTGGATATTTTGCTATTTATTTAAAAAACACTGACTGAAGTCGGGTACCCACTGTCTCATTCTACCTTCCACGGCACGTTTAAAATTTTCTCAAAAGTTTTGGCATGCTCACATATTCGCGCTTTTTTAGTGCTGAGAAATAAGAAGACAATGTCATCTACATCTATATTTATACTCCGCAAGCCACCAAACGGTGTGTGGCGGAGGGCACTTTACGTGTCACTGTCATTACCTCCCTTTCCTGTTCCAGTCGCGTATGGTTCGCGGGAAGTGCGACTGCCGGAAAGCCTCCGTGCGCGCTCGAATCTCTCTAATTTTACATTCGTGATCTCCTCGGGAGGTATAAGTAGGGGGAAGCAATATATTCGATACCTCATCCAGAAACGCGCCCTCTCGATACCTGGACAGCAAGCTACACCGCGATGCAGAGCGCCTCTCTTGCAGAGTCTGCCACTTGAGTTTGCTAAACATCTCTGTAACGCTATCACGCTTACCAAATAACCCTGTGACGAAACGCGCCGCTCTTCTTTGGATCTTCTCCATCTCCTCCGTCAACCCGACCTGGTACGGATCCAACACTGCTGAGCAATACTGAAGTATAGGTCGAACGAGTGTTTTGTAAGCCACCTCCTTGTTGATGCACTACATTTTCTAAGGACTCTCCCAATGAATCTCAACCTGGTACCCGCCTTACCAACAATTAATTTTATATGATCATTCCACTTCAGATCGTTCCGCACGCATACTCCCAGATATTTTACCGAAGTAAATGCTACCAGTGTTTGTTCCGCTATCATACAATCATACAATAAAGGATCCTACCTTCTATCTATTCGCAACATATAACATTTGTCTATGTTAAGGGTCAGTTGCCACTGCCTGCAGCAAGTGCCTATCCGCTGCAGATCTTCCTGCATTTCACTGCAATTTTCTAATGCTGCAACTTCTCTGTATACTACAGCATCATCCGCGAACAGCAGCATGGAACTTCTGACACTATATACTAGGTCACTTTGGCACGCCAGAGGTTACTTTAACGTCTGTAGACGTCTCTCCATTGAGAACAACATGCTGTGTTCTGTTTGCTAAGAACTCTTCAATCCAGCCACACAGTTGGTCTGACATTCCGTAGGCTCTTACTTTGTTTATCAAGCGACAGTGCGGAACTGTGTCGAACGCCTTCCGGAAGTCAAGGAAAATGGCATCTACCTGGGAGCCTGTACCTAATATTTTCTGGGTCTCATGAACAAATAAAGCGAGTTGGGTCTCACACGATCGCTGTTTCCGGAATCCATGTTGATTCCTACAGAGTAGATTCTGGATTTCCATAAATGACAGAATGTTGTTGTTGTTGTGGTCGTCAGTCCTGAGACTGGTTTGATGCAGCTGTCCATGCTACTCTATCCTGTGCAAGCTGCTTCATCTCCCAGTACCTACTGCAACCTACATCCTTCTGAATCTGCTAAGTGTATTCATCTCTTGGTCTCCCTCTACGATTCTTACCCTCCACGCTGCCCTCCAATGCTAAATTTGTGATCCCTTGATGCCTCAGGACATGTCCTACCAAACGATCCCTTCTTCTACTCAAGTTGTGCCACAAACTTCTCTTCTCCCCAATCCTATTCAATACCTCCTCATTAGTTACGTGATCTACCCACCTAATCTTCAACATTCTTCTGTAGCACCACATTTCGAGAGCTTCTATTCTCTTCTTCTCCAAACTATTTATTGTCCATGTTTCACTTCCATACATGGCTACACTCCATACAAATACTTTCAGAAACGACTTCCTGACATTTAAATCTATACTCGATGTTAACAAATTTCTTTTCTTCAGAAACGCTTTCCTTGCCATTGCCAGTCTACATTTTATATCCTCTCTGCTTCGACCATCATCAGTTATTTTGCTCCCCAAATAGCAAAACTCCTTTACTACTTTAAGTGTCTCATTTCCTAATCTAATTCCCTTAGCATCACCCGACTTAATTCGACTACATCCCATTATCCTCGTTTTGCTTTTGTTGATGTTCATCTTATATCCTCCTTTCAAGACACTGTCCATTCCGTTCAACTGCTCTTCCAAGTCCTTTGCTGTCTCTGACAGAATTACAATGTCATCGGCGAACCTCAAAGTTTTTATTTCTTCTCGCTGGATTTTAATATCTACTCCGAATTTTTCTTTTGTTTCCTTTACTGCTTGCTCAATATACAGATTGAATGACATCGGGGGGAGGCTACGACCCTGTCTCACTCCCTTCCCAACCACTGCTTCCCTTTCATGCCCCTCGACTCTTATAACTGCCATCTGCTTCCTGTACAAATTGTAAATAGCCTTTCGCTCCCTGTATTTTACCCCTGCCACCTTTAGAATTTGAAAGAGAGTATTCTAGTCAAAAACGACATAATACGCGAGCAAAAAAAAATGTTCTAAAATTCTACAATAGATCGTCAGAGATATAGGTCTATAGTTTTGCGCATCTGCTCGACGACCCTTCTTGAAGACTGGGACTACCTGTGCTCTTTTCCAATCATTTGGAACCTTCCGTTTCCCTAGAGTCTTGCGGTACACGGCTGTTAGAAGTGGGGCAAGTTCTTTCGCGTACTCTGAGCAGAATTGAATTGGTATCCCGTCAGGTGCAGTGGACTGTCCTCGGTTGAGTGATTTCAGTTGCTTTTCTTTTCCTTGGACACTTATTTCGATGTCAGCCATTTTTTCGTTTGTGCGTGGATTTAGAGAAGGAACTGCAGTGCGGTCTTCCTCTGTGAAACAGCTTTGGAAAAAGGTGTTTAGTATTTCAGCTTTACGCTTGTCATCCTCTGTTTCAATGCCATCATCATCCCGGAGTGTCTGGACATGCTGTTTCGAGCCACTTACTGATTTAACGTAAGACCAGAACTTCCTAGGATTATCTGTCAAGTCGGTATATAGAATTTTACTTTCGAATTCACTGCACGCTTCACGCATAGCCTTCGTTACGCTAACTTTGACATCGTTTAGCTTCTGTTTGTCTCAGAGGTTTTGGCTGCGTTTAAACTTGCAGTGAAGCTCTCTTTGCTTTCGCAGTAGTTTCCTAACTTTGTTGAACCACGGTGGGTTTTTCCCGTCCCTCACAGTTTTACTCGGCACGTACCTGTCTAAAACGCATTTTACGATTGCCTTGAACTTTTTCCATAAACACTCAACATCGTCAGTGTCGGAACAGAAATCTTCGTTTTGATCTGTTAGGTAGTCTGAAATCTGCCTTCTATTACTCTTGCTTAACAGATACACCTTCCTCCTTTTTTTATATTCCTATTTACTTCCATATTCAGGGATGCTGCAACGGTCTTGTTATCAATGATTCCCTGTTGTGCGCTTACAGAGTCCTAAAGTTCGGGTCTGTTGGTTATCACTAGGTCCAAGATGTTATCTCCACGAGTCGGTTCTCTGTTTAATTGGTCGAGGTAATTTTCGGATGCGCACTCAGTATATTGTCACTCGATGCTCTGTCCCTACCACCCGTCCTAAACATCTGAGTGTCCCAGTCTACATCTGGTAAATTGAAATCTCCACCTAAGACTATAACATGCTGAGGAAATTTATGTGAAATGTATTCCAGATTTTCTCTCAGTTGTTCTGCCACTATTGCTGCTGAGTCGGGAGGTCGGTAAAAGGAGCCAATTATTAACCTAGCTCGGTTGTTGAGTGCAACCTCCACCCATAATAATTCACAGGAACTATCCAATTCTACTTCACTACAGGATATACTACCACTAACAGCGACAAACACGCCACCACCAGTTGCATGCAATCTATCCTTTCTAAACATCGTGTGTGCCTTTGTAAAAATTTCGGCAGAATTTATCTCTGGCTTCAGCCAGCTTTCTGTACCTATAACGATTTCAGCTTCGGTGCTTTCTGTCAGCGCTTGAAGTTCCGGTACTTTACCAATGCAACTTCTACAGTTTATAATTACAATACCGATTGCTACTTGGTCCCCGCATGTCCTGACTTTGCCCCGCACGCTTTGAGGCTGTTGCCCTTTCTGTACTTGCCCGAGGCCATCTAACCTAAAAAACCGCCCAGTCCACGCCACACAACCTCTGCTACCCGTGTAGCCGCCTGCTGTGTGTAGTGGACTCCTGACCTATCCAGCGGAACCCGAAATCCCACCACCCTATGGCGCAAGTCGAGGGATCTGCAGCCCACACGGTCGCAGAACCGTCTCAGTCTGTGATTCAGACCCTCCACTCGGCCCTGTACCAAAGGTCAGCAGGCAATGAGATGGAAAAGTAATAAACAGTTTATGATAGCAGACAGTGGTTGTATTATAGAAATAGCGAAGGAGACACTAGCAGTGTGAGAGAAATAGAGGGGCACGATGATAGTTGAACATAACTGACAGTGACAGAGCAGTGCTAGGTGATGAGTGAAGGATACAGCACCAGGATATGAGGAATAAAGAGAGAAAGTGGAAGTGGGTGAGAGCCACTGATAATGAGAGACAGGGTGTATGAGAAAGACCTCAATTAAGAGAGATACTGACAGTGAGAAGAGTCAGCATCAGCAGGAAGGAAGGAATGAGATATTAGCAGTAGGCGAAAGTCAGAGGTAAGATGTGGCAGTGAGAGTAGAGAAGAACGAAGGAGACTGTGACTGTGACACAGGAGACAGTGACAGAGAGACATAATAACATACTCGTAATGACAATCAGTGGAACTGAATGAGTGAGAAAGGACAACAGGGAGTGGATGGTTTCGAGCAACTTCAGCGATGGATTAGTGGGTGTTGAGTGTGTTACAGTTAGGGAAGCTTGTGGGAATTCGACGTGAGTAGCATGTTAAAAAAGCGCTGATATGTTCACATGCCAAAATTTTAGAAATGTTTTAAAGCTGTTAAAGAAGGTAGGTAGAATGAGGCAGCCGGTATCCCCACTGCAAGTCAGAGAATTTTAAATGAACAGAAATATATTAACATTTTTTGTGCTCCAAAAGGAGCATTTTCCCGCTGGTTTGGTTATTCTGCATCCAACAACTACTCTCGTTTGTCGTCTGGTTTTATTTTTAAATACATTATGCTTAGTGCCACATATATTTCCGGATCTGGCGGGTTGTGCAACTCGATCTATAATACTGTCTAGGACAATTAGACAGCCAAACTAAGTGAAGGACGGCATTTATTCTAAAATCACATTACACACAGTGATTTTTAATCGAACCCCATCTTTGTCCCAGAAAGACATCACTTTAACCTTCGTATTATAAGTCTCAACATCGTGTTGTTTAAAAACGTAACTCAGCTGGTTCAGTGCACGTTTGTAATTCGCCTTCTTTTTCTTGCAATAAAAAGACATAAAGTAAAACATTTAACTTGGTGTCTTTTGATATTGTATTTTTTGTGTGTAATGCTTCCAGTTTAGGATAATCTCATTAATATAAGTATTAATAACAGTGGATGATATTGGGCACTGTCACCATGCCGCTTTGTATACTAAGTTTCTTTAGTTGTTAAAAATTTTATATTCTTTCTACACCTGTTATTTAGGTCTTTACAATTTGCAGGGATGTCTATTGCTTTCCATTGTAGTCCATATTTGGTTTCTGTTCACATTGTCAAATGCTTTGAAACAAATCTTTAAATGTTTTGTGTGTTCGTAACTCAGATTCTCGTCGTTTCTCAATTACTTTTTGAGTAGTAAAGATATTGTCTGTGACTACTCTTCCTTTTCAAAATCGAATGTGTTCTTCACTAATGACAAACTTTTGAATTGTGGCAACCCTGCTGTTTCTTGCATACAATATATGTACCGAGTTGAGAAGACCTGTCTCTATGGTATGGGCAGTCTCTGTAGTCTCCTCTCCATATACGCTTTGGTGGCAGCAGATCTGTTGTAAGAATATTCGCTGCACTCTCTCAGCAGCCTTCCAAGAATTCTTTCATTCATCTTCGCTACTATTGATGATCAGGATTCGTCCTGGTTCGTCCCATGCTATATCGCTTCTTAGCCTTACCCCAAAAATATTTTCATGATACTAGTACGATGAGCACCAAAAAATCTTGCAATCGGATACTAGGGATTTCTATCTCTTTGTTCAGAATATTATCCTTAATTTATTCTCTTTTAAAAAGTACTTCCGTTCATTAAGCAAAGTGTATTCTTTTTCCAAGTCATTTGGCATTTCCTAAGGATATTTCAGCAGTGGCACTCACCTGTAGGCACAGCATCATCGGCGAACAATGGTATAGTGCTGCAGACGCTACGTAATACAGATCGCATGCACATACTGCATACATGAATTCTCCAGTTAATCTTCTTTGGGCTTGATTTTGTTTCAATTGAACATTCAACCGACCGGTATAGCGTACTAGCTTGTATTTGTCAAAGCTATACGATCTAATCGAAAATGATAACGATGTTCTACATGACCGTAAGTAGAAGTCATATGGTTAGAAATCTGATGAATACTCGCAGTTTTCACTGCATCTTTGTGGGAAGATGAATTATTCTGAAAAAAGACAATTCTTTTTCTTTTTCAATCAAATGCTCACACTCATAAACATCGTCATTCGTGTTTAAAAAAAAAGTAGGATGATATGTGGCAGTTATAACTGAGCTTTTCTAGGATTTCCTTTCACATACTAAAAATCTCTGGTCATAAGCTTTGCAGCAAGTCGTATGAACATCGTCTTACTGTCACCAGTTACCGGCCTCAATCCATTCCTTTGATTGATCTTTCGTTTCTGGTGTATAGCGGCAGTCCATCTTATGCACAGTACCAAACAGGCATACAAAATCAGCTGGATTCCTTATAAAATGGTACGAACTAGTTGATAAACATGTGTTTCGACTTGCGTTCAACTAGTTATTAACAAATACTATACCTCTCTTGTATTAATTTCCCTTACACTAATTACGCTTGTACAACGTATCTCATTGTGACACGCCAGATATTTCACACGCCTTATTCACCCTTCGACCAAATTCGTCATTGGCCCCGTTCTTGCAGGATCTTTATCCGGCTGCAGCGATGTCGAAGATATGATGTTTTAACGGTTAACTGGTATTGACGGTACACTCGTGAAATAGTCTTTCGAGAAAATCCCCACTTCATCGCTGCCTCGAGCTGCTGTGTCCCATCGCTCGTTCGCCGATTGTAACACCATGTTAAAACTCACTTACATCTTGATAAACTGTCATTGTAGCAGCAGTAACCGAAATAATAACTGCGCCAGTCAGTGGTTTTATACAGGCCTTGCCGAACGCAGCGCCGTATTCTACCTGTTTACGTATCTCTATATTTGAATACGCATTCCTATATTAGTTTCTTTGGAGCTTCAGTGAATATACCACAGAATTCATTAATCGTAACTATCTGCAATCAGCACAAAGTAAAACTGTGCCACTTAGCGGTGTAGTTTTGTAAAAGAATTGCCATTGTCGTAGATTCATTAATTTGGACATTATAATTTCTGGTAAACAGTACTAAGCGTTCAGTGTAACAACTTAACGACTATCCTCTCCTATTGCCATCATTACTCAGTGAAATGTAATTAAAAGACATTATTTGATACGAATGAAAAATGCAGTTGCCACTGAAATTAAAATCTAACTGATGCAATAAACGAGAAGCCGTGATAATTAACTGAAATTTAGGTTTCATTGTAGCACATTTATTGCATTCCAAACTGATTCGAGAATGACATTTAGTGCTTATTGAAATTAACTTGAAATTCTTGGCAAAGTATTTACACAAAAGTGATTATATGTCTTTTACAAATATATTATATAATCTTAGTTTCCGTAATTTCAGCGTTATAGTGATTCTTGCTATTTCTAAAATCTTGTTGAGTACAGACGACGTAAAAGCAGGTATGAAATATTGAATAGTCGCAGGTATTGCTTTACCAAACCTGATGACAGTAAACCTTATAGTGAGTGACACTGCTCAGTCCATTTGCGTTACACGTTGCTAGTAAATCATCAGTATCATTTTCACTGATGATTTACTGTTCATTACAGTAATTATTATCTTTCACCCACGTCTACATCTAATGTTGCTGCCTAAGCACATCTTACTAACGGTTACGTAAAATTATTTTCAACCAAACAGATAAAAGTACATTCTTTTTGCTCAATAATGAGCTGGTGACAGTAAACAGTCATTCAATAATTAATATTCAGTCTTAATTACATACTTATTTACTCATTTAATTAGCTACATTAAATTAACTAACATAAATAGAGAGTTATTTCGGATCATTGCTATACAGTGTCCGTAAGCGTTTGATGACGACCAATAGTAATCTATCTGGATTCTTCCGGTTATAGTTTACTCTTCAGAAACGATGCCTTTTCTGTGAAGTTCATAACTTTAAGTTAGAAGTGTTACTAATATACCGAAGGGTGCAGGACGGTTATAAGTGCACAAATACATTGAAATGACAGTGGAATATTCGAAACTTTGCAACAGCTGCAATGTGATGCGTATGATAATGCATAGAGGTGAATGTGTTAAAAATACATATTTTTCAATTGATACTTCGTAAAACGCATGTAGCTACGTTTACTGCTTGTACATTTGCACATGTATACACCTGACAGTCTATTGAATAACGCAGAACATAAATAATAATGTACATTAAACGTGTTTCGTCTTGGAAACTATTCGGAATAGGGTATATGCCCATACGAATTTTTTTCCTTCAAGTGAAGGCTCCTCCCATATCCTTCAAACCACCTGGAACACACTGTATATGTCATGCGAACTCCTCTTTAAAACCGAAATGTTCCAAATCTTTCAATAAATCGCTGTAAGAACTGCCGAGACACAAATTAAAATCTGTCTAATGAGACGTACGCCCTTCTTGTTACTCCATGTTAAATATTTGTTATTTTCTCAACCTCATTCGTCTCTCTGGAACTCCGTCATCGTCCAAAACCTTAAGCAAACTTACTGACATTGTAGTTTAGTGTACGTTTAAGGTTTTCGATCGGTCAAATGTTTTTTTCCTGGTGATTATAATTAACTTCATCCGTTTCTGTCAAATGTTTCCAAGGGAAACTACGAAAATTCAGTCTCCTTAGGCCATCTTTCCTCGTCCAGCTGATTCTAAGCCGAGTTCTAAAATTGCCGACATATCAAAGATTCTTGAGCACACAATATACACATTACAGACAGGGAATATTAACTCTTCTTTGAAAGTAAGGAATGGATGGCGTCTCAAGGCAACTACACAGTTGTAAACTTCATTGGGAAAGGCACTAAACTATCTGACGAAAAGAAAATTTACTTTTTATTTTGCTCTTCGGTACGGTTTGTAGTCAATTATTTTTTATCTAGAACTAAGGATACATTCCTTTAACCTTCTTTTACTCCTTGTTTCTTTAGAATTGATCTTTCTTTTCTTTTAAACTATTTCTTGGGGTAAAATCTATTAAAAAGATGTAATCAAGTACAAGAAATCACAATGGCTTGGCTTTGCGGAGTAATAAAACGGGTCTGACACAAAAAAAGTGTTCGGAGCTTTAAATAATGACTTATAAAATCATACTTTTCCTTTTTCTGTCGATTCTCTGCGTGGCGGCCGTGATGATATTCAATTTTAGTTGATGACTTTCGCCTTGATTAAAATGTCTGCTGGGTACTGCTGCTTTTTTCCTTCTTTCTACTGTTGTGTTGGCAAACACGCTCTCTGCCGCTGTTTGTTTAACAACAGTTATCTGTGAATATTTACGGATGTTTCACTTCAGAGAGTTTTTCGAATTATTCTGAAAGCAACGTCCGCGCATCAGAGCGAATTTCATCACGCAACAAATCTTTTATTCACAAAGGTGCACGGAATATTATATCGAGATACTACGAGCTCCGGGCAGCGAGGGCATAGTGATCCGGGCAGTACATCATCTTCTGCCAGGCATTTCCGGTAATTCGGTTTAAAAGTGACGCGACCTGTGTGCTCTGCATTCGAAATACAAATTTTAATTTAAAACAAAATAAACGTAAATTAATTAATGTCACGTCAAAAGTCAAATACGTCAGTGGCGTGCACGTACGTCAGAGTTAGAAAAGTCCTGGTGTGGCCATTTCACTGCTGGAATTAAAATGTCAGCTTGTCAGCGTACTGACCTTTGCGAGCAGACGTTGTTCTAGCGAACACACGGTCTGCATAAGCGTGAGATTCTACGCCACAGGGCATTCCACTCCAACTTCTGAGTTAACTGGAACTGGGAGGTTTCCCTTAATGTACGACAAGCTTTTCCCTTTGATGATTCCCGTCCGCCTCATTGTATCCTAGAGCACCGCCAAAGTTTCATTTCATATGTCCATCCTACAAAGATACCATTCACTTTCCAGTCAAAATAAAATTTTCTATCGATAATTTATATATATTTATTCAGAGTTTCTTCATATTTTGGGCATGTTCCTTCGCACTGTTTGCCGTTATTTGACCTTCCTTTTTATACACTGTTTCGTCATTCAAAGAAAGGTACGACTGTTCGCGCTAGTCTTCCTAGTACACGAATGACGTTTCCTGATAATCCGACCTGGTAATCCAAAGCTTTCAACACTATTTCCCCATGGGTGGTATGATTATTTTTTTACAAGCAGTCTCTATCACAGGTTATCTCCGACCTTTACTAAGAATGTTCGCCACAACATGGTGTGTTTGAGATCACTCAGTTACTAATTATAACTGATTTATTATTATTAGTTGAAACGCACACAGTGTACAACTACAAAACAAATAAAAATACAAATACAAAAACAAAACAATTGCCTTACGTTACTCTAGTCGTAGATTTCTAGTTGATATTGTTCTTTTTCTGCAGTTTCTTGCATGAGATCTTTCGCAGTGTTCATTGCACAATTCACACGCACAGTCTTCGTTTAGTTGGTGGAATGGCAGAACTTGTGAAAGCCATGTGTTGCGCATCGTGTTGCTACATCTCGGAGTTCGTATTAGACTGTTTCTATTCTTCTGTTATTATGGTGTCGGTTGAGTAAAAGTCATCTCAGATTGCGTTTTGCTGTGACCAGTGGGCGAGTACTTTCGTAGGTTTTGGCGTTTGGCAGGAGCATCTGCCTTCTGCTGTCTTCTATGAAGAAGCTTTCTTTCATTAAGACGTAAGCCAGCTTTGAAAACTCTGTGTTCCCAGCTCCCAGAATTCGTTTCAAATAGCGAGTTTGGACTTCCTGTAATGTTAAGGAGGTCACTGACTCTTTATTTGTAGCAGATTATGTGTATTCCATAAGTTGCTTTAGTTGATATGGTTGTTTTAAATAGAGTCATTGGATGTTGTAAACTTCTTTTATTGCTACTGTTGCTCTTTTTTTTCTAATGGATGCTGAATAATGTCAGTGTTGAAACTTTCTGCAGGTTAAAACTGTGTGTCGGACCGAGACTCGAACTCGGAACCTTTGCCTTTCGCGGGCTAGTGCTCCGCCAACTGAGCTACCCAAGCATGACTCATGACCGTCCTCACAACTTCAATTCCGCCACTACCTCGTCTCCTACCTTCCAGACTTCACAGAAGCTCTTCTGCGAACCTGCAGAACTAGCACTCCTGGAAAAAAGGATATTGCAGAGACAGGGCTTAGCAACAACCTGTGGGATGTTTCCAGAATGAGATTTTCACTCTGCAGCGGATTGTGCGCCGATATGAAACTTCCTAGCAGATGAAAACCGTTTACTGGACCGAGACTCGAACTCGGGAAACTGCCGCATCATACATGACGTTTAAATTTATTACTTCTCCTTTACTAACTCCAATAGGAATAAATTTTACAGACACTAACCACACATTCCACTAAATCCAACTACAAAATTACATCATAGTACCAGACATAGTTGAGGAGACATGACGTCAGAAATAATGAGATGCGTGAAAACTGCCACATTTTGCATGACGTTCAAATTTATTTCTTCTTTGTTACTAAAACAGTTCGCAATACATTTCGCTGACAGTATCCACATATGCATCTGTAAGTAGCTACTCAAATACACCAATGTACGACACATAGTTGAAGAGATGTAACGTCATTAACACTGAGATGTGTGAAAAATTCTCGCATCATGCGTGAGGTTTTAATATATTCAGTCTTTATTGATAAGAAGATCCTGAAGTTAAGGAAATCACCGACGCCTGAAAGCGCCTTTGGCACCTATCAACTGCGAAGTTCAAACGGCTGTAGGCGAAAACAATAGCCATCTATAGAGCGATGAAGAGGCGTTGCCATAAAGACGTTTATAAAATCGCGTTGAGGATACGCGAAGCACCTGTGCCCAGCGTACCAGAATACTGTGTTTCTTAATTTGTACATCATAAATATTTCTTTGTACGTCTGTTACGTAATTTCAAAGGTGTTATCATGAATACACGGGAATGAAATTTTTTCGATATTACACTACAAACACAATTATTTATTTATTTTTTTGTAGAAAAACAGAAAATTGTCAAAATGAATACCCGCGAAACACTTCGTTTGTCTGGTAGTCTTTTACAATTGTTTGGATACTTTATAAGTTTAATTGATTGCAGCTTTCTGTTTATTACGAGAGAAACAAGCCCATATAAATATAATCTGATAATGGACCCTGCATTCTGCTTGCTATATAGCATGATGCACCAAAATATACTCATATTGCGTGAATCAAGAAAAAATTTGCACCCATCATATATTGCAAACCGTTCAAGATATTGACCAGTGGATTTCAGTATATGATAATTGGTATTTGACACACACAGTTACTTTATCAACTGAAATACTGAAGAAAGTATGTTTTAAATAAAATTACATGCTTTTTAACGGCATTCGAAAACATTTGAAAAGACGATTTAAGTGATAAAATATTTGCAAATTTTGGCCTTGAAATTGTTCGCAAAAGTATGAAAAGGAAGATGACAGGAATCTAGTATTGTAGTGTAATCACCGCCAAGTGCGGTTCTAATGGCAGCAGCCTGAGTAAGCACTGGAGAAATTATTGTTGGCAGAGTTTCATTACCAAGTATATAAGCATTAATCTAGGTTTTGTTGGCAGTACAAGGATCTGAACTAGCAGAAAGTGCCCTTTTAAGGGGTACCGTTTTTTAAATTGAAGCATTTCAGTAAATTGGCAGTAATGAAATAACTAAAACCCTGAAAGAAACCACATTGCAAAATTGCTTCTAATTTGAAAAGGAATATTACTTACAAAAAGGTGGGCTTCCAATGAGATCCTCAGTATTAGGAACATTGGCAAATATGTTCATCAACCACATAGAAAACAATCTTTGATACAGTCATCACAACAAAAGGAAACAAAACCGTTCACTAGCACAGGTACGTGGATGACATAATCTGTATCGTAGATGCACCAACAGAGACAATTGATAAATCTCAAGAAGACATAAACAATATACATAAAAATATTCAATTCACCATGGAAAAGAAATACAAAAGCAAGTACATTTCTTGGGTATAACACTAAAGAGAAAAGGCAATAAACATACATTTGACGCCTTCAGAAAGCCAACAGCCACAAACAGAATTGTACATGCACCGTCCAGTCACCCGCAAAATCAAACATTAGAGGCCCCACAGGATATGTTACAAAAAAAAAAAAATAGCTCATAGCCACAAACAATGTTCACATCTCCCATATAGTACACAAACTCTACCAGAAAGTTGAAACACAACTAAAGGAAAATGAAAACAAGCAGAAAACACAAACACCGAAGAACCCCCCCACACACTACATCTCACATGGAAACACAAAGAAGTAATACTCATGACATGATTAAAAGAAAAAGAATGGTACACTTTAACACGCAAACACAAAGAAACACTCAAGACAGCAAATATGTTAAATAAACAGGGATTACACATTGCTTACAGAACAGGAAACACGCTCCAGTCGCATTTACAAACAACAGACACACGAGATAGATGCCAGTACCAGTTAGAGTGCCAAAAACGTAAATCAGTATACCTGAGGATGACAGGTAGGAACTTGGATACTACGTACAGAGAACATATAAGAAGTTGGAAATATGAAAATAGCGATTCTACTTCCGTCGAACACCTGATAAAACATGGACATGAACCATACAACATGAAGAAAGATATGTTAGTTATTACAGTGAATAATCACACCAAAAGGCTCCTGACAGTGCAAGAAAACTTACGCATACAAAGACAGTGCAATGAAAAGTAGGGTACTCATTGACCAAATCCATATAAGCAATAGCTCTCTGATGATGCCAATCACTGAAACAAAAACAGAGATCCGAAACATAGCCTAAATAAATAATTAATGAATCTTCCTCTCCCCCCCCCCCCTTCTCTCTCTCTCTGTCTCTCTCTCTCTCTTTCACACACACACACACACACACACACACACACACGAACGAAAGAAATGAAAATATAAAACCACACACACACAACACAAAAGATGAGAGATAAACTCACAGTAACAGTTGACAACACTACACACCGTAAACATGGACATGTCGAATACAAAATATAAAGTGCAAGTGATATACGCGATGTGACGAAATAAATGTGGGCGAAAGAATGCCGGAAATCGGCCAACTGGAGCATGAAGACTAACGAACACATCTCCAGGACCACGCACATGGGCTAACAGCGCTGGAAATCATAACACTGAACAATAATTGCACATTACAACTTTGGTGCTATAAAAGTGGATTCTAAAGTAAAATAGAAGAGAAAACATGACAAAACGTAACCTAGTAATAATCAGTTCATCATTAGAATAACCCTGCTGTAAACAAACACAAACGCGGAGATTGGTCAGACGCGGTGGCACACGTACACTGGTGTTGTTACGCTCTTGGAAGTAGGTCCTACTGATGTATTAGATATCTTGTTACTAAGTTATGTTAAATGAAACTTTAAGATATTCAAATGTATTAACAACCATCAACGTTTTCTCTCAATTACGCAGTAGCTACGTAGATTTTATTTCAAAAATTGTGTACAGTCACAACCTGCAGCCTTGTACTCTGACGGTCGCGCTGTTAATGCGTAAAATGAAAATGGCTGAGGCTGCTTTCTGTTCCGTAGTGAAACTCCCGCGTGGAACACGGTTAAAAAGTGCCGAGAAATAGGCTGTTCTTAACGTTTTTCATAAATTTACTGAGATAATCGACTTTGAAGTTTTCCCAAAGTTGTATGTAATGCAGTTGATTAAATAATTCAAGTTGATCGGTGTAGTGCAGGCGGTAGCGTAATGGAGTGTGAACTGTTTGTTCCAATCCCCCCAGAATCGTTTTTTTCTTCTCGTTCAATTTGAAATACCTACATCTCGTAATTATAAAACTCATCATCATTTCTTAGGAATAATGCACGTTTTCTTGTTTGTAATTACATATTGAACGCGAAATTCCTGTTTCCATTTCGAATACAAATTCTTAATTGTCGATGTTTAGTGAAAGACTGTTCATAAAGTTGTTTAAATTAAGTAAACATAAGAATTTTTGAGACAAAAATGAAAAATCGAATCCTCTTTATTTGGACTATGTACATCGTTTTATACCACAGAGGTAGATAAGTATGGTAGAAACATGAAAAACCATTTTCACTGCATCGAGCACATCATACAAACGCTGCATTTTTACATTTGCTACTGTGCCATTACCATGTGAACCCAACAGAACTGATCTGGAGCCAGGCTGCGGGATTTGACCCGTGATGTAACAAGACTGTTAAGCTGCCAACCGTACTGGAACTAACGCATAAAGATTTTTCACACGTCACTGCTGGCTCGTCGTAAAAGGAGAGAATCGTGCGCCTGGTTGGTTTCGTGGATTCTGTTGCTGATAGGTTCGTTATCAACGTAGCAGGTGACACTTCCAGAACTGAAATGTATTTCTCGGATTCTGATAAGGAAGGAGCTAAGAGATTACCAGACGACTGACTGTACGTAATACCTTCAGTGGCTTCGACATTTAACTATACGGTGAAATCCTCGCATACTCTCTTACGTTACACACAGCTTATGCAGAAAAACTACCCTGTCGTCAAGTCAGGAATTTTCATTACTCTTGTTTTTAATTACAATAATACATTAGCTAAAAACGATAACGCGTTGCGGTTTTCGTCTAGTCGTCTAGTCGTCTAAGGAGCGTATTGTGGCAGATTTCGTTCTGCTTAAAAATTAAATTACATTCGAAGTTGCATTGCTCCTCTGCTAATCTCTTTTTTAGTGTCATCTGCAGCTGGCCACGCCACTGCAAGCTAGCTGTACCAGCTGACTGGCCAGTGCTGTCCAAGTTAAATGCGCCGGTAAAGCTGTTGTTCGCTATTATCGCTTCGTCGATGTGCGCGTAACGCACAGCACAAAACGTACCCTTATTACTGTACTTGAAAGTACTCGAGACAGCTTGGCTGCAGTCCTGCGTGAAACGGAAATCCAATGAGGTTCCAGCAAACGCGGAAGAATACATAGCGAAACGTTTACATCAGGTTTATTCTTATGATGAACGGATTATACCACATTATACATTTATAGTCCTCTTGCGTAGTTGGGTGGTAACGTGCTTGCCTCCCATGCACTGGGACCGGATTCTGTTCCAGGCAGGGGACTGGGTGGTTTGAGGTCCAATTCATCGGCCGCAAGTCGCCCATTGTTGCACCGACTGAAATAGACTTGCACTTGGAGGCCGAACCCGTCTGGGATATCCCGGCTAAAAATGTCATACGCTCATTTCATTTCAGTAATTACAGACCATTGAATATGCCTCACAAATAATAGAAGCGAAACGCTTATGCCAATAAACAAACTGCCTTCAGTCAGTTGCATAGGCGGAACATGCCTCCACGAAATTAGAAGTCTTAAAGTTGTTGTAAATGTGCCATACTATTACCGGGGGATATTTAAATATCACATTTGCAACAAATTCTCCGAATATTTCCTCATTCTGAGACAGCTATACAAAGGTGTAATAAGTGTGCGGTTTACCTCCGGAAAATACGATTCCTGATTTCGAGTTTTCCGGTTTCCTCAGTACGGGTTGTACGAGGTGCATTCAAGTTCTAAGGCCTCTGATTTTTTTTCTAATTAACTACTCACCCGAAATCGATGAAACTGGCGTTACGTCTCGACGTAATCGCCCTGCAGACGTACACATTTTTCACAACGCTGACGCCATGATTCCATGGCAACGGCGAAGGCTTCTTTAGGAGTCTGTTTTGACCGCTGGAAAATCGCTGAGGCAATAGCAGCACGGCTGGTGAATGTGCGGCCACAGAGAGTGTCTTTCATTGTTGGAAAAAGCCAAAAGTCACTAGGAGCCAGGTCAGGTGAGTAGGGAGCATGAGGAATCGCTTCAAAGTTGTTATCACGAAGAAACTGTTGCGTAACGTTAGCTCTATGTGTGGGTGCGTTGTCTTGATGAAAAAGCACACGCGCAACCCTTCCCGGACGTTTTTGTTGCAGTGCAGGAAGGAATTTGTTCTTCAAAACATTTTCATAGGATGCACCTGTTACCGTAGTGCCCTTTGGAACGCAATGGGTAAGGATTACGCCCTCGCTGTCCCAGAACATGGACACCATCATTTTTTCAGCACTAAGGTTACCCGAAATTTTTTTGGTGGCGGTGAATCTGTGTGTTTCCATAGAGCTGAGTGGCACTTTGTTTTTGGATTGAAAAATGGCATCCACGTCTCATCCATTGTCACAATCGACGAAAAGAAAGTCCCATTCATGCTGTCATTGGCGTCAACATTGCTTGGCAACATGCCACACGGGCTGCCATGTGGTCGTCCGTCAGCATTCGTGGCACCCACCTGGATGACACTTTCCGCATTTTCAGGTCGTCATGCAGGATTGTGTGCACAGAAATGCCAACTCTGGAGGCGATCTGTTCAACAGTCATTCGGCGATCCTCCAAATCAATTCTCTCCACTTTCTCGATCATGTCGTCAGACCGGCTTGTGCGAGCCCGAGGTTGTTTCGGTTTGTTGTCACACGATGTTCTGCCTTCATTAAACTGTCGCACCCACGAACGCAATTTCGACACATCCATAACTCCATCACCACATGTCTCCTTCAACTGTTGATGAATTTCAATTGGTTTCACACCACGCAAATTCAGAAAACGAATGATTGCACGCGGTTCAAGTATGGAAAACGTCCCCATTTTAAGTATTTAAAACAGTTTTCATTCTCGCGGCTGGCGGTAAAATTCCATCTGCCGTACGGTGCTGCCATCTCTGGGATGTATTGACAATGAACGCGGCCTCATTTTAAAACAATGCGCATGTTTCTATCTCTTTCCAGTCCGGAGAAAAAAAATCGGAGGCCCTAGAACTTGAATGCACCTCGTAAGTAAAAGCTACCATTTAATTAATATGTACCAAATGTTTGTTTCTGAAGTAGTGAGGGCTCCATAATTGTCGGTTACTCTGCAGACGTTTCAGCCATAATAAGAAAAATGTTCAGTGTTTGTGCTTTTTGATACAGAAGTGACATTAGAACTCTTTCCAAGTACCAGCGAAGGCATCTGCACAAAGTTCATAATAGCGATGCACTTAATCCAGGTCTCTTTAGTAGTATCTGTTGGCTACAGTTGATCGCAGTGAATGCACTCCTAGTCCTCTTCAGTTTTTGAAACCATGTGCAGCCGCATCTATTGTTGCAATACGCCCAGCACGTCAATGGCCCTTCAAACACAGGAAATATGGTATCTGGATTAAAATTCAGAACATCTGGTTGTATAAACTGGCGCCAAATTTCGGACACCCTAAATACTGACATCCATTACTACCAGCCCTTAGAGACCGTCCCTTACTATTTGGAGGCCCCATGCTGCTTGACAGAGCATACGGAAACCATGCGGGAGACCCGCACCGCCGTTCCAGGCAGGGTCCTAATGGAGGTGGTTTGCCATTGCCTCCCTCCGACCGTAAAGGGGATGAATCATGATGATGAAGACGACCCAACAATACTCAGTCATTTTGGGGCAGGTGAAAATCCCTGACCCCGCCGGGAATCGAACCCGGGACCCCACGATCTGGAATCGAGAACGCTACCGCGAGGCCACGAGCTGCAGACTCTTACTACTTACAAACAGAATTTCCGCAGCAGCCATAGGATCCACAACACGATGAGTTCCACCGAGGATGCAGTCAACAAACTAAATAATGCAAGAGTATATGAAATACGTTGTGAGTACCGAACTACCTACGTAGCGAATATAGATAGACCGACTGACCAACTAGCTCAAGAGTTATAGAGCATGAACGCTATGTGCGTATAGCGCAGCATAATAAATGGGCGATAGCGGAACACCACCGTGACTGTGGCAGTGTAACTTATTCGAGGAAGCCGTGTGCTAGTTACAGAGTAATAGACGTGCCAAAGCAGAATTCGAGAGTCGATTAAAATTATTGAGCAGCCTGACAGCATCAACAGAGAGGGTGGCTACAAACTGCGGGAGTCTTGGCTGCCAGCTGTCCCAGGCCAATGGGCCGCGAGCGCTAGTGGGGCAGAAGCCTCACTGCCACGGATGGGACTGCATAAACAAATTGCTGCAGGGGAACTGTCAGTGTATTTCGGCGAACGCCAGGAGCAAAACATATCCACTGCAAACCAGTCGCTGGTTTGCAGGGAGTCACTGACAAGCCGGCTAGCCCACGAATAGCTTTTTTCCAATCCTCTTCCTTTTTCATGACTAGTATGTTATATTCTAGGGCCAATAATGATTCACAAATATGACCTATTGAAGCCGATTGCCTGCAATGAATAAAAGCATCTTTCTTCCACCAGAACCAGTGGTGGCCTGAGGAAAGTCTTTGTATTACGGTGGAAACCTATGTTTTACAGTTTAAAATTAATGTATTTTATGCCATGCTACGGTACGACACCCAGAAGTACGTTAATCACCAAATTTATCCGTTATTTTCTACAGGTTTCGGACATCGTGGCCACCTCCACACGCCGAAAAGAAACTGTCTATTAAATGGATATGCAATTTGTCCTCCCTTTGGACAAATTGAAAACTATCACAGTCATAAGATGTTTACAGAATCACATATAACAGATCGGATTTAGATACCAGCACGAAACTGACTTCACTACGATTAAATACAGGCATTCGTTACGGCAGTACTAACAAATGCCAACTAATTACATGCATAACTTAAGCCAAGATTTATATTTAATTAATTATATTGCCAAGACATGTAATTAAATTAATCTAGCATTTTCATAATGAGACGTGTGAACATTGTCACTATAAAACTGTCATCGACCTATTTCTTTGTAACATCTAACAGTTTCGTGGCTGAACCAGATTTGACCATTTAATCTGTAGTATCTCACCACAGTAGAGTTTACTATTTGTGCACATATAAATGTCTACATAAAATGTACATAATAGGTCTCATGCGTTTCAGCAGTGTATCACAGCTCCTACTCATCAGTCTTTTTCGTGTTAGGGGCAGCGCGTGATAGACGCTTGGTCCTAGGCGTGTTGCCACGGTTCATGCGGCTCCCCCCTTCGGAGGTTCGAGTCCTCCCTCGGCCATGGGTGTGTGTGTTGTCCTTAGCGTAAGTTAGTTTAAGTTACGTTAAGTAGTATTTAAGCCTAGGGGGCGATGACCTCAACAGTTTGATCCGATAGGAACTTACCACAAATTCCCAATGTTTTTCATGTTAGGGAAAATACAAAAACTTGCTCTGGTTTGAATCCAAATCCAGGTCAGTTCACTACACATCAAGATAAGTTTTGCACTACGACTGATTTACATACTCCGAGTTGAATCATAAACATGAATCTAATTTTTAGATCGGAAAGCACGAAACTTACTATTACTGCTATTTTTGCTAACTTCAGCGTTATGAATTAATATCGTTGAATTATACTAGTGATCAGTCTTTTGCGGCATAACTATACTTCCGTAAGATCATCTGGATTAATTGGATGCAATTGATAAATATATTGTAAAATAAAGGGGTGCTAATGGGACATGGAACTTCGGTTGACTATGGAGCAATTAGTGCCAAGAAGCACTCCTCTGTTGAAACCCATCGTAAAACAAAATGCTTTTTAGCGATCTTGACTTGTGAAATTTCCTTCAGTTACCATACTCTGGAGATAACCACCTTATGGACAATGTCAGAAATATATAATCGCCGGCCGGTGTGGCCGAGCGGTTCTAGGCGCGTCAGTCTGGAACCGCGCGACCGCTACGGTCGCAGGTTCGAATCCTGCCTCGGGCATGGATGTGTGTGATGTCCTTAGGTTAGTTAGGTTTAAGTAGTTCTAAGTTCTAGGGGAGTGATGACCTCAGATGTTAAGTCCCATAGTGCTCAGAGCCATTTGAACCATTTTGAATATATAAGCGTCAAAGTCCGCCGACGCTGTGAAAACGATAGCATTGCCATAGAGCGGTATAGTCGCTGCAACTCCAGACAACAGTGAAGCTTCAGCAAGCGGGTCCGGTTGCCTTCTCACAGTATGTCTTCGCGCGTCGGGGTAGTGGGTTGTACCAGTTCCGCCTCTTACCGTTAGGGCAGCGAGTCTTAATTTTTGCGTTCCACGTCGTGTAAATACTCTTGCGCGCCGCATTGCTGTTCGTCATTTAGTGTCTGGTGTGGAACGAGTAACTATTTCCACGAATGTAATAATTCTTGACTGCTCGTTTAAATGTATGTAAGCTCGCGATAGCACACGATGAATTTAAGAGCTTTAGTAGGTACCTTTACAATTACGTATCGGCGCAGGACATTCGCAAATTGTGGCGGACAGACCGATACTGTGATCTCACAAGTTGGTTGCAGGGACCGGATATCTCGTTGGCCCCGACTCAGGTCCCTTTTATGCAGCTAGCACGATTCTTTTCGCGAATGCACAATTTATCTGTTCAGATGTTCGGGTTTTTAATCTTCCGCTGGAGGCAGACGACAGTTTTTTGAGGTCCATCCTGTTCCGTTATGGGGGTACATAACACATTCGAAGGGAACGTTGGTCTGCAAACATCACTTACAGTTCTAAAGTGGCGTTCGGTCGGTACAAATGGCGAACAAAGTGATATTCCATCTCACTTATGGGTATATGGTTATTGGGATCATGTTACTTACTATACCGGCCAGGAAAGAACCTGCCTTACTTGTAATCAGAGGGGCCACCTCGGTACCAACTGTCCGCATTCTATGGTAGTATTAAAACCCGCTTGTGAAAAGCGTAAAAAATTACTTTGGCGGATCTTCTCCCACAGGATTCTGCAGCCGAACCATCTCCAGTTACTGATCATGAAAGTGGATTTGAGAGAGAATTCTGATGATTTTCTCCCACAGTCCATGCGTAGGGCCATTAACGCCGCCGCTCCTGCGGTTCTGGCCCTGTTATTCGCGTCGCAGTACACAAGAAGAGGATGCAGATGAGGAGCCTTTTCCTTCGGCTCACCCTTCGGACATCCCTCGATTGAAGGACCCTCTTCTCTAGCCTGAGTTTGTGGTCGTGAAAGCCATGGGGCTCCTGCACCCGACAGGTGATTCCTGATAAGTC
Organism: Schistocerca cancellata; assembly: GCF_023864275.1. NCBI lineage: Eukaryota > Metazoa > Arthropoda > Insecta > Orthoptera > Acrididae > Schistocerca > Schistocerca cancellata. The sequence continues at coordinate 980,884,010 of NC_064626.1, read as the reverse complement.
ATCTAGCGTTTCTCTCGTCGTCCAGAGCGCCTTGTCAGCACCCTCTGCTAAGCAATCTGTTGCAGGACCCCAGTTGTCTCCACCGGCTCTACGTAATACCTCTCCGGTTGTCTCAGACTCCCAAACTACTTATGTGCCTTCTGCCGCGGCTTCCATGTCACACCACCTCGATGAGAATAACTTTATTGACTCCCAAGGGCAGAGGGACGCCGTCATTATCAAACAAATTAATGTACGGAGGTCTCTCCCTCCAAGTTTGACACAGAATTTCTGCATGACACACCCACACAACCTCATGAGGTAGCGACAATTCCGAGGAGGCAATAAAGAAGGTATCCAGAGGGAGAGATTTTCATCATGGAAAAAAAACGTAGTTCGAATGTGGGGGAAATGTTCACACTTCTTCCCCCCGTTTCGTCCACTGATTCTGCCATAGCTTCCTTTGAAGGTGTTGTAATTTCGCAGTTTTTATTCCAGTTCAATTGTCTATGCAAGGATATACTTTCCTCACTTTGAATGTTAACAAGATTAGTTCGTAACTTCAGTTCGCAGCTTTGCGACATTTTATATATGACTCTGATTCAGATACTTTTTTACAGGAAATATTACACTGAAGAGCCAAAGAAACTGGTACACTAGCCTAATATTGTGCAGGGCCCCCGCGAGCACGTAGAAGTGCAGCAACACGACATGGCATGGACTCGACTAATGTCCGAAGTAGTGCTGGAGGGAACTGACATCATGAATCCTGCAGGGCTGTCCGTAATTCCTAAGAGTACGACGGGGTGGAGATCTCTTCTCCACAGCACGTTGCAAGGCATCCCAGATGTGTTCAATAATGTTCATGTCTGTGGTGTTTGGTACCCAGCATAAGTGTTTAAACTCAAAAGAATGTTCCTGGAGCCACTCTGTAGCAATTCTGGACGTGTGGTGTAGCTTTTTCCTGCTGGAATTTCCCAAGTCCGTCGGAGTGCACAATGGACATGAATGGACGCAGGTGATCAAACAGGATGCTTACGTACGTGTTACCTGTCAGACGTATCAGGGGTCCTATATCACCCCAACTGCACATGCCCCACACCATTACAAAGCCTCCATCAGCTTGAACAGTCTGCTGCTGACATGCTGGGTCTATGGATTCATAACGTTGTCTCCATACCCGTACACGTCCATCCACTCGATACATTTTTAAACGAGACTCGTCCAACAAGGCAACATGTTTCCACTCACAAGAGTCCATTGTCGGTGTTGACGGGCCAAGGCGAGGCGTAAAGCTTTGTTTCTTGCAGTCATCACGTGTACACGAATGAACCTTCGACTCCGAAAACCCATATCGATGATGACACTTGTCCATTGCCCAACATTGAAATCAGCAGCAATTTGCGGAAGGGTTGCACTTCTGTCACGTTGAAAGATTCTCTTCAGTCGTCGTTTGTCCCGTTCTTGCAGGATCTTTTTCTGGGCGCAGTGATGTCGGAGATTTGAAGTTACCCAGATTCCTGATATTCACGGTACACTCGTAAAATTATCATACAGGAAAATCCCCACTTCATCGCTACTTCGAAGATGCTGTGTCCCATCGCTCGTGCACCAACAGTAACAATACGTTCAAACTCACTAAGAACTTGATAAGCTGCCATACTAGCTGCAGCAACCGATCTAACAAGTACGCCAAACAGTTGTCTTATACAGGCGTTGCCGATCGCTGCGCCGTATTCTGCCTGTTTACCTATCTCTGTATTTGAATACGCATGCCTATAGCAGTTTCTTGGGCGCTTCAGTGTACATGGCTCTGTTATACTTCATTTGCTCGCCTTTTTTATATTTGCAAGTTGCTTTAAGCTCTCTTCCTTTGTATTTGTTTTATAATTAACTGTTGTTTAATTTAATCATTTCTGTTGTAATGTCTCAAATGGACGCATCTCATTTAACGAAATAAAGGAAAATATATTTTTATATTTATTATGCAAATAAAAAAATGGAAATGGGGAGGAAATTCCTTTAAATATTTTTGTTATTTACTCTTTCAGTACGAGTACGAAATTTGTTGTAGAACCCCTTATTTACGTGTGGTAATAAAAATTCATTTAGACAGAATCAAGGACATTTAAAATTACGTGAACCTTAGCAACCCTCTCATACTAACTGATTAATAACATTTATTTGAAAATCGTATAAATTAATTTTTTTACGTATTTCGGCCTTGGCACACATTTTCTAAATGCAGTGGTTTTTTTTAAATATTTACTGAATTCTTTCCCGGCGTTAGCTATGGAACACAAGACTGTCTCTGTTAGCATAAAATGGTTAAATATTGCCAAGCCGACCTGAACGTTTAATTATCATTGACAAAACACACTTCACTATACGTTCAAGTTATTTGCTTTAGAAATTGAAACAACCAACAGATTAACAACTTGAACGTTAATTATCCGCCTATGAATGCACAAATGTAAAACCAGTAATAAATTCCGTCAGCCTCAGGATCGCTGTAAAAGAAAAATATTTCGTAATTCACTGCTAATTTTATCTGCTCCCGATTTACGGGTTTCGTTAATTTTTTTGAGCGGAACAATTTTTTAAATGTGCCGCCGCTGCAATCAGTCGCGGCGCAACCCAGCAACACCAAGGATAATCGCTAAAAATGCTGAAACTTCTTTAAAGAAATATTATAGATGACATGGGCAAGCTAATTTACGTTAGTAATACACAATTTTGATAAATTTTAATGTATTTAGACAATAACAATAATTAAACTTACATTATTTTGTAATTTCTCCTCTAATGGTGGCTAAAGACAGATACAGACAAAGGAAGTCCACTCATTCATAAAATGCTAGTCACAGGTTCCTCTCTCTCTCTCAGCTCTCCAGGAAGACGACAAAGAATACACACTACGTGGTGCTTTTTATACTACTGCTGACCATTAACATCTCTTTGTAATCCTACAACATTATTCTCCTCTGTGGCTATATTTTACATTTTTTTTTATCGCAGACATTGACATATTTCGTAATTACATTATGAGTATAGAAATATTGCAATCATAAATACATCGAGAATATTATTACAGAAAATATTACAATAATAACGAATGTCCTTTACACAAAATTAAATAATATCTTTTTGTTAAACAATTACAGTACATACGAATTGCTTCATAGCCGCGTACATAGTACAATTAAATGTCATTTCATTTTATTAATAGTGTGTGTGCTGCCAGGGAACGTTACACTCACTGTCCGCACCCGATTGGCGGCGCAACTTGTTTCGTGGCAGGAATATAAGCCACAAGGCTGGTCAGTCTTCAAAATTCAGATGGCTCTGAGCACTACTTGACTTAACATCCGAGGTCATCAGTCCCCTAGACTTAGAACTACTTAAACCTAACTATCCTAAGCACGTCACACACATCCATGCCCAAGGCAGGATTCGAACCTGCGACCGCAGCAGCAGCGCGGTTCCGGACTCAAGCACCTAGAAACGCTCGGCCACACCGGCCGACTCCGGTCAGCTTCATGTTATTCTTAGCAAGGCATACGTGCCAAAGGCTTGAACGTGTTCAATTTTAATTTCTGACTTGAGCATATCTGCTCGAAACCTTGGCCATTGCTTTCTCGCAATTTAACTTCACGTAAGTAACCTCTGGTATGACATGACAGTTGTCATCTTGGTTAGGTACTATTTTTGTCAAACTTGATTTTCTGTTGATTACTATAAAATGTTTCTTAAAATTTCATTCTGGCGATTACATCCTTAGAGGAGTCGAAACCTAGGTCAATGTACCAAACAGTTATTTGCAACTGGCTGGCTTCGTGATTCCCAAGCTGTGACTCCGTATTATATTAAGTTTGTGACAGCGCTAGGCAAGCTCCTCTACGGGTTATGGATGTAAGGCGAATTAAAGACAAACTGTTACAGTTAAAACTATTTCAGATGGAAGGACTCCGAACAAAATCTAAACCACGTTCCATTTTACAAGATGAACTGATTTCACTATACCTCCTTATCCGCATGCGGACGCGAAGGATACGACCTGCCTTACTGAACTCTTGTGATGCTCAGGTTCCGGTTGAAAGTTTTCTCACGACATTTCCCCTTTGCTGGACTGCATCGTCACACCTGAATTGAATGACGTTATTTTGAGTGATTTCCACAAGGACGGTGTATATGATATTGTTACCGGGTCTCAATCACGCAACTCACCTGGAATAGAAGGTATTCCTAAAAAATTGTATGTAAATTTTAGTCCTCGCGTAGGTAACACAATAACGTCGATGTTCAATTAAATGGTTCGGGGTGTCTCGCTTCCTGCTCCTTTCAAAGAAGGTAAAATGGTTCTCATCCCGAAAACCAAGGGACGACCTGACCTTCACTCACTTCGTCGATTACTCTTCTAAACTTCGACAATAAAACTGTCTGTTGAGCTATAAACACCCATCTCTCTAAGGTGCTCCACAAAATCATAGCCGATCACAAAGTTGTCTGCCTGGAAACAAGACACTAAGTTCTGTTATAGAGTGTGGATACGCCGTTCTGTGGCTGCAGCCACTAAGATCTGTGGTACCTCGCATTTTCTCGACTTCCACAAGGCGTTTGATCGAGTCAGTCACAGTTTTTTAACCGCTTTGGTTTTTACTCACGACGCATGCCAGGATCTAGCGAATTTTTTCACTGGTATACATGCCCCAGATATGAACATTCACCTTACTCACCAGATTTCGATACGACGGTGTCTATCCGGGGCAGACCCTAATCCATGTCGGTCTTCGTTTTGTTCTTAGAACCTCTGCTTTGCTTTATTACCATGCAACCACGTGGCTGGCCTATATAGGGAGAACGATACTCGGTCCACCCTTACGCCGATGACTTCATGGTTTTGTTACGAAATCCTGACGACATTTCATGGCTCAAGGGTACCTTGGATTCCTTTTGTCGCCTTGCCGGTGCCCACATTAATGATCCCAAATGCACGTTCTTACCGTTGCCATGCTTTAACTAAGTGCTAATTCCTTGGGCGACGGTGGTCGATCAACACAAGACTACAGGGATCATAATAAATCGCAACCAGACCAAAATGGCGGCACTTAACCGGTGAGATGTTACTACTCGTGTTCAGGGAGCGATTCTTCAACACTAACGGCATTCTTCATGAAGGACAGGTCTTGACCCCTATATTTTCAGTAAAGTGCTTACATTGCACAGATATTTCGCTTCCTGCGATGAAAGTCCGCAGATTCGAACAACTAGCCAGTCGATTCTTGTGGCAATGACGCATATTTTGAGTTCAGTGTGACACAAGCTCGGAATGTTAATTCTTCCCGATATGATGAATTCTTCCCGATAAGATGGCGTCAATCTTCTCTGTACGACGTAGTGTCCTAACATGTACACAGACCCCGCATTCCATTACATCTTCTTCATTTCTTCTTCTACAACAGGTCAGTGTGACGCCTCCCGTTGATTTTGGGTGGATTAACCATAAATTGTGGCACACCAGCGAATATTTTATAACTGTAAGTTTCTTAGGTGTTGATGGCCTTTCAGAGACGCACTTCACTACCGGAGACTTACTATCTTGCCTCTCCTCTGCTGAAATAGCTTCCCCGTCAACCTCCTGGAGAATGGTCAGATCTCATCTTAATCTTCCTTTAGTACCGTTGGAGACTGCTTCGTCGTGATATATGGCCATTCATACTTTGATACGCACTGGCGACTGTTAAACAATTACAGTACATACGAATTGCTTCATAGCGGCGCACATAGTACAATTAAATGTCATGTCATATTATTAATAGTGTGTGTGCTGCCAGGGAACGTTACATTGCCCCCTGGCAGCATTTGGCAAAGATTTTCTATACTTTGACACAATTGTGCCAGTAACGTTCTTTACAATTCTGTTTTTTTTTATGGAATGGCTCTTTTAATTAGTCCCAGGGTTATATATGTTCATGGCTCCCCCATTTGGGCGAAGGCAGACAGGAAACCTGGGCAAAACTGTGCCGGAGTCCAGCCATCCCAGTTGGGTCATGATTAATCTTGTCTCTTTAACAGTCATTCTTTTGAAATGATTTACCAGTTTGTCATCAACGGTTACATATTATCACAGTCACATACAGTTCAATTTAATGTTCTCACTACCTACGTGTTACAAATTCATCTCGTACACTTGTACTCGGCAAATTACGGGTATACATAATAAGTGTTCAACGTTTGTCAGAAATCGAGTTCATTGACATGTTATGCAGTTTGTGTAAATATTTTGGAATATGTCAATCATGCTGTAGTTGGTGAGCGGTGCGGAGTGATTGTTGAGCGTCGCTCGGCGCGGCGCGTCGGCTCCGTGTAGGTCACTGCCCCCGGTGTTGACGGCTACGGCGCGGGTAGGCGTGTGGCTGTCTGGTCTGCTACGTGCTGCTGCGGCCGCTGCATGGCTGAAGTAGCCGGATGCGCGTTGTATATCAGCCCGTGTGACATCTTCTTGCAGTGCTCCAGCAAACATGCAACAAGTTCACAAACAGTGTACTATCCTTATGGGCATTTTTCCTGCTGTGGGAAAGAACGCACACAATTATTGGCAGTTATTATTCAGCAGGCCTTCACTAGTCTGGTTTGCACAATGTTTCGTTGTCACAGTAACACGTTTTATGGGCACACAATATTTTTTCACCATGTCATGACTTGTCATTAGTCACACGCAAGTTTTCACCTTAGAACAATATGTATCTCTGTAGTCAATGCGCTTTCCTGGCGTCCCTTGACACACAAAGAGTTATAGTTTGACACTAGCTTGGTCCACCGTCTGTTATCGGCTCACTGTTCGTGTCGTGTTATTTCCTTTTCCAGTTCCACACACGGCGATGATACAGTTTCTTATTGCTTGTTCAAAACAACCTCGTGACGTATTGCTGCAGTTTTAACAGTCACTGTCTGTCTCTGCCACACAACACTGCACTTTTGTTTAAGTTCTTTTTTTTTACTTACAATGTCCGTTGCGCAATGTTTTGTAACAGCACATTCGTAACTTCTTTGTTCTTTACCAAGGTGTGTGATAATTGCGTACATAGTAACAAGTATTAAAATTTCGTATTAGTTTGCCCAAAATTCATCTATATTTATGTTCGAGTAGATTTTATTTGTGCATTCCAGCAGGATTCAGGCACATTGTTCAATAACTCCTTTTGAAATTATGACTCACTTTACTTGCAAGGTCCTACGTAACTACAGTGTAGTCTCTGTAGGCTAAAATTGACATGGACTGTATCAGGCTAGTTTTTTTTACTGATTCGATCTGCACATGCTTCAATTGAAGCTTCTTTGTGCGTAACTTTGCGTTACTTAAATTTGCAATAAGTTTGCCTTCCATGGTGCCCTCGGGTCACTACTGGGTGCATTGCTCTCTTTGATAATACTGGTTTGAAAATAAAGTTCTCAGGGTCTCATATTATTAATATTATTCTGAGTTCGAACCTGTCAATCTGGCAGCTACACACACACACACACACACACACACACACACACACACACAGATATATATATATATATATATATATATATATATATATATATATATATATATATAAAGACTGTACCAAGAAATATTTCAAGTGTGACACACATATAGAATATCATGCAGTACACAAACTAATCACTACTAAAATGTTCCTCCTGACTGATCTCTGTCACAATTTAACACTACAAATAATTGCACTAATCAGGTTATCTGTGCAGACATTTAGAGCATGTTTAAGCTAACACTAATTATAAAGAAGACATAACATAAATAATCATAAACAAAAGAGAAAGTCAATCATATTCTTATAACTAAATACTTCTACACTAGTACATTATCTCTACAGATCACACATCATTAATGTTCATTCATTTCCAAAAGAATGGTGTACCTTTTTACACATAACACATAGGACTATTAGTCATTTACTGTAGGAATATTTTCACATCCTTACGCGGATCTGCTAAGAGATAGCTACACTCATGTGGCACACGTACTATTCTAAAAGGTCCATTGTACACCAATTGCCACTTGTTATTCTGATTCAAGGATGCCGAGGACTTAGGATGATTGCGTAAGAGCACCAAGTCCCCAACACTAAGTTTTTGATTATTCGTCACATGTCGATTATATTTTTCTTTCCTTTTCTGAGCGCATCTGGTAAGGTTGCACCCTGCTATCCTTATCCTCTCTTCCTTAGGCTCAGGAATGACTGGGACCTTAGGCAAAGGTGCCAGCCACTCATTCAGTACTCTATTATTATTCATTATAATCTCGGTTGATGGATACCTCGTAGAGGCATGCGGGGTTGCGTTGTGAATTTCCAAAAATTTTGGTATCAGATCTGGCCATCTTATGTGCTTATATGCGATATATAACCTGAAAAATTTATTTAACTCTCCAAATGTTCTTTCTGCTAGACTTGCCTGTGGATGGAAACGGGATATTAGTATGTGCTTTATGCCTTGTTCATGTAAATAGTTCTTCCAGGTATGACCTGTAAAATAGGAAGCATTATCTGATATTATCGCTTCAGGCTTACCCACCTGTGTAAAATATTCTTTCCCTAACCATTTAACTATTCCACGAGCAGTGGCTGATTTAAGGCAGTATATTTTTAAGTATTTAGAGAAAAGGTCATATACCGCTAAAATGTACTTTAATTCACCCCTGGCTCGAGGGTAGGGTCCTGCTATGTCTATAGATACTAACTGAAGTGGCCGCTGAGGCACTATAGGATGCAGTTCAAACCTTGTGGATTTATTTCGAAACTTAGCTTTTTGACACAGAGGGCAAGTCCTGATAATATTGCGAGTCTGCTGGCTTATTCCCTTAAAGTAACAGTATCTGGATAAAATCCTTATTGTTTTGCTTATCCCAGCGTGAGCCCATGCTAAATGCGTGTGCCACACTACAGTTGGTATAGCCTGTTGCGGTATACACACGACTCCATGGTCATTTGACACACCTGTTTTATAATACAGAATATTATCTACTATTTGGAAGTTCTGAACACTTTTAAGATTGGTACCTTCTTTAATTTTGCTAATGACACCTCGCCAAATCGGATCAGTTTCCTGCAATGTAGACATATTCTTACACATATGTAAAAAGTCCCTCCTATGTACCTTATCTTGTACTAAGAGTATTCGATATTCCTCCGGTTGTTCCAAAATCTTTGACACTGAGGATTGCCCTAGTGGGAGCCTCGACAAGGCGTCAGCTACAACATTATCTTATACTTTTAGGTACATAATCTTAACTTTTATATTCCTGCAATGCTAACCTCCATCTTAGCAAGCAAGTATGGTATAATTTGCATGACATTAAATAGCTCAGAGCCTGGTGGTCACTGAATACTTTGATTTCTTTGCCATGGATGTAATAGTTGAATTTCTTTACCGCCAAAACCACTGCAAGAGCCTCTAATTCGGTAGCGGAATATGCTCTCTCACAGCTGTTTAGTGTGCGGCTGGCAAAACCGATTACATTGATTGTTGTGGGGTCGTTGCTCCTGTCCCACTGAAACAAACAAGCGCCCAGACCGTATGAACACGAATCTGTCGCTATGCAAAAATCTTTTGTCATGTCTGGGAGTCGCAGTATGTTTGCATTCACCAAGGCGTATTTGATAGCGTCAAATGCGCGTAGACATTCTTCCGTCCACACCCAGTGCGCATTTTTACGCTACAGGATTCATTACTTGGTTTGGAACAAACCGTCTAAAAAAGAATGCAAGACCTATAAACGCTTTGAGTTGTCTCTTAGTTCTCGGGCTAGGAAACCCACGAATTGCGTAAAGTTTTTTGCTGTCAGGTTTGATGCCTTGTGGTGTTATTATGTGACCTAGAAATTTAATCTGACTACGTCCAAATTTGGATTTCTCAAGATTCGCTGTTACTCCCGCTTGCTTAAACCTTTCTAAGACTCTACCCAGTAGTTCTACGTGCTCCTCCCAGGTGGCAGTAGCAATCACCAGATCGTCTACATACACTGTTACCCTTTGCAGCAAATCCGGACCCAAAACCGCGTCGAGGGCTGTTATGAAAACTCCTGCACTTTCATTTAGGCCAAAAGGTAGTACCCTAAATTGGTAGCTCCTTCCCCCAAATATAAATGCAGTACATTTCCTCGATTCGGGTGTGAGCAGGATTTGCCAGAATGAACTTTTCATATCAACAGATGTCAAATATTGCACTCCATGGAATTTTTGAATTTGCTCATCTAAGTTTTCCGGATGAGTCCTGACAGGTACAATAATTTCGTTTAAGTCTCTTGCATCTAATAACTAACCGTACCTGTCCGTCTGCTTTTGCCACCGCCACCAAAGGACTACTATAAGGGGACAAAGTCGGTTATGTTATTCCCCACTCGATCAGCTTTCTAATTTCTTTAGCTACTATTTCCTTCTTGGACCAAGGAATGGAGTATGGGGCTCGGCAGTAGGTTATGTGAGGCTTCACCTCGATATTGTATTGATATCCCTTAACAATTCCTGGTCGTTCTGAAAATACATTTGCATAGTTAGATAATAACTGTACGAAATCCTGTTGTTGCATTGAGTTCAAATTTTCGGACTGTGATACTTTGTTCACAAGTGCGTCCACATTTGATTTTAATTGATCACTTTGTACGTCTGGATAACAGAGATTTTATCCTAGAGAATGATTGTCTAAATGTAGTATTCACTGATTCCTACATTTTATGTTAATAGCATTACAATTAGGCACAGGTACCTCTTCAGATCTGAGCATGAACAATTCTATCCTCCTACCCGTGTTCATCAAACTTAATTTTCCCCGAGAAAGGTCGATTACTGCGTCCCTTTCTCTCAAAAAATCTACCCCCAAAATGCAGGCTACCTTTAAACCATTTACTACCAGGAACAAGCACGCTATGGCTTCTCCCCCTATATACAACTCTACCCGCACTTGGAGTTTAATTATTTGTCGCTGTGCACTGATGGCTCCAGTGACTTTGCAATTGTTCACAGGAAAAGTCAGCATACGCTTTTCTTTCCCCAGTACTTTGAAAAAAGTCCATACTCATGACACTGACAGTAGCACCTGTATCTACGATTGCTTGCACATCAATATTGTTAATTTTGATCTCTATTATCGCTTGTACTTTGTCTTTGTGCTCCTTTATGCACGTGGGTGGTTCAGTTATTAATTCATGTCCCATCTGTACCCCGTCATTATACCTGAGGATACAGATTCCCGATGTTTTGTTCTGTGTCGGGCTGCTCTCACTCCAAACCTCAGCCGACGATGGAGTGCGTATCTCGGCTGAATCTAATTTGTGGGATTATTACTGGTGGATGGGTGTGGGTGCTCTGTGTCGCTGACCTCCACTATGTGTAAGTTGTGTTGCGTCGGCAGCCACGGTTGCACAATTGGCGCATTTTGTGGTGGCGGTCGGTTATTGTCATATCTTTCACTGTTTTTCCGGTCCGGACTGGGCCTCTGGTTCTGTGGCCAAGTTCGGTTTGCATCGTTATAGGTATTAGCGTTCCACGGCCCCCTGGCATTTTTCCATCTACTATTGCTTGGTGGGCCTGTTTCATATCGGTCCTCTGACCTCCTTTTCCGGTCATTATTCACCGGCGGACTATTGCCGTTCCGGTTTCTACCTCTATTCCCGTTTTGTACATAATCTTGTCTCCTATTTTTACCTCCGCCGTTTCCATTATTTGGTGGAGGCTGTTATTTCGACCATTTCTGTAACCGTTTCCGTTACTTCTAGCCTGTTCAGAGGCTGTCTTAACATCCTCCTGAATCAGGTCAATTGAGTCCAGAACAGACAAGAAATGTTCCATGTCGTTCTCCGGTACGTGTATAAGTTTTTCCTTTACGTGTATCGGCAAGTGTGATTTCAAAAGTCTGATCAAATCCCGGGATGAAATCTGCTCGTCCCAGTAACGGGTCTTATTAATGTATTTCTCAAAATATTTTCGCAAATTGCCTAATCGTGGAGAATACGGCTCTGGATTATATACCTCTTTCCGTAATCTCTCCTGAATACATGTTGACCAATATTTGGCCAAGAATTCCTTTTCAAATTGCTCATATGTGTCGCAACTGTCAGCTGCTTCGGTTGCCCATAATGCAGCATCTTCTTGTATGTAAGACATAACGAACTGTATTTTCTGTGTATGACTCCAAACGCTACGCAAAATGTTTCTAAATCCCTTGATATATACTACAGGGTGAACAGATTTCTTCTCCGTTGTAAAGATCTGAAACTGTCGGTTTTTAATCAGGCTTTCTTCAATCACTATTTTGGAGTGACATTTGTTTGTTTCGCTAACATTGGTTGCCTGTTCTGTCTCGCAGTCGCAATTTTTCACTGCTGTATTTATATGCCTATCATTGTTGTACCTGGCTGGCGTGACGCCTGTGCGTCGCCGTGCAACAAGCTGTTTTCCAGCTCCGCAAGACGACGGTTGACTTTCCGCTGCCACAGCGGAATGTCAGTGTGCACCGCCCTTTTTAGGTCCTGCACTTCCGCACTGGAGCTCAAGTCCTTGGCCTCAATCGCGGCGTGCACCTTCTCGTCTATTTTTTTTTTTTTTTTTTGTAAATTCGTTTTCAATTTTGTTCGCCTGTTCGGACATTTTCTGCTCTATTGCTTGACTTGTGTCAATTTCTAATTTTTCCATCCTGTTAGCCAGTACACTGATATCATATACGATACTGGCGTTAGCCACCTGGATATAATCTACTCTTTCGCTCAGTTCTTACACCGCTTTGGGTATGGTTTCATAGTTTTGTCTCAAACTAACAATCTCACTTTGCATAGCTTCCAAAGATTGCATTAACTGCACGTCTCTCTCATGCTGACATCGATCACGCTCTGCTTGTTTAGCATCACGTTCTCTATCGCGTTCTGCATACATAGCATCACGTTCTCTATCGCGTTCTGCTTGCACACGTGCAAATTCAGCTACCAATCTCTGGTCACGCTTTGCTTGTTCATGTACAAACGTAGCTTGGAAATTGAGCATGCGCTCGAACATAACTCTTAATGATTGCACTTCTGACACCTCACCACTCTCTGGTCCGTGTCTAGTGCTTGTGGGTGGCACAGTATTTCTACTTTCAACTGAAGCACTGGCTGGCAGTGGCAACATTTCTTGCCCTTCTGTCCCCAGATTCTCACATTGTACTTCCTGAACTACGCCACTAACATTACTTTGTGCGCCACTTTCTAACTCGGTATCACTGCTTGCTAACTGTTGTTCATTATCCATGTTTATATTTTTCTGACTACGCAGTCTAACCATAGTCAACAAAAGAAACCAAATCTGAACTAAATATCCTAACACTCAGGTTTCACTGACATAGTCATTTGTTGAAACACACTTATTATATGCTACGATGACCAACTACTCAAATGTCCTGTTATTTTTAAAAAGAACACTAACAACAAACACACCACTAATGATCCGAGAACACCGCACTGAGGCTACTTTACTACCCACAGGACAACTACACTGTAGCTTTACCTTTTGGTGATCTATCTTGGGCGCAGCTGCCCCCTGGTATTGTGGTAGGTAATTAATTTTTTGATATAATGAGCTCTCTTCTTCAGCTTGCCTCTGGGTATATAGTGTTCTCATGCAAAAAATCATATACAGGTATTACCACACAATATTGGTTACGCCATACATACAATACATGAAAAAATTATTAATTGTTCTCCAACAAAGTTCGACTACAATAATTCCCTAGTTATCTCATGGGTATTTTGTGGCCACTGCTTATTCGAGCCCCGCGTTATCGGGCGCCAATTTAATGAAATAAAGGAAAATATATTTTTATATTTATTATGTAAATAAAAAATGGAAATGGGGAGGAAAGGCCTTTAAATATTTTTGTTATTTACTCTTTCAGTACGAGTACGAAATTTGTTGTAGAACCCGTATTTACGTGTGGTAATAAAAATTCATTTAGACAGAATCAAGGACATTTAAAATTACGTGAACCTTAGCAACTCTCTCATACTAACTGATTAATAACATTTATTTGAAAATTGTATAAATTAAATTTTTTACGTATTTCGGTCTTGGCACACATTTTCTAAATGCAGTAGTTTTTTTAAAAATATTTACTGAATTCTTTCCCGGCGTTAGCTATGGAACACAAGACTGTCTCTGTTAGCATAAAATGGTTAAATATTGCCAAGCCGACCTGAGCGTTTAATTATCATTGACAAAACACACTTCACTATACGTTTAAGTTATTTGCTTTAGAAATTGAAAGAACCAACAGATTAACAACTTGAACGTTAATTATCCGCCTATGAATGCACAAATGTAAAACCAGTAATAAATTCCGTCAGCCTCAGGATCGCTGTAAAAGAAAAATATTTCGTAATTCACTGCTAATTTTATCTGCTCCCGATTTACGGTTTTGGTTAATTTTTTTGAGCGGAACAATTTTTTAAATGTGCCGCCGCTGCAAATCGTTCGGTCGCGGCACAACCCAGCAACACCAAGGATAATCGCTAAAAATGCTGAGAATTCTTTAAAGAAATATTATAGATGACATGGGCAAGCTAATTTACATTAGTAATACACAATTTTGATAAATTATAATGTATTTAGACCACAACAATAATTAAACTTACATTATTTTGTAATTTCTCCTCTAATGGCGGCTCAATCACGCAACTCACCTGGAATAGAAGGTATTCCTAAAAAATTATATATGTAAATTTTTGTCCTCGCGTAGGTAACACAATAACGTCGATGTTCAATGAAATAGTTCGGGGTGTCTCGCTTCCTGCTTCTTTCAAAGAAGGTAAAATGGTTCTCACCCCGAAAACCAAGGGACGACCTGACCTTCACTCACTTCGTCGATTACTCTTCTAAACTTCGACAATAAAACTGTCTGTTGAGCTATAAACACCCATCTCTCTAAGGTGCTCCTCAAAATGATAGCCGATCACAAAGTTGTCTGCCTGGAAACAAGACACTAAGTTCTGTTATAGAGTGTGGATACGCCGTTCTGTGGCTGCAGTCACTAAGATCTGTGGTACCTCGCACTTTCTCGACTTCCACAAGGCGTTTGATCGAGCCAGTCACAGTTTTTTAACCGCTTTGGTTTTTACTCACGACGCATGCCAGGATCTAGCGAATTTTTTCACTGGTATACATGCCCCAGATATGAACATTCACCTTACTCACCAGATTTCGATACGACGGTGTCTATCCGGGGCAGACCCTAATCCATGTCGGTCTTCGTTTTGTTCTTAGAACCTCTGCTTTGCTTTATTACCATGCAACCACGTGGCTGGCCTATATAGGGAGAACGATACTCGGTCCGCCCTTACGCCGATGACTTCATGGTTTTGTTACGAAATCCTGACGACATTTCATGGCTCAAGGGTACCTTGGATTCCTTTTGTCGCCTTGCCGGTGCCCACATTAATGATCCCAAATGCACGTTCTTACCGTTGCCATGCTTTAACTAAGTGCTAATTCCTTGGACGACGGTGGTCGATCACCACAAGATTACAGGGATCATAGTAGATCGCAACCAGACCAAAATGGCGGCACTTAACCGGTGAGATGTTACTACTCGTGTTCAGGGAGCGATTCTTCAACACTAATGGCATTCTTCATGAAGGACAGGTCTTGACCCCTATATTTTCAGTAAAGTGTTTACATTGCACAAATATTTCGCTCCCTGCGATGAAGGTCCGCAGATTCGAACAACTAGCCAGTCGATTCTTGTGGCAATGACGCATATTTTGAGTTCAGTGTGACACAAGCTCGGAATGTTAATTCTTCCCGATATGATGAATTCTTCCCGATAAGATGGCGTCAATCTTCTTTGTACGACGTAGTGTCCTAACATGTACACAGATCCCGCATTCCATTACATCATCTTCATTTCTTCGTCTACAACAGGTCAGTGTGACGCCTCGCGTTGATGTTGGGTGGATTAACCATAAACTGTGGCATACCAGCGAATATTTTATAACTGTAAATTTCTTAGGTGTTGATGGCCTTGCAGAGACGCACT
This sequence comes from Schistocerca cancellata, assembly GCF_023864275.1. Taxonomy (NCBI): domain Eukaryota; kingdom Metazoa; phylum Arthropoda; class Insecta; order Orthoptera; family Acrididae; genus Schistocerca; species Schistocerca cancellata. The sequence goes on along the minus strand of NC_064626.1, from coordinate 980,867,966 downwards.
TCACTACCGGAGACTTACTATCTTGCCTCTCCTCTGCTGAAATAGCTTCCCCGTCAACCTCCTGGAGAATGGTCAGATCTCATCTTAATCTTCCTTTAGTACCGTTGGAGACTGCTTCGTCGTGATATATGGCCATTCATACTTTGATACGGACTGGCGACTGTGTTTTCCGGATAGGCCTCTACCCGACTGATCAATGTGATGAATTTAATCACACTTATATTCGTCTCTTGTGGACGGGATCATTGGCTATGGGTTCACCGATAGTTGGTTTTTTTTTCGAGGACGTTAATCCGTTTTTCCGGATGAATCTATTATTCGTCTGGACGTATCCTTCTTTTCCTAAGATGTAAACACTACGATCTCCTGGCTCCTGGGTCACTACATTCACTACTATGCTGAAGGAGGGAACAGCCCTGACCCCATGTCTTTCACCAGTATCTAGAGAGCGCGATATGAAAGTGGCTGCGGCTCCGACGCCATCGAGCGCTTTTTGAAAATGTCCTTTTCCTTGTTTTTAATTGACAGGCTGTTAGTTAAGTTCCAAAGCGCTCTCTGATTCATCCCTATTTCTGGCTCCAACTCATGCGAAGCCTTGTTTTGTTCACTTTTCTTCCTAATACATTTAAATATGGAACAACAAGAATTTAAAAATGTTAAATTAATGAATTTTTTTTTAAAAAAGACATTAGGTCTTGCCTTACTTTCAGGGTTGCTCAGATTTTTTCCCTTATGTTTTGTTACTATTAATTATTTGTATTCGCAATTTGAAGCTGATGTTAGCTGATGATTTTGTATATGGTCGTCTGAATTTTTATTAAAGTACCAAGTCAATCTGATACATAAAAAACAACAAAAATAAAAAAAAAATCTGCTGAAGTGCGTGCTTGACTGGTCGCGGGATCGAATCACTATAGCACCATGGATTTTTCACTGTCTCGTAACCCAGCAATCACCTCTCAATGATGTGGAGATAAGGAAGAGGAAGAACGGGGTACGGAGTCCACGTTAAACTGTAGGCGTCATTTTCAAGAGTGCAGTCGGAGTCCGACTAGGTGGTGTAGAACAAATGCGTGCTTGGTAGCTGAAACTTCGTTGGATCAAATGCTGACTGAACCATGAAATTTTAGCTTTTTTTTTTTTAACCTATCATTCAACCCTCAATGACAAGAATGTTTCGGAGTCCACTATAAACTAAAAGTCGCCTTTTCCCAGGTGTATAACTGAATAGGGAGACGCATTTCACTGGACGGACGCCCAGTTAAAGATACTTGCACCAGGACATTGAACCACAAGAAAGAATCTATATACATATACGTACATTTTCGTTTATATATGTTATGAAGCCCGCTTCTGCGTATACATGATGACTAATCCCAGAAAGCACTATATGGATTTTGATAACATTGATTCACCTGGAAGATTCCTATACACAAATTATACACCTTTGGAGTTAATTGGCTGAATGATGAATTACAGATCCCCTGTCTGTCTTGAGTGGCAACGGCCTTGCTGCAGTGGCTGCACCGGTTCCCGTGAAAGCACCGAAGTCAAGCGCTGTCGGGCGTGGTCGGCGCTTGGATGGGTGACCATCCAGGCCGCCATGCGCTGTTGCCATTTTTCGGGGTGCACTCAGCCTCGTGATGCTAATTGAGGAGCTACTGGACCGAATAGTAGCGGCTTCGGTCAAGAATACCATCATAACGACCGGGAGAGCGGTGTGCTGACCCCACGCCCTCCTATTCGCATCCTCCACTGAGGATGACACGGCGGTCGGATGGTCCCGCTAAGGCCACTTGTGGCCTGACGATGGAGTGTGTTTTTTTCCGGCTGTCTTGAGTAGGCCATTCTCAGAAACTGCTGCACGGAACTTGTAACTCCCAGCGCGCTGGCGCGATCGCCCCGCCGACAAATGAGGTGAAGTGCAGCCTTTGACGCACGGGTTGCATTGTTAAAGGGCTGCTATCGCGAAGTCCGCTCAGGCCTTTAGGCGCTGCAGTACACCAGCAAGCGGCGTGTGCTTCTTAAATAGTGTAATTTACATGAAAGTGATGACATACAGACACCTATCATCGTTCTTTGATTTCTCATCATAACTCTACGCCGTAGATACTTACGAGGAGAACACGGCAAGTGGCATACGCGATTTCCCATAAACTTCATTCACTTGTAGAGGAGTCAATGTAAGCGAGCAAGAGTCTCGTCTTCAGTAGATAATTCTGAAAACAAACGACATTCAAAGCGTTCGAGGTATTGTCAAGGTACTTTATGTGCCTTTCACCGCAATGTGACCTCAGACGAACTTGTGGCTCTGTGGTTAGCGTCGCGGCTTCGTAACTTTGCGCCCGGTGTTCGAAAACCGATTATTGTCTATATTTATCTTATTTTACTTTTATTGTTTTCATTTATGTACTCGTGTCCGTAGAAGGTTACTACATGAATGTTTCTTACTAAATTAGGGAATGAAAGGACTTCATATTAATTGTAAAATTACAACTGGATTCCATATTTATTATACAGTATGTTTGCGTATGATACGTTGAGGCGTTACAATCTTTTTTTAATTCTCATATTCTGATGTTTGATTCTCGTATCAATTGTTGTATTAACTCTCATATTTTATTCATATGTTTATTCTTTAAGAAAATTTGCTGTATTCCCTTGGATGATACCGATCATAGACACATTCCAAACACAAATATTCCGAAAACCACGAGCAACGTGCGAAGGCAGGGTTGCCTCATTGACTTTTCTTCGTATGAATATCACTCGGGAAAGAAATGTGGTTAACAGCGGGGAAGATTTGGTGCTTTGGCAATAATTTCGCGCCAGACCATGCGTGAAGGATACCTTTTTCGAAAACTGGCGCTTTCACTTGTTTATGAATCAAGATACAATACAGGAATTCCACCGAAAACAGTTTCAAATGATTTTCTCATTTTTTTAAAAAAATTCAGTCATTTGTCGTACAGTCAGTAGACGAATAACGACAACGTTATATAAATATATACTGGAAAACATTCAACTAGTAATCTTCCACAGGCATGGGTACATAATGAAAACCAAAAATAAAAGTAATAATCAAGTTTCCAACACGGGGCGCAAAATCAAGAAACTACAACGTTACCCACTGTGCCACCATTTCGTCTGAGAAGATACAGCGGTAAAACGGGCATAAAGTGCCTAAGAAAAGGTCTAAAATTTTGACGGTCTTATTTTCATAAATGATCGAGTAAATGCAGTTAAACCGAGCCACGTGTTATCTTACTTTCAACCCTATTCCGCTGACAAACTTTCTGGGAAATCTGGTGATCATGCTTGGCGTATTCTACTCCTTAGTGCTACCTGCATATCGGTAGTGATTTAGTGACGAAGAACGATATGGTTTAGAGCGAAATAATGCAGGAAGAAGTTGGTTAATAAACATATACCGGATGATCAAAAGGTCAGTATAAATTTTGAAAACTTAATAAACCACGGGATAATGTAGATAGAGAGGTAAGAATTGACACACATGCTTAGAATGACATGGGGTTTTATTATAACCAAAGAAAAAAAACTAAGTTCACAAAATGTCCGACAGATAGCGCTGGACAGCAAAACGTCAGTGACTGAGCATGATAATCGTGTATTGAAACGTCCCCTTAGAACAAATTATACAAGACTGTGCTTAAACTGACACACAATGTTTTTAGCGCAACGCAATCTGACTATCAAAGATCACTGCAAAAGAATGGCCCTGAGTAACTTTAACCTATACCTTTCACAAATCACTTACCTCACAAAAATCTACCTCACAAAAATCTTCGTTACTCGAACTACTGCAATACAGCGAGCGCCACTATTGCCAGCTAAATAAAAGATTCAAACTACTGAAGGCACTAACTACTGATAGGGATAGTTAGCAAATGAAAGATATTAATAGAGAACAGACGATGTATTTACCTTAATAGTCATAATATACACTCCTGGAAATGGAAAAAAGAACACATTGACACCGGTGTGTCAGACCCACCATACTTGCTCCGGACACTGCGAGAGGGCTGTACAAGCAATGATCACACGCACGGCACAGCGGACACACCAGGAACCGCGGTGTTGGCCGTCGAATGGCGCTAGCTGCGCAGCATTTGCGCACCACCGCCGTCAGTGTCAGCCAGTTTGCCGTGGCATACGGAGCTCCATCGCAGTCTTTAACACTGGTAGCATGCCGCGACAGCGTGGACGTGAACCGTATGTGCAGCTGACAGACTTTGAGCGAGGGCGTATAGTGGGCATGCGGGAGGCCGGGTGGACGTACCGCCGAATTGCTCAACACGTGGGGCGTGAGGTCTCCACAGTACATCGATGTTGTCGCCAGTGGTCGGCGGAAGGTGCACGTGCCCGTCGACCTGGGACCGGACCGCAGCGACGCACGGATGCACGCCAAGACCGTAGGATCCTACGCAGTGCCGTAGGGGACCGCACCGCCACTTCCCAGCAAATTAGGGACACTGTTGCTCCTGGGGTATCGGCGAGGACCATTCGCAACCGTCTTCATGAAGCTGGGCTACGGTCCCGCACACCGTTAGGCCGTCTTCCGCTCACGCCCCAACATCGTGCAGCCCGCCTCCAGTGGTGTCGCGACAGGCGTGAATGGAGGGACGAATGGAGACGTGTCGTCTTCAGCGATGAGAGTCGCTTCTGCCTTGGTGCCAGTGATGGTCGTATGCCTGTTTGGCGCCGTGCAGGTGAGCGCCACAATCAGGACTGCATACGACCGAGGCACACATGGCCAACACCCGGCATCATGGTGTGGGGAGCGATCTCCTACACTGGCCGTACACCACTGGTGATCGTCGAGGGGACACTGAATAGTGCACGGTACATCCAAACCGTCATCGAACCCATCGTTCTACCATTCCTAGACCGGCAAGGGAACTTGCTGTTCCAACAGGACAATGCACGTCCGCATGTATCCCGTGCCACCCAACGTGCTCTAGAAGGTGTAAGTCAACTACCCTGGCCAACAAGATCTCCGGATCTGTCCCCCATTGAGCATGTTTAGGACTGGATGAAGCGTCGTCTCACGCGGTCTGCACGTCCAGCACGAACGCTGGTCCAGCTGAGGCGCCAGGTGGAAATGGCATGGCAAGCCGTTCCACAGGACTACATCCAGCATCTCTACGATCGTCTCCATGGGAGAATAGCAGCCTGCATTGCTGCGAAAGGTGGATATACACTGTACTAGTGCCGACATTGTGCATGCTCTGTTGCCTGTGTCTATGTGCCTGTGGTTCTGTCAGTGTGATCATGTGATGTATCTGACCCCAGGAATGTGTCAATAAAATTTCCCCTTCCTGGGACAATGAATTCACGGTGTTCTTATTTCAATTTCCAGGAGTGTATATAGCAGTTCATGACAAATTACAAAACTCCGCCATCTCTCTCCTCACATCCACCACTGCTGGCGGCTCACCTCCAACTGCGCAACGCTACGCGCTGTTCACATCCAGCTGCCGCTGCCCAACACTACAATGGCAGACAACAATGCAAACTAGCCACAGACTGCACACAGCATAGCCAGGGATTTTCATATAGAGCGCTACGTAACGTTGCCAATAAGAAAATATAAACAGCCTACTTACAGTATAAAAGGAGCTGTAACGACAGAGAGAATCAGATGCGCCAGCAGTCGCAGCATGTTGACATTACCTGAAAAAGCGCTTTTAGTGAAGCTGTATTATCAGAATGTGGAATGTGCTAGTTCAGCGTTACGATCCTATCGCCATAGGAAGGGGATTCGAACGCGTAAAGGTCCGTTGACAAATGCACCTGTGGCGAGAATGATTTCGAAGTTCGAATCCACGGGTTGTTTAGACGACAGACCCCGTAGTGGCCGACCGAGCACAAGGCATAATGCTGCTGAGACAGTTCAGGAAGAAATGGAGACTGTAGCGGGTTCGTCTATGCACGGGGAAGTCAGCGCTCGTGCAGTCGCATGAAGCACCGGCATTCCATACATTACTGTTTGGTTGGCACTTAGCCGTACCCTCCCATGCTATCCGTACAAAATCCATCGACATAATGTGCAGAATTTGGGCTACCGAAAATCCTAGATCTGCAGTGGAAACTCCATCGCACGACGAGAAAGTCACCGTATGGTTTAGATTTACCACAACTACCGTTATCGGGCCTTTTTTCTTCGAGGAAATGCGTGATTCTGGTTTTGTAACTGCTACCGTGACGGGTGAGAGGTGCGCCGATATATTACAGAATCGCATCATCCCCAGCCTGGCTGATAAACACCTGCTGGAAAGTACGATGTTTATGCAGGATGGCGCTCAACCCCATATTGCTAGGCGCGTGAAAGATCTCTTGCGCGCGTCTTTTGGTGATGATCGTGTGCTCAGCCGCCACTTTCGTTATGCTTGATCTTCCAGGTCCCCAGACCTCAGTCCCTGCGTTTATTGGCTTTGGGGTTACCTGTAGTCCCAAGTGTATCGTGATCGACCGACATCTCTAGGGGTGCTGAAAGACAACATCCGAAGCCAATGCCTCACCATAACTCCGGACATGCTTTACAGTGCTGTTCGCAACATTATTCCTCGACTACAGCTATTGTTGAGGAATGATGATGGACATATTGAGCATTTCCTGTAAAGAACATCATCTTCTTTGTCTTACTTTGTTATGCTAATTGTTGCTATTCTGATCAGATGCAGCGTCATCTGTCGGACATTTTTTGAACTTTTGTATATTTTTGGTTCTAATAAAACCGCATGTCATTCAAAGCATGTGTGTCAATTTGTACCTCTCTATCTACATTATTCCTTGATTTATTCAAAATTTGTACTGAATTTTTGATCACCCGGTAAATTTGTTACCATAATACAGCGGATTGTTTCACAAGCTCATTTGTTCCCTCAAAGCAGCTGAAATAACATTCAGTTTCGCAGTGAGTAATCGGGATACTAAACTCCAATTATACGACTTTAAACAAAGCAGTAACTCTTCCACTATTCGGGAAAGTATTATTACTGGGCGGTGCTCCGGCTCGCGTTGGTGCTGTTTATAGGTTTCCGCCCTCTGTTGGAGGCCAGACCGTATCCTTTAGTTGCCATGGTTGTGGTTGTTTGTCTTCTTCTAGTCTTGACTGGCACCACTCGTTTCGCAAGCGTTGCCTGTCAGCTAGTGGCAGCAGCGGTGGTTATCGATATGTAGTAACTGTTGCCCTATCTTTGGATCGGCGTCATTGTTTTCCCATGTCGTGTGAGTGTGGCAGTTCGGTTGGGGACTCATGTGGAGTGAGGTCCGTGCAGTGCGTGAACACGCCAGGACAGCTGGCGGTGTGCATAGACTGCCGGATGGAAGTGCTGTGGTCACGAGGGTGCACGACCTCGTCGTAAACCAGATCCTTTAGGCTTTAATATGAGTGCATTTCAAATCTAGTAGAGAAACCTCCACCACTGCGACATCTCGTGATTCTCCAGTGACTTGGGTTCGTGTTGCTGCTCGTAGAGTCGCTGAGGCAAAGAGCAGCGAGTGGAGTGCTTGTGGAAAGCGGATCTGTTTATCTTTCCTCGTCTTCTTATTAAATATAATGCGTTCAGCTTGTTACAGTTTGTTAAGTTCAAACAGCCCCACTTACCTGCCCTCAGGGTTAGTGTACGTAACGGAAGTGTACGTTTCTTCGCCTGGCCGCTGTAGTCCCGTAAGGCGTGTAGTTTTGACAGCTTTCTTGATTGTAGGCCGTTTGTGATTCTTCTACTCTGGTGGTAGTGATTCCTTTCTCGTTCCGGGCGCTCTAAGCACAGTGATCTGGGGGTGTAGTGCAGTCCGTCGGTTCCGTCTTTGGCGTGTTGTTCTATTCTTGCATTTGGTTTATTGGACTTCAGGTAGCTTCAGCAAGATTATCATTAGTCATTTGTTAGTCTGAGTTGCCATCTTGTGAAGTGAATGCAACGCTTGGCCGCCTATCTCATCGCTCGCGAAAGTGTTTGTCGCCAGACCTTCTCAGAGGTCGAGTCCTGGAGCACCGTCTGTGACTGGTCCTTGTGTTTTATTATTGTATTATTTATTACCATTCTTTGTAATGCCTACATTAAAGGTTATGTATGTCTAGTTAATAGTTGTGGTCGCCTTCTGGAATAAATCTAGCAATGTAAGGGTTGTGTTACAAGGCTACCATCATCTTATTTTACCCATTTTGTGGTCAGTTGCTTGTTTCTTGTAATTAACCTTTGCTTGTATTTGCTGTTTTACAGCAGGTTTCTAAGTTTTGTTATATAAGTTCCTGGGGTGTAAGCCCTTCAGCCGTCATTGTGGTCATTTGCTTTGAAAAAATAATTCGATATTTGAATTTTAGCAGTAACCCTTTAAACCTTATTTACTGCAATTCCTGGCGTCTGATACCTTTTGCTGTGTTTGTGGCCACTTACGTTTTAGTATTTCAGTACCTGTAAGTTGTAATTGCAGCGAGTTCTTAAACATTCTTAATTTATTGCCATTCTTGGCGCGTAAGGCCTGCAGCCGTGACCACAGTGGCTTGTGTGTGTGTGTGTGTGTGTGTGTGTGTGTGTGTGTGTGTGTGTGTGTGTGTGTGTTTTAACATTATCTGTATCTCTATTTTATGGTGATTTGCTAAATTTTAACGCACTGTAAACACTATTATTTACATAATTGCTTATTTCTTCATTAATAATGTGTGGTATTTTTTATTTAATTTTTGAGTCTGGAATTACTGTTTTAAAAATGAATGTGTATAACTGTAAAGGCAACCCAATAGTAACTAATTACAGCCCTGTCCACAATCGTAACCGAATCCTGCCTTCCCTTGACTACCACCTGGTTTTAATTACTTTGAATCTACAGCACGAAAGAATGAAAAAATAATACTCTGCGCTATAATCAGCTCCATTCAATCAAGTGTCAGCAAGCAAAGTGTTTCAAAGTTACGAAGAGACGAATACCGTTGCGTGCCTAAACCCAGGATAATCACTACCAAATGATGCAGAAATTTAGCCAACTATGGTACATAACCTCTCCTCAGCAAATAACTTATTAGGCAGATCCCGTCACCCTGCCAAGTCAGAATACCGAAGAGAACTCATCGAATTACAGTATGAGGAACTATGAAATTCTCGACGTCAAAATACATAATGGCGATTGCTATTTCAAACAAGAAAGATTCGTGGTTTATAAACTGCACAGACTTCCCATAGGTCTAAAGACAAAGTGATTCCCGAAGCATGCGAAATCGCCTTAGTTACCATGCAAACAGGCTACTCGAAGAGGCTACATTGATTAATCGAAGTCGGGCGTAGTAAAAACACGTGAATTATTGCAAAGATAAATGTCATGATCGAATAAAAGCTACATCTTATGGGAAGAATGACCGAATAAATCGGAACCTTTCAGTCAGAAGTTTAGTATTAAGACAGCAACTTCAAAGATATACAGTTTCTTAAATTTATTCCACGTGTCGAAGAGAGATATAACGTACAATATACAGAAGTTAATACTAGTGGAAGTACTAAATGCTATGAAGAGGGTTGCATGTACAGCCAGAATGGAACTTACAGCTAAAGTGATTTCATGTAATTGAGTTTATTGAGTTGAATCCAAGCTCTGAGCGAGTACAAAGCATTACTCCATCGCCCATTCCGCAGACTCCAAGAGCTGACAAGTGCGAGAATAATCGCACGATCATGTTAAAAGCTCATTGATCCAAGTTTTTACCAAGGATAATATACAGAAGAATGGAAAAGAAAACGGTGAACGTGTTAGATGACGATCAGTTTGGATGTAGAAAAGGTAAAGTCACCAGAGAGGCAGCTATGTCGTTGCGGGTGATAATGGAAGAAAGACCAAAGAAAAATCAAGACATGTTCTTAGGATTTGTCGACTTGGAAAAAGCGTTCGAAAATGTGAAAGTGTTCGAAATAGGGAGATATGGGTAATATACAATATGTTCAACAGCCAAGAGGGAATAATAAGAGTGGGCGGCCAAGGACGAAGTGTTCGGCTTAAAATGATTGTAATACAGGGATGTAGTCTTCCGCCCCTACTGTTCAATCGGTACATCGAAGAAACAATGACAGAAATGAAAGAAAGTTTCAGGAGTTGAATAAAAATTCAAGGTGAAAGGGTATCAATGATACGATTTGCTGATGAAATTGATATCCTAAGTGAACGTGAAGAAGAATACTGGATCTGCTGAAGGGAATGAGTAGTCTAATGAGTACAGAATACGGACTGAGAGTAAATAAAAGAAAAAGACTAAACTAATGGGAAGTAGCAGAAATGAGAACAGCGAGAAACTTACACCAGAATTGAGAGTCACGAAGTAGATGAAGTTAACGAGCTCTACAACCTAGGCAGTAAACTAACCAATTACGGACGGAGAAAGGAGGACATCAAAAGCAGACTATCACTGGCAAAAAGGGCATTCCTGGCCAAGAGAAATCTACTAGTAACAAACATAGGCCTAATATGAGAAACAGATTTCTGAGAATTTACCTTTGCAGCACAGAATTGTTAGGTAATGAAACATGAAAGTCGGAAAACCGGAACGCAAGAGAATCGAAGAATATGAGATGTGATGCTACAGACGGATGTTGAAAATTAGGTGGACTGATAAGGCAATTCGGCAGACGGAGATGTTGTTGCCAAAGTTGTCAGGAGGCACGCATTTTTCGCACATCGATTGCGCGAAGCATAACCGCAGATGCATTTGGAAGCCATTTCTCAAAATTTTTAAAGTTCAGCAACCCTTTAGGTTCTAGCAGTTTGTACGCTTGCCCTACGGAATTACTTCTGCATCAGGAATTTACCACTGATATTTGGAGCGGTTGATTCAGAACATTTACTGTTGCGTAAACTCTCTCAGTGATATCTGCGTCACGCGAGAGGAGCAGTTGGGGAATTTACAGGTGATTTTCCAATGTTTTCTGCTGAACATCATTCTTTGCAAGCTGGCAATATGTAGTTTTCTTCATATAAAGGTGGATTTCTTGGCACATGTGCCTAGCACCTCATACCTACAGACCAGTATGCCACAGCTATTGTCATCTGACAGCGCCCTCCTACTTCATGTGACTACGCATTGACGTCCAACATCTTGTCACTTACTAGTGGTCTCACCATTCTTCAATCACTTCCCATAAATGCTCATTACAATAGGATGTGAATAACCGACATGCTTCGGCGTTTCCGAGGTCCTCCTTCTGAGACGCCAGGCCATTACAACAAACTGCCCTTTGTTAAAGTTGCTTATGTCAGTGGATTTCCGCTCAATGGCCCACATCGTCGCAAGTCTGATGGCACATTCTCCTGTGCTCCACCTACACATTTTCTTAGTGCGTACCGTATCCATAAAAGCACTAGATTTCATTCACTCTTGAGGTGGGCAGGGAGCATAATGGTTGGGCTCTTCATTGCAAATATATATTAAATCCCATTTATATCGAAGTCATTAGAGATTAACTTAATTGAAAAAGTTCCGGGTATATTCACCATTGGATTTAATTAGTGAACCACTCCAATATCAATCCAACCTGACACAGAAACCGAATCAGAAGCAGATGACACGGTTTTGTGCTCAGTCCTCCTAGAAATCTTGTCATCTGATTCAAGCATTGTGCCAACTCAGACAGTATCGTAAGTACTGTTGGAAGAAAGGTATGCCAAGCAGTTAATTCAAAGACAGGCTGCCCATATTCCGTAAAAAGGAGATAGTTTGTATCCTATGATTGTTAGGCGTTAGAAACTGGAGTATACTTCAAGTACGTTCTGCTAACTACACAAAAGAGACTATGGCGCCTCTGTAATTTGTAGGCTTAAACCAGCTGCACTTATGGTGCAAGAAGTTTTTATGAATTTTACATTTTCTGTACATGAGCCCGCTTTAAGAGAAGAAATGTAAATCTGCTCAGTGATGGTGTTTGCAGGAGATGCAGAGAAAAGCACCACGTTGCTGTATTGCTTATTGATAAAATACTTCCTTTGTCAGAAAAATTGCGGGACAGGTCTTTTATTTCTGAATTTGCGATACTAAACACGAAAAAATATTGGTTTTATGTTACCTGGTATGTGTGCGTACTTGAAATGCCAAAAAAATTCACAGGGTTGAGGGCTGTGTTTGGAGACACACTGTTGGGTTTTTGGCGCTTGAGTTACGCCAATGACTCAATGGATGCTAATAGTGAGCAAAGAGTAAACATTTAGTTTTACTTAAAGCTCCGGAAAACCCTGCTGAAACGAGTAAAATTATTAAATAAGAATATGCAGGTGGGGCACTTTCAGGGAATCGTGTTGTCGAATGGCGCAAAGATTTTGTGAAGGTAGAGATCCAGTGCAAGATGATCCCACAGCTTTTCGCCCGTCTACAGCACATACCGATGCAAACGTGGAGCGTGTAGGGCAGTTATTGCGAGATGATCGTCTTGTAATTGTGCGTAAAACATCAAAAGAACTTAATCTGAATCGTTATGTGTGTCATAAGATTTTACGTGAAGATTTAAGGAAACAGGAACTAACTCGTCCCTCACACACTAAAAGACGAACCAGGAGGGGGAAAGACGAAAACGTCTGCTGAACCACTAGATACAGCCCGACGTAATCCCACGTTTCTGTCAAAATTTATTGCTGCAGATGAAAGTTGGTGCTACCAGTATGCCCTGACATTAAGTGTCAAAGTAAGTCAGACGACAAACTTCGAGAATAAAGACAATGTTGATCGCGTTCTTTGATAGTAAAGAATTAGTTCAAAATGAGTATGTTCCTCCAAGTCAAACAGTGAACCAAACTCCTTACATCAAAGTCTTGAAAGGTTTGCGACAAGCAATTCGACTTAGCCGCCCTTATCTGTCGCGTTCTCCAGCGTGTTTCTTACAGCATGACAATACAAGACCACAAAGCCCCATACTGTTTTATCTTTTACCGAGTATCTGGCCAGACAATCTGCTATTGCCTCTCACATCCACCATATTCGCCCGCCCACTCCCCTTGCGATCTTTTGTTGTTTCCATGAGTGAAAAGGCGACCGAAAGCAAAGCTTCATCAAGATATCGCAGACATCCAAGGGGCTGTAAGTTTCCAAGAATCTCAATTGAAAATTTCCCTACTTTCTTCCAAGACCTTGAAAATGTTGGCAGTGTGCATAGATAGTCATGGGGGCAACTTCGATAGGAGTTAGGATCATTACTAGGTATTTCCTATTTTTTTAAAACCTTATCCTGTAACTTTTCCACAAAGCGAGTAGCCGAATAGAAAGATTTAAATACTAACGGTGGTCAAAGTATTTTGCTTCAGAGAGCATAACCTCTCATCAATAAGTAGCAACTTTCCCCAGAGATTACTTCATGTTCCTACAAAGGGCGATCAAAATGTTTCCTTTCGAAAGCCCCACAGCCCATAATCGGTATGCCATTCAGGCAATATCACGCTAAGCACTGAGGCAGACATCCAACTGACACACCGCTTGAAAAAACGCCATGTTCTGCTTCGTGAAGAGGCCCGTAACTTTCTGATACACATCATCGTCTACCTTCAAGACCTAAGGGACCGAAGGTGTGACTAATGCCATGGGGAGAGGACTGCAGCGCAGCTGGTCGAGTATCTCCCATTTGAGTTGGTCCATGATGAGTGTGACTCGCCTTCCAGATCGACCGGTATCTTGTTTCAAGTTTCGGTCAGTAAGGAATTTTGCCCACCATTCCACAACGGTGGTTTTTCGACAGATATGCTGCCTCATTCACATTCTTTATTCCCCGACCGGTTTTTGTACTTCGACAGCCAAGATAGGAATAACAGCACGCTGGTCCCGTTTGGAATCAATTGGTAATAATGTCACTGTAGTTCACGTTTCTGCATTTCCCACACGCACGTCGGACAGACACGAATGCCACACTAATCCCTTGACTATGACATTGTCGCGCTTCGTTGCCTGAACTACGTTGCATATACTCTGCAGCAAAACATTAAAAACGGAAACTTTTTGATCGCCCCTCATATCTTAGAATCGTCTAGGTTCACTGGACAAAGTATTTGTTACTATGTGACTTTGGTTAGTTACACTCCTGGAAATTGAAATAAGGACACCGTGAATTCATTGTCCCAGGAAGGGGAAACTTTATTGACACATTCCTGGGGTGAGATACATCACATGATCACACTGACAGAACCACAGGCACATAGACACAGGCAACAGAGCATGTACAATGTCGGCACTAGTACAGTGTATATCCACCTTTCGCAGCAATGCAGGCTGCTATTCTCCCATGGAGACGATCGTAGAGATGCTGGATGTAGTCCTGTGGAACGGCTTGCCATGCCATTTCCACCTGGCGCCTCAGTTGGACCAGCGTTCGTGCTGGACGTGCAGACCGCGTGAGACGACGCTTCATCCAGTCCCAAACATGCTCAATGGGAGACAGATCCGGAGATCTTGCTGGCCAGGGTAGTTGACTTACACCTTCTAGAGCACGTTGGGTGGCACGGGATACATGCGGACGTGCATTGTCCTGTAGGAACAGCAAGTTCCCTTGCCGGTCTAGGAATGGTAGAACGATGGGTTCGATGACGGTTTGGATGTACCGTGCACTATTCAGTGTCCCCTCGACGATCACCAGTGGTTTACGGCCAGTGTAGGAGATCGCTCCCCACACCATGATGCCGGGTGTTGGCCATGTGTGCCTCGGTCGTATGCAGTCCTGATTGTGGCGCTCACCTGCACGGCGCCAAACACGCATACGACCATCATTGGCACCAAGGCAGAAGCGACTCTCATCGCTGAAGACGACACGTCTCCATTCGTCCCTCCATTCACGCCTGTCGCGACACCACTGGAGGTGGGCTGCACGATGTTGGGGCGTGAGCGGAAGACGGCCTAACGGTGTGCGGGACCGTAGCCCAGCTTCATGGAGACGGTTGCGAATGGTCCTCGCCGATACCCCAGGAGCAACAGTGTCCCTAATTTGCTGGGAAGTGGCGGTGCGGTCCCCTACGGCACTGCGTAGGATCCTACGGTCTTGGCGTGCATCCGTGCGTCGCTGCGGTCCGGTCCCAGGTCGACGGGCACGTGCACCTTCCGCCGACCACTGGCGACAACATCGATGTACTGTGGAGACCTCACGCCCCACGTGTTGAGCAATTCGGCGGTACGTCCACCCGGCCTCCCGCATGCCCACTATACGCCCTCGCTCAAAGTCCGTCAACTGCACATACGGTTCACGTCCACGCTGTCGCGGCATGCTACCAGTGTTAAAGACTGCGATGGAGCTCCGTATGCCACGGCAAACTGGCTGACACTGACGGCGGCGGTGCACAAATGCTGCGCAGCTAGCGCCATTCGACGGCCAACACCGCGGTTCCTGGTGTGTCCGCTGTGCCGTGCGTGTGATCATTGCTTGTACAGCCCTCTCGCAGTGTCCGGAGCAAGTATGGTGGGTCTGACACACCGGTGTCAATGTGTTCTTTTTTCCATTTCCAGGAGTGTAGTTACCTTCATGTTCCAGGTATGCTTTGATGTGGGACGAGTCATTTTACATGAACATCGCAAAAAAATTTTAAACTTGGATACATTCTAAACATTTATAAAGATGTGTTTTTTTAAAGATAATATACAGGCGTCAGTTAGCAATTCATACACACCACCTTTTACACATTATAGCAACAGAAGTTTTTCTACTGTAGGAGTTGTAAGGAAATACATTTTCAGCTTGTTATCAAATATTACTTTGCTATCCGTCCTACGTTTTACATCACTTGTAAGGTTATCTAAAATGTTAGTTGCAGCATTGTGCACACCTTTTTAGCTAAAGACAACCTTAATGTGGAACAATGAAAGTCATTTTTGCTTATGGTGTTATTATGTCCACCATTATTCCTTTTGAAGTGCGATGTATTATTTACAACTAAATTCATGACGGAATAAAAACATATACTGTGAAGCAGTAGATAGAATGCCCAATTCCTTAAACTGATGTCTACCAGACAATCGTGGGGGTGCATCACGTATTACTCTCACAGCAAGTGTCTAAGCAATGAAAGACGTTCTTTCTAAAAGATGAGTTACACCAAAACATTATTCCTTATGACATTATTGATTGAGAATATGTAAAATATGTCAACTGATAGATTGGAGTTGGTGTAGAAGTGACACAGGGCTGTCAAGAGACTCTTCATCTCCAACTTAAGTCACAGCAGTAAGTTGTATGTTCACGGGAAGTGTCACTTGGTGGTTTTGAATCACGCAGGAAGATTGGTCGACATGGGGACGTGACAAGCTGGCAGGGTGTTTTCACGCTGTACCAGTCGCGATTACAGTGGTTATTGGTATATGATAACCGACGGCGACTGGAAACGATTGTCACGGATTGCCAAGCCCAATAACAATTTCTGCTGTCAGTGATGCGTGCCCATCTCGACAGTTTCGGCAGATCTATACGGAGGGAGACGGGTATCTCGCTAAAGGCCAATGTTCACAGAGGAGCATAAAGCTGTAGATCTCAACATTCATGGGAAAAGAGTTAGTAATATCTGAATCATTTGAAAAAATACTTGAAAAGTTTCTAAATCAGTCGCCCCGTTCCATTTACGTAACTTTTGCAGGGTTTGGAATTTCCAGCTGTAGAACTAAATTATCACATGTATTTCGTATGTTAACTAAGTGACGTTGTAAGGTAATGACATTAACGGCATCCGGTGCGAGCTGAACTCCACAATACCGAAAATGTCACTTGCCTTCAAGGTACTAAGATATTTTCATAATTTTAGCGTGTCATTGTTGACCGTTTGTTGTATATTTGCTGTCTTCCTCCCTACTTTAGTAAGCAGTTTACAGTTTTGGTCTGAAATGTTTGTCTTTGTCATTGTCCAAGACTCAATAATTTTTAATCGTAAAGTAAAGTGGAAAAGAAGTATACGGACTGTTTCAGTAAACTACTTTATGCGAAATATTTCTTACTGCGTAACCTTCGTCCCCAATATTGTTAGCTTCTCACATCGTAGTGTATAGCAGCTATTCTCAAGCTATGCGATGCTCCCCCATAGGGCGGCTTAATAAGACTAAACGGGGGCGCGAGCTTCTTGGAAACAAAAAAATATGAATGCATAAATTGATTAATTTGTTGAAAGAAACACAAAGAAAAATACGTCCTGACAACATAAAAATTTAAATTCACGTTTGCACTGATATAATGCACTCACAAGTAGAACTCCATCGATACTGCACAGTGCATTTAATAATTAAATTTGAAGTACTAAATCGACAACATGTCTAGTAATTCATAGTGACTCCCTTGGGTCTGGCTTACGAGCAAAATTTTTCGAAAGGGGGTGAAAATTATAAACAGGCATCTTGAGTCCTTTTACTATATTTAGCTGACATCCTTAGTACGTCTTCAAAGCAGCCAACGCAGAAAACCCACAAAGATAGAACGCTGAAAACGGTAATTGTATACGAATCGTTCTTGTTTTCAGTGCACAAAATGCGTGATCCACCCCTGCCCAGAATTCAAGCAATGGATTCTTACAAAACTTTTGTATGCCCTTCTTTGTATAGGGTGATGGTTGGGACGTCCACTGGTTTATTTGAAATAAGCAGCAGTACATCTTCAGCAGTAAATTTTGAACCCTTTATTAAGTTGCCAATTTCGATGTCACAATATATCGTCATAAGGGCCCTTGAGTAAAGTAGATCGGGTAAAATCCAATTACTAAACTGAGATTTCATGCCTCCACTTGCCATAAGGTCTATGAAAATTTCTTCTTCGGCAGTTGAGAGAACTTCGGGAGTTTTTTGAAATATATGCCAAACAAACACGTAACGCGCTACCAAGTTTTAATCAGAAAGTAAATACTCTCTAAGATTATTTTCCAAGATGGTTAAATGATTTTCAGTTGTTGGAAAAACAGTGTTACAAGTTTTATTCAGCTTGTTAGTTTTAACACATTCATCCACAAAAAACGTAGTTTTCACTTGTATTCATTGGAACATTCGTATTTCGTCCGAAATAGAACTTACGAATGTGCACTATAATACTGTGAAAGCAAGAAAGCATGTAAATACCACTGTTCATTTTAATGATTACTCCTAGACCTCAAAAAATTAAAATAATCTTGAGTCTCTGCAGCTTGCGGAATTTCCTTCATTTTCATGAACAATTTCGCGGGAATTGTTGCGGCCTGGAGTGAACAGCTTCCGCTCTTTGATCACAGAGCAAGTGACCAACATACGCACAAGATTTGTGGTTCTACATAACTAGAAATGACATAGGGACGTTAGGATCGAGTCGAAGTTTTCTGTCACCTAATTGCCTTGTATACACAGCTACCACTAAAGGGAACATTTCAAGCTGGTTGCCTCTATAACATGCACTGACGAAGCAGTACATTCCCCTGAGGAAATCTGTCAACTTTTCGCGCGCTCTTTCTGGAACAAAGAGCAATAGAGGGCTTTCGATTCTGTCTTTGGAATGTAGCAGATCGGTGTTGCGAAGTAACAATACATTTACTCATTCCCTGTCATTCGTAAGGTTTGTAAATTTAAAGATTTAGCGTCAAACTATTCAAAGTATGCAGTATGAGGAAGGCGTGCGCAGTGGAAATTATGATCGAAATTTCAGTGTTGAATACTAAAAGGTTGAGAGACGCTGGCGTATACGAATATGTACTGTGACTCGAGATGGTCACCAGTCATGATACTTAAGAATGTGCCTACCAGATATGGCACACACCGACACACACGCATACAATGCTGGTGTACTATATAAAAATATGCTTCTATGGAACTGACGAAAGTAAATGCTCCGTTACAAACAATGCAGGTAGACAATGTTGATAGTTTAAGTAATTTTGAGTGAGTCCATATTGGATTCGTCTTTCAACGAAGACATTCATTTTATAAGTACGTTATTATGAAAAATATGATAGCCATCTAAAAAAAAATAATGAAAAATAAAAAAAATGTTTCTAAAACTTAGCGAAAAGTCAGTAATCGAATGCATCTAGTTTATTGTGAACTGTGAAGTAGCCATATTTGACAGAAGTGACAAATGATTGGTAGTGGCAACTAAAACTTTATATAAAACGAACTACAGCCATGCCGAGTACATGCTGTATTTTGGAAGTCTTCTTCATTGTTGGTTTTTATTGTGAGGGGCGATCAATGCGTAATGCAACACATTTTTATCTCGACCAACTTTGGCAGAAAAAATGCGGAATTTGTTGAGGGACATCACGGAACATTTCCGCTGCAGCCCCTTAAAAAAGTTCCATGGAGTTCCGATAGCCGGCCGCGCTATATGTAGTCTTCAAAAGCGTTTATGTAACTGAGGTGCGCACCGAGAGAGAGCTGTCACTGAGTGTCATTTGTCGGAAAACCAGAGTACCACAGATATTCATAGGCGCTTTCAATATGTTTAAGAGACCTGGCAGTGAACAAAAACACGATGAAACGTATGGTGAGGTGTGTGTCACCATTGTAGGCGCTACAGTCTGGAACCGCGCGACCGCTATAGTCGCAGGTTCGAATCCTGCCTCGGGTAAGGATGTGTGTTATGTCCTTAGGTTAGTTAGGTTTAAGTAGTTCTAAGTTCTAGGGTACTCATGACCTCAGAAGTTAAGTCCCACAGTGCTCAGAGCCATTTTCTGTCACCATCGCAACAAGGTCTCGCAACACCGTCCAGTCTTTCACTTGCCGGCCGGACACAGCTGTGACCTTAGGAAAAGGAAAAAAAAAGACTCCAGAGCATTCGTCGCCACAAAAATGCAAACCAGAAATGCTCCTGCTCCACGGCAAAGCAAGGTCTCACAAAAGTCCGCGCGCCTGACAGGACCTCACAGAGCTTCGTTAGACTGTTCCTGCTCATCTATCTCACAGCCCATTTCTCTCACCTTAGACTTCAGTCTCTTGGCCTGATGAATGAGGCAGTCCGCGGAAAGCAGTATGTGTGTGATATGGAGGTTATCGATGCAGAAAGACTTTGGCTGCGACACACTTCGAAACAAAACACTACTTTAAAATACTGTAGGCTTGACATGGAAATAATTTTAATCAGCACTGCTCTACAGACACACCTCGGTATGAAATGTTCGCAGATAAGGAACTTGTAATTAATTTTAGAAACTGTGCTACAAAATAAGGTACATGAACAGAGTGTTAGCAATCAGTTAAAAGAAGTGACAGAACATTTATTCTTAAATGAACAGAGAACGTGGGAAAGGTATTAAAGTCTTTAAAAGCTTATACCCGTGAAACTGATGACATCACTAAGTTCACGATTTACCTTGCATTTAGAGTGTAGTGTGGTATTTCACCAGTATATATTGGCGAAATATCTGATGGACATGAAAGGCCGATATAAGTTCATTTCACTCTCATTTTAATACGAGGGTTGGAACTTTAATGGTGGCAACTATTTATTTACAGCTCGTCTGTCTGGAAGCTGGTCGTAGGCTGTGTTCCAAAAATGAACAGCATAGAGACAAAAGTGATGACACTTTCTGCAGGAACTGACCACCATTTTTCAGGACAATATTCAAGCACGTACAGTGCAACCTGTTACTGATTTGTTTGACTGATGGAGCTGCTTAGTGCTATGGCACCTACGGCACTCCCCTCATTTAAGCCCTCGTAAGCTGAACTCGATTTCTAAACTGAAGGAAACACTGTAACCTCCCATCAGATAACGTCCGTAACCCCGCAATAACAAGGTGACTAACTAATCTCTCAACAAAAATGTGACTCGTATATAACCTTTCAAAAGAAATCTCGTAATGCAACCTTTCAATAATTAACTGACTGTGAATCTAAACTGGTAAATCTGGACGTCAGCCGTACTGCGTCAGGGCCCTGGAAAATCATTCTGAATAAACTGAAAATTCTTACCTCAATGATGTCGCCGGATAACGCGTATATATTTGTTCCTGTAGGAAAATTTTCTGGCACTGGCCACTAGATACTGTTATGTATGAAAAACAACTGATTTTCTTTACGATAATCGGCATGACCACGGAGAGGATAAATTAGTAAAAACTTTAAATTCAGATGAATGACTGTCAAAAGTTGTCTTTATAAGAAAGATAATTATTGAAAGACTTTTTAGAGCATTTACATAGCACTTTGATAAAACAATAGTTCAAAAATCAGTTGTAGCAATTAACATATGCCCACGGCAATAAAGAACAATAACATTTTGCTTTTACCTTATACTACATCGCTCAGGCAACGCCATCGTTCTCCACCACCGGCCTTGGTAATTCCATAACTCTACTGCTCTTCTCGAGCTACAAAACACCCCTACTGGACTGCATTGCCCGAGCTCCAGGACACAAGTGCTCTCTGTGAGCTATACAACTCGACAACTGTTCTCTTCGAGAAACCTGACCCAGCCGCCACACTGCGAACTACTAGTACTACTACTGCTGCCCACACTACTCTCTGGTCTGCGATTCTATTGTAGCTTACATATCGCAGGCAGCGCGTGAGCAGTCCATCGAAGCTACATCTGCTCGAGTGCGCTAGCAATAAATTCCTTAGTCGTGGACCTCTCACAACAGTTCAGGGCATTCGCTTCAGAACTGCTAAAAATTCGTCGGGCAATAGACCGCGCCGGTCGAACTGTCAACACAGCTGGCTCTACTAAGAGTATCCTACGACTTCCACTCCACTGGCAACGGGTTATACACAATGCTGGTGATTACTCCGAGGGTGAGTAAAACTTCGAAACATGCATCTATTTTCCACGAGCTGTAAATAAGAAGTTGCCATTATTAAAGTTCCAACCCTCGTTTGATAAATGGTTCAAATGGCTCTGAGCACTGTGGGTCTTAACATCTGAGGTCATCAGTCCCCTAGAACCTAGAACTACTTAAACCTAACTATCCTAAGGACGTCACACACATCCATGCCCGAGGCAGGATTCGAACCAGAGACCGTAGCAGTCGCGCGGTTCCGGACTAAGCGCCTAGAAACGCTCGGTCAACGCGGCCGACCCTACCTTCGTATTGTACCCCTTTTAACAAGAAGAAATGATTAACATCTTACTGCTGATTCCGTACTCTCGTATTGTATTAATTCTGCAATAGTATTTGGTTTATGTGACAGTGAAAGTGATTTTTGTGTAGATATTAACTTTCACTTTGGTGTGGATTCATTGCATACTACTGGAAAAATATCTCTGGCATTGAAATCCTGGCGGTAGTTACATACGAACCAACTCCCTTCACATTAATGTCACAGAACTCAGTTGATACACTACTGGCCATTACAATTAATACACAAATATGACGTGCTACAGACGCGAAATTTAACGGACAGGAAGAAGATGCTGTGATATGCAAATGATTAGCTTTTCAGAGCTCTGACACGAGGTTGGCGCCGGTGGCGACATCTACAACGTGCTGACATGAGGAAAGTTTCCAACCGATTTCTCATACACAAACAGCAGTTGACCGGCGTTGCCTCGTGAAACGTTTTGTGATGCCTCGTGTAAGGAGGAGAAATGCTTACGGTCACGTTTCCGACTTTGATAAAGATCAGATTGTAGCCTATCGCGATTGCGGTTTATCGTATCGTGACATTGCTGCTCGCGTTGGTCGATATTCAATGACTGTCAGCAGAATATGGAATCGGTGGGTTCAGGAGGGTAATACGGAACGCTGTGTTGGATCGCAACGGCCTCGTATCACTAGCAGTCGAGATGACAGGCATCTTATCCGCATGGCTCTAACGGATCGTTCAGCCACGTCTCGATCCCTGAGTCAACAGATGCGGACGTTTGCAAGACAACAACCATCTGCACGAACAGTTCGACGACGTTTGCAGCAGCATGGACTATCAGCTAGGACACCATGGCTGCCGTTACCCTTGACGCTGCATCACAGAAAGGAGCGCCTGCGATGGAGTACTCAACGACGAACCTGGGTGCACGAATGGCCAAACGTCATATTTTCGGATTAATCCAGGTTCTGTTTACAGCCTCATGATGGTCGCAACAGTGTTTGTCGACATCGCGGTGAACGCACATTGGAAGCGTGTATTCGCCATCGCCATACTAGCGTATCACCCGGCGTGATGGTACGGGGTGCCGTTGGTTACACGTCTCTTTCACCTCTTATTCGCATTGACAGCTCTTTGAACAGTGGACGTTACATTTCTGATGTGTTACGACCCGTAGCCCTACCCTTCATTCGATCCCCGCGAAACCCTACGTTTCAGCAGGATAATGCACAACCGCATATTGCAGGCCCTGCACGGGCCTTTCTGGATACAGAAAATGTTCGACTGCTGCCCTGGCCAGCACATTCTCCAGATCTCTCGCCAATTGAAAACGTCTCGTCAATGGTGGCCGAGCAACTGGCTCGTCATAATACGCCATTCACTATTCTTGATGAACTGTGTTATCATGTTGAAGCTGCATGGGCAGCTGTACCTGTACACTCCATCCAAGCTCTGTATGACTCAATGCCCAGGCGTAGCAAGGCCGTTATTACGGCCAGAGGTGTTTGTTCTGGGTACTGATTTCTCAGGATCTGTGCACCCAAATTGCGTGAAAATGTAATCACATGTCAGTTGTAGTATAATACATTTGTACAATGAATACCCGTTTATCATCTGCATGTCTTCTTGGTGTAGCAATTTTAATGGCCAGTAGTGAATTGTGCATTCAGTATCCTCGCAACTGTACAAACTTTAGGCGAGATTAGAAAGCGCCTATTTGAAGCGCACTTTCTCGCTGGTGCTTCTCTTGGAGGCCGGAAAGGGCGGGGTAAGTGACGGTGAGGAATCCAAGGCTTTCAGCAGTAATGACAGCCTCCTGCGGCGGGCGTCCTCACCTCGCGGGGATGAATGTCGCAGCGGCAGCAGCGGGCTGCGGCCTGCGGCTGTGCTTGTTATCTCGGCGTCTCTGGTGTCACCGCCGCAGAGGCCCACACGAAAAGCTCCACTCGAAACTGCCATTCAGCCGACTGGATGAGGGAGAATTTCCCCCACAGACGCAGCTGTTGCTGTTGACCATAAATGACGCGACAGACTGAACAACTTGTAGCGCCCCTTCATTTTGTCGACCGCGAATTGTTTTTCAGAACAAATACGTTGTTTGCCATGGGTTGCAAGCAGTTCACCAGAAAATGTTTAAACATCTGCCGCAGCGTACTTACTGCTGAAAGGCAACCGTAACCGAGACAGTAACAAGCTAAGTGACATAACCTTACAATGCAAACGAGTGACAAGATATCTACTTTTACACGTTGACGACAATTTGAACTTAACTGAACAGTTACAACGGGCAAAGCAATGAAAATATGCATAAATTAGCAAGACTGACTACAAAATAAAGATTATCCTTAACAATAATACGTATATATCACATCGCACTACTCGAGTCAGGCAAATGCCGGGATGATTCTTTCAAAAGTCACGGCCGAGGCGGCCGGTGTGGCCGAGGGGCTCTACGCGCTTCAGTCTGGAAACACGCGACAGCTACGGTCGCAGGTTCGAATCCTGCCTCGGGGATGGATGTGTGTGATATCCTTAGTTTAGTTAGGTTTAAGCAGTTCTAAGTTCTAGGGGACTGATGACCTCAGATATTGAGTCCCATAGTGCTCAGAGCCATTTGAACCAATTCGATGGACCGATGACCTCGCCGTTTGCTCCCCTGCCCCCGAATAAACCAACCAACCAACCATTCGAATCCGTACTACGCTTTGCAGCCAGCGCCGGGACGCACCGACGGAGGCTTGCAACATTGTGATATGCGGGCAAAGAAGCGTCTCTGCTCAGGATGGCGGGTGCCTTCAGCACAACAACGGCGGAGACACTGTGCGCGGTAACGGTAGTGTGCCCCACTGACATCACCATCCATCAAAAAGCAGCAGTTTACTGGTTGAAGAAAGGCAGACGCGACGAGGAGTTTGAAATTATAGGAGAGGACGTGACAGAAAGACGTCAACTAAACCGCTGGTGAAATGAGTACGGAATTCGATAGAAAAGGTGCGTCAAATCCATACCTTTTTTCCCAAAACATTGAGGAACGAACGATGCTAAAAATATACAGATACCGTAACTGGCATGGTACATTTCCTCATGGACGATGGTTCATAGTCAGATCATCTCCACCGGGTGGGTAACAGAGTGAGACACATATGGCCCTGAATTACATATGCCAATATATGAAAAATACTAAAACAGTTTGATGATTGGTGTTCACTGAATGACGTAAACGATAATGTCTCGCGTACCTTACATGAATTATACAAACAAGAGCAATCACATACACAAATATGAGCAAACATACATAAACGGGAACATGATACTTGGATTGACATAGACACGGAATCAGACCCAGATGCTGAAACAGATACAGACAGTGAGAGTAATATACAGAGCTAGATGTAAGATAAGAGTAAGTTCAGGAAGCCAGAAATCGATCAGCTGTTTTAAAATATTTTAACATATGTAGAAATGTCTTCAGTAATATGTGTAATTTATAATATGTAAGTAATTTGTTAACATCGAATACAGATTTAGGTGTCAGGAAGTCGTTTCTGAAAGTATTTGTATGGAGTGTAGCCATGTGTGGAAGTGAGACATGGACGATAACTAGTTTGGACAAGAAGAGAATAGAAGCTTTCGAAATGTGGTGCTACAGAAGAATGCTGAAGATTAGATGGGTAGATCACATAACTAATGAGGAGCTATTGTACAGAATTGGGAAGAAGAGGAGTTTGTGACATAACTTGACAAGTAGAAGGGACCGGTTGGTAGGACATGTTCTGAGGCATCAGGGGATCACAAATTTAGCATTGGAGGGCAGCGTGGAGGGTAAAAATCGTAGAGGGAGACCAAGAGATCAATACACTAAGCAGATTCAGAAGGATGTAGGTTGCAGTAGTTACTGGGAGATGAAGAAGCTTGCACAGGATAGAGTAGCATGGAGAGCTGCATCAAACCAGTCTCAGGACTGAAGACCACAACAACAACAACAAGTGTTTATCAAGCTTAGGTACCTGTAGCGAAAATGATGCAATTGCTTACTAATCCTAGGTGTGGTTTAACCTTATAGATAGTACAAACACCAAACACACAACACTTAGAAATAAGGAAGTCGAGGATACACAAATAATGTACCGATTATCCCCTGTATAAATCACATATGACCCATAATAAATGTGGTACCAGAGTAATACACACAAAGAACTTTGCAAACAAATGTATCAAATAGATATATTGTGCACGGTTCCACGAATTTGAGAGGCTCGATGATTTGTCGAGCCCTCATATCCGACATAGCTAGGTGCTGGGATCACTAAAGAAAATCTCTGTAAATTCCTATTATATTTTATTTCTCCTTCTTGAAAGCAAAAGTCTTGTAATTTCAGAACATCCTTCCGAATTTTAATATGCCATACGGCTATAAAATACCATAACCTCTTTTCCGTCTTCCTAAATTCCTATCTTTAATTCACAAATCGTTGATTTTCAGATCTTCGTTTCTTAATTACATTTAAGTCGATAAGTATTTAACTTTGCAATATTATTAACCCGTATTACAAATAAGTATCAAATAAGTTTCGTGTTCTGTACAAATACAATCTCGTATTGTGGAAATACGACCTGTCTTAGTAACTAGGTGTCAGGTCATTTGTAAATTCCAGCAAAAAGAAAAGAAATTAAAAAATCTGCCGCAGTCTCTTGAGTAGCTGAGGTACCTACATTGCTATTGAAAGAGGGCTAGTAGAAGTTATTCTAAACAGCAAATCTCTTTATCTTTACGTGAAATTTATCTCGGGGGTGACAGAAGACTTATCAGAGAAATCAGTACAAAGTTCAATAGCCCGCCGCTGTGGCTGAGTGGTTCTAGCGCTTCAGTCCGGAACTGCGCTGCTGCTACGGTCGCAGGTTCGAATCCTGCCTCGGGCATTTATGTGTGTGATGTCCTTAGGTTAGTTAGGTTTAATTAGTTTTAAGTTTAGGGGACTGATGACCTCCGATGTTAAGTCCTCAGTGCTTAGAGCCATTTGAACCAGCCATGTTCAATAGTGCTGGTTGTTCCATTGGAGAAATATTAGAGTTGAACCTTATATCGATGATGGGACCGTAAGAGGTGGAGTACAAGCTGTAATTTCAGAAGGCAGGGGAAAGAAAACCTCCACGATTATGAAAGGAATTGTACTGACATTTTCCTCAAGGCATTCAGGAAGACGACGTAATATCTAAATGTGGATGGTAGGATGGGAAATTGAACTCCTGTCATTCTGAACGTCCTGTGTCAATCATCTCACGTCTAAAAATCCGGTATGAAGAATTTATTGCTTGATTTATTGGCTACTGGGTTGAGCCTTATCTATTCTAATGTTTGCGACAGTCATTATTTTCTGAACAGCTTATATTGTACTAAACATAGCTTTTTGTCGAACCTCTAGTGGACAACTTATAAAAAAGGGAACACAATGGAAAAAAATATTTGACGATGTGTCATCTGTTTTATCTCTATTCGTTGTATTTCGTGGTGCTGTCTTGTTATTAGTCAAGTACTAAATTGAAGCCAACCAACACGGACGCTCTATTCTGTAGAGCTCTTTGAATGTTCTGGCACTAAATTGGCTATATTGTGCTGGAAATACTTGCAGTTCTGGTTCTTGTGTTGTGAGAATGAAAGATGGGTGTTACATTGCACTTTCATTTTTACCCTAAGCTGTTGACTTCCTTTACGACACGAAATAGTCTGTGCTGTATTCAGCGAGACCGTCCAGTAATCAGTATCGATTAGCTGTGCAAACTCTTTGAGTCCTTTCTTTGTTGTGTTGCTTTAGCGTGTCTATCGTCTTTGGTGAGACATTCTCTCTCTCTCTCTCTCTCTCTCTCTCTGTCTCAGCCAATCTGCGGGAAGCTACGGCGAAATGGCTGTACGAAAAATATGAAGAAACCGAAAACGAAGTGGTTGTCGGCGTGACTGACTCAGCATATAGAAAAGTCAAAACAATCATCGGCGAAACTAAAAGCAAGGGTGGTAACATTAAGAATGCAATGAGAATTCCACTGTTAATGCAGAGGATAAGGGGGAATAGGTGGAAAGGGAAAAAATAACAACTCTATGAGGGAGAGGACTTGCCTGATGACGCGAAAGAAGAAGGAACAGAAATTGATAGAGAAGCATAGATATTAGAATTTAAAAGAACATTGAAGAGTTAACATCAAATAAGCAGAAAGGATGGATAAAATTCCCTAGGAAATTCTAAAATAAACGGGGAAGTGGCAACAAAACGACAATTCACGTTGGTTTTGAAAATGTACAGTGCCCAGAGAGTCACTTCTGACGTTACAGTTGCTAATGGAAGCAAGACTGAAGAAAAATAAAGACATATTCACAGAATTTGTGACCTGGAAAAAAGCCTTCGATACAATTAAATATATCTGCATGCTTGTAACTGTTGTAAGTAGGCTGCATATGTGTTCGCAGCACAGTGTAGCGCTTTGCATTGGACCTCTGACTGTGCTTCCTTTGTAAGAGACTCTGTGGCTGTTTGGATTCGTTGTTGGAAGTTAGTCGCCAGCAGTGATGGAAGTACTGTTGGGCAGTTGGAGGTGAACAGCCAGCTGTAATGGATGTTAGATGTGACAAGTTAGCATTGATGGAGGGTAGAGGTCTGAAGTATTAGCGTAGGCTAACAATCGCTACATGTTCGACTTGGAGATTGAATGTTATTCATGATTATATACTTGTGCACTAGATGTCAATGACGATCTATCCGTGTCTGAAGTGGATGTCACATCATTAAGGTAAAAAATACATTATTTCGTTTGCAACAAAACCATTCCTTTACTAACCACATGCGTATTAGTAGTTAGTGGCTTTAGTCGATAGAGTCTTTTATTTACCTGGCAATACTGACGCTCGCTGTGTTGCAGTAGTTCGCGTAATGAAGATTTTTGTAAGTGCTGAATGAAATGTATAGGTTATTGTTAGGATTTCTTTTTAGTCAGAATCATTCTTTTGAATTAATTATTTGAAGTCAGGTTATTCTTTATTTGAGCAGTCAGATTGCTTTGCGCTAGAATATTGTGGACTAGTGTTGACATGATAAGAATAAGTAAAGAGAAAGTAGGCTCAGTACGTTCAGTTTTACGCGGCTGTTTCAGAATTAAATAACGTAGAAGCTTCAACTCCCCATTTCATTCAGCAATAGAAGCAGAAAAAAAATTTCAATAAAGAAGTTTCATCTGTCGACCCTTAGCCGAGGATACCTCACTGGAATCTTCTGATTTTTGTGATATTTGAATAATTAGTGCATGATTAGAAATTAGTTATTGTTACTGCCTGCGCATAACTGTGTAGAGAATTTCCTTTGTAGTTGTAGTTTTTCATTGTTGTACAATATTGTAATGAGCAAAGCAGTTGTGGCAAGCATGTGGAGTTGCACCAAGTATTTCGCAATCGCGTTTGCAATTAATTACATATTATTTTAATGCTATTTTTAATGTGTTTTCTTATTTTTGCTCTCCAAATGTGTTTTTCTGTGATATCGCGGGAAATTCTGTGATAAATATGGCGTGTAGAAAACGACACTAGGATCCAAATAAATTGAGAAGTAACAGTGAAGACGAGAGTAACGTGTTAGCCCTACATTGTACTGAAGTGACAAATGTCCATAATAATTTGGTAAATGTGCATAGGGAAATGGACCACACAGTCAATAACGTTGTAGATAGTGAAACAGTTAGTGAACAGTGAAGTGTTGTCGATCAATCGGTCGACAATAGCTCGCCTCAGGAATGCGAAATGACAGAACAAAATATTGCAAATACCGTAGATACAGATTTTACGTACTTACCCTTTTCTCAATTAAGTCAAGACTCACTCTCTGCTTTTCAAAATGCGAATGTTGTCGGTGCAAACGCACTGACGGAAAACACAAAGGAAAATGTTTCTGACACTAATACATTGTTATTACAATTAATGCAACAAATGGCACAAAAGCTTCAAAAGTTAGACACAATGGAACAAAATCTTCAAAAGTTAGACACAACGCTTGAACAAACACGCGAAGGTTTAACTGCTCAGTTACTTAAAATCGAATATAAATGTCAAAAAGTTTGTAAAGACGTAAAAACGCAAATTTGTGAGCCATTTCAGCCTATTTTTTCGCGGCATGAAAACACATTACAGAATCATGAAGCAGCAATAAAAGAACTGCAGACTATTGTTCACGAAAATCACAACACCTTGCAGGCTAAAATTTACTCAGTTGCATCTACCGATACGGTCACGGAACTTGTTCAAACTCAGTAAAACTTAAGGGACACAGTAGATACGCTGTCGACACAGATGGACAGTTTAAAACTTGGTTCACAAATACACAAGGAGGAAATCAGCACAGAATCCGTAAAAGTAGTCGAACTTTCGGATCAGCTAACTAATTTATCTAGGAAGGTAGATGATGATCTGAATGACTCAAGACCGGTAGCCTTTACTGACACAGAAGTGTACGAGCAAATTAGGAAATTCAAACAAAATCAGAAACAAATCAATACACAGTACAAAAGAGAAATTCGGGAAGTACAAGATCAGTTGGCTCACGTAATACAGGAATTACATATTTCAGAGGACACTCGCACTCAACATGGAAAGAGGGATTCAGAAATAAGGAAAAGTCACAAAGTAACAACACAGGGTATTTTAGAGATTTTGAAAGGAGATGGCAACGTGTACCGGACCTTGAGATTAAACCACCGACACGACGTAACAGTGACCGATTTGCAACTCGCCGACACGATGATTTTGACTATAAGCTCTTCATTACAATGCGTAAATTTAAAACATTCAAAAATTCCAGTACCGATATACATCCACAAGCTTGGCTTCATCAGTTTGCTCATTGCTCTCCTCCTAATTGGTCATTGGAGCTCAGATTAGAATTTACGTGTGGCTATCAAGAAAATAAACAGCAGTTAGAATGCGTTCGGATATTCCCGACTGTCACAGTGAAGGAGATTTCTATCATTCCTCCCTTTCTGCATATTGGTCTCAGGCTACTCAAGATGGAGTAAAACACAGCATTATAATGATGAAATATTTTGAACAGTCTGAATTCTCCAGCCCAGTAAAATATTTTGAAGATATGTTGCACAAAAATCAGTATTTGTCAGACTCATACAGCCCATCAGAACTCCTCTGTATTTTCTTAAATAAATTACCTGAACATTTGAGACATGTTATTTTGGCAGGACTTTGTAAAGATGACATTGAAGCTTTTGAGGGACTGTTACAAGAACTGGAAATCGACACAGACTGTCACGGGACGTGAAGACAGGAAAATGACAACTACAGGTCACATCTGACACAATTCCGTGACGACATAAATAATAACCAGACACGACAAGACTACTTGTATAATAATGCAAATCGTGACCAAAATAGACATAACCCATACGATAACTGCTGGCAGAATAACAATAGTTACAGGGCAAGATCACCTCTCCGTGGTAATGAATATGACAGAGACAACCATATAAACAGACAATGTGGGAACCAGAACAATTATTATCAACGGAGACAAAATGACTTCAGACGCAACAGCCCACCTCGTAATTACGATTAAGGGAGAAGTTCTCCACCACGTGAGTAACAAGAAAGAAATTGCAGAATTTACCAACGACGACAGACGCTATAATCATGACGACAGATCTGAATTTAATCATAACTGGCGGGAGAGCCCTCACGACAAATTGAAATTGTAGAAGTTAGATCTCCAAATCCCAGTAACGAAGCGCGACAACAAAGAGATCCTAGACAATGACTTGCACAGCAGGCAGCCATATACGCCGGCTGGCCTTGAGAAAAGCAACAGAGAAGCTAACACTGAGAAAAATTTCCGTATTCTTTACATTCTAAAAGTAGCCTTTGAAAACTTCGTCACTGCTTCTTTAAAGGACATTGCTTATGAACAACATAAAGATCCAGTTTGGGAAGATATCAAACGTAAATTGCATGAAAAGACACACACGCAGATTCGTCATTATTATCTGGTTACAAACAACATATTCTTCAAACGTTGCACTGTTGATGATAAGTTATGGGTACACGCCCGGTACTCACAGCTTTACTTCTGCCAGTACCTCGTCTCCTACCTTCCAAACTTTACAGAAGCTCTCCTGCGAACCTTGCAGAACTAGCACTCCTGAAAGAAAGGATATTGCGGAGACATGGCTTAGCCACAGCCTGGGGGATGTTTCCAGAAAGAGATTTTCACTCTGCAGCGGAGTGTGCGCTGATATGAAACTTCCTGGCAGATTAAAACTGTGTGCCCGACCGAGACTCGAACTCGGGACCTTTGCCTTTCGCGGGCAAGTGCTCTACCAACTGAGCTACCGAAGCACGACTCACGCCCGGTTCTCACAGCTTTACTTCTGCCAGTACCTCGTCTCCTACCTTCCAAACTTTACAGAAGCTCTCCTGCGAACCTTGCAGAACTAGCACTCCTGAAAGAAAGGATATTGCGGAGACATGGCTTAGCCACAGCCTGGGGGATGTTTCCAGAATGAGATTTTCACTCTGCAGCGGAGTGTGCGCTGATATGAAACTTCCTGGCAGACTAAAACTGTGTGCCCGACCGAGACTCGAACTCGGGACCTTTGCCTTTCGCGGGCAAGTGCTCTACCAACTGAGCTACCGAAGCACGACTCACGCCCGGTACTCACAGCTTTACTTCTGCCAGTACCTCGTCTCCTACCTTCCAAACTTTACAGAAGCTCTCCTGCGAACCTGGCAGAACTAGCACTCCTGAAAGAAAGGATATTGCGGAGACATGGCTTAGCCACAGCCTGGGGGATGTTTCCAGAATGAGATTTTCACTCTGCAGCGGAGTGTGCGCTGATATGAAACTTCCTGGCAGATTAAAACTGTGTGCCCGACCGAGACTCGAACTCGGGACCTTTGCCTTTCGACGGCAAGTGCTCTACCAACTGAGCTACCGAAGCACGACTCACGCCCGGTACTCACAGCTTTACTTCTGCCAGTACCTCGTCTCCTACCTTCCAAACTTTACAGAAGCTCTCCTGCGAACCTTGCAGAACTAGCACTCCTGAAAGAAAGGATATTGCGGAGACATGGCTTAGCCACAGCCTGGGGGATGTTTCCAGAATGAGATTTTCACTCTGCAGCGGAGTGTGCGCTGATATGAAACTTCCTGGCAGATTAAAACTGTGTGCCCGACCGAGACTCGAGCTCGGGACCTTTGCCTTTCGCGGGCAAGTGCTCTACCAACTGAGCTACCGAAGCACGACTCACGCCCGGTACTCACAGCTTTACTTCTGCCAGTACCTCGTCTCCTACCTTCCAAACTTTACAGAAGCTCTCCTGCGAACCTTGCAGAACTAGCACTCCTGAAAGAAAGGATATTGCGGAGACATGGCTTAGCCACAGCCTGGGGGATGTTTCCAGAATGAGATTTTCACTCTGCAGCGGAGTGTGCGCTGATATGAAACTTCCTGGCAGATTAAAACTGTGTGCCCGACCGAGACTCGAACTCGGGACCTTTGCCTTTCGCGGGCAAGTGCTCTACCAACTGAGCTACCGAAGCACGACTCACGCCCGGTACTCACAGCTTTACTTCTGCCAGTACCTCGTCTCCTACCTTCCAAACTTTACCGAAGCTCTCCTGCGAACCTTGCAGAACTAGCACTCCTGAAAGAAAGGATATTGCGGAGACATGCAAGGTTCGCAGGAGAGCTTCTGTAAAGTTTGGAAGGTAGGAGACGAGGTACTGGCAGAAGTAAAGCTGTGAGTACCGGCCGTGAGTCGTGCTTCGGTAGCTCAGTTGGTAGAGCACTTGCCCGCGAAAGGCAAAGGTCCCGAGTTCGAGTCTCGGTCGGGCACACAGTTTTAATCTGCCAGGAAGTTTCATATCAGCGCACACTCCGCTGCAGAGTGAAAATCTCATTCTGGAAACATCCCCCAGGCTGTGGCTAAGCCATGTCTCCGCAATATCCTCTCTTTCAGGAGTGCTAGTTCTGCAAGGTTCGCAGGAGAGCTTCTGTAAAGTTTGGAAGGTAGGAGACGAGGTACTGGCAGAAGTAAAGCTGTGAGTACCGGGCGTGAGTCGTGCTTCGGTAGCTCAGTTGGTAGAGCACTTGCCCGCGAAAGGCAAAGGTCCCGAGTTCGAGTCTCGGTCGGGCACACAGTTTTAATCTGCCAGGAAGTTTCATATCAGCGCACACTCCGCTGCAGAGTGAAAATCTCTTTCTGGAAACATCCCCCAGGCTGTGGCTAAGCCATGTCTCCGCAATATCCTTTCTTTCAGGAGTGCTAGTTCTGCAAGGTTCGCAGGAGAGCTTCTGTAAAGTTTGGAAGGTAGGAGACGAGGTACTGGCAGAAGTAAAGCTGTGAGTACCGGGCGTGAGTCGTGCTTCGGTAGCTCAGTTGGTAGAGCACTTGCCCGCGAAAGGCAAAGGTCCCGAGTTCGAGTCTCGGTCGGGCACACAGTTTTAATCTGCCAGGAAGTTTCATATCAGCGCACACTCCGCTGCAGAGTGAAAATCTCATTCTGGAAACATCCCCCAGGCTGTGGCTAAGCCATGTCTCCGCAATATCCTTTCTTTCAGGAGTGCTAGTTCTGCAAGGTTCGCAGGAGAGCTTCTGTAAAGTTTGGAAGGTAGGAGACGAGGTACTGGCAGAAGTAAAGCTGTGAGTACCGGGCGTGAGTCGTGCTTCGGTAGCTCAGTTGGTAGAGCACTTGCCCGCGAAAGGCAAAGGTCCCGAGTTCGAGTCTCGGTCGGGCACACAGTTTGAATCTGCCAGGAAGTTTCATATCAGCGCACACTCCGCTGCAGAGTGAAAATCTCATTCTGGAAGTTATGGGTACTTTGTATTCCTGACAATTTTGTTAATAAGCTCATCTGGTGCATTCATTTCAGCTACGCACACTTTGGTCCACGAAAATGTCATATTCTTCGAGCGACTTGTTATTTTAACAATATGGAAAAGAGAATTCGGAGGGTCTTGTCTATTTGTAGACTTTGTGAAAAAGCCTAACCATCTCACATCGTGCTCCGTTGTTTCATATCATTCCTTCTAAATTAAAAGAATTTGCTGCTGTTGATCTCTTGGGACCCCTTGTTAGAACATCTAATGGATTTTCATGCGTTCTAGTCGCTGTGGGACTTACTTCAAAATATGTTTCTTTCACAACGTTATGTAAAGCCACTGGACGGTCTGTATCCAATGCCTTTGTTAAAAATTCCTTACGTGAAGTTGGACACGTTGCTTAAGTTATTTCAGATAATGGACCGCAATTCAGATCTGCGGTTTGGTCATGCATGCTTCGGAATCGTAAAATCAAATCTGTTTTTATTTCATTGTACTCAACACATTGTAACCTATCTGAACGGTATTAAAGAAATCAATAAGCTTTGCACTCTTTATTGTCACAGGAAGCATCAGTATTGGAACAGATACTTACACTTATTTCAAAATGTGATCAATGCAATGCCTCATGACTGCACTACTTTGCCACCTATTCTTGTACTGAAGAATGAGCAACCACTGAAGAGAATTAGAGAGCTTGTACCTTTTCCAAATACACATTAAGTTCGATATAAATACATAATTGATTTGGCTATTAAAAATATAAATTCTGCTGCAGACAAAAGGATAAAACTACAAGGTAAGACAAATGCAAAGAAACTACATATTGGTCAGAAAATTCTCATTAAAGGCCATTCACTGTCACATTGGCATTTGAGTCACAAATTCTTTCTGATTTACTAGGGACCTCATAGGATCTGACGTATACGTCGTGATAATTGTGTTGAAGTTGAAACCCTGCGTACTAAGAAAAGTAATGGACTACACCACATTTCTCATGTAAAACCGTTTATTGAGAGATAATTTGCTTTCTGACTTAGTCTTTGCTGTAATTTTCTTTTACTTCACGTTACTATTACGCTTTGTCACACTTAGAAACTGTAAACATGTATCAATGTTTTGAAGTTAACTATCTAGTCAACAACCTATGGGACTTATTAAGACAGTAATTTCACGAGTCCATTTTTGTAGGGAACAGACGACACAGTCTCCGTGTATGTACGTTTTTGTTTGTTGGTTGCAGGATTATGTAACGACTATAAGGCTTACATACTTGGGGCATATACTGCTAATGAGATTTTACTGCAGTGCATTGGTTTACTTGAAAAGACATATTTTATTGAAAGTACTTTATGAGATATTACAGATTACAGAGTAATTGGTTTGTTTGACAACTACATGATTATACTAATGAGTGACACAGTTATTATTATTATTTTTGCACAGTTATTGTGCGTTCTTCTGGAAAGTAAAAC
Source organism: Schistocerca cancellata (assembly GCF_023864275.1). NCBI lineage: Eukaryota > Metazoa > Arthropoda > Insecta > Orthoptera > Acrididae > Schistocerca > Schistocerca cancellata. The sequence goes on along the minus strand of NC_064626.1, from coordinate 980,831,644 downwards.
ATATTTTCGTAATGACTTTTACGACGTAGCTACAATAAGACAATTTTTCGTAATACAACAATATGTTATAATACAGTACTTTCTTGGTCACAGTAATGTACCAGGTGATCAAAAAGTCATTATAAATTTGAAATCTGAATAAATCATGGAATAATGTAGATAGAGAGGTACAAATTGACACACGTGCTTGGAATGACATGGGGTTTTACTAGAATAAAAAAAATACAAAAGTTCAAAAAATGCCAGACAGATGGCGCTTCATCTGATTAGAATAGCAATAATTAGCATAACAAAGTAAGACAAAGCAAAGATGATGTTCTTTACAGGAAATGCTCAATATGTCCATCACCATTCCTCAACAATAGCTGTAGTCGAGGAATAATGTTGCGAACAGCACTGTAAAGCATGTCCGGAGTTATGGTGAGGCATTGGCGTCGGATGTTGTCTTTCAGCACCCCTAGAGATGTCGGTCGATCACGATACACTTCAAAACTTCAGGTAACCCCAAAGCCAATAATCGCACGGACTGAGGTCTGGGGACTGGGAGGCCAAGCATGACGAAAGTGGCGGCTGAGCACACGATCATCACCAAACGACGCGCGCAAGAGAACTTTCACGCATCTAGTAATACTTGTTTTTTTTTTTTTTTGGTTCTAATAAAACCCCATGTCAATCCAAGCATGTGTGTCAATTTTTACCTCTCCGTCTACATTATTCCGTGGTTTATTAAGTTTTCAAATTTATACTGACTTTTTGATCACCCAGTGCATAATAACTATGACACCTATAGGCATAGCATTTTTACTTTTGTGTATGACAAGGTATGTATACTGACTTCTGGAGAACGTAGCTTATAAACGACGATAACCACGACATTTGGCACCTTTTTACCGTTAGCGAATGACAGAAATTATCTTACAGCAAGACGCATAGTTTAGCACTACATGACATGCATTTGAGTGATTATCTTTCGTACTTGGAATATTTTTAGAAAATTTTAGAACCACTATGATACAGAGGCGATTTCCAGCGACACATTTCATTCCGTTGCTGTTATCTGTAACATCTCAGGGTATAATTACTGTAACCCTCATGGGGGTACAAGCGTACTTTGTGTACCATGCGTGTGGCAGTGGGTCTGCACCTTCGGTGACCCACTACTACCATAATCTCTACAAAAACTACAGTGGGTCTGCACCCTTGGTGGCCCACTACTAACATAATCTCTACAAGGACTGCAATGGGTCTGCACCCTTGGTGGCCCACTACTACCATAGTCTCTACAAGAAATGCTGTGGGTCTCCTCTGTGGTGACCTACTAATTCTACCAGTATTCTTCAAGACTTCAACTGACTCTGTTATGGATTTATTCTGTTGTGGCCCATTACCAATCTTAATATCAAGAGCCAGCACTGTGTTTCCGTTGCGAGGACAACACATCTTCAAGACTGCATGGAGATCCACTACTTGTGTGTGCATTTTCTATTATTGCTCAGACTCTGTGCATAAAACTGTCATAGACTACTACTCTGATATATGATTAGGACTGTCTTTAGGGACTGTGAGGACAATATTTGGTTTTGACCAACAGTGCGTTAATAATTGCGTGCATTTGATCTATTTTTATTGTTAATATAAAAATTTTTTACAAATTGATCCTGGCCACTGCCAAAAATAATTAGTGAAATTTTTTTGTGGGGACCAGGGGGGGGGGGGGGGCTATGTAAGTCAGGTGCTTGTGTGTTGGCAGCGCTGTGTGGCGCTTTGCATTGGATCTCTGACTGCGCTTTCTTTGTAAGAGACTCTGTGGCTGTTTGGACTTGTTGTTGGAAGTTAGTCGCCAGCAGCGATGGAAGTACTGTTGGCCAGTCGGAGGTGAACAGCCAGCTGTGATGGATGTTAGAGGTGAAAAGTCAGCACAGATGGGGGGGGGGGGGGTAGAGATCTGAAGTGTTAGCGCAGGCTCACCACTTGCCTATTAATAGTTAATGGCTTTAGTAGTTAGAATCGTTTATTTAGCTGGCGGTATTGACGCCCACTGTGTTGCAGTAGTTCGCGTAATTAAGATTTTTGTGAGGTAAGTGCTTGTTCTACTTGGAGATTGAATATTATTCATGATTATATATCTTTGTACTAAATGTCAATAACGATTTATTCGTGTCTGAAGTGGATGTCACGTTATCAACGTAAAAAAATCTTCCCTTTGCTAACCACTTTTCTATTAATAGTTAATGGCTTTAGTAGTTAGAATCTTTTATTTAGCTGGCGGTATTGACGCCCACTGTGTTGCAGTAGTTCGCGTAATTAAGATTTTTGTGAGGTAAGTGGTTAATGATATGTATAGGTTATTGTTAGGATTTCTTTTTAGTCAGGGCCATTCTTTTTAATTAATTATTTGAAGTCACGTTATCCTTTTTTTGAGCAGTCAGATTGCTTTGCGGTACAATATTGTGGGACAGTGTTGACATGATAAGAATAAGTAAAGAGAAAGTAGGCTTAGTACGTTCAGTTTTACTCAGCTGTTTCAGAATTAAATAACGTAGAAGCTTCAACTCCCCATTTCATTCAGCAATAGAAGTAGAAAAGAATTTTAATATAGAAGTTTCGCTGTTCGCTGAACATTTCTGACATGGTTTTCACATCTTCAGTAATATCATTTTTGACTATGTTACGATCGGAAATGAGTCTCAGCACGAAATTAGTCATCGAGTGAATTAAAAACGTGAAATTTGTTACTTTAGGCTAGTTTTTCTTTGTACTGATTAACAGAAGTTGCTCCCTCGCAGCAATTCCAGCATGCTGGAAGTTCGTAAATGTAAAATGGTGCAAGATATTCGAAATTCTGAGAAAAATAGTACAAGCTGCAGTGTACAAGAACCAAGAGTGATTAATAAGAGTGGGAGACAAAAAACGAAGTTATCGGATTAAAAAGGATTTAGGAGAGGTATGTAGTCTTTCATCCCTACAGTCCAATCTGCATATCGAAGAAGCAATGACGAAAGTAACAGAAAAGTTGAAGAGTGGAGTTAATATTCCAGTTGAAAGAATATCTATGACTTGATTTGCTTACGACATTACTAGCTTGAGCGAAAGTGAAGGAGACTTACAGGACCTTTTGAAATGTGTGTACTGTCTATTGTGTACGGAATATGGTTTGAGTACATCGAAAACGACGAAAATAATGAGAAGTGACAGAATTGAGAATAGGGACAAATTGAACGTCAGAAATAGTGATCAAGATGTAGATGCGTACTGCTACGTACACAGTAAAATAACACATAAAGAACGGAGGAAGGAGGCCATAAAAGTGACTAGTATTGGCAGAACGGCATTCATACTCACTAAGAGAAGTCTAGAAGTATCAAACATAGGCCTTAATTTGAGGAAGAAATTTCTGGGAACGTACGTTTGGAGCTCATCATTGTATAATAGTGAAACATGGACTGTTGGAAAACCAGAACAGAAGAGAAACGAAGCATTTGAGATGTGGTGCCACAGAAGAATGTTGAAAATTAGGTTTACTTGTAAGATATGAAATGAGGAGGTTATCCTTCGAATCCCTGAAGAGAGATATATAAGAAAACACTGATAAGAAGAAAGGACAGGATGATAGGACATCTGGAAATACTTGCGGGAATAACTTCCATGGTACTGGAGGGAGCTGGAGAGGTTAAAAGGCGCACAAGCTGTACACAGATTGAAATACACACAGGAAATAATTGAGGACCTATGTTTCAGCTGCTACTCTGAGATGAAAAGGTTGGCACAGGAGAGGAAATGTGCATCAAACCAGTCAGAAGACTGATGACTCATATTGGCTTGTGGTTATGAGATTAGCACACTGTTCTTCTGGCCATCATCGGCTTTACAGACTTCTGAGTCCGTCATTACCTCTACACCAAGGAAAGGCCAGGAGTTGAGTCGGGGCACTTCTCTTGGCAGTCAGCCACTAAGATCGCTTCTTTATTTTAATTCTTTTTTGACAAGTCATTATGAATCTTATTTCATAAGCTCCTTTCGTACATTTTACCCTACAATAAAAGAAAACATTGTATCTAGCAGAGTGCTACCGGCACTCTCGAATAAAACACAAATCTGGATTTTCAAAGTTTGTGGTTGCTTCAGTTTCACAGATGGAAAAGGAATCACGGAGTATCACTAATAATATTTAACATAACAGCAACGTATGAAGTTAATACACAAAAATTATCGTACATTGACATCACGCAATATATTTCTTAATCCATATAATTCACGAAAATCGTATAAATTAATGTCAGTGGAAAATAAATGATCTGTAAAGAAAATTACTGTTAACGTTCCTTGTCCACAATATCATATTAGGATCTACATTGCTTCTTTTCTGAAGATCCCTCTTAATTTTCTTCTGACTTTTTCGATTTTCAGTGAAATTGTTGATCATTGTGGGTTAAGTGTGTTTTATTTTCTGATTCCCTGTTTTCATGGTAATGTTTTGAATCTTATTTCGCTTTTGATTTTGCTTCACTGCTATTGCCTTCACTACTATTGCTTGAGCATGAGGCAGAAGAAGATACTGTTGTTTTTGGTTGTGTAGATTTTTCATTGTATTTCTTCTTGTAGTCATCAGGAAGTTTCTTGCTTGCTGTTTTCTCTAATTTCTTTTTCTTCTTCTCATGCTTAATTTACATCTGAATTACTAACGGTGTGTAACATCGTCTTTGTTGTGTTCTGAATGAGGTTTACTTTTCTTTCTTCTTTTCTTTGAATGCCCAGTTTCCATTTTTTCCAATTCATGTAATGCTCTCCAAAAGGTTTTCTTCTCTTATTTAGATAGATTTCAGCATCTCAGTATCGAACACTTCTGCTTATTATGATCTGCCTCCACTTTCACTGAGCTCTGTGAAAGAAAGTGCGTTCTTTTTCATCCCAAGTCCATCCTCTTTCATCCGTCACAGCGATGAATTAGTATCAACAGAAGAAGCTATGTTTACAGCACTCCATGACTGATTATATAGAGGACACTCTTTATCTATGTTACTGTGTCCCCACATTTAATGCACTGTACATTACGCACTTGTATACCAAATGGTTATTTCCGAATTTCTGACTCACCATTACAGTAGTCTTGTCTTGGGTCACTGACGTTTCGCCGCCATGTAGTTTTGTACTCTTGTTCATCGCCCTCTCTTTCACGTTCTTTATTAGTTCCTGGAGATGGTTGATACATAAAACTGATTCTAAGGTTTTCCTTGCTTTCCTTGCTCGACGGTACTTTGTTAGTGTACAAATCCTCTTCATTGCCCCGTTGTGGTCAAAGTTCTTCCTCTAAAAATCAGCTTTGTGCCTTAGCATCCATACTATCTTTCAGTACGTCCCAAGAACCAGGACGGAGAAACCTTTTACATATGTAACTATTAAATCCTTTCCCCAAATTCTATTTGTGTTTTGCTACTAACACTGGTCACAACACAGCAAAGATACACAAGATAAAAACTGCTGCATACCATTCTCCTAATAGGGGAAATGGTTGTCGCTGAAACAATCGGTTTTCGGTTATAACATTTTCTTTAAGCGCCAATTTAATCTCCTGTTAAAACCGTTCAAAAAACTTGTTTCTGAAATAACTGATTTTCGGTTTTTTATTCCTGTAATTTCCTGTAACAAACGAAGAAATAGAACAAAGTCTGAAAAATTAGGACTATCTCAGTTCAAGATGCACATAATCAAAATATTAAATTAAATGGGCAAATCAAAGAAACTTGGCCCATACACTCTTCGCTGCTTTTCTCTAAAAGTGATACAAGGTTGAATACTACAGTAAAACCACCAGTATTCGCTTAGTGTTTCTAAATTTTTGAATCTATGCTCAAATATCGTGTTATAATTGAGGATGCTACCAATATTTGGGCATTACGAATAGTCAGTAGTGAAGGGTGCAAACTGCGATTGAAAAACTCTATTCTCCGTTCTAATTTGTCCATTTTCAAGAGCTGCGAGCAGGTAGAGGCATATTCTGTACACCCAGGTGGCAAATCAGTTACTTTCTATTTTTAATGGTAAACTATGAACGAACTGTTAATCAGGTTTGTTGTAACGCTTCCCGTTTTTAATCTTTTGAAGAAAATGGAATATTGTATTTCACTGATAACGCACTTTGTGCAATTTTTCCAGACTAGATACGGTGCCATTCCGCAATACGGTTGCTGTCCGACGACGACAGTGAGAAAGTAAAACACAGAACAGGTGCGGCAAGTCTTACAAGCTGCATTTACACATGTACCATTGTAAGGGAACATCTTCCTCTGGAATTACTTTTCCTCAACAGTCGTTGTCGATACCAGTATTATTTTTCGAATTTTGAACTGGTCAGTATTTTCTCAGCTGCTTTTCTGAAAACTTTCATATAATTTTATACACAATATATTGTATTTCAAGCTAAAATTTATGAAAAGGAATTACTTTATTTTAGATGTTACAATCCATAAGCAATAGCTCTGAATGTACAGTTAGAATTACTTTTTAGTAACATTTGAAATTACGAATTATTTCGGACACTTAAAATTTCTGTTATTAATTACGCTATCCAGTATTGTTTACTGCGTTTATTTCTGGATTCATTTATGAAATAATAACCGGAATTATTAGAAATTCATTTGTCAATAAGATTGTAATCCCTTTGGAATATGGTTACTGCCGAAGAGTGAAGCAGTAGCAAGCATGCCTCTCATGTGATCGAACGTTTTTGTGAATTTTGGGACACCAATGTAATTTCGGCTTTGTTAATGTGAAAATTAAAAAGACTGTATGATATACTAAAATGCAACAAAATAGATTAACGTAAGAACAAAAACTCTGCAATAACGATCTTCAAATTTATTTTGGTCAATTCAATCATGAGGAATTAAAATGAGAGGCTTTCAGCTTCAAGAATTTCGCTCCTCCCAAATTTTTCATAAAAGACTTTGTTTATTTTGGACAATACCTAGAATTAGGAAGGAGTGGGGAGAATATGTCATTTATTGGCCTCATCACTGGGTAACAGGTTCATTACTGCCTCAGGTCACGCTGTTCCAATTTTTATGCCATGCGTTTGTTGCGCCGGCCTTTGTGACCGAGCGGTTCTAGGCACTTCAGTCCGGAACCACTTTGCTGCTACGGTCGCAGGTTCGACTCCTGCCTCAGGCATGGATGTGTGTGATGTACTTAGGTTAGTTCTAAGTCTAGGGGTATGACGAACTCAGATGTTAAGCTACACAGTGCCTAGAGCCATTTGAACCATTTTGTTTAATGCTCGTTTCTGTCGGCACTATTATTAAAATAGCATAATCACTTTTCCCATTTTCTATTATAACGCAATATTTGAAAGCTGTTATTGAATTTATGCGCCGTGCCCAAACCTTCTCCAAACTATTTTGCTGTTCTGAAATTGAAAAATGGACAGCAACACAGTTCGGAATGTGAGCGAAAGTTTTGCTTTAGTGAATAGAAAGACATATGTACTGACGTTTCAGGTATGTACGGAGACAGTCAGATATTGTAATTTGTATCTGCAGATTTATTCCACCAGTGAGAGTAAAAATTGTGAAACCATGTCATCACAATAATTTCACAATAACTGCTACTCGCTCCACTTCCTTCTCAGTAATTATCCTCCATTCGTCAGACAACTCTTGCATTTTTAACTTAGCGAAAACAGCTCTTTGTGGTTCTATGATACGCTTCCAGATTAATTCCTACTGTCCTGGTGACACAAACTCCATTACAACACAAGACATAAACGTGACTGCTGTATCATTTTCACAATATGTCTCCGAACACCACGCTGATTTCTCTTTGGCTTGAACTGTCTCTGTCGACCTTCTGGATTCATCTCAGATCTGTCATATAACTTTTCAGTTAATTTTCTTTGGCCATGGCTGATTAACATCTTAGAAGGAAAGTTTTATACAAACACAATCTACAAACTTATAAATGTAATTCACTTAAATTTTAGTACATTGGAAATTTACGTGTACTCTACTACATAACGTCTCGCCGACGACGAAGTACGAGGGTTGGAACTTAAGTAGTGGTTACTTTTTATTCACAACAAAAAAAGTTACGTGTTTGCACCTGCTACTGTCCTTCGAAGTAGTCACCAGTGTTGTGTAGAACCCGTTGCCAGCGATGTGGAAAGCGTAGTATATCGTTAGCAGAGCCTGTTCTCTTGATGGTGCGAATGGAGCGGTCTACTGCCTGTTGAATCTCTGGAACAGTTCTGAAGCGAATGTCACGAAGTGGTTCCTTCATCTTCGGAATCAAATCAGTCACAAGGACTTCAGTCCGGGGAGCATGGTGGATGGTACAGTACGTTCCAGTTCCATCGACCGAACAGAGCAGCAACAGCTTGAGCTGTATGCATTATCGTGCAAAATGATGGGTTGGTTGCGCAGAAGGTATTGCCGCTTCTTTCGCATAGCTGGTCGCAGGTGATGCTCCAAACACGAACAGTAATACTGTACATTGACGGTCTGCCGTGGAGGAACGTAATGCGTTAGGATAACACCATCACAGTCGTACACGAGAATCACCATAACTTTCACCACACTGGGGCTCTGACGCACTTTCGACGTTCGTGGCGACCCATAATGACGCCATTCGTTGGATTGGCGTTTCAGGTTTGGCTCGTACGATGTGGTCCATGTCCTTTGGAGATAAGGGAACCTCTTGCATGAACATCAAGAACTCAAATGGAAACCCATTTCTAAGCAAAGAAGGGAAAGCAGAAAGGTGGAAGGAGTATATAGAGGGCCTATACAAGGGCGATGTACTTGAGGACAATATTATGGAAATGGAAGAGGATGTAGATGAAGATGAAATGGGAGATACGATACTGCGTGAAGAGTTTGACAGAGCACTGAAAGACCTGAGTCGAAACAAGGCCCCGGGAGTAGACAACATTCCATTAGAACTACTGACGGCCTTGGGAGAGCCAATCCTGACAAAACTCTACCATCTGGTGAGCAAGATGTATGAAACAGACAAAATACCCTCAGACTTCAATAAGAGTATAATAATTCCAATCCCAAAGAAAGCAGGTGTTGACAGATGTCAAAATTACCGAACTATCAGTTTAATAAGTCATAGCTGCAAAATACTAACGCGAATTCTTTACAGACGAATTGAAAAACTGATAGAAGCCGACCTCGGGAAGATCAGTTTGGATTCCGTAGAACTGTTGGAGCACGTGAGGCAATACTGACCCTGCGACGTATCTTAGAACCTAGATTAAGGAAGGGCAAACCTACGTTTCTTGCATTTGAAGACTTAAAGAGAGCTTTTGACAATGTTGACTGGAACACTCTCTTTCAAATTCTGAAGGTGGCAGGGGTAAAATACAGGGAGCGAAAGGCGATTTACAATTTGTACAGAAACCATATGGCAGTTATAAGAGTCGAGGGACATGAAAGGGAAGCATTGGTTGGGGAGGGAGTGAGACAGGGTTGTAGCCTATCTCCAATGTTATTCATTCTGTATATTGAGCAAGCAGTAAAGGAAACAAAAGAAAAATTCGGAGTAGGAATTAAAGTCCATGGAGAAGAAATAAAAACTTCTAGGTTCGCCGATGATATTGTAATTCTGTCAGAGACAGCAAAGGACTTGGAAGAGCAGTTGAACGGAATGAATAGTGTCTTGAAAGGAGGATATAAGATGAACATCAACAAAAGCAAAACGAGGATAACGGAATGTAGTCGAATTAAGTCGGGCGATGCTGAGGGAATTAGATTAGAAAACGAGACACTTAAAGTAGTAAAGGAGTTTTGCTATTTGGGGAGCAAAATAACTGATGATGGTAGAAGTAGAGAGGATATAAAATGTAGACTGGCAATGGCAAGGAAAGCGTTTCTGAAGAGGAGAAATTTGTTAACATCGATTGTAGATTTAAGTGTGAGGAAACCATTTCTGAAACTATTTGTATGGAGTGTAGCCATGTATGGAAGTGAAACATGGACGATAAATAATTCGGACAAGAAGAGAATAGAAACCTTTGAAATGTGGTGCTAGAGAAGAATGCTGAAGATTAGATGGGTAGATCACATAAATAATGAGGAAGTATTGAATAGGATTGGGGAGAAGAGAAGTTTGTGGCACAACTTGACTAGAAGAAGGGATCGGTTGGTAGGACATGTTCTGAGGCATCAAGGGATCACCAGTTTAGTATTGGAGGGCAGCGTGGAGGGTAAAAATCGTAGAGGGAGACCAAGAGATGAATACACTAAGCAGATTCAGAAGGATGTAGGTTGCAGTAGGTACTGGGAGATGAAGAAGCTTGCACAGGATACAGTAGCATGGAGAGCTGCATCAAACCAGTCTCAGGACTGAAGACCACAACAACAACAACAACAACAACATTGGCTTAAAATCTTCGAAAAATCTTTGAGCATGCAAAACAATTCATGTACAAAACCAGAATTATTCCCAGCCCTGTACAAAACGATTCATTTTTTTGATCGAGCATTTAAAGCTTTATTCATTGCTACACAGAAAGTTAAACTAAGCCGAGAATCGCTATAAAACTAATTCTCAGCAAAAATGGCACCTTATCTCTAACCAGTAGAAAGTGTTTTACTGCCCTAGTTGAAAAACTTCTATGCTATCTAGCAAAAATTGATTTTCGCACCGGATTGAAAAGTTGATAGCACCTTGTCGTGCATACATAATTTCGCAGTTCTTCTGCTTACTTCAGCCAATCATACTGAAAACTAAGAAACGGCAGCTAGCTAAAATTTATTATTATTTTATTAATTATTAATTTATTATTTAATTCTGAATGGTTGTTACAACATTTCGTGCCAAAATTATTCACATGAATTTTTCTAGCTGCAGTTTCTTAGTTTTCACTCTGTATTATTGCATACTTTAATAAACAGTGATTAGATTTTCAAGATAAACGATAAAAAACTTATGATTTTCACTAGTTTCTTATTTGTAGCGCGAATCTTTCAGAGTTCTTGTAGTGCATGATACATTAAACAGCCATATTTTTCTCATCCGGTTTCAGATGCGTTTAATTTACAACATAATTCGAAAAAATTTCAAATACTTCGATAACATACGTTCGCTCAGCTGATAGCGAAGAAGTTTTAACCGCAGATCGGTAAGTTTCCTTGTAAGCTGGGAAAATTTTGGTTTAATACAACTGTCTAAATCCTCAACTACTTAAATAGTCAAATGTTTGTCAATTAGACAAATTAATTAAATAGTTCAAATGGTTCAAATGGCTCTGAGAACTATGAGACTTAACATCTGAGGTCATCAGTCCCCTAGAACTTACAACTACTTAAATCTAACTAACCCAAGGACATCACACAGATCCATGCCCGAGGCAGGTCTGAAGCGCCTAGAACCGCTCAGCCACAACGACCGGCTAATTAAATTGTCAGTTGATTCTTGTTGTATCGTCACGTCACTGGAAGTGGAAAAGCCAGCGCTTTGTTGCTCACGCTTCGTGATTCATTATTAATATACTTTCACAATTTATAATGCCGTGCTGTAATAATTGTAACAATTTTTATGTTATTATTGACGCTGTAAATATTGGGTGTTACTGGCGCCTTTCTAGTATCTATAGCAATTGATGAATGGTAGTCAGACTAATAATAATCTGCATTTGCTAATGTGAATAATGAGATGTTCTCAGTCTTCCAACGTGCGCCCTATGTAAATTATTGCTGTTAAACCTATTTGTGAAATCTTCATTAGGTTTACTCGCTGTCCACTCCCCATACCGCCGTATTCTGTGCCTTTTGACTCGTTCTCTCACGTTTCCTCATCACAATAACATCAACAACTGTCCATAGTGGCAGGTTTAGAGAGGCAGTAATGGCCCAGTTGGATATGTTACTTAGGTGTTACCGAGTGGCTAGTCCAGGTTCAAACTCATTGACATCTCCTGACCGACTCATTTTGCTTTTACTATTACCCTAGCGAGAACAAAATAGTCCCAGCTTCTTTTTAAGCTGGCCAGCCCACCTCTAGTGATCTCCATTGGTCAGTTCCGCGTTATATGGCGATTTCGGGATATTTTTTCAGATAAATATATTAATAGTCATTTCATTTTGGCTTGTGAAACATAACGTAGCAGTTCATTACGTGGTTGGTCAGATGGTGGAATGGGTTACTTTGTAACTACTTTTAAGAACTACAATAATTTACAGTCTTATGATGCTGTTCAGTTAAGCCTTTAGCCGCCCGACGCAATCTGATAAAATAGCACTTTGTGAACACGAGGAGACAAAAAAAATTCTAACCTTCGAAGCAGCTGCCTCACATGAAACATATGACCACGTCCTTTTTTGTACAATCATTCTACATTTTCGTTTGCATCGTGAAATTCTGTATGTAGTATGGACGTATCGTAACTCTACCTACGCAATATAAACCACTTATATACACTATTAACATAAACTTAGCACAGTATTTAATATTTCGTTCTGTATCGTATTTAAGTTTGCTGTTATGCTGTGCACTGTATTAACTACTCATGGCTTTTTGTTATTACGTTTTCGTATACAGTCTCATGCGTATCTGAATATGATGTTTAACAATTAAATAAAAAATTAAAAAATTAATAATTAAACAAAATAAAATGATAAAAAATAACAAAGCTGTAAAATTGAAAAAAACAGAAATTCGAAAAGTAATAACAAAACAAAAATATCTGGTAGGCATGTGACCTCCACGTTGTGGTGAGGCTTGTGTGCTCGGAGGACGCAGCAGGTTGCACTGGACAGGTTGACCCATACCAGGCATGTAACTGTAGAGGAACCAGACAACAGATGCCGAACTAGGGAAACATGATTCGAAAGAAAAAAAACCTGTACTGGATCAGTCGTCGCCCAAGTCAACAAAAAGCTGTCAACAAAAAGCTGCATCGGTTACCAAGCTGTGGCGGTCTAATACCAAAATTATGATGGAGTAAAATTTGAGAACCAGAATGAAAAATTCTCGTATCATGGCACAAGAAAGGCGATAATGTCCTGGGCAGAGTTAGCGATGTAAGACAAAGGAACTAATTTTCCACTTGTCTGATGCTGTAAAGACGTTTAAATCATAACATCTGGACATATGAGCTCTCCTTTACGAGTTAACCTTGTTTTCCCAGCGCTTTGAGCTCTCTTAGCTGGAAGGGTGTTAGCAAACCTTCATTTGTGATTTATAAGTTGAAGTACCTGATTCTATATCCCAAATCGAAATGATTTGCCAGTCATAGCAAACAATAGGCCTATGTAACATCACACGGATGAACAGCATAGCGTAATATCTGGAGGGATAAAATTTCTTGGGGTAGATTTGTTCCTGGGAAAGGTGGGGGGGGGGGGGGGAGGAGGGCTCTTCCTTTTTTACTTTTAACGTAGAAATTTGGTGAAATGGTTTTATGTTGTTCAGACAAATTTTGTTAGTACTTTAGATACTATGTACAACGCTCCTAAACATACGCCTTTCGCAGCTGATTGATACTGCCACTTAGGATCTTTTAATATAAGAAATTGTATTGAAATTGTGTTAAGGTTTAAGTGTAGATTAACGAATTTTCTTCTCCTAATACGCATATTTCCAAACACGAGAACTACGTGTTCATCATGTTTCTATTGTACTGTCTAAGAGATTGCTGCAATCTCATGGTATCCTGTAATAACATACAAACCGATTAACCATTGCTTGAGAATGTGCCGTCAGCTGTCAGTAGAGACCAGCAAGCAATGTCATGTGAACCAAACGTATTTTATTAGAAAGTTTTGTGAACGTTTACCACAAGTATGGATTTGTTATGTGGAATATACGACGTTTCACTGGTGTGTCTTCTTCAACGAAGTATATGTACCTCAGGCATGTTCCGTTTGTAATCGTGACATTGGATTTTTCATAATTTCGTTTACTTCTATTATAGTAGCACCCAAGTGTGTTTATGACAAGATGACAGTGTACGACACTGAATGGCGTAATTGTTTACGTGTGTAGATGGCAGGTAATATGCGTATTTGTGGAAAAACGTTATTCGTTGCGACGAATATCGATTACTACAATGTTTAAACATTAAAAATCTTATTGTACTACTTTTTAGATCTGATGCTGGGACTTTAAACTGCCGAAACTAGTTGTCCATATAAGTATTTATTGCGATCTGGACAAATAATACCTCTCTTATAAGAGGATTACACTTCTGAAATTCAGAGATCATTTTTCTTCCAATAGTGTGAGACAGCCAAGACATCTTTTTACAGACTAATTATTACATAGCATTCGTTATTACAAGAAATTCACCTGTAAGGCCGTTGCAGCTAGTACATTATTTACGTACGTCTTGGCTGTTGTAAATATTGATCTGTGGTAATCGGAATGTGTCGCACAATAGAAACTGTTAAAATACTTGCTACTCAAAGTATAAAAACTATTGAAATACATGTTTGACAAGGTGACTGCTGTTACGAAACAAATCGATGTAACTTTGATGGAATAATTGTACAGTTAAAAATATTAACAAATTTAATTGGTATAGAACATCACCCACAACTACTGAATACTATTTTGTATGTACGATATTATTGTTGACATTCAATCATTTACCTTTGGTCTTGGTTTATGTGTCTCGACCGACATGTCTGCTGACGTTGGAAGATAAGCAAACTGTGATCAGACGAATGGCTTAAAATGAGGAATTAATGATAGCTGAGGCGTTCCCCATGGAATTGTTATATATCCTTTGCTGTTCCTTATCTATATAAACGATTTGGGAGACAATCTGAGTAGCCGTCTTATGTTGTTTGCAGATGATGCAGTCTTAATCGACTAATAAAGTCATCAGAAGATCAACACGAATTGTATAGCAATTTAGAAAAGATATATGTCCGGTGCGAAAATTGGCAATTGAACCTAAATAACGAAAAGTGTGAGATCCAAATGAGTGCTAAAAGGAATCCGTTAAACTTCGGTTACACGGTAAATCAGTCAAATCCATACTAACAACTTAAAGTGGAAAGAACAGATAGAAAATGTTGTGAGGAAGGCTAACCAAAGACTGCGTTTTTTTGGCATGACACTTAGAAAATGTAACAGATTTACTAAACAGACTGCCTAGACTACACTTTTGTGTACTCTTTTAGAATACAGCTGCGGGGTGTGTGAACCTTACCACATAGGAATGACGAGTACATCGCAAAAGTTCATTGAAGGGCAGCACGTTTTGTATTATTGTGAAAAAGGGGAGAGAGTGTCACTGAAATGAGACAGGATTTGCCGTCGACATCATTGCGACAAAGGTGTTGCGGCGGAATCTTCTCACAAAATTCCACATAACTTCTACGCAATAAAAGTTGGTTCCCATGTAACATTATAGACACTTGCTTCAAACGTTTTACTTGTATTGATCAGCTTTCTTCGTGTGGTTAGTTTCATATTTGATTTATCTCCAGCTTAACCAACATGAATTGGAAGTCAGAACCAACTCTTCTTATTCGCAGTGACGTATTAAGTTTTACGGGGGTGATAGCTTCCATCAGCTAACCCTGCAAAGGTAGATATGAAAACGGTGCATATCTTAATTTTGACTCTTTTATTTTTACAAAATAAAAGAAAACCTTAGAAGCAAGTAAGGTATTAAAAGCAGATATCTAGGTCAAAATACGTCTATTCTGATAATTAGTTTTACTTAAAAGAGAGCGTTTTAATTACTATTAATTAATTAATACGTCGATAACGTTCTTAATACTTGGTCCAGACAAAACTCAATTTCAGTTACGTACTCTCCTAATCCAACGGAATTGTTTGATATACTTCACAATAAATTTTTTTTTTCATTTTGCCATTTTTCTAGTAATTTTTGTTTTTGGTATGTCTATAGCCTTTCTAAAACGCTTTAATCCCGGTTTAATCATTATAAACACGATTTGAATGTGAATAGAGCCATCAGTTTATGAGGGATTCCCAGGTTCATTTGGCTGCACAGAATAATCTGTATGAATGGCTATCAACATAGCTTACAATTACTGAAATTTAATTTTAGTTATCAGAAACATCTTAACATAACATTTCTGTAGTTGTTTAATTTTTTTAAGCTAGAAAAATGTTTACTCCCAGTAAAATTAAGGAAAGTTCAGCAATGGTTAATGACGTAAAAATCGCTCCAGATGGTGGCGGCAAACATTAACAATGTACTGTAAGTTTATGTGAACAAATTACTATAGCTCACGCAACACCAGCAAACCTTTCTGACGTTTTAATTTAGGTTATGACAACCCTAAATCAATTAAAGACAATAATGAAAGTTTGTCAAACACATTAAACATCGATTCTGTTGAAGAGGAAATTGCTACTTCAAAGGCACCTCTGAAGGCAGAACTGCGTGAGGAATTTGATACTCTAGAAATCAATGTGCTGAAGTTAGAGCACAGGACGGCTGAGGTAGTAACTTTTTTAAAAGCTGAGACTGATACTGTAAGAAATGAATGCTCTCTGTACAGTCCGACAGTGAACAGGAATTCAAACAAGTTGACGATCTAAGAGTCTAAAGACCTCAAATTAAAATGATAACTTTCAACAATTTAGTCAGATTCATGGATTCACATGGCGTCAGTCAGTTACAGAACACAAGCCTGAATGGGTGAAATACTAAATCAAGTTCAGACGATGAGGAACCATGCAGTACAAAATATAAGTAAATTAGAAAGGAAGGAATCTGGAACCAGCCAAACATGGGCAAATGTTGATGCAAAATCGATGAATTTGTAGAAAGTTGATTTTCTAAGAGTTTCACAGCGATGATATGTGGAGCAATGTACCAGTGGATTGTTTTTTAGGGAAAGGAAAAGGTCATGCAGGAGATTTTATTCAGTATAACAGGGATGATTTTGTACCTAACATGTCAGATACCCAAAAGTCAAATTTGTGAAAAAGCCTCTAGGGGGACATGTTGTGGCATGCGCAACATAATTTACAAAATTTAAATTATTAGGAGTTTCTTAGCACTCTCTGGGCTGAAGCAAAGCAAGTCAAAATCCAGAATGAGTTTTTGAATGGAGTACGTTACTTGGAAGGAGAAGGTAGCATGAAAGAATTACGTCCTCTTGGAGTCTCCACTGAAATGGCCACTCTGACAAGGAACTCCTTGAGTGCGAATTCACAATAAGCCAACGATGTTTACGGCTTCCGACGACCCGCATATTGTCTACCATGCAACCACAATATTGTCTGCTAATGACAACGGGGGGCGGGCCTGGTGGTATCCAATAGTGTGCACAGCTTGAGGCTACGGAGCGTAGTTGAACTGCTTAGTCGACAAGTAACTGACAACAATGCTTCCGTGCTAGTGGTGTTGATACAAAGTAGAGCAATGGCAACGATCTGAAACCAAACATTGCATTGTGTGTACAACGTTGCTCGAGTTGACATTTCGTCAGAAAGGAGCCCAACAAATTTAACAGAGTGCGAAAGAAGTGGCGGATGAAATATTAGCGTTTCTGCAACATGAGTCAGTGGAGTGTACGGTGTCGTATACGCTCGTCTGTGCGGACAACGTACTTGACGCGAGTGTGATCATCAAGATAACATGCGTAACAAGTGAAAGTGATATTGAAACAGGTGTTGAGTCAAGTGATTCATTGTCCTTGTCGGAGAGGGAGCCACAAATCCTGTCTGCAGTGAAATGTAGTAAAGGACAATCGTTTTACAAGGAATTGGTACTAAACATAAATACGTATATGGAAGATCAAGCACAGAAAAAAAAAATTATGAACAGATTTCTAATAGTGCGCAGTAAATTGTATAATGCATAAGAAAAACTACGTATATTCAAGGGAGGACAAGTCGCACTTGTTAAAAAAACTGGTGTTTGCAAATTTCAAGGAAGCTCGATAGAATTTACAGGATCTGTATTATAGTGACCTACTACGTTACGCACAACAAACTGCGCGATACATAGATTGCAGTGATTTCAAGGGAAGCAGTGGATGGTTACATAACTTCAAATAGTGCTACAGAATTGGAAGACGTAATATGATGAAGTTTCAAACAAAGCATCTACTTCACGATGCATAGCAAACTGTGAAATCGGCCCCAAAATTTGTAGATGAGGTAAACAAATTTTATCCCATCGTTCAATAAGGAATTTGCTTTCAACTCCGACCATACGGGATTTGAATAGGAAAAGAATAGGAAAGGACATTTGATAATTAGTGGCACAAAGAGAGTTGTATTAAGGCCAACTAACATCAGTGCCTTAAAGCATTCGTATTCAAGTATGCCTACTGTCAATCTGGATGGTAAATTGGCTGGAAAGTTGTTAGTTGTGTTGCGCGAAGTTGGAAGTGCCCACCCTCTTACGATTCTTTCTAGTGTGCGGAATCATGCATTAGGGAATATTTACGTCACAGCAAGCAAGAGTGGAAAAACGGACGTAAGAGAACTAACTACAACTGTGGCATGAGCACTGCTTTTGGCCAATAGCTCGTCAATATAAAAGGTGTACAACTTCGCTTCCGCCGTTTGCCGATAGGTGGCGAGAACGGTAAGTAGCGGTCGAAAGAAACGGATCGCAGACGTCAGGCAGTTAGCTTGGACCTCGCTCAACATAGCCTCATTCAAACATTAGTCTATATGTGTCTGCATCATGAAGTTGTTCTCAAATTAAAATGTCAGTTTACGAGCATAATTCTCGTCATTTGCGGGAGGTGTTACTGTTTGTTTCAATATGAAGAAAACAGCGGCTGAGTCTCATCGAATGCTCTCAAGTACGTATGATAAGGACGCTATTAGTGAAAGAACGCGTCGTAAGTGCTTGCAAGGCTTCAAGAACGGCGATTTTAACGTCGTAGACCGGCATAGTGGTGCAAGAGAGAATGTTTTCGAAGATGCAGAATTGGAGACATTGCTGAGTGAAGACTCGCGTCAAACTCAAGAAGAATTGCACGATTAGTGGGAGTGACACAGCAAGCCATTTCAAAACGTCTCAAGGCTATGGGCATGAATCAGAAAGCAGGAACTTGGGTCTCGTATGAGCTGAAACCAAGAGAAGTTTAACGACGTTTGTGTGTTTGTGAACAGTTGCTTCAGAGGCAAAAACGAAAGGGATTTCTGTTTCGCATTGTGACCGAGGACGAAAAATGGGTTCATTACGATAAACCTAACTGCAAAAAATCATGGGGATATCCCGGCCATGCTTCCACGTCGACGGCCAAACCGAATATTCACAAGATCATGCTCTGCAGTGGGTGGGACCAGCTCGGTGTCGTGGACTATGAGGTATTAAAACCAAGTGAAACAATCATAGGTGCTTGTTATCGAACACAGTTAGTGCGTTTGAGCAGAGCATTAAAAGACAAACGGCCGCAATACAGCGAGAGCCACGATAAAGTGATTTTGCAGCACGACAGCGCTCGACCCCACGTTGCAAAAAGCTCAAAATGTACTTGGAAACGTTAAAATGGTAAGTCCTACCCTACCCGCCGTATTCTCCAGACATTGCTCCCTCTAACTATCACCTGTTTAGATCAATGGCGATTGGCCTGGCCGACCAACACTTCCGATCTCATGAAGAAGTCACAAATTGGATCGGTTCGTGGATCGCTTCAAAAGATGAACAATTTTTTCGACGCGGGATTCGTACACTGCCCGAAAGCTGGGAGAAAGTAGTGGCCAGCGATGAAAAATACTTTGAATGATACATGTGTAACCAATTTGTCGCATTAAAGCCTCAAATGTTGGGGAAAAAAAGGCGGAAGCAAAATTGTACACCTTGTAACCTGCTTCTGCTTGATTCTTGGTCTGAGCATAAAAATCACTCCTTTGAGCAAACTATCCCTCCTGCAAAGTGTGTCACATCGCAGTTCTTACGACCTGGAACAACTGGAAAAATTCGGCTTCTGGGTGTTTTTTTTTCATGCCTAATAAAACGCATTATCGCACTATTGCAGCTACACCTTAAGGGATACCCAGTTTCGTGAAAGCTCCAAGACACGCTTATTTCGCATTCGGTTGCATTCCATTACATTCCATCAGTTTTCATCACCCCGTTACACCAATATGATTCTATGTGCCTTCCTTTAAAGTGGATACCTAGATGAGTGTCCTGCACCGTTTGTAACTCCCGAGGAGTTCGCCTTCGCTTTTGATGGTGCGAACGTTTGTGATCATTGTGGCGCGCCATTTTTCATTTGGTGTTCAAGTTAATGGCTTGTTTCGAACATTTGTTGAATTTCGACGGTATCCATTTTGTGAAGTGTACTACATGCATCCCATAGGAGGTTGATCTCTGCACCTCCCGGACACTCATACCTCCTGATACACATAGTAATATTTTTCCTATTGTAGTTGTTAAAGCAACGCTTTCAAATGAGCCTTACTAAAGATTAAACTTACGACCTCGCCCTCTAGAGGTTACTGGTGAGAAGTCGTCTGCCTGAAAGATTGCAGTAGGACATAGTAAATAGTGTCACTAATTCAGTGAACAGTGTTTAGACTACCTTGAAAAGTTAGACGAGGCCTTAGAATACAAACGCAGAGCTTTCCAAACTGCAGGAAACCAGCATCAGGGTGGCTGGCATCCCAATAGGAATTTCATAAAGACTGGAAAGGGACATCATTCCACAAATTATCCTCTAAGTGGAGACCAAGAGAGAGAGATAGACTTCTGAGGAAATTTTTTAGGTAGAGGAGGAGAAAGACCTTTTGAGGAGAGGAAGTCAGTGTGTTTAGGAACCGAAACTCAGAAGCAAATAATGGGGCAGTCCAGTATCCCTACAATCTGGGAAACTGGTGAGTACTCCAGATGAAGGTCACATCGTTGGGACAATAAATGCAAGTAAGGGATTGAGAGACCAGGGATATTAGCAGATTAAGTGGATGCTATCTGACTATGCTTGAGAACAGATTGTTGATGATCGCTACATTACTCTATTACATCGTCGAAAATTCTGGAGAGGCCTTTCAAAGTGTTAAAATTAATAATAAATCAGCAGTGAAGAAGGATTATTGTTAGGACTTCAATGGGACTGAGTTTACAGAAATAGGAGGTGAGATCAAGAACAAGATGTAACTGAAGTATGTAATGAAGAGAGAGGGAGAGTCAGCGGTAATGAATCTCCTGGAACACCCAGTAAGACGTTGGTTTTCGTACGACAGGACCGTCACTATTCACATCTTCAAGAAGACGCTCGCTAATAAACATCCGCAGGTCATTAACACTGCAACACCAAAAAAGATAGCAAAGTTCTACAAAAAATGGCTCTGAGCACTATGCGACTTAACTTCTGAGGTCATCAGTCGCCTAGGACTTAGAACTATTTAAATCGAACTAACCTAAGGACATCACACACATCCATGATCGAGGCAGGATTCGAACCTGCGACTGTACAAAGTTCTACAAATTGAGCGTATACAGTATAGAAGAAAGAATACATGATTAAATTTCCAGAGGATTTCGGAGTACACGGGTGCAAACTTTAGAACACCTCAGAGTTTACACATCTATCGGCATGCCTCTGAATTGCTTCTATGTCTTTCAGTCTGGTGAGGAACCCAAACAAATGCTCAAATGTGTGTGAGATCCTATGGGATTTGACTGCTAAGGTCATCAGTCCCTAAGCTTACACACTACATAACCTAAATTATCCTAAGGACAAACACACACACCAATGCCCGAGGGAGAACTCGAACCTCCGCCGGAACTAGCCGCACAGTCCATGACTGCAGCGCCCCAGACCGCACGGCTAATCCTGCGCGGGAACCCAAACACTCGAGCAGTGCTCAAGAATGGGTAGCACTAGTGTTCTATATCCGATCTCCTCTGTAGATGAGCGAAACATTCCTGGTATTCCACCAGTAAAGCGAAGTCGACCATTCACCTTTCCTATTACCGACCTTAAGTACTCGTTCCACTTGATATGGATTTGTAACGTTTCGCCTAGTTGTTTAACTGACGTAACTGTGTCACGCTGCACTCTACTAACACTATATTCGAACGTTACATTATCGTTTTTCCTACTCATCAGCATTAACTTACATTTTTCTCCATTCAGAGCAAGCTGCCATTCATCACACCAGCTAGAAATTTTGTTTAAGTCGTCTTGTACACTCCTACAGTCACTCAACGACGACACCTTGCTGCACGTGACAGAGTCATCAGCAAAGAACCTTAAATTGCTGCTCACACTGTCCGTTAGATGATTTATGTATATAGAGGATAAAAGCGGTCCTATCACACTTTCCTGAGACACCCCTGACTACACCCTTGTCTCTGATGAACACTTGCCATCCAGGGTAACGTGATGGGTTCTGTTACTTAAAATATCTTCGGGCACCCGCCTATCTGGGAACTTAAATCGTGTCTTGGATCTTCGTCAGCACTCTGCAGCGGGGCACCGTGTCAAACGATTTTCGAAAATCTAGGGATGTGGACTCTCCCTATGGCCCTCCATCCATGGTTTGTAGGATATCGTGTGAGAAAAGCAGAATGGTCGACGAGCGATTGGATGGAAGCCTTCGCCCCACTTAATGATTTTGCGTACGGCCAGAATTTTCTCTGCTTCTCGGTAAGATCTATTGCTAAGGAATTACGGTGAAAGTTTGCATCGCGCACTGATGCTGTTGCGGACGCACTAATTTCTACTAACTTTTGCATGTCAACACCGGCGTGCTCTTTTTTGAACCGAGAGTGCAACACTCTGTTCCCTCAGAATTTTCCGAACTTCATTATTAAACCACAGATAATCCATTGCATCCTTAATCCACTTACTTTTCACATGCGACTTCAGAGCGCGATTTAAAATCAGTTGTTTGACCGTATTTTCTCTACATCCGTAACACTGGAGCTAAATGATGTCCAATCATTGTCTAAGGTGCATGCTAACAACAACTTATCTGATTTATCTGGCATTACCACTCTCCTGGCCTTCTTTATTAACTTTAATAACGGTGGTCACTATGATGACATCACGATCACTAAATCCTGTCTCTTTACTGGCACTGTCGGTAAGACTGTTTGTAGCTACAAGGTTTAAAATATTTCCATTGCGTGTTTGTTGTCTAAATGGTTGTTCAAGGCAGTTTTCGGAAAACGTGTTCAGCGATACTTCAGGACCGTACCACCTGCAGTGAATACATAGACGACCCAGTCTATACACGTTAGGTTAAAATCCTCTCTGACTAATGTTGCATGATCTGAGCATTTCCGCGCTACTGACCGCAGACTTTCTTTGAATGACTCTAAAACTGTCACAGCGGAATTGGTCGACCGGTAAAAATATCCAACAATTAACTTGATTTCACCTGATACTGGTTTACGCGTCCAGATAACTTCACTGTAACACTCAAATTCTACCTCAATAGACACAATACTTATCTCAAATGCAATAAACGCTTCCAATCCTATAGTGTCTAATCTGTCTTTCCGATATTCGGTATATCACTTGCTAAATACACTACTGGCCGTTAAAATTGCTACACCACGAAGATGACGCGCCACAGACGCGAAATTTAACCGACAGGAAGAAGATGCTGAGATATGCAAATGATTAGCTTTTCAGAGCATTCACACAAGGATGGCGCCGGTGGCGACACCTACAACGAGCCGACATGAGGAAAGATTCCAACCGATTTCTCGTACACAAACGGCAGTTGACCGGCGTTGCCTGGTGAAACGTTGTAGTGATTCCTCGTGTAAGGAGAAGAAATGCGTACCATCAAGTGTCCGACTTTGATAACGGTCGGATTGTAGCCTATCGCGATTGCGGTTTATCGTATCGCGACATTGCTGCTCGCGTTGGTCGAGATCCAATGAGTGGTAGCAGAATATGGAATCGGTGGATCCCAACGGCCTCGTATCACTAGCAGTCGAGATGACAGGCATCTTATCCGCATGGCTGTAACCGATCGTGCAGCCACGTCTCGATCCCTGAGTCAACAGATGGGGACGTTTGCAAGACAACAACCATCTGCACGAACAGTACGACGACGTTTGCAGCAGCATGGCCTATCAGCTCGGAGACCATAGTTGCGGTTACCCTTGACGCTGCATCACAGACAGGAGCGCCTGCGATGGTGTACTCAACGACGAACCTGGGTGCACGAATGGCAAAACGTTATTTTTTCGGATGAACCCAGGTTCTGCTTACAGCGTCATGATGGTCGCATACGTGTTTGGCGACATCGCGGTGAACCCACATTGGAAGCGTGTATTCGTCATCGCCATGCTGGCGTACCATCGAGCGTGATGGTATCGAGTGCCATTGGTTACACGTCTCGGTCACCTCTTGTTCGCATTGACGGCACTTTGACCAGTGGACGTTACATTTCAGATATATTACGACCCGTGGCTCTATCCTTCATTCGATCACTGCGAAACCCTACATTTCAGCGGGATAACGCACGACCGCATGTTGCAGGTCCCGTACGCGCCTATCTGGATTATGAAAATGTTGGACTGCTGCCCTGGCCAGCACATTCTCCAGGTCTCTCACCAACTGAAAACGTCTGGTCAATGGTGGCCGAGCAACAGCCTCGTCACAATACGCCAGTCAGTACTCTTGATGAACTGTGGTATCGTGTTGAAGCTGCATGGACAGCTGTACCTGTACACTCCATCCAAACTCTGTTTTGACTCAATGCCCAGGCGTATGAAGGCCGTTATTACGGCCAGAGGCGGTTGCTCTGGGTACTGACTTCTCAGGATCTATGCACCCAAATCGCGTGAAAATTTAATCACATGTCATATCTAGTGTAATATATTTGTCCAATGAATACCCGTTTATCATCCGCGTTTCTTCTTGGTGTAGCAATTTTAATGGCCAGAAGTGTATTTTAGAGCTTTGTTTCTCGTCCTTCAGCCAGCTCTAGGTTCCGAGAATAATTTGAGCGCGAGGAATTTTCTGAACGGTAGTAGATTCGGGAACTTTGTTATGAATACTTCGACCATTACTATTAAAATTTTGTTTGTCGAGGTACGTCTACTGTGTACGCGATCTGGCTTCACTCTCTGCATATCGTCTCTCGAGAGTTCATCAGAGAATCTCGAACGATTGCCTAGCCTAAAAAACTCACTTGTTCGTTCTGCAAGTACTCCGCTATCCCAGGAGCTGCTTGCTATGTGTAGTGTACTCTTGACCTATCTTGTGGAGTCCTACAACTCTGCACCCTGTAACGCTGGTCCAGAAATCTGCTGCCAGTACGTTGACGGACGCTCTGGTTGAGACACTCCACTCGGCTCCAAACCAATGGACACCGATCGACTGAGTACGGTGCTGCAAAACGTGAGCTTTGCTTGCGGCAGTCTCATTCATTTCCGCCAGCACTGTGCTGGAACTGGGGATGTCCTCAGAACCCAAGTGACCGGCATCATTGGTGAAGATACAAGCAACAACTTGCTGACTACTGCACCCTGTGCCCTTGATAGTCGAAAGCAGTGCCTCCTCCACATTTCAGATGAGGTCCTCTTGGTAGACAGTGTGCAATAGAATTCTCTCCGACCGTGGACGCTAGTTCTCTAAGCAGTTCCGTAACGCGCATAACACTGGAGCTCACAATACCTAGTAAACCTTGTAACGTCTCCTAGCAAAATCCATATTATATGTGGTAAAAAAGAAGAAAATAATAATTGAACTGATTGATTGTAATTGCGTGACAACGATTGTGTGAACTTTATGTAATAAAGAGAAATCATTAGGTGCCATGTTTTATACTTGTATAGAATTATGTACCGATTTTTTTTAAGATAATATCTGTGTCGGCGAGTACTGAAACCGCCACAGACGATACTTAATAAATATCAAACAAAGACGAGAATATGTCACAACGAGTATAAATAGTAGTGACCGAGAATTAATTTCTCTGCCGTCTTCTTGGAGTTACATGAGTAGGAAGAGCCTGTGACGTTATATTGTATGCTTGTGTACCATTCTTTTCTCAAGATTGAGAGAAGGACGCCATTAGGTACTGATTTGTAAACGTGTGTAATAATTTAATTTGTCTAAATGTTTTGAATAGAGTTACTTAGTGAAAACTTGCATTATGATTTGTAATAAGCTTGCCTGGTATTTTATCCCATTCTTTTAAGACATTTTCAGCTATTTAAATATTATTCGTGGTGCAGAGCTGCGCTACGAACGAACGAGCCGCTGCCGCGGCGCATTCAAACTGCATTAAATTTAACCACTCATACCGCAAAGAAGCGGACAGGTAAAAGTGAACTAAAATTATTTCTTTCAGCTTTCGGAATTGCAGGACAGAGCAACAGACTTTTATGATGTGTTTTACAGGTGGAAGCGGGCTGCGGGTGATATATGATTAACAGTGCAAAAAGATAATTTACCTTCATAACATAAAAGAAATCTTGCTGTGCGTAGTTATGGTCTGGCAGTCGCGCGGTTCCGGACTGAGCGCCTAGAACCGCTAGACCACCGCGGCCGGCCCCGTCATGGTAATGTACATGTGCGTCAGTGAAAAAGACCAATAAAAAGGTGTTAGCATGTGGACGTAATGTGCTGTTTCAGTCTCTTCTGTACCTAAGGTCCATCACCGTTCCCTTTGGGTCCCTACGTAATTCGTTGCTCTCCGATACACACGATCGAACAGCGGAGGAGTGGTACTCAAGCGTCAACTTTAGGTTACAATATCTCCGGATGTAATTAACATTATACAATGCAACAAACGACACTGATTACGTATTTGTTTATATGTTCAGATGTGCTAACAAAACCAACGGGGTTCCATTTAAAAAAACGTAGGTTTGTGTTAAAAAACATACTTCCGTGCAATTTTTTTGTGGTTTGTATTAACCAATTACACTAGCCCCTCTCCTCACGTTCGGTCTGTGGAATCGATTCGTCAGTATTTGAAGTGGTTTACGAAATATATCCAGCGGTAATATTAGGTGACTCACCCTGTATATTATACTAGAACTAACATGTGATTACATTTTCACGCAATTTGGGTGCACAGATCCTGAGAAATCAGTACCCAGAACAACCACCTCTGGCCGTAATAACTGCCTTCATACGCCTGGGCATTGAGTCAAATCAGAGCTTGGATGGAGTGTACAGGCACAGCTGTCCATGCAGCTTCAACACGACACGACAGTTCATCAGCAGTAGTGACTGGCGTATTGTGACGAGCCAGTTGCTGGGCGATCATTGACCAGACGTTTTCAGTTGGTGAGAGATCTGGAGAATGTGCTGGCTAGGGCAGCAGTCGTACATTTTCTGTATCCAGAAAGGCCCGTACAGGACCTGCAACATGCGGGCATGCATTATCCCGCTGAAATGTAGGGTTTCGCAGTGATCGAATGATGGGTAGAGCCACGGGTCGTAACACATCTGAAATGTAACGTCCACTGTTCAAAGTGCCGTCAATGTGAACTAGAGGTGACCGAGACGTGTAACCAATGGTACCCCATACCATCACGCCGGGTGATACGCCAGTATGGCGATGACGAATACACGCTTCCAATGTGCGTTCACGGGGATGTCACCAACACGCATGCCACAATCACGATGCTGTAAACAGAACCTGGATTCATCCGAAAAAATGACGTTTTGCATTCGTGCACCCAGGTCCGTCGTTGACTACACCATCGCAGGCGCTCCTGTCTGTGATGCAGCGTCAAGGGCAACTGCAGCCATGGTCTCCGAGCTGATAGTTCATGCTGCTGCAAACGTCGTCGAATTGTTCGTGCAGATGGATGTTGTCTTGCAAACGTCCGCAGCTGTTGACTCAGGAATCGAGACGTGGCTGCACGATCCGTTACAGCCATGCCGATAAGATGCCTGTCATCTCGACTGCTAGTGATACGAGGCCGTCGGAATCCAGCACGGCGTTCCGTATTACCCTCCTGAACCCACAGATTCCATATTCTGGTAACACTCATTGGATCTCGACCAACGCGAGCAACAATGTCGCGATACGATAAACCGCAATCGCGATAGGCTACAATCCGACCTTTATCAAAGTCGGAAACGTGATGGTACGCATTTCTCCACCTTACACGAGGCATCACAACAGCGTTTCACCAGGCAACGCCGGTCGACTACTGTTTGTGTATGAGAAATCGGTTGGAAGCTTTCCTCATGTGAGCACTTTGCAGGTGTAGCCACCGACGCCAACCTTGTGTGAATGCTCTGAAAAGCTAATCATTTGCATATCTCAGAATCTTCTTCCTGTCGGCTAAATTTCGCGTCTGAGCACGTCATCTTCGTGGTGTAGCAATTTTAATGGCCAGTAATTTTCCCTCTCTCTATCCTGACCCTATCGATAACGTCAGTCCTGTTTGTAGCAAGGAGGTTTGAAGTGTTTTCCTTGCGCGAGGGCTGTTGTTCTAGCTGCCCACTATAGTTTTCGGGCAATGTGCTCAGAACTACTTCACAGTCCTGTCTGCAATGGCTGCAATGAACTCATAGACGTTCCAGTCCTCCAACTAATATTGCATGGTCGGGGTTCTTCCGTGTTACTGAGTGTAGATTTTCTTCGAAGCGATAATGTGCCGGTAAAAACTCCTGACGATAACTTGAGTTCACCCAGGCTGGTTGCTCGCATCTTGATAATTTCCCAGTCAGACTCAATTTCGATCACTATAGACACAATATTTTTGTCCATGAATGAAAACTCCAAAGCCTATAGCGTCTAATGCATCTTTTCATGTCTCGTTAAATATTACGGAGCTTTCTACATCAGGTTTCATACAGTTCTAGGTTGGAGTAAAATTTGGGGGCGACAGCTTTCCTGGAGTGCGGTAAATTCAGAGACCTTTTTTTATGAAAGCTTCGGCAGTTTACTGTTAAAATTCTAACATTAGAAAATTGTTTGTAAGCGATCTGATTTCGCTCTCTTCTTAACGACTGGCGAGGGTTCATCAAAAGAACTCAAACTAACCCCGAACCTAAAAAAAATCCCTATGTGCGCTTCACAAGTGCTCTGTTACCTGAGCAGCTGCCTCCTCTGTGTAATGCACTCCTGACCTCTCACGAAAAATTCTACTATTCTCCACCCCGCAACGCAGGTCAGGAAATCTGCAGCCAAGACCGTCACAGAATCGAATTGGCTTTGAACTGAAACACCCCCCAAAATTCAGGGTATGATGCTTTAATCTGTGAGCTCTACTTGTGTCCCGCAGCGAGGCCAGGAGCATTCAGAATTTCCACGAACACTAGTACGAAATGAGGATGGGCACAGGAACGAAGTGACAATCGTCGATGCTCCAGACATGAGCCACAGCTAGATGACTGCAACATGCACCCTCGATAGCGGCAGACAGGACCTCTTCCACATCGCGGATGATGTCCCCTGGCAGACACATCGGGCACAAATTGGACTTCTTTCCAGCTGCCATGAACGCCGTTTCCCTAAGTGACAACATAACACGTCTCACATTGGAGCTTCCAGTAATTAGAAAATCTCGGACCCCCATGTGCCTGCTTGGACCCTGCTGAAGGAACGGCTACTTGTCCACGCGTTGGGTGAATGAGCAAGGCCAGATGGCGTGCCTAAATTTCACTCACCGCCTCGAGAGATGCCAGTACGTTCCAATCTGCCACTCACTCTGCGGTGAGCGCGGTTCACCCGCATGGTGCACACTGGCAGGTGCTGTGCAATAGAGCCCACGGACGAAACATGCGACACCTGAAGTGTCCCATGGGATAGCCCAATCTGCCGCAGCTACATCCCGTAGCGGCCGACTGCAGAGGCTGACCGTCGCCAAAGGCGTCTTCAGCAGTTCGTCAACTGCAAGAGCCCCATGTGACGCGCAAGTTCTCTGCCGCAGCCACATCCCGGAGCAGCCCATTCCAGAATCTGACCTCGCCAAAAGCTGTGAAGAAAACACTGCTGGCTGATATACAATTTTTCCCCTTTTGCTTTATTTATTACTTCCTTCTTTCCTTATCTTTATCATACATAGAAAAGGTTACTTCAGAATGAGTTTTGTAAAGTTAATTCTTGATATAATTTTTGTTTCTGTTTACATTAAGTAGTTCATACGAATGTGATTGCCATTTTCAAATATTCTGATGTTGTATACTTTTTTATTTTTTTAACATGTTATTTGAATTTATTTTCTTTAGACAGAGTAACGTGAAACTGTGATTTTGTTCTAAACTGTATATCAATGTAATCAGAATCTTCGAAGTTGTTACATGAAGCGAGGCGTATGATCCATGTAGAACCGTATTGATAGGTCGAAAGAGAAGGGATCGACAGTGTGTCGGGAGCGAGAAGACGAGAGTGAGGTGATTGTCGTGCCGCGTATGTACTGCTACACATTGTGTTCGAGGCCGGTGTAAGATCTCAGTGTTTAGACGGAGCTACGTTAATGATCTAAGAACTAGTGAATTTACGTGTAGCGTTTGCTCGTCTGCCGGAACTGCGTTTTGACTCATTAAGCATAGGACCATGATGTGGAGACCGGTAGGCTATGTGCACGTCGTACAGGTACTGTTTTCGATTGTAGACAGCACAGACTGTTTAGTGCACACTACGGGACTCTGAATGGATCAGAAAATTTGTATTGGCGTCTCTTATATGGATACGAAGAACTTCAACTGTGAATATGTGGTGTGCCGATCGCCACGAAATTGAAGTGATTGCGCAGAAAATTGCGCACGGTATTTACTGTTCTGTTAAAATCACGGACTAATGATTTACCGTACTATCGACTTGATTTACATTCGTAGTGCCAACGGATGTATCTTGAAAAGTGCAGCGCAGCGATAGCACACCATAAATCTGAAAAGTGTGGCTAAAGGGGCAATAAATGTCATGACGTCACGTTACGTCACGAGTTTATGGAAAGAAGCGTGTTTTATTTTCATCGCTGTACGCGGACGCGCAGAGTGGACTTAATTCTGCAAACACCGAGCGTACTTGTTACATTCATAACTTGCGCTCATGATCAAGGAGATCAGCAAGACGACAGCAGTTATTGAATTACGCGGTCAAGGATCATAGACTAACGACGCGATGTCGAACGACTCGCTAGCAGCATCAGCTAAGTTTGAACTGTTTTGAAGGAACGTTGGCTAAGAGACACCGCGAACTACATCGTTCTAATCAGTTACATAAAAACTCTTTGCATAGAAACAACAATAACTTTTCTTGGTCATTCAGTTTATGAAGTTGTAGACTGTCATAGTGGTATTCAGCTTTAGTTATCATAAACTGGATGATGAACTAACCAGTTAAAAACAACAGCGGCTAGTGCTCTATGGAAACCTCAAAGTTAACATCGTAACACCAGTAATTTCTCTGTGCTCGCGACGGGACAATTATCTGTATGTTCGAAGTTTTCTGTTCTGGATCTGTATTCAAACCAAACACCTATTGGCACTGTAACTAATGAAAGCTTTCGTGTCCGATCGAGACGCGATAGTAACAGCGTTCGTCATTGGGAACGGGGCAATATGAGTGGAAGATATGGAAGTTTTCACCGGTGTCTGTTAGGAAATATGGACTTTTGTCTCTGCCGGGAAACCTATCAAGAACCTATGTCCCTGTTAACTAACCACGAAAAAGGTTTCAAGTGACAAAGTTTGTGCGTATTTTTAGAGCGAAGTGATGTGACGAAGAGTTTTGTGGCGGGGACTCGAATCCAATACGTAACCACTCTATTAACAAATATCGAATTTTTTCACTAGCAGTGAGATGTGTGAATCTGATATGAGGATAAAATTCCTTTGCCTGGCCAGGAATCGAATGGGGTACCTACTGCCGTTGTTTTCTATCTACGAATGTTTTGTTCGCCCAGTAGTGTCATGTGTGCATTTTTTATTACAAATAACGACACTATCGTTGTGGTTAACCGGCTCTACCACATTAGGCAACTTACAGATATATGGCTTACAATGAGGATTAAAACTGGAAATTTTTTATCACTAACAGTTCGATGTCCGAGTCAGAGACACCACAGAAAACGGCCCCTGAATTAGAATCCCAGACCAGCACCAAATTTTAAGCGTCTAATAATCAAAGAAAATAAGAGCCCTGTGACCTTAAATGACCATTGGGTCATTAAATAAAATAACGTCTGTGAGTGTATGTTTAAAATAGATACTGGATCCGGGAATCGAACCTATACATTGTAACACCTATTATGCATCTGTATCGAAATTTCTACGTCAATTTATCCCCTTACCGCATAAAGTGCCAGATATGGCACATACCACTTTTCTCTTTGTCAATCTCATATATGAGAATATATTTCCAAACTGCATGTTGGGACAGATATGGCACACAGTCAGGAGCAGCTGTGCAAGTAGTGTATGCCATCTGTTGGGAGAGTAAGGAATTACGTGTTATGAATCTTTGCTTTGTGTTGCTAGCTGCTTTACATCCAAGTTTGGTCACACAAACCGTTGCAATCAAGTACAGTAAACGATTGATTTCAGTGTTTATATTATTTGCAGAGGAAAAAGGACATCTGTGGACAGTTATAAAGAGGTAAGTTTATATATTTGTTCTTTAGAATACATATAATACCGAAAAATAGGTCTGTGACGGATATGGCACAACATGCAGTCCGGTCCAATCGAGTACGTGGTTGCATTTTACCTAAGCAGGCAGCAATGAAGATGAATGGTCGAGGCAGCATGGAGGAAAAGATAGCAACAGTAGACGGTGTGCAACAGTCAGTAGCCTCTTGGTTTGATAATAAGTAGTCAACACTTTGTCAACTTACGTTGGATGCAAACCAGAAGGCGAGATCAAGAGGCTTTTCAGGGAGGAAAAAGAATACAAAATGGTACCTTGTCCACACTCTGTGATGATCTACAATGACTACATGGGGGGTGTCGATCTATTAGATTCTATGCTAGGATGTTATAGAATTCAAATCAGATCAAAGAAATGGTACTTGGAGATATTCTTTCATCTAGTTGACTGGCTATTATGGAGAACAAGAATTACGGACTACATGCCCCTTGTTGATTTCAAGGTCGCAGTTGCAGAGGCCCTCTGTAAAATTGGGAAATCCTTATCCAAGAAACGTGATAGGCCAAGCAATGAAATACAAAAACAACTTGACTGCAAGAAGAAGAGAGGCCCTACAGCAGATCTTCCACAGCGTCAGTTGTGACTGGATGGGATACATCACATGCCTATCTGGCTGGAAAACAGTGGTCGTTGCAAGTATCCAGAATGCAAGGGAAAATCCTATATAGCGTGTATGAAGTGCAGTACAACATTGTGCTTGAATAAGGAGAGAAATTGCTTCATCAAGTTTCATAATGAATAGAGAAAAATGGAAACAGAATGTGTGTTATTTTCTCAAAATATGTGTATTGTAATAAATAGAAGGTGTAATTGTTTTACATAAATACAGTGCTGATAGTTCATGTACGTATCTTATTGTGTATTTTCCACATTGTGCATCATCAATCCCAAAACTGGTATCACATGGTATTAGTCGTCACTACATGCAGTCCCATATAAGGCACAAACCTTAATTCTAAAATAACCGCCCCTACATATGATTTAGAATCTTTTAAGCATTTTTTTATGAAATCAGAACATCGAACATAACATGTAACATTTATTTTAGAAAAAAAAAATCATGTAGAGTGTTGTATCTGTCATGGAAATTCTTTGACTACGCATACATATTACAGTTATGTGATCAGTTATGACCACTGTCTGACTTCTATCCTCTGTAATAGTTAAATGAAGTATAAAACATTTCCATGTTGGAGCCTATACATTCTGTGTTCCCAGCTCTATCACTGAAGCACAGCACTGAATGAGCTGTTTAATACGTCTTCACTCAAACGCTGAACGCTGAAAAGTATTTGACTTGAGATGACGAGTTTCGACATTTCTAGTAAGTGAAATACGGCCACGGACTTGTATTGTACGTCAAGGGCAAAAAGAAATTTTTCTCGGAAGGATATTTGTGGAAATCGCAGGCTAAGTTATGAAATATCGAGACAAATGGTCTTCAATTGCTATAGTATGAATTTTTTGGAGGAAAATTAAATGCAACAACCACATGTTTCTCTCTAGATCTTCCAAAGAATGGTTAGAATGATTTTTCTCGGCCCCATGAGATGCACGAAAAGAAAACTATGTTTGTCGAAATAAAACCTAACTTCGATTGGGACAAAGGCTGTCACGACCCAGAAGACGGCAAATTGAAACGACAGTTACGTGGAAAGCGCTTGGGAAAAAGCAAATGAATTTCTGCACCTCTCGGCTTGCACGATTATAGTACTTCGCGAAAGTAGACGAAAGACAAAGTATTTGTCTTCTAGTCTCTGATCCACTGTCTGCAGCTTCAGAATAATTTAAAAGACGGTGATCACCTACCTTCTCACTTCTTCTCACAGCCCGAAGGATGCGAAACAGACTTCCTAGAAAGCGCACTTCGAAATCGACTCTTTCTTCGGAAGGTTTGTCAATGAGACTGATGCTACGCAACGGTACGATTGGATTTGTGCCCGAGCTCATTGTTGACAGTGACGTCATGAAGACACGTATCTGTTGTATTCCTCGACAATCGGAGTCTATGTAAAGTGTAAAGCAGAGAGGGACGAATGTCCAGACGCAGTCTATGAGGCAAAAACTCGATCGCAGTCTGAAGGCAGGGACTGCCAGAGGTTTGTAATGTCTCGTTAGAGCCACATATACTCGAATCGTTTCGCATGCTTGTGAGTAAATCATTTTCGATTTGTGGAATAGCAATTGAATCCTACCAAGTCCCTTCGTTTTTGTAATGTCTATTTTCTTCATTTCCTTTTCCGACAGATTGGCCATCTAGGAATACATCCTTGCTACGAGTTTATTGAAGGAAAAAGGAATATAAGGAACAAATCCCAACAGAATGAAGCAGATCTCCACTGGGGTGAAATTTATGAATAACGTACGCCAGCCACATATCTCCATCGACATCTATATCTACGCTCTGCAAACCACTGTAAAGTGCTTAATAACATTTCCTGCCTCGTCCGTCAGTGCCAGTAGTAGCCTTTCTATAAGACCGATATTTTATCAGGTTGTGTGTTAGATATTTCGATAATGTGGTTCTACAGTACTTGATGAAGGCTTCTAGTGCATTTTCACAGCCTGGCCCGATTCATTCAACGAATGTGTAGAACCCTGTTCTGTGTTTTGCATGTATTATTGAGTATCATCCTTTCCCTTATTAGTTTCTGTATACTTACAGTATATCATGAAGTTTCCATCCCGTCGTGAAGTCTTGTAATTGGTACCTATCTACCGAAAGCATGGTCAACTATTCTTTTAAACACAAGTTATAGTACGCCTACAGCTACATGCTACATGAAATGAAAGTTTCGAGTCCTTCATTGAAACAGGACGATACTGACTGTTTATCTAGTTCACTGAACATATAAAAATTTCTATTTGCTCTAGTTGCCCTTGGTGGCCGCGGTGGCCGAGCGGATCTAGGCGCTCCAGTCCGGAAGCGCGCGACTGCTACGATTTCAGGTTCGAATCCTACCTCGTGCAGCGTAGTTAGATTTAAGTAGCTCTAAGTTCTAGGGGACTGATGACCTCAGATGTTAAGTCCTATGGTGCTTCGATCCATTTGAACTATTTCTAGTTGCCCTTTGCGCTTTTGTGATCACTGTTGCTGCAACTGCCTCAGAACGTTTCGCAGGATGTTTTGTTACGGGCAGCACTAAGAGAATTGTAATTAGAACAATTTATTGTAGGATGATACAAGTCTTCTCCGATGATTACAGTATAACCCTGGGAACATCGTTAAGTGAAATTTATTTTCTCTGAATTCATTGGTTATATAAGATGGTAGGTCTTGTGTTAGACAAAGAATCCGTGTTAGTTTAGTGTCCATCGGGGGTACTCAGTCTTGCCCGAAAGATGCCACATGCAGCTACAAATTACTATCTCGGTGGAGGCGACTTTCTTATCTGTTGCAACAATTACATCATCTACATGTCTCATCACCTCTTCCTTTTCATTTACTCACCAAAAAAATCTTAGTACTGTCAGTTAAGTGCTTTAACCACCTTTCTGTACCTATTATTATGTGAGATGTATTGTTATTTAGGAGCTCTCGCTCATAGTGTTGCGAATGTGTCGGTAGTTAACCATCAGGGTTTCATGGCTACCGCCTGTGGTTCCTAACCTTGTTACGCCTATATTCGAATAATGGTAATTGAAAATCAGGAATAAATTTATTTCAGGAACATAAACCTTATTACCTAGTAAATGAGTCAACATTATCTGGACGTTGCACACATGATTTTTTCTATCGCGGATTGGCAAATTTCAAAATGTTTTTTGAGAAATAGTATTTATTTCACTGAATCAAGACATAAATATATATACACTCCAAACCACAATTTACGTTTCAAGTTAGTGATGCGTGGAGGTATTGATGACGTTTGGTGTTTCTGAACTAAGTAAGAACTTCTAAGTCACGTTCACAACTAGGGCGTCAATGGCCATTTGGTCGTGCGTCCGTTATCATACTGAGAATATTTCTGTACTATTAGTGTAAGTAAATGATGTAGTGGGAACATTATTTGCAAGTTCATATTTTGTTAACATCATTTTTCTCCAGCAGAAAGTACTAAATTGAAGTAATACCGAATTAAATTATTTCCAAGAATCAAACGGACGACGTGTACGCCACAGTGAATTTACGAGCATTACTATTTTATACGCTTTTTGGAGACATACACACAGGGTGGATCACACTATGTTGTAATTTACTCAACTAGCCAGCGATTTCGTAATTCAACTAAACGAGAAAGCGGTACATTGGCGACTGTACTTCTCACAACATGTCGCAAATGACGTAGTTAACTCTTATGGAGTTCTGTCTGAAACATGATTCACAAATATTCAGTTATACCTTCATTAAATATCGATGTGGTGCAAAGATTTGCATCTTGCTTTAGATGTTCAGAAATCTAAAATTTTATACTTGACTGAAAGCAGAATTATACACTGAAGAGCCAAACAAACTGGTACACCTGTCTCATATCGTGTAGGGCCCCCGCGAGCACGCAGAAGAGCCGCGATACGACGTGGCATGGACTCGACTAGTGTCTGACGGGGTGCTGGAGTGAGTTGACACCATGAATACTGCAGAGATGTCCATAAATTTGTTAGAGTACGAGGCGGTGGAAATCACTTCTAAATAGAAGGTTGCAAGGCATCCTAGAATTGTCCAAAATGTTCATGTCTAGGGAGTATGGTGGCCAGCGTGTAACGGGACATCCTCCTCTAGCATTATCTATGCTTAACAGTAGTTGTCGATACCAGTATTATTGTTCAAATTGTGGACAGATTAGTAGTATCTCAGCTGCCTTTTTGAAAACTTTCGAATAATTTTATACACAATATGTTATATTTCAAGCTAAAATTTATGAAAAGGATTTACTTTATTTCTACGTTACAATCGATATTTCTGAAGGCAAAGTTAAAATTATTCTTTTAGAAACATTTTAAATTACGAATTATTTGGTACACTTAAAAGTTCTGTTATTAATTACGAATACTAGTACTGTTTGTTTATTTCTGAATTCGTCTATGAACTAAAAATCTAAATTAATAGAAATTCATTTGTCAAGGAAATTTGTAAACCCTATATTGTGATTACCGCAGAGTGAAGTAGAAGTAAGCTTGACTCTGATGTGATCTCACGTATATTTGTATTTTGGACGAACAACGTAATTTCGGCTTTGTTACTGTGCAAATTCTTAAGAATGTATGATATAGTAAAATTGAGAAAATATTTTAGCGTAACAACAAAACTTCTGCAACAACAATCTTCATATTTATTTAGATCATTTCATCCATGAGGACCTGAAATGTGAGAAATTATCTTCAAGAATCAGACTCCTAGACAAGAATAACTGGTGCCAACTCTGTACGAAAAGCTAAGTGAACTAGAAAGTTAATTGTAATCTTCGCTCCTCTCAAATTTTTCGTCTTTGCTTATTGTGCACAATTACTAGAATTAGAAAGGAGAGGGGAGATTACAAGCGGAAGTGTTTAGACCAGAAGGGTGTTCCTGGAGCCACTCTGTAGCGATTCCGGACGTGTGGGGTGTCGCATTGTCCTGCTGGAATTGCCCAAGTCCATCGGAATGTGCAAAGGATATGAATGGATGCAGATGATCAGACAGGGTGGTTACGTGCGTGTCACCTGTCAGAGTCGTATCTAGACGCATCAGGTCTCCCATAGCACTCCGATTACACACGCCCCACACCATTGCAGTGCCTCCACCCTCTT
Source organism: Schistocerca cancellata (assembly GCF_023864275.1). NCBI lineage: Eukaryota > Metazoa > Arthropoda > Insecta > Orthoptera > Acrididae > Schistocerca > Schistocerca cancellata. The sequence goes on along the minus strand of NC_064626.1, from coordinate 980,793,436 downwards.
GAACAGTCCCTTACTAATATGCAGGCTCCATGAATTCACGAGGTTGTCTCCTAACCCGTTCACGTCCATCCGGTCCATAATATCTAAAACTACACTCCTGGAAATGGAAAAAAGAACACATCGACACCGGTGTGTCAGACCCACCATACTTGCTCCGGACACTGCGAGAGGGCTGTACAAGCAATGATCACACGCACGGCACAGCGGACACACCAGGAACCGCGGAGTTGGCCGTCGAATGGCGCTAGCTGCGCAGCATTTGTGCACCGCCGCCGTCAGTGTCAGCCAGTTTGCCGTGGCATACGGAGCTCCATCGCAGTCTTTAACACTGGTAGCATGCCGCGACAGCGTGGACGTGAACCGTATGTGTAGTTGACGGACTTTGAGCGAGGGCGTATAGTGGGCATGCGGGAGGCCGGGTGGACGTACCGCCGAATTGCTCAACACGTGGGTCGTGAGGTCTCCACAGTACATCGATGTTGTCGCCAGTGGTCGGTGGAAGGTGCACGTGCCCGTCGACCTGGGACCGGACCGCAGCGACGCACGGATGCACGCCAAGACCGTAGGATCCTACGCAGTGCCGTAGGTGACCGCACCGCCACTTCCCAGCAAATTAGGGACACTGTTGCTCCTGGGGTATCGGCGAGGACCATTCGCAACCGTCTCCATGAAGCTGGGCTACGGTCCCGCACACCGTTAGGCCGTCTTCCGCTCACGCCCCAACATCGTGCAGCCCGCCTCCAGTGGTGTCGCGACAGGCGTGAATGGAGGGACGAATGGAGACGTGTCGTCTTCAGCGATGAGAGTCGCTTCTGCCTTGGTGCCAATGATGGTCGTATGCGTGTTTGGCGCCGTGCAGGTGAGCGCCACAATCAGGACTGCATACGACCGAGGCACACAGGGCCAACACCCGGCATCATGGTGTGGGGAGCGATCTCCTACACTGGCCGTACACCACTGGTGATCGTCGAGGGGACACTGAATAGTGCACGGTACATCCAAACCGTCATCGAACCCATCGTTCTACCATTCCTAGGCCGGCAAGGGAACTTGCTGTTCCAACAGGACAATGCACGTCCGCATGTATCCCGTGCCACCCAACGTGCTCTAGAAGGTGTAAGTCAACTACCCTGGCCAGCAAGATCTCCGGATCTGTCCCCCATTGAGAATGTTTGGGACTGGATGAAGCGTCGTCTCACGCGGTCTGCACGTCCAGCACGAACGCTGGTCCAACTGAGGCGCCAGGAGGAAATGGCATGCAAGCCGTTCCACAGGACTACATCCAGCATCTCTACGATCGTCTCCATGGGAGAATAGCAGCCTGCATTGCTGCGAAAGGTGGATATACACTGTACTAGTGCCGACATTGTGCATGCTCTGTTGCCTGTGCCTATGTGCCTGTGGTTCTGTCAGTGTGATCATGTGATGTATCTGACCCCAGGAATGTGTCAATAAAGTTTCCCCTTCCTGGGACAAGGAATTCACGGTGTTCTTATTTCAATTTCCACGAGTGTAGATTCGCCGAACCAGGCAACATGTTTCGAGTCATCAACAGTGGTATGTCGTTGTTGACGGGCCCGGGCGAGGCGTAATGCCTTGTGTCGTGCAATCATCAAGGGTACACGAGTGGGCCTTCGGCTCCGAAAGGCCGTATCAATGATGTTTCGTTGAATGGTTAGCAGGCTGAGTCTTGTTGATGGCCCAGCATTGAAATCTGCAGCAATTTGCAGAAGGGTGACACTTCTGTCACGTTGAACGATCTCTTCAGACTTCGTTGTTCCCGTTCTTGCAGGATCTTTTTGCGGCTGCAGCGACGTTGGAGATTTGATTTTTTGCTGGATCTCTGATATTCACGATACAGTCTTGAAATGGTCGTACGGGAAAATCCGCACATCATCGCTGTCTTGGAGATGATGTCTCACATCGCTCGTTCGCCGACTATTACATCACGTTCGGACTCCCTTAAATCTTGATAACCTGCCGTTGTAGCAGCAGTAACCGATCCAACGACTGCGTCAGGCACTTGGTGTCTTATATAGGCGTAGCCGGGCGCAGCGTCGTACTCTGTCTGTTTGGATATGTGTGCGTTTGAATACGCATGCCTGTACCAGTTTATTGGTGCTTCAGTGTAGTATCCTATCACTAGAATACCAGATTGACAAAACTATAGCGATAAAAAAATAGAGATCGCTAGCTAAAGCAATTTGTGATGTTATGAAATTAAACGATCATACACGATCGGTCTTAAGTAAAACAGGTGGCCGAACTTGCCATGCCATATAGGACGAACGGGAGATTTGTTTTAACGAATAGATGCGAGATGACGCGAATGCTTATTGGTTTCTTTCACCAGCTTGAGAACGTCATAGAGATGTTGCAACTTATATGAGCGCATGGAGACAGAAGCAAATTATTCCGAGAAAGCTTACTTAGAAAGTTACAAAACCAGTAATTTCTCTGTGCTCATTATGGTACAATTATTTGTGCAAATGTTCCAACTTTAAATGACATGTCGAACTTTTTTGTTGTTGATCTGTACTCAAACGCCGCGCGGGATTAGCCGAGCGGTCTTAGGCGCTGCAGTCATGGACTGTGCGGCTGGTCCCGGCGGAGGTTCGAGTCCTCCCTCGGGCATGGGTGTGTGTGTTTGTCCTTAGGATAATTTAGGTTAAGTAGTGCGTAAGCTTAGGGACTGATGACCTATACGATTTCACACACATTTGAATTTTTTATGTACTCAAGCCAAACACCTATAGGAACTGTAACTAATGAAAGATTTCGTGTCTGATGGAGACGCAATAATAACAACGTTCGTCATTGGTGACGGGGTATGAGAGGTCGAATATATCGAAGTTTTCACCTGTATCAGTTAGGAAATACGGACTTGATAATTTTTGTCTCTGCCTGGAAATCTCAATTGACAAAGTTTGCGCGTGATATACCCAAGTGAAAAGTTTTGTGGCGGGGACTCGAACCCAACACTTAACTACACTGTTAACAAATATCGAATTTTTTCACAAGCAGCGAGATGTATGAATCTGAAATGAGGATAAAATTTCTTTGCCTGACCGGGAATCTAACCTAGTTTTGTTTTCTATCTACGAATTTTTTGTTCACCCAGTAGTGGCATGTGTGCATGTTTGTGTAGGAATAACGACACTATCTTTATGGCTCTACCACATTTGGCACCTTACGGATATAATGCTTATAATGCAGATTAAAACTGGAAATTTTTTATCACTAAACGTTTGGTGTGCGAATGGTAGGACTTCAAGAGCAACCATGGATATTTTTGTGCTGTACTAGAATTCTAACCCACGCATGTGCCTATCGTAAGGACCCAAGGGATTTCGCCATTTTTGGAACATAACGCAATGATCGAACTATATCATTCCGTGTGTGTCAGACACCACGAAAGAGGACATCTGAATACGAATCCCAGTACGGCACCAAATTTTAAGCGTCTCATAATCAAATCAAATAAGAGCCCTGTGACCTTAAATGACCATTGGCTCATTCAATAAGATAACGTCTGCTCGCGTGCCTTTAAAATAGATACTGGAAACGGGAATCGAACCTGTACCATGTAACACCTATTTTCAACCTATTTTGTATCTGTATCGATATTTCTACGTCAATTTATAATGTTGCTTATGCAGAGTTTTGTATCTGTCATGGAAATTCTTTGACTATTGTAACAAGTCTACAGATGCGGTCGTTACAAGAGCTCAGAAACGTCCGCTGTGTCGTCATCGAGTTCTGGAGAAGCACCAAGGCACCGCTGAGATTATTGACTCATGTCGCTCGCGGAGTTGGAGGTGAGCCGCCAGCACAGCAGTGGTGGATGTGGGGAGAGGGATGGCGGAGTTTTGAAATTTGTTAGACTGGATGTCATGAACTGCTATATATATTATGACTATTAAGGTAAATACATTGTTTGTTCTCTATTAAAATCTTTCATTTGCTAACTATGCCTATCTGTAGTTAGTGCATTCACTAGTTTGAATCTTTTATTTAGCTGGCAGTAGTGGCGCTCGCTGTATTGCAGTAGTTCGAGTAACGAAGATTTTTGTGAGGTAAGTGATTTGTGAAAGGTATAGGTTAATGTTAGTCAGGGCCACTCTTTTGTAGGGATTTTTGAAAGTCAGATTGCGTTGCGCTAAAAATATTGTGTGTCAGTTTAAGCACAGTCGTGTATAATTTTCATAAGGGGACGTTTCACTATGTATACATATTTCAATTATGTGAACTTTCTGAACGATGTAGTTTAAACTGTGTTTGTGGATTCAAATAGGTCCTGACAACCACGGGCTACATGAAGCACACCAGTGGCAAGACGCAATCAATACCTTCACTGTGCGAGAATAACGGTGAAGTCACTGATGACAGTGCCACTAAAGCAGAGTTATTAAACACGGTTTTCAGAAACTCCTTCGCCAAAGAAGACGAAGTAAATATTCATGAATTCCAATCAAGAACAACTGCCAAGACGAGAAACATAGAAGTAGGTATCCTCTGTATAACAAAGCAGCTGAAATCACTTAATAAAGGCAAGGCCTCCGGTCTAGATTGTATACCAGTCAGGTTCCCCTCAGAGTATGCTGATAAAATAGCTCCATGTTGTTGTTGTTGTGGTCTACAGTCCAGAGACTGGTTTGATGCAGCTCCCCATGCTACTCTATCTTGTGCAAGCTTCTTCATCTCCCAGTACTTACTGCAACTTACATCCTTCTGAATCTGCTTAGTGTATTCATCTCTTGGTCTCCCTCTACGACTTTTACCCTCCACGCTGTCCTCCAAAACTAAATTTGTGATCCCCTGATGCCTCAGAACATGTCCTACCAACCGGTCCCTTCTTCTTGTCAAGTTGTGCCACAAACTCCTCTTCTCCCCAATTCTGTACAATAGCTCCTCATTAGTTACGTGATCTACCCATCTAATCCTCAGCATTCTTCTGTAGCACCACATTTCGAAAGCTTCTATTCTCTTCTTGTCCAAACTATTTATCGTCCATGTTTCACTTCCATACATGGCTACACTCCATACAAATACTTTCAGAAACGACTTCCTGACACTTAAATCTATACTCGATGTTAACAAATTTCCCTTCTTGAGAAACGCTTTCCTTGCCATTGCCAGTCTACACTTTATATCCTCTCTACTTCTACCATCATCAGTTATTTTGCTCCCCAAATAGCAAAACTACTTTACCACTTTAATTGTCTCATTTCCTAATCTAGTTCCCTCAGCATCACCCGACTTAATTCGACTACATTCCATTATCCTTGTTTTGCTTTTGTTGATGTTCATCTTATAGCTTCCTTTCAAGACATTGTCCATTCCTTTCAACTGCTCTTCCAAGTCCTTTGCTGTCTCTGACAGAATTACAATGTCATCGGCGAACCGTAAAGTTTGTATTTCTTCTCCATGGATTTTAATACCTACTCCGAATTTTTCTTTTGTTTCCTTTACTGCTTGCTCAATATACAGATTGAATAACATTGGGGACAGGCTACAACCCTGTCTCACTCCCTCCCCAACCACCGCTTCCCTTTCATACCCGTCGACTCTTATAACTGCCATCTGGTTTCTGTACAAATTGTAAATAGCCTTTCGCTCCCTGTATTTGACCCCTGCCACCTTTAGAATTTGAAAGAGAGTATTCCAGTCAACATTGTCAAAAGCTTTCTCTAAGTCTACAAATGCTAGAAGCGTAGGTTTGCCTTTTCTTAAGCTATTTTCTAAGATAAGTTGTAGGGTATTGCCTCACGTGTTCCAACATTTCTGCGGAATCCAAACTGATCTTCCCCGAGGTTGGCTTCTACCAGTTTTTCCATTCGTCTGTAAAGAGTTCGCGTTAGTGTTTTCCAGCTGTGACTTATTAAACTGATAGTTCGGTAATTTTCACATCTGCCAACACCTGCTTTCTTTCGGATTGGAATTATTATATTCTTCTTGAAGTCTGAGGGTATTTCGCCTGTCTCATACATCTTGCTCACCAGATGGTAGAGTTTTGTCAGGACTGGCTCTCCCAAGGCCGTAAGTAGTTCTAATGGAATGTTGTCTACTCCTGGGGCCTTGTTTCGAAACAGGTCTTTCAGTGCTCTGTCAAACTCTTCACGCAGTATCGTATCTCCCATTTCATCTTCATCTACATCCTCTTCCATTTCCATAATATTGTCCTCAAGTACATCGCCCTTGTATAGACCCTCTATAAACTCCTTCCACCTTTCTGCTTTCCCTTCTTTGCTTAGAACCGGTTTTTCCATCTGATATTCATACAAGTGGTTCTCTTTTCTCCAAAGGTCTCTTTAATTTTCCTGTGGACAGTATCTATCTTATCCCTAGTGAGGTAAGCCTCTACATCCTTACATTTGTCCTCTAGCCATCCCTGCTTAGCCATTTTGCACTTCCTGTCGATCTCATTTTTGAGACATTTGTATTCCTTTTTGCCTGCTTCATTTACTGCATTTTTATATTTTCTCCTTTCATCAATTATATTCAATATTTCTTCTGTTACCCAAGGATTTCTACGAGCCCTTGTCAGTTTACCTACTTGATCCTCTGCTGCCTTCACTACTTCATGCCTCAAACCTATCCATTCTTCTTCTTCTGTATTTCTTTTCCCCATTCTTGTCAATTGCTCCCTTATGCTCTCCCTGAAACTTTGTACAACCTCTGGTTAAGTCAGTTTATCCAGGTCCCATCTCCTTAAATTGCCACCTTTTTGCAGTTTCTTCAGTTTTAATATACAGTTCATAACCAATTGATAGTGGTCAGAGTCCACATCCGCCCCTGGAAATGTCTAACAATTTAAAACCTGATTCTTAAATCTCTGTCTTACCGTTAAATAATCTATCTGAAACCAGGCAGAATCTCCAGGCTTCTCCCATGTATACCACCTTCTTTTATGATTCTTGAACCTAGTGTTAGCTATGATTAATTTGTGGTCTGTGCAAAATTCTACCAGGAGGCTTCCTCTTTCATTTCTTATCCCCAATCAATATTCACCTACTACGTCTCCTTCTCTCCCTTTTCCTACTATCGAATTCCAGTCACCCATGACTATTAAATTTTCGTCTGCCTTCACTATCTGAATAATTTCTTTTATCTCATCATACATTTCTTCAATTTCTTCGTCATCTGCAGACCTAGTTGGCATATAAACTTTTACTACTGTAGTAGGCGTTCACTATGCTGTTTGTAGTAGCTTACCCGCACTCCTATTTTTATTCATTATTAAACCTACTCCTGTATTACCACTATTTGATTTTGTATTTATAACACTGTATTCACCTGACCACAAGTCTTGTTCTATCCTGCCACCGAACTTCGCTAATTCCCACTATATCTAACTTTAACCTATCCGTTTCCCTTTTTAAATTTTCTAACCTACCTGCCCGATTAAGGGATCTGACATTCCACGCTCCAATCCGTAGAACGCCAGTTTTCTTTCTCTTGATAACGAAGTCCTCTTGCGTAGTCCCCGCCCGGAGATCCGAATGGGGGACTATGTTAGCCCAGGAATATATTACCCAAGAGGACGCCATCATAATTTAACCATACAGTAAAGCTTCATCCACTCGGGAAAAATTACGGCCGTAGTTTCCATTTTCTTTCAGCCGTTCGCAGTACCAGCACAGGAAGGCTGTTTTGGTTAGTGTTACATGGCGAGATTAGTCAATCATCCAGACTGTTGCCCCTGAAACTACTGAAAAGGCTGCTGCCCCTCTTTAGGAACCACGCGTTTGTCTGGCCTCTCAAGAGACACCCCTCCATTATGGTTGCACCTACGGTATGGCAATCTGTATCGCTGAGGCACGCAAGCCTCCCCACCAACGGCAAGGTCTATGGTTCGTGGGGGGGAGGAGGGGGGAATGCGGCACCTAATGCCGTTGTTTTCTATCTACGAATGTTTTGTTCGCCCAGTAGTGACATGTGTGCATGTTCGATTACAAATAACGACTCTATCGTTGTGGTTAACTGGCTCTACCACATTAGGTTCCTTACAGATATATGGCTTATAATGCGGATTAAAACTGGAAATATTTTATCACTAATACTTCGATGTCCAAATTTCGGGGCTTGAAGAGAAACCATGGATATTTTTGTACTGCACGTGGATTCGAACCCACGTATGTGCCTTTCGTAGAAACCCATAGAGTTAGGCCATTTGGGGAAAATAACGTAATGCTCGAACTGTCTGTCCGTGTGGGTCAGACACCTTAGAAAACGGCATCTGAATTAGAATCCCAGACCAGCACCAAATTTTAAGCGTCTAATAATCAAAGAAAATAAGAGCCCTGTGACCTTAAATGACCATTGGGTCATTAAATAAAATAACGTCTGCGGGTGTATGTTTAAAATAGATACTGGATCCGGGAATCGAACCTATACATTGTAACACCTATTATGTATCTGTATCGAAATTTCTACATCACTTTATAATGTAGCTTATGTAGAGTGCTGTATCTGTCATGGAAATTCTTTGGCTACGTATACATATTACAGTTATGTGAACAGTTATGACCACTGTCTGACTTCTATACTCTGTAATAGTTAAATGAAGTGTAAAACATTTCCCTGTTGCAGCCTATACATTCTGTGTTCCCAGCTCTATCACTTAAGCACAGCACTGAATGAGATGTTTAATACTGTACTCCTTTATGCCAATCTTGTCACCTTATTCCACATTTTATCTATTTTTCCTCTTGTGATGTCTACAGCAAGACGAAAGTAACATGTATCCACCTAGGTATCTCTACAATTTCCGTCAACACCAGAAGGAGTTGTATTACCTCAGCCAAGCACAACTGCAGAAATATCTTTTAATTTTTCAGTTTCCTTGTATGATACGGTTATTCCATCTTTAATAGTACTGTTATAGGTAACTGTAATCCCCTAAAGTTATATTTATCCCACTGTCCAAACGCCCTGTTGTAGATCTCCGCTTAAGTGCTGCTGCTTTGTCTATAGTCACTTGGTAGCTCTGTTTTTCGTAAGTATTTAACATTTACTGAAATTATTGGAAATCACTGGGATTAGTTGACAGAATTCTGTCTCGCTACTGCACCTGGGAATTAGCGAGCAATCTCTTAAAGAAAACATTCAGATGTAGAGCATTTCATATGTTAGGCAATAATGTGAGGTGCAATGCATCAATCACGCGCATACATGATTGGCACAGTTGGTTGAACGAATCCCAAGGCCTTAAGGGCTATTGTATTATTTAAAGAATGACACAATATTAGCCCTAGTGATGTTGCTGATATCATCCGTCAATTCCAGGGTTAAGGTTATACTCCAAAAATTTGCTTGTAAAGAAAATAATCAGTAGATATTCGCCTCTATGAATATTCTTAGCCACGTGCCTTACATTGCAAGTTACATTGCAAACCAATAAACTTGACTTAAAAGCAATCAGTTGTAAATTGTTGAATCCCAGAAAGCCCTTCATTAATGCAGACATTGTGTCAAATCAAAAGTGCCTATTACAAGTACCCTCTCAGCCTTACTCTCTCTCCACAACTAGCAATGACTTGCAGTATTCCCTATTTCATCGACTGAATGTGAACCCTGGATTGTCTGGATGCGGTTGTCCACAGTTAACAAAGATCTGAGCAGTTCAAACTTCTATGTTAAGTCTGGCTGACCTGTAGCGTCTATAATCTGTAGCCTGATTTGGTGAGTTTGACCACAGTAAACTGATTTGAGCCATTCATAACCTTAGTCAAGTTAACTACAGTGCCAACTGCTCCACTTCAGCTTAGGCTACTGCCACTTTAAATTCATTCCGAGCAAGTTAATTCAGTGCTTCTACGCGAAAAACACATACTCTGTGTTCACACCACCGATCATTTTTATCTTTCACATGGGTATTCTGTGTGTAGAAAGAATTTAAAAATTAACTATACAATAAAAAGTAGAATTAAACAGGCTTTAAGGTATTTTATTTCAAGCCAAACCAGACTGATATCTACAGTCCTGTCACAGCGCGGTCTCAAGTAGCTGTGGTGTTAATGGAATAATCAGCGGGTAATTAGGGTCAGGATGTTCACAATGAAGAATGTAATCACGCAGAGTTGAATCTATGCCTGTGGGCAGCTGCCTCTTGTCCGCCTTCTTCTTCAGATGCAGAAATCTTCTCACGGTCTCGCGAACAGGTTCGAGTCTTCCCGTCATTCGAATGATGAACCCTGGTCTCTCTGCCAATCCGTGGTTGCGTCGGTAATCTCTCTTGTTTCGATACAGGTCGACTAGACTCTCCACTAGATGCCCAATCCATGTTGAAGGTGGCCATTTCTCCTGAGAACGACAAAACGAATTATTTTTTATTAAGCTGCTTGTGTAAGCATCACTATATCTAGCATTTAAGGCATTACAGCCTACAAACCTCTGACAATGGGGTGACTACATTTTGCAACTAATGAAAAAAAACAGAGATATAACATGGACACTGATTTAGCTGAATTTTCGTATTGGCGATATGACCTGTCGTAGACTCTTCCATTAAATGAATTAACACAAGTGCTACAACGTAAAGTAATGTTCTAATTCAAATACAGCCTCATTCTTTTTTAGATCAATGTGAAGACGATCTTATTTCATTTCCACCTGTCCTCAAACACTGTGTTAGGCTTCAGGATTATCTTGTCATCGCTCATCATCATAATACAGTGTTTTACAGAGTTTGGATGTAGGTTTAGATTTAAATTAATCTTAAATTTACATTCATTACAAGTGTCTGAGGTAGAAAAATTAAGAAACCTACATTACTGTTTCTAATGTTATGCTGCGCATTTAACAGCTACATGGGTAACATACCATTGCTTGTATCTCAGCTCTTAGATGTGCCATCGCAGTCTGCACTTCCTGCGACCGTGGCTCTCGGATAATCTTCCGTCTGCGCAGTCTGTTGGCAAAGAGTTGCAGCCGACTGGGTGGAACTGGAACTCCAGGAGGGTAGTAAGAGCCAGAGACTTCCTCCTCTTCATCTTCAACGTCAGACAAGTCAAAATGCACAATACGTGCTCCTGGACCAAACTGTGAAAAGAAAAGGTCATGTGAATAAATATGTCTGCATAACATTGTTGGTATTCATTTCTTTGTTCTTTGAACACTCTGACAGTAATTATTGTCTAATGGTTTACAAACAGGCTCCTGGTGCTTACATGAATTGGCTGAAGCTGCAGTTTATCAGCGGCGGCCTCTCCGCAGTCGGTGGTGGTGGACTCCACCTTCTTCTCATTCGGCTTTGGTCGAGGTGGCCGAAGGCGGCGAAGAGGCGCAGGTGTTGGCGGCTCATCGGCCAGCCTGGGCTTCCCCTGGCTGGTAGCTGGGGAGCTGAGCAGCGGCCTCACTCGCGAAAACATCTGGAAATGTAAAGCAATCAGTCTTTAATTAGCTAGAGTGTTTCCTGAGGCGAAAATAGTCATGTGATATCTACCTTACTGACAAGGAGATTTGACCTGAAGAAACAATTCAGTCTCACACGGTACATTGCAACACATGTAACATACGCCAGTCCTTATCACAATCATAAAAAAGTTAATATTAACTACTGCTGAATTTCACATTGAAACACCAATTAAACTGAACAAAAAGAGACTGATTGTTAAAGGAAAACATATATTTGTAGGAAGCAAACAATTATTGAAACAATGGAGTTACTAAATAGCTTAACGGTGATCTACAACGTTAATGATACTTTGTGGACACTGCACATTTGATTACTTTTCGTAAAAGCTTACTCAAATTCTTCAACCTCGTTATTTCGTTTTCTATCTGCAAATTATTTATGAAACCTTCTAATGTAATGAGAACAAATCGTTTTCCAAGCGCTCAGTGAACTGTTTTCCTAATTCGGCACTAAATTTTTGGATTATGAGGAATGCAGTGCAGCCTCTCAGCGAATAGAGAATTTCATCAAAATATGTAGACTGTAGGCCAGAATATGGCAACTGAGGAATAATCTCACCTAGTGATAGTGAAACAGACATAAAGGTAATTGCTTTTGTTGCTCAGTAACATCTTTCACTCAACATTCAAGTCATCAGAACATTTGAATTGGTTATTTAATGTTTAAAATTGATGTGTGAACGTTAAAAGTAATAGTATTCCAGTGTACTACTCCCGAATGTGACTAGTCCTTCTATTTCCCTAACCTCATCTACTCATACAGCACATCAAACAAACCTATTCCAGTGCTGACATCCATGTATCAGAACATTAAATTACTTAATATGGGAATAAAAACCGAAAAAATATCAAGAATAAGAAGCACCACATCCAAGTAACGCTTTTGAGATATGTATCTGGGAACACATGTATAAAAATAGTGTAGCATTTAGTATTCGGTTGTATCGTGCATGAAAGAAACTATAGTAAAATGAACATTAATGATAGAATCTTCAGATCAAGTGTTCATGTACAATCTTAAGTAAAATAAGTGCTAGATTTGTTTGTTCATTAATGGATATCATTGCAGCCCAAAATAACAGAGCCTACATATGTCTGTGGTAGATCTGAAGTTACTTCTGTATTGTCAATGAAATTAATACGAGTTGCAGCAACGCTGCCCCTCCACTTTATTCCACATTCTCAAAAACTTTCGATAAACTTACAAACTGAAGATACACAGAACATTATTTCGCAACTACATTTTCAGTTTCTAGGCGAGCGGGACTTGTACAGATGCAAATCCCCTATCGAAATTATCGACCTGCCTACACATCATAACATGCTTTGTCGCATTTTGTTCCCCACACGGTAACGCATCTTTGTAGTGCATCAGTATCTCTACTGTATTGTCCTGGTCATACTAAATTTCACGTTAGTTAACAACAGTGATTGCTACTAGATGTCTTCACTCAAACGCTGAACTCTGAAAAGTATTTGACTTGAGATGACGAGTTTAGACATTTTTAATAAGTGGCATACGGATACGGACTTGTATTGTACGTCAAGGGCAAAAAGAAATTTTTCTGTGAAGGATATTTTCGGAAATTACAGGCTAAGTTATGAAATATCGAGACAAATGGTCTTCATTTCTATAGAATGTATTTTTTGGAGGAAAATTAAATGGAACAACCACATGTTTCTCTCTAGATCTTCCAAAGAATGGTTAGAATGATTTTTCCCGGCCCTATGAGATGCACGAAAAGAAAACTATGTTTGTCTAAATAAAACCTAACTTCGATTGGGACAAAGGCTGGTCCGAGGCAGAAGACGACAAATTGAAACGACAGTTACGTGGAAAGCGCTTGGGAAAAAGCAGATGAATGTCTGCATGTCTCGGCTTGCACGATTATAGTACTTCGCGAAAGTAGACGAAAGACAAAGTATTTGTCTTCTACTCTCTGATCCACTGTCTGCAGCTTCAGAATTATTAAAAAGACGGTGATCACCTACCTTCTCACTTCTTCTCACAGCCAGAAGGATGCGAAACAGACTTCCTAGAAAGCGCACTTCGAAATCGACTCTTTCTTCGGAAGGTTTGTCAATGAGACTGATGCTACGCAACGGTACGATTGGATTTGTGCCCGAGCTCATTGTTGACAGTGACGTCATGAAGACACGTATCTGTTGTATTCCTCGACAATCGGAGTCTATGTAAAGTGTAAAGCAGAGAGGGACGAATGTCCAGACGCAGTCTATGAGGCAAAAATTCGGTCGCAGTCTAAAGGCAGGGACTGCCAGAGGTTTGTAATGTCTCGTTAGAGCCGCATATACTCGAATCGTTTCGCATGCTTGTGAGTAAATCATTTTCGATTTGTGGAATAGCAATTGAATCCAACCAAGTCTCTTCGTTTTTGTAATGTCTATTTTCTTCATTTCCTTTTCCGACACATTGGCCATCTAGGAATACATCCTTGCTACGAGTTTATTGAACGAAAAATGAATATAAGGAACAAATCCCAACAGAATGAAGCAGATCGCCACTGGGGTGAAATTTATGAATAACGTACGCCAGCCACATATCTCCATCGACATCTGTATCTACACTCTGCAAACCACTGTAAAGTGGTTAATAACATTTCCTGCCTCGTCCGTCAGTGCCAGTAGTAGCCTTTCTATAAGACCGATATTTTATCAGGTTGTGTGTTAGATATTTCGATAATGTGGTTCTACAGTACTTGCTGAAGGCTTCTAGTGCATTTTCGCAGCCTGACCCGATTCATTCAACGACTGTCTAGAACCCAGTTCTGTGTTTTGCATGTATTATTGAGTGTCATCCTTTCCCTTATTAGTTTCTGTATACTGACGGTATACCATGAAGTTTCCATCCCGTCGTGAAGTCTTGTAATTGGTACCTATCTACCGAAAGCATGGTCAACTATTGTTTTAAACACAAGTCATACTACGCCTACAGCTACATGCTACATGAAATGAAAGTTTCGAGTCCTTCATTGAAACAGAACGATACTGACTGTTTATCTAGTTCACTGAACATATAAACATTTCTATTTGCTCTAGTTGCCCTTGGTGGCCGCGGTGGCCGAGCGGATCTAGGCGCTCCAGTCCGGAAGCGCGCGACTGCTACGATCTCAGGTTCGAATCCTACCTCGTACAGCGTAGTTAGATTTAAGTAGCTCTACGTTCTAGGGGACTGATGACCTCATATGTTAAGTCCTATAGTGCTCCGAGGCATTTGAACTATTTCTAGTTGCCCTTTGCGCTTTTGTGATCACTGTTGCTGCAACTGCCTCAGAACGTTTCGCGGGATGGTTTGTTACGGGCGGCACTAAGAGAATTGTAATTAGAACAATTTATGGTAGGATGATACAAGTCTTCTCCGATGATTACAGTATAACCCTGGGGACATCGTTAAGTGAAATTTATTTTCTCTGAATTCATTGGTTATATAAGATGGTAGGTCTTGTGTTAGACAAAGAATTCGTGTTAGTTTAGTGTCCATCGGGGGTACTCAGTCTTGCCCAAAAGATGCCACATGCAGCTACAAATTACTATCTCGGTGGAGGCGACTTTCTTATCTGTTGCTACAATTACATCATCTACATGTCTCATCACCTCTTCCTTTTCATTTACACACCAAAAAAACCTTAGTGCTGTCAGTTAAGTGCTTTAACCACCTTTCTGTACCTATTATTATGTGAGATGTATTGTTAGTTAGGAGCTCTCGCTCATAGTGTTGCGAATGTGTCGGTAGTTAACCATCAGGGTTTCATGGCTACCGCCTGTGGTTCCTAATCTTGTTACGCCTATATTCGAATAATGGTAATTGAAAATCAGGAATAAATTTATTTCAGGAACATAAACCTTATTACCTAGTAAATGAGTCAACATTATCTGGACGATGCACACATGATTTTTTCTATCGCGGATTGGCAAATTTCAAAATGTTTTTTGAGAAATAGTATTTATTTCACTGAAGCAAGACATAAATATATATACACTCCAAACCACAATTTACGTTTCAAGTTAGTGATGCGTGGAGGTATTGATGACGTTTGGTGTTTCTGAACTAAGTAAGAACTTCTAAGTCACGTTCACAACTAGGGCGTCAATGGCCATTTGGTCGTGCGTCCGTTATCATACTGAGAATATTTCAGTACTATTAGTGTAAGTAAATGATGTAGTGGGAACATTATTTGCAAGTTCATATTTTTGTTAACATCATTTTTCTCCAGCAGAAAGTACTAAATTGAAGTAATACCGAATTACATTATTTCCAAGAATCAAACGGACGACGTGTACGCCACAGTGAATTTACGAGCATTGCTATTTTATACGCTTTTTGGAGACATACACACAGGGTGGATCACACTATGTTGTAATTTACTCAACTAGCCAGCGATTTCGTAATTCAACTAAACGAGAAAGCGGTACATTGGCGACTGTGCTTCTCACAACATGTCGCAAATGACGTAGTTAACTCTTATGGAGTTCTGTCTGAAACATGATTCACAAATATTCAGTTATACCTTCATTAAATATCGATGTGGTGCAAAGATTTGCATCTTGCTTTAGATGTTCAGAAATCTAAAATTTTATACTTGACTGAAAGCAGAATTATACACTGAAGAGCCAAACAAACTGGTACACCTGTCTCATATCGTGTAGGGCCCCCGCGAGCACGCAGAAGAGCCGCGATACGACTTGGCATGGACTCGACTAGTGTCTGACGGGGTGCTGGAGAGAGTTGACACCATGAATACTGCAGGGATGTCCATAAATTTGTTAGAGTACGAGGCGGTGGAAATCACTTCTAAATAGAAGGTTGCAAGGCATCCTAGAATTGTCCAAAATGTTCATGTCTAGGGAGTATGGTGGCCAGCGTGTAACGGGACATCCTCCTCTAGCATTATCTATGCTTAACAGTAGTTGTCGATACCAGTATTATTGTTCAAATTGTGGACAGATCAGTAGTATCTCAGCTGCCTTTTTGAAAACTTTCGAATAATTTTATACACAATATGTTATATTTCAAGCTAAAATATATGAAAAGGATTTACTTTATTTCTACGTTACAATCGATATTTCTGAAGGCAAAGTTAAAATTATTCTTTTAGAAACATTTTAAATTACGAATTATTTGGTACACTTAAGAGTTCTGTTATTAATTACGAATACTAGTACTGTTTGTTTATTTCTGAATTCGTCTATGAACTAATAATCTAAATTAATAGAAATTCATTTGTCAAGAAAATTTGAAAACCCTATATTGTTATTACCGCAGAGTGAAGTAGAAGTAAGCTTGACTCTGATGTGATCTCACGTATATTTGCATTATGGGCAAACAACGTAATTTCGGCTTTGTTACTGTGCAAATTCTTAAGAATGTATGATATAGTAAAATTGAGAAAATATTTTAGCGTAACAACAAAACTTCTGCAACAACAATCTTCATATTTATTTAGATCAATTCATCCATCAGGACCCGAAATGTGAGAACCTTATCTTCAAGAATCAGACTCCTAGACAAGAATAACTGGTGCCAACTCTGTACGAAAAGCTAAGTAAACTATAAAGTTAATTGTAATCTTCGCTCCTCTCAAATTTTTCATAAAAGTCTTTGCTTATTGTGCACAATTACTAGAATTAGAAAGGAGAGGGGAGATTACAAGCGGAAGTGTTTAGACCAGAAGGGTGTTCCTGGAGCCACTCTGTAGCGATTCCGGACGTGTGGGGTGTCGCATTGTCCTGCTGGAATTGCCCAAGTCCATCGGAATGTGCAAAGGATATGAATGGATGCAGATGATCAGACAGGGTGCTTACGTGTGTGTCACCTGTCAGAGTCGTATCTTGACGCATCAGGGCTCCCTTAGCACTCCGATTACACACGCCCCACACAATTGCAGTGCCTCCACCCTCTTGAACAGTCCCTTACTAACATGCAGGCTCCATGAATTCACGAGGTTGTCTCCATACCCGTTCACGTCGATCTAGTCCATAAAATTTTAAACGAGATTCGCCGAACCAGGCAACATGTTTCGAGACGTCAACAGTGGTATGTCGTTGTTGACGGGCCCGGGCGAGGCGTAAAGCTTTGTGTCGTGCAGTCATCAAGGGTACACGAGTGGGCCTTCGGCTCAGAAAGGCCGTATCAACGATGTTTCGTTGAATGATTCGCCCACTGAGTCTTGTTGATGGCCCAGCTTAGAAATCTGCAGCAATTTGCAGAAGGGCTACACTTCTGTCACGTTGAACGATCTCTTCAGACTTCGTTGTTCCCGTTCTTACAGGATCTTTTTGCGGCTGCAGCGACGTTGGAGATTTGATTTTTTGCTGGATCTCTGATATTCACGATACAGTCTTGAAATGGTCGTACGGGAAAATCCGCACATCATCGCTGTCTTGGAGATGCTGTGTCACATCGCTCGTTCGCCGACTATTACATCACGTTCGGACTCACTTAAATCTTGATAACCTGCCGTTGTAGCAGCAGTAACCGATCTAACGACTGCACCAGACAATTGGTGTCTTATATAGGCGTAGCCGGGCGCAGCGTCGTACTCTGTCTGTTTGAATATGTGTGTGTTTGAATACGCATGCCTGTACCAGTTTATTGCTGCTTCAGTGTAGTATCCTATCACTAGAATATCAGATTAACAAAACAACAGAGATACAAAAAATAGAGATGGCTAGTTGTAGCAATTTGTGGGAATATGAAATGAAACGATCACACACGTTCGGTCGTACGTAAAACAGGTGGCATATAGGATTAACGAGAGATTTGCTTTAATGAATAGGTGAAAGATGAGACGCATGCTTATAGGTTTCTTTCACCAATATGAGAGCGTCTTAAAGACGTTGCAACTTATATGAGCGCTTAGAGACAGAAGCAAATTATTCCAAGAAAGGTTACTTGGAATGTTACAAAACAGCTTTAACTGAGGAGTTTAGAAATATAGTGCAACCCCCTGTTCCTGTAGAGAAAGCGGAGACAAGGTTAAACTAACTACAGCGAGCACTGAAGATTTTAAGAGATCACTTCTCCTGCACTCCATATGTGAACTGAAGGGTGTTCCGCGTATCGTACTCGCATTACGTTTAGTCCTGCATGCGTCTAATTGGGGAGTAACAATTTTATGCGCACCCCTTGACTATCTCGTAAATGATGCAGACCAAAGTAATAAATTATATTTTTTGCCAGTAGTGGTATTCGAACCCGAGTATCCTGTTTAGTAGACAGATGCTGCAGTGGTTACTCCGTAATTGCACTGCAGCTAGCACATCTGCACGGATTACCCTAATACGTCTCTCTCCTTGATAAAAATTCCTACTCACGTCTCAGCCTACCGTTGTTTCCTTGCTCAAACCGCATAATCGTTTCCAAAGCTCTCAAATATTGAAATAGCACCTTAACAGTGAGCGAGGTGTGGTTGTTCGTGAGTGTACCTCAGGCATAAGTGATGTATAAATCATATACTGCTCATATTCCTTAGATGTACTGGGTCTCACCTTTATCTTTGGCTATGATGTGGCTAAGGTCCTGAAATAAAATTTGTTTCCAGATTATTACATACATACTCAAGTCGTTGCACCACACTGGCACTGCAGCTACAAAATTTGGGAGGGTTACCTTAATAAGTCTTTCTACAAATTGAGTCTCACCGTATCCACTATAATGTTAGTGCCTCAGGAATATCAACTGTATGTGATTAATATACCACATACACCTCAGGTACAGGCATGATTAACCCCATTCCGCTCATTGCTGCCGCACGGAGTGGCCGTGCGGTTCAAGGCGCCATATCAAGGACTGCTCCGCTGCTGCCGCCTGAGGATCGAGTCCTCCTTCGGGCATGCATGTCTGTGTGTCGTTTTTAGCATAACTTATGTTAAGTTAGTTTAATTTGCGTGTAAGTACAGGGCTATTACAAATGATTGAAGCGATTTCATAAATTCACTGTAGCTCCATTCATTGACATATGGTCACGACACACTACAGATACGTATAAAAACTCATAAAGTTTTGTTCGGCTGAAGCCGCACTTCAGGTTTCTGCCGCCAGAGCGCTCGAGAGCGCAGTGAGACAAAATGGCGACAGGAGCCGAGAAAGCGTATGTCGTGCTTGAAATGCACTCACATCAGTCAGTCATAACAGTGCAACGACACTTCAGGCCGAAGTTCAACAAAGATCCACCAACTGCTAACTCCATTCAGCGATGGTATGCACAGTTTAAAGCTTCTGGATGCCTCTGTAAGGGGAAATCAACGGGTCGGCCTGCAGTGAGTGAAGAAACGTTTGAACGCGTGCGGGAAAGTTTCACGCGTAGCCCGCGGAAAATTGGCTCATGCCACAACTGGAGACCGACAGCGCCGACCTCATCTTTCAACAGGATGGTGCTCCACCGCACTTCCATCATGATGTTCGGCATTTCTTAAACAGGAGATTGGAAAACCGATGGATCGGTCGTGGTGGAGATTATGATCAGCAATTCATGTCATGGCCTCCACGCTCTCCCGACTTAACCCCATGCGATTTCTTTCTGTGGGGTTATGTGAAAGATTCCGTGTGTAAACCTCCTCTACCAAGAAACTTGCCAGAACTGCGAGCTCGCATCAACGAAGCTTTCGAACTCAGTGATGGGGACATGCTGCGCCAAGTGTGTGAGGAACTTGATTATCGGCTTGATGTCTGCCGAATCACTAAAGGAGCACATATCGAACATTTGTGAATGCCTAAAAAACTTTTTGAGTTTTTGTATGTGTGTGCAAAGCATTGTGAAAATATCTCAAATAATAAAGTTATTGTAGAGCTGTGAAATCGCTTCAATCATTTGTAATAACCCTGTATAGGGACCGATGGCCCTAGCAGTTTTGTCGTTTAGGTATTCACACACATTTGAACATTTTGCTCGATGTGGTATTCCAATACTGGAGAGCGTTAGCAACACTGAAACGAGTTTAGAAGTTGAATAGCAATGTGTTGGGGCGTGAGTTGGAATCTGCATCTTACAAAAAGACATAGAAAAATATTTGTACAGGGGTGGTAGGTGCTTGACACTGTTCCCTAACGGCTAAAGCGTCTACTAAGGAAGATACACAGTTTCGCATCCCAGCCGACTGCAGAGGCTGACGTACCCAATAATGTCTTCAGCTGTTCGCGAACTACAAGAGTCCCGTGTGACGCGCCAGTTCTCTGCCGCAGCCACATCCCGGAACAGCCCATTGCAGAAGCTGACCTGGCTAAAAGCTGTGAAGAAACACTACTGGCTGATATACAATTTTTCCCCGTTTGCTTTATTTTCTATTACTTCCTTCCTTCCTTATCTTTATCATACATTGAAAAGGTTACTTCAGAATGAGTTTTGTAAAGTTAATTCTTGATATAATTTTTGTTTCTATTTATATAATGTAGTTCATACGAATGTGATTGCCATTTTCCATTATTCTGATGTTGTATACTTTCTCCTTAGTTAATATGTTATTTGAATTCATTTTCTAAAGACAGAGTAATGTGAAACTGTGATTTTATACAAAACTGTAAATTGATGTAATCAGAATCTTCGAAATTGTTACGTGAAGCGAGGCGTATGATCGATGTAGAATCACATTGATAGGTCGAAAGAGAAGGTATCGACAGTGTGTCGGGAGCGAGAAGACGAGAGTGAGGAGAAAGTCGTGCCGCGTATGTGCGGCTACACGTTGTGTACGTGGCCGGTGTAAGTGTTTGCACAGTGCTAAATTAATTATCTCAGTGTGTACCACGACTTACGAACTAGTGACTTTACGTGTCGCGTTGCTCGTTTGCCGGAACTGCGTTATACTCACTAAGCATAGGACTATGATGTGGAGCCGGGTGGGTTATGTGCGTGTCGTACAGGCACTGTTTTCGATTGTAGACGGCACAGACTGTTTAGTGCACACTACGGGACTCTGAATGGATCAGAAAATTTGTATTGGCTAAGAGACACCGTCAACTACATCGTTCTATCAGTCGTGTAAAAACACGTTACAAAGAAACAACAATAACGTTTCTTGGTCATTCAGTTTACGTAACTGTATACTGTCATATTATAACACTATTCAGCTTTATTTCTCACAAACTGCATGTTGAACTAACGAGTTAGAAACAGCGGAATTAACAGCGGCTAGTACCCTATGGAAACCTCAAAATTAGCATCCTATCACCAGTAATTTCTCTGTGCTGTGATGGTACAATTATTTGTGCACATGTTCGAACTTTAAACGACATGTCGAACTTTTTTGTTGTGGATCTGTACTCAAGCCAAACACCTATAGGCACTGTAACTAATGAAAGCTTTCGTGTCTGATCGAGACGCGATAATAACAACGTTCGTCATTGGTGACGGGGTATGAGTAGTCGAAGATATCGATGTTTTCACCCGTATCATTTAGGTAATACGGACTTGATAATTTTTGTCTCTGTCTGGAAACCTCAACTGACAAAGTTTGCGCATGTTTAAAGCGAAGTGAACCGATGAATAGTTTTGTGGCCGGGACTCGAACCCAACACGTAACTACACTGTTAACAAATCCCGAATTTTTTCACCAACAACGAGATGTATGAATCTGAAATGAGGATAAAATTTCTTTAGCTGACGGTAATCGAACCCGGCGTTGTTTTTTATCTACGAATTCATCCAGTAGTGAGATGTGTGCCTGTTTGTGTAGGAATAACGGCACAATCTTTATGGCTCTACCACAGTTGGCACCTTACGGATATAAAACTTATAATGCGGATTAAAACTGGAAATATTTTATCACTAATAGTTTGATGTGCAAATGGTAGGACTTCAAGAGAAACCAATGACTTTTTTTTTTTACTAGAATTCGAACCCACGTATGTGCCTTTCGTAGAGACCCAGAGGATTTTGCCATTTGCCATAATGCAATGATGGAACTATGTCGTTCCGTGTGTGTCAGACACCACGAAAGAGGACATCTGAATTCGAATCCCAGTCCAGCACCAAATTTTAAGCGTCTCATAATCAAGTAAAATAAGGGCCCATTGACATTAAAGGGCCGTTGGCTCATTAAATAACATAACTTCTATTCGTGTGTGTTTAAAACAGATACTGGAAGCGGGAATCGAACCTATACCTTGTAACACCTATGTTGGTCGTATTTTATATCTTTTTCGGTACTTCTGCGTCAGTTTATAATGTTACTTGTGTACAGATTCCTATCTGTCGTGGAAATTCTTTGACTATGTGTAAATATTTCAGTTATTTGAACCTTTTGAACGATGTTGCTTAAACGGTGCTTATGGATTCATAAAACTACTGGAATGATTGTTGTATTCTAATCCACTTCATGCTATTACTAAGATATGTGGTCCAAATCATATAGTAAATGGTGCACAGCTGAAAGCCACGTTCTTCTACCTTAGAGAGAAGAATCGAAAAGTCTTGAAAGCTTACTGCTACCCTTTAAATACGTCAAGTTCGTATTAACTCGTGACGAAAATAGCAGATAAGGAAATCAGACTCAATGAAGACAGCAGGAAGACTACTAAATTACTATACAATGAAAAATTAAACCAGTTAAGTAGAATAGCTTTTGAGTTCCACGAGACATCGGTGGAATTGTGGCTAGTGCTGGACAGAGTTCTGTAGAATCCAAGATGTTGGATACAACTTTCGTAATGACGTGGACGATAAACTGACCAAGTGACCACTACAGGAACGTGAGAAATACATTATGCGTCATATTATGGATGCATTTAAAAAACTTAATTTTGTTTTAAAGCTCAATAATTAGAATATTAATATGCATCATCAGCGATAAGATGGCGTGTTTCTGTCAACGCGTTTGTGCATGTCGTAAGTCGATAATTACTGTGTCGTTAGCCGCAGTGGAATTTCAGTTGTGGTTCGCTATTATTGATCTGTTATTTATCCTGTGATTTGTTTTAAACATTTCAGCAAATACCTGGGCAGTCACATCTCCGCTACACTCATTGCTGTGCTGTTTATTAGCATGTACTATAGCTGGAAACTACGTGTGTGTGGTGCATTGTCATCACCAAGAAAAGCTGCCGTATTTTGGCGTGTGTGAGTAAGGGGGTTGCAAGCGACAGACTGCATACACCAAGATCGCGGTCTACGTCACAGTATGATGTCACTTCTCTTACCGGATTGGTTGGTACGGCGACCGGCGAGGTGCTCGAGGTGGATTCCTGACAACCACGGGCTACTGACCTGTAGCTGAAGCTGCAGACTTGTCAGCAGGCGTTTTGCCACGCCCCCTCCTTGGTGAAATGAACGTTCTCCACTATGCATCCTCGTACGGAATGTAACACCTTTGAATTAATTGTTAGTCATTAAGAGTTGGTTAGTTGTGAGGTTATTAAATGAAGAGTAAATATATTTTTCAAATTCCAACCTCATCTGTGCTTCCGTGTTGTTTTAGACATGATAAAATTATAGTTGAATCTAGTACTTTAAGTGACTTCAGTGACTGTATTATCTCGGATATTGCTGCGGGTACTTCCCGGATTAACTTATCCCCTCCCCCCCCCCCCCTCCCATTTGGGTTCACTGGACTCATAAAACCGGGAATAAAACCGTCCAAGGGGCTTCAAGAAAATACAGACACCCACTTTTAACAGTCAGGCTTGACATGATTGTAATAAAATATGCTGGAAAATGCAAATTTATGACTCTGTTGTAAGCATCAGGGATAATGAACGTTTTTTCATGGTGGTATATCATAACAATTTCCAAAGTCACTCATTTATCGAATGTCATAAGAATTTGCTGCTGACGTCGTAAGACCGCCCCCGTGTCGAGCCGTTGGACCGCAGACAGGTAGTGGCTGCTGCTGGACCGCCCCCGGCCTAGTCGGTGGGGCGTCGGTTGCCGTCAGCTGCATCGTTGTTTGGATCTGCTGCTGGCTAGAAGTCGCGCTGCAGCAGGTCTTGTTTCTCCTTTCCCACGTCCCTCAGTTTAAGACGGGTACATGAAATGTCAAAATATAAGCATCAGTGACAAGATAATTACTATTCGCATCCTGTGGAAAAGTTTATTAGTGTCCATTTCACTTGCATTCACACGGATGGAATTAGACTGTTTTTGGAGTATGTTCTGTATTTTGACACTGTTCAACACAATGTAGTGATTCACATGTAAGTTTATCATAATATGCACATTTTGAACGCTGTACCGTTAATCATACAAGTGTCCGTAGTGTGCTTCGTTTACTTAAGCGGAATGTAAATATTTTCGCGACGCGCTGCGTAGCCAACGTTGCATTATTGTTTTGCCGCGCGGCTGGCTGTACAGTCTGGGGGGGGGGGTGAGTTTATGGGCGCTCAACATCGAGGTCATCAGCGCTGTACAGTCTGTCACATTAAATTTGGCACGCGGAGACGCTTCATATCAAACTACTAAAGGTCATCAGTTCAAATTAATTATTAATACAGTCAACAGTACTCAACGTTCATAGCGTTGCTGCTAACTTTGACACCCCAAGATCGTTGATAAGGTTACGTGATCACAGTTTTTATCACTGTTCATCATTATTCACAATGTAAATCACAGTTCTTCACGCGTCCACTAGTTCCTGCGAAACACGTTTCACTGTTCTGATTGCTGTCAGTAGTTTTCCACAGTACTTAACATACGATCTATATGCAATGACACTTTTCAAGTAATGAGGTCTGGTACACTTGCACATAAGTTCATATTACCATGACTAAATAACAAAATTTAAAATTTTACACTGTCACATGAACATGAGACAATATAAAACTTTCAGAATCTGCTACATTGTCTTGACCATGAGATCATTACTGAACTGTCCAGATAACAGTACATTTCCATTTTTATTACAGATACAAATATTCATATATTTCTATTTTCTATTTTTTTATTGGGTTTGTTATTAACCATGTTTTTGGGACAGATGTCCATGTTCGGTTTATCTAACCGGAATGTTGCTCATAATAGCATTTTAAATGACTTCGTAATGAAACCGTGTACGTAAATCAGTACACATTCAGATTTCGCTTCACTATTGGTGAAAGCAGTTTATTTTTTTATTTTTTTCTCAGTCACACAGCTCACACACCACCAACACTCGCTAAGTGTGTGTGACTACATGACTTAATCTTATGAAAATATTTTTGTTATATCCATTCTTACACACGAACAAATATATTATTTAAGCATTTCAATCATTTCTATCCTACGTATAGAAAGGTAAAATTCCTCACATTTAACGCAATAGCACTGAAGTATTTAACAAGTTATTGATCCCTTTTAGAGTAAAAATACATTTATTATGGGGATTCTCTACTCCTTGTTCAAATAATTCAAGAACATTACAGTGTAATACTTTACATAAAAGCTTATAAACTAATATATACATAATATTATCAAATTACTACTGCTAGTTATTTTATCATAAACATTATATTTACAGTTATGGATTTGTGCACTTGCACTTCTGATTGGTCCACTGTATATTCACCTCGTTATTCTTAGTCCAGGGGACCGAGTAAGGCTCTCTGCAATAGGTCTTGTGCGGATATACTTTCATTTATACTGGTAACCTTTTATGATTCCAGGGCGTTCAGTGAATACTTCAAGGTATCCGGATAATGATTCTGTTAACTGTCTAGCCTCTGAAGCATTAATGCAAGTTGCCTCCCGTACTTTCTCTTCTATTGTTGTGACGATGTCACTCACGTTGCTGGGTGCATCGTTATTTCGATTTTGGTGACACATCTGTGGGTACTTATGATCCAACACTAACAACTTATATTTGCTGACAGAAAGATTCATTTTTCTCATCAGCGGAAGGTTCGCACCGAACTCCCGATTCAGCATTAATGTTATGGGTCGCTGTTGGTACTTAAGTGCACATGTCCCACAGGCGAGATCAATTACAGCTTCTCTTTTCCGAAGGAAGTCAAGACCCAGAAGCACCGGTATTGACAAGTTATCCATTAGTAGGAACGTGCGTAATAAGCGATCATTTCCCAAGGAATCTTCCACCTGTGTCTGGTATTTTATACCCCGTGCCTTTTCTCCCAATGCCCCTATAACCTAACAATTTGCAACCGGCAAAATCGGCAATCTCCTCATCTCCGATACCTTCTTGAAAAACTGCCTGTTCATAACTGATACATTCGCACCTGTGTCAAGCAGAATAGTAGTTGTTACACCATTTACAGCTCCGGTGACACTTGCTTGGATATTTTCCCTTTGTGGCTTATCAGAGACAGCAGGTTCCTGATATAGCTCATCTTCGATCCTGTTGCCATCCTGATACCGTATCATGTTTATTTTTTGTTCTGTCGACCTGTTGCCTTCATTGTTGGCCTCGGTCACCTGGCGAAGGCCTACAGGGACCGAAATTAGTTTGTTGGCTTCTGAGTGTTTTGTTTTGCTTCCTAAGGTACCTCCACTATTTTAACAGTTTGTGAGTTTTCAGTCGGAGGAGACCTGCTTGGATCCCACCACGGTGGATATTGATTGCTTGGTATAGGTATAGCCTCTACATAATTTATTGGCTGACCTGAATTGAGAGAATTTTGCTGCGGCTGCCAATGACTTGGCCCTGGCTGTCGCCAATATTCACTGTCACCCCGCATATTTTTAGGCTTCCCTTTATATGGACTGTCTGACCTGTTGTCATTTATTCTCTTCCGGTTGCTATTGTTATTGTTTGGGTTTTCATTGTGGTACTGCCTCTGATTACCATTCGGTTGTTGGTGTTCTTCGGCCTATTGGTAGTTACTGTTATTATTAGGATAAACAAAATTGTGGGTGTATGGATTCCTACTGCTACTATAATTATTGTATTTTCCGTTACTATTAGCTTTATTTTTCTTTTTCTTTGGACTACCTTCGCCCCTATTTCCACTATTTCCATTCCATGAATTTTTTCTATTAGGACTATTATTATTGCTGAGCACGTCAGAATTTTTTCGGGCGTCTTCTTGCACTAAATCCAGAGAATCAATTACAGACAGAAATTCTTTCAGATCGGTGTCTGTAACATTAAATAATTTTTCTCTAATATGTATGGATAATCTAGCTTTTAACACTCGCGATAAGTCTCTGGTGGTTACTGGCTCATCCCAGTACCGGGTCATGTTAATATATTTTTCAAAATACTTTTCTAAGGAACCTGACTTCGGGTTGTACATTTCTGCATTGTAAACAATTTTACGGAGTCGCTCTTGAGTAGACGCTGGCCATAATTGATCAAGGAACTCCTTCTCAAAGTCGCGGGAAGTCTTGCAAGTTTCTGCTGCATTTAATACCCTGAGCGACGCATCACAAGAAATATGTGAAATCACAAATTGTATTTTCTGTTCTTCCGACCACGATTTTGGAAGAACACTTTTGAAGTTTCGAATGAAAACTACTGGATGTATGTTTTTCTTGCTTTCTTCGTTAAATATTTGAAACTGTCTATGCTTAATAAGGCTTTCTTCATGCATCAAAGTAGTTAAGTGCATGGAATTGCTGTCATTCGCAGGTGGTGTGGTTACTTTATTACAAGTACATTCTATTCCACTATTATTGTTCCTTGGTGTCACACATTGCTCTGGTAATATCGGTTGATTACCAAAATTTGGTCTTCCTTCTGGTGCATTAAAATTTGCCATTAGATTATCTGCGATCTTTTCTGCCAGTGTTGTCATTACTGCATACTGTCAGATTTTCAAAGTTTTGATTTTCAGAGCTCAGCACTCTGGCTACTTCTGTTCGGAATTGCTTTCGGATTTCCGTGGGAATGTCCTCTTGCATTGTTTCCACAGCGGTACCCAAGGCTTTGAATTGGTTCTCTATTCTATCTTCTTCAGTTTGAAGACAATTGACCTGAACTGGAATGTTTATTAACGGTTCAATAGTGGTTTTTACTGCATCGTTCTCCTGCTTAAAATGAGTAGTAATAGCATTATTACGATCGACCAACACTTGATTTATCCTACGGACAATTTCTTTATCTCTTTCCAGAAAAATATTGTTTATACTTTCCATAAATTTCTTTTCCTTTTCTTCGTCCCTGAGCTCCTGTTGCTGTTTTTCTATAAGTTTTTCCCGTCTACGTTTTTCCTTTTCCTGCTGACGTTGTCTTTCACGCTCCTGCTCTTTAAGCTCGCGTTGTTTTTCACGCTCCTGTTCTTTAATAGTAAATTTTTCAAATAATGCTGTTAGCATATCCTGTATGGACATAGCTTGAGCATTGCTAACTTCTGCCCCTTGCCCAGAAGAAATATTGTCAGTAATTCCTAACTGGTTGAATGCAGGAGTGTCAGTTTGTTTTGGCAACTCCTCGGTTTTACTATCACTCGGGACATCAGTTTCTAAATTATCATTCATAATTAAAGTTTCTAATAATTCGACAGAAATATGGGTAGATTGTTCTACCTGAGACTCTGATGTCATCATTGCATAAGTACGCTCATTCGCTTTCATCGGTTTCTTTTGTTTAACCATTCTATCACCAATATAGCACAACAAATTTATAAATCACTGACAAGCACCAACTGACACCAAGTGATCTTATAACTAACAAATATATACAAATAACACTTAAAAATATTATTCTCGCAGCCATACTACTTATGGCTGGAGGTACCGATTTTAATTTTAAATTGCACACGCAGAGAAAGTTATTAGTGTGCTGCTATGTAATTACAGAACATCAACATCTGTTCCTACCTGACTTGATTGAGAGTGGTGGTCTGCACTGCTTACATAAAGTTACTGTCGCACCGGCGCAGATACAGATTCGTACTGCAGTTCGGTAGGAAGATGTCAATGCTCACGAAACAAGTAAATAAACAATGGTTAATAGTTTGTTTTGGTACTCCGTACCTGTAATAGATCACAATTTGAATTGCTAAAATGAATAAATGCGCATTGGTGGCCCCACGTTGGGCGCCAGTGGGCGTTTGCTGTGTTATTCAGTGGTTTGGTATTAAACTAATTTGTAAATGGAAATGATAATTACATTGAGTAATTACTAAATAATTTTTCTCCCGGCTAAAGATTTGATCAAGTTGCTAAAGAACTCCAAGTTAACGTTGTGTTAAAGTGTTGTCTGTAAGTTGTGTAAGTGTCACTAAATCACAGTTCATACAACAGATTCTATACAACTATTGATTAAGATGGTAGCAATTATCTTCAGCAAAATGATCATTAAAACCACCGAATATCAGCCGCGCACAACACTGACGTATGTTACCTGAAACAATAATCTTCGCAACTCGTGCGTAATTAATTTCGGCTCCATACATCAGCCAGAAAAGTTTCTTATAAGGATCGTGCTATGAGTACTGTTTTTAAAGAACCAATCTGATTCGAATCATTTTCATTAAAATGAATTCGGGAGCACCGGTGCACATTTATTTTTACACATTTGTATTACCTTCGGCATTTATTCTGCAGAGTTGCGTAATTTAAATTAGAATTTGCCGCTGAGATAATTGTTAAGATGGCGACAGACAATTGATAGAGACTTTCTATTGTTAGAGAAAATAAGTAAATATTTAAAATGCTTATTAAACGCTATGAAATCTACTTTCGTATTGTGCACTATTTAGACTTCATCAAGCAAACATTTGATTTGTTTCTAAGAAAAACACAGACAAAAACGCGATACAAATCGCTATCATCAGTGGCTGCGCTCCTTGCAGCGGAAAGAAATAATTAACACAGATAATGCTTACTGAGAGAGGAATTAAAGTTACAAATAATTATTCACTCATGTTTATAATAATAATGAACTCTATTTTCAAGTAATAATTAACAAATAATTACAATTTCTTAACAGACCTCAGTTCGATATGCGACCGCAACCTACAAAAGACAACCAACAAAAGCTAAAAAAAAAGGAAAACAAACGTAGATCATAAAAGGAATTTACAATGATCATTGTCTTTGTATGTTACACATCGATATGTCGAATTACATCATAGAATATTATATAAATAATTAATATTTATAAGTTTTCACTGTTTTTTCATATGTCGAATAGCTAATGTTTATAACTGTTAGAGGCATAATTTCCTCTCGTCGCACTGTAGCCAAAAATTTATCTCGTGGATGTGTATGTGCTGCATTGTCATCACGAAGAAAAGCTGCCGTATTTTGGCGTGTGTGAGTAAGGGGGTTGCTAGCGACAGACTGCATACACCAAGATCGCGGTCAGCGTCACAGTATGATGTCACTTCTCTTACCGGATTGGTTGGTACGGCGACTGGCGAGGTGCTCGAGGTGGATTCCTGACAACCACGGGCTACTGACCTGTAGCTGAAGCTGCAGACTTGTCAGCAGGCGTTTTGCCACGCCCCCTCCTTGGTGAAATGAACGTTCTCCACTATGCATCCTCGTACGAAATATAACACCTTTGTATTAATTGCATGTCATTAAGAGTTGGTTATTTGTGAGGTTATTAAATGAAGAGTAAATATATTTTTCAAATTCCAACCTCATCTGTGCTTCCGTGTATCATCTCTTCTACCACCTTCCATATGTCTGTCTTATCGTTGTGTCTGACTGCTATGAACCTGAAAGTCTTTAGAAATTTTATTCACGCAAGTAATTTACACATTTGAAATCCTGTGATTGGTACATAGTCCTGAGGTCTTATTCAGCTATATGTGTAGTTTAGAAATTTTTACCTCTTGTATGGTGTTTTCATGTTTCCTATACTGTAATTAGAAATTTATACAGAGTAATGAAATAGCGTATATCGATTGGTATCTTGACTGTTTATGGACCCACGTGGGTAGGTGAGAACGTTAAGCTCGTCGCATCTGGGCTTCATGGAGGTAAGTCTGCCACATACCGAATACGCCTGACAATTTGAAGATGAGGGTGGTGAGCTGGCTAGTCTCATACGAAAACACCGACCTCGTAGAAAAACTGGAAAAGGCAAAAGAAGGAGAAGAAGAAGATCGCGGCTGTTTATTAACAACCTTCCTGAAAGTTCTGACTAGCTGTCCAAAAACGATTTTCTCGGCTCGATTTCTACTGGCCACCATTTTATGCTACTGAGATAAAGGTCACTCTGAGCATATGATGTCGTTAGGCGACGTTTCAATGGATTAGACTTTTTGAAGTCTATTAAGCGTTGAACAGTTTGATCTGAAATGCTCAATTTAGTAGTTTCATGTAGCCGATATTACGTGTGTACTCTGTCCTTACATAATGGATTTCTTGTAGACATAATTGTTCTTGTACCTCCTAGTGACTGATCACGTGTTCATGTTGTTTCAAAGTGTCATACCAGTTACAATGACGTCACAAGAACCATTATGTAGCGAGATGCACGTATACAGATGGCGGTAGTATGTACACAAGGTATAAAAGGCACTGCGTTGTAGGAGCTGTCATTAATTTTGTACTCAGCTGATTCATGTCAAAACTTTATCGACATGATTGTAGTCTCACCACGGGAATTCACAGACTGAACGCAGAATGCTAGTTGAAACTACGTCATGGGACGTTTCACTTCCGAAACCGTTAGGAAATTCAGTATTCCGGCATCCACAGTACCAATAGTCTGCCGAGAATACCAAATTTCAGACATTACCTCTCAACACGGACAAAACAGTGCCCGATGGCAGTCATTGTGGGACGTACGACGAACGTATCCGTTACGACAGTGCAGCGAAATGTGGTGTCAATGGGCCGTAGCAGCAGACGAGCGACCCGAGTGCCTTTTCGAACAGTACGGCATCGCCTGCACTGTCTCTCCTAGGCTCAGGATCATTATTGGTGGGACTTTAGACAACTGAAAAACCGTGGCCTGGTCAGTTGAGTCCCGATATCAATTGGTAGGAGCTGGTTGTAGGACTCGAGTGTACCGCAAACTCCACGAAGACGTTGACACAAGTTGTCAAAAAGGCAATGTCCAAGCTGGTAGTGGCTGCATAATGCTGTGGACTGCGTTTACATGGAATGGACTGGGTTCTCTGGTTCAATTGAACCAATTATTGACTGTGTAAATGGTTATGTTTCGCTGCTTGGTGACCTTTTGCAGCCATTGATATAGTTCGTGTTCCCGAACAACGATGGAACTTTTATAGACGATGATGCGCCGTGCCATTTGCTTGCAATTGTTCACGATTATTTTGAGGAACATTCTGGACAATTTTAGCAAACGATTTAGCCGGCAAGATCTCCCGCCGTGAGTTCTATGCAACATTTATAGGCCACAGTAGAGAGGTCAGTTCAGGCACAAAATCCTGCACAGGAAAGAGTTTCGCTATTGTAGTTAACTATAGCGGCAGCATGGCTCCATATTTTCGCAGTGAACTTCCAGCGAATTGTGAGTCAACTCCACGTCTAGTTGCTGCACTACGTCGGGCAAACGGAGTCCGACACGATGTTACGAGGTATCGCATGACTTTTGTCACCTTACAGTGTAGCTGAGGCTCCTTTTTCTATGATCACTATTCTTACACATTCGTGGCAGTCGTAACATACTGCATCCTCAGCTGATGTAAGCTAATAGTCTGATTATCAAGAATCTGTATTTTTTTGTTTGGAAGTAACTGTCCATAATATGCTTTTCCTGTTAAGTTTTGAGACCGTTTTACATCTCATTTTGTCAATCTTCCAATCACTGTTTTAACTCTTTGTTCGTATCCCTGGCTACAAATTTTTCATTTCGGCTTGTGGAGCAACAGTTAGAACAGAAAAGTATTTGCTTTCACTGAGAACGCCTCTAGATAACCAACTGTGTCGCTTTTTACTGTGCTCCTTGGCGCACACTTGTAACACTGAAACAGCTGCCACCATTCGCTGCATTTTTGTTAACTTTATATTTACATTAAAATAAACTGCGTTTTTACTGTCACTCAGAATTATGTTACAGTTGTATTGGTTCTGAAAAGATTATAAACCATCGTTCTTAGCATCTGCGTCTGCATTCTTAAGAAAACCCATGTTGCTTTACTATGTCAAAAAGCAAACGAGAATATGGTTTTACTGATTGTGGTATGCTTACAATACCTTGGAACTATAAACTTCAGGTTCCATGTAGTGAGTGTCCGTTGACCACTATTTCTTGTATTTATAAGCAGTTAGGGAATAACGCAATGTAAGTCCTTGAAACATATAGGTTAATGTTTCACTATGAACTAATTGCTAGACTGTTACCGTTGTTTTTGGGCACTTACCGCTACACTTGCGTCAGCAGAACGTGTCACAGTTTCTGAAAAGATATTAATTTTCTTGAAAGATGATTAATGGTAAAGGTCAGGAGAAGCTAAGCAATGTATCTTGTGTTCTTGTGTGGTGCCACATTTAATCATTCAATACTCTGAATTTCGTTTGAAAGGTGTCGTTTCACTGCCAATCTGACACCATTTTTTAATGTAATAATGATATGACACCGTCCATACAAGCAGACTGTTTTCAACTCCAGACCATTATGGTTTTCCTAGTAGAATATCTTGATCAAGATCAAAGAGGGAGCCAAAATGCTAACTTCTCGTTTTTTTAACTGCACTAGGTCTGCATTTTTACAACAGAAAGTGACTCCTTTATTAAGAAGGCCAACTCACCTGTGGTTAAAAGATGATTTTAAGAATGGGTCTCAAGGATTCTAACAAAAAGTTACAGTATTTTTTCCACTTTTTCAAATGAGTATTACAGCTACATGTATCAGTCTTCCAGGAAGTATACGTCATTGACTCATTACAAATTTTACCAAGGGTGACACATAGAAGTGAGTACCTAGTTGTAGTCATTTATTGGAAATATCATTAAAATTAGGTTAATTACAGGTTGAGTAACCTAAGGTTTTAGTTTTTAGTATAGTCAGTTATTTCTGTCTAAGTAAATCTAATGGATTTGCTTTCGTAAATCATTTGTTCTCTAATGCTTCTTAGGCGCTGTTAGAAAATCCTATGATTTATTGGTAAATAGTTTGAATTTAATATAATCTGTTTACACTTGGTGTTTTTTAGAGCTGAATGTCGTCTACCTGAACTAGTTCAGTCATTCAGTGCCAAATGAGTCTCGTAAAGGCAGTTTCTTTCTTTCTCGAAGTTTGCAGTTCTTGTGTACAGCCTATGATTTTTGGCTTCCTGAAGAAGTTGAGAATAGATGTGAAGTATTATTTGTAGCTTACTTCCAGTCTAGGCTGTGCAAGCTGTATGTTTTATTTGCGGCAGTTAGTAGCACGAAATTCTTTTGAATTCATCTGTGGCAGTTTGTGAGATCTAGAAAAGCAAAACTATATTTAATGTGATCTTACATGCTGAGGGAATTAGATTAGGAAATGAGACACTTAAAGTAGTAAAGGAGTTTTGCTATTTAGGGAGTAAAATAACCGATGATGGTCGAAGTAGAGAGGATATAAAATGTAGACTGGCAATGGCAAGGAAAGCGTTTCTCAAGAAGAGGAATTTGTTAACATCGAGTATAGATTTAAGTGTCAGGAAGTCGTTTCTGAAAGTATTTGTATGGAGTGTAGCCATGTATGGAAGTGAAACATGGACGATAACTAGTTTGGACAAGAAGAGAATAGAAGCTTTCGAAATGTGGTGCTACAGAAGAATGCTGAAGATAAGGTGGGTAGATCACGTAACTAATGAGGAGGTATTGAATAGGATTGGGGAAAAGAGAAGTTTGTGGCACAACTTGACTAGAAGAAGGGATCGGTTGGTGGGACATGTTTTGAGGCATCAAGGGATCACAAATTTAGCATTGGAGGGCAGTGTGGAGGGTAAAAATCGTAGAGGGAGACCAAGAGATGAATACACTAAGCAGATTCAGAAGGATGTAGGTTGCAGTAGATACTGGGAGATGAAGAAGCTTGCACAGGATAGAGTAGCATGGAGAGCTGCATCAAACCAGTCTCAGGACTGAAGACCACAACGACAACAACATAAATAAGTCAGACATATGTTAAATATTTATTGCTGTCGTTTGTCATTAGTCATCAGATCAACCAGTTATTAGAGGGTTTACTTTTTTTTTCATGAAGGACAGTGGAATGTAGAAAGTAATTTTCAGTCACAGTAACATTATACGAGTCCTAGGAACGCCTCAATGGGAACTTACAAAAACTGGTCATCATTGTCTCCAGTTGCCAGCAGTCTTCTCTGCCCTACGTTAAATAAATCTCGAAATTATCGCATATTTTGCTGACTTCGTGATTATTACCGCTGTCTGACTTGTATCCTCTGTAATAGTTAAATGATGTGTAAATCATTTCCCTGTTGAAGCCTATACACTGTCAAAACCATTACGTTCTGTGTTCCCAGCTCTATCACTGAACCACAGCACTGAAAGAGCTGTTTAATACTGTACTCCTTTACGTCAGTCTTGGCACCTTATTCCACATTTTATCTGTCTTTCCTCTTGTGATGTCTACAGCAACATGAAATTAACCTGTATCCACATAGGTATCTCTGCAATTTCTGTCACCACCAAAAGGTATTGTATTATCCTAGCCAAGCACACCTGAAGAAATATCTTTCGATTTTTCGGTTTCCTTGTGTGATACGTGTAGTTCAAGTTTAATAGTATTGTTATACGTAGCTGTAACTTCCCTAATGTTCTATTTTTTCTACTTTCCGAATACCCTATAGCAGCTCTCCGCTTAACTACTGCTGCTGTGTTTATAGTCACTTGGTAGCTCTGTTTTTCAGAAGTATTTGGCATTTACAGAAATTATTGCAAATCACTGGAATTAGCTGACAGAATTTTTCCACGCTGACTTCATCTGGGAAGTAGTAACGCAAGCAGTCTCTTAAAGAAAACATTCAGATGTAGAGCATTTCATATGTTGGGCGATTATGTGAGATGCGACGCATCAGTCACACATATACATGATTGGCACAGTTGGTTGAAGTGATTTCCGAAGCTCTAATGGCATTTGTATTATTTAAAGAATGACACAGTATTCGCCTTAGTGTAAGAATCATTCTCAGTTATGTTCCTTATATCATCCCTCAATTCCAGAGTTAAGGTTATGCTCTATAAATTTGTTTGTATACAAAATAATCAGTAGGTATACGTCTTTATAAATATTCTTCGCCACATGCCTTATATCACAAGATACATTGCTGAGCGATGCGCGTGACTTAAAAGCAGTCGGTTATAAAGTGTTGGATACCCAGAAAGCCCTTCATGAATTCTTTGTGTCTAATCCAAACTGCCTATCACAAGTACCCTCTCAGCCTTTCTTTCAGTCTACAGCTGGCAATGACTTTTCCTTATTTCATCGACTGAATGTGAACACTGGGTTGTCTGGACGCGTATGTCCATGGTTTACAAAGATCTGAGCGGTAGGAACTTCCACGTTAAATCTGGCTGACCTGTAGTGTCTCTAAAACTGTTGCCTGATTTGGCGAGTTTGGCCAACGTAAACTGATTTGAGCGATTCACAAACTTAGTGAAGCTAACTGCAGTGCCAACTACTCCAATTCAGCTTACGCTATTGCCAGTTTAAATCTGATGAATTTCCTTCCAAGCAAGCTACTTCAGTGTTTCTACGCGAAAAATACATACTCAGTCTTCACACCACCGCTCATTTTTCACTTTCACAACAGTATTCTGTGTGTAGAAAGAATTTAAAAATTCACTATGTAATAAAAAACAGAATTATACAGGCTTTAAGGTATTTTATTTCACGCAAAAACAGACTGATTTCTACAGTCCTACCACAGTGTGGTCTCAAGTTGCTTCGCTGTTAATAGAATAATCGGCGGGTAATTAAGGTCAGGATGTTCACAATGAAGAACGTAATCACGCAGAGTTGAATCTATGCCAGTGGCAGCTGCCTCTTGTCCGCATTCTTCTTCAGATGCAGAAATCTTCTCACGGTCTCGCGAACAGGTGCGAGTCTTCCCTTCATTCGAATGATGAACCATGGTCTCTCTGCCAATCCATGGTTGCGCCGGTAATCTCTCTTGTTTCGATACAGGTCGACTAGACTCTCCGCTAGATGCCCAATCCATGTTGAAGGTGGCCATTTCTCCTGCGAACGACAAAAATAGTTATTTTTATTGAGCTGCTTGCCTAAGCATCACTATATCAAGCACTTAAAGGCATTACAGCCTACAAACGTCTGACAATGGCGCGACTATATTTTGCAAGTAATGAAAAAAAACAGAGATATAAAATGGGCACTGATTTAGCTGAATTTTCGTATTGGCGATATGACCTGTCCAAAATCATTCCATTCAATGAATTAGCACAAGTGTTACAACGTAAAGTAATTCAAAAACAGCCTCATTCTTTTTTTAGATCAATCTGAAGATCTTTTTTCGTATCCACCTATCCTCAAACAATGTATTTACATTCATTACAAGTGTCTGACGTAGAAAAATTAAAAAAGGAATCTACGTTAGTATTTAAAACGTCTTGCTGAGCATTTAATATACCATTGCTCGTATTTCAGCTCTTAGAAGTGCCATCGCAGTCTGCACTACCTGCGACGGTGGCTCTCCGATAACCTTCCGTCTGCGCAGTCTGTTGGCAAAGATTTGCAGCCGACTGGGTGGAACTGGAACTCCAGGAGGGTAGTAAGAGCCAGAGACGTCATCCTCCTCTTCATCTTCAACGTCAGACAAGTCAAAATGCAGAATTCTTGCTCTCGGACCAACCTGTAAAATGAAAAAGTCATGTGAATAAATATGTCTGCATAACACTGTTGGAATTAATTTCTTTGTTCTTAGCACACTCTGACAGTAATTATTGTCTAATATTTTACAATCAGGCTAGTGCTGCTTACATGAATTGGCTGAAGCTGTGATTTATCAGCGGCGGCCTCTCCGCAGTCGGTGGTGGTGGACTCCACCATCTTCTCATTCGGCTTTGGTCGAGGTGGCCGAAGGCGGAGAAGAGGCGCAGGTGTTGGCGGCTCATCGGCCGGCCTGGGCTTCCCCTGGTTGGTAGCTGGGGAGCTGAGCAGCGGCCTCACTCGCGAAAACATCTGGAAACGTAAAGCAAACAGTCTTTAATTAGCTAGAGTGTTTCCTGAGACGAAAATAGTCATGTGAAATCTGCTTTACTGACAAGGAGATTTGGCCTAAAGAAACAATTCGGTCTCATACGGTACTTTGCAACATTTGTAACAAACGCCAGCCCTTATCTCAATCATAAAAAATTATTATTACGTGATGCTATATTTCATTTTTGAAACACCAATTACACTGAACAAAAAAACTGATTGCTAAAAGAAAACAAGTATTTGTAGGAAGCAAACAATTATTGAGAATAAGGGAGTTACTAAACAGCTTAACGGTACACTACAACGTTAATGATACACAGTGTACACTGTACACTTAATTATTTTTCGTAAATGCTTGCTACCAAGTCAAAAAAAATTAATCTGCAAAATTTTTGAAGAAATTTGGAGAATTTTGGAGAAATGAGAAGTGTGGTAATGTTGATAACTGATCACGTTCAAGGTTAACTGAAACTCTTCAGCCTCGTTATTTCGTTTTCTATCTGTAAATTATTTATGAAACCTTCTAACTTAATGAGAACAAGTCGTTTTCCACGGGTTCAGTTAATTCTTCTCCTAATTCAGCACTAAGTTTCTGGACTATGAGCATTGCAATGCAGCCGCTCTGAAAATAGAGAAGCTAATCAAAATATATAGAATGTAGGGCACAATATGCCAATTGAGGATTAATCTCACCTAGGAGATAGTGAAACAGAGATACAGTGATCGCTTTTGTTGCTCAGTAACATCTTTCGCCAAACATTCAAGACATTTCATTCAATTATTTAATGGTTAAAATCGATATGTGAATGTTACTACCCGAAAGTGACCAATCTTTCTATTTCCCTACCCTCACCTAAATACAGCACATCAAACAAAACGATTCCAGTCCTGACATCCACATATCAGAACATTAAATTACTAAATATGGGAAACAAATATCGAAAAAAATATGAAGAATGAAAAGCACAACATCCAAGTAAAGCTTCAGAGATATGTATCTGGGAACGCTTTTATAAAAATGGTGTAGCATTTAGTCTTCAGTGATACCGTGCATGAAAAAATCTAAAGCCAAATTAACAGTAATGTTAGAGTCATAATCAAGTGTTCATGTGCAATCTTTAGTAAAATAAGAGCTAGAGTTTTTGTTCATGAATGGCATCATTGCAGCCCAAATTAACGCAGCCTAGATATGTTTGTTGTAGATCTGGAGTTTCGTCTGCATTGTGAATGAAACTAATACGAGTATCACCAATTTTGCTCCTCCACTCCATTCCACACTCTCCAGATCCTTCCATAAATCTACAAACTGAAGACACACAAAACAATACTTAGCAACTACAATTCCAGTTCGTATACGGGCGGGACTTGTACAGATGCAAATCCCCTATCGAAATTACCAACCTGCCTACACATCATAATGTGCTTTGACGCATTTTGCTCCCTACACCGTAAGCACCTTTCTGGTGCATCAGTATTTGCTCTGTTTTGTTGTGGTCATACGAAATTTCACATGCACTGGTACCTGCAGTTTCCAGATCCAAAAATTTATAGTGTCATACCAGTATAGCCTGTGTTATTAGCACAAACACGAGCAATGTACATACGTTTAATCTGGAACTCTATTCACTGATCGACCATTGAAGACTTTCATGATAAAGTGTTGCATTATTCACCGAGTTGCCTTACTACCTTACAAGTTTATAGATTCTTCTATTCTGTTTTGAGCTTTATACCGTTCTGGAAGAATTGACACACTATCTGAAAAAGAAATAGTCTTTTATAGCTAGATACAGAGAGACAACGATAGATAAACGACGTGGAAGAACATTTAATGACCTGAGTTTTCTTTGTTGTTTTTAAAAGGATAAGTTAGTTTAACGCGATTACGTAAAACGTTGCTGAATTTTCTGAAACCATTTACTTAACAGCAGTGACTGCTACTAGATGTCTTCACTCAAAAGTTGAACTCTGAAAAGTATTTGACTTGAGATGACGAGTTTTCGATATTTGTAATAAGATACGCCACTTCGACGACTTGCGCGTCGATGGGGATGAAATTATGATGATTAGGGCAACACACCATCCAGTCCCTGAGCGGAGAAAATTTCCGACCCAGCAGGGAATCGGGCCCTTAGGACTGACATGCTGTAGAATGTATTTTTTGGAGGAAAATTCAGTAGAAAAACCAAATATTTCTCTATAGACCTTCCGAAGAATTGTTGGAATGCCTTTTTCGCGGCCTCATGAGATGCACGAGAAGAAAACGTATGTTTGTCTAAATAAAAACCTAACTTCCACTGGGACAAATGCTGCCATCAGCCAGAAGACGACAACTTGAAACTGCAGTTACGTAGAAAGCGCTCCGAAAAAAGCAAATGATTTTCTGCTCCTCTCGGCTTGCACGATTATAGTACTTCGCGAAAGTAGACAAAAAACCAAATAATTGTCTTCCAGTCTCTGACTCGCTGTCTGCAGTTGCAGAATAAATTAAGAGTCGGTGATCACCTACCTCGTCACTTCTTCTCACAGCCCGAAGGATGCGAAACACACTTCCTAGAAAGCGCACTTCGAAATCGACTCTTTCTTCGGAAGGTTTGTCAATGAGACTGATGCTACGCAACGGTTCGGCTTGTTTTGTGCCCGAACTCATTGTTGACACTGACGTATGAAGACACGTGTCTATTATATTCATTGACAATCGGAGTCTATGTAAAGTGCAAAGCAGAGAGGGACGAAGGTCAAGACGCAG
This sequence comes from Schistocerca cancellata, assembly GCF_023864275.1. NCBI lineage: Eukaryota > Metazoa > Arthropoda > Insecta > Orthoptera > Acrididae > Schistocerca > Schistocerca cancellata. Next base: position 980,752,317 of record NC_064626.1, on the reverse strand, counting down.
TCTATGAGGGAATAACTCGGTCGTAAACTAAAGGGAGGGTCTACCAGGAGTTCGTAATGTCTCGTTAGAGTCGCATATACCCGAATCGTTTCGCATACTTATGAGTAAAACATTTCGGATTTGTGGAATAACAATTGAATCCAACCATGTCTCTCCTTTTTTCAAAAGTATATTTCCTTCATTTGCTTTTCCGACCGGTTGACCATCTAGAAATACATCTTTACTACGAGTTTATTGAACGAAAAAGGAATATAAGTGACAAATTCCAATAGAATGGAACAGATCGCCACTGGAGTGAAATTTATGAATAACGTACGCCAGTCACACATCTCCATCGACGTCTGTATCTACACTCTGCAAACAACTGTAAAGTGCTTGGAAGGGGATACTTCCCGTCATACCACGTACTGGGGTTTTTCCTCGTCCCATTTACATGTGGGGAGCAAGAATGATTGATTAACCGCCTCTCTGCGCGTTGTGTCCTCGCGATCCCTACGAGAGCGATGTGTGTATGATGTACTGAGTCAAATGAGTATCGGAAACCACGAAACAAGTCAGCTAGCTGATTGCGTGGTTTCATGGCTTTCAGAATGTCGTTTGAAGACTATTTGTGTTCTACGTGATCGCTGTTTAATGAGTCAATGAAGGTTTTCATGAAGGACGTCAGTCTGTTAAAAGTACCCTACTAAATTTCAATTGAGACTATTTAATAAGACTGTATAACAACGACACTCTGTCAGTGATATTGAAGAGTGGTTTTGCGGTTCACTTGTGCTGCCCTCCTGGTGGAGGTGTTGGATCTGTACTTTTGTCCTGTTATTTGGCACAGTTACTTGTCCATGATATCATCGATAAAAAAAGTGTTAACTCTGGCGGATATTCGGTATAGTATCTCATATGGATTGCATCAGGCACTGGAGCTTTTCACGATGTTCAGCAAGAAAAAAGCATAGAATTAATAGAATCCATCATTAATTTTCTTTCAAATGATAGTATTGATTTACCACTATTGAGTTGAGGCAAGGGTTGCACATTTTATCGGCAACTACACTCCTGGAAATTGAAATAAGAACACCGTGAATTCATTGTCCCAGGAAGGGGAAACTTTATTGACACATTCCTGGGGTCAGATACATCACATGATCACACTGACAGAACCACAGGCACATAGACACAGGCAACAGAGCATGCACAATGTCGGCACTAGTACAGTGTATATCCACCTTTCGCTGCATTGCAGGCTGCTATTCTCCCATGGAGACGATCGTAGAGATGCTGGATGTAGTCCTGTGGAACGGCTTGCCATGCCATTTCCACCTGGCGCCTCAGTTGGACCAGCGTTCGTGCTGGACGTGCAGACCGCGTGAGACGACGCTTCATCCAGTCCCAAACATGCTCAATGGGGGACAGATCCGGAGATCTTGCTGGCCAGGGTAGTTGACTTACACCTTCTAGAGCACGTTGGGTGGCACGGGATACATGCGGACGTGCATTGTCCTGTTGGAACAGAAAGTTCCCTTGCCGGTCTAGGAATGGTAGAACGATGGGTTCGATGACGGTTTGGATGTACCGTGCACTATTCAGTGTCCCCTCGACGATCACCAGTGGTGTACGGCCAGTGTAGGAGATCGCTCCCCACACCATGATGCCGGGTGTTGGCCCTGTGTGCCTCGGTCGTATGCAGTCCTGATTGTGGCGCTCACCTGCACGGCGCCAAACACGCATACGACCATCATTGGCACCAAGGCAGAAGCGACTCTCATCGCTGAAGACGACACGTCTCCATTCGTCCCTCCATTCACGCCTGTCGCGTCACCACTGGAGGCGGGCTGCACGATGTTGGGGCGTGAGCGGAAGACGGCCTAACGGTGTGCGGGACCGTAGCCCAGCTTCATGGAGACGGTTGCGAATGGTCCTCGCCGATACCCCAGGAGCAACAGTGTCCCTAATTTGCTGGGAAGTGGCGGTGCGGTCCCCTACGGCACTGCGTAGGATCCTACGGTCTTGGCGTGCATCCGTGCGTCGCTGCGGTCCGGTCCCAGGTCGACGGGCACGTGCACCTTCCGCCGACCACTGGCGTCAACATCGATGTACTGTGGAGACCTCACGCCCCACGTGTTGAGCAATTCGGCGGTACGTCCACCCGGCCTCCCGCATGCCCACTATACGCCCTCGCTCAAAGTCCGTCAACTGCACATACGGTTCACGTCCACGCTGTCGCGGCATGCTACCAGTGTTAAAGACTGCGATGGAGCTCCGTATGCCACGGCAAACTGGCTGACACTGACGGCGGCGGTGCACAAATGCTGCGCAGCTAGTGCCATTCGACGGCCAACACCGCGGTTCCTGGTGTGTCCGCTGTGCCGTGCGTGTGATCATTGCTTGTACAGCCCTCTCGCAGTGTCCGGAGCAAGTATGGTGGGTCTGACACACCGGTGTCAATGTGTTCTTTTTTCCATTTCCAGGAGTGTATATTCAGTGTTGAAATTTCGATTGCGTAAGTCCACCTGCGACGCATTTCGAAGTCACAGGTAGCCAGCTACGCAGCAAATTAAGCAAAATAAATTACTCGTTGGAGCTTTTTATGTAGTATTGAATCTAGACTTCAGAAAAATACGGTCCATTCAGTCAGCAGTGCTGTATCTGTGAGATGGACCGGTTGAGCTGCACATGGGTACTTTATTCCGTAATTCTCCATCGCAACACTTCTTCAAACACATGTGACCTTCTCTATGACGTACAAATTAATCATGAGTACCGTTTTCCGATTTATTTTGCTTTTCTCGATTAGCTGCTGATACTTCTCAAGTTGACACACTATTCGAATAAAAGCATCTGGACACCTATATGTGGTCATTAATGTGGTGTCTGCCAACCCTTCGCCTTTATGGCCCCTTGAACTCGGCTGGAGACCATTTCAGTTAGGTGTGTAAATGTCTGTGACGGAATTACTGCCCATTCTTCCTCAACAGCCGAAACCAGAGAAGATACTTGCATCTGGAGTGAAACAGACGTTCTGATTCATCCCAAAACTTTTCTATTAGATTCAAGTTTGGACTCGTGACAGGCCATTCCATATCAGGAATATTATTGTCAACGAGCCAGTGCCTCAAAGATGCTGATTTAGGAGAGGCTGCGGTGCCATACTGAGACAAATAATTATAGGAGACGAACTGTTCTTCCACTGAGCGCAGTTCGCAGAGCTGTGCTATACATTCAAATTCTTTCAAATTTATCCTTTTCGTATGGGCTATAATGATACCGCATTCTAGTCATGAGAAACACCCCGATACCGTAACACCAGTCCGTTCGTCTCCCCCCATCGCAGGATCGAGTCCTCCCTCGGGCATGGGTGTGTGTGTTGTCCATACCGTAAGTTAGTTTAAGATAGATTAAGTAGTGTGTAGGCTTAGGGACCAATGACCTCAGCAGGTTGGTCCCATAAGACCTTACCACAAATTTCTAATTTTTTTCTGTGACACCATTTTCTCTGTACTTCATTGTTGGCACTACGCTTGATGGCAGGTTACGTTCTCCATGCGTTGTCGTAACAAAAACGATTCCATTCGATTTCTACAGTTTACTGCGTTTTCAGTCATTTACTGCCCTGTGGCGTCGCTCTTTGCAGCATAGAAAGCACCGCTTAGCATTGATTAGACAAATGTGAGGCTTATAAAGACGTACTCGACTATTGTACCCTATTCCATTTAACTCCCCACGCACAGTGCTAGATGGCCTGTTGGTAGCACTTTGGAACTCACAAGTAATTGCTCCAGCTGAATTCATGGGATTTTTTACAACCGCTTTCCACAGTACTCGACGCTCCTGTCCGTCATTATAAGAGACTGTCTTAGTATTCGTTTAGATGTTGCTGTTGGAACGTTCGTAGAGATATACAGGTTGAACACAAAGTCTTGCCCTGAATATAACAATTTATTACAGAATAAACGTTTGGCATAATAATTTGCATTTGATGTTGTTACATAGGTTAGTGTTACTATTTTTTTTAAGATCACTTACGTTAGTAAACCCCTACGTGTGCTTCCTTGGCAGCTCGGAGAATGTCGAGGCGGTATTCCAGTTCCCGCCAGTTTCGTAACATGTGTTCTGTCACAGTGCCCACAGCAGCTTGTATCCTAGCCTTCAGTTCGTCGACGTCAGCAACTGGTGTGACGAAGACTCTGTCCTTGATATAGCTCTTAAATGGCTCTAAGCACTGTGGGACTTAACATCTGAGGTCATCAGTCACCTAGAACTACTTAAACCTAACTAACCTAAGGACATCACACACATCCATGCTCGAGGCAGGATTCGAACCTACGACCGTAGCAGCAACGCGGTTCCGGACTGAAGCGCCTAGAACCGCTCTGCCACTTGATAGGGCCCCAGAAGAAAAAGTCAAGGGGAGTTATGTCTGGAAAGGGTAGTAACGTCCGGATCCGTGGACTGGAAGGGACGCTCCAACATCCTGGCCACCCCGCTCTCTAGACATTACGCCCCTTGAATTTTTTTTCTGGGGCTATATCAAGGACCATGTCTTCGTCACACCAGCTGCAGACGTCGACGAACCGAAGGCTAGGATACAAGCTGCTGTGGGTACTGTGACAGAACACATGTTACGAAACACCTTGCGGGAACTGGAATACCGCCTCGACGTTCTCCGAGCTACCAAGGGAGCACACGTTGAGATTTACTAACGTAAGTGATCTTAAAAAAAAATTACTAACACTAACCTATGTAACGGCTTCAAATATAACTTATTATGTTAAACGGTTATTCTGTTATAAATTTTTATAATCAGGGCAGCACCTTGTGCTCACCGTGTATTTTGGGTAAGCTGGAGGCAGCGCTTAGTGGTCGCTGGTACGCGCGAGAGAGCACTGCTGTTGACGTTCGGTGAAGGGACACCGCCTAAGCATGAAAGGAAGGGAAGGGCTTGGGGGAGTTCAAAGCGACGGACCAGTCTCCTAGCAGCCAGGAAGACGTGAAAGTGGCCCAAGATAGGGAGAGTGTTGATTTTGAAAGACAGCATGTTATTCTGTTTGAAAGTGGCTACGTTGTTGGTAGCCACGTCGTCGCCTCTTTCGGGCGATCTCCTTTGCTGCTGTGAAACATTCAGTGTTGTGGAGCCAGATTTTAATTCAGCCATGAAAATACTTCAAGTAAGTTTACTTACTGCGAGGCTGTGTGGCACTCATCACCTTCGTTTAACCGAAGTTCATGGTATGCCCTGTCTGCTGTATCGCATTACATTTGAGTTGCTTGTGAACACGTATTTTGACACTTGCTTAAATGTGTGCTGTTCGGCCAAATGGGATGTACAGTAACTGTTGATTCATGGCAAAATTTGTTTGGATAGTTCAAGGACATTAACGATACAAAACTGTTTTTTATTTAAACGATATGTGGATTTTTGAGGTATTACTATAAGTGTGTTAACATTGCATCTTCTTATTGTTCTTGTTATAGAGCTCTAAAACTCAATTGTTCTTACTGCACCTGTGTAAAACTAGTGGGACGACCAACTGCGATGGGTCGAATGTAAGGACCAGCTTGTGGGTAAAATTTACGAGTGAAGCCTTTGCGTTCGTCGTCACCATCAAATCTTGATTACAGTCTATTCTGCGACGTTGGAAGTTTGTTTGTACTGAGTTGAAATCTATGGAATGATACAGTCTTTGTACTAATTACTGGCGCTTCTAAAATAAATTTTGATATTACATTGGTTAATTTGGCCTCTTAGCTCATATGATGCTGAATTATATTGTTATCGGGGCCTTTCTTAAAATAATATTTTATTTCGTTGTGTAATTAGGTCTTAGGTTTTTTTTTAATATTTTGAGGACAAAGCATGATTTTACGGACGCCTGTATTCTTCTTTGTTAGTAGCGATTTCTGAAACAAATATTAGCGCCCCTTTACCTAACTTTCGTGTCACACTTGCAATTATATACTTGGGGTTTAAAAAAATCATGTTGAGTTGATGGTGACGCTTTAAATGTAGGTTTGGGTGTTACCTTATCACACCTTTTATTGGAGCGTCTTTCATATCTATAACATTATCAGTATCGTAGACAATCTAATACCAATTAGCACTTGTTTAACTGAATAATTATATGAGCTCAGTCTACCACCATGTGGTTATGTACTTTGTTGTTGCTTACTAAAAACATGAAATTATGACTAAATGTTTCTTGGCTTATGAGCTTACCACTCCCTGGCTGCCCACATCCTTTAGTCGTTTCAGTTGTTCCTCCGCGTTTTCACTTCACAAACACATCACCCAGCTGTTGACTTGGGCCGACTTAGAAAGGCTGAAATGTCGTTGAAGTATTTGATTTATCCCAGACTAGACCAAGTTCGAACTCACTGAGCTCACCTGAGCGGCCCATTCTGCTGTCACAACTTCTCTACTGGCAAGGGAGACTCCCCATCGCACTCCCCTCAGATTTAGTGGTATGAGGGCCCAGTGGACAGCCCGCCGAAAACTGAACACAGATCAAGCAGGAAAAGCGGAAAATGTATACTGAACTGTGAAAAAACGATCCAAGATAAGAAGAGCAATATAGAGCAGCGTAAAACACCAACGGCGTTGTAGTTGCCGTCACGGTGTTGGACGGGTAAGCGGGCGAGCCGTGTTCAAACCTTCCTAAACCGCTTTTTTTCCCTCGTTTTTCGCTGTATTCAAAATTTTTGTCGGTGCCGTATTGTAACTTCCGTTTGCAACAGCGAGGTGTAATGTAGGGATCTATAACGACAGTTGATTCTGCACAACCGTTCTGTTAGCATCCGAAAGGAAGTGGTTTTCGAATGTGAACAACAAACGTTTGATGATAAGGCGATTAGTCAACCGAACCCTCCACCGGAAAACGCGTCTGGTGTGTCATACGTGATATTAGTGACAGTACGTGTGTCGTATGATAGGAATCTCTTACCGGCGCATCTAATTTGTACGCCTGCCTCATTCATCGATTTAGGTGTTAATGTGAGTGTGAGCACTCCCAACGAAATAATGAAAACACAAAGTTTGACAGGTAAGCTGCAACAAGTGAAAACAACAGTTTCACAGTCACACAGTTACTCTCTGCTCTGTCAAAACATGAGTTTCTAACATTTTTGAAGTTGCATTCGGTTTTGTAATTTTCGACTCTTGAATTCCTTTGGTGTAACTTAGTTCATACACGTTAATTTGTTGTTTTCATTTCTGTGAGACATCTATGTTATATCTCGCCTGCTGTCACTATTCTTCACGTTTACTTGCGACGGTAACGCATTCTTACCACATGACACATATTCTATAACCAATGTACACTATGTGATCAAAAGTGTCCGGACACCCCACAAAAACATACGTTTTTCATATAAGGAGCATTTTGCTGCCACCTACTACCAGGTACTCCATACCAGCGACCTCAGTAGTCATTAGACATCGTTAGAGAGCAGAATGGGTCGCCGTCCGGAGAACTCGCTGACTCCGAATGTGGTCAGGTGATTGGGTGTCACTTGTGTCATAAGTCTGCACGCGAGATTTCCACACTCCTGAACATCCCTACGTCCACCGTTTCCGATGTGACAGTGAAGTGCTACAGTGCACAAATGCGTGCAGGCCGACCTCGTCTGTTGACTGACAGAGACCGCCGACAGTTGAAGAGGATCGTAATGTGTAATAGACAGATATCTATCCAGATCATCACAAAGAAATTCCAAATTGCATCATCATCCACTGCAAGTACTATGACAGTTACCCGGAAATTGAGAAAACTTCGATATCGTGGTTGAGCGGCTGCTCATAAGCCATATATCTTGCCGCTAAATGCCAAACGACGCCTCGCTTGGTGTAAAGAGCGTAAACATTGGACGACTGAACAGTAAAAGAACGTTGTGCGGAGTGACAAATCACGGTACACAATGTGGCGATCCGATGACAGGGTGTGGATATGGCGAATGCCGGGGAGCATCATGTGCCAGCGTGTGTTGTGCCAATAGTAAAACTCGGAGGGGTTATTACAGTGTTCTTCATGGATGGGGCTTGCACCCCTTATTGTTTTGCGTGGCACTATCACAACATTGGGCTACATTGATGTTTTAAGCACCTTCTTCCTTCCCACTATTGAAGAGCAATTTGTGGATGGCCATTGCACATTTCATCACGATGGAGCACCTGTTCATAATGCACGGGGTGTGGCGGAGTGGTTACGCGACGATAACATCCCTGTAATGGACTTCCCTGCAGAGAGTCCTGACCTAAATTCTGTAGAACACCATTAGGATGTTTTGGAACGCCGACTTCGTGCCAGGCCTCAACGATCGACATCGACACCTCTCCTCAGTGCAGCATTGCGTGAAGAATGGGCTGCCATTCAGCAAGAAACCTTCCTACACCTGGTTGAACGCATGCCTGCGAAAGTGGAAGCTATCATCAAGGCTACGGATGGGTCAAGGCCATACTGAATTCCAGCACTAGCGATGGAGGGCGACACGAACTTGTAAGTCATTTTCAGCCAGGTGTCCGGATACTTTTGATCACATAGTGTATAGTATGACAGCTACCATGACTACAGGAAGGGAACGAGCATTTCATTGACCGGATAGACAGTTCATAATATTGTGAACAAATAAAATATAAAATAATTGGTATGAGGGAGTTGTGAACACGGCTCGGCTGTTTTATGGTCCAGCACCGTTACAATTCCTTTTATTTGTTGGTTTCACTTAGCTCGTTATTGTTCGTTGTATTCGTTCGGGGCGGACGTTCCATGACGCTTGTTCATCGTAGACCGGTTAACTCAGTTTTTTTATTACAGAGGGCAGCTAAAAACCCTCTGACCGAACACGCTGAGCTATCGTGCTGGCGTTTCACCCCGTCGCCACGGCTGTTATATTTCTCTCGATACTTCAGTTGTTAGGCTTACACCGTTCACTGTTTTTATATTGCTTTTTTTCGCAGTTCAGTACACCTTTTTCCTGTTTGCATAATTGATCTGTGTTCAGTTTTTGACGTGCTATCCACTGTTGTGCCATCTTAACACTACGTCTGAGGTGAGTCGCGATGGGAGTTTCCCTTGTGAGAACGAAGTACGACTACTCCTCGCGTCCATTTATGCTGGTGGGTCAGCCTCTCGTGACATCTAGTGGTCAGTTCCGTATTACAAGGGGGTGTCCAGATGTTTTTCATCTAGTAGTCAACATCTTGACTTCATTTATTAAATAACATTATATTTTGGCTTCTTAAACATTCTTCATCCAGCGCACCTTTCACAGATATCTTTGTGGAAGGATAACAAGGAAATGAAGATAGCGCTAGTGGAAGTACATAATTCGTCGTGGACGCAATATGTGTCACCTAAGATTCTGGCAGATTTTGATGTTTGTAAGCTGGTTTATTAAAACCTTTAATAGAAGAAGGATTGGCCTGCCGGTGTGACCCAGCGTTTCTAGGCGCTTCAGTCTGGAACCGGGCGACCGCTACGGTCGCAGGTTCGAATCCTGTTTCGGGCATGGATGTGTGCATTGTTCTTAGGTTGGTTACGTTTAAATAGTTCTAAGTTCTAGGGGACTGATGACTTCAGATGTTAAGTCCCTTAGTGTTCAGAGCCATTTGAATTTTAGAAGAAGGATTGTTGTGGTCGTGGGCGCAGATAAGCGGGGGCAAGGATGGAGTTGGGGCTTGAGGGAGTGTGGAAGCCGGGGGGGGAGGGGGGGGGGGCAGACCAGCGGCACCCATAGCTCTCAGGGAAAGTGAAAGAAGAGTGCAGTCTGGTGTTTTTCTTTCAAGAAAATTGTTTAAAATTCGGTACTATGCAGCTTTTAACAGGGTCAGACCGCTAACTGTTTATGACTAATTACAGGTAGCCATTCGTCTTTCAAAATATTGAAAAATACTCCATAACGAGACTTCTAGGTTAGCGATTGCACGCAGTTTTAGGTCGCGGTCAATATGTGAGAGATTAAAACTAGATCGAGCTATAGATACCCGTCTAAATTTTTAAAATATTGTAAACATAGAGCGAATGCATGCATCGTCACTAGATTTCAGTCAAATACACAAAACTTTTGGAATGGAACCAACTATGCAAATGCATATGATTATTTTTTCTCTCTAATACTGATACGAAGATATGAGCTGTCTTGTGCACCTGTTTGGTTACAACATGTAGTTAGTCTTTCATCCTCTCGGTTTTATTGGTTCAAATGGCTCTGAGCACTATGGGACTTAACTTCTGAGGTCATCAGTCCCCTAGAACTGAGAACTACTTAAACCTAACTACCCTAAGGACATCACTCACATCCATGCCCGAGGCAGGATTCGAACCTGCGACCGTAGCGGTCGCGCGGTTCCAGACTGTAGCGTCTAGAACCGATCGACCACCCTTTTCCCCATCTTCTTTTATTATGTGCTTTCGGTCTTACTTCTGAGACAGTCACTATCAGGGCAATGTAAAACGTAACAAAACGATTCTAACATTGTTTATTCACTCACTCGATTTACATACCCAGGGCTAGGGGTTTCCGTGATTTTCCAAAAGTATCCTCCCAACTGTACCTAATATTTTAATAGTTGACGCTCTGCACGTCCTGTAACAGTCATTTATTCCTTATTCGATAAATTGCGTACCTTGAACCTGAGAGTTTTCTTTAAAGTAATTCTTCTTCTTCCGTACAGTATCTCTCGCATCTCGAAGTTTTCTTTGTAGTTCATGTGAATTTATGATAAAACATTTTTCTCGATTCTGTCATCGTAGCAGGCTACAGAAAGGCGACTAACTTTAACCCGAACAGGAGACTGAAAAATGGAAAGTGATATTCGTTGGTTTATTGCCTGTAATCGTAAATGACCCTAAAGAAGATCGGTTTAAGCATAAAACCCGTCATCTTAAGGGTTTTGGAATTTTAGCCCCAGCATGGACTGCTGAGGGACAAATACGAGTCTACTCCGATCTATGGCACAATTCGTTCCGAAATTACATTGGTAGCTGCCCTCTCTTGTCGTACGCTCAAAAGCTATCCGACTCAATGCTACTGTGAAGTACATTCACCTCGCGTCTTGGTTCCTGAAGCGGCGCCTATGGCACCCGATCCCTGAGATATATTCACGTGGATTTAATTTCACAAACGTATTTAAAGATTAACTAAACGACAAGGAGGGGGTGGGGGGGAGGGTGAGGGCGGGGCCGGGAAAGATGATGAGGTAATGGGAGAATTTATAGAATTCCCGTAAAATGAGTATATTTAATCCTGGCCTGTACAACAAATTATCTGCGAAACCTTGTGGCATAAGGTATTTGTTAACAGGAACATGGATTATTTGCCGGACATAAACAACACCCACCTTTCGAGAGTCTTAGCACATCTCTGACAACGCTTGCGAGTATGAATCATCAACCTGGGTGAACAAAGAAATATCAGGAAACGTTCACTGACTTTATCTTACAGGTTGACGGGTCGAATGCGTCTGCTACTTGCGGAAGTTTGTCTGCCCCAGAAGCATTTCCACGTTCTTACACTGCCCGACACGTTCAAAATTGCGGAGCAAAAAGACATGCACGTGTCCTTGGTGCCAGAGATCGTGCCGTATAACACTTCTTCAATCTACTTACTGATGATTTTGTGTCCAGGTAAATAAAAATGACCATATGGAGCTACTAGCGGAGACACCCTCTCTGAAGTTGTTCGATCACTTTGATGGCTTGCGCTTTAATGAATATGAGGTAAAATTAATGAGACACCACTAACACAGAGTCCTTGAGGAAAAAAAAATGTTTGACCTGGCAGGTAATCGAACGCAGGACTCCGATATCTGAAATGAGCGCGACTTTCTTTTGGTCTTCTATCTTTCCACCAGTTTCTTCGTCGTTTCTCGTCAGTGGTCCTATGCGAATGTGTCACGACATCTTCCACGTTCGATAGATGATAACTTCGCTCTGTTATCCTTTTTTTTCATTTACCGAAGGTGGTCTTTCGCTGACCAAATGCTCTAAGGTACCGTGCCGACAACCTATAAGTCAGGCAATTAATAATGAAACAGAGTGATCGGGAAACCCAATACCGGCAACAGAAAACAATGTTTCCGCGAATCGTATCGTTTGTATCATAGACTAGGAATTACCGTGTGTACTTCGATATATCCCTCTACTCACCCTTTCCGGCGACCGCATAAAGAACTGCCGTTGGGAATTCAGCGCGCTAACCCCATTCTGTTGCCTGGCCGGTAGAAGTGCTCTCTGCGACGCCCGTTGTTAATGGTGCATAGCACTGACCGAGAGCAACAAAGCTCTCCAAATGAGAACAATGGCAGCGTTGTGCCGTTGTTTTGAATGTGAACAGTGGGATTTGGGCCGTAAGCGTCAGTGCCGCAACAACAAAGAACTCATTGAATTGATGTCAGCATCAGGTAAACCGCAAGCCTACGCCTGGTAGGGTTTATGCGATGTTTCTCGTTGTCTAACATAATGGGGCAGTTTCTTATGACCTAATCCATCTTGAAAAAGCTACAGCGGAACCGTTGCAGAGAAATTAGCATCTTTTTTCGAGTATACTCATGAGGTTTCATTTGTCCGTGTTATACACATCGCTGTTTTTCTGCTGACACGAAAAAGCTTTCTTCGCACTTCGAGTACACAGATCATGGCGAATAGTAGTGTATCAACTAGACAGTGAGAGAAAAATTGATTTATATCCAACAAAATCTAGCGTTTCTTGAAAAGCAGGTAACAGAAATCCTTAATCCAGTTTTTCCACATTCGTTAAATGACTTACAATTTTCTGTTAGACAGGTTTCATCTAAGCGTGTACTGATTAAGCAAATATACATAGCATAAAGTGACAGTATTGCTATCTCTTGACTTTAAAAGTTTGTAATTCAATACTGCACTACATTTTCGATGACCTCCTGAGGAGGCAGAACGTATTCTGGAGGCTCACCCTCAAACATGCAAGTAAATTCTGCCGTTTCTCATAGACGTGTCACAACGCCGTTACACTTCATGTTATAAACAAGTAGTTCAGCAAATTACATTACTGGTAGTCTCAGATTACGTCTGTTAGGAGGCGCCGTCTGCTATAAGCTTCATGAAGTGAAAAGTACTGTTCTGTCGCCAATACCCAAACAAAAATACTATCCTCCATAATGGCATGAGTACCGATGACGAGGACCTATCTTGGAGCTCTACTTCTCGCATCACAAAATTTTTCAATCTGAAGAAATTCCAGAAGAAATTTGATGAAAATGTGTCTACATTCCAGCGACAGTAAATGAAATTATAGTTCTGACAGATAGTTAAGATGCCATCCAAACAGAAAATGGAGTAGGTTGTCTTACAGGTTTTGTCAGAAAGGGCTCAGAAATGAATAATAGAAAGAGTTAGAATGATCACGATGGATAAATAAGTAGGAGATTGACGGGTTGGAACGAAATTTATAGAAGCTAGGGTGAGTCTGCCAACAGTCTCTATGCACTTGAAACCAATACAGTGGGTACGAAATTGCTGTACTTGGGTTGTGAAGAATTACGATGCAGTATGTCTTCTGAGATGCATACATATCTCGTGGACAACGTATTGCAATAAATGCAGTTACTGCATAAACACAGGCACTTCAACATTAATTATCGTTGCTCACTCTACTTTTTGCAGACGTGATGAACAAGAAAGAAAGTCGTACAAATACGAGGAAATCCTTGGCACGAGAATAAGCAGTGGCGTTTATTTCAGCGCAGCCGTTTCCCCGTCTGCCTGGCAGACAGAGCTGGCGTGCAGGAACGGCACTATCTGCGCTATCACTTCTCTTTGGCGACAGTCTCGCGGGAGTTCTCCGCCATAATCCTTATTTATACGTGTGATCTTATGAAACCCAGTGGGACCCTAACTTTAAATTATAGCCCATTTATAATCTCTCTGCCTTATATCTGAGTTTCTCGCTCTGAGAGGGTGCTTTACTCAAGTCGTCCGAGCCCTCGTCGTCGTTGTCGTCGTGCATGACACAAAGGATGAGAGGTTTTTGCATAAACATTTAGACTGTTCTTCAAGAAATAGTTACTAGAAGATAAGGATGACTTTGTCCTCGAGGTAAAAATGCAAAACTGTTTGCATAAATTTACAATAAAGTCCTGCATCAGATCCTCAATGCACTACAACCTCACTCACTTGACTAGTGGATACAGCACACAAACTTTGCAAGAAAGTCCTTCCAGTTCTATTGTAGTTTTACAACCTAATAGTACCATTAAAATCGTACTAACTTTCATTGAAGAATATTATTTTTACTGTTTGTCCATGAGCATTCTCTTAATTTACTTAGCTGTACTAAAATATTACCGTTCATTCTTATTCCTAACATTTATAAAAAATTTAAAATGTAGATGAACACATCGCTCCATGGAACTCACTTTCCTTACTCTATTTTGTTTCACAAAATTAAAGCAGAAAATATGGAAATAATTTCTGGATATTAAATACATGAGATGGAACTCCTCAGAAATATAAAGAATTCGACGTACAGTAAGCAGATGTAAACGTTTTAACCCGTTTATTACAAGTAAGTACAAAAAATTTTGATATGAACTGCTCAAATGAAAGAAAATATTAGTACCCGATGCTCGAAGAACTGGATTTCCCAGTGACAATATTACTTGAAGCTATCAGTGAAGCATTTATTCCGAACATTCCTCCACTCCCTTCCATGTGACATGGTTGGCGGACACATTACAGCCCTATGTGAAAACCGATATCTGCTCATCTCCATGTCGCAGTGTCGTATTTTATCTCCATGTCTAACACTCCAATATTCATAAATAGAAAATGATATATAATACATTTATTTGAAGCTCACTAATATTTTAACAAATAGTATTGTTAGTGTTGTTGAGCTTCTTCAGTAAGGATTCCATTTATATAGAATAAGGGTTTATTAATAGAATTAATGATATTTTGATGCAATGAATTGTGAATTTAGTTTTGCCATAAATAAATGAAATGTTGCTTTTGTTATCCGTAATACCTTTTTAGTTGCCCTTTTATAATACCATTTTATATTTTTCATATTCAATTAATACATATTAATTGTATAGTCAGTATGTATCTCTTTTACACTACATCTAGGCTTATAATGAAAATTTAAAGAATCTTCACTTCACTCACGAAATTTCAAGAGTTTGTGAGTCCTGAAATGTCATTAATGCTCTCTAAATATATCACTCACTCGAGCTTTCTCCTCTGTTGTAGGAATATTCAAAAAAATGTTTAAATATGTTATTGCATTACACCTGTCATGTCCAGCTACTATTTTCACAAACAATGATAATAAAATACATTCATTTATACAGAGTTAAAATTATAGAATCGAAAAGTATGTATTTCTAATTAACATTATTTTTATTAAATGGACTCAGTCTATCAACAACAAGCTTCAATGTAACAACAAGCAAGTGTGTATGATTACTGGTAAAAGGTATAGATCATCGACGTATGCAAATCAAGTTGTAGATCTTTTAGGATATGCTCATTTTTGAGTTGCTGTAATACTCCATTTTAAGGTAAAGTATTTCAGCAGCAGTAAATAATTAAGCAGTTGGTGGAAAACATGACCACTGGAAGATTGATGTAAATACAATATTTAAAAACGAATGTGAGTTATATATCTTATTATAAAAGAAGCACAAATAAATTTTAATTCACTTACATTGCTTTTTAAAGTGTTAATAAAAAATACGTGTTTCTTCTCCATTCAGACTGTATAAATAAATCATATTCTTATTAGATAAGTGATCTATGAATATGGATATATCACAATCATCAGGATAACATACAGATAGTGTTCATTTACTCATTATTATTGTATATATATACTGAAGAAACTGGTATAGGCATGCACATTGAAATACAGAGTTATGTAAACCGGCTGTCGGCAGTGCCTGTATAAGACAGCATAAAGCTGCCACAGTTGTTAGATCGGTTACTGCTGCTGCAATTGCAGATTATCAAGATTTAAGTGAGTTTGGATGTGATGTTATAGTTGTCACATAGGCGATGAGACACAACATCTCTGAGGTAGCAATGAAGTGGGAATTTTCCCCATAAGATCGTTTCACAAGTGTAGTGTGAATATCAGGAATCTGGTATAACATCAAATCTACAACATCACTGTGGTGGAAAAAGATCCTGCAAGAATGGGACCAACTATGACTGAAGTGAATCATTCAACGTGACAGAAGTGCGATCCTTCTGCAAAATGCACATTTTGGTGCAGGGTCATCAGCAAGTGTCAGTGTGAGACCCATTCAATGAGACATCAGCGATATGGGCTTTTGGAGCTGAAGGCCCAGTTGAGAACACTTGATGACTGCATGACACAAAGCATTACACTGCTGATTACCAGAAACATGTTGCCTGGTCAGACGAGTCTTGTTCCAGATTGTATTGAGTTGATGGATGTGTACAGGTATGAAGACAACCTCATGAATTCAAGGACCCTGCATGTGAACGTAAACAGGGGAGTTTCTTTGGCCCTTCAGTGTACAAAAATTTAATGGAACCAATTCCAAGTACTTCTGCTTCAGCTCTCACTATATGAGAAGCACCATTAATGAATATATTTCAAAATAACAGCAGGATTTCTTATAATAAAAAATCAGTATCAGTGATAATTGATTAGGAGAATAATACTTGGCTTAAAGCTAAGGATTTGGTTGAAATTTTAGAATACAAGTGAAGCAATTTTATATAATGTGAAAGAAAAACAAAGCAAAAATTATAATCATAAAGGGCACAACGATTTGCTACCCTTGAAACATGCAGCTACACACTATATTTGTTAATGAACCAGAATTGTATTCATTAATTAGAAAGTCATAACTGATATTATCTGGGCAATTTCAAGATTGGTTTTATGAAGTGGTTTTACAATCAAATAGAAAACATGGTCAATATGAGGTAAAATCAACAACTGAAAATTTCCAAGAACAAATTGAAGATTTACAAACTGATAAAAAATTGGTTATGTGTGTGTGTGTGTGTGTGTGTGTGTGTGTGTGTGTGTGTGTGTGTGTGTGTGTGAGTGTGTGTGCTGAAAAAAAGATGAGAAAAAATTCAAAACTTAAAAAGACGTGAAGAACTGCTTGCAGAATGAAGAATTATCATGAAGATATCAATCTACCAACTGAAAACGCTGTTTTGAGAAACATATTCATTATTCTTTGATTATTAAGTAGTGTCTTTTTGTGTGATTACTGTGTGATTAGATGTCAAAGAAGAAAGCTTCAAACACGATTATATCTACTTGTAGACATATATTCAAAACTATGAAGAAATAAGAAGAACAGAATATAACCCAAACTCGAGTAACTTGTACAATAAAATGAAACAAGAATTGAATCAGAATATTAATTTCTACATAAATTATTTTTCATTAGATAATGGGTACATTCAGCAACAACTTTTACAAAATGTAAGGATTTTTTTTAAAAATATCATCGTCTTTAATAACCCAACTGCTATGTGCATTACCAAATCTCAACCATTTCACAAATACTTGACTGCCTTTCTTTCTCAAAATTTTCTCAACAAGGTATTTTTCAGGATACTGTAGTTCACATTCATAAGAATTACCTTTTACTGTTGTCTCCATCCAATTATTTCAATTGATATGTAATGTGATTAGAATCAATAACATCTTCAATTTCCAAAATTTCGGTTGACCAATTTGATTTATAATCATTTTCAAGAATTTCATAAATATGATGACTATAACCTTATTCCACTTTCATATTTAGGTTTAGCATTAGATACAATTACAGCAAGTTTAAAATTTTTGTCACTAACTTCTATTGTCTTCATTTGTGTTAATAAATATTTTGCATTTTTGCATTCAGCAAGCAGTTTTTCAACTAGTTCAATATATCTATCTATCTATCTCTCTCTCTCTCTCTCTCTCTCTCTATATATATATATATATATATATATATATATATATATATTTTCCTTGTAAGCCAAACTTTTTCCACATTTTATCTTTAAGTGTTTTACTAAATATATCACAACACTAAATGTTGAGTAATGATTAATATTACATTTTTTTCTAAGTTCTTCGAAACCTTTAGTACAGAATTGTTTAGCTTCTTTAAAATTTTTTTCAAAAACTGCAACAACCTTTTTATTTGTTTTATTTTCATCTGGATAGCCCAAGAAACATTTCAAAAACATCACTTACAGTTGATAAATATGTATAACATTTAATTATTTTTTAAATTCCTTCAATCTGCCAGAATTCATTTGTGCTACATCAACTTGCCATAAATCATCTTTACAAAGACGGACAATATTTCTTCTTTTAAACTCTTTTCTCACTGATTTATGTAATTCATCAATATTATCCTCATAAATATTACTCACCCCTTTTTTAAAGAATTAACTATTTTTAGTTTTAACTTCTTTGTCTTCCATTTTCAGTTGTTACTCTTTAAAGGGGTTGTACTATTGTAAATTTTTAGCACTTTGAACACAGATATGATCATTCGCCTATATAGATTAATTTTCAGCAACTAAAATTATGTTTATAGTTAAAGGTAGATGTATATAGTAACATAATTGCTTACAGTTAGAAATTTTCGTTTATAAAATATCATTTACCATTATTATTTATTTAAATATGTTTTAACATGAGAATAACCTATTGTGATATAACGACTGTTAAATGTGAATTCAGTATCTACAATAAAAACGTTATTCAGTGTGAAAGCATATAACTATAATTCTAACTATGTTAAATCTAAATTCATGTATTTGTTTATCTCATACCTTAGTTTCTAGTACACCACATGTGTCTAAATCATAATTAAGAGTCGTATTGATGTTATGTATGTTGTTATGATAATCTTATAGAGCACTATCAAAAATCGTACTTATTTTATTGAACTATGTTAGAATATTTTGGTATTCAACTTTGGTAGCAAGATGTTTTAGTTCTTCTCTGTTGCTGCATTAGAGTACTTGTGCATTCAGTTTTTGTAAGAAAATCGTTTAGTCACACACTAAGTTGCTGACAAAAGGGAGCAAAAAAAATGGCTCTGAGCACTATGGGACTCAACTGCTGTGGTCATAAGTCCCCTAGAACTTAGAACTACTTAAACCTAACTAACCTAAGGACAGCACACAACACCCAGCCATCACGAGGCAGAGAAAATCCCTGACCCCGCCGGGAATCGAACCCGGGAACCCGGGCGTGGGAAGCGAGAACGCTACCACACGACCACGAGATGGGGGCAAAAGGGAGCAATAGCTGACAAAATGTCTGCTCGATTTTTAATTGAGTGCAGTTCGCCGTTGTCGATCTGTGTCATACACTAACGTCCAATGCCACGGGACTTGTTTTGACATGACTGATATTAAATTAAGTACATATTCTACCAGGTGAGGCCAGCCATACTACGACTACACAGATGTTATTTAAAAACTTAATGTGCTACGAAAATTTTCTGCTTTAGCTCTTAAGCTCCCATTTTGCGATGGTACGAATTGGTAGTTGAAATAATGATGTTCCTGGGGTTCAGAAAACGTAATTGGATTTTTATAATCTGGCTACACAAGTGTCCTAGGGCCAACCAAACATATTTTTGATGTTCACCCTCAAAACCTATTCACAAAAGTTCAAAAATATCCAGGCAGGAATATGCAGTGAAAAACATTGTTCACAACTCACAATATTTTATGACTGAAATACAACTGAGTTTATTCACTGTCCCTTAACATTGTTTGAACTTAATAATTCTGTATCACTGAACTAGGTACAACTGTATGAGATCATAAAGAAAACCAGAGCAGTATGACACATTATGTATCAAGTAAAAATGGCGGTAAAAGCTCGAACATAAATTAAAGTTCATTCAGGGTATGTTTTTAAATTAAAGATCCACATTTGCGAACCAGTTAATAATCAGAAGTTATATCCCTCAAAAATACACTCCTGGAAATGGAAAAAAGAACACATTGACACCGGTGTGTAAAACCCACCATACTTGCTCCGGACACTGCGAGAGGGCTGTACAAGCAATGATCACACGCACGGCACAGCGGACACACCAGGAACCGCGGTGTTGGCCGTCGAATGGCGCTAGCTGCGCAGCATTTGTGCACCGCCGCCGTCAGTGTCAGCCAGTTTGCCGTGGCATACGGAGCTCCATCGCAGTCTTTAACACTGGTAGCATGCCGCGACAGCGTGGACGTGAACCGTATGTGCAGTTGACGGACTTTGAGCGAGGGCGTATAGTGGGCATGCGGGAGGCCGGGTGGACGTACCGCCGAATTGCTCAACACGTGGGGCGTGAGGTCTCCACAGTACATCGATGTTGTCGCCAGTGGTCGGCGGAAGGTGCACGTGCCCGTCGACCTGGGACCGGACCGCAGCGACGCACGGATGCACGCCAAGACCGTAGGATCCTACGCAGTGCCGTAGGGGACCGCACCGCCACTTCCCAGCAAATTAGGGACACTGTTGCTCCTGGGGTATCGGCGAGGACCATTCGCAACCGTCTCCATGAAGCTGGGCTACGGTCCCGCACACCGTTAGGCCGTCTTCCGCTCACGCCCCAACATCGTGCAGCCCGCCTCCAGTGGTGACGCGACAGGCGTGAATGGAGGGACGAATGGAGACGTGTCGTCTTCAGCGATGAGAGTCGCTTCTGCCTTGGTGCCAATGATGGTCGTATGCGTGTTTGGCGCCGTGCAGGTGAGCGCCACAATCAGGACTGCATACGACCGAGGCACACAGGGCCAACACCCGGCATCATGGTGTGGGGAGCGATCTCCTACACTGGCCGTACACCACTGGTGATCGTCGAGGGGACACTGAATAGTGCACGGTACATCCAAACCGTCATCGAACCCATCGTTCTACCATTCCTAGACTGGCAAGGGAACTTGCTGTTCCAACAGGACAATGCACGTCCGCATGTATCCCGTGCCACCCAACGTGCTCTAGAAGGTGTAAGTCAACTACCCTGGCCAGCAAGATCTCCGGATCTGTCCCCCATTGAGCATGTTTGGGACTGGATGAAGCGTCGTCTCACGCGGTCTGCACGTCCAGCACGAACGCTGGTCCAACTGAGGCGCCAGGTGGAAATGGCATGGCAAGCCGTTCCACAGGACTACATCCAGCATCTCTACGATCGTCTCCATGGGAGAATAGCAGCCTGCATCGCAGCGAAAGGTGGATATACACTGTACTAGTGCCGACATTGTGCATGCTCTGTTGCCTGTGTCTATGTGCCTGTGGTTCTGTCAGTGTGATCATGTGATGTATCTGACCCCAGGAATGTGTCAATAAAGTTTCCCCTTCCTGGGACAATGAATTCACGGTGTTCTTATTTCAATTTCCAGGAGTGTAGTTGCAGAGAAGTTGCAGAGGTCAAATAACATTAATTATGGTCAGTCCTCAAACTGAATTATTCCAAAATATTTGCTGCCAACGAACATGGAAAATCACAAGTCCTGCTTTAGTAAACGACAGCTATATGTGACTCCCAAATTTAGGACGTCTGACGGCTATTTATGATTATTATTCACCTAAGGGGCCAATAGGATCACGTGAGGTACAGCCCTTCAATGTCACTTTTAATGGTTAACCTTATTTGGCATCCAAATTTGTTTAATCCTTTCAGAATAAAGTCTTTTTGCTTCATCAGACACTGGTGTTCCAGGACATTTTCTAATTTTCCTCTGACCAACTTTCCAAGCAAACACCTTTTGCCTTTTTTTTCTATCTGTAAAGCCTGTCTGAATTATTCTGCCTATTTTGAGATACTCCTTAATAGCATCAGTTCCTTTAATTGGATCAGTTTTCTCCTTAACTCTGTTTTTGTACAGTTCTACTATTTGCTTTGTCATCCTAGTGGGTGCCATTCTTTTCATGTGACCATAAAATTCAAGTCTTCTTTTTCTCATGTCGCCATGTATTCTTCTATTTGCTTATTCCTTCTCAGCCTGTAGGTTCCTCCATCAGAAATTCTGAAGCCTTATTTTTTTCCTAATAATATTTCTTTCTTTCTTTTGAATTTCTTCAGTATCCCTGTTTGCACATAAAATTATAGTTTCTGCTCCATGAAGACATTCAGGTGCGATTACAGTGCTGTAATGCATAACTTTACTGAACAATATTATGAAAAGTAATGTTGCTACTCACCACATAGTGGAGATGCTGAGTCGCAGATAGGCACAACAAAAAGACTCTCAAAATAAAAGCTTTTGGACATTAAGGTCTTCATCAACAATAGGCTACAGCCACACACACACACACACACACACACACACATACACAAACATGTACGCAAACGAAACTCGCACATACAACTGCAGTCTCAGTCAACTGAAAACACACTGGCACACAGAAACCACACTGGCAGTGTGTTTTCAGTTGCCTGAGACTGCAGTTGTGTCTGTGAGTTGCGTTTTCATGTGTGTGTGTGTGTGCGTGCGTGCGTGTGTGTGTGTGTGTGTGTGTGTGTGTGTGCGTGTGCGTATGCATGTCTGTCATCTATTGTTGAAGAAGGCCTTAATGGCTGAGAGCTTTGATTGTGAGGGTCTTTTTGTTGTGCCTATCTGTGACTCAGAATCTCCACTATATGATGAGTAGCAGTTTTCTTTTTTATAAAATTGTTACATTCCATACTGGATTTTCTAATGTTTAAGTTTACTGAATGTAGAAAGTGATTTTTATTAGAAATATTTTGTGTTAATCTCAACGCTATTATTATTTTTTGAGAGCGATCTTCGTTTGCAACTTTTTCTAGATGTTTTCTTGTGTGATTTCCCCTAAGCATTTCAACTGAAAAATCCCTTTTATTTTTCCATATGTTGTGTTCAAAAACTATGGTGCTTGTTTGTTGTATGTCATATATTCTGCTTCTTTAGGAATTTCAGTTTGTTTATGATCTGTGGTAACATCTCTAGGCAAAGGCAAGGCAATTTACTTAAACATTACTTCTGCCTAGATGGACTGACTGATCTATATTTTGATTCGACTTTTACTCTCGCAATTCTGTAATCACCTTTTGCAAAACACAGTTACACACTAATGTGGAGAATCCATCTCCATGTCTAACACCAGTCTTTATATCAAATGGTTCAGAAACTTCTACCATGAATTTAACTTTAGAGCCAGTGTCAGTTAACATTTCCTTAATCAGTGCTGGTGTCTTTTTATCTAGCCTTTTCTCCTTTAAAATTTGGAAAAAGAGATTCATGATCAATTGAGTCATAGGCCTTTTTAAAATGCACATACGACATTGTTACCAGAAAGCCTTAGTATTAGTTTTAAGTTAAGAATTTGTTCTGGATAGGATCTGTTTTGTGCAAGCCTGCTTGTTATTCGCCAGTTTTAGCTTCTAACTTTTCTTGTGCGAGGTCACGGAAACAACATGAGAGAATTTTGTATGTAACCAGAAGAGAGATTCCTTAGTAGTTATTAACATCGGTTCTATCCCCTTATTTATGCAGTGGATGAATTAGGGTACATTTCCAGTCCTCGAGTATTTTCTCAGTTCGCCAGATATGTCCTATTAGATGAATGACCTCTGTTATAGTATTAGGGCCAGCTGATTTTAGTAGTTCTACCATTATTCAATGTTCTCTGGGTGCTTTATTGTTTTTAAGTATCTCAGTTGATTTAGTTCTTTCGATTTTGTCAGATACTTTGAAGTTAGGGTTGGTGTCATTAGTTTGCTGTAGTTGGAATTTATTCGCTGGTTCTGGATATTTAATAAATGTTCAAAATAATTAGCAAGTACCTTACAATTTTCCTGGTTGTTAAGAGCGAAACAGCCATTTTGATTTTTGAAGCAAAGACATTGATGTTGGTAACCAGTCAATCTTGTTTTGAATGTCATAAAAGTTTCTATCATTGTTCTTTCAGAAGTCCTTTTCATTTTCTAAAAGTTGGGCATATTCGTAGTTGCTTTCAGTCGATCAGATTAATTTAGATGTTTCTTCTCTTACAGTTATATGATGTTGTATGTATTTTCAGTTTTGTTACTACTCCAGTTTCTGAATGCCTCATGCCTAGACTTAAATCCTGTTTCACAATCCACTTTCCACCAAAGGCGTTTGTTTCTTTCGAGGCAGAAATCAGTTTTGTGCTGTTGCGATGAACTTTTTTTTTAGGCTTTGCCAATTTTTTTATTATTTTTTGTCAAGTTCGCTTGTTATTTCAGCAGTGTCAAATTTCAGGATTTTTTTGTTTTGAAGATTTTTGAGGTTGAAGTTTTACATTTATTGGCATTAAATTATGGTCAGAATCTATATTAGCCCTGTACTAAACTGGACAAATAAAATTTCTTTGTAGTTAGGGTATGAAATTGCTGCATGGTCTATTTGAAATTCCCCAGTAAATATATTGGGTGCCCACCAGGTTTTTTGTTTAGAAAGTTAATTTTTAAATGTGTTGACATGATTTTAAGATTAAAATTTTTGTGCATTTCAGAAAATCTCTGACCATTTTGGTTTATCCATTTATGTGTAGGAAATGCACCCACCATTTTTCTGTATTTTTTCTCTTTTCCTAATTGAGCATTAAAATCATCCATTAAACTTGAGGATGTTTGAGAGAATTTTCGAGATGATGCTTTTTAACATTTCCACAGTTTCATGAACTTCTTCAGGTTCTTGCGGCTATCCTCATTGACCTGCATATGGGCATTAATTAAAGTGTATGCCTTATTTACACATTTAAGAGAAATTGTCATTAGTCTATATTAATGGATTTTGAATTTAAAATATTTTTGGAGACTGCATCAGCAACTCCCAGATGTGGTGTATTATTACGTATTCTTATATTAGTTTTACTTTTAAAATGACGATAATTACCGAAATCCATGGCTTTATTGTCCATCATTCATGTTTCTTGAAGTTTCATGAATCTTCTGTTCTTTTAAGGTCTCTCCCAATTTATGAAGTTCACCCAGTTGCAAAAGTGTTTCTATGTTAAGTGTTGCAAGAAAAGTATTTCTTGTGGTTTCAAGTTGGCCAAAGGACTCCGAATTCCTCTGTTGAATCACGACGCATTTTAACCTGGCCACCTCAGAATCCGAAAGACCAGTTGCGCCAGTAATACTGGCGGAGGGTTGACCACCTAGGGTAATATTACGATTATCAAAATTCTCCATGATGATTTTACCTTGAATCAGGTGTGCTTGGGTAGACTCATTGAGTGAACTCAGAGTGTTAATGACTGGAAGGGTTAGTTCCAGAATGCAAATTCCAGCTGCACTGCTGGTGAACAGACACTGACTACTTTGCTGCTTGCTACAAGACAGATACCAAGTGGATTTGGTTTTATTTTGCCTTTCTCTGGGACTGCTTAATCTGTATTCGCAGCTGTCCATCATATCTGGTGGTACGTTCACAATCCGCCACCCACGATCCGTCCAATGCCCTCGGCAAGGTCGGCTTCTTATACTTCTAGTTACAAAGTCTTGAAGCCTGGATGATGGCTATTGATGTATTTCCCTTTTTTGTTAATTCATTTAACCTGACATGATTAGGGTCATCAGATCTTCTCTTACATCGGAAAGTGGTTTCACGCTCACAACATCTTTTTACATCATAGTACCTAAGAAATAACTATTTTCATATGACAGATAATATTAAATTCAGTGAGTATTACTACAGACAATACGAGTAAATAATATGATCTATGGACTAATAACAATAATGTGGCAGATATTTAAGCTCCCGGATTAGTGTGAGCCAAGTTCATACACTTCCATCTTCCGTAGTGTACTTAAAAACTATTAGTTTTATGCTATATCTACGCTGCCGGAAACAAAATTAATACACAAGAAAAGACGACGTCGATTTTGATCCAATGA
This sequence comes from Schistocerca cancellata, assembly GCF_023864275.1. NCBI lineage: Eukaryota > Metazoa > Arthropoda > Insecta > Orthoptera > Acrididae > Schistocerca > Schistocerca cancellata. The sequence continues at coordinate 980,726,468 of NC_064626.1, read as the reverse complement.
CGGCATATGCCACCTTGGTGATAGTAGGTTTCATTGTCGTCTGCCAACAGATAGCTTAGTGGCATAGCTACCCTAGTGCCATCTGTGTCTTATTCTTTAATATGGGCTCACATACGGAATCCTTGGTGAGGTGCAAACTTGTGAAGCAGGCAGGCAACCATTCCATGATGATGCACTCGTTCTTCAAGCTGTGGCCTTCTGAGTGGTGGGATGTGCTGTGTCAGTTGTACAGACGCAGTTCATCCTGGTATCAGTAGTCACGTGAACGTTCTCACACCCGTAAACGAGTTTCTGTGCGTTCATACAGCACAGACGCCCACATGATCGTCGTGGCGTAAGGACAGCAGTGTCAGAACGTACAACAGCACATAAGAGGGCTTGTGAGCCCCGTCATGTCAACACGAACTCTCGGGAACTGGTTATTACCAGTGGGACTACGGGCATGCATACCTGTAGCCCATCTTCCACTCACGCCACAGCATCGACATGCGCGGCTCCATTGGTGCCGTTGTCTTCAGCCATGGAAGCTCATTCTACCTACACGTAAACGATGATTGTTTGCGCGTATTACGTTGCGTAGAGTGCATTCATCCAAGACAAACTGGCCCAAACCCAGGCCTTATGGTCTGTGGTGCGAATCTCGTTCACTATTGGTATTTCTGGAGGGGACGCTAACCAGCGTTCAGTATGTGCAGAATGTTGCCAGAATCGCTCTTTATCAGTTCTTGCAAAGATATAGTGATGTGTTGTTCCCCCAGGGTAATGCTCGCCCACACGTGCTCTGCAAGACGTTTAGCAAATTCCCTGGACAACACGATCACCATACAAGTTTCACAAGTTCCCAACAGAGAAATTGTGGGATATGTTGGGATAAGAAGTGACTCCGTAACACCGAAAATGCAGATAAAATATCTTCTGCACCATCCACAATTTTTCGCCGTTTAATATCCGTTTATATCCCCTACTGTTCAAAAATGGCTCTGAGCACTATGGGACTTAACTTCTAAGGTCATCAGTCCCCTTGAACTTAGAACTACTTAAACATAACTAACCTAAGGACATCACGCACATCCACGCCCGAGGTAGGATTCGAACCTGAAACCGTAGCGGTCGCGCGGTTCCAGAGTGTAGCGCCTAGAACCGCTCGGTCATGGCCGGCTAACCCCTACTGTACTTGTGATTCTGAATCTGTAAGACTTTTACAGAAACAATATTTTTAATAAGTAAGAGATGTAATAGTGAGAGGTGGTTTCTCAGAATGGGGAAGGGTAAGGTTACGATTTTGGACGGGGCCATAATCAGTTACTCGTGGCTGCACAACAGATACGTAAACTTGATTTAAAGAAATTAAAATTTTAAAACAATCTCTTAAAAAAACACAATTGACCGCTGAAGGCGTTATCACAGGAAAAAACTTAACAGTGTTAGGGCCGAAGGTCGCCAACAATAAGCTCAAACAACAAACTGCTGAAGGCCTGAATTAGAAGTCAGGAAAACAATTCCAAACAGCGCACATCTCAACAGATACCTTGCTTTTAAAACACGTTTGCTTAAAAAAAAACTTACTGTAACACGGCTGAAGGCCTCATCATGGAAAAAAGTAAAATTATTGCTTGGCTGAAGGCCACACACAACTTCAAATAACAAACGGCTGAAGGGCTGAATTAGAAGTCAGAAGAAAAATTCCAAATAGCACACACTTCTATAATACTTTGCTTTTTAAACACGTTTGCTTTAAAGAAAACTTACTGTAACACGGCTGAAGGCCTTATCACCAAAGAAGTGAAATTGTTGCTCGGCTGAAGGCCACACACAACTTTAGATAAGAAACGGCTGAAGGCCGGAATTAGGAGTCAGAAGAACAATTCCAAATAGCACATATTAAGATAAATACCTCGTTTTAAGACAAACTGTAACACGGCTGAAGGCCTTACTATAAAAGAAGTTAAATTACTACACGGCTGAAGGCCACAAACAATTTCTAATAATAAACGGCTGAAGGTCTGAACTAGAATTTAGGAAAACAATTGTAAATAGCACTTTTAAAATAAATCCCTTGCTTTGAAAACAAGTTTGCTTCAGAAAAAAAATTGCTGTAATAGGGCTGAAGGCCTTATCACCAAGCCGGCCGAAGTGGCCGTGCGGTTAAAGGCGCTGCAGTCTGGAACCGCAGGACTGCTACGGTCGCAGGTTCGAATCCTGCCTCGGGCATGGATGTTTGTGATGTCCTTAGGTTAGTTAGGTTTAACTAGTTCTAAGTTCTAGGGGACTAATGACCTCAGCAGTTGAGTCCCATAGTGCTCAGAGCCATTTTTGAACCTTATCACCAAAGTACTGAAATTATTGGTCGGCTGAAGGCCACACCAACAATAATTAGAAAATTACAAATATCCTTAAATAAACATCACAATCTAAGAAATCAGGACAAGCGGTTCTCAGCAAGTGTTCCAAGGGTCGGCCTGCGAAAGTAGCTCAAACATCAGGTCAGGTGAGGCAGGCAGCCAAGAGTTGTACTCACGTTACAGGATGGCAACTCACACTAGGGGCAGCTTAAGTACCGACCGACCCGCCTAACGTCCGATCACCAGTACAACGATGGAATATTTTTAGGCAAGGACGAAGAGACAGACAGCACTACGTGTTCAGAAAATACCCAAGGCCAAAGGAAACACTATAACCGAGGTAGACCTCCTAAAAAAAATGCACAGTACAATACAAGAAGCTGTCGAACTACACGCCGAGTCGGACAGCATCAACACGACGAGGAAAGGTACACTGCCAGAAAAGTACACTTACCTCCAGGGCAGGTAATTGGGCGTTAGTGGCCACAAGGCAAAGAACACCGCTGGTTGCACTTCACTTATAAGAATAATACTGAATTCAACGATGAATAACGAATAAAGAAAGATGATGATGATGATGATGTTTTGGTTTGTGGGGCGCTCAACTGCGTGGTTATCAGCGCCCGTACAATTTCCCAACCTTTGCTCAGTCCAGTTTCGCCACTTTCCTGGATGATGATGAAATGATGAGGACAACACAAACACCCAGTCATCTCGAGGCAGGTGAAAATCCCTGACCCCGCCGGGAATCGAACCCGGGACCCCGTGCTCGGGAAGCGAGAACGCTACCGCGAGACCACGAGCGGCGGACAATAAAAAAAGACGGCTGCCATTTTTCACCGCCTCGACACACTTCACAGGTTGCCGCCAGGCTCAGCGGCCCCGGGAGCAACAACTCGCCAACCAAAGGCGAGACCTCAGAATCATCGAGGTTACATTAGCAGTTAACTCTTCACTCAAACGTCCAGGATTTGGTGTGCAACGAAGTCGTCGCTGTAGCAGCTACCCCTCCTGGATCCAGTAGTGGCACCACGCAGCCAGCGGCCGCGGCTTGCACTGGCACTGCACGGACCTGTTCACTGCTGGGCCCCAACTTGACTGATGTCCGGTCGCAACTCCTCACCGAAACTTGTACGCAGACAGCATTAAAATAACTGCTCATTCAAAACTACAAGATACACATGGATCGAGGAAAACAATTCCACCAACAACTCACAATACTAAAACCAGTCACTGTGACAACACGGACGAATTATAAGTCGGCACAAACACAGATAAGCCAGAAGCGGTCTAAAGACCAAACGCACGTCGTAAATTGCGACGACCGACCGAACGACCAACTAACGGTCTTCCCTACTCAAGTCTGGCATGTGGAAGATCCCAGTGTAATTGTCGACTCACAACTTATTGCCATTAAGTCACTTCGACAGGCGGACGCACACACACAAGTGAAGGTTGTACTATTCGATTATCATGGTCCATTCAACTAAAACTCTCTGAATCCAGTCCTCGACGTGGTGGTGCACTCTCACGACCACATCCTTCCGTCGGACAGTGCATGTGTGTCGCCAGCGGTCGAGCGAGTACTGGCTGTCCGGACCTCACTGCTGCTCCGTCCCAACTCAACTAGCTCGACACACGACGACCCAGAGATAGTATAGGTCCTCCAAAGATGGTACCACAGTACGCGCTATCGATAAGCGCTGCTGCTGCCACTCACGGACAGACAATGCGAGCAAACGTAATGGCGCCAGTGAAGACACTAACAAAACGAGACGCCACTATCGCTATAACGAGATGCCAAGCTATGAACGGCATCAACGCGAGCCGCACACGGCTCAAATAGTGTATTTAATTCTGACTGTATGTAATTGATTGTAATTATACTGAAAATAGTGTAAAACGCTGAGTAAGAGCCAAGGAAACTTTATTTAAACATATCAACAGCAACGACGAAATGGTAGTAGCTGTGCCTGTGTTTATCTTTGCGTATGGAGAGGCTCTGTCACATTGCGAGCAGAGTGGAAGCAGAGCAGCTTGAGCGATAAAAGAGTGCGGAAATGTTTGTTTGGCGCTCCCGCAGACTCGGTATGCAGCTATGCTCGTGTCAGCATAGACGCACCGTGAGTTTTGAGAGCATGGTGGGACTGGACAGTCAAGGGAGACCGTACTTGTAACTATTGCCTGTCCAGTAATAATCCGTGGCTTTGGAGACGACTCAAGGATGTCAAACATCAGCAGCAACAACGGTGGCAACTCAGCATTGTTGTCGGCTACGTTCTTCATCGTCGCCACACCTACAACAGTGTAAGACTGGCAACTATAGTACTCTAGAGGCTTTCCCCAGTTGCATTTCCTTCACAAAGTATGACTAAGTTGAATACTAACCTGCAACAGTTACAACTTTCAGGGCTCCTGTGCTGTCATCATCCTCAGACATTGTAACCAAGTGGGTCCTTTTCTTTTCCATGCAATCACCGAGTGTCGTAAGAATATTAAAACTGATTAATTATTTACTGCCAGTTTTGTGTTTGATAATGACAAGTTTCAGTCTAAATTTTCTGCCTCAGTAACTGTTCATTCTTGTATTTCACAACAGAGGCTTTACTAATTTGCAGTTTTGAGTACTAACTTTATTCACAGAAAATAATGTAAAATTTCCTTGGCAAAAACTAATAACTAAAAATACAGCGCAAATTAAGATCACAAAATTTCATTTATTTCATATTGTGCTAAGCGAGTGACTTCTGCTGGCCTGGTATGTATTTTATTGTAGTTATTTTAAAAGTAAAATCAGTTGCTCATTTGCTTGAAGTAAATTTAATTCAGTCTTCCAATAATCAAAAGTAAACAGTTTGGCTCTTACTTCATTTTACACTGAGGTTAATGAAAGTAATTCTTTTTTTCATAACAAAGTTTTTGTTTTTACATAACTTAGATAGGACAAGTTACTCTCTCACCTATTTTTCGCACACTAAAAAATTACTAAAGATTTTATTACAACCTGACGCACCTTGAGCGAGTCTCTAGAAAGTTAACGCCCCGAGCAGACATTGATGGAGCCTGGTAGAGCGCTAAAAGCATGAGGTATTTTTATGGTTCTTAGCTTGTTGAAACGGCATGTTTGGAGTTGAAAGCAAGTGGCGGCGAGCCCATCCCTCAGTAAATCTTGCCGGACAGGCCCACAGCTGTAGAGGGCAGACAGGGCAGCCCCTTGTTCAGACAGGTCTCCAGCAGAACAATGCTGCGATACCTGCTGTGGCGCCAGCTGAAGCCTGGGCTGGGGGCAATGGTCTGAAGGAATGCTGCTACACAGTGGAGTTGTAAACTGGGCATTGTGTGCGAAGCCACGCATAACAAAAATTCACCTGTTTTTGTGTTCGCTGGTACTACAAATAGGCCTGTGAATCACTTCCATCAGCCACCTCGTTTGTATAAGAAGCTCTGGCGTCTGAGAAACGTTTAGAGGTAGAATCTTTATTACACTTCATGGCTATGACTAACAAGCTCTAAGGCTCAGGCGTTTTAGATAAAGATCTTTAAGATTGTGTTTGTTCGCTTGGTGCTGTGGGAAGCGACACGACTTTGGCGAAAATCATCTTCCCCTCTGCAGAAACTTAAAAAAGCCAGTAACTGGTGGTTCCGTTTTTTTTCCTTCTTTTTAAGATACGCAGGTTGCACTGGTTCGACATGAGTTTGTGCTATCATGTGGGAGGGGAGATTTAGCACCTCTAGAGCCCTGTGACTGGCTGAAGATGGGATGAAGGCGGTATCGTTCGTTCGCTTTGCTGGAAAACAGAATTTTTTCTCTGGAGAGGTGCGAAGCACTTGGGGTGTGGGACTTTGGTCTGGTAAGCACTTCTGGTCGAAACTCTGGCTTGTGTGGTTGGTACTTGGGACATGTCCTGAGACTGAGTAGTTTAGACTGGGGAGCCTGTGGGGAAGTTCTTACTGTACCGACAGTGTGACTTCAAACGCCTCAGACTACTCGTTTGCCAAGGGCACACTTATTCGTTTTTGGTTTACGAGTCTTGACGTTCGGTATCCTTGTGCGCTCTGTCGTATAAGTGAGCTAAATTGGTCCTTGGTACGACCAGCGAGCGGGTGTGTCACACACTGAAATCTACCATGATTTCAGCACTGTGGTAGAGAGTAAATTTTGATCCATCTGCCTGATCGCTAGACCGTGAGATTTTAGCATTTCTCACGTGGCCGCGATCGATTCACAGGTGCCGCCTCCACGTCTCACCTCCGCCCACACATCTCGCCAGCTGCAAGTTACATCGCCGCACGAAGCAAACAGTGTAACGTACTGCCGCTCCGGCACTGTCAGGGCGTACAGACATCAATCGCCACTTGCTCTCAGCTGCACCTATATAGACTTCTGTAGATTATCAATCAAAGTCTGCTCAGCGTCAGATCAATTCAGATTGTGTTATCCACGTTTTTAGGGCCAGAGTTAAACCGTCTTTGCCAACCTAGTATCCTTGTCCTGTGTAGTCTTAAAACACATGTTAGCTGTTTATGGTATTCAATCAGTAACTTGTTGAGCATAATTTTTGTCTGTTTTTTTAAATAAATGTTGTTTGAAGACGAAAATTATGCCAACACACTCAATCATTTAAATAGCCCCCACCGTGTTACATGCCGGGATCTCGGACTGATGGCACCTTCTGTGACTGTCAGATCGCGTTACCCAGCATTGTCGTTGAATTTGACGTCCCTTTCACAGAATTTTGAATTTGTGTGACCTTGTGTGACCGTCAGATAATAGATAGTATTGCCTAGTGAATTTTCAGTTTCCCATGTTTAATGTGGTGTACTGGGTAGAATAGGTTCGTTGATGGCACCTAGACATAGTACTTATTTTTAATTATTGTAAGTGCCTATTTTCATGTTGTGGTTGTGACTTCTGTGTCACTTGATTCCTCATTTCTGACGGCGAACGGCGTTGTTCTGATCTGTTGGGACAGATTGAGATTTTTGTTTGTTAGTATAGACAAGTTTGTGTTATTTGAATTCGTTGTCAGGAACCATGAATCAGTAGCTCAAGGGAGCGTAATTTAGAGTAGAATCTGTGTGGCATAGAAATGTATAGTGTTTAAATTCGTTTGAGTGAGAGTCAGAGTGCATGCTTACAAGAAGCAAGGCACGTTTGCTACAGTGTAGCGGAAGTAATTGTGTTTTTTTAACCATGGATCCACGTCACATTGTTAGCGGTGACCAGGCAAATATAACACGGGATTCTCAGGTAAATGCGGCTGTATACCGAGCAGTTATGACGAACGTAGAACCTGCAGAGTATTGTCATACATGTCTCAGCCAGATGACGAAAATGAACGGGAGACCGCAGCAAAACGAAATTTTGGTGCTGCTGGTACGAGAAGCACCATCAGTGAGACTAGCAGACCAGAATTACGAATGATACGTCAGAGAATGATGGAATCCCGTTCGTCTAGTCCTGGAGGTGTTAGCGCTGGATCTCAGTTTGAGGCTCTCACGCAATTCATGCAAGAGGAAAGAAACAGACAAGAGGCAGAAAGGATGAGGCAAGAGACAGAAAGGAAAGGACAAGAGGCAGAGAAAAAGAGACAGGAGGAAGAGGAGAAAAGACACAACTTAGTCATAAGAGCGGTCACAGACGGTATATATGGAATCAAGAGAGAGGTCACAGGAATCCAAGAAGAGGTAGAGAATGTTAAGAAAACTACAGCAGAAACGCGGACCAGGAGAAGTGCGATGCCAAAGCAGAGCGATTGGTAGCGCACGTAGCACAAAAATACGCATCAGTAGCCAAAGAACCAGGTAAACTGGCAGGAACTGAGGTGTGTAAGACAAAAAAGGCACTTGCAGTTCTCCAAAAACAAGGCAAAAGAATAGTTCAAGAAACGCAGGAAAAAATGAATGAGGCGGCGAAGGCAATCGAACAGGCCAAAATCTCTGAAGTTAAAGATCAGCAGACCCGAGTCGCAGCGCAACAAAACGAGTTGGCTAAAGACGTTCTGCAGGCGCGTGGGCGGGTCGCGCAATCTCGTCCGGTAGATCACCATTGAGGTCATCACAGAAGTGAAGAAAATGTTTTGCGAATCTCCGAACCGCTATGTGCACCACCACGAGCCAAGGACAGGCTCGTCATTTTAGCGTCAGCGTCAGCGTCACCCTCTGCACATGGGCGAATGCAACAGGAATATGCTCCTGCCGCCGCGAAACGCATAATGGAACACGCTCCGTCGGTAACATGCAGCATGTCAGAGACCGAGCCGAAAAACAATTGTACAATTGTACAGAGTTCAGAAACGTTATTACTAGAATCTGACAACACAAGGGGATACCATAACAGTACACGAGGATCGTTTTGGGACGGATTCATGGAATAACGCGCTGCAGACGAGAGGGAAAACTCGTACGGCGGATACGTCGAACCTTTCGACCACAAACTTTTCTTGACCATCCACAATTTTCAAGTCTACAAGGAGGCAAACAACCTATAACATCCAAAGACCTGGATGGTACAGTACGATCACGTGCTAGCAGAGTCATGGCAATTGAAGTACAAGTTCCAGTTTATCTGTGGTTTCTTAGAAGGGTCGACTGCAGAACACATGCGAAGAGTTGCGGAGAGTTGTCGCTCCTACCAAGAATTTAAGAACGCATTCCTTAGCACATACTGGTAGCAAGACACAAGGAAGAAGATAAAACAGGAGATCATGTTAGGAAAGGACTTGGAAGCGTCAGGATTCCTCAGTCCTGTCAAATTTTTCGAATCCCTGGTCAAGAAGAACCGATTCTTGGATCAACCGTACAGTCCCAAGGAAATTATAAGGCTCTGCTACGTTAAATTACCTTTACGTTACCAGCAGCTGCTCATTGGTAGATGCAGCGATTCAATCGAAGCTTTCAAGAGTGCGCTGTGCCAACTCGAGTACGTGAATGAAATCCACATCTCGCGGGAAAGAATTAGAAATAATGACCGTAACTGGTCAGAGAGGAATGACGATGGACAAAATGGGGGAAAACATTGAATCGAAACCAAAATTCAAACTTCAATGGGAATACCCAGCCACCATGAGAAAATACAAGAAGACGAGGAAATTATAATCATAACAACAACAGCAACTACCGACGAAACGAAAACTGGAGAGGTCAACAGAACTCGAAACAGGGCCGACAGAATTCTAGAGACCAACAGCAAAACAATAGCAGGACATGCAACGGTAAAGGTCAATGGAATGACCAACGTAGCGAATAGGAGAAATTGAGGCCACCTAACCCATCGCAGGGGACACGAAGAGAAAATTCAACCAGGAATTGATACACAGCCGCGCCGGACTGAGCTCAAAACAATGCCGCAGAAACTATTGGAATTAGCGATATTAACCTGTTATAGTACTAAGATACAAGAGAATTGCAACGGGAAGAGAAGGTGCAGTATGTAAATAGCCTCCATTGACAAACTGTTTAAGGTAATTTAATGTTGTATTTGGTTGCTTAGCGTAATTTTCCATTTTTCTATGTCCGTGTTATTTTGTTTGTTTGTTCAAAAATGGCTCTGAACACTATGCGACTTAACTTCTGAGGCCATCAGTCGCCTAGAACTTAGAACTAATTAAACCTAAGAACATCACACACATCCATGCCCGTGTTTGTTTGTCATTTCCATTAGTTTTCAGCATTATTCCTTGCTGAACGTGGTCAAATGAATTACGTATTTGTGAAATCGTCACACCAACATTCATTGGCAAGTGACAGACTGAGTTAAAATTCAATTGTAAATTACATCTCATCAACAATTGACACATTTTTGTGGCATACCAAACCAGGTATGTTGCAATACTGAGTACTGCAAACAACTGAATACTGCTATTATTTCTTTAGACCTCACAACTGTTGTCGAATTTCCGCTCCCAGGAGAGTAAGTTGTGTCGTAATTTAACCGCAATTTGAGCATTCTCGTAGAAGAGCCTTCACAAGTATCACCATGGTCAACGAAATTGTTTCTGTTTACTTTCCGTGGTTTCTTGTACACTGCGCAAGGAATACATGTACGTCACTTTATGTTCTTCATGGTGTCAAGACGGTAAATCATGCCATAGAGCATGTGCGTCTCGATTTTCGGATGAGTTTCGTAAGGTGTTAGCAGTCCACGTTTTGGGCGCGTGTCTACGCTAAGACTCGTTGTGTTAGGAGCCGTTGCCTGTCGTGTGGTGTAGCCTGTCTCGTGGTGAAATTTTGCCAGCACCATGTGAGCGCCGTCGGCGAAATATTATGTATGGGGTATCAGCACGGACAAGTGCAAGTCACAGTAGAGTGGCGAACCCCAGACCCAAAAATTGGAAGCAGAAACGAAATGATGGACCATGGATGAGACTTAAATTAGAAAAGTATTTATATGTATATATATAATTCACTGTGTTTGTGTTTCATTTCAGCAACAGTGATCTTGACAGAGAAGTCAGGAGACATCCTGATACTATGTAAAAATACATGTACACAATCGTAAAATGCCACTTCAAAGATTTCAGGCAAATCACCAGCACCTGAGCAAGTAGACACACTTCCTGACCACTTCAGCATCAGCAGGCAACACCGCCGGACATCGAAAAATAAAAGAGGAGTATACAAGGAGTAAAATGCACGAAAATTCACTTCGGTAATATTAGCAAAGGCATAGCGTAGTACAATAAGTTAGTATTCAGTATTGGGAGAAGTCTGCACGGTTGGTGGAGATATAGAGGTAGGTCCAGTTTAAAATTAGGGTGCATGACAGTAGTAGAACTAACAAAAAGACTAACAAAAACACGTGTATACGCAAACAAAGACACCTCACACCACATAATTTATATCCATACAACATTAACGTGGCCCTGCAGTCAATAAATTAAATTTTTGGATATTGATTCCTTACCATATATATATATATATATTAAGTACTAAGTCAAATGCTTTTCATAAACCAAGAACAACTACATCTACCAGACCGCCTTGATCCAAAGCTCTCGCTATGTCAGCTGAGGAAAGTGTGGATTGTGTTTCACATGATCGACGTTTTTGTAATCCATGCTGGTTGGCATGGAGGAGGTCATTTCGTTAGAGATGACTCGTTGTATTTGATCGAAATCAATGTCAATGACATTGGCCGGTAGATTTGTGGATCACTTCTACGAGCGTGGCCTGTGCTTTCGCCTAGCAGCTGACCACAGCTTTTTGTTCGAACGATGTACGATAGATTGTATTTAGGATTCCATATTGATTACATAGGGCTCTGGAGCTTTGATCAAATTTCATGATTTCAGCTGTTTCTCAACACCACTGACTCTAACACTTATTTCTCTCATCTTTTCATACGTACGAAGATTAAATTGGGGCATTTCTCCACGGTTTTCTTCGCAAACGTTCATTTCAAAGCAGAGTTAAGCATTTTAGCTCTTGTTTTGTTATACTCAATTTCCCTTCCGTCTCATTTAAAAGTATGTACATCTATATACCAATATCCAAGTTTATTTCACTATCGACTTGGTGCCTTAAATGTTTGTTAATTATTTTGGTTAAAATTGACGTTTCTATAAACTAAAACCATATTCTGTCCTGTAGTTTATTATATATAATATTTACAGGAAACAGGCTATTATATTCATAGTACTCAATGAGCCCTGTTAGTGGACAATTTGTGTAAATTTCATAAAGCGTTGTCGAGAAATAAAATTTCAGATTTAATTTTAGTTGAAAAACGTTTGACATTACATAACATAGGAAGTATTTTTTTTCTGATCGAGGGAACGTTTTCGCCCACTCATTCGTCTTATTTGTCATTCCATAGCGATGTTACTGGCTTTTCTGCAAACAGTCTAGATCTGTTGTTGAATTCAGACTTACTTGATAGCTACGCTGTGCAAGAGATGAATTTGAGGTGGGCCGCATCAAACCAGTCAGAAGACTGATGAACCAACAAGAAAAAAGAAAAAATAACTTCTGGTCACTCAGCTCAGCCATGGCGGCCACTCTTTCTACGTCTTTCGCCAGGGCACGTGGATTATTCCCTGCTCACACGTGGAAGGATGTATTTATCTGCTCATTGTTGTAAACTTGGTATTTCTCATACTTACTGTGGCTCCCAGACACTGAGACTCAGTACCGCTTCCATCTGCACCGGCTGTAAAAAATCACAAAATCAAAAATTAATTTATGAAGAATAACGAAATTTAGGACATACGTTTGTCTAGCTCAAATAGTTAAATGATTAGCATTGGAAGATCAAAGGTAAGCGCGAGATAAGCCATTGCAAATGGCTGTAACAGCCGGAATGTTGAATGCAATCATGAAAACATGCGTGCATTGTGCTGTACAAGTGCCAGATGTCAGTTTCTTGGTATGGAGTTACATGCATGTCGCAGTTCTTCCGTCAATACAGGGACGGTTAACGTTGACTGTGGATGACGCTGCAGTTGTCGTGCGATGATGTCCCATGCGTGCTCGACTGGAAACAGTTCAGGTGATCGAGCAGGTCAAGGCAACATGTCGATACTCCGTAGAGAATGTTGGGTTACAACAACGGTATTTGGGTGAGCTTTATATTGTTGGAAATTATCACCTAGAATGTTTTTCATGGCCGGCCGCGGTTGTCTAGCGGTTCTAGGCGCTCAGTCCGGAACCGCGCGACTGCTACGGTCGCAGGTTCGAATCCTGCCTCGGGCATGGATGTGTGTGATGTCCTTAGGTTACTTAGGTTTAAGTAGGTCTAAGTTTTAGGGGGCTGATGACCACAGATGTTAAGTCCCATAGGGCTCAGAGCCAATGCTTTTCATGAACGTAGCACATAATGTCGATTCGCAAGACTGACGTACGAATTTGTGGTCAGGGTGCAAGGGTTAAGCACGAGAGTGCGAATTATCTCATACGAAATCGCACCCCACGCTGTGGCTCCAGGTGTAGGTCCAGTGTGTCGACCACGCAGACAGGTTAGTTGCAGGCCCTCGGACTGGCCTCCTTTTAACCAGCACACAGCCATCTCTGGGACCGAGGCACAACCGGCTTTCATCAGGATGCACAAAGACCTCCACCCTGCCTCCAATGACACCACTGGAGTGAGTGGTGCTGGTGTGGGTTCAGTGGAATGCTCGCTACAGGCTATCTGGCTCGGAACTGTCTTTGAGGTAACAGTTCGTTGTGTCATTGTGGTGCCAACTGCTGCTCAAATGACTGCAGCAGATGTATTCGATGCACCAGAACCGTACACTGAACATGACTCCCTTTCCTCTCGGTAATGCCAAGTGGCCCCCAGGATCCCGGTCTTCTTGCGACCGTAAATTCTCGCGACTACCGCTGCCAACGATAATGTACGGTGGCTACATTCCTGCCAAGTCTTTCTGCAATATCTCAGAAGGAACAAGTAGCTGTGCTGTAGTATGGTCTTGGGCTCAACAGATGTTAGTACTTTTGCGTCGGTGTTCAGAAAACAAAATAACTGCAGCATGCTTGACATTCGAGCAACGAAAATGTATTTTGAAGTGGATTTTCAAATTTGATAAGGCCGTTGAAGTGCAACGTCAATGGAGGTGGGAGTTTGAAACAGAATCTCCAAATCACGTAAGAACTAAACGCATCATTGAAAAGTTTGAACTGCATGGAACAATTTGTGATAGTCACAAAGGAAGATCCGGAAGACAGGGCACAGTTACAATTCCTGCTTCGTCATTTCTCGTGTTGGAAACGTATGTTAATTCTCCACAGAAGTCTGCTACGCAATGTGCATGTGAAGTGAGGGTTAGCAGTGCAAGTGTACGTAGTATTCTGAAAGCTGCAAAGTGGAAAGTTTACATTCCACGATTACTGCACGCCATTAATGATGACGATCCTGATCTACGAATGCAATTTTGCTAATGGTATCAGCAAACGGTAGCTGATGACGAACGATTTGTGACGAAGGTAGTGTGGAGTGACGAGGCACAATTTAAACTTAATGGAACCGTGAAGCGGCATAACAGTGTGTAGTAGGCGCCGGAGAATCCGCATGTTTATGTGGATGAAGGGGTCAGTCTACCAGAGGTTCATGTGAGGTGTGGACTATCATCTAGGGGATAAGTAAGTCGCTTTTACTTTCATGCTACTGGCACTGGAGAAGTGTACCTGGAAATGTTATGCACATAAATTTTGCCAAGTATACGTGCGCTTTATGTATCTGATGAAGACGTCTTCTACCAACAAGATGGGACGCCATCACACTTCCACCTAGCCGTACGATCTTTCCTGGATGGAAATTCTCCAGGGAATTGGATTGGACGACGAGGGCCCATTGAGTTCCCTCCACGGTCACAACACCAGTAGACTTTTAAAAGGCAAAGGTCCCGTGTTCGAGTCTCGGTCGGGCACACAGTTTTAATCTGCCAGGAAGTTTCATATCAGCGCACACTCCGCTGCAGAGTGAAAATCTCATTCTGGAAACATCCCCCAGGCTGTGGCTAAGCCATGTCTCCGCAATATCCTTTCTTTCACGAGTGCTAGTTCTGCAAGTTTCGCAGGAGAGCTTCTGTAAAGTTTGGAAGGTAGGAGACGAGGTACTGGCAGAAGTAAAGCTGTGAGTACCGGACGTGAGTCGTGCTTCGGTAGCTCAGTTGGTAGAGCACTTGCCCGCGGAAGGCAAAGGTCCCGAGTTCGAGTCTCGGTCGGGCACACAGTTTTAATCTGCCAGGAAGTTTCATATCAGCGCACACTCCGCTGCAGAGTGAAAATCTCATTCTGGAAACATCCCCCAGGCTTTGGCTAAGCCATGTCTCCGCAATATCCTTTCTTTCAGGAGTGCTAGTTCTGCAAGTTTCGCAGGAGAGCTTCTGTAAAGGTTGGAAGGTAGGAGACGAGGTACTGGCAGAAGTAAAGCTGTGAATACCGGACGTGAGTCGTGCTTCGGTAGCTCAGTTGGTAGAGCACTTGCCCGCGAAAGGCAAAGGTCCCGAGTTCGAGTCTCGGTCGGGCACACAGTTTTAATCTGCCAGGAAGTTTCATATCAGCGCACACTCCGCTGCAGAGTGAAAATCTCATTCTGGAAACATCCCCCAGGCTTTGGCTAAGCCATGTCTCCGCAATATCCTTTCTTTCAGAAGTGCTAGTTCTGCAAGTTTCGCAGGAGAGCTTCTGTAAAGGTTGGAAGGTAGGAGACGAGGTACTGGCAGAAGTAAAGCTGTGAGTACCGGGCGGGAGTCGTGCTTCGTTAGCGCAGTTGGTAGAGCACTTGCCCGCGAAAGGCAAAGGTCCCGAGTTCGAGTCTCGGTCGGGCACACAGTTTTAATCTGCCAGGAAGTTTCATATCAGCGCACACTCCGCTGCAGAGTGAAAATCTCATTCTGGAAACATCCCCCAGGCTGTGGCTAAGCCATGTCTCCGCAATATCCTTTCTTTCAGAAGTGCTAGTTCTGCAAGTTTCGCAGGAGAGCTTCTGTAAAGTTTGGAAGGTAGGAGACGAGGTACTGGCAGAAGTAAAGCTGTGAGTACCGGACGTGAGTCGTGCTTCGGTAGCTCAGTTGGTAGAGCACTTGCCCGCGATAGGCAAAAGTCCCGAGTTCGAGTCTCGGTCGGGCACACAGTTTTAATCTGCCAGGAAGTTTCATATCAGCGCACACTCCGCTGCAGAGTGAAAATCTCATCCTGTAGACTTTTACTTGTAGGGAACTGTGAAAGATAACGTCTATCGGGGTAAGCCATGCACACTGGAGGAATTTCGCCAAGAGATTTCATGTGCAGCGATCTCCACTGTAACATTGACTGACGTAGGTTCGGTGACCGCTCGTCGTTCTGTTATGTATATAGCCGCCAACGATGAACATTTTGAACATATAAAATAACCTTGTAAACTGAAGGTTGTACATCATGTGTCACCAATTATTAAAGGTAAAATAAACACTTAAGTAATACTTTTCGTTCCTTAAAGCCTGTATACATTTTTCTGGCGGTCTCTGTATATGGAACTGACCCTTAACATAGACAAATGTAATGTACTGCGAATACATAGAAAGAAGGATCCTTTATTGTATGATTATATGATAGCGGAACAAACACTGGTAGCAGTTACGTCTGAAAAATATCTGGGAGTATGCGTACGGAACGATTTAAAGTGGAATGATCATATAAAATTAATTGTTGGTAAGGCGGGTACCAGGTTGAGATTCATTGGGAGAGTCCTTAGAAAATGTAGTCCATCAACAAAGGAGGTGGCTTACAAAACACTCGTTCGACCTATACTTGAGTATTGCTCATCAGTGTGGAATCCGTACCAGATCGGGTTGACGGAGGAGATAGAGAAGATCTTAAGAAGAGCGGCACGTTTCGTCACAGGGTTATTTGGTAACCGTGATAGCGTTGCGGAGATGTTTAGCAAACTCAAGTGGCAGACTCTCCCAGAGAGGCGGTCTGCATCGCGGTGTAGCTTGCTCGTCAGGTTTCGAGAGGGTGCGTTTCTGGATGAGGTATCGAATATATTGCTTCCCCCTACTTACACCTCCCGAGGAGATCACGAATGTAAAATTAGAGAGATTCGAGCGCGCACGGAGGCCTTCAGACAGTCGTTCTTCCCGCGAACCATACGCGACTGGAACAGGAAAGGGAGGTAATGACAGTGGCACGTAAAGTGCCCTCCGCCACACACCGTTGGGTGGCTTGCGGAGTATAAATGTAGATGTAGATGTAGAAGCTGTTTAAAACGGCCTATGGATGTACAAGTACACAGATAATTTACAAATGAAAGTTTCTGACCAACATGTGATGATAGAAATGCTCTCATGTCGTTGGCGAATGTATTCTGGTGTGGCAGGAAATTATTCTGCACTTCTTCTTATTCTGGAAGGGACCTTGCTGAATAACGATGGCTGGCATAAGATATTGTTCAGCTACGATAAGCCACTTAGTTGGCCCCCTACTTCTGGTTCTTAATTTCTGGAGAATTTCGTTCCGCCGGGCTTGCTTTCGGAGTCTGCAGGCGAGTAGTTAGGGTCGGACCCGTATTTCATATCCGCGCAGCTACTTTTCGGCTTTAGCTCGCCTGCTGGGAAGGTAAGCTTCATTAATTAATTAAATCTGTCGGCAAAGTTGAGTTTCGCATAGAGGAAGGAAGGCAGCAGACGGGGGTGGAAGGTGAAAGAGGCGGATGGCCTACAGTGGCAGAAACCCAATGCCTGCGGAACAGCGGGCTGCAAGCCGGGGCGTAATTGAATCCCGGACGGAGGCGGAGCGGCGGCGTGGCAGAAAGCTGCGCAGCGCAGACCACGCGCCACCGCCACTGCTGCCGTTGACTCGTTCGGGCCCCGCCCGTGCTGCAGATGCAAATCGCAACACCAACAGGTCTGCAATTAACGTCATGAGCGTGACTGGCAGCCGCGCCGCGATAGCATCGCACCGCAGCGGGCGCCCGCCACGGCAACCTGCCACCCCCCAACTCTGCTACCAACTAGTTGTTCCGCGCCTCGCCAGAAACTGACGATCTACCTGTCACGCTAGGTACACTCCTCCTAGAAGGCTGCTCGGTTACTTCTGAACTAGTAGTTAACGGTGCTCGTAACTTGACGTCGTTCACTGCCGCTAATACACATCTGGCAACGGAAATTGCAACGTGGTGAAGGCAGCATGCGAGAAACATCAAATTGTCTTGAAGTGTGTTGTATGCTTTGATTAGCAAATAATTACCTTTTCAGCCAATCTATACAAACTAGACGGGAGTAGCACTACTTACATCCTTACATACACTACTGGCCATTAAAATTGCTACACCACGAAGATGACGTGCTACAGACGCGAAATTTAACCGACAGGAAGAAGATGCTGTGATATGCAAATGATTAGCTTTTCAGAGCATTCACACAAGGCTGGCGCCGGTGGAGACACCTACAACGTGCTGACATGAGGAAAGTTTCCAACCAGCCGGCCAGAGTGGCCGACCGGTTCTAGGCGCTACAGTCTGGAACCGCGCGACCGCTACGGTCGCAGGTTCGAATCCTGCCTCGGGCATGGTTGTGTGTGATGTCCTTAGGTTAGTTACGTTTAAGTAGTTCTAAGTTCTAGGGGACTGATGACCTCAGAAGTTAAGTCCCATAGTGCTCAGAGCTATTTGAACCATTTGAACCAAAGTTTCCAACCGATTTCTCATGCACAAACAGCAGTTGACCGCCGTTGCCTGGTGAAACGTTGTTGTGATGCCTCGTGTAAGGAGGAGAAATGCGTACCATCACGTTTCCGACTTTGGTAAAGGACGGATTGTAGCCTATCGCGATTGCGGTTTATCGTATCGCGACATTGGTGCTCGCATTAGTCGAGATCCAATGACTGTTAGCAGAATATGGAATCGGCGGGTTCAGGAGGGTAGTACGGAACGCCGCGCTGGATCCCAACGGCCTCGTATCACTAGCAGTCGAGATGACAGGCATCTTATCCGCATGGCTGTAACGGATCGAGCAGCCACGTCTCGATTCCTGTTCAACAGATGGGGACGTTTGCAAGACAACAACCATATGCACGAACAGTTAGACGACGTTTGAAGCAGCATGGATTATCAGCTCGGAGACCATGCCTGTGGTTACCCTTGACGCTGCATCACAGACAGGAGCGCCTACAGTGGTGTACTCAGCGACGAACCTGGGTGCACGAATGGGAAAACGTCATTTTTTCAGATGACTCCAGGTTCTGTTTACAGCATCTTGATGGTCGCATCCGTGTTTGGCGACACCGCGGTGAACGCACATTGGAAGCGTGTATTCGACATTGCCATACTGGCGTATCACCCGGCGTGATGGTATGGGGTGCCATTGGTTACACGTCTCGGTCACCTTTTGTTCTCATTGACGGCACTTTGAAAAGTGGACATCACATTTCAGATGTGTTACGACCAATGGCTCTACCCTTAATTCGATCCCTGTGAAATCCTACATTTCAGCAGGATAATGCACGACCGCATGTTGCAGGTCCTGTACGGGCCTTTCTGGATACAGAAAATGTTCTACTGCTGCCCTGGCCAGCACATTCTCCAGATCTCTCACCAATTGAAAATGCCTGGTCAATGGTGGCCGAGCAACTGGCCCGTCACAATACGCCAGTCACTACTCTTAATGAACTGTGGTATCGTGTTGAAGCTGCATGGGCAGCTGTAACTGTACACGCCATTCAAGCTCTGTTTGACTCAATGCACAGGCGTATCAAGACCGTTATTACGGCCATAGGTGGTTGTTCTGGGTTCTGATTCTCAGGATCTATGCATCCAAATTGCGTGAAAATGTAATCACATCTCAGTTGTAGTATAATATACATGTCCAATGAATACCCGTTTATCATCTGCATTTCTTCTTGGTGTAGCAATTTTAATGGCCAGTAGAGTAGGTTTTACGTGTGTATATGTTCCCCATCTTCTCCTAAACGCCGGCCGAAGTGGTCGTGCGGTTCTAGGCGCTGCAGTCTGGAACCACGAGACCGCTACGGTCGCAGATTCGAATCCTGCCTCGGGCATGGATGTGTGTGATGTCCTTAGGTTAGTTAGGTTTAACTAGTTCTAAGCTCTAGGGGACTAATGACCTGAGAAGTTGAGTCCCATAGTGCTCAGAGCCATTTGAACCATTTTTTTTTCTCCTAAACCACCGTATCGATTTCAATCAAACTTCCTACACATGTCCCTCACTGTCTGCCAACAATCTGTGTCAGGGTCAGGATGACCTACCTATCACAGTTCAGCAGACAAGAAGTCATAAACAATGACATGCGTGAGAAACAGCTGCATCCTGAATGATATTGAAATTTGTTACCTCTATGCTATTAACTCAATTGAGAATAAATTTCATATTCAGTATCCACATATAAAGTTAAATGCACCTACAAAATTATATCACGTTATCGCGTTTAGTTCAGAAATTATGTTGTCATAAACACTAAGTTACTTGAAAAACTACCGCATTGTGCGCGACTTTTAAATTCAGTACTTCTTTGATAGAAACTCTATTCGGAACATATTTTGCAGTCAGTATCCACATTTACCGTTGCATGCACCTACACAAATATATCATTTATGGCACATAATTAAACAGATATGAAGTCATAAAGGCTGAGATGCATGAAAAAATGCATTATTTATTTAGTACTATGACACTCGTACAGTCGAGTCAACTTAAGGAAATTCATAACTCCTGACAGCGCTTTTGACAGCTTTCAACTGCGAAGCGCAAATGGTTGCAAGTGAAAACAATCGCCATCTATATAACTATGAAGAGACATTGCCGTAGAGACGTTTACAAGATCGAATTGCAGAGTCACGAAACAGCTGCACCAGCGCACATAAAGTGCCTGAGATATAACTCTATAAACACAGATATCTTTTGTTTTCATTTATAATAGAACATTGGCAGAATGAATACCCGGTCAATGCCGGGTTTGCCATCTAGTTATGTATATGAGCAAAAAGTGCACCGCACGTTTCTCTCTCAGCTACCTTTTTTCGATGTTATTTGTTTCTGAGAAAATCTTGAAGTGCCTCGTGTATGAAGCAGACACGTCCACCAGTATGCATGAAAATGGTTCAAATGGCTCTGAGCACTATACGACTTAACTTCTGAGGTCATCAGTCGCCTAGAACTTAGAACTAATTAAACCTAACTAACCTAAGGACATCACACACATCCATGCCCGAGGCAGGATTCGAACCTGCGACCGTAGCGGTCACGCGGTTTCAGACTGAAGCGCCTTTAACCGCACGGCCACACCGGCCGGCAGTACGCATGAAAACTTGACAGCGGCAGAGAAGGATATTTTGCTCTTTTCAAGAAATCGCCCTAACTAGTTAATTATATCATTTTTAGCTAATGACATGCTTTTGCTCGTGAATTTCAGTAATAAAACCGAAAATGAAAACCAAACAATTTGAAATCTCGAGTTACGTGATGCCTGTGGCGTCACTGGCTAGTATGCCGCTCCTACTATCGTAAAGCTCATTCATACAGATATCTTGTTTTGGAATGTACGTTTCGGATAATGGGTTACATTACAAATGGTGGATAGTACCACATGTGCAAATACATCTATAAAAACTACTAAAATTGTTTTTGAGTGTCCGAAAGAACGAGGAGCTGCGTAAAATGTGGTTGCAACTCTCTCGTAGAAACCCAAATGAGATAATAGTCACAATGTTTCTTTATTTCTGTGACGATCATTTTCACATAAGTAAACACTCCATATCAAGACGTTGTCGCTTGTAGCGTTATAGGCAGCGTGCTAAACTTCAAAAAAATGTTCAAATATGTGTGAAATCTTATGGGACTTTAACTGCTACGGTCATCAGTCCCTAAGCTTACACACTATTTAATCTAAATTATCCTAAGGACAAACACACACACCCATGCCCGAGGGAGGACTCGAACCTCCGCCGGGACCAGCCGCACAGTCCGTGACTGTAGCGCCTAAGACCGCTCGGCTAATCCAGTGCGGCTGCCAAACTTCTAATGCAATGTTCGTAAAATCGATTTTTTCCTGTTCTCTTCCTTAACAATAATGCAATTTTAACTTTACTTTATTCGTAATACATAGTAATGAATTCTGTATCGTCGCCTTTATCAGCTTCATTTTAGATCAAATCATTTGAAACGAGTCACAAGAATTATATTAAGAAACTGTATTTCATATCTGATCTGGTTGTTATTCTCAAGAATCTGAGAAACCATTTAACAATTTCCGACCGCAGTATTCTTCCCAGACAAGATACAGAAGCCAATATTTCGCTACCTTAAATGTATCTATTGACCCTGTTGTAAAGTTGTGTGATTCCGACAAAGAGAAATATTACACATTGCTTGGAACCTATTAGGGAGTGTATTAAGATCAGATCACAACTTAAAATTTGTAAATGCATTCTCCGTGACTAAATAACAGAACTCCAGAATGAGATTTTCACTCTGCAGCGGAGTGTGCGCTGATTTGAAACTTCCTGGCAGATTAAAACTGTGTGCCCGACCGGGACTCGAACTCCGGATCTTTGCCTTTCGCGGGCAAGTGCTCTACCATCTGAGATACCGAAGCACGACTCACGCCCGGTCCTCACAGCTTTACTTCTGCCAGTATCTCGACTCCAACCTTCCAAACTTTACAGAAGCTCTCCTGCGAACCTTGCAGAACTAGCACTCCTGAAAGAAAGGATACTGCGGAGACATGGCTTAGCTACAGCCTGGGGGATGTTTCCAGAATGAGATTTTCACTCTGCAGCGGAGTGTGCGCTGATTTGAAACTTCCTGGCAGATTAAAACTGTGTGAACGACCGAGACTCGAACTCGGGACCTTTGCCTTTCACGGGGAAGTGCTCTGCATCTGAGCTCGCAGGAGAGCTTCTGGACAGTTTGGAAGGTAGGAGACGAGATACTGGCAGAAGTAAAGCTGTGAGGACCGGGCGTGAGTCGTGCTTCGGTAGCTCAGATGGTAGAGCACTTGCCCGCGAAAGGCAAAGGTCCCGAGTTCGAGTCTCGGTCCGGCACACAGTTTTAATCTGCCAGGAAGTTTCAAATAACAGAACTGTTTGCAGAAAATTACGGAAAAACACCACTACCTTCGGATGACACTCGTATAACACAACTATGGTTTCGCCTAACTCCTAGCCTCTGAGATCACCAGAGCTTCAGCCAGTAACAGAGCGCTTTTCTATCACGTAAGAATATCTTGAAACTTAATAGTTTTTAAGCTTTGTTTACACAGAAATGATAAATACTTTGCGAAAATATTGACCGAAATTGATATTTGCATATTATAATCATGCAGAATAACAACATTCCGCCATATCTGTAACACAGGAAAATAATTTATTATGGTCTATAGGGAATGCGGTTTATCGTTCCACCATTTCGCTTCTCGCAGTGTTTACGCCCAACATTTTCTATGTGATATATGGAATCGCTGTTTCAAGGTGGCCATACTCAATTCTATCATGATCGTCAACGACCCACTTTAATACCGCCTGAAAAAAACAGACTTTGCTCGCTCGGCAGTGCAGGATCCTACAACCACTTGTTTGCAGCAAGACAATTATCTATAAACACATTATTTACTTATTCCATTTTACTTTCTGCCATTCACAAATGACCTGCCCCTACTGACTAAGATGAGTAGCGTTCTCACAATATTATGTTATATTTGTATATGCATTTCAAAATAAACGAGATAGAGGATGCTCCTTCTTCAGCAGTCAATGACATTATGATCCTTTCAGTGGTTTTCATTTAACAGCACTCACTCGTTTCTTAAAACACACGGTACAAGATAGCGCTTTTATTATTTCTTACTTAGCGATGTGGCACTCTTGAAAATATTTAAACTTAAAACTAATTAGCAAATGAAAATGCTTTAAATTACAATTTATGAAGACAGGAAAATAGGAAGGAGGGAAAGGGTTTACATAACAGAAAGCAACAACTGTTGCCGGCCAGGAAGAATTCCTCAAAAGCACATTGAGCCTCTCTCACCTGGGCTGCCACCGTCGGATCGACTACGCTGCGCAACAGAATTAAACGATCACTGTTTGTAAACCCCATAATTGTCTCCCATTGCAACACATAAGTTCGAAGTTTGGCTCAAAGATGCCTACAACCATTCTCTCTAATGGCGCAAAAGCGTGGCATCCTATGAGTCACGTCCGGATCGGTGACGCTACAAACAGAAAGATGTCTACCCATGCGAAAGGAAGGGCAAAACTCAGCAGTTTATTTGTGGTGTAACGTCGACTAATGAAGTCACACGGGCACCAAATTTACGGAAATTATGCCAAATGCTGCCTTAGACGTGTCACACTAAGGGAAGGTAGCCACATCCCCACATATCCAAATTTCACACAATTTTTGACGCCTCTGCGGTGGAGGTCAGAACTGCGACGCCTAGCTTTTAAATAAAACGGTTTCCTTAGGAAAGGCCGAGGGAAAAGTTTTAAACACACTGCCGTTAAGAATCGACACAAGAGATCTTAGGGGGTGGCATAAAGGGCGAGAGTGAAACCACGCCTATCCTTCAAGCGTTGATTCCATACATGTCGCACACAACAAAAAAGTTCAAATGTGTGTGAAATCTTATGGGACTTAACTGCTAAGGTCATCAGTCCCTAAGCTTACACACTGCTTAACCTAAATTATCCTAAGGACAAACAAAAACACCCATGCCCGAGGGAGACTCGAACCTCCGCCGGGACCAGCCGCACAGTCCATGACTGCAGCGCCTCTGACCTCTCGGCTAATCCCGCGCGGCATTTAGCATACATTACGCTTGATCCAAAGCAGTAAAGGTTGCTTATTCTTTTTCACCTCGCCTGTTTCGTGTGATTCTGTGGCAAGAGGACTGAAAAAGTATAACACCCGCCGCTGCTTCGGATCACGTTTAAATCTTTGAAAGGTCCCCAATGGTTCCACCCTGCACACCAGAGCGAAAACTACGGTCACACTCCATGCAAAAGAGATGCGATCGCGTTTAGTGGGGTTCCTAGCCCACGATGTCCTTAGAGAAAGGTTAAATCGCCTGTTGGGGTCAGTAGTGTCAAAGTTTGTCAAGATCGTCGTCCTGCGTCCCACTAGTCTGATAACTGACGCTTCTGACAGCGAAATATAGTGGATCAACGGCTGAAAGGAAGGGGTGGCTTTATGCCACTACCTAAGACCTTTAGTCTAATATTAATGTCAATGAACACTTTTTTTCACAACTCTCCCGTGACAACACATTTAATCCTTATTCTACGTTTTTTCGACTTCGCATATGGCACTGTCTTCTGTTATGCTACCACTGTAATTGTCGTCTGCCTCCGGAGTATTGTCTGTGGTCATCGAATGTGCTCTTTGCCGCCTATACTCACGTTTCTGCAAGTACTTTTTCACGGCGCTCTAGATACACTGTCAGCACAGTCGTTGAGAGAGGTCGACAAGCTCTGGTCTCTAAGTGATTATATTATGTTTTCTTGTGAGTGTACAAGTCATCTTTCCTGAGAGCATCTGTTTAAAAATGTGTGTGAAATCTTAATGGGCTTAACTGCTAAGGTCAGCCGGCCGGAGTGGCCGAGCGGTTCTAGGCGCTACAGTCTGGAACCGTGCGACCGCTACGGTCGCAGGTTCGAATCCTGCCTCGGGCATGGATGTGTGTGATGTCCTTAGGTTAGTTAGTTTTAAGTAGTTCTAAGTTCTAGGTGACTGATGATCTAAGATGTTGAGTCCCATAGTGCACAGAGCCATTTGAACCATTTTTTTGCTAAGGTCATCAGTCCCTAAGCTTACACACTACTTAACCTAAATTGTCCTAAGGACAAAAACACATACCCATGCCCGAAGGAGGATTCGAACCTCCGCCGGGACCAGCCACACAGTCTATGACTGCAGCGAGGGCATCTGTCACTGAAATGTGTGTTCTGAGGCTCCACTCACTCCACAGACACAACTAACCTCCTGACCGAGTATTACACGCAGCAAATGCGTGGGGTATGGCCCGTTGCGGCTTAAGAAATGAATCACGTCCTGACGTTCCATCCTCAACCGCTCCCTGATTTTGGGGCAGCTTTCATATACATTCTATAGGTGTTGAGCTCTCTCAATCTGTATTTCTTCCCCTAATGCTAGGCGCAAATTGAGAAGCGTATAGGACGTGTGACGTGACACGACACTACAGCGCGACACGCACGGGCAGCACGGGTCGCGCGGGTCCAGCGCATATTGCGACGCGTACACCATACTTGGCACGCGCCGACTGGCGAAGCTCTGCGCTGACTGAACCGAAGCACACGCAACCTATTATCTTTCTAAAACGATTTGACAGAAACTATTCTCTGAAAATATATGATTTTTGCCTTACTTGTGGCGTTATATGTCAGATTCGTGACGAAGTGCCCATCACCTCGCTAATGATCATTCTTATTGTGATGTACACATTTTAGTAAGACGCTACGCAAAACTCAAAAACTTTGCAACGAGAATTATTGGTCGCTATGATTTTTCGTCTGGTGCGTATTACACCATATGTTGCTGCATATGAAATTTAGCTAACATGCTGAATTTTTGATTAGACTTGGGAGGAGATCTCTATCTGCCTCCGATCTCGAGAAAATGGATCCCATATAGCGCGCTCACTTCCGATCTCACGCCAGCGAGAATGAAATACTCGTAACATCTCTCGTAACTCCTAAACCGCTCGAGACATCGGAACGAAAGTTTGGCGAATGGAGGAGAGTGGTTTGCCAATTATTAAACACACGGAACTTTCTTATCCATGGCGATATATCACTACTTATACTTCTTTTTTTATTTATTTCACTCCAGTGACTGTTATTTTTTAAGAGTTATCGACAGCTAGCGAAACAAGAACTTTCTAGTATGAAAATAAACATGAAATTTCTTCTTTTATGTTACAGCAACCCGGTACTATGAGGTTTTTTCGTAAGCTATTGAGCTATGTGATTGCCAATTACTTGTTTAATGAGGCCCTCCGTTTCGGAATTCTGCCTCAAGTGCTGCTGTGAGATGAGTTTGGCAAATTACATTGTGACAAAGGAAGTACAATTACACCAGTCACCAAGAGAAATGTGGCCTTTACTCATAAATGGTGATGCTTCTTCGAATGAGAAATGGTTAACAACTCACACAAAAACAGATTGGTCATTCTGTTGGAATTTTGGTGGAATCCCCGTAACCCATCATATTTTTAACACTGAGCGACTGGAATGGAAACTTACCAAAGGATTTTATTCCTTCTCTTGATCTGAGCAGTATTAAAATAATGACGAGCGTTCCTTCAGACGGAATGATAGGCACATGCCAGATACTGTTTTCTCACCTAGGGTTTGCCAAACTCACAATGCGTGATCGCGAATAAAACAGTTGTTATTGAGAAAAATAAACAATTGATCTGTCGCACGACACAATGGTCAGTATACTGTCAGCAGCGAAGGATAATGTGCGCGACAGGAATGCACAAGCTAGCCATGTGTGCCTTGTGAGATGGAGTTCGAAAAACATTGTCATGAAAGTAGATCTGCCTTTGTCAGCATCACATTTCAACAAATTAAATATATCTAATCATAACACTGTTTTAGGATATTCCTACTTTCGTAATAATACCGACCATTTTCTTCATTTGTGTAGCCTGTTGTTGTATATTTAGTTTATTAATGTTGATATTGTCCACGCAACAACTGAAATGCTTTTTCTCATCACGGCGAACGAATTGAAACATTGTTATTTGTGACTGCTTTTCTACTGTTTCCAGCTTGCAGTGGAAATATGTTGTTCACATGCATGTAGTACTGTGTGTCGTATTACATTATTACATCCATATCAGAGTAATCACAGTGAAACTTCTATAGTTCAGATCTTGGACGCTTTTTACCACAAGCACAAAGGAATCACACCTGTGGAGATTATCCCTTTCTAAATTTTTGTAACAGATCGTTCAGATAGCCAGCGAGAATATAACCTTGCTTTACTTTCCTGCCTTGATTCTTAATCACATGATTTTATAATATCTTCCTTTATTCACTACCCTCTGTCCCTTCTTGCGATCTGAAAAATTCGCGGAGGCATATGGTGCAATTCCAGCGGCCAATGGCTCATCAGTTACTGAAGTGTACATTTTTCTTGACAGAAGAAAAACAAAACAAAACTAAACTACGCAGATATAAATAACAGAAAAGTATAACGTGCTAACGAAGAAACCTGGAGCGTTTAAATAGCGAAAAACGAAACACTACCTAAAGGCAATAAAATTCAGTACACAGTAAGGCAAAATTTATCGTATTGGCAATACTACCACTGCTGATATGCGCCGTTCCGATGTGAGTATATGGCCGGGCAAATTGAGACGCGTATAGCTCGTGTGGCGCGACGCAGCGCAGCGTGCGTTTTTGTAACATCACAGGTTCAAATGGGACCGCGCAAATTGCGACGCGACGCGACTGGGACGCGACACGCGCCTGCGCCAGGTCGCGCGGCGTTGTGGTTGAGGCACAGTTTCTCTCGTCGCGTGTGCCTCGCTAGCACCGTGGGAAATTTGAGGCGGGGAGCGGAAAGGTAGCTAGGCTATATGTTCACATCGGAACGGCGCATATGAGAAGTGGTAGTATTGCCCATACGATAAATTTTACCTTACTGTGTACTAAATTTTATTCCCTTTGGGTATGTTTCGTTTTTCGCCATTTAAACATTCCTGCTTTCTTCGTTAGTACGTTACACTTTTCTGTTATTTACATCTGTATACTTTTCTTCTGTCAAGAAAAATGCAAATTTCAGTAACTGATTTGAGCCATAGGCCGCTGGAATTGCTTCATATGCCTCCGCGATGTTTGCAGATCGCAAGAAGGTTCAAATGGCTCTGAGCACTATAGGAGTTAACATCTATGGTCATCAGTCCCCTAGAACTTAGAACTACTTAAACCTAACTAACCTAAGGACAGCACACAACACCCAGCTATCACGAGGCAGAGAAAATCCCTGACCCCGCCGGGAATCGAACCCGGGAACCCGGGCTTGGGAAGCGAGAACGCTACCGCACGACCACGAGATGCGGGCGATCGCAAGAAGGGACAGAGGGTAGTGAATAAGGAATCAAGGAACATTATAAAATCATGTGATTAAGAATCAAGGCAGGAAAGTAAAACAGGGTTATCTTCTCGCTGCGCCGGCCGGAGTGGCCGAGCGGTTCTAGGCGCTACAGTCTGGAATCGAGCAACCGCTACGGTCGCAGGTTCGAATCCTGCCTCAGGCATGGATGTGTGTAATGTCCTTAGGTTAGTTAGGTTTAAGTAGTTCTAAGTTCTAGGGGACTGATGACCTCAGAAGTTAAGTCCCATAGTGCTCAGAGCCATTTGAACCATTTTTTCCTTCTCGCTGCCTAGTAAGCTAGCGTATCTGTACGATGTGTTAAAAATTTTAGGAAGGGATAATCTCCACAGGTGTGATCCCTCTGTGCTTCTGGTAAAAAGCGTGCAAGGTCTGAAGTATAGAAGTTTCAATGTGATTACTCTGATATGGATGTAATAATGTAATACGACACACTGTACTACATGCATGTGAACTTTATATTTCCACTGCAAGCTAGAAACAGTCGAAAGGCAGTCACAAATAACAATGTTTTAATGGGTTCGCCGTGATGAGAAAAAACATTTCAATTGTTGCATGGACATTATCAGCATTAATAAACTAATTATAGAACAGGCTACACAAATGAAGAAAATGGTCGGTATTATTACGAAAGTAGGAATATCTTAAAAGAGTGTTATGATTAGATATATTTAATTTGCTGAAATGTGCTGCTATCAAAGGCAGATCTACTTTCATGACAATGTTTTTCGATCTCCAACTCACAAGGCACACATGGCTAGCTTGTGCATTCCTGTAGCGCGCATTATCAATCGCTGCTGACAATACATTAACCATTGTGTTGTGCGACAGATCAACTGATTATTTTTCTAAATATCAACTATTTTATTCGCGATCACGCATTGTCATAAGCCGTAGGTGAGTAACCAGTATCTGGCATGTACCTATCATTCCGCCTGAAGGAACGCTCGTCATTATTTTAATACTGCTCAGATCAAGAGAAGAAATAAAATCTTTTGGTAAGTTTCCATCCCAGTCGCTCAGTGTTAAAATACGATGGGTTACGGGGATTCCACCAAAATTCCAACAGAATTGCCATCTGTTTTTGTGTGAGATGTTAACTTTTCTCATTCGAAGAAGCATCACCATTTATGAGGAAAGGCCACATTTCTCTTGGTGACTGGTTTAATTGTACTTCCTTTGTCACAATGTAATTTGCCAGACACATCTCACAGCAGCTATTGAGACAGAATTCCGAAACGGAGGGCCTCGACAAGTAATTGGCAATCACAGAGCTCAATAGCTTAGGAAAAACCCCATAGTATCGGTTTGCAGTAACATAAAAGAAGAAATTTCATGTTTATTTTCATACTGCGAAGCTCTTGCTTCGCTAGCTGTCGATAACTCTTAA
Source organism: Schistocerca cancellata (assembly GCF_023864275.1). Lineage (NCBI taxonomy): Eukaryota > Metazoa > Arthropoda > Insecta > Orthoptera > Acrididae > Schistocerca > Schistocerca cancellata. The sequence goes on along the minus strand of NC_064626.1, from coordinate 980,696,163 downwards.
AAAAATTAGTCTCTGGAGTGAAATAAATAAAAAAAGAAGTATAAGTAGGGTTATATCGCCATAGATAAGAAAGTTCCTTGTATTCAATAATTGGCAAAACACTCTCCTCCTTGTGTGCTATCATTCGCCAAACTTTCGTTCCGATGTCTCGAGCGGTTTAGGAGATATGAGAGATGTTGCGAGTATTTCATTCTCGCGGGCGTGAGATCGGAAGGGAGCGCGCTACAAGGGATCCGTTTTCTCGAGATCGGAGGCAGATAGAGACCTCCTCCCAAGTCTAAATAAAAATTCAGCTTATTGGCTACATTTCGTTTGCAGCAACATATGGTGTAATACGCACCAAACGCAAAATCATAGCGACCCCTAATTTTCGTTGCAAACTTTTTGAGTTTTGCGTAGTGTCTTACTAAAATGTGTACATCACAATAAGAATGGTCACTAGCGAGGTGCTGGGCACTTCGCCATGAAGCTGACATATAACGCTACAAGTAAGCCAAAAATCATATTTTTTCAGAGAATAGTTTCTGTAAAATCTTTTGAGAAAGATAACAGGTTGCGCGCGCTTCGGTTCAGTCAGCGCAGAGCGTCGCCAGTCGGCGTGTGCGAAGTACGGTGTAAGCGTCGTAATATGCGCTGCACCCGCGCAACCCGTGCGGCACGTGTGTGTCGCGCTGTTGTGTCTTGTCACGTTACACGTGCTATTCGCGTCTCAATTTGCGCCTAGCGTAAGATGGCTCTCACTGTACCTGGTCTACCTCTTTTCAGCCGGTATACTGCCGCACATTACTTAATAGTCAAGTCTACCCATTACATGCTGAGCACCAGGCACTGTGCCTCCGATGACGCTCATTAAAGTTTGATTTTTGATCCAGGTATAAGCCCAATTATCTTGAAACCATGCGTTCTTTTATGCTATTCCATCTAGTTTAACTGTAGGGTTACTTCCCTTTCAAATGCAGAGGGTTTTATTTGACACAATGGAGAGTCTGTTTCTAGCATACAAAATGCTCATGGTTTGCAGTACTGCTGATATTTCTTTTCAAGCTGACATCTGGAGTTGACCGCTGTCAGGAGGATGTCCTCACTAGTTGTGCGATCGATTCTTTCTATTAATGTTAGAAGGACCGCAGTATTCATATTCCACAAAATCATTCCGCAAATCGACCCGAACCGATGTCCCTTAGTGATTTTTTTGATTGCCATGCAATTTTCCGCTCTTCACTAGGGTGCTGTATTTTTGCAGTACTCAAGAAGACGCTGGGAGTTGCAGGTCCGAATCAAAAGTTACGTGGCTCATCCCGCAGATTGTCTTCAGATTGTCTGAACACGGAATACGCTCAATGCCTCCTTTTTAATAGGGAGCTAAAAATCTTGAAAGTTGTCAGAATTTTCACATGCTAGATGTATCATAGTTGTTGGAGAAAACTGAGGTGGGTCAAAGACTACGATTATAGAGACGGAACTTTCCAGTAAACATAGATCCATAAACGAGTCGTTTGCGAGGCGAGAAAATTGTGGATGAGTAGTCACGACCTGCCACAGACTGCAGAATGAAATATTATCCTATTTAGTACAAACAAGCAAACCCTTCATCCCCATTTCTTTAAAGAATCAAATTTCCATGAATTAGACAGATTCAAACATCTGATTACATTAGAAATTAATTAACGTGATAAATATTTGAAATCAAGCCTGTAGAACCTTTATGATTGAAGACGCAATTCCATAATTATGTTGATTTTATCAGTTTCAGTCTATTCAGACATTGACTAATAATTATGTGGTATATGTGGATACTGTCTACAAAATGGAAAGCGAATGCAGTTAGCACTGAATAAATAGTAAATAGAGAGGTCATGCTCGATGCTGGAGCTTTACCGCGTGCACGATGAACAGTTTCAAGCGATCAGCTGCTTTCATTACATTATATTGTGAGACCGTAACCGATAATAAGTTTTGAGAATCAAAATATCCACCGAGCGAGGTGGCGTAGTGGTTAGACACTGGACTCGCATTCGGGAGGACGACGGTTCAATCCCGCGTCCGGCCACCCTGATTTGGGTTTTCCGTGATTTCCCTAAATCACTCCAGGCAAATGCCGGGATGGTTCCGCTGAAAGGGCACGGCCGACGTCCTTCCCCATCCTTCCCTAATCCGGTGAGACCGATGACCAAACTGTCTGGTCTCCCTCCCCAAAATAACCAACCAACCAATGATTCAAAATATCCACGGGTGTACTGCCGGTCTACAGTGTCCAACGGGCACAATATTTTGGCGATCATACGTGTCGCCATCATCAGATGAACTGACGGACTGAGCTCCTGTGAACGTGCCAGTACGGAGATCCTTACGCTATGGCTGCTCAGGGGGAACTGGGTTCAGTCGCGGCGGCGGCCGATTTAAATACCCCCCGCCCGCGGCGCACTCCCTCCGCCGTCCGTGCCCCGTGCCACGGTCACGCGGTGGAACAGATTGCGACGGCGTTTGGGATGACGTCGGTGTGATGGCTCTGTCCGCGTGGTCGTCACAGCTATACGTTTGCTCGATTTACTCTTGATTAACCCAATCGCTGGTTCCCAAGTCTTGCTAAGATTATAGCCACAGTCACGGTATATGAGGTCGTCATTGGTGCGAATTTCGATGGCCTCTCTAACAGCGCTGCCCCAGTATCTCGACGTCTGTACCAGAATCCTCGTGCGTTCATACTCCATAGCGTGATTTTCCGACAAACAATGTTCAGCGACCGCCGACTTGCTCGGATACATCAGTCGAGCGTGCCTCTGGTGTTCACGGCATCGATCCTCGACGGTACGCATCGTCTGACCAATATAGGACTTGCCACATTGACACGGATTATCAAATACGCCGGGAGAAACTCAAGAATCGCGGTTTTGAGAATGTTTGAAATTGTGTTTAAAGTTCGTTGGAGTTGTTATTAAACAATAGATGAGTACAGTCTGGGTGATTCACCCTCCTACACTTGAGCGCCAAACAAGCTGGTACAGGCATGCGTATTCAAATACAGAGATATGTAAACAGGCAGAATACGGCACTGCGGTTGACAACGCCTATATAAGAGCAGTTGTTAGATAGGTTACTGCTGCTACAATGGCAGGTTATCAAGATTTAAGTGAGTTTGAACGCAATGTTACAGTAGGCGCACGAGCGATGGGACACAGCATTTCCGAGGAAGCGATGAAGTGGGGATTTTCCCGTACGATCATTTCAAGAGTGTACAGTGAATGTCAGGAACCCAGTAAAACATCAAATCTCCGACATCTCTGGGGCCGGGAAAAGATCCTGCAAGAACGGAACCAAAGACAACTGAAGAGAATCGTTCAACGTGACAGAAATGCAACCCTTCCGCAAATTGCTGCAGATTTCAATGCCGGGCCATGGACAAGTGTCATCATCGACATGGGCTTTCGGATTCGAAGGCCCACTCGCGTACCCACTGATCACTGCACGACACAAAGCTTTACTCCTCGCCTGGGCCCGTCAACACCGACATTGGACTGCTGACCACTGGAAACATGTTGCGTCGTCGGACGAGTCTCGTTTCAAATTGTATCGAGCGGCTGGACTTGTAGGGGTATGGAGACAATCTTATGAATCCATGAACCCTGCATGTCAGCAGGGGACTGTTCAAGTTGGTGGAGGCTCTGTAATGGTGTGGGGCGTTTGTCAAGTTGGTGGAGGCTCTGTAATGGTGTGGGGCGCGTGTAGTTGGAGTGATATGGGATCCCTGATACGTCTAGATACGACTGTGGTGGGTCACACGTACGCAAGCGTCCTGTCTGATCACCTGCTGCTGCTGATGATGATGTTTGGTTTTGTGGGGCGCTCAACTGCGCGGTTATCAGCGCCCATTCAAATTCCCAACCTTTACTCAGTCCAGTATCGCCACTTTCATGAATGATGATGAAATGATGAGGACAACACAAACACCAGCCATCTCGAAGCAGGTGAAAAGCCCCAACCCCACCGGGAATCGAACCCGGGACCCCGCGCTCGGGAAGCGAGAACGCGGCCGCGAGACCACGAGCTGCGGACTGATCACCTGCATCGATTCATGTCCATTGTGCATACCGACGGAATTGGCCAATTTCAGCGGGACGATATGACACCCCACATGTCCAGGATTGATACAGAGTGGCTCCAAGAACACTCTCATGAGTGTAAACACTTCCGCTGGCCACCAAACTTCCCAGACATGAACATTATTGAGCATTTCTGGGGTGCCTTGCAACGTGCTGAAGAGATCTGCACCGCAGCGTACTCTTGCGGATTTAGGACAGCTCTGCAGGCATCGTGGTATCCGTTCCCTCCAGCACTACTTTAGTCGTGTCCATGCCACGTCGTGTTGTGGCACTTCTGACTGCTCACGGGGTCCTACACGATATTAGGCAGGTGTACCAGCTTCTTTGGCTCTTCAGTCTATTTAAGGAAAGCTAGCTTCACGCACCCCTGTCTATGACATCGTATCTCCAGAATTATGTATCGTACATGATATAATCTTACATATGCAACCGGCGGTACGTGTAGACACTGTTTACAAAATGAATTTCGAATAGAGTTAGTAGTAAAGAGTAAATAAATTAACTTGTCATGTCTGATGTTGAAGTTTAGCTGCCTGAAGAGCGAAATGAAGCAAGCGAGAAACGTTTTTTTCTATTGTTTTGCAATGTGACATCGAGATGAAGCTTCGAAAAGGTTTGAAATGGCTCTGAGCACTATGGGACTTAACATCTGAGGTCATCAGTCCTGTAGAACTTAGAACTACTTAAACCTAACTAACCTAAGGACATCACACACATCCATGCCCGAGGCAGGATTCGAACTTGCGACCGTAGCGGTCGCGCGGTTCAAGATTGAAGCGCCTAGGACCGCTCGGCCACAGCGGCTGGCAAGGTTTGAAATCACATTCAAAGTTTGTTGGAAGTTGCTAAGTACTCTCATTCTCAAATACTGAATGGATGTAATCCTGGTAATTTGTGCTACGTGAATTACGGAAATTTGGAAATTTGTTATAAGTTCCTATGGGACCAAACTTCTGAGGTCATCGGTCATTACGAACATGCACTACTTAAACTAACTTACGCTAAGGACAACACACACATCCATGCCCGAGGGAGGATTCACATACTTTCTAACTTCGATATATGACTTACTGCGTTAATCTTCTGAAACAAGATCATAATTGTTAATATTTCAATTATTAGCACTTTAAGTTTTTGTTTTCGGTCAGAAATTAATACAATATATGGAAAATCCATTTTATTGTCACTGGAAACTGCTGTTTTATCCATTTAGTTATAAACTGTGTGTTTCACAGTTCATGTTTACACTTCTAGAGGCTATAGAGGCGGCTTCGTTGATCAAGTTTTACATAGCAATCCATGTCCAGAAACCTCATTCTGTGACGCTACGGAGCGTCAAGGTTATAAGCGCTGGCGCTTGTAAATGTGCTTGCCTACAGGGCATATGCTGCATCACAAATGGCACAAGATCGATACATCGAACAGGCTCAGTACCTTTCCCTCCAAGATCACCTGACGTGATTCCTTTGGATTTTCCTGTCTGACGTCATCTCAAAAGAAAAGTGTACAGCACTCCTACTGATACGGTCCCAGATATGGAGATGAAATTTGTACAGTCTTGGCAGAATTTAAAAGATGATAATGAGTGTTTGAAATAATAACTCACTATTTAAACGAACCAAATGTTTCATACAAATACGAGGACGACAAATGCAACATTTTTTTTAACAGTTACAAATGTGCAGTAAGTTGCAACACGTAACATGCTTAAGGAGTATGGTACTTCTTGTTAAGTTAAACTATGGGTGAAATGTAAGTGCAGTTAAATGGTGACTTAAGTGAAAAGCTTACGTTTGAAATGAATTAATACTAACAGACAATATTCCGTACTGACGTCAGTGACTTCTCTTAACCACACGTTTATATTTCTCTCATAAACGGCTCATTTGCAGACCCTTATTTACTGGAACATTTTTCCTTCCATATAACAAGACGCTGATCGTCTTTTTGCGTCTCAGATTACGTAAAAGTAAGGCAGCGAATAATTAATGACCACTCTGTAACCAATCATCTACAGGCAGATAGAAATCTTTTGATTTCACCGAATCCTGTGAGCCATATATAAGAAAAAGAGAAATATTATGTATACCGTCTCACTTGTGCTCTGGGATTTCAATTAGGCGGGGCACCGTGTTGGCGGTAGCGTTGCGGTTCATCCCATTGCCTGCCCCACGAGGCTGCCGTGCTACGCCAGCAGCGCCGCCGGCGGCGGAGAGCATAATTACTTCTTACACACCACGCACTAAATTAATTTGCGGCACGGCCGAGGAAACGTACTCCGCTCTGCGCTTCTTCTCTTTTTCTTCCTATTTTTTTTAACTGGTAGAAGAACTCTAGGGTCACATTTCCTCATTCGTGAGCAAAACTCGTAGGAATTATTTCATTTCTTTTCCTGCCATTTGGACTTTTAGATGTTAGCACTTTTCTCTTTACCTGTTGTTTTCTTAATTATTGTCACTCTTTCTTCACGCCCGCTATTGCTTTGGATGACTTTATGGTTGCAACGAGAACGCATCTATTCCAAGTGGCCGTATAGACGAGAGTATCCTCCATTTCAGCCGTCTGACTATTTACTTCCCTAAATATTAGTAGATTGTTGTGTATGTGTGTCAGAAACTTAGTGAAAGTAAAAATAAGTGTACTGTAACAAGGAAACCTGTGAGTGTGACGTCACAATTTAATCTTTCTTAAGGGTCATCTGAAAGTGATCACGAAGGTTTGTACCACCGAGATCGAAGGTAAACTGCTTGGGAGTTACAAACCATGCAGAACGTTCAGCTGTGCATCTCCTCTTAAAGAATGCATATAGAATCATATTGGTGGAACAGGATAGTGAGAACTGATGGAATGTGATGGCATGTAACTGAATGTGAAACAGTCTGTCGAGGAGATTATCGTGGAACTGCCTATCCTTTTATGTGTAGCTGCTGATAGAGCGATAATACCTTTTATAGGATCGAAAAAAAAAACACGTTCAGAGGTTCAACTTGTCCAGTGGTTCCATGTGGTATGAACTGCAATGTCACACACTTCTCAGGAGGAAAAGGTTTCTCTAAAGGAGTGTGATTTTTATACGCAGACCAGGAAACAAGCAAAAGCAACTTAATTTGACCACCTCTGAGCCAAAAGCAAAGCTCATACCACAGTTGTAGTGCTCTTATGTCCATTTTCCCATTCTTGCTTGCTATGACGTAAATATTCCCTACTGCTCTTCCATGACCGCGCACATGAGAAAGAATATTAGGGGACAGATCACCTCCAACTGCTCGCAGCACAATAAGTAACTTCCCAGCCAATTCACCAACCAGATAAACAGTTGGCATAAATGTAGACGAATGCCTTATTGCATTGATGTTAGTTGATCTCCATACAACTTTCTTGGAACTTTTAATTGCTAGCGTTCCTTTCATACGCACTTCCTCTTCAAATCTCGATTGGTTAAATCTTAAAACAAATTCGTTACTGATCCATGAGATGAGATTGTTTATCTCATCTACAAATTTTCGGGCCGATTCCGCAGTTCATTGTGCATCATGAAGTTTAAGCTTTGTTTGAAACTTCCTTATCTTACGTTTTCCAATTCTGAAGTACTGTTTAAGGTCATGCAACCATCCACTGCTTAACTTGAAATCACTGCCATCTATGTCACGCGAATTTGATGTGCATAACGGAATAGGTCACTGTCATGTACACCCTGTAAATTGTATCGAGTATCCTTGAAACGCGCAAACGACAGTTTTTTTAACAAGTGCGCCCTGTCCTCCCTTGAATATCCGTAGTTTTTCTTACGCACTTTATGGTTATATTGCTGCGGACTGATTCTAAATTTAATTTTTATATGTCCATCCTTGTACCAAGATGTCTGCAGACTACGGCCGTTCATTATTGTAAGACAGTGAAACACATACAGTCGTCCTGATGTTGTCTTTTATTGAGTAGCTACCAGTTTCGGCGCTTCAGTGCACCGTCGTGAGGCCTTATTTGATGCTGAAGGTGATATCACAATCAATATATACGATTCATCAGTGACCAACAACTGCTTTACGCAGACTACCTGTAACTGTGATGTTGTCTCTCCAACTATAAACTGTCAACTCTGTTTGCTTTGACAACTGATGGTTGGACGGACCCCTGACCCGTATGCAAGGCGTTATTCGGCATGGCATTGGCTGATAGAGTTGTTGGATATCGTTTTGAGGGTTATCATGCCAAATTCTGTCCAATTGGAGGGTTATGTTGTTAAAATCCTCAAAATTCTCTAAACGTTCTGAATTGGGGACAGATCCGGCGACCTTGCAGCCCAAGGTAGGGTTTGGCAAGCACGAAGATAAACTCTAGGAGCTCTCGCCATGAGCGAGCAGGCATTGACTTTCTGTAATGTAAGCCCAAGTTGGCCTGCCATGACGTGCAACAAACGACTCGTAGAATACCGTTGACGTGCCGCTGTGTTGTAAGGGTGCCACGGAAGACAACCGAAGGTGTCCTGCTATGAAATGAAATGGCAACCCAGGTCGTCACTCTTGGCTGTTAGACCGATGACGGGAGACAGGTACGCTGCTATCTCACCGATTTCCACGAATGTCTCCAGACACGTGACTGGCCTGGTACCTCATTGACTACAGTAGAATTGTCTTCAGTGATGAGTCCCTCTTCAAACTGACTGCGATAAGCGGCAAAGTCGTGTCTGAAGACTCCAACCATCTCCGGATTTTTATGATCTAACGCAACAATGTGACAGAATCTACATCTACATCTACATCTACATTTATACTCCGCAAGCCACCCAACGGTGTGTGGCGGAGGGCACTTTACGTGCCACTGTCGTTATCTCCCTTTCCTGTTCCAGTCGCGTATGGTTCGCGGGAAGAACGACTGTCTGAAAGCCTCTGTGCGCGCTCTAATCTCTCTAATTTTACATTCGTGATCTCCTCGGGAGGTATAAGTAGGGGGAAGCAATATATTCGATACCTCATCCAGAAACGCACCCTCTCGAAACCTGGCGAGCAAGCTACACCGCGATGCAGAGCGCCTCTCTTGCAGAGTCTGCCACTTGAGTTTGTTAAACATCTCCGTAACGCTATCACGGTTACCAAATAACCCTGTGACGAAACGCGCCGCTCTTCTTTGGATCTTCTCTATCTCCTCCGTCAACCCGATCTGGTACGGATCCCACACTGATGAGCAATACTCAAGTATAGGTCGAACGAGTGTTTTGTAAGCCACCTCCTTTGTTGATGGACTACATTTTCTAAGGACTCTCCCAATGAATCTCAACCTGGTACCCGCCTTACCAACAATTAATTTTATATGATCATTCCACTTCAAATCGTTCCGCACGCATACTCCCAGATATTTTACAGAAGTAACTGCTACCAGTGTTTGTTCCGCTATCATATAATCATACAATAAAGGATCCTTCTTTCTATGTATTCGCAATACATTACATTTGTCTATGTTAAGGGTCAGTTGCCACTCCCTGCACCAAGTGCCTATCCGCTGCAGATCTTCCTGCATTTCGCTACAATTTTCTAATGCTGCAACTTCTCTGTATACTACAGCATCATCCGCGAAAAGCCGCATGGAACTTCCGACACTATCTACTAGGTCATTTATATATATTGTGAAAAGCAATGGTCCCATAACACTCCCCTGTGGCACGCCAGAGGTTACTTTAACGTCTGTAGATGTCTCTCCATTGAGAACAACATGCTGTGTTCTGTTTGCTAAAAACTCTTCAATCCAGCCACACAGCTGGTCTGATATTCCGTAGGCTCTTACTTTGTTTATCAGACGACAGTGCGGAACTGTATCGAACGCCTTCCGGAAGTCAAGGAAAATGGCATCTACCTGGGAGCCTGTATCTAATATTTTCTGGGTTTCATGAACAAATAATGCGAGTTGGGTTTCACACGATCGCTGTTTCCGGAATCCATGTTGATTCCTACATAGTAGATTCTGAGTTTCCAAAAACGACATGATACTCGAGCAAAAGACATGTTCTAAAATTCTACAACAGATCGACGTCAGAGAGATAGGTCTATAGTTTTGCGCATCTGCTCGACGACCCTTCTTGAAGACTGGGACTACCTGTGCTCTTTTCCAATCATTTGGAACCTTCTGTTCCTCTAGAGACTTGCGGTACACGGCTGTTAGAAGGGGGGCAAGTTCTTTCGCGTACTCTGTGTAGAATCGAATTGGTATCCCGTCAGGTCCAGTGGACTTTCCTCTGTTGAGTGATTCCAGTTGCTTTTCTATTCCTTGGACACTTATTTCAATGTCAGCCATTTTTTCGTTGGTGCGAGGATTTAGAGAAGGAACTGCAGTGCGGTCTTCCTCTGTGAAACAGCTTTGGAAAAAGGTGTTTAGTATTTCAGCTTTACGCTTGTCATCCTCTGTTTCAATGCCATCATCATCCCAGAGTGTCTGGACATGATGTTTCGAGCCACTTACTGATTTAACGTAAGACCAGAACTTCCTAGGATTTTCTGTCAAGTCGGTACCTAGTATTTTACTTTCGAATTCACTGAACGCTTCACGCATAGCCCTCTTTACGCTAACTTTGACATCGTTTAGCTTCTGTTTGTCTGAGAGGTTTTGGCTGCGTTTAAACTTGGAGTGAAGCTCTCTTTGCTTTCGCAGTAGTTTCCTAACTTTGTTGTTGTACCACGGTGGGTTTTTCCCGTCCCTCACAGTTTTGCTCGGCACGTACCTGTCTAAAACGCATTTAACGGTTGCCTTGAACTTTTTCCATAAACACTCAACATTGTCAGTGTCGGAACAGAAATTTTCGTTTTGATCTGTTAGGTAGTCTGAAATCTGCCTTCTATTACTCTTGCTAAACAGATAAACCTTCCTCCCTTTTTTTATATTCCTATTAACTTCCATATTCAGGGATGCTGCAACGGCCTTATGATCACTGATTCCCTGTTCTGCACTTACAGAGTCGAAAAGTTCGGGTCTGTTTGTTATCAGTAGGTCCAAGATGTTATCTCCACGAGTCGGTTCTCTGTTTAATTGCTCGAGGTAATTTTCGGATAGTGCACTCAGTATAATGTCACTCGATGCTCTGTCCCTACCACCCGTCCTAAACATCTGAGTGTCCCAGTCTATATCTGGTAAATTGAAATCTCCACCTAAGACCATAACATGCTGAGAAAATTTATGTGAAATGTATTCCAAATTTTCTCTCAGTTGTTCTGCCACTAATGCTGCTGAGTCGGGGGGTCGGTAAAAGGAGCCAATTATTAACCTTGCTCGGTTGTTGAGTGTAACCTCCACCCATAATAATTCACAGGAACTATCCACTTCTACTTCACTACAGGATAAACTACTACTAACAGCGACGAACACTCCGCCACCGGTTGCATGCAATCTATCCTTTCTAAACACCGTCTGTGCCTTTGTAAAAATTTCGGCAGAATTTATCTCTGGCTTCAGCCAGCTTTCTGTACCTATAACGATTTCAGCTTCGGTGCTTTCTATCAGCGCTTGAAGTTCCGGTACTTTACCAACGCAGCTTCGACAGTTTACAATTACAATACCGATTGCTGCTTGGTCCCCGCTTGTCCTGACTTTGCCCCGCACCCGTTGAGGCTGTTGCCCTTTCTGCACTTGCCCGAGGCCATCTAACCTAAAAAACCGCCCAGCCCACGCCACACAACCCCTGCTACCCGTGTAGCCGCTTGTTGCGTGTAGTGGACTCCTGACCTATCCAGCGGAACCCGAAACCCCACCACCCTATGGCGCAAGTCGAGGAATCTGCAGCCCACATGGTCGCAGAACCGTCTCAGCCTCTGATTCAGACCCTCCACTCGGCTCTGTACCAAAGGTCCGCAGTCAGTCCTGTCGACGATGCTGCAGATGGTGAGCTCTGCTTTCATCCCGCTAGCGAGACTGGCAGTCTTCACCAAATCAGATAGCCGCCGGAAGCCAGAGAGGATTTCCTCCGATCCATAGCGACACACATCATTGGTGCCGACATGAGCGACCACCTGCAGATGGGTGCACCCTGTACCCTTCATGGCATCCGGAAGGACCCTTTCCACATCTGGAATGACTCCCCCCGGTATGCACACGGAGTGCACTTTGGTTTTCTTCCCCTCCCTTGCTGCCATATCCCTAAGGGGCCCCATTACGCGCCTGACGTTGGAGCTCCCAACTACCAGTAAGCCCACCCTCTGCGACTGCCCGGATCTTGCAGACTGAGGGGCAACCTCTGGAACAGGACAAGCAGCCATGTCAGGCTGAAGATCAGTATCAGCCTGAGACAGAGCCTGAAACCGGTTCGTCAGACAAACTGGAGAGGCCTTCCGTTCAGCCCTCCGGAATGTCTTTCGCCCCCTGCCACGCCTTGAGACGACCTCCCACTCTACCACAGGTGAGGGATCAGCCTCAATGCGGGCAGTATCCCGGGCAACCACAGTCGTAGTCCGATCGGGGGATGCGTGGGACGAGCTGGCCGTCCCCGACAAACCCCCATCCGGACCCCCACAGTGATGCCCATTGGCAACAGCCTCAAGCTGTGTGACCGAAGCCAACACTGCCTGAAGCTGGGAGCGAAGGGATGCCAACTCAGCCTGCATCCGAACACAGCAGTTGCAGTCCCTATCCATGCTAAAAACTGTGCAAAGAACGTCTGAACTAATCTACAGAGAGCGCAAACAAAACGACACAAAATTGAAGCGGTTATTAAAATACAAGATTGCCTAGTAAATGCAGTAATGCTGCCACTTGTGCACTGCTGACACACTGCTCGGCGGCGGAAGGAGACTACGCGATTTAACACTATTCGAGTACTAAAACGTGATGCTACAACTCTCAAATACTATAATACGCCCGAAATTTATGAATTAAACAATGCAAGTACCAAAAACAGGCAAAGAAATTAAGAATTAAAGTATGTAACAAATGAATGAGCTAGAAGTATACGACTTGCTGCTGCAGCTGCTTATCCAACGGCGGCAGGGAGCACACTGACTGACCAACCGACACTGGCCGTTCAAAACAAAAACAGTTGACAGACGACTACGCGAATTTACACTATTCAGGTACTAAAACGCGATGCTACAACTCAAATACTATAATACGCCCGAAATTTATGAATTAAACAATGCAAGTACCAAAAACACGCAAACAAATTAAGAATTAAACTATGTAACAAATGAGTGAGCTAGGAGTATACGACTTGCTGCTGCAGCTGCTTATCCAACGCCGGCAGGGAGCACACTGGCATGATGTCCCTATACGACATCCAAAAACTCTACGAATCAGTACCAAGCCGAATAACTCATTGCATTGCATATATATGAGCATATTGCAACAAACGGTGTATTTCTATCGCTGCTCGTTTAGTTTTTATTGCCGTTTCAAATATACCGGTCATTTTTGAAACACCCTGTATATACTACTGGCGATTAAAATTGCTACACCACAAAGATGGCGTGCTACAGACACGAAATTTAACCGACAGGAAGAAGATGCTGTGATATGCAAATGATTAACTTTTCAGAGCATTCACACAAGGTTGGCACCGATGGCGACACCTACAACGTGCTGACATTGAGGAAAGTTTCCAACCGATTTCTCACACACAAACAGCAGTTGACCGGTGTTGCCTGGTGGAACGTTGTTGTTATGCCTCGTGTAAGGAGGAGAAATACGTACCATCACGTTTCCGACTTTGATAAAGGTCGGATTGAAGCCTATCGCGATTGCGGATACCAGAGGAATAATCTGAAAAACTGTTTTATCCTTGATAGACAAAGGACTAATTTCGGGATTCTTTTATTACTTCTAGTATTAACTACTTTTTGTTCTGATGTGCTGGCGTAAAGACGTACTGTATAATTTCATGTCCATGTGTGTGTTAATGATGAAAATTGTGTTTTTATAATTTCTGTCAATATTAAGCCTGAATCCCATACCAATGGAGTACAAATTATTCTGTTAATTCGAGAAGGCGAATTTTAGATGGAGGCGACGATCTTCACGACGGCGCTGCTCAACAATAGAGGTACGTGATTGTGCTCATTACTTCCCTTTGGTGGTCGCTAAGATTAATTCCGATGTGTTTTTGCCGAGACATTCAGAACCTGCAATCTTACTTTTCGTATAAAAAAAATAGGAGTCCGATAGAAAAAGAAAAATTCTTAAATTTAAATAATTGCAATTCTTTTACCCAGGCCACGGGGAATGATAGAACGTACGTGCCTCTACCCTGATTGTACGTTCCCAATCTCCGAGTGAGTTACGACGCAATTATTTTTCTAAACAAAAAATTAAGATAGATCTTTCTCATCAGATCGCAACCACTCGTACGCGTATGTACGTACCCTCTGAATGTGTCTTAGTCAGTCGTACGAATTGTTCTAAAGGTTTTCTGTTAATATTCAGTGGATTGTACCTCCGCAATTAAATTTTGTTTATGCCGCAAATCGCACTTCACGCGAAGTATTTGTTACGCAAGTTTCAGGCTCAATTTAATGTCAAAAATTCTGAAATACGGCTGATTAAGCCAACCGCTACAATAATTTCATATCTCTACAACTACCATAACACAAAACAACAATAACATAACAGAGAGGGTACGTTACAATGGCGACCGAGTGCCATGACGATTATTTCAATAAAAATCAGTAGAAATTTTAGTTGAAATATATAAGCCATTTTGCCATCCATTATTGCCACGACAACTCATTGTTTCTGTTGCACGTTACGCGAGCTGAGTACCAAAAAAGAAAAAGACCATAGAAATTACCAATTTTTGAGAGAAAAGTGTTGGACCATTTAATGTTAATTCTTCTGACTACAAAACCGCCGAAAAAACACGTAAGGTAAGTGCAGCAGCACTGCTACACTTTAGTTGAAAGTAAATGTGGGATTGTTTTTTTTCATTTTTTCCATACCCGCTGCGTAGAACGCATCAGTTCCTTTTTCCAAATTCTTTTCCATTTTTTTACCTAAAAATGGCAGTAGTTCATCTGCTATTATATGTAAATACATCACAAGATGGCGGACAACATTTATTAATTGCGCGCGAAAAAGAAAAGAGTCATTTATCAGTCTTCTGTTTTGCCAGAGACATATTTTACTACGTGAATTTTCACGCACGAGCGCAAAGACATCTGTCTTTTATTTACGTGTAGTGCGAGCTATAGTGATAGTGAAGTTCGGCTGCCCGCTGTTCAGTGTTGTGAATCGGCATGGTGAAACAAAGAAACCAAAACCATGGATAGATCGTCAGATGAGGAACCCATAGTCCAACCTTTACATAACCTAGAGGCAGAAAGTACTGCGAATACTAGCCTGCCGGTGTGGCCGTGCGGTTCTAGGCGCTTTAGTCTGGAACCGCGTGACCGCTACGGTCGCAAGTTCGAATCCTGCCTCGGGCATGGATGTGTGTGATGTCCTTAGGTTAGTTAGGTTTAAGTAGTTATACGTTCTAGGGGACTGATGACCACAGATGGTAAGTCCCTAAGTGATCACAGTCAATTGAACCATTTTTTTACTGCGAATACTGAAAACACAGTCGCAGCGACCGGCAGTGCTCAATCGCAGCCGACGGGTGACAACATGTCGACTACAGAAACGGACACGAATACTGACAATAAACAAGACCCAATAGAACCAGATCTCATGCGCATGTTTAGAGGGATGAAGACGAATTTAATGTCACAGTTTGCAGCTCAAGTCACAGCTCAGATAGGTACTGTTATATCACACGTGTAGAATAATGTTGCAGCACAAATGCACGCTCACGTTACAGCACAAATGCACGCTCACACAGAAAAT
Organism: Schistocerca cancellata; assembly: GCF_023864275.1. Classification (NCBI taxonomy): domain Eukaryota; kingdom Metazoa; phylum Arthropoda; class Insecta; order Orthoptera; family Acrididae; genus Schistocerca; species Schistocerca cancellata. The sequence goes on along the minus strand of NC_064626.1, from coordinate 980,680,273 downwards.
GTCACCACGCAGGTAGTTAATGTTACAGCACAAATAGGTACTGTAAATACGGGTGTAGAAAATATTACAACACAAATGGACAAAATAGAAACTGACGTGAAGAATCTGACCGACATGCAAAACAACCTATCGACTTAACTGACCCAGTTAAAAAGAGAGGTAGCGGGTCAAGTGATAGAGGTAGTACGCGAAGATTTAAATTACATGAGCCAAGACAATAACAACTTCAAGTCCACAATTAAGGATATGCCACAACAGATCCGTACCTTATCCGAAAATAATTTGAACCTTTGAGTTTACAGCAGACCGAGCTTAGTGTCAAAATGCAGGAGGCTGTAGACCAAGTTGATGACATGACGAAACCACAAAAACAGCACTTTAACGAGTTTTTAGAGGAAAAAGACAAACTGTCAACGATACTTTAGAGACAGGACTGAAAAAAGCAAGAACATACTGTAGAACAGGTGTACACTACCCAGAACACGTCCGTAACTAAACTACAAACTGACCTAGCTCAGTTACAAAAGACTCAGACATAGGTCTTACCTGACTGGAAAAAACATGCAGACGAGCAACTAAAGAGTAAACACCGTACACAGAACGAGAGAGAACAACATCCAGAAGACGAATTCGATGACAGACGCACAGGTAAGAGTGACGATACAGCAAACAGTTATCTTTATCCCGATGTACCCGTGTTTTCACCAAACCAAGGTCGTTACGGTAACCAACATTACCGCGACGAACGAGAGAGACACCAGATAACCGAACCAACTTTTTCGGCTTTTCTGTTAGAGGAAAGCCTTAAAAAAGACAGGCAGTTCCACCGGTAATTTTTATAAAGTCATTTAAGAATGTGTTACCTAAGACCTCATCTGAAAAGCAAAAAATACAGTATGTAACTGGATATATACAAGGTGATGGTGCCCTATGGGCAACGGAAATGTCGGAAAACTGTCAGACTAGAACAATTTGAAGGTTCATTTTTATCTACATATTGGTCACAAGTGTACATGAGAGATTACGGAAAGCTTTGTTCAACCCGAAGCAATACAATCCAAAATTTGGATCACTCCGGCAGTATTTTGAAAAATACTTAAATAAAACGCGGTTCTGGGACGGGTGCGTCACACACACAGACGTACTGCGCATCCTGAAGGCAAAATTACCGTTCAGTATCCGAGAAAATTTAGTACAAATACCAGAGAGCAATCTCGAATATTTACTATGTGTATTAGATTCTAACGATTTACTTAATGAGGGTGCCAGGCAAAATCAAGCCCACCAAAACAATTTTCGTGGCAGCGGTAGCAACCAGCCTGCGCAGCGCCAGCCGCATTTCGGCGTCAACAATGTAGCGTGCGCGGCTGAGTCGCGACCGGCTTTTGTCGATCGCGCCCTGACAGCACAGACGCCAGGCCCGAGTTCGGGAGGAAATTATGGCAACAGCTACAACCAGACCTACCATCCACAATACAATAGAAAGAGAAAAATCGTTGATAGGAATTTTTCTGGTTATTCCGATGACCGAAAATGTAACTGGAACAGAAATGCCAAAAGGAACCAGTGGGGAAACAGTTACAATAATTTCCAACCTGAGTTTAGCCGCAACCACACGGGAAATCATCAGAGAAATCAGTGGCAATATCCAGTTAATAGCCAAGCCTATCAATCTCAAACACTAAGTGACAATATGCCGCTAAACTCAGGGCAAAACCACGACAGGAATACTCAGCTAAGGAACAACACGTCAGGGGTAGATATAATTGAAGTCGCAAACGAAACACAAACAGATGTGAACCGCGGAGCGTTAAACGAAACATGGCCACATTATGCTCCCCAATGTTGGCCATAGATAGTCGTGGGGGCGTTCCATAATGTCATGACAGTAAATTGCTCAGGTACCAAGATGAAACGGACATGCGTGATTTATTGACCAAGGAGAAAGAACCACAGTCATGTGAAGGTGATGGTATAGTACAAGCTAGTTTACAGTACCTACGCATATCCTTGTGGATACTGGTGCGAAAATTAGTGTGATGTCCAAGGCACTGTTTAAAGAGATTAACATTCACACAACTTTGCCGACCTATCCAGTGCAAAATTGTAGGATATGAGCCATAGGCGGTAAATCCAAGCTAATTAAAATGCAAACCACGGTCGAAGTGCAGATTGAAGACATTGTTTTTCAGTCAATTTTTCCAGTAGTAGAAGGGTTGACAGAACGGTGCATTTTTGGCATGGATTTCTTGAGGGAAAAGTGTTGAAAATTGGCTTGGAATCTGGAAAGTGTCATTTGTATATTAACGGAAAGAATGTTGTGTGGATTTAATAAATCTTGTCGAACTATACACATCCAAATCCTAAAGGTCAATACTTCACGATGCAGCGACTCAAGTGAACTGTGGTGTCAGCAGGTAGAGCAACATGAGATTGAACAGAAAATACCTGAATGCTCTGAAATCTCACAACAACAGAAGGGTGATCTTCGAAGTGTATTGTTACGCTATGATCGTGTGTTCGATAAAAGACTCGGAGTCATTAGGACGTATCAGTATAGCGTGGATGTCCGGCCCCACGACACATTCTGTAAGAACACCTATTCTATACCTTGGTCGCAAAGAGAGGCAGTGGCTCAAGAAATAAAGAGAATGCACTCGTGGAATATCCACACCACAGGTTTTATCTATAAATGTTTCGCATAAAAAATGATGTTAATTTTTTTGTATCCTGCAATTATAAAAATGATTTCTAGCTGCTAATGAAAGTTTAGCGTAATATATATCATACGCACAATAACCTAATCTAAGGAAAGTGCACCTAAAGATAGGATTCATGAATAACAACTTGTATGATCTTACTGTCATAAAGATAATTTTTTTTTCCAACTTTATATACATGTTTGAATGGAAGCACGATGTTGAGATACGATTTGTGAATATTAACTGAGGCAAACATAACACCGACTCTTATAACAAAATAAAGGAGGATGTACAAGGTAAGTTACTGGAAGCCAACTAGCCGAAAAAATGAGGTAACGCCGAAACAAACACAATTATTTACAGGTGGCGCTCGGCGAGATACTGCGAGACTTCAATCGGCGGAGAAAAGCCACTAAGTTATATTTATTTATTTATTTATTTATGCATTTATTTTACCTGGCAAGATTAGGGCCTTCAGCCCCTCTCTTACACCTAACCAGGCATACTCAGATTGAACGAGTTACAGTTTCTACAGAACATTAAGGACATATAAGTGTTATACAGTATTAACGTTAAAGAATGTCACTATGACTGACGATTGACGTAACAAAACATTACCAAGATCACTGACAAATACACTACGTGACACTAAGTAACGCCAGAGGATTTTAATAAACTATTTTTTCAGTATGAAAACACTAAGGATGTATGCTGACTTTAGAGGGATGCACTACACTTACTTTTTATGCTATGTTTATAATATTTTGTCCAATCTGAGCAAAAGATATTTGATGGAGGGAAAAAGTAACACACACATGAACACTAAGAAACACCATATACGCAAGCACAGATTTTAGAGGCATTAGCGCACAGCAGCCAGGCTTCATTATTAATCTGTTGTTTGTACTACCTAGCAATTTAAGTGTAGTGATGTATTTATGTATGTATTTTCTTATTTCTTATTTTTTTATTATTTGTTTGTTTATGATGTGTGTACCATGCGTTGTTACATACTTGGGTGACGAAAGGATGAAAAACTCCCACCCCCTCCCCACATAGTAACTCGCGGGTAGAAAATGAACAAATTTTACCTCATTTGGAGACAACTTCTAAAAGCACTTATAGTGCGTTCATGTCCTAGTGTTGTTACTTCAATACATAAGTGCATCAGTAGTACGACATAAAGTTAGGAAGTGCTGTTGATCTCAAGCGTGTTCTCCTATGCTCTATGAGATGTCAGACAGTGTCGCGACCGCGAAATGTAGTATTAGAGGCACGTACTCTCTGAGAACACAATCACCTACCACTTTATGCAATAAAATGTTGTGAGCAAAAAAGTACGCCGACATAGTTCCGTATAGAAACACAGGAACAAATAACGGACGTGGGCATTTATCATAAAAGACAAGCTAGTGGTATCATGAGCTACAGTTTTGTTTCTGAACGAACTGGATAATGAACAGAACAGTGTATATTTACCCAGTGACAATGAGTTATTCAGTGTCAGTGACCTGTGAGCTATACGCAAATAGACAAGTGAAAATACGTTTCATATCACAAACCTTTTTCTTCGAGGTAAAAGAGATATAGTGAATCTAGGAAGCCTGCTACGGTACGAGTTTGTGCACTATAGGACAATGTGCCGTTGATAGCCAGATAGTGAAGTGCAGTACCTGCCATTTGTGCATTGAACTTAGAAGTCACCCAGAGGTCCCTTCTCACAGCCAAGGTGTACGGCAAGTTGATACAAGTGCGGTTGGTTTTTCGCAAACTCTGCGAACACTGCACGAGACACTAAAAAGTATGGACCAGGACGCGCGGCATCGCTTTACAGCGGTGGGCCCACGCAACTGCTGAGCTCCAAACGGAGTGCGGCGCACAACAGACTAATTGTTGCGTCTGCAATTATGCGCATCTGACGCATTATTGGCTAACGGCGTAACATAGGAGGTCAATTTAAATGCAAAATAATATCTACTTTTAAATGGAAACCCAACAAAGTGCCAAGATATGTAGAAAAACAGTTTCCTGACACATTACCACAGCTCATGATTCACGTCCCACGTTACCTTTGAACAACGCCTATATATATATATATATATATATATATATATATATATATATATATATATATACTAGTATTAAGTACTAATCCATGTGAATTTTTATTTGTTACATGTTTATATTACCCATGACGAGACAATAGTAAAATACGAAAAGGATGTCACTAAGCAGATCCTGGCGTAGAAGAGGGAAGCAACTCTAAGCAAGAACTAACGCCTCTTGCTGCCCCAGACAACTCTGCTAACCCCACATCCTAGATCCGTACACTCCAATAAATATGTGACTTTCCTGTAAAACGTTTTTACTCAAGAGACAAAGACTTATGAAAAATGAATCTTATTGTCAACATGCGAACGAGAAGGCTGTTTATACGGTGATGTATTATGTATAAAACAATGTAATACCCTGTATAATGCAATGTACAAACAGATAATAAAATAATTTTGTGCAAACAGCACGACATAAAAAAGAAAGAAAAGAAGAGAAAGAAGTTAAAAGGAGTATGTAACAATTCTGTGTATAATTATCCAGATGTGATAATTTTATGTAAAATACGATGTAAAGACAATGTAGAAGATTTGGTGTGTATAATATGTAAGTTTATGTGTGTTTTAGGTGTCTTCTGTATATCCCAAAGTATACGTTTTGTCCTCATTGCCATGTGTCAGAACTGGAATCAAAACCATGTTTGTAGAATGAAGATATGGGAAGAAAGACACTGACAGTGCAGTCCCATTACGTGTGCATAACAGTGAAGTGTTAAGTGTTTGGGCTCATTGCCCGGATAATCGACATTTCTTCGGACAATTCGCCCAAGGGGGTGATGAAAAGGAACTAAAAAACGTTGTATTTTGATCTCAAAGATACATGAAGAAAATTTGTTCGACTGTCATACCAGAGAAATAATCTGAAAAACTGTTTCATCCTTGATAGACAAAGGACTAATGTCGAGATTCTTTGTTTACTTCTAGTATTAAGTACTTTTAGTTCTGATGTGCTGGCGTAAAGACGTACTGTATAATTTCATGTCTATGTGTGTGTTAAATGATGAAAATTGTGTTTTTATAATTTCTGTCAAGATCAAGCCTAAATCCCATACCAATGGAGTACAATTTATTCTGTTAATTCGAGAAGGCAAATTTTAGATGGAGGCGACGATCTTCACGACGGCGCTGCTCAACAATAGAGGTACGTGATTGTGCTCACTACTTCCCTTTGGTGGTCGCTAAGATTAATACCGACGTGTTTTTGCCGAGACATTCAGAACCTGCAGCCTTACTTTTCGTATAAAAAAATAGGAGTCCGACAGAAAAAGAAAAATTCTTAAATTTAAATAATTGCAATTCTTTTACCCAGGCCACGGGGAATGATAGAACGTACGTGCCTCTACCCTGATTGTACATTCGCTATCTCCGAGTGAGTTACGACGCAATTATTTTTCTAAACAAAAAATTAAGATCGATCTTTCTCATCAGATCACAACCACTCGCCCACGAATGTACGTACCCTCTGAATGTGTCTAGTCAGTCGTGCGCATTGTTCTAAAGCTTTTCTGTTAATATTCAGTGGATTGTATCTCCGAAATTAATTTTTCTTTATGCCGCAAATCGCACTTCACGCGAAGTATTTGTTACGCAAGTTACAGGCTCCATTTAATGTCAAAAATTCCGAAGTACGGCTGACTAAGCAAACCGCTATAATAATTTCATATATCTACAACTACTGTAACACAAAACTACAATATCATAACAGAGAGGGTACGTTACACGGTTTATCGTATCGCGACATTACTGCTCGCGTTGGTCGAGATCCAGACTGTTAGCAGAATATGGAATCGGCGGGTTCAGGAGGGTAATACGGAACGCCGTGCTGGATCCTAACGGCCTCGTATCACTAGCAGTCGAGATGACAGAAATCTTATTTGCATGGCTGTAACGGATCGTGCAGCCACGTCTCGATCCCTGAGTCAACAGATAGGAACGTTTGCAAGACAACAACCATCTGCACGAACAGATCGACTACGTTTGCAGCAGCATGGTCTATCAGCTCGGAGACCATGTCTGCGGTTACCCTTGACACTGCATCACAGAAAGGAGCGACTGCGATGGTGTACTCAATGACGAACCTCGGTGCATGAATGGAAAAACTTCATTTTTTCGAATGAATCCAGGTTCTGTTTACAGCATCGTGATGGTCGCAACCATGTTTGGCGACATCGCGGTGAACGCACACTGGAAGCACGTATTCGTCATCGCCATACTGGAGTGTCACCCGGCGTGATGGTATGGGATGCCATTGGTTACACGTCTCGGTCACCTCTTGTTCTCATTGACGGCACTTTGAACGGTGGACGTTACATTTCAGATGTGTTACGACCCGTGGCTCTACCCTTCATCCGATCCCTGAGAAACCCTACATTTCAGCAGGATTATGCACGACCGCATGTTGCAGGTCCTGTACAGGCCCTTCTGGATACAGAAAATGTTCGACTGCTGCCCTGGCCAGCACATTCTCCAGATCTCTCACCAACTGAAAACGTCTGGTCAATGGGGGCCAAGCAACTGGCTCGTCACAATACGCCAGTCACTACTCTTGATGAACTGTGGTATCGTGTTGAAGCTGCATGGGCAGCTGTACCTGTACACGCCATCCAATCTCTGTTTGACTCAATGCCCAAGCGTATCAAGTTCGTTATTATGGCCAGAGGTGCTTGTTCTGGGTACTGATTTCTCGGGATCTATGCACCCAAATTTAGTGAAAATGTCATCACATGTCAGTTCTAGTATAATATATTTGTCCAATGAATGTCCGTTTATCATCTACATTTTTTTTCTTGGTGTAGCAATTTTAATGGCCACTAGTGTAGTTTGAAATGGGTCTTGTTGTGGGTCTCCATTTGGCCGACGGTCGAATTGTGCAGTATCCATATTTGTGGGGCTTTCGGCTATGACAGTAGCCCGTTGCAGAACTGCATGGGAACGTAAGGTCTGGCACACTCACCGACTGACTACTTCTAACCACCACAAGGATGAATTGCCGCCTTGTGCTCTAAGCGCATCCCAGCCCCTTCATATTTGCGCTTCTCATCCTAGAACAAGAAACGTACTGCCTGCAGCATTCTGTGTTCTACCATATCATTGGTTGGAGAATAGCAGCAGACGGGCTGTGGAATAACAGTCACATGTATAGGCTGTCGGTAAAACCACAACACAAACGGCGGCGTCTGGAATGGTGCCGTTATTACTCAGAAGGTCCGGCTGCTCACGATTGGCTTCACGGTGTGTCAGTGTGGAATGGCGGTTTCGTGCTAATCTGGACGACCATCGCCTGCGAGTACGACGGTGATCTAGGGAGAGGTCTCATTTTCCCATGTTTTGTACAGGCACAGGGGTGTCAATCCTGGTGTCTTCAGGTCACAGTTGGAATTGATTAAGGGAAATCTAATGGCATAAACTTACGTCACGTATATCCTGCATCCGCGTGTATTACCCGTAAAGTCACAATATTGTTATGCCATTTTTCAACACGACAACGCTCCTACACGCGTGGCACGTGTCTCAATGAACTGTCTGCGTGATTTGAACATGCTCCTATGGCCAGCAAGATGACCAGGTCTGTCCCCGACGGAACATGTCTGGGACAACCTCAGACTTCAACTTGTCCCAGTCTTAATATCCAAGAAATCAAGACCAGTAACAGTTATGGGCCAGTTTCCCTCAGGAGGAGTGCATTGATTTTATGGCACCCTTTCCTACCAACTCAGCGCATGTATTCAGGACAGAGGGGTAACCGTCCTATTGATTAGTAGGTTCGTATCTCCAAGTTCTCTGAAATTTGACTCGTTTTTGTAATCACTGAAATAACCTCTCAACCAGTGATTTTTTTATTTCGTTTTCGCTCCTCTTCTGCATATCTCGCTTTGTGTCAGGGAGTGTATGAAGTGTAACAAGAGGACTGTTTCTAACTCCTGTTGTATGTTACACTTTCTCAGCGGAACTGACGATTGCAAGTATTTTGCTTTGGAGTTGCGTTGTCACATTTCGAGACTGCTTTGCTTGTCTTCCTCTGGTCTTGTCATATTACCGTCAAACAATATGTGTCACAGAAATTTGGAACAATGCGAACGCCGGCTGATGTGACCGAGCGGTTCTAGGCGCTTCAATCCGGAACCGCGCTGCTGCGACGGTCGCAGGTTTGAACCCTGCCTCGGGTATGGATGTCTGTGATGTCCTTAGGTTAGTTAGGTTTAAGTAGTTCTAATGACCTCAGATGTTAAGTCCCATAGTGTTTAGAGCCATTTGAACCATTTGAACGATGCGAACGGCTTCGTCAAATTGTAGGATGTGTTGTAAAAGGAAAATACTGTCAGACAGTGTCTTCTAATGGACATTTGTTTATGAGCAGGGAGCGAATATAGATTTGTTTCCTGAAATGATTTAAGAAACCTGAGTGCTTAAACCCACCAAGTACTTAAACTAAAGACTCTGACCTTGCAAATTAATTTTTTCGGCACTCTATAATGTCATATGCCTTTTATTAGAGTACATTAAATGTATTCGCAGTTGCGAATATGGACAACCATCAGCTGTATAATGGAATGACAACAATGAAAATGCGTGCCGGACTGGGACTCAGTCCCGGATTTTCTTCTTATCTTGAGTGGTCGTCTTACCATTACGCCATTCGAACGCGGCTTACGGCCAGTCCCAAACATGCGTACGTCGTCAACCATGTGTCCGCAACGAGCACTCGTAGGTTGATACGTACATTCCCGTACATGGGAGACGTTTTTAATTGAAAGTCGATTTTCCGATGTCGGCGGATAAATACGATACTGCCATGCCTTTGGAATTCAGAAACACGATGCAATGTTCCTTCGGTCAATGCACGCAAGTTCGAAAGAACAGACACTGCAGCGGCTACAGCCGTTATGAAATAGATTAAATCTATTCGCAGTTGCGAATATGGGCAACCATTAAAGGAATGACGACGAATGTACAGGAACATACATCTCAGTGCACGAGTGCAGGCTATAGACGCGTGGCTGACGGCATACTGAAGTTTGGTTGTGGCCGTGAGTCTCTCGGATAGCCTAATGGTAATGTGATCGAATGCGATACGCGAGATATCCGGAGTTCTGATCTGGTACAAATTTTCACTGTCGTCATTTCATTATGCAGCTGATGTTTGTAAATATTCACAACGGCGAATACAATTAATGTATTTCACCACGTCTGTATTCACCGCAGCGGCCTGTGCTTTCAGACATGCATTGTATCGTATTTCTGAATAACACAGGCAGTGCAATATCGCATTTATACGCAGACAGTGGGTTAGCAACTTTCAGTTACCACATTCATGTGTTCATGATCTGTAAAATATTCACTTCATAATTTGACACTTAACATCAGCGGCTGAACGACTCTATGCATGTAGATAATTTTTTATGGAGCCCACTTTACCGCAGAGGACATGTCAACTTTGTTTAACACTACTGCGAAGCACTGTTATGTCTTCAAGTTACTGGTGCCTCTAACAGACGTGTCGCCTTGGAGGTGATGGATGGCATTACTGCTCACACATGAACTGCCTTTCTGAGGCCTGAACTGTAAATGAGGCTTAAGTTCAGGGTACTCTTCCTACCACTTTACAGGTTTTCTCAACCCATTACAGTCGGCATCGGTAGTCTAGCATCATGTGTCGCTAATTACGCATCGCTTGTCAGCCTGTGGCAACAGTATGACCGTGGTGAAGTCAGTACTTGCCCCACGTCATGTTTATTCACACAAAATTGACTATTCCACGCCAAAAATAGGGTTGAAACCCAACATTGATTATACCGAAGACAATATGCGACTTTCTTGTTAGTGTTTCAGTATGGCAACAGTATCATTCATAAAGAGAAAGTCATATCCACGTGATGATGAAAAGATGAACTTAACTCAAAAGGCAGTAAAAAATTCTGATTTAAAAGGGACTGCAGGATTCCTGTATGATATACAACACCAAGTATCAGTGTGGAAGCCCACAGAGAACAATGTTTCAGGAGGACTTAGAACGAAATACTTTGAAACGTATATAGACAGTTACTGTAAAAACTGTCACAGAAAGTTAGTGCCCTTGAAAGCAATGAAAAGCTAACCTAAGTCAAATCGGCACAAACACAGATAAGCAGTTTGAAATAGGTCTGTAATGCAGTGCAATGCAAGTGACATCTAATGTCATCCAAACAACTACATTCGGATTGACGGGAAGAAATTAAAAAATAGCTCCATCGAAGTGCAAAACAGACTGCTTACGAGAATACTATGAGACATTTTATGCCTTCAGAATGAATGTTGTGACAGAAAATACCATAAATGTGATATCTAAGTGATAGTTTATATATGCCGTGCATATAAAACTTGTTTCAGATGTTTTATAAGATTAACAAGAATTTATGGAATGTATATGAAAGCGTACGAAGCGTAATTAATTTATACATTTCTGAAAGCGCCAATTTAGGCTGCCTTGAACGCTCAATAATTTACATGTGTTTGTACACAGTGAACTGCAAGAAAGACATTGAACTTTGAAACTATAAAGACAGCAGCTGTCTTGCTCAAGAAGAACTTTGAATAATTTCGCGGAAGATTCGCCTTGGAAACGACCATTAATTGGTCCTCGACGATCAAGCCGTGCAGATGTCAATCATTTCACATTTATTTCCCTCAGTTCAGTCTCCCACGCTATTGTAAATCTAATGCCTATAGAGCAGCTTCTCAAAATGAAGCTCATTAAAGATCACAATACTGGCGAAAACTGATAAGTATCGTGAAGAGAGCTTCCACCGTTGTGAGGAACCAACGAAGCGTCGCGATGTTCTCCCTAGCTGACAGCTTGTCAACCGCTCGCTCATTAAAGGGGAAGGTAATTTGAGAGGACTGATAAGCAGCGGGAAAGGAATCGATCCGCAGAGAAAATGCAGACAGTACTCTGAAAGGAACTGTTAAGTAAAACATAAATTTGCAAAGCTCTTCTCTGCCCTAACAAAGCCCATTTCATAACAACGGACATCTTGGTCTAATTAATATTTACGCCTAAGGGCGAGCCAGAACGTATTATTTTAAAACTATAAATTTCACGAACCATGGAAAAAGTTTCTCACATAATTAATTTTAGAGAAGTTACCTTATCAATCTCACACTAGGAAACTAACAGAACTTCGTCATATTTGGGTACGTATACTCGTAATACTGAATTTTGTCATTTTTTCGTGGAATATCGTCAGTGTGTCACTTCTTTGGTACAGTGATATTCGTTATTGTACTTGAAACAATGTTGTCACATGTTTTCACACCAGTCCTACTGAAGTATCTGCTCTACTGAAGTATTTGAACAAGGTGGATTTCATTACAGTAATTCAGAATTAATGGAACAACGCATAAAATACAGTAGATTTTCCATTTAATCACTAATTACACTCGTAGAAAATACTTTGTACAATCAGTCGAAACTTGGTATTTGTTTACTTTGTTTTACAATATGACGAGGCATTCTCAATACAACTATATTAATAATTTTCATTACAATGGAAGCGAAAATCGTATACCAAATTAATTTATTTTTTAAATATAATGAATTATGAACTGTTGTGTAGCTTTTAATATCAAGAACAAAACATGGTTGAAACGAATTTTGTACATCAAAAAGACTGGCGTTTCAGAAATGTACGCACATCAAAAAAATTTTTGCACCACCCCAGTTCCCATAAATCTTCAAGATAGACGTTGACTGGATATTGCATCGCAGACACAGTTGCTCTGACTGTTCAGAGATGTCACTCAACCCCCCCCCCCCCCCCCAAAGATGTGAATAACAATGTATGAGCAGCGCCTATTTGAAGGAGGGGGTTCGACAGCTGATCAGTTCCAGTCATCCTATCAGGAAGGAGGAACACGGCTCGTGTTGTCTGTCGATCAACCATGCCTAGACAGTCAATACCGCGGTTCGATCGCGTCCGCATTTTTACTTTGAGCCAGGAAGAGCTCTCAACAAGGGAAGTGTCCAGGCGTCTCAGAGTGAACCAAAGCGAAGTTGTTCGGACATGGAGAAGATAGAAGATAAAGAGAGACTGTAACTGCTGATGACATGCCTCACTCAGGCCGCCCAAGGGCTACTACTGCAGCGGATGACCGCTACCTACGGAATATGGCTCGGAGCAACCCTAGCAGCAACGCCACCATGTTGAATAATGCTTTTCGTGCAGCATCAGAACGTCGTGTTACGACTCAAACTTTGCGTAACAGGCTGCATGATGCCCAACTTCACTCCCGATGTCCATGGCGAGGTCAACCTTTGCAACCACGATACCACGCAGCGCGATACAGATGGGTCCAACAACATGCCGAATGGGCCGCTCAGGATTGGCATCACGTTCTCTTCACCAATGAGTGTCGCATATGCCTTCAACTAGACAATCGTCGGAGACATGTTTGGAGGCAACCCGGTCAGGCTAAACGCCTTAGACACACTGTCCAACGAATGCAGCAAGGTGGAGGTTCCCAGCTGTTTTGGGAAGGGATTATGTGGGTCCGACGTACGCCGCTTGTGGTCATGCAAGGCGCCGTAAGGGCTGTACGATACATGAATGCCATCCCCCGACCGATAGTGCAACCATATCGGCAGCATATTGGCGCGGCATTCGTCTTCGTGGACAATTCGCGACCCCATCGTGCACATCTTGTGGATGACTGCCTTCAGGATAACGACATCGCTCGACTAGTGGTCAGCGTGTTCTTAAGACACGAACCCTACCGGACATGACTGGGATAGATTGAAAAGGGCTGTTTATGGACGATGTGACCCACCAACCACTCTAAGGGATCTACGCCGAATCGCCGTTGAGGAGTGGGACAATCTGGACCAACAGTGCCTTGATGAACTTATCGATAGTACGCCACGACGATTACAGGCATCTGCTGCTACGGTCGCAGGTTCGAATCCGGCCTCGGGCATGGGTGTGTGTGGTGTCCTTAGGTTAGTTACGTTTAAGTAGTTCTAAGTTCTAGGGGACTGATGACCACAGCAGTTGAGTCCCATAGTGCTCAGAGCCACTTAAACCATTTGATTACAGCCATCATCAGTGCAAGAGGACGTGCTACTGGGTATTAGAGTTACCGGTGTGTACAGCAATCTGGACCACCACCCCTGATGATCTCCTTGTGTGGAGGTACAACATGCAATGCGTGATTTTCATGAGCAATAAAAAGGACGGAGATGATGTTTATGTTGTATTCCAATTATCTGTACAGGTTGCGGAACTCTCGGAATCGGGGTGATGCAAAGCTTTTTTTGATGTGTGTGTATGGTATATGGGATTTCAGTGTGGTGTGAAGACCTGATAGGGTGATATCATCCACAGACTGCAAGCGGAATTTTCAAACGTTATAGCGTGGAAAGAGATAGGATCTAAGTATGTCTTTCGCGAATAGCTTCCACAAACTTTGTAAATAATTTCTTACAATCATCCAGAGAAATAAATTGATGTTCTATTAGGCTTTTGGCGATACATTACGGGAAATAGTAAGAACTGCTAAATACCTAGATCGTTACATTAAACTGCCCTTAGGAAAACAGACACCATGCTGTCAATCATTGCAGATATATTATATATTGGTGGTATATAAGTAATTCATAAAAGAATTTGCTTACAAAACACTCATTCGACTGCATCTTGAGGGTTGCTCATTAGCATTGGACCCTAATGAAGTCTGATTAAACCAAGTAACCATCGCACAACCATTTAGTAAAGGCGAGAGGATTACGGAGATGCTCAAAAAACTACAGTTGGGGACGCTACAGAAGAAATTTACTGCTGAAGTTCCGAGAGCTTACGTCACACCCAGAATCGTCGACGAGAAAAATCAGCGAAATCTGACCCCACACGGAGGCTTATCGACATCTGTAATTCCGGGGCAACATTCACGAGCAGGACGGGAAAGGGAGGGGAACGACAGTGATAGAGGAGGTACTCTCCACCACGCGGTAGGATGGCCTATGGTGTAAAGAACTGAAGCCTATAAATTAGCAGTGGTTGCTCAAAATTCATGACGAACAAGTCACCTACCAACTACTCATGATGTGTTTGAAACGAGTGGCGTGTCAGCTGAAAATTTAATCGAGCAGTCAGTATTATAGGAACATGAGATGGCTGGTTTTTAAATGCAGTGACGTGTTTTAATAATTTTCTGCTTGCTGTGAACTAGGTATGTTACAAGACAGCAGTGTAGGGACGAATAACCGGTACAGTCTGGAACCGCATGACCGCTACGGTCGCAGGTTCGAATCCTGCCTCGGGCATGGATGTGTGTGATGTCCTTAGGTTAATTAGGTTTAAGTAGTTCTAAGTTCTAGGGGACTTATGACCACAGCAGTTAAGTCCCATAGTGCTCAGAGCCATTTGAACCATTTTTTGTAATCAATGAGTATAACAAACAGAATGTCTGGAATTAACTGTTGTAGGCAAACTAGAAAATCTGAAAAGGGAAATGGAAAGGCTCAATCTAGATACAGTACGGGTCAGTGAAGTGAAGTGGAAAGAAGACAAGAATTTCTGGTCAGATGAGTATAGGGTAATATCAACAGCAGCAGAAAATGGTGTAACGGGAGCAGGATTCGTTCTGAATAGGAAGATAGGGCAATGAGTGTGTTACTGTGAACAGTTCAGTGAGACAGTTGTTCTTATCACAATCGACAGCAAATCAACACCGACAACGATAGTTAAGATATACATGCCAACGTCGTAAGCTGAAGAGATAGAGAAAGTGTATGAGGATACTGAAAGGGCAATACAATATGTGAAGGGAGATGAAAATCTAATGCTGGCCGCTGTGTCTGAGCTTCAGTCCGGAACCGCGCTGCTGCTACGGTCGCAGGTTCGAATCCTGCTATAACATCCACGATATATATATTTTTTCATTACGAGTGGAATATGAACGTGTGGATAATATTCTTCCAATTATGTAATTATTTCTTAAAAAGATGATAATTATGTAAAACAGAGACAATATTTGTCTCACATTCTTTGTTAATCTATGTCATTCTTTTCTTTTGTTTGGTAGCCTTTGGTCGTCTTCTTCGGATGTACATCGCAAGACGCGAATCGATTTGAGGTCTGTTAAATGAAAAATATTTAATGTAAAATTATTGTACTTTCATGTTCATTTGCTGATAAAAACAAATAGAGCCAAATACGTTAAAACTAAAAAAAAGAGTGAATTCAAACCGCAGAATACCATAAAGTATCGTATCATCCATATTCATTGCACTCGTCGATGTTGACGATACACAAAAACCGCCACACTGGCGCCCGAACAGGGACCACCAATGCACATTTGTTCATTTAAATGAAATAACACAAAAAATATGTAATTTATTACAGGTATAAATTGCCACAACAACTTAATAATTATTTGTATGTATTGTTTTTCACTAACATTGACACCTTTCCACCAAGTTGCTGTTACTACAAACACTAGAGCTGGTGCGACAGACGAATCAAATAGGGCACTGCTGGCCGCTTCAGTGGAGCACACTGGCGCCCGAACAGGGACCACCAATGCACATTTGTTCATTTAAATGAAATAACACAAAAAATTTGTAATTTATTACAGGTATAAATTGCCACAACAACTTAATAATTATTTGTATGTATTGTTTTTCACTAACATTGACACCTTTCCACCAAGTACACAAAAAATTTGTAGTTTATTACAGGTATAAATTGCCACAACAACTTAATAATTATTTGTATGTATTGTTTTTCACTAACATTGACACCTTTCCACCAAGTTGCTGTTACTACAAACACTAGAGCTGGTGCGACAGACGAATCAAATAGGGCACTGCTGGCCGCTTCAGTGGAGTACAAAGGTTGGAACATAGATCCATCTTTATTTTACTAATTTTGCAACATTCACTGCATTCTACTCTGATTTTTTTTTTTTGTGATATGTTACAATACAGCATCACCGGTCTATTGCGGTCTAACTGTGTTGGTGAGGCAGTAAATTTATCCACAGGGCAGTGACTGCGTCACTGCAATTCACTTTGGAGGTGTGGCGGTGGGACTTGTAGTCCCGTACCACCCTCTGACGGTGACAGTATTACAGGAGTCAGGCAGAAAAATTTAGCCTAACGTGGGCAGGTATCATTGGAAAGTATTGGACGTAGAATGGGGGCTAGTCCCGCCAAATGATGCGTCCGTGGTGGGCGTGCCAGACCTATCGTTAGCTATGGTCGGAATCCGATTCCTCTAGGATGGTTAGGGGAACCGGATGTCGATGCCAGCGACGTGGAAGTGTGGTCCCAACGTGGCGTAACCCATGGACAGTGTCCCGCAAGGCATCCACTTTCTCATAGAGCCGCCGTGCGTTGTTGCGTATTGTCGTCTTTAGGGGGACGATATCAGCTTCCTCGTGGAGAGTGGCAATTCTCGTGAGTGGCGGGGCGTGCAGACTCCACCTGAGCACCTTGTTCTGTAGGCGCTGCAATGTCCGCATCCTGGTGACACTAATCGTGGCCCATGCAGCAGATCCATACGTGAGGGCAGGCAGGATAACTGTTCTGTAAATGCGGAGCTTGGTATGCAGGTTAAGTTCCCTACTGCGAAAGAGCGGGTACAAAGCCCTGGTTAGCTTTTGCCCCTTGTTGTTGACATACTTCGCATGACAGTGGAAGAGCAACTTGTGGTCCATCTGGACCCCGAGATAGGTGGTTGTCGGGGACCAGGGCACCTGCACACCTGCAATCGAGATATTGCGGCGGAGGACTGGGCGCCGTTTCGTGAAGTAAACTGCCGTAGTTTTGGCGGCGTTGAGAGCTATTTTGTTTGTCCGGCACCAGGTGATAGTGGCGTCCACCTGTCGCTGGAGGCGGGCGACGACGGCGTCAGTAATGCGGCCAGTGGTGTATAGCGCTGTGTCGTCAGCGTATTGTGCAAGGTGGCACTCGGGGAGGACCGGCATATCATTCACATAGATATTAAAAAGGATGGGAGATAGCACCGATCCTTGCGGAGTGCCTGCCGACAATTGGCGAATGCCAGAACGCATTCCCCGTTGAGCCACTAGGAAAGTCCTGCCACGGAGGAAGTCATCAACGATCTTGACATAAATATCCGGTATAGGGGTCTGTGTCAGCATCTTGTGTACGAGGTTGTCTTGCCAGATATTGTCGTAGGCGTTTTGCAAGTCCAGAAAAACGGCAGCTGTCGACTTGGCAGTGTTGAAGCCTTTGCTGATGTGTTCAGTGATCCGTAGGACCTGAAGTTCAGCAGAGAGGTGCGAAGTGAATCCAAACTGTTCAGGACGGATCGTCCCAGCTGCTGCAAGAGGTTGGGAAAGTCGGTGAAGGATCACAGATTCAAGGACCTTCGCCAAAGTGTTTAGGAGGCTGATGGACCTGTTGTTGGTGGGGACTGTAGGGTCCTTGAACCTCTTGGGGATCGCAATTAGCTTGGCTTGTTTCCACTGAGGGGGGAAAAGGCCAGATGTGAGACAACAGTTTAAAATCTTGGTGAACAAGATGAGTGGTGTGCGGGGAAGGTGGCAAAGATGTTCATTTAAAATTCCGTCTAATCCAGGGGCCGACCGGCCACGTTTCCGTCGAAGGATGCGCTGAATTTCTGCCATGGACGTAAGACGGGGAGCAGACTGGGGTGGGTGGTTGCGGAAAGCAGCAACAGCTGTCAGGACTTCATGTTCTTCCTGTAGTTCGTTCGGAGAAAGGTCCTGGACCAGAGGGCGGTTTTGGGCCTCGAACGCATCTGCCAGCGTTTCCACAATTTGCAGGGTATCATAAGACAAGCCCGCTGCTGTGCGAATAGGATGGGCAGTCGCTGGCTTAGAACGCCGCAGGGTGCGAATGACAGCCCAGTCAGAATTTTGGTGGAGTAGGAAAGCGGACATCCTGTCCTCCCATTGTTGGGACCTCCAGTCGGCGAGCTGGTGGCTGAATTCGCGTTGGAGGCGTCTCATTTGGCGTTTGTCCTGAGGGTCACGAAACTGCTTCCACCTCCGGCGGTACCGGTTCTTCTGCACCTTCAGCTCTCGTAACAGAGGGGGCAAGTCGTCCAGGGGTGTTAAATTTCGAGGTGCAGTGGAGGTGGAGAGTTTCACTGCTTTCTGTATTTTGGCAGTAAGGTAGTCCACAGCACGGACTATATTGTCCGGTGTTGTCAAATTGAGGTCGTGTCGAGTGGTGTTATTTAGTACCCTGGCAAACTTGTCCCAATTGGTGAGGGTCGCAGTGGAACGAACATCAAATGAAAGGGCAGCATTGGTGAGGTGCAAGAGTACTGGCTCATGGTCAGAGGTCAGTTCGTGGAGAACTTCCAGTGAAAACTGAGCGGTGATGTTTTTGAAGATGGCCACATCCAGAACGTCTGGCTGGCAGTTAGTACGGACTGGGATATGGGTAGTTTCGTGAGGGCCATAGACTGATAGTGCTAAAGTATCCTCCAGGTCAAGGAGGAGCCGGCCTTTGGGGTTAGACACGCGAGAATGCCAAGCTGGGTGCTTGGCATTGAGATCTGCCCCAATGATGAGCCTGTCGAAGGATGCCAATGTGCGGAGGTCTGCTTCCAGCAGCGGCTTGTTTGGGCTCAAATACGCTGCTGCAAAGGTAATGGCTCCAAGGCGTGTGGAGATGGTAACTGCTGTGGCCTCTATGTGTTCCATTGGCTGGAGGGGCTCTTGGGTATGGACAAGAGCTTTGTTGAGGAATACAGCTGTGCCTCCACCACGGCGGTCGTGGCGGTCAGAGCGGTAACATACCATGTTGCGAAGGCGGAAATCGTCTGCCGGTTTCAGGTGTGTTTCTGTGACCAGTAAAACATCCACACGATAGTCATGGAGGAAGGTGTTCAATTCCGTCTTCATACGTTTTATGCCATTGGCATTAAAAATGCAAGTGACAAGATCCCGAGGGGGCTGGTGGTGGTGTGGAGGTCCATTCGCCATTACAACAATATTTGACTAAGCCCTTCCACTAGGGCGATGACCTTGGAGAGCCCGTCCTCCGACTGACGGATTTTTTGTGCAGTGTCACGAATAACAGCCCGGATGTGGGGTTTCGTGAAAAAGGAGATGACCTGGAGGATTTCGCGCATGTCCGCCCGAAAAGACGCATCAGTCTCCACCACTGGGGGAGGGTCCCGGGTGGTCTGCTTGCCCCTACGGCGCGCAGGTGCAGGTGAAGTAGTAGGCAGAGTGGAGGTAGGGGCCGAGGGCTGAGATAGAGCCACAGATGGACTGGAGGGAGTTGCAGCTGGCTCCTGTAGTTGGTGAGCAGTGGGAGCTGTCACGGAAGACAGACAATGAGGAGGAGACCGGGCTGCAGCAGCAAAGGATGTCGTGGCAGTCCGGGCAGGAAGCGGCACAGGAGCCACCGAGCCATCTGGTGCCTGAGTGGCTGGTACCAGAGTGGCTGCTGAGGACAGTGCACTAGGCTGACCCCGCAAAACAGGATAGTTGGTCATGTCCCGTAGCGGTGGGGGAGGTCGATTTGTTCTCGGTTTCTTTTTGGGCGGACGAGAAGACTTCAGTGCCATCTGGTAAACAGGGCACCCCCTCCAGGATGCCATGTGGTGGGGATCGTGCGTCGTTCCCAAACATCTGGCACAGGTAGGTTTCTCCAAAGCAGGGAGTGTGCAGTTCTCCACTAAATGTGGGCCAGCACACTTAACACACCGCAACGGCAGGGAGCAGTAATTCCCAGTATGTCGTAAACGTTGGCATTTGCGACAGATGGCTGGCCCGTTGCGGCCCTCGTACGATTCAATCCGGACTTTCGTGTATAGAAGATACCGGATTTGGTAAATCCGCCCTATGTCCTCCCTCCGGGAAAGGGAGACGACGTGGGTAGGGCAGGGGATCAATGCCCTGGTCTCAGGATTCCTCTTGCTATACTGGTGGACCAAAGGATCTTCGAAATCGAGTCGAAGCAGTTCCTCCTTGACCTCCTCTGCCGTAACCTCTGGTGGCAAGTCTTTGATCACGATTTTGGTGCGGCGATTACCCGACGTCTGGTAGGTAAAGTAAGGCATCGCCTTTGATTTTACGAAATCGAGAATGGTAAGATAGTCGTCCCTACTGTCAAGCAGGTATTTCACATGATCTTTTTGGTAAACAGCTCTCAATTGGCCGACAATGAGCCGCTGGAGCTCAGTGTTCAGTTTCGTATAATTAGTGACATTATATACCACAATGGGGGGTATCTTCTCTTTCTTCAGAGGGCTTGACGGGATCTCTTGAGAAGGACGGTCGGGAGCATGAGCCATTTCCTCATCCACAGGACCATCCGGTGCGGCGTCCCCCGGCAGGGGGGTATCGGAACACCATCCGCTGCCACCACAGCCCGCGTGGGCGGAGGGGCGTCTGGGGCGACGGCCAGAGGACTTTCCGACTGGGCCAGGGTGACCAGAAGACTCGCCACGGTGGCGGGAAGGCGTAGAGCGAGGTGCAGGTACAGCCGGGTGGTGGTCAGACACAGCCGATGTGTTCGCCGCCTCACTACGACAGAGGTCAATTACTAGGCAGTCAGGTGAATCGTCGGACGACGACGACGACGACGCGGATGAACGGACCCTGACACGCGACGGTGGACAGTCTTCATGATGATCGGTTTCAGTGCCGGTGGTATCAACCGGCGATTTGTGGCGGTTGGCGCGATTCAAGCGATCCTTCGCCCGTTGTGAAGTGGGCGGAGCATTGTGCGCGACGGGAGGCCGGGACGAGCGGCGTATCCGACGCGGTTCTCCCCGAAGGGCTGCGGTGAAGGAGTCGGAGGGTCGCGAAGGCTGCTCCGCAAGCCTCTCCATAGTGGACTCGGGTCCGCCTGACATGGCCAGGGGCCCGGCACGAGAGGACTACGCACACCAAAAATCTCCCAGCCATCCTGGGGTAATAACTACTAAGACACCAACGCCGGAATAGCAAATATACCAACGCTATTACGCGGTGTAAAACTGTAACGATACGACACGGTAACGCACTCGTATTAAATAACACTTTCAGCGATCCAACCTGAAGCACATGCTACTCTGATATAACACCAGCAGCCATAAGTAGTACAGATCCAATAAACCAGCTGCGAGAGAGTTACTGCTTCTCTACACAGATCTAAAGAGTTTTCAGTGTTAATATATATATGTGTGTTAGTTATAAGATTGTTTTGTGTTGATATATATGTGTCAGTGATATATATATATATACATAAATATATATATATATATACACTTGTTGTGTTATAGTATGTATAAAATGGTTAGTCCCAGGAAACTGGTTAAACCTAGTGAGGAGACGGAGGCAGAAATGATATCAGATCCTCCTGTAGAACAATCTGTTCACACTCCTACTCAGTCATTAGAGAATTTTATTACCGATGACAATTTTGTAGATGATGTTCCATCAGGTAGTGAGACTGAAGAGCTGCCGAAGCAAACTGACACTCCATAAGTTAGAAAATAGACACACTATTTTTACCGACCGAAGGGCACAAGTGCACAACGCAAAAGCTTGCCGTTGCAGGATACGTTAACAGCATTATTCGAAAAATTTACTATCCAGCAGAGGGAAGAAAGGGCTAGAGAGAGACAGGAACAAGAAATTAAAGACCAAGAAAGGGAAAGGAAATTAGTTGAAAATATCAACAACATATTTCTTAAAAGAGATGAGGAAATTGTGCGCCAGATCAATCAAACATTAAACGAACGGGATAGTGCAATTACTAATCATGTGAAACAAGAGATCGATGCAGTGAAATCCACGATCGAACCATTAGTGAAAATTCCAGTTCAGGTTAGCAGCCTTCAAACTGATGTCAATAAACTTGAAAATAGATTCAAAGCTCTAGCCACAGCTGTCGAAACATTGCAGGAAGATATTCCTTCCGAAATTCATAGGCAAGTCAAAACCGAGATAGCCAGAGCGATGTATCCTGAAAACCGGAACCCACAAAATCTGTTAGTATGCAGCAATAACAACACTGATGCTGACAGGCAAGCGTACACAGAACATTCTACACCGAATCTTGTTGTACCGCAAAGAAAACCAGACTTTGGTAATCAAACGATTTTGCCGCAGCAGTGCGTGACAACAAGAAACAATCATGTTAACGAAGCAGAGTGTACTTGTAAAAAGGTAAATGCAACACCTGCAAATGAAAGCAGTTCAAGGCAACTAACAACTCTGATGCATGAAGAGAGTCTCATCAAGCATCGGCAGTTTCAGATCTTCAATGAAGAAAGCAAAAGAAATGTACACCCTGTTGTATTTATACGTAATTTCAAAAGTGTTCTCCCAAAATCATGGTCAGAAGAACAAAAGATACAATTTGTAGTATCACATATCTCTGGTGATGCGTCATTGTGGGCATTAAATGCCGCAGAAACTTGTAAAACCTTTCATGACTTTGAAAAGGCGTTTTTAGATCAATTTTGGTCGGCGTCTATTCAAGAGCGACTTCGTAAAATAGTATACAATGCCGAAGTCTATAATCCGAAATAAGGTTAATTAAGGAAGTATTTTGAAAAATATGTTAACATGACCAGGTACTGGGATGAGGCAGTTACCACTAGAGATTTTTAGAGAGTACTAAAAGCCAGACTACCAATCTACATTAGAGAGAAACTGTTCAATGTTACAGACACCGACTTAAAAGAATTTCTGTCTGTAATCGATTAATTGGATCTTGTGCAGGAGGACGCCAGAAAAAACTTCTGATGTCACCAGCAATACAAACAGTCCAAACGGAAAGAATTCATGAAATTCAAACAAGGTGAATAGGGGCGAAGCTAGTCCTAAACAAAATGATAATAAATCTTATGGAAACAGCAATTACAACAATAACGGTAATAGAAACTAATACAACCAAGACTGTGGTTACAACGATAATAATAACAAGGATTATAGGAAAGCCGAAGAATACCAACAGTCGAATGGTAATCCAAGGCAGCATCACAATGAAAATTCAAATTTTCATAGTGACATTAATAACCGAAAATGACGAAATGACCACAGACCAAGCAGTCCGTACAAAGATAAGCCAAAGAAAATGCGCGGAGATAACGAATATTGGCGGCAACCAGGACCAAGCCATTGGCAACCGTCGCAAGGTTCTTTTAATACAGACCAGCTGGTAAACTATGTCCAAGCTATTCCGATGTCAAACACCCAATATCCACTGTGGTGGGATACAAGAAAGCCACCTCCAACTACAACAGAAAATTCACAAAATATGAAAATAACAGAGGTACCTTCTGACACCAAACAAAATTCACAGAAGCCGACAAACTAATTGCGGTCCCTGTAGGCTTTCGCCAGGCGACCGAGGGCAACAAGGAAGGCAATAGGTCGAAGAAGCACAATATAAACATGATCCGATATCAGGATGGAAATAAATTAGAAGACGAGCTATATCAAGAACCTGTCATTTGTGATAAGATAGAAAAGGAAATAATTCAAGCAAGTGTCAACGGGAGTATAAATGGGATACCAACTACAATTCTGCTCGATACAGGTGCAAATGTATCCATAATGAATATGCAATTTTTCAAGAAGGTTTCGCAACTAGGAAAATTACCGACCTTTCCCGTCGCAAATTGCAAGGTAATTGGAGCATTGTGAAATAAGACACAGACCATAAAATTCCAGACACATGCGGAAGTTATCTTAGGAACTGATCGCTTGATATAGACGTTTCTATTGATAGATAACTTATGCGTACCAGTGGTACTTGGACTTGAGTTCCTTCGGGAAAAGAAAGGTATAATTAATTTTGCCCGGGGGACGTGTGATCTTAATCACCAACAGCGACGAATAACTTTAATGTTGAATCGGGAGTTCGATGCAAACCTTCCATTAATGCAAAAGGTACACCTCTCTGTCAGTAAACAGAAGATGTTAATGTTGAACCAAGAGCATCCGCAGATACGTAGTCAAAACCGAAATAATGATGTACCCAGCGATGCGAATGACATCGTGGCAAAATACAAGAAAAAATAAAGGAGACAACTTGCATTAATAATTCTGAGGCTAAGCAATTGAACGAATTATTGTCTGAATATCATGAAGTATTCGTTGAACAACCTGGTATCATAAACTATTATCAGTATGAAATGAATGTATTCCCGCACAAGACCTATTGTAGAGCAGCTTACTCGGTTCCCTGAACTAGGAGCTATATTGCCATAAAGACATGAAAAAATATTTGCAATAAAATGTTTGTATTTAGAAAGGACTAATGAGAGGTGCTATTGTACAGAAAATTAATAAATGTAATGTTTAGTTTTAGTAATGCAATGATATTATATGTTTGTTAGTTTGTAGATTTACACGTCTAGTGTCACAATATAACTTTCTTGAATTATTTATGCAAGGAGTAAAGAATCTCCATGATAAACACATTTTAATAAAAGAAATCAGTATCGTCATAAAAGTTCACTAAAATATTATTGAATTAGATGTAATAAATTTTATTATTTTTTTTTGTAGCGCACATATCAATGAAATGCATAAAATGCTTTAAATGAGTCATATATACATGCAACGAGTGTTGGTCATGTGTGAGCTGTGTGATCCTGTCAGCCACCTCTCGAATAGTATCTGACTGTGTACGAATTAATGTACACATTTCAATATGAAGTCATATAAAATGACTTATCAGGGACATTTCGGTTAGAAGAACTCAAACATGGACCTCTGTCCCAAGAAGTGGTAAAATATGTGTATTTGCCATGAACATGGGTACTGCTATCTCGATTGTTCGAGAACGATCTAATGATCACAACAATGTAGCAATTCCTAAAGTTTTATACTGTATGGTGTTTACGTAATGAGATAAAATTTTGATCTTGTTATTCAGTCATTGTAATGCGAAAATATGTGCAAATGTACCAGACCTCTTTTCATGAAAGATGTCGTTCGCATATAGACTGTGTGTGAGTACTATGGACATGTACTCACAGCAATCAGAAACTTGATCTGTGTCTTACAAGAACTGCACAAAAGTCTAGTGGACACTGATTTATTTAGCGAAAAATGTGAACAGTGATGAACTGTGATCAAGAAACTTTAAGAACACTCATGTAGTGTCGAAGGTAACAGCAACGCTATGGACGTTAAGTTCTGTTGCCAATATTAGCAGTTAAAAAGAACTCGTGACCTCTAATAATTCGATTCGGAGCGTCTTTGCGGGTAAAATATTATGTGACTGACTGTAGAGACAGCCGCGCCGCACAAAAACAATGCAACGTTGGCTTCGCAGCGCGTCGCGAGAGAGAAAGTGTAGTCACATTGTCCTAGTGTACACAAAGCACGCTACGGACACGTGTGATTAACAGTGCCGAGATTGAAATGTGCATATTGTGATGAATTTCTAAATGAATCACTACACTATATTGAACAGTGTCAAGATACATGACAAAATTAATTCCTTCTGTGTGAATGCGAGTGACATGGACACTAAAAATTTTCTCCACAGGATGGTAAGAGTGTTTATCTTGTCACTGACACATGTATTTTGGCAGTTCATGTACCCGTCTTGAACTGAATGACGAGGCACAAGAGAATCCAGAGCTGCTGCAGGGGTAGTTCCGGCCGGCAGCAGATCGCAATCACGACGCAGCCGACGGCAGTTGACGCTACGCCGACGCGGCCAGGGGCGGACCGGCGGCAGTCACTATCTGACTGCGTTCCGACGGGTCGACGTGGAAGAAATATTTCTCATACACAAGAAATTTATTAAAACTGTTAAAAAAAATCATAAAACTTCAATGTATTTCGCATATACGACAGAAACATAAATTCGTGTTCTAGTTTGTACAATCTCAACTATGTCAAACCTGACTGTAAATAGTAGGCGAATGTATTGTCTTGAAGACCCTTGGACGGTTTTGATCCTGGTTTTCCCATTCCAGCTAACCCGAATGGGGGGGGGGGGTGGAGTAAGATAATCCGGGAAGAATCCGAAGCAATTTCTGAGGCAATACAGTCACAGAGTTTTTTTTTTAATTGCTCAATTCAAATATAATTTTCTGTGACAAGTTACATTGAAGTCAAACATTCGGACATTAAAAACAATGAATCTTCGAGGATTATGTGGACTGATAAAAAAAAGGGTGATGAGAAATAAACATAGTGAATAAACTATTTTTTTATCAGCCCAAGGGGCCATATAACATCCAAGATATATATTTTTTTTCATTGCGAGTGGAATATGAACGTGTGGATAATATTTTTCCAATTATGTAATTATTTATTAAAAAGATGATAATTATGTAAAACAGAGACAATATTTCTCTCACATTCTTTGTCAATCTAACACATTCTTTTTTTTTGTTTGGTGCCCTTTGGTCGTCTTCTTCTGATGTACATCGCAAGACGCGAATCGATTTGAGGTCTGTGAAATGAAAAACATTTAATGTAAAATTATAGTACTTTTATGTTCATTTGCTGATAAAAACAAATAGAGCCAAATGCGTTAAAACTATTAATGATTAATTATTGGCAATGTACTTCCTCTTTTAATTATAATTTTGTGTTAATTGTTTTATCATAGATGCAAGAAGTGCAGCCATTGTCAGTTGCGATTACATAGCAACTTCGTCTGTGCTTCTAGTTGAAAATAGTATGGGTTTGTGTCAAACTAATTTGAAAAATAATTTAATAATTTATTTTTATTGGTAGCATCAATTTAATCGATTTATTGGGAAAAGGAAAATCTTAATTAAAAAAGAAATCCTCTATCTTTTGTTGGCCACCTGCTACACCATAGCTCTTATGCTGTACAGACTTATTTTACTTTTGTTTTATTTAATGTTATAACATTGAGTATTTGTAAATGTGTTTGATTGAACAGAGAACACAAAACTGTATACTCTTTTCTTTGTCAAACCTTTGATGTCGTGATTTGATTCTATGCAAAGTAGTGTATCTGTAATTTAAATTCTTTGTCCCATTTGGAGGGAACAAAACTTACTGTATATGATCGTAATTTTGTGTGAATAATTTTTTGTAGAAATGTCAATATGTGTAAATGTTTTGTTTTATTTAATGTATTTGGTTGCTGTTATGTTAATTGCTGATCCTCACTTAGGGTTCTTAGTTAATTTGTATGTAAAAGGTGTAGTGGTTCCCCTCGGCAACGGAGCAGTGTAGCGCGCGCAAATTGTGGTTGGCCTAGGTGGAAAAGGTGGAACTGATAGTCAGTCGGAGACGAGCTAGCAGTCCGTGCACTGCCATGTAAAAGATGCATATTGTGCTGATTCCGAGAGAGGCTTTTCCTGCTTCTTTCCAAGGCCTCGGATGGATGGATAAATAGCCGTAACTATTCTGGAATTTGTATCTATCATCGCCACCAAGAAATGACAGAGTCCAGCAATTCTGCCTGCAATTCCATCTACCAACATGCAGTTGCCACCACATTGCGCAATCATTGCAACGTAATACTATAATGATGTACAGTGAAGGATCAGCTTAATGGATGTGCTAATGTGCTCAAATATAAGGTAATTTATATCTGAATTTATGTACCTATCCTGATTTTTCTCCTCATCATAACACCTCTCAGGTTCCTCTCCGTTTGAACTAAAGTGATATCAGAGTGTCCTTACTAAAAGAACATTAAAGCCCAGTATTTTGCTCATTAATGCCTCTTCAACATAGTAAAAAGAAAGTTAAAGTTAATATGGCAAGAGAGTGAGTTAAAGTAAATGTTGCTAAAAATATTCTTATTAAAACTGCTTATTAAAGTGCTGTTGCCAACTTCAAAATTAAAAGTTCTTAAGACTGAGGCTTATAAAGTAAATGATCAAATTGTTGTCTATAGTAAATTCTAAAAGGTGAGTCAGTTTCTTGCTATTTTGTCAACATTGTGTTTCGCTGTAGTAAAAGTGGGAAACTGCAATAGTAGAAAACTATATGTTCATGATTGCTAAGTGTTTGTCTCTCGTGTGTATTAGAAGTGCATATTAATAGTAATGTTATAAAGACCATTCACTTTGTGTAAGCCGTGAAAGTAATAGTGTGTTTCGTTATCTCTTATAATTTTGCAAATAGTTTGTGCTGCTCTAACTGTTAGCTTCAATCTTAAAATGTGTGTGTCAGAGTTCATTGCACTCGCGTGTGACAAAGTATAGGTTGTGTTTATTCGTTAAAATTACTAATAACTATTTTCTTAAACGAGAATGTTAATCATTCTCTTGCCTAGTTAGGCTGACGACCGTTTTTTTTTATCAGTTGAACAGAGCAGATAGGCAAAATTTTGTTGTTTCTGTTCACATATTCACGTGATTCTGACTTTCACTTCCGATAAGCCACTTCCGTTAGGTACAGCACGGTCAACCTAGCAAAATTCCTCTCAGAGGGTAACACTGTTCTGTTACTTTATACCATTATTAACCCAACAAAATAATCCTGTTTTGAATACTGCCTCCAGTTTTGAGGTTATGGTATAACAGTAGCAGCTGGGAGTGTTATACGTGGCGCCGCGTGACAGGACGTTGTTCAGTTGCACCTATAGACGGAAAAAAATTATAAGTAGTTAGCATTTTACAAACATAGAGTGTACATAAAACGTCCAGCGGCACGAACCTGTACATTACTTTACAGAACTGGTAGTGAAAGTTCAGTTTAAATTAAAAATAAAAGGTATCAGTACTTAATAATAGCTAAAATGGACAGGAAACTAGAAATAAATCTAGACACGCGAGAGCACAATGCAACCGAGAGCAGTTCAGGCAGCACACCAACAGATGGCATGACGCGCGAGTTAAATTACGTATGTTATCACGCAGACGTCAATAAACAGATCGAAGCCATGTGTGTAGCGCGTACTAAGCAAGACAATGTAGGCGATGTTGTCGAAGACAGTGGCTATGCTGATGAATCAAGGGATATGTTTGAATCACCAAAAACTGAAAGGAAAGTAGAACTTGAACACGAAAATGTAGCAGAACCTAAAAGTGAAAAGAATTCAGATATGATAGATTTGTTAAAAATGTTGTCTGCACAAATTACAGCACTGGGGCAACAAAATATAGAACAAAGACAGCAATTTGCAGCGCTAAATGACAATATAAGTGACAATATTAAGACACAAATTGCAGCACACAGTGACAATATTAATGCACAAATCGCAGCATTGGGGCAACAAAGTAAACAAATCAAAATGCACAGTACCAGGCTTAGTAAACAAATTGAAGAAGTCAACTCAAGGGTAGGAACAGTGAGTAATGAAATCAAAAGTATTAAAAGCGAAATTACTGTCATAAATGGCAATATTGCCAATGTACAAGGACAAATTGATGACATTAACGAAAGATTTGGCTCTGAAGTAATTAAAATTCAAGATCAAATAGAACCCTTAGTCTATACTAAAGTGGACGAAAAGATATTCAGTATTAAATCCGAAATACAAACAGAATGTAACGTGGAATTTGCACAGATTAAACAATCTGTAACAGAAAAAAGTAGGGAACTAACCAAACAGATTGTTACTTGCGAAAAGAAGTGTGAACATAACACTTCACAAATCCAAGGCAAAATGTATGACTTGGAAAGAAAAATACAATCAAGCCCTACACATTTTACTGAAAAAATGCCTTTCAGTAAAATATTAGAGGGCGAGGAAAAATTCGACCCTGCGAAGAGACATAAGGGATGGCACCCCTTAGACTTTGTAAAGAATTGCGAAAGAAATTTTCCTGAATATTTGTCTGACCAGGAAAAAATTAATGTTGTAATCAGTGCATTAACGGGAGAAGCAAAAAGGTGGGGGTTGAATCTTGATACTAACCAGATGTCTTTTGAAACCTTGAAACAAAAGTTTATTTACGAATACTGGTCAGAACAAAAACAAGACCAGTTGTGGCGTGAATTTCTAATGGCCAGACTGTATGATGTCAGAGGTAGGCAAACCATGAAAGAGTTTTGCGAATCATGGTACAGAAAACTAATACACCTAAAAGCAAGAAAAACTGAAGCCGAGATCGTTTGGGTTCTTTGGCAGAAATTGCCTGAGGATTCTAAACGATATGTTGGGAGTACCCATAGAAGTTTTTCTGCCTTTTTGGAAAGGGTCGAGGATGAAGATCACTGGCGAAGAAATCGCGAATCTCGTCCCCACAATAACAACAATTATTTGCGAGAAAGTAATGACCAAAATGAACGACCTGAAAACGAAAGATTTCTTGTAAACGCGATTCAAAGAGGTCGTGCGAGAGGTAGGGGGGATTGTACGACGCGCGGCAGAGGATACATGGCGCGGAATTTCCAAACTAGAGACGAAATGGAAAACTGAAAACCGCGTGTGTTACGGGCCGGATTCGCGCGGAAACTGGTTTTGGGCCCAAAGAAAAGATGTCAAATAATAGATTCGAAAAGGAAAGATGCAAAATACGGGGCAGGAAGGTTAAGGACGCGCCTATGAAAGACGGGCGCGGAGTGATTTATAGTGGCGTTCCCAGTGCGAAGTCACGTGACCGTTCGTGCTCGGGCCAGCGGTTGCCGGAGCAGCGTACATTGCACTTGGCAGCACACACAAATGGCAGATGTCAGAACAAGATGGCTGCCGTAGAGAGAAAAGTTGCTGAAACATCAAATGTTGAACTGCTCCACTGTTTAAAAGTTGCTTTCCTACTCGAATCTGATGACGAAAATGAAATCAATGATGGTTCAGATGATGAAGGGTATACAAATACAGATAAGAATGAATATACTAACTTCCCCTATTGTTCAAAAGTAGAGTACTTAAGTGAATCTGATGGTGAGGAAGGAAGTAGTGATGACTCCAGTGAAGATGAACTTTCAGGTGTAAACGAAAGTGAATATACATTTACTGAAAGAGGGTATGAGAAAATTAGTGACATTTTTCCAAAGCAAGATACAGAAAGTGAAAATGGGCCAAAACCGAAGGAATTATTCAGTAAGGTAACACAGGGGCATAATTTGCAGGAACCTCCAGATGATATTATACTGGGGCAAGCCTTAACAAATGTTTTGAATAAGTGTGAGGCACAGGAGCAAAAAGAACCGTCTGATAAGATAATAGCAGAACAGGAAATCATGTACCTTGCTAAGGACTTTGAAATTCCAAAACCTAAAAAGGCACCTGATGAAACAAAACGTTGGCAAGATCTGAATAGCATAGTGAAAGATGTAGAAGATATGAGGCCTAAAAGGCCACCAGACTTAGTAACTATTTTATGAACCATAAGAGACTGCCTTGTTAATAAAGAAACTGGGGGGCAGGCTGCTGTATGTATATATACTGTTAATATAATACATGACTTTATTATTGTATCTGAGTGTTACCTGAAATTGGATTATTGTTTTGTTGATCTTGAGGCCTGTGGCAGGCTGTTGCTTATTTATTGTAGTGTACTGTTTAACTTTGCTTAGAAACTGTTTATTTTCAATTGAATACTTACTGTTGCCAGTCTAATTATGAAGATAGGGCCATGTAGTGTGAGAAACTTGAAAACTTTATGAATAATGATGCTTATGGTAACTTAATGAAAGTGCAAAGAACTCCATACGATAATAATTTATTTCTAATATACTTAAAGACCAGAAAGAGCTTATGTTTGCAGTATGTGGTTTACTCAAAGAGACATGTGCTCAGATGAGGGTTCTTAACCCTCAGGGGACATGCACTCTTTGAATTGTCAGGTGCCTGACGAGCACCAGGGACCCGAGTTGTTGCCAGCACTACTTCTGTTGCTTTTCGTGCTGTCAACCTTCCTCTTCATCATTCAGAACTTTTACTATCTTCTTTCTTTCTTCTCTATCAGAGTAAACAAAAAAGTGTTGAAGTAATGTAAGATACTGTGTGTTGTTTGAGGACAAGTAAATGAATAATTAAATTGGGTATACTAGAAAATGACCAAGAATAATGAATGTATAGTGGGTATTGTAAAGGATAAATGTAATGGAAAAATAATTGGAAAGAAAAATAATGATGAGAAAAGGTAAGAATATTGAAAACAAGGTAAATGAATACTATAATATGACTAAATGTAAATTTTTTTGAAAACAGGGATATATATGATGAAAAACTTTGTGTGTTAAAAACTGTGGAGATGAAACTGACTAATGTGTATAAAATAAATATGAGAGGCATGTGTCTAGTACCACAAAAGGTAGGCAGAAATCACTTGTAATAGGATATGAAATTATTGTCCTGATCTTGATGTATGTAATGACCTAACTGTGTGTGGAAAAGCAATGGTAAAGCAGTAGTAAGAAATTCTTAATCCTGACTTGATCCCAAGTATGACATTTAATTTTTTCTTGATTAATGTATATGTTACCTGATGTTGTCATCTGAAAAGTAATGGTTTTGTTACCAGTATCTAATTGCTGTTTCAAAGTTGCAGGATTTATGTTTTATACCATTAATGCAAATTTTACCAAAGATGTGACATAATGATGAAAAACTTAAGGATGATGACAATAAACTGCTCAAAGATATGTTGTTGGGCAGCAAAATAAGAGAAAAGAATAAAAATGCTGTGGTCCTGAAGTTGAGGACTACCAAATATGCTATACGAGCAGTAGCCAAAGGACTTGCCATTGTGGGGGCAAGAAGTTGATAAGTGGTCACGAACTGCCAAACCTAGAGGATGGGGAAGTGTGTCAATTTAAAAATGTGTCTTTTAGTGTTCTTTATCTAAATTGTGTTTTTGTGTCTAAATGTGTATGTACAAAGACTGCTAAACCAATAACGAGCAGAATGAGTAACATGAACTGATTATGCTGAGGCAAGCAGTGAAGTAAGTTAGGGTTTTTGACCAATGTGTTATGAAATGACTGTTCTTATTGAAGTCAGTGAAAAGTTAT
This sequence comes from Schistocerca cancellata, assembly GCF_023864275.1. Classification (NCBI taxonomy): domain Eukaryota; kingdom Metazoa; phylum Arthropoda; class Insecta; order Orthoptera; family Acrididae; genus Schistocerca; species Schistocerca cancellata. The sequence goes on along the minus strand of NC_064626.1, from coordinate 980,646,627 downwards.
TAAAAATATGTATGCATTCTTGTTCAAATAGTTATTGATGTTTTGAGACTAGGTTTTCTGGTGTAAATTAAAGTTTTGGACTGCCTTGTTTTAAAACACAGCAGTGATGATTAAAGATAGGTCTGAATAGGATAGTGTGTTTATGTGCAACAAATATTTTGGACTGCTATTAATGAAGAGCAGCTTTAAAGTTAATTATCTTGAAAAAACCTTGCAAAGTTACTTTGGTATTTAAAGAGTCAGTTGGAAAAAGGTTCTCATAGTTGTATGTGTAAATATTTGTGCATATCTGGATGCAAATTGAAATTTTCAATATTACATTAATTGCTGAACCTTGTAAAATGTACTGTGATCATGACTATACTTGTGTGTCTGAAACTTACATTCCTTTAAAAATATTGAAAGACAAATTTCTGCTTTGTTGAGTTAGAATGTTCTGTGTTGTTGTATATGTGTATTTCCTTTATTTTATTTAAAGGCTTTACCTATTCTACTTATATGTAGATGAGTTTGTGTACTGTTTGTCAGTTATTTGAACTGTATGTGTATGAAAAGAACATGCTTAAAGATATCTTGTGTAATGATGAAAAATTAGTTTCCTTAAAACAGTGTGAAAATGAAAATTGCTGTACATGGCTTAATTTGAAAATGGTCTTGGAAGAAATGGATGAAATTTCTTAGTGTTTATACTGTATGTTTGTAATATATATATGTATATATTTTTTTCTCCCAACTTACAGGAAACTTCAACAAAACATGGGGCATGTGTAACACCATAGCTCTTATGCTGTACGGATTTATTTTACTTTTGTTTTATTTAATGTTATAACATTGAGTATTTGTAAAACTGTTTGATTGAACAGAGAACACAAACCTGTATACTCTTTTCTTTGGCAAACATTTGATGTCGTGATTTGATTCTATGCAAAGTAGTGTATCTGTAATTTAAATTCTTTGTCCCATTTGGAGGGAAAAAAACTTAATGTATATGATTGTAATTTTGTGTGAATAATTTTTTGTAGAAATGTCAATATGTGTAAATGTTTTGTTTTATTTAATGTATTTGGTTGCTGTTATGTAAATTGCTGATCCTCACTTAGAATTCTTAGTTGATTTGTATGTAAAAGGTGTAGTGGTTCCCCTCGGGAACGGAACTGTGTAGCGCGCGCAAATTGTGGTTGGCCTAGGTGGAAAAGGTGGAATTGATAGTCAGTCGGAGACGAGCTAGCAGTCCGTGCACTGCCATGTAAAAGATGCATATTGTGCTGATTCCGAGAGAGGCTTTTCCTGTTTCTTTCCAAGGCCTCGGATGGATGGATAAATAGCCGTAACTATTCTGGAATTTGTATCTATCATCGCCACCAAGAAATGACAGAGTCCAGCAATTCTGCCTGCAATTCCATCTACCAACATGCAGTTGCCACCACATTGCGCAATCATTGCAACGTAATACTATAATGATGTACAGTGAAGGATCAGCTTAATGGATGTGCTAATGTGCTCAAATATAAGGTAATTTATATCTGAATTTATGTACCTATCCTGATTTTTCTCCTCATCATAACACCTCTCAGGTTCCTCTCCGTTTGAACTAAAGTGATATCAGAGTGTCCTTACTAAAAGAACATTAAAGCCCAGTATTTTGCTCATTAATGCCTCTTCAACATAGTAAAAAGAAAGTTAAAGTTAATATGGCAAGAGAGTGAGTTAAAGTAAATGTTGCTAAAAATATTCTTATTAAAACTGCTTATTAAAGTGCTGTTGCCAACTCCAAAATTAAAAGTTCTTAAGACTGAGGCTTATAAAGTAAATGATCAAATTGTTGTCTATAGTAAATTCTAAAAGGTGAGTCAGTTTCTTGCTATTTTGTCAACATTGTGTTTCGCTGTAGTAAAAGTGGGAAACTGCAATAGTAGAAAACTATATGTTCATGATTGCTAAGTGTTTGTCTCTCGTGTGTATTAGAAGTGCATATTAATAGTAATGTTATAAAGACCATTCACTTTGTGTAAGCCGTGAAAGTAATAGTGTGTTTCGTTATCTCTTATAATTTTGCAAATAGTTTGTGCTGCTCTAACTGTCAGCTTCAATCTTAAAATGTGTGTGTCAGAGTTCATTGCACTCGCGTGTGACAAAGTATAGGTTGTGTTTATTCGTTAAAATTACTAATAACTATTTTCTGAAACAAGAATGTTAATCATTCTCTTGCCTAGTTATGCTGGCGACCGTTTTTTTTTATCAGTTGAACAGAGCAGATAGGCAAAATTTTGTTGTTACTGTTCAAATATTCACGTGATTCTGACTTTCACTTCCGATAAGCCACTTCCGTTAGGTACAGCACGGTCAACCTAGCAAAATTCCTCTCAGAGGATAACACTGTTCTGTTGCTTTATACCATTATTAATCCAACAAAATAATCCTGTTTTGAATATTGCTTCCAGTTTTGAGGTTATGGTATAACAGTAGCTGACAGGAGTGTTATACACCATCTTAACTTTTATTACAGCGGTAAATTTAAATTACTTGAAACTGCAAACTTTCAATATTCCGATGCGTAAGAAATAAATGTGCACCGGTGGTACTGAACTCTATTTATAAAAGAAAAAATTAATTGAATCAGACTGCATTTTCTAAGAACAGTCCTGATGGTATTTATTGTTGAAGAAGATTTAATTGCTCATGTTTGTGGCCGAAATTAAACTACGCACGAATCACGGAGAAAAATATTTCTGGTAGCATACGTCAGTGTTGTGTGTGGGTGGTATTCTCTGGTTCATTTTCATGATCAATTTACTAAGAATAATTAAATCCATCGAAGACAAAAAAATTATAAAAGCTCTGATGTACGATATGTAATTTTAGTGATATGAACACAGCTTACAGTCAACATTATTACACTACGTCAGGTGGAATTTTTATGCAATTTGAACATAATAATTATCAGGGATAAGTTGTAGTTTGAATAATGCATTACACATGTGTATAATAATGTCAGTATCATTTACAAAAACAAATCAATCCAACTGCTTAAAAAAAAAAGACAGAGTGAATTCAAACCGCAGAATACTATAGAGGAACATACCATCCATATTCATTGCACTTGTCGATGCTGACGATACACAAAAACCGCCACACTGCCTCGTGCATGGATGTGTGTGATGTCCTCAGGGTAGTTACGTTTAAGTAATTCCAAGTCTAGGGGACTGATGACCTCAGATGTAAAGTCCCATAGTACTTAGAGCCATTTGAAAATCTAATAGTTATGGGGGACTGGAATGCAGTTTCAGGGGAAGGAGTAGAGGAAAAGGTTACAGGAGAATATGGGCTTGGGAATAGGAATGCGACAGGAGAAAGACTAACTGAGTTCTGTAACAAGTTTCAGCTAGCAATAGCGAATACTCTGTTCAAGAAACACAAGAGGAGTAGGTTTACTTGGAAAAAACCGGGTGATACAGGAAGATTTCAGTTAGATTACATCATGATCAGACTGAGATTCAGAAATCAGGTACTTGATTGTAAGGTACAGCTAGGAGCAGATGTAGACTCAGATCACAATATAGTAGTGATGAAGATAGACTGAAGTTTAAGACATTAGTAAGGAAGAATCAGTACGCAAAGAAGAGGGATAAGGAAGTACTAAGGAATGACGAGATACGCTTGAAGTTATCTAAGGCTATAGATAAAGCACTAAGGAATAGCTCAGTAGACAGTACAGTTGAAGAGGAATAGACATCTCGAAAAACAGCCATCACAGAAGTTGGGAAGGAAAACATAAGTACAAAGAAGGTAACTGCGAAGAAACCACGGGTAACAGAAGAAATATTTCAATTGATCGATGAAAAGAGGAAGCACTAAAATGTTCCGGGAAACTCAGGAATACAGAAATACAACTCGTTGAGGAATGAAACAAATAGCAAGTGCAGGGAAGCTAAGACGAAATGGCTGCAGGAAAAACGTGAAGACATCATAAAACAAATGATTGTCGGAAGGACAGACTCACGATACAGGAAAGTCAAAACAACCTTCGGTGACATTAATAGGAAGGGAGACAACATTAATAGTGCATCAGGAATTCCACTGCTAAATGCAGGGGAGAGAGCGTATAGTTGGAAAGAATACATTGAAAGCCTCTATGACGGAGAAGATTTGACTGATGTGATAGAAGAAGAAACAGGAGTTGATTTAGAAGAGAGAGAGTACTGGAATCAGAATTTAAGAGAGCTTAAAATCAAATAAGGCAGAAGGGGTAGATAACATTCCAACAGAATTTTAAAATCATTGGATGAAGTGGCAACAAAACGGCTGTTCACGTGGACGTGTAGAATGTATGAGTCTGGATAAATACAATCTGACTTTCGGAAAACCATCATCCACACAATTCCGAAGACGGCAAGAGCTGACAAGTGCGAGAATTATCGAACAATCAGCTTAACAGCAGATGCATCCAAGTTTCTTACAAGAATAATATAAAGAAGAACGAAAAAAACTTGAATATGCGCTAGATGGCGATCAGTTTGGCTTTAGGGAAGGAAAAGGCACCAGAGTGACAATTCGGATGTTGCGGTTAATAATGGAAGCAAGGCTAAAGAAAAATCAAGACACATTCATAGGATTTGTTGATCTGGAAAAAGCATTCGATAATGTAAAATGGTGCAAGGTGTTCGAAGTTCCAAAAAAAAGTCGGGGTAAGCGATAGGGAGAGACGGACATATATATGTACAACAGACAAGAGGGAATAATAAGAGTGGACGACCAAGAACGAAATTCTCGTATTAAAAAGGGTGTAAGACAAGGGTGTAGCCTTTCGCCCTTACACTTCAATTTGTACATCGAGGAAGCGATTATGGAAGTAAAAGAATGGTTCAGGAGTGGAATTAAAATTCAAGGTGAAAAGATATCAATGATACGATTCGCTGATGATATTGCTATCTTGAGTGAAAGTGGAGAAGAATTACATGATCTGCTGAACGGAATGAACAGTCTACCGCGTGCAGAGTATGGACTGAGAGCAATTCGAAGAAAGGCGAAGGTAATGGGAAGTAGTAGAATTGAGAACAGAAGATTGATGGTCACGAAGTAGACAAGGAATTCTGCTACCTAGGCAGTAAAATAATCAATGACGGACGGAGCAAGGAGCACATCAAAAGCAGACTAGCAATAGCATAAAGGGCATTCCTGGCCAAGAGAAGTGTACTAGGATCAAATATTGACCTTAATTTGAGGAAGAAATTTCTGAGAATGTACGTCTGGAGTACAGCATTTTATGGTAGTGAAACATTGACTGTGGGAAAACCGGAATAGAAGAGAATCGAAGCATTTGAGATATGGTGCTACAGACGAATGTTGAAAATTAGGTGGACTGATAAGGTGAGGAACGAGGAGGTTCTGCACAGAATCGAAGAGGAAAGGAACATGTGGAAAACACCGATAAGGAGAAGGGACAGGATGTTAGGACATCTGTTAAGACATAAGGGAATGACTTCCATGGTACGAGAGGGAGCTGTAGAGGGCAAAAACTGTAGAGGAAGACAGAGATTGTAATACATCCAAAATAACTGAGGACGTAGTGTAAGTAGGCTGTTTAGGTTTTTTTATTGGTAACGCCACGTAGCGCTCTGTATGAAAATCACTGGCTGTGCTGTGTGCAGTCTGTGGTTGGTTTGCATTGTTGTTCGCTATTGTAGTGTTGGGCAGCTGGATGTTAACAGCGCGTAGCTTTGCGCAGTTGGAGGTGAGCCGCCAGCAATAGTGGATGTGGGAAGTGAGATGGTGCATTTTTAAGAGCGGATGATCTGGACGTGCGTCCATCAGAAACAGTACATTTGTAATATTGGATATCATGATCTGCTATATATATTATGACTTTTGAACACTATTAAGGTAAACACATTGTTTGTTCTCTATCAAAATCTTTCATTTGCTAACTATGCCTGTCAGTAGTTACTGCCTTCAGTAGTTTGAATCTTTTATTTAGCTGGCAGTAGTGGCGCTCGCTGTATTGCAGTAGTTCGCGTAACGAAGATTTTTGTGAGGTAAGTGATTTGTGAAACGTATATGTTAATTTAGTCAGGGCCATTCTTTCGTATGGATTATTGAAAGTCAGATTCCGTTGCGCTAAAAAATATTGTGTGTCAGTTTAAACACAGTCATTTATAATTTTTCTAAGGCGACGTTTCAGTAGGTTGGAAGTGCTACTTTCAGATGAAGAGGTCAGCACAGCGGAGGAATTCGTTGAGGGCCGCATCAAACCAGTCAGAAGACTGATGACAAAAAAAGGACACAAAAATATGTGATAAGATAAACAACTTGCCACGAATGTATTTCTAAAACCAGAAGAAAATCTTGATGAATCTGAGACTTTCGACAAAACTTTAAACAGCACTAAAATAGAGTATTTTTTAAATTCATAAGCAGCACAACAGAATGCCACTATCAAGTTTTTGGCCTGGATTGAAGAATTATTTTTATTGCCAGTGTCTTTACCGTAAAGTCTCATCGTCTAGAAGAAGCATATGATATAGTCTATTACCATCAGAAATTGAAGACATGACACAAGTGATTAGTTTTTTCTTTTTCCCATGCAGGTTTCGACGCTTTATACGCTATCTTCAGTTTCTTTTATTAAACTGCTTCACGTAACTCTATAATTAATTACGTGCTGGTACCCGTACGTAACATTCTGTATATATTGCAAAAATTTGAAACTTTTGATGAACTCTGCTCGGGTGATCAGCCGTGTGGTGGCGTCATCTTGTCGCAACGTTTCGATGAGTTTAGTACCCATCACCCTAACGCGACCTCGCTTGAGGATGGTGGGTACGAAACTCATCGAAACGCTGCGACAAGACGACGCCACCACTCGGCTGATCACCAGAGAACAGTTCATCACTGGCATACGCCTAGAATGCCTGTTATCGAATTTAAAACTTGTTTATTCTGGAAAAAATCATCAATCACTGAAAATATCACTACCCGTCAGGTGCACATATTGTGCAGGGTGAGCACTGACCTGGGCTACCTTCACGTCTTCCTGGCTGCTAGGAGACTGGTCCGTCGCTTTGAACTTCCCCAAACCCTTCCCTTCCTTTCATGCTTAGGCGGTGTCCCTTCACCGAACGTCAACAGCAGTGCTCTCTCGCGCGTACCAGCGACCACTAAGCACTGCCTCCAGCTTACCCAAAATACACGGTGAGCACAAAGTGTTGCCCTGATTATAAGACTTTATTAAAGAATAACCGTTTGACATAAAATTTACATTTGATGCAGTGATATAGGTTAGTGATACTAGTTTTTTTAAGACCACTAACGTTAGTAAACCTCGACGTGTGCTCCCTTGGTACCTCGGAGAATGTCGAGGCGGTATTCCAGTTCCCGCCAGGTGTTTCGTAACATGTGTTCTATCACAGTACCCACACCAGCTTGTATCCTAGCCTTCAGTTCGTCGACGTCAGCAACTGGTGTGACGAAGACTCTGTCCTTGATATTGCCCCAGAAAAAAAAGTCAAGGGGTGTAAGGTCGGGATCGGTGGATTGGAAGGAACGGTCCAACACCCTGGCCACCCGGCATTCTCCTGCAGACTTTGTGTGGTCTGCCAATGCAGTAACGTTGTAGACAGCAGCTCAACATGCACCAGTATACAGCTGACCGACATGGTGCGTTCATACGGTACGGCGGATTGCAACGGGAGAGCGGCAGCAAGATTGTATGCGGAACGTTTTTCAGACAGACGTACCCCACATCAATCCACGTTCGCGAGAGACGAATCAGAGAAGCCGAAAACTTGCAAGTTCTTTTTGCAATTAACTTCAATGGTCTGTCTGAATAACGCCATGACACTGAAAAATGTTCACGTTGGCTATGTGACTACGGGCAACGGATGTTGTCTATATTCTGTTTCTCCCGCATCTTGGAGACTGGTGACGTGACGTGTCTGGAGACGCCCCGGACAGAAGTGGGATACCAGTCCGACTCTGTCGCCCGCCATACGGCCAGACATCCGGTAGTGGTAGTCTGGGGTGTCATTTCTTCTCATTGCCGGGCCCCTCTGGTGGCCATCCGCGGCACCCTTGTAACACAGCGATACGTAGACGATATTCTGCGCCCCATTTTGTTGCCTTTCAAATGGTTCAAATGGCTCTGAGCACTATGGGACTTAACATCTGAGGTTATCAGCCTCCTAGAACTTAGAGCTACTTAAACCTAACTAGCCTAAGGACATCACGCACGTCCATGCCCGAACCTGCGACCGTAGCGGTCGTGAGGTTCCACACTGAAGCGCCTAGAACTGCTCGGCCATGCCTTTCATGGGAAGCAGTCCTCGCCATACATTTCAACAAGATAATTCCCGCCCGTACACGGCGAGCATTTGTGATGTTTGCCTCCGTGCTCTCATACCCTATCTTGGCCAGCAAGTTCTCCAGATCTGTTCTCAATTGATGCGCTTTATGTGCAGAGCAATATAACGTGCTCGGGATTTTGACTTTCTGACTCGCAAATTCGACAGAATTTGGCACGTTATCCCTCAAGAGGACATCCAGTAACTCTATCAATCAATGCCAATCCGAATAACTGCTTTCATAGGGGAGGGAGGAGGTGGACGAACGCGATATTTAATGCTCAATTTGTGAAGCTCATTCTCTCTAATAAATCATCCGTTTCTTTCTGAAATTGTAATTATTTCTTTGTCTCTGCATGTACATCGCATATATTACGAAATATGAGACCAGCTGTGTGGCTGGATTGAAGAGTTTTTATGCAAACAGAAGACAGAATGTTGTTCTCAATGGTGAGACGTCTACAGACGTTAAATTAACCTCTGGCGTGCCACAGGGGAGTGTTATGGGACCATTGCTTTCCACAATATATATAAATGACCCAGTAGATAGTGTCGGAAGTTCCATGTCGCTTTTCACGGATGATGCTGTAGTATACACAGAAGTTGCAGAATTGGAAAATTGCAGCGAAATGCAGGAAGATCTGCAGCGGATAGGCACTTGGTGCAGGGAGTGGCAACCGAGCCTTAACATAGACAAATGTAATGCGAATACATAAAAAGAAGGATCCTTTATTGTACGATTATATGATAGCGGAACAAACACTGGTAGCAGTTACGTCTGAAAAATATCTGGGAGTACGCGTACGGAACGATTTGAAGTGGAATGATCATATGAAATTAATTGTTGGTAAGGCGGGTGCCGGTTGAGATTCATTGGGAGAGTCCTTAGAAAATGTAGTCCATCAACAAAGAAGGAGGCTTACAAAACACTCGTTCGACCCATACTTGAGTATTGCTCATCAGTGTGGGATCCGTACCAGGTCGGGTTGACAGAGGAGGTAGAGAAGATCCAAAGAAGAGCAGAGCGTTTCGTCACAGGGTTATTTGGTAAGCGTGATAGCGTTACGGAGATGTTAAGCAAACTCAAGTGGCAGCCTCTGCAAGAGAGGCGCTGTGCATCGCGGTGTAGCTTGCTCGCCAGGTTTCGAGAGGGCGCGTTTCTGGATGAGGCATCGAATATATTGCTTCCCCCTACTTATACCTCCCGAGGAGATCACGAATGTGAAATTAGAGAGATTCGAGCGCGCACGGAGGCTTTCCGGCAGTCGTTCTTCCCGCGAACCATACGCGACTGGAACAGGAAAGGGAGGTAATGACAGTGGCACGTAAAGTGCCCTCCGCCACATATCGTTGGGTGGTTTGCGGAGTATAAATGTAGATGTAGGTATAGATACTGATTTCCGTGCATTCGGATTATTCCATCGGGGTGCGTCGATTTTTTCTGTCTGAATGGCTCTGAGAACTATGGGATTTAACAGCTGCGGTCATCAGTCCCCTAGAACTTAGAACTACTTAAACCTAACTAACCTAAGGACATCACACACATCCATGCCCGAGGCAGGATTCGAACCTGCGACCGTAGCAGTCGCGCGGTTCCGGACTGAGAGCCTAGAACCGAGAGACCACCGCGGCCGGCTCTGTTTGAATGTATTTCGTTTTCTCGATTATTAGTGTGTAGACACGCGCATGGATGCATACACACACACACACACACACACACACACACACACACACAAAACACAGACCGATAAAGACAGAAATTTTTTCGACGCGAACATGTGCCGGAATTTCGTAAATGAACGGGCAGTGCGCCCCCTAACCTATAAATAAATTATCTCAAATGCATATTTCAGCACCACACACAAGTAACAACAGTAGCGTATTCAGTACATAAAGATCACAGAGTGAACTATTTCGAATCTACAATCACCGTAACTAAAACCAGTACTAGCAGATTTGTCTTTAAGCACTGCTTCGAAATTTTGTGCGTAACTTAAAAGAAACGGGGCGATTGCCGCCGACCGGCGACCTTTCCCTACCTGTGGTTATTGTATTCGTAGATCTGAGAGATGTCTCCATTCTGTCCGCATTTTCACGTCGTAGTTTTTCATACAAATAAATTAGTTCACTCCATGACATTTATTCTGTTAATGCTCTGGTAAGTGGCAGCGAGAGTGTTTCTTGTAATTGGAAAGCATTCAACAACTCAGCCGGGAACAGCCGGCCGGCTTGAGAAACTGCTCCCCGCCCGCAGATGTGTGGGAGGCGGCGCGGCTCGGCGCCGTGTACTCGGGTGACCTCAGCCCTGGAATTGGTCTACAGGGACGGGGACAGCTATCCGGGCCCTGCGTCATTCGCTCCGCCGCAATAATGGCGGCCTTTCGTTTCCTCGGTGGTTCAGCCGGGCCTCCGTCCCACCGCCCCGGCGGCTGCGCGAGGGTGCGGCCGCGGCCCCCGGAGCCATAAATCTACTGACGCGGCCCAGCGCGCCTGCTCTTACCGCGGGCACCAGCTCAAAAATAGAAATACGACCCGCTGCCCACGGCAAGGAAATGTTCGCTGCTCATACACAGCGTGTTTCAGGGAATAAAAAAAATACTTTAGCTTGTGTGGCTATAGACTAATTGGAATGAAATCTTCCATGTAAAATGTGTCCAACTTTGCTTACAAAGAGACAAGGTAGTCACAGAGAAAAGTTTCCATTTCGCTTGTTGGCACTCCTGCTGCTATGTATTCGTTTATATTGTTGCTGTTGTTGTGGTCTTCAGTCGGAAGACTGATTTGATGCAGGTCAGCATGCTATTCTATCCTGTGCGAGCCTTTTCATCTGTGAATAAATATGTAACCTACATCCTTCTGAATCTGCTTACTGTATTCATCTCTTGGTCTCCGTCTACGATTATTACTGCCGATCTTCCCTCCAAAACTAAATTAGTAATTTTTTGATGTCTCATAATGTGGCTTATCACCTAATTTGGCGAAGTTGCGCCACAAATTTCTTGTCTGCAGTTTTATTCAGTACCTCCTCATTAGTATGTGATCTACCCATATAACATTCAACAGTGTGAAAAGCGTCAGAGCTTTTCATGTTTATAATTAAAATTGCTTTTAAAATCAGTCATTAGTTTATTGCAATATATGAAGTGTGGTTCAAGTGGCTCTGAGCACTATGGGACTCAACTGCTGTGGTCATAAGTCCCCTAGAACTTAGAACTACTTAAACCTAAGTAACCTAAGGACAGCACACAACACTCAGCCATCACGAGGCAGAGAAAATCCCTGACCCCGCCGGGAATCGACCCGGGAATCCGTGCGTGGGAAGCGAGAACTCTACCGCACGACCACGAGATGCGGGCTAGGTGAAGTGTGATGGAGATGAATTACTGTGTCATTAAGCATCGGTAAAGGGCTATGATTCTTCTCTTTGCAAACTTGATACACTTTGTTCATGAAAGGAAATTCTTCTGATGCGTTCCTAGCTGGGACGCCCGGCGACCGGGTGGACACAGGTAGTGCGCCCATGAGCGAGCGGCGCTCGTCTCGTATGTCGGCACGCTTCACAGAGGGCAGGCCTCCAGAGGATTAGCGACAGGCGAAGACGCTGCATAGATCAACACGCTGCCGAGGGAAGCCGTGGACTTTCGCACGTGTGCCCGAGGCAGCGGAAACTACAGAGCGGAAAACAGTTTAGTCACGATTCTAGGTAAAGCGTACAGAGCGGCGAGTTGAATAGCAACAGCACGACTTGGGTGTCCAAGAATCTCAAGTCACCCGGGGAATTTTGGCCATCTCCCGGACAGAACACCTGGGAGCTAGCGGCAATACTCAAAGCGAGAAGTCTTGGTTTATTTATTCGTATACTCTGTCCCACACAGAGTATGGCTCTCTTTTCCTCGAGGAATGAGACGGCAAGGATGGAGGAAATTTTGAAAGGGACTTCTTCATTGGCAAGAATCCAATGTTCGCTTTGAAAAATAGTACGAGCTACGTAATTTGCGGAAGGGCGGAGACAAGGCGCTGGAGGGGAGCGGCTCTCTCTCTTCAGGTGCGAGGAGCGCACTAGTTTTCAGGCATTCCAAATATTACTTATTACTTCTGACTCTCTTGACTGCTTCCGATAAGTCTCAAGGATTCTCTTATCGCTTGTCAAGAGACAATGTACTTTGCTTTCGTCGCAAACAGCGTAGAGAGGAAAGTTGGTTAGATCCAAGTAGGCCAGCTTCAGTCACTGTGCGCGTGATCAGGAGCTTAACTCAGGATCACATTTTGATTTACTACATGTCCGATGACGGTAGTACTGTTGGAACAGTTTTGAGCTTTGTTTAATGCAGTTTCACGTAGATTTGCACTTGCAGATGGACACATACCGTCGTCCAGTAATGATAACTTCCAGTTGGCCGCGGTGGCCGTGCGGTTCTGGCGCTGCAGTCCGGAACCGCGGGACTGCTACGGTTGCAGGTTCGAATCCTGCCTCGGGCATGGGTGTGTGTGATGTCCTTAAGTTAGTTAGGTTTAAGTAGTTCTAAGTTCTAGGGGACTTATGACCTAAGATGTTGAGTCCCATACTGCTCAGAGCCATTTGAACCATTTGATAACTTCCAGTAGCAGGTTTTGGTCACAGTTTTCAGCATAGGGCATGTTACACGCTATCAACTACGTCGCTGGCAGAGTCTCGATGTAGCCGCACACAATCAGTCGACTCCACCGCCACGCCGACCACGCTATGAACGTGATATTACAGGAAACGCCCGCTTTCCTAGCTGCGTATTCTTCTTTCGCTTTCTTCAATTGCCTTGCAATGTATTAGACGCTCATAAAAACACAAGGCACAGTATTCACCGTTTGCCCTCTAAGAGAGTCATGTGTTCAGCTGATTTTTTTTCTTTTTTTTTTATTCCTTCCTCATTTATTACACCAGGTCAACCCGTCTTGTGTAAATTATTTATATGTTAAATTAGAAGTTAAAAGGCAAATACCAGGGCAGGCATCTTATATAATTCACTTGTTGTGAGCTGTTGGTGCCAACTCAATTATATTTGTTGTTTTTTTATGATACTTTCTACAGTATCTGGCGACCCAAAGTTTTTACTTTTGTTAATCATTATTTGAATAATTTGTGAGTGAATGGTTCAAATGGTTCTGAGCGCTATGGGACTTAACATCTATGGTCATCAGTCCCATAGAACTTAGAACTACTTAAACCTAACTAACCTAAGGACATCACACAACACCCAGTCATCACGAGGCAGAGAAAATCCCTGATCCCGCCGGGAATCGAACCCGGGAACCCGGGCCCGGGAAGGAATGTTTAATGAATTTGATAAAATTTAAATAATTATTGCATATGCAGTTTAATGCAGTTTCACTGAATAAACCACTTACATGTTGAACAGCACTCCTTGCATTTCATTTATAGAATCTAAATAAAATTCACACCTCTTTCTCCCTCCCACACGTAGTATCTTGCAATTCTCTGCAGCACCGCATTTCTAAAGCTTCTATTCTCTTTCTGTCTAAACTGTTTATCCTCCATATTTCACTTCCATACAAGGCAACACGTCAGACAAATATTTTCAGAAAAGACTTCCTAATACTTAAATCTATATTCGATGTCAACAAAATTCCGCTTCTTTAGAACTTTTCTTTCCATTGACAATCTACATATTACATCTTCTTCACTTCGACTGGCATCAGTTACTTCGTTGTCCAAATAGCAAAACTCATCTTCCACTGTAATTCCCTCAGCATCATCTGATTTAATTCGACGACATTCCATTACCCATGTTTATATCCTCCTTTCAAGACAATATCCATTCCGTTCAACTCTTCTTACAAGTCCTTTGCTGTCTCTGACAGAATTGCAATGTCATCAGGAAACATCAAAGCTTTTTTTTTTGTTTTGTTTTCCCTGAACTTTAATTTCTACTCCAATTTTTGATTCGGTTTCCTTTAGTGTTTGTTCAATGTACAGATTTAATTACATCGGAGTAGGCTTCAACCTTGCCTCACTCCCTTCTCCACCAACGCTTCCCTTTCTAGCTTGTCGATTCTTATTACTGCCGGCTGGGTTCTGTACAACTTGTAAATAACCTCTCCCTCTTTGTATTTTACCTCTGGTACCTTCAGAATTTCAAAGAGACTATTCAAGTCAACATTGTCAAAAGCTTTTTTTAAGTCTACAAATTCTATGAACGAAGATTTGTCTTTCCTTAACCTATCCTTTAATATAAGTCCGAGGGTCAGTATTACCTCGTTTGTTGCTAGATTTCTCCGGAATCCAGACTGATCTTCCCCGGGCTCAGCTTCTACAAGTCTTTCCAGTCTTCTGTAAAGAATTCGTGTTCTTATTCTGCAACCGTGATTTATTAAACTGATAGTTCCGTAATTTTCACATCTATCAGCAGCTGCTTTCTTTGTAATTGCTATTATTATATTCTTCTTGAAGTCTGAGGGTATTTTGCCTGTCTTATACAACCTGCATAGCAGATGGAAGAGATTTGTCATGGCTGGCCCTCCCAAGGCTATCAGTAGTTCCGGCGGAATATCGTTTACTCCAAGGGCCTTGTTTAGACTTAGGTCTTCCTGTGATTGGGATTTTTTGGCCAAAGTCTACCGCATCATTTCCTTAAGCAATGCCAATTGTTTGGAAATGCTGAGTATGCCGAAATCACTTTTGTGTACGGTTTTGTAGTATAAATGCTGCTGCTGCTTGTAGAGAATGCGGTAGATGATTTCCTCACCGTAGTGTACCAAACTCAGGAATGTGCTGTCGTATCTTCAGTAAACTGCGAGCCACTGATGTGGCCCCAAGCAGTCATATCCTATCTGAATGTGCAGACCAACAGAGTGTGGATAAAGCAGAAGACATTATTCAGTTTCGAGAATGAATTTTCCCTCTGCACTAGTGTGCGTGCTGATTTGAAATGTCCTGCTCCATCGATTAAACTATCCAAGCACTACTGACGACATACCCCCACAACTTTATTTCAGTCAGTACATCTCCTACCTCCATTACTCAGTTCGTAGGAAATAGTCCTTCAGCAACCACAAGCCTAAGTTCTACATGCATCTGTGTCCCACACAGAAGAGTATGATGGACGTTACGTATGCACCACCTCTCTCTTTATTATTTACAATGGGTTCAGGAACTTCTAGAAGGATATGTAGATAGAACATTGGAATTCTGTTGTCGGCTAGCTGAAAATTGCTTGCTGTCTCTTTTTATGATGTTTTCTGATGAAGCCACTCTCACACTCGACGATATCAATAGCTCTACTAACTCACATCGTCGGTCCAAGAAAAGTATACACGGCTTTGTGGAGACATATTTTTAAGAACGCTTCTCTGTGAATATTTGGCGTGGTATGATAGACAATCAGTTGATTGGGCCTGTTGTGTTGCAGCACCGTCTTACAGCCCGTTATATAGAATTTCTTGAAAGTGAACATCCACCGTTATTGGAAGCTGCTGCAACGACCGTTAGGTTCTCCCAGCGTGACAATGTCCCAGCCGATTCTATTTGTCAATCGTAATAACCTTCCCAATATTTTATACATCCCAATTCCAAATCACAAGCAACAAAATGAAACCGTACGTAGTAGTTTTATTGTGATTAGAGTTTGGCGACGAGTAGTAATGTTAGAACGAACCTACTGTTGGTGCTGAGGTCTACTTTTATGGCCTGTTGACAGCTTTCGTTATGTCACTTGTTGATGATGTAATGACTTGTACATTGTTAAGCTTAAGGCTGTTGGTTGCCAGTGAGGGCACTCCAAAGTAGGAAATCAGAGACACAATGCAGAGACCAGGCAAAGTGTTAGTGGAGGTCAACAATAATGTTAGAGCCTTGCGAATGGCAGATGCTCTGGGCAGCCATTTCAGTGGCCAAGTTTGGCTTCAGAGGATTGATTGGTAACTCCATCACTGCCTATTCGCTGTTTTAAGGCGTCACAGATGGTCACAAAAAGGGATGTCTTAGCAACGGCAGCAAGCTTGGTACTTGCCCCTCAGAACCCCAACGTCAGTGGGTTTGCATACGTTACAGTGCTACAACAACGATTCCTATTCTCAAAAGGCCTATGAGCGGGAGCGGGTAACGTAAAACAGTGCTATAGCTAGCCATAAGAGGCAGGGCAACGATATTTAGCTTTGAGCTGAACGCTGTCGCTACCAAACTTGGAGTAAGTTAATGCAAAGTTCAGAAACATCCGTATCTACTGAGTAGGAGAAGGGGAGGAATCTGAATGTGGATGGCCAGAGGCGCCCTGGTGGTGCAGAGCCACTGATCAGATTGGCCGAATTCTGTAAAGCGCCGGTGGATTAGTAAGCCGACTACAGGAAAGGAGAAATAGTGCGCCTCCGCAAACATTTAAAAACCCATGTTTTTGTATTCAGACGGGAGTTCTCAGTCGGATCGTTGAGGTGCCATCTACATTTCGTTTGTCGTCGGCCTCTGGTAAGCTCTGATAGGTCTATTTCTCTCACTTGAAGTGCTGTTTTCAAAGTTTGTACTTAAAATGCTACTGGTGTTCGCTATATCTGTCAGCCCAACCCATACGGATTCAAATACTGACATATGTTGTGCAATCATTTGCCCCCTTTTCTTTTTCTAGTGGTTAGTATTAGTCTACAGTGTAGTAGTTAGTCTGATTGCATACAAATAGTTTTAATGAGACCCCTAACACGAGGTAAAAGATGCGTGACATGTGGTCAGTATGACTGATTCATCCAAATATTACACTGCTGGAAATTGAAATAAGAACACCGTGAATTCATTGTCCCAGGAAGGGGAAACTTTATTGACACATTCCTGGGGTCAGATACATCACATGATCACACTGACAGAACCACAGGCACATAGACACAGGCAACAGAGCATGCACAATGTCGGCACTAGTACAGTGTATATCCACCTTTCGCAGCAATGCAGGCTGCTATTCTCCCATGGAGACGATCGTAGAGATGCTGGATGTAGTCCTGTGGAACGGCTTGCCATGCCATTTCCACCTGGCGCCTCAGTTGGACCAGTGTTCGTGCTGGACGTGCAGACCGCGTGAGACGACGCTTCATCCAGTCCCAAACATGCTCAATGGGGGACAGATCCGGAGATCTTGCTGGCCAGGGTAGTTGACTTACACCTTCTAGAGCACGTTGGGTGGCACGGGATACATGCGGACGTGCATTGTCCTGTTGGAACAGAAAGTTCCCTTGCCGGTCTAGGAATGGTAGAACGATGGGTTCGATGACGGTTTGGATGTACCGTGCACTATTCAGTGTCCCCTCGACGATCACCAGTGGTGTACGGCCAGTGTAGGAGATCGCTCCCCACACCATGATGCCGGGTGTTGGCCCTGTGTGCCTCGGTCGTATGCAGTCCTGATTGTGGCGCTCACCTGCACGGCGCCAAACACGCATACGACCATCATTGGCACCAAGTCAGAAGCGACTCTCATCGCTGAAGACGACACGTCTCCATTCGTCCCTCCATTCACGCCTGTCGCGACACCACTGGAGGCGGGCTGCACGATGTTGGGGCGTGAGCGGAAGACGGCCTAACGGTGTGCGGGACCGTAGCCCAGCTTCATGGAGACGGTTGCGAATGGTCCTCGCCGATACCCCAGGAGCAACAGTGTCCCTAATTTGCTGGGAAGTGGCGGTGCGGTCCCCTACGGCACTGCGTAGGATCCTACGGTCTTGGCGTGCATCCGTGCGTCGCTGCGGTCCGGTCCCAGGTCGACGGGCACGTGCACCTTCCGCCGACCACTGGCGACAACATCGATGTACTGTGGAGACCTCACGCCCCACGTGTTGAGCAATTCGGCGGTACGTCCACCTGGCCTCCCGCATGCCCACTATACGCCCTCGCTCAAAGTCCGTCAACTGCACACACGGATCACGTCCACGCTGTCGCGGCATACTACCAGTGTTAAAGACTGCGATGGAGCTCCGTATGCCACGGCAAACTGGCTGACACTGACGGCGGCGGTGCACAAATGCTGCGCAGCTAGCGCCATTCGACGGCCAACACCGCGGTTCCTGGTGTGTCCGCTGTGCCGTGCGTGTGATCATTGCTTGTACAGCCCTCTCGCAGTGTCCGGAGCAAGTATGGTGGGTCTGACACACCGGTGTCAATGTGTTCTTTTTTCCATTTCCAGGAGTGTATAAATCTTAAACATGTAGGTAAAGTGATTGCGAATGTTAATGCTAGATTTCATGTTCTAGTAAAGATGTAAGGGAAAAATCCCATGCAATTATTAAACAATATTATAAAAAAATTGAAAAAAGATGGGAGTCTCATGCTGCGCGAATCCTATCGAGTCTCAAAATCTACGCGTCTTGTAAATGCCTTGTGACCATATCTGGCGCTGATCCTTGCAAATCAGCCTACTTCTCTGGAAGGGTACCTTTCTGTGTTTGCTCCTAAACTTCTGGGAAATTTCTGAGGCACCTTTAACCCCTATCTTTCTTCTATCTTGTGTCCATACATGGTGTGTCTCTCCACGTATCAGATCAGTTTTCGGAATACACTGCCTACCTAGCACGTGGATGACCATCGAAAAGATTTGACCATAAATACCAGAGGTCACCTCTTAAAAGGGAAAAAGAGCAAATTGGTCGTTCGAAAACGCTGTTGACGTTGCAGAATTCGGAGCAAAATCATGTGACACCCTCACCATTCACGTAAGTCACAGCAGTGAAGTGCTGCATATGTGCCAGCCGGTTATGTTCAATCAGCGCAATAAGATGACTGGGTAACAAAAAGAAGCTAACTTGTTTCAACGTTCCA
The DNA here is from genome assembly GCF_023864275.1 of Schistocerca cancellata. Taxonomy (NCBI): domain Eukaryota; kingdom Metazoa; phylum Arthropoda; class Insecta; order Orthoptera; family Acrididae; genus Schistocerca; species Schistocerca cancellata. The sequence continues at coordinate 980,627,505 of NC_064626.1, read as the reverse complement.
ATGACCTCAACCTGAATAAATCTGCCCGATTTATAACTCTACCTCAGAACCGCGGACGTAAAAAGATACAAATTGAAACGGGCCGTAGATGGATGTTACACCTTGTCAATGGCAATTGACGAATGCAGTGAATGCAAGTCCATCTCAACCAGATTCCGAGCGAACCATGCGTGAGGATCTCCATGCAGGTCACATCTGGAGTCGCGTACGCCCAAATAGCACATTTCTTACAGTGACATACAGAGCTGCATCTACTCTGCGCAACGCAGAAGCTGGGCAGTGTTTATCTAGAGGCATAAAGCGTGGCCCGACGAGTCGAAATTTTTACAATTTTCAGATGATGTGATGCGTCCAGTACACCAGCCACTGAATGAGTCGTTCAACCCACAGTATGCAAAGAATGCGGTCCATGGTAGAGGTGGTTCTGTGACGTTTTAGTGGTGTTTTCCATATCATGACCGGAGCGCACCCTTTCAGGTCAGCCTGATCGTGAAACATGGTATTTATTCCAACATTCGCAATGACTTAGTGTTGCCTTCTACTTCCTCATGATGATTATGCTGAGGTCAAGCTCTGTTTGCAAGGTGTCAACAACCGCGTTCACAGCGCTCCACGCATACGTTCCTTGTTAGGCGAACACTCTGACGCCCTATAGCTCCTCGCTTGACCTTCCTTAAGTCCTCCGATCTTAGTCTAACGGAAATTGTCTACGTACCGTAATTTTGTAGCTCTTCCCGATCTAAGCATCAAGGATTGGCCTAAGTTTAGTATGGGATATTTAAAGAACTTTGTGTAAACTATTGCTCGACAAATCATGAAGAGCAGAGACGGTGTTACGCGGAATTAGCGTGATATCTGCTAAGGGTGACTAATTTCTTGTCCGACATCTGTATTATGTTTAACACCACACTGCGCTACCAAAGTTTCTTAGTAAGGACACAGTACGAAGCATACATGTATGGCGATGACTGTAGCGGCACTGCCGAACTGTGGATTAACATTTTAGTGATAATGATGTAACTAAATAAATATCGTGCCCTTGCGGACCATATTAGCAACTACGTATGAGGGGAGTGCAATAACTAATGCAGCACATTTTTCTGAAAGCAGATTGATTTTATTTAGGATTACAGTGCAAAATATAATTCCCCATTCTTTTGGCTACAGAACGCTGTTAATCAATGTAATACCTGTTTAATGCGAATACGTTAGCCCACCATTGTACTGTATTATATTGTATGTTAACCGGGGACCTAGAAACGACGGAGAGGCTCCGTCCCCGCCGCAGCCGCAGTGGTCCACAACCGCACGACGACTACAGGCCGGTTCCCACTAGGGCTGCCACGCGTCAAAACCGCGCGTCAGCGGCGTGGTTGCCATGGAAACGGCGTCAGCGGCACGGCGCGGCGGGCTCTGCGTCGCGGTTTCACCATGTCGAACCGCTTCCGTTGCAGCGTGCCGCGCTCCAGGTGCGCGCCGCCAATCACAAAACGCGCTGAGCGTGACGTCAGGTACGGAACCCCGGGCCACATGAACTTTCGCCGAACCGCTGGCGCGGACGCGGCGGCAGCTATGAAATACTTATCATCCGATTCCAAGGAAACTATTTGGCAGAAATATTTGATTCTTGGGCATGTTACAGCCTGATATCTTCTCTCGATAAAGGACCGAATTTCTTTTCGTTATTCGTCGTGGTTACTTGCTGTATCACATTTACATAAACCTTTACACGAAATTTTAATGAGTGTGCAGAGGTAAAAACGCATTGTGTGGACTTTGCGTACAGTTCATTTTAGGTAATACATTATTGCGTATGAAATTTAGTCAACATATCGAAATTGTTTTTAAAGCTGAGAGCAGATCGATAGCTATCGCCCTTCTCGAGATATTGAATGATATGTCGGCGGACGGGCTGTGCCGTGATCGCGCGTGGGTTGCTCGCGACGTGACCGGTACTTCGTCCTGCTCATCGTAAACCATGTGGTTGTATCAACCGCAAATTTCGTAAACGGTTCAAGAAATCGAAACGTGTTTTTTTGAAAACGATAACTTGTGAAAAGTCATGTATTTCGTCACATGATAAATATCCTAAATCTGTTTATCTACCGAGATATGAAAGTAACTACAGTTTTTCAGAAGGGATAGATGAATTTTTTTAAACAACATTTAATAGCATGTGGAATGAGAAGTTAAACCGAAACTAATTTGCTGGTATGTCATAAGATGTAATTTACTAAATATCTACAGCTATTGATTATTTCCTTTGGTAAGTAACAAACTTTCTTTTCTTTATCCAGTGTACTTTACTGATTCAAGACGCGTTTCGCCTTTTACTTTGAGGCATCTTCGGTGGAATCTAGAATGATTCAGTTTTGTTTTGATATGTGATACTTGCAGATTATAAAACAGTTCACATATTTTTTTACGTGAATGACTGATTACTTACAGTGAATCGAGTTTTTGGCGGACAGGTGGACATATACGTCTCCCCTCACCTGGTCACATGCTGGAGGTTGAACTAAAACTTAGATTATGGAACATAAGCACATTTTCATGTTCGCTCTTTTTTCTTCTGTCACTAGCAGTAGACGTTTTACCGAAAACTCTGATTTGAAGTCGTAACTACAGTGTGTTCACCTCATGTCCCTTCCTGTTTGGTTTGTTTATGTACATGTTGCCAACCTGCAGAATTATATGCTGAAAACTAATGTTTGTTTATTTTTGTTCTCCTTATATCTGTATGTGTGTGTGGCTAGTCAGTGATAGTTATAGAAAGTTGAAAGTGAATCCAGTAATTGTCAGACAGTGGTTGAAAGATTTGGTGTTCAGCTGATTTCAGTTTTGGTTTGAATGTTTTGTGGAGGAGTGCATGGAAGAGTAAATTCACTGCTTACATTAACAGATAAAATAGTAGAATACCATTTCAACAGATGATTATTATCAGAATACTATCACCCAACCCCTTTGTCCTCACTCTTTGACGCCTCATAATATGTCCTGTCAACTTACCCCTGTTGTAGTCAAAGTTGTGCCGTAATTTACTCTTCCTCCTCTATTTCATTCCGTACCTCTTCATTAGTTACACGATCCTCATATCTCATCTTCAGCACTCTTATCGATCACCACGTTTTGAAAGCGTCCATTGTCTTCGTGACAGAACTGTTCATCGTCCACGTTTGACTTACACACAAGGCTGCATTCCACACAAATACCTTTGTAAAATAGTATCCAACCATTATAATTTATATTCGATGTGAACATATTTTCTTTTTCAGAACGCTTTCTTGCTATTGACAGTCTTCATTTTATGTCATCTCTACTTCTACCTTCTCAATTACTGCTTCCCTTTCAAGTCATTGAAGTTTTAGAAATGCAGTTTGGTTTCTGTACAAGTTGTAGATAATCTTGAGGCCCTGTGTTTTATCGCTGACATCTCCAGAGCTTCAAAGAATGTTTTCATTAAGATTGTCAAAACCTTTCTCTAAACATGCAAATGCTATAAACACAGTTCTTCAGTATGTCTACTTAGCTAAGTGGTAGGATCAGTATTGTGCTTATGTTAGTTTGCACAACCCCTCCACCTCTCCTCTCTACATATTCCTTCCACTTTCTAGCCTTCTCTTATTTGTTTAGTTCTGGCTTGTCAAATGAGTTCTTGACAGTTGCTTCTCCTTTGAGCAAAGTTTTCTTTTCTTTCTCTTTTTCATTCCCCTATGTTTTCCAAGTGTAAAATTGCATTGCAATTTTGGACTTTCTGTCGACGTCATGTTTAGACATTTCTGTTTCCCATGGCCTTCTTTATTTGCTGCATTTTTATAATTTTCCCTCTTGCCAAATTTAATATATCACGTTTTATCTAACGATTTCTACTTTACCTTCTTCCCGTTCACATACTCTGCTGCATTCACCACTTCTTCTCTCAAAGATATCCATTCGTATTCTAGCGGATTCCTTCCTCTGTTTCAGTCAGTCGGTGCATTACGGTAACTTTAAGTTTATCGAAAACTGTGAGTCTAGACTTATTCAAGTTCCATTTCCTTAATTTGCTACCGTTTACTGTCTTTTTGGTTGTAAACTGCAGCTCATAACCAATAAAGTATTGTAGGTTTGCGTCTGCACAGGGAAATGTCTTATAATTTAAAATCTGGTTTCGAAAACTTTGTTCCAAATATGTATTATTCTTTCATGATTCTTAAGCAAGGTGCTGGCGATGGCACATTATGCTCTGTGGGAAATTCTATCAGGTGGCTTCCACTTTCATCCCTTTCCCCTAGCCTTTGTGTTCTTACTGTTTTCGTGTACCTGCTACCATCACATTTTAAATTTTTGTCTCGCTTAACTATCTGAATAATCTCTTTTGTCGTACATTGTTTCAATGTGTTAGGAGATAGTGAACAATCGTGAACGGTAGTCATGAAATCTGTTTATGGTGAAATGAGAAAACATGAGTAATGAAATATGTGAAAGAGTACATTGTACAGAAAATGAAAAATTGGTATGTCTTCACCCAACTTTGTCTTTCCTTCATGTAGGTGTAAGACATAGTTAATCAAACGCACCGCGCGTTTCAGTGGGTCCCACCCCGTACCTCAGTGGCTGTCCGTCATTGGCTACCGCTAACGTCTGCCGCTTCCAGATGGGAACGCCAATTCCGGGAGCCGCCGCGTCAACGCGGAAAACGCTTGCCGCTGCCGTTGCCGCACGCCGCGCTTCCGCGCTCTAGTGGGAACCGGCCTTACCGCAGTCCACTTCACCCCTCCGCCGCCCCACAACGACTCCAGAGTTATTGTGCGGTTCGGCATCCGGTGGACCCCCCCCCCACCCCCCATGGAACGTCTCACACCAGACGAGTGTAACCCCCATGTTTGCGTGGTAGAGTAACGGTGATGTACGCGTACGCGGAGAACTTGTTTGCGCAGCAATCGCCGACATAGTGTAACTGAGGCGGAATAAGGGGAACCAGACCGCATTCGCCGAGGCAGATGGAAAACCGCCTAAAAACCATCCACAGACTGGCCGGTTCACCGGACCTCGACACAAATCCGCAGGGCGGATTCGTGCCGGGGACCAGGCGCTCCTTCCCGCCCGGAAAGCCGTGCGTTAGACCGCACGGCCAACCGGGCGGGCCTAGTCCACCATACTGGAAAAGCTTGTATGCCCGCATGGTACCAATCTACTGGCCAACGTCGGAGCCAACGTATTGCTGCATCAATACCCTTCCCATCATCCATGTACTGCTCCCCGCGGAGATCTGGGCTGTGGGGTTCATGAGGAAGATCAGTCCAATAAAGTTCTGTGAGATCCTCTCGGATGCCCAGACTTGCGTGAGGTCATGGAGAAGTTAGTTAGCATTTTTGTGGCGACGTACTCGCTGATGTCATTTCTTCAGTTTTCTGAGGGTAGCACAATAGACTTCAGAGTTGATCATGACACCATGAAGGACACCAAATAGAACAACCTCTTGAGAGAGCCAGAAGACCGTCGCCATGACTTTACCGGCTGAGGATGCGGCTTTGAACTTTTTCTTAATGAGATACGAGGTATGGTTGTTTCCGAAGTCATGAACCCACGTTTCACCACCTGTTACGACGTTCGACAAACTATCGCCGCTATCAGCCTCGTAACGCGCAAGCAGTTCCTCACGGATGGTCCTTCGTTGCTTTCTATGGTGTTCTGTTAAGCGGCAGGCACCCAGCCGGCAAACGTCTTTAAAGACCCCAAATGGTAGAAGAGTGTGTCAACACTACCAACACAGACGTTCAGTTGAGCAGCTGCGTGTTTGACTGTGACCCGTCGATCACCTCGAATGAGAGTGCCCGCACGTTGCAGCATTGCAGGAATCACGTCTGTGTGCGGCCGGCTGGCCCGCGGGAGACCGGACAGATTTGCGCGACGTTGTTGCGATGATGATGGACGCCTCGCCCTACGACTCGTCGTGCTTTTATTAACTGACAGTTCTCCGTAGACCTTCTGGAAGCGCTTATAAATATCTAAGATGCTCCGGTTTTTCGCCATACTAAACTCAATGACAACTCTCCGTGTGGAATACATCTCCGTAGCAGACGCCATTTTGGAGGCCACATGTAGTTCTACATCTACATCTACATTCTACATTTATACTCCGCAAGCCACCCAACGGTGTGTGGCGGAGGGCACTTTACGTGCCACTGTCATTACCTCCCTTTCCTGTTCCAGTCGCGTATGGTTCGCGGGAAGAACGACTGTCTGAAAGCCTCTGTGCGCGCTCGAATCTCTCTAATTTTACATTCGTGATCTCCTCGGGAGGTATAAATAGGGGGAAGCAATATATTCGATACCTCATCCAGAAACGCACCCTCTCGAAACCTGGCGAGCAAGCTACACCGCGGTGCAGAGCGCCTCTCTTGCAGAGTCTGCCACTTGAGTTTGCTAAACATCTCCGTAACGCTATCACGGTTACCAAAGAACCCTGTGACGAAACGCGCCGCTCTTCTTTGGATCTTCTCTATCCCCTCCGTCAACCCGATCTGGTACGGATCCCACACTGATGAGCAATACTCAAGTATAGGTCGAACGAGTGTTTTGTAAGCCACCTCCTTTGTTGATGGACTACATTTTCTAAGGACTCTCCAATGAATCTCAACCTGGTACCCGCCTTACCAACAATTAATTTTATATGATCATTCCACTTCAAATCGTTCCGCACGCGTATTCCCAGATATTTTACAGAAGTAACTGCTACCAGTGTTTGTTCCGCTATCATATAATCATACAATAAAGGATCCTTCTTTCTATGTATTCGCAATACATTACATTTATCTATGTTAAGGGTCAGTTGCCGCTCCCTGCACCAAGTGCCTATCCGCTGCAGATCTTCCTGCATTTCGCTACAATTTTCTAATGCTGCAACTTCTCTGTATACTACAGCATCATCCGCGAAAAGCCGCATGGAACTTCCGACACTATCTTCCTGAAGCTGTAGGGGCTGAGACGTGAAAATTACAACATGTCCAGCAACCATTCTGCATTTTTTCATTCGAAGCTGGACGAGAAAAAATTATCTTGAAATTCTTATTTAACGCCCCTCGTGTAAGAGACAGTCAAATGCAAACGTAAGTTAACTGCTTATTAGCTCAAAAATAATCGACATAACTGTTCCTATAAGGGAAGTCAAATAGAACGAGACGTACTATTTCACGAGCATGGCATGGATGATGGTAACGCGGTTACGTGTTTATACTGAAGTGCCTTCTATTGGGAATTATGAAGGAACACTGAGTAAGTACACCAATGTACCGTTTGTCTGTTAGAAGTGCTCGACGTGAGATCAGGAAGCCGTGTGTGCGGCCGAAATCACTATGGATGCCGGGAAAGGGGCACATCGAGGAGTGGTGCGGATTTTGATTGTGTAAGGAGTGCCAGCAAGAGAAATTCATGCCTGAATATTTGCCTCCTCCTATGGCAAAGGAAGTATATAACGTGCACATGTGTTTGCATGGAATAAAGGATTTTGAGAAGATATGTTATAGTTCAAAGGCAGCAGTAGGCCAGGATAGTCTCATCATGTCATTAACCATTTTGTCATGGTGGATGCTCACGTCAGAAATGACCGACGGTGGACGACGGAAGACATTCGACTCATGTTCGGCATCAGTCACAGTGACGCTGATGCCTTCATGACAGAACATCTTAAGTTGCAGAAAATCTGTGCACATTGGGTTTTGCACAGCCTCACGGAGGGGCAGTTTGTGAAGAGAACTTCGACATCGCTACAACATCTGGAACAGTGTCACGATGAAGGATATCGTTTTCTGCGCCTTATCGTGACGATTGGTGAAACACGGTGTTATGACCTGATGAAACTGCGATCATCTAGGAATAACTGTTGCTTCTTCGATTGCTTTAGGAGACGGCTGATCGAAAGTACAAAGTGTATAACTTTAGTTCCCTTTGCTACAAGAGCGATAAATAGGGGAACTTAACTTCACACAATCCATTGCCAGTGGAAGGAGCCAATATTTCCAACAGCCTTTGAACAGTATAGCATCACTTGATGCACACAATTACAAACTCTTCTCTTGACGCAAATGTTCATCATTTACATAAGTACAATCCCATCTGGGGCATGATTAGCACTAGTGTCCTAACTAGATGATGTCGACTGCTTCTTCAGAGGTCACGAACTGCGACAGAGCGACTCCATGCTCGCCCCTATAACACCGTGCGATGGCGCTGTGGTGCTGAGAGAGAGGGCTGTCTTCTGGAGTGCCTCCCATTCGTCGTTCCGCATAGCATCCAGAGTTCACAGGTTCCAAGTGCTGTCTGTGGGTGACACTGTCGCTGAGCCGCACGCTGTTGCCTTTCCTGTTTCAGAGGAAACCACTCAGCCTTCAAGATCCGGGCATCGTAGAGGGTGGGATTATTGGTACTGGAGAGCTCCAGCGTTAGGCGTGGTATGGGGCCTCTTAGGGACTTGGTTGGCAAGGAGGGTACGAAAACCAATGTGCACTCCGTGTGCATACCGGGTGGAGTCATTCTAGACGTGGAAAGGGTCCACCCGGATGCCATGAAGAGCACAGGGTGGTTGGGTTTCGGGTTCCGCTGAATAGGTCAGGTGTCCACTATACGTAGGAGGCGGCTACATGGGGAGCAGGGGCTGTGTGGCGTGGACTGGGCGGTTTTTTTTTTAGGTAAGAGGGTCTCAGGAAAACACAAGAAGGATTTCAGTCACAAAGGATGCAGGATGAACACAGGAAGAACGTAGATACAGGAACCATTGGTATAGCAGTTGTAAATTGTCTTAGCTGTGTTGGGAAAGTACCAGAGCTCCAAGCGCTAATAGAACCCACTGATGCTCAAATCGTTATAGGCACTGCACCCTGGCCAAAGCCGGATATAAGCTCAGCCGAAATTTTTGCGAAGAACCTAACGGTGTTCCGAAAGATAGGTTAAACACGGTTGGCGGTGGCGTGGTTATTGCTGTCAGAAGTAGTTTAACCTGTCGCGAAACTGAAGTAGATACTTCCTGTGAGTTAGTATGGGCAGAGGTCATAAATAAAATAATAATTGGAGCCTTTTACCGACGTCCCAGTTCAGATGATACAGTTGCTGAAAGGTTCAAAGAAAACTTGAGTTTGATTTCAAACACTTACCCGACTCATCCGATAATAGTTGGTGGTTACTTTAATTTACCCTCGATCTGTTGGCGAAAATACATGTTTAATTCCGGAGTTACGCATAAAATATCATCCGAAATTGTTTTAAACGCATTCTCTGAAAATTATTTCGAGCAGTTAGTTCATGAGCCCACGCGATTAGTAAATGTTTGTGAAAACACACTTGACCTCTTAGCAACAAATAATCCTGAGTTAGTAACGAGCATCAAGACCGATATAGGGATTAGTGAAAACAGGGTTGTCGTAGCGAGATTGAATATTGTAATCCCCAAATTATCGAAAAATAAGCGACAAATATACCCATTCAAAAAAGCAGATAAAAATTCACTCGACGCCTTCCTGAGAGACAATCTACACTCATTCCAAATTAATAATGTAAGTATAGACCAGATGTGGCTTAAATTCAAAGAAATAGTATCGGCAGCAATTGAGAGATTTATACCAAATAAACTAACAAACGACGGAGCTGATCCTCCTTGATAGACAAAACGGGTTAGAACACTGTTTCAGAAACAACGAAACAAACATGCCAAATTTAAACAGAAGCAAAATCCCCAAGATTGGTGATCCTTTACAGAAGCTCGAAATTTAGCGCGGAGTTCAATGCGAGACGCCTATAACAGTTTCCACAACGAAACATTGTCTCGAAACCTGGTAGAAAATCCAAAGAGATTCTGGTAGTATGTGAAGTATGTAAACGGCAAGAAACAATCAATGTCTTCTCTACACGATAGCAATGGAGATACTATCGAAGACAGTGCTGCCAAAGCAGAGTCACTAAACACAGCCTTTCTAAATGCCTTCACAAAAGAAGACGAAGTAAATATTCCAGAATTAGAATCGAGAACAGCTGCCAACATGACTAACATAAAAGTAAATATCCTAGGAGTAGTGAAGCAACTCAAATCACTTAATAAAAGCAAGTCTTCTGGTCCAGACTGTATACCAATTAGGTTCCTTTCAGAGTGTGCTGATGCACTAGCTCCATACTTGACAATCATATACAAACGTTCGCTCGACGAAATATCCGTACCCAAAGACTGGAAAGTTGCACAGGTCACACCAATATTCAAGAAAGGTAGTAGGAGTAATCCACTAAATTACAGGCCTATATCGTTAACGTCGATATGCAGCAGGATATTAGAACATATATTGTGTTCGAACATAATGAATTACCTCGAAGGAAACGGTATATTGACACACAGTCAACATGGGTTTAGAAAACATCGTTACTGTGAAACACAACTAGCTCTTTATTCACATGAAGTGCTGAGTGCTATTGACAAGGGATTTCAGATGGATTCCGTATTCCTGGATTTCCGGAAGGCTCGTTGTGAAACTGCATGCTTATGGAGTATCGTCTCAGTTACGTGACTGGATTTGCGATTTCCTGTGACAGAGGTCACAGTTCGTTGTAATTGACGGAAAGTCATAGAGTAAAACAGAAGTGGTTTCAGACGTTCCCCAAGGTAGTGTTATAGGCCCTTTGCTGTTCCTTATCTATATAAACGATTTGGGAGACAATCTGAGCAGCCGTCGTCGGTTGTTTGCAGATGAAAAAATGGCCCTGAGCACTATGCGACTTAACTTCTGAGGTCATCAGTCGCCTAGAACTTAGAACTAATTAAACCTAACTAACCTAAGGACATCACACACATCCATGCCCGAGGCAGAATTCAAACCTGCGACCGTAGCGTTGCAGATGACGCTTGTCGTTTATCGACTAATAAAGTCATCAGAAGATGAAAATAAGCTACAAAACGATTTAGAAAAAAATATCTGAATGGTGCGAAAAGTGGAAGTTGACCCTCAATAACGAAAAGTGTGAGGTCATCCCCATGAGTGCTAAAAGGAACTCGTTAAGCTTCGGTTACACGATAAATCAGACTAATCTAAAAGCCATAAATTCAATTAAATACCTAGGCATTGCAATTACGAACAACTTAAATTGAAAAGAACACATAGAAAATGTTGTGGGTAATGCTAACCAAAGGCTGCGTTTTATTGGCAGGACATTTAGAAAATGTAACCAGCCTACTAAAGAGACCGCCTGCACTACGCTTGTCCGTCCTCTTTTAGAATACTGCTGCGCGGTGTTGGATCCTTACCAGATAGGACTGACGGAGTACATCGAAAAAGTTCAAAGAAAGGCAGCACGTTTTGTATTATCGCGAAATATGACAGTGTCACAGAAATGATACAGAATTTGGACTGGAAATGATTAAAAGAAAGGCGTTTTTCGTTGCGACGGAATCTTCTCACGAAATTCTAATCACCAACTTTCTCCTCCGAATGCGAAAATATGTTGTTGACACCGACCTACATAGAGAGGAACGATAACCAAGATAAAAAAAGGGAAATCAGAACTCGTACGGAAGTATATAGGTGTTCATTCTTTCCACACGCTATACGAGATTGGAATAATAGAGAATTGTGAAGGTGGTTCGATGAACCCTCTGCCAGGCACTTAAATGTGATTTGCAGAGTATCCATGTAGATGAGATCGCTAATATCTGTGGTATCGATGTGCGTTGCGACTTTGGTGTAGCACCACGATTTTTGAATGATACCTCAAATGGTGGCATCATATGAAGTTGGAGAGGAATTGTCAGAGCCGACAATGGAAGTGCACGGATTCAGTCCCACCGAAAAAAATCCAAAACCGCACAATTCAAAGCCGTGCACGCCAGCTCCAGGAATGCCATGATCACCTTTTCTTTGACTGCAGGGATGCTATTATCTTTGACTGTCTGGTGCATGGCGCCAAAATTAACGCTCAGTGGTACGTGGACATTGCAAATCCATGAAGGCATTGATTGTCTTATCTAATAGTGGGTTTAATGCATTAACAATCATGGCAATTACTCTTGAAATAATAAACTGTTTCTTACTTTTTTGTCTGTTTCGTTTTTATTTACCTATATTTTACACACTGCTGAAAAATAAAACGTAGTACACCTGGAAAGACGATCTGAGTAGATCACGGAATATTCCACCGGGGGATGATATGTTTATTCATAATGGTTTCATCCACCAACAGATAATGTATTGACATAAGTACCAGAGTGCCATTTGTGTCTACTTCTTAATAGGGAATGCTCACAGCCATAAAGCTCAATGTAAAGGAAATGTTTAAAGCAAGCAAGCAACCATGTCACGGAGATGTACTCCTTCTTCTTACAGCTAATTGAGAGAGTTCGAAAGAGGCCAAATTGTGGCCTTCCGAGTTGTGGGTTTGACCTTTAGGAGAACTGCCGCACGGGTTGAACGTGCTACATTAGTTGTGAAACGAAGTTGATATCTGTAGTCACGTGAATATTCTCACACTGTAAACGAGGTTCTGAACGAACAAGCAGCACAGACACCCGCCAGGAACGTCGTTTTGTAAGGACAGCAATGGGATTTCGTACAGCACAGGTAAGAGGGCTCGTGAGCTCATATACGTCAACCCCAACTCTTGCCCGTCTTCCGCACACGCCAGAGCATCGACGTCCACGGCTCGACTGCCGCCATCAGAGGATCACTTGGAAGACAGAATGGCGCGTCGTGATCTTCAGCGACGAAAGCAGAGGTTGAGGTTGTTGTGGAGGAGGAGACGAGACTACGGGGTCATTGGTCTCATCGGATTAGGGTTGACGGGGACGAAGTCGGCCACGAAAGCAGATTCTGTCTGCAAGCAAGTGATGGTCGGCTGCACATACGACGTAGACCTGGTCAGCACTGTCTCGTAGAGTGCATCCGTCCAAGACACGGTGGCCGCATCACAGGCCTCATGGTCTGGAATGCGATATCTTACAACTCCCCATCACCTTTGATGTTTCTGGAGAGCACGCTGACAAGAGCTCGGTGATTTCAGATTGTTGTTAGACCCGTTCTTTTGACTTTCTTGCAACAGGGAGTTAATGTGTTGTTTGGACAAGATAATACAAGCCCACACACTGACTATGAAATTCAACGTGCACTGCAAGACGTCCAGCGACTTTCCTGGCCAGCAGAATCCCCGAAATCGAGTACACGTGGAATATGATGCGACAAGAAATGATTCGTGCGACTCGTCATCCAAGTAATCTTACAGAACTACGTGAACTGGCCGAGCAGGAGTGGAGTAATAAGCCAGGACAATATTCACCATCTGCATCATCGGCTGGATGCCAGATTCTTAGATTAGATTAGATTACTTTTTCGTTCCATAGATCCATGCTGAGGAGATCCTCGTGGATGTGGAACATGTCAATTTTTTTTAAAGCTGAAATAACAATACTAATAGTATGAATATATACAATACATCATTTATTTCTATTAAAAAGTTACGGCCATCCTGATTTAGGTTTTCCGTGATTTCCCTAAATCACTCCAGGCAAATGCCGGGATGGTTCCTCTGAAAGGGCATGGCCGACTTCCTTCCCCATCCTTCCCTAATCCAATGAGACCGATGACCACGCTGTCTGGTCTCCTTCCCCAAACAACCAACCAACCTATTAAAAAGTTCGTCAGTGGAGTAGAAGGAGTTGGCCACTAGTAAGTCTTTCAGAGTCCTTTTTAACTGATCTTTATTTGTAACTAAATTTTTTTATGTTTGCTGGCAAATTATTGAGGATGAGTGTTCCTGAGTAGTGGACCCTTTTTTGAACTAAAGTAAGTGCTTTTAAGTCCTTGTGCAGGTCATTTTTGTTCCTGGTATTGTACGTATGCGTTAGCCCTGTTGGAAAAAGAGATATATTATTTAGGACAAATTTCATTAAGGAGTAAATATACTGAGAGGCAGTAGTTAGTATACCCAGTTCTTTGAAGAGGTTTCTACAGGACGTCCGTGAATTTACTCCACAAATAATACGTATTACACGCTTTTGGACTCTGAAACTATTGTTTGACTTGAAGAGTTACCCCAAAATACTATACCATATTATGGAATGAAAGTAGGCAAAGTATGCAAGCTTTTTCATTTTTATGTCGCCTATGTCTGCTAACACTGGAATTGCAAATACAGATTTGTTAAGGCGTTTCTGCAGTTCTATGGTGTGCTCCTCCCAACTGAATTTATTATCAAGCTGTAATCCCAGGAATTTAAGACTGTCAACCTCTTCTATCTGCTCTTCTTCATACTTTATGCATATGCTGGGTGGAAACCTCTTACAAGTTCTGAATTGCATATAGTGAGTTTTTTCGAAGTTTAGTGTCAGTGAGTTGCCTTTAAAACCATTTATTAATATTCATGAAAATATCATTAGCAGATTTTTTCGAACTACACTTGACATACTATTTATTGCAATACTTGTGTCATCTGCAAACAAAACGAACTCTGCTTCTGGCAGTGTAACTGTTGAGAGATCATTAATGTACACAAGGAAAAGCAGTGGCCCTAAGTTGGATCCTTGTGGGACACCACATGTAATTTCTTCCCATTCTGATGATGACTGATGGCTTAATTCACTAGTCCCTTGCATTGACACCCTTTGTTTCCTGTTAGTGAGGTATGACTTGAACCATTTTGCATCACTGCCCGTGACACCTTAGAATTCTAATTTATTTAAAAGGATGTTGTGGTTCACACAATCGAATGCCTTTGACAAATCACAGAAAATACATGCTGCTTGTAACTTGTTATTTAATGAATTAAGTACATTTTCACTGTAGGTGTAAACAGCCTTCTCGATATCAGAACCCTTCAGATATCCAAACTGTGTTCTTGGTAATATGTTATTTGTGATCAAATGGTTGAGAAGCTGCCTGTACATTACTCTTTAACCCCCTTCTTGAATAGAGGCTTAACATCTTCATATTTTAGCCAGTCAGGAAATGTCCCAGTTATAATTGACTGGTTACACAAGTAACTTAGAATTGTACTAAACTCACAAGAACATGCCTTAATTAACTTTGTTGATATTTCATCGTAACCACTAGAATGCTTTGTTTTTAAAGATTTTATTATGGAGGTTATTTCTTTTGGTGAAGTGAGTGACATATTCATGTACCTGAAGCTGTTTGTAAAGGCTAGTTTCAGACACTCAAGGGCATTATTTACTGATCCTGACAGTCCCACAGTGCCGGCATTGCCGCCCATGGAGGCTAGACCACGTACCAACAGCGGGGTGTTTCAGCATTGGTCGATACCTCGTACCTCAGAACCACTTGTGCTATTGATCTGTAAATGTAACCAATACATGTACTCCACATGCACTGTTGCAACAACACATTTTGTGAGTGACTTGGGCAGCTCTAAACGCGTGTAAAATTTTTTCCGTCAGTGTAATAGCGTATTTTTCAGGAGATGTAAGCACACAAAAAATTTCATTAGTAGTAAAAACGCGGAGCAGATTTTCCCCCTAGTGGCCGTAGCGGCTCCCTCGCCCTAGGAGTCGTGGCTGTAATTAGCTGTGGCTCATGAAGACACATTAACACCGCCGCGCGGGCACGCGTTAGCCCTATAAAACGCGACCCCTGGCATCCTGCACCGGCGGTCCACCCCAGAGCGGCGACTGTTGCTTCAGTGACGAGATGGCTGGCCGTCCCGCCCCCGCGTAGCGCAGATCGTCCCTCCGCCTCCGCGCAAGTCCCTGGGCCGACATTTGTAACTGGGGGCACACACCCGCGGGACGCGTGGCCGCACGGCAAGGCGCGCGCAGTGCCACGGCACACGGCACACGCGTGCGTCACAAGCGGCCATTAATCCCGCGAGGTGGGGGCGGCGGCGGCGGCGAGGGCGGGTGCAGGGGAGGGAAAAAGTTTTCAGAGCGTCAGCCGTGGCCGTGGGGGAGCTCGCAGCGAATGCAGCAACAGTGCGGCGCGCTTTTGAATCATTCACTGCGAAATTGTTCGGACACGTTACTGCAATTTGAGGGCTCCATTCACTGATTGAAAGCAATGAGGAGGGGACAGCCGCCTGCCCCTTAACGGCCGTGGGTGCTATATGGAATAAACAGAGGGCCGCCTGGGAAAAGTGAGGGCGTATTATTACAGCAGTGTGGCCGTGAACTGTGACATGATAAAGATGAAAGGAACATCAGCTTGCTACATAGCTGTTCACTTACGGTTCAGAGCAGCGAAAATCGTTGCGTAAACAATAAAAAAGAGTGACAGATCTTCTGCTTGGAAGTAGTATTTACATTCTAAAAAAGCCTACGATAGTCAAGTCCTCAGTATCTTCCTCAAATTCAAAAGAGATCAAACTTAAGGGTCATGTTGCATTGTGAACGAGCTAGAATGTTGGTGGATGGTATCCCAGTCGCATAAGGTGGCCAACTGGAATGAAATGTCTTAGGGTTGCATGACAATTGCCTATGTCATACGCCAGGTATTGGAACCTGCAGCTGTCTACTGAATCCTGCAGTCACTGGACTCATTGGCATACTTCAGTCTTTCGTGTGTCGTATATAGTGGGTCTCCAGTATGAGAAAGAAACACACTATCGAGGAGAGTGGAAGTCTATCGTGATTAGGTTTTCGGTGGTTTATAAACTCGTAAAGTCTTTCAGGTAAATGACAGAGTGATTTTTAGACATTAGTTTAGGGCGGCTATAAACTCACTTTCAGAAGCTTGGAATGAGGTGTGTTTACACCAGTCTTTTGAACAGCACTTCCTCGTAACTACGTCATGAGTGAAACCACAGAATAAGCATTGTTGATGTTACGGTATTCTGTTGTAAGACCTCTCTGCACCAGTGTAGTCCGTGCATTCCTCTTCAGTTCCCCATAGTTCAATTGGTTCAAATGGCTCTGAGAACTATGGGACTTAACTTCTGAGGTCATCAGTCCCCTAGAATTTAGAACAACTTAAAGCTAACTAACCTAAGGACATCACCCACATCCATGCCCGAGGCAGGATTCGAACCTGCGACCGTAGAGGTCACGCGGTTCCAGACTGTAGCGCCTAGAACCGCTCGGCCGCCCGGTCGGCTCCTCATAGTTAATGCAACAGATGTCCATCAGCATACTGTAATCAAATCATGAGAAACCTCCCCTCTAACACACACATCCTTCCAATACCAAAACTGACTATTCCTCGATGTCTTAGGACACCTTCCGTCAATTCAACTTTTATTTTAGTTATGTGTTGCCATAAAGTTTCTTTCTCATCAATTCGATCCAGTACCTTTTCCTTAATTACTCAATCTATTTTGCTAATCTTCAGCATGCTTCTGTAACACCACATTTCAAAAACTTCTATCCATTTAATATTTGAACAGCTTATCGTCCACGTTTCACTTCCATAGCTCCATTGAAGTACCTTCATATAAGCCTTCTTACCACTTAAAATAATATTCAGTGTTAAGAAATCTCTATTTCCTTTTTATTGCCAGTCTTTCCTAGTTCCTTCGGCCATCGTCAATTATTTTTGTGCTGTCTCAGAAGTCGCCACTGTTGCGATGATTTCAACTCCTGCTCGCGCCTCTGTCGCTAGCGCTGTTAGGGGCCGCTATGAGTGACACTGTGAGCAGTGCAACTGTGGCGTCCCCTAAACGAAACTGCCTCCCACGTGTTGCAAAGTGTCAGCAACAGTTCCCTTCCGTCACAAGCTTGATATTCTGTTCGACATCGTACACAACGGTAAGGACAGGTGGACTACGGAGTAATGCTGCGACTATTGTCGTAGGAAAGCTAGACAGGAGCAGAAAAGATTAGTGAACAAGTTAATCACAGGAAACAAAAAGTTCCACTGATCAGCCAGAACATTATGACCGCATACCTAATAGCCGATATGTCCATCTTCCGCACAGATCTGGTGAATTGGTGGCCATCACATAGCCACTGTGTTCCTGGAACCACTCTATCACACTCCTGGCTTGTGACATGGCGCGAAAACATGTTGAAAAATACAACACCCGTCAGGAAACATGGTCGTCATTAACGGGTGTATCTAGTGTGCAGCCCCTGTACGATACTCCTTGGTCGTCATGGTGCCTTGCAAGAGCTCCACTAGACCCATGGATGTCCACGTGAATGTTCCCTAGAGCATAGCGTAGCCGCCACCAGCTTGTTTTCGTCTTGCAGTACAGGTGTCAAGAGGCTATTCCCCTGGAAGACAACGGATTCTCTCCTCTCAGCAGCATGAAGAGGAAGGTATCAGGATTCATCAGACCATGCAACGCCCTAAAACTGCGCCAACGTCCAATGCCAAAGGCCACGCATCCATTCCAGTCATAGTCACCGATGAGTGGGTCGTAGGCTGCGAAGGCCCACAGTTAGGAGTGTTCGGTGCACTGTGTGTTCAGACACCCTTGTGCTCAGCCCAACATTAAAGTCTGATGTTAATTCCAGCACAGTTCGCGGCTGCTCTGTTTTACCAGTCTACCCAACCTAAGACGTCTGACATCTGCAATGATGGGAGGCCTCTGAACCCCACGACGTCTGAAGGTAGTTTCACCGTGGTTTCGCCACGTGTTGAAGACGCTCACCATAGAAATTCACGAACAAGCCGTGCAGTTTCTCAAATCCCCGTGCCGTGCCTCCGGGCCATTACAATCTGCCCTTGATCACGCTCATACAGATCGCGCGCCTTCCCATCTCTACACACAGACAGCTCGCTCACTGATACTACGTGCACCGTGCGTGTGTCTGACTATTCCTCGATAGGTGACGCTACTGTCACCTGAGCGGGTTTATATCGGTAGTAGGTAGCTGGTCATAACGTTCTGGCTGATCGGTGTATTTAACTTGTATTCCTTCAAGTGAACGAAGAGATTACAAATATTACTGTAAGAAACAAGAGTCAAGCTCGTACAGTACAACAATGGCGCTGTAGCCGTGACTAGGTGTCCCATAGTAAAGTGGCCCCAAGCGGGAGTGAGCCACTGTCTACCGCAGGCCATCCTATACTGTGGCGGCAGAGGCCGGACGAAGTTGAGTGCTGCTGAAGGTGTGTCTCAGTGGGCGTGCTCCATTGAGTCCCCGGATGCTGCACGACCGCTAGCGGCGTTGGACGGAAACTTGCTATTCAGTTAGCAACTGTGGAAGCCATGCGATGGTACCGGTAACGATACCACATTTGTAACTTGCAGTGACTATCAACGAAGTCGACTCTAATGGAGCCCGGTTTCTAGGCGCACAGTCCGGAACCGCGCGACTGCTACGGTCGCAGGTTCGAATCCTGCCTCGGGCATGGATGTGTGTGATGTCCTTAGGTTAGTTAGGTTTAAGTAGTTCTAAGTTCTAGGGGACTGATGACCACAGCTGTCAAGTCCCATAGTGCTCAGAGCCATCTGAACCATTTTTTTCTAATGGAGCCCTGGCTCGACACGTTTGTTTTGCTCGCTCTGTTTCGTCAATGTCGGTGCCTATCATCGTGTGATCCAAAGAGATAATAATCGTGCGTTCGGGGTTGTTATACACTGGTGTATCTCGTTGCACACTCGGGAGTTCTTGGTGGATTATTTATAATCTAGAAAGGCTCTGGTCGTGATTCAGAAAACCATCGGTGTGGCTGGCCTGAGGCAGGCTGGTTATCTTAAGGTCACGATTTCACTGGCTCCAGTCCGCTTGGTTATGTTTGATCAAACTTCTGTTTTGAGATAAAACCAACTTGACAAATATGGATAACTTCTTCGGACAGAGTGTTGGTTGCCGAGCAGGCCAGACGTACACGGTGGAACGGATTTAGTTTGCTGCGCGCAGCCGTTTAAGCAAAGTTCCGTGGCGACAGGACAGCGATACCGGCCCTATGCTGGCGCACGCAGCCTTTCATCCTCCACAGCCCCCGCGTAACGAGTTCCTTAACTGGGATCTGCAGCCGGCCCGCCGCAGCTGCTGCTATTGGCGGCCGAGGCCGAGGCCTGGTAATTATGAGGCCGCCTCATCACGCGGCCGCCGACTGACATCCAGTTAGGCCCGCGCTGAAATATTAGTCCGGCTGGAGCCTCCGCCGCCTGAATTATGTACACATTCATCAGTAGCGCCCAGCCCGTCGTCCTTACCAACTCAGTGGCGCACACCGCACTTCACTTGTTCCCGTCTTACTACTCGCCTGACTTGCTGTGTCGAGACACTGCGTCTCGTTCCATCAGTTCAACTTGTAATGTGATTACTAACTAAAAACCTCCCAGCTCCCTAGAGTCAGTTTTAACATTCTTTTGCAGTGGAGTCTACGTTACCAGTACATTTCTCTTTATCGTCAACTCTTTTAGAACAGGTTCTCTTTTAGAAACGGACTTTGACAGGGATAAAAAAGAAGTTAGCAAAAGGTTATCGTTTACTGAAATCCGAGTTTAATTCACAGAGGCGAGGCTTGTATTAGGTTGGTTGGTTGGTTGGTTTGGGGAAGGAGACCAGACAGCGTGGTCATCGGTCTCATCGGCTTAGGGAAGGATTGGGAAGGAAGTCGGGCGTGCCCTTTCAGAGGAACCATCCCGGCATTTGCCTGGAGTGATTTAGGGAAATCACCCTTGCATTAGGGAAACAGCAATTGACTAAAGAGAGAGACAGGTTTGTAGCAAGTCACGTGCAACTAAGAATACAAAAACTACACATCATATAAACTACTGGCCATTAGAACTGCTACACCAAGAAGAAATGCAGATGATAAACGGGTATTCATTGGACAAATATATTTTACTACAACTGACATGTGATTACATTTTCCCACAATTTGGGTGCATAGATCCTCAGAAATCAGTACGCAGGAAAACCACCTCTGGCGTGTACAGGTACAGGTGCCCATGCAGTTTCAACACGATACCATAGTTCATCGAGGGTAATGACAGGCGTATTGTGACGAGCCAGTTGCTCGGCCGCCATTGACCAGACGTTTTAAATTGGTGAGAGATCTGGAGAATGAGCTGGCCAGGGCCGCAGTCGAACATTTTCTGTATCCAGAAAGGCCCGTACAGGACCTGCAACATGCGGTCGTGCATTATCCTGCTGAAAAGTAGGGTTTCGTAGGGATCGAATGAAGGTTAGAGCCATGGGTCGTAACACATCTGAAATGTAACGTTCACTGCTCAAAGTGCCGTCAATGCGAACAAGAGGTGACCGAGACGTGTAACCAATGGCACCCCATACCATCACGCCGGGTGATACGCCAGTATGGCGATGACAAATACATGCTGCCAATGTGCGCTCACCGCGATGTCGCCAAACACGGATGCGACCATCATGATGCTGTAAACAGAACCTGGATTCATCCGAAAAATATGACGTTTTGCCATTAGTGCACCCAGGTTCGTCGCTGAGTACACCACTGCAGGCGCTCCTGTCTGTGATGCAGCGTCAAGGGTAACCACAGGCATGGTCTCCGAGCTGATAATCCATGCTGCTTCAAACGTCGTCGAACTGATCGTGCAGATGGTTGTTGTCTTGCAAACGTCCCAATCTCTTGACTCAGGGATCGAGACGCGGTTGCACGATCCGTTACGGTCATGCGGATAAGATGCCTGTCATCTCGACTGCTAGTGATACGAGGCCGTTGGGATCCAGCACGGCGTCCCGTATTACCCTCCTGAACCCACCGATTCCATGTTCTGTTAACAGTCATTGGATCTCGACCAACGCGAGCAGCAATGTTGCGATACGACAAACCGCAATCGCGATAGGCTACATCCCGACCTTTATCAAAGTCGGAAACCTGAATGAACGCATTCGTGCTCCTTACACGAGGCATCACAACAACGTTTCACCAGCCAACGCAGGTCAAGTGCTGTTTGTGTATGAGAAATCGGTTGGAAACTTTCCTCAAGTCAGCACGTTGTATGTGTCGCCACCGGCGCCAACCTTGTATGAATGCTCCGAAAAGCTAATCATTTGCATATCACAGCAACTTCTTCCTGACGGTTAAATTTCGCGTCTGTAGCACGTCATCGTGGTGTAGCAATTTTATTGGCCAGTAGTGTATATAAAATATGGTGAGCTATAA
This sequence comes from Schistocerca cancellata, assembly GCF_023864275.1. Lineage (NCBI taxonomy): Eukaryota > Metazoa > Arthropoda > Insecta > Orthoptera > Acrididae > Schistocerca > Schistocerca cancellata. Next base: position 980,605,510 of record NC_064626.1, on the reverse strand, counting down.
CTTATGTAATGGACTACAAAGATGTTATTTTCAAAAAATACTTCATATTTTATTACGGTAGATCTGTTACATGCACGCACATACATTCTTACGTACTTTTGACATATATGTTTAGGATCGAAGTTGGCGTTTACTTTTCACAAATGTTCATTGTGTACTCTACTGGACACTTACTACGCACTGAGTCACTACTCAAACATGTCCCATTTTTCTGCAAGCAGATGTAGAGTTAACATGTTCCTATCGTTGCTATGCACCGACCAAGATCATACATAGGTCCCGGAATGGGTTTACACTCCGCAGCAGAGACGGCGCTGATGTTAAACTTCTTGGCATATTAAAACTGTGTGCCGGACCTCGACTCGAATCTGGAACTCTTGCCTGGAGAGGGTCTCAGATTCGAATTCCGCTGCGGCACACATAATCTGCCAGGAATGTTCGAAACAGCACCCTCTCCGCAGCTGAGAGAAAACTCATTCTGGAAACAATCTCCCAGGCTGTGGCTTACAGGAGGAATCATACATGCTAATTACGCATTTTAATGAGACTTAGGTATGTTGTGGACGGACTTGTCCTGAGTATCTGGCTAGCGGCTTTTCTTGCGACACCGTCAGGTTTCGGAGAAAATTGCTAAAGTTCTATGCATAACTCCTGTATCTGTAACGTTAACCATGTGTCGGCCAGCGAGCGTATTTCACAGTTACCACACATGTAGTCCGGGTTCAAATCATGTCTCTGTATTTTTTTCTTTTTTTCCAATCCCATCATACAGGATATCTTTAAATAGTACATGTCACGCAATAGAGGCCAAACAGTAGTTTTTGCCTTAGTAATTTCGTTAAAAAGTCAGTCATTACAACAGACCTTCTTCAAATGTATGTTTCGTTTGTGGTTATTTGTTCAAATTCCAAATATTTTAGCTACGTTTGCTTCCTGCGTCTTGTGGATGTGACTCGCCTCTTGTTATGGACTGCTACGGAATTCCCAGGCCGGTAAACCGGCAGCTGGCATTTTTCTTCAGCATCAGCTGTTCGCAACGCGTCGTCAATGCAGCACATGTCAAAAGAGTACAGTGAGGTGGAAGAAGCAAGCGTTTCCACAGAAGGGCAGCCGAAAGAAGATCCATCAGAAGTAGATGCGAGTAATGAGCAGTCGATGGACGAAATCATTAACGTTATCACACAGACCGAAAATTTGCTTCACGATCTGAACGTTTCTACAAATTCACCACCGAGCACAATTTCCGCTAATTTCATTGCAATTGGAGATGTGATGTCCAGTGCAATACATTATGAGTTGAACGAAAAATGAATCATCATTGTGGATGCGTAATCTGTTCCGTGACAAACAGAATAAAGAGTTTAAGAAAATTTTCTTTATGATTGATTTATCAAACAAAATACTTTGGGGGATAATTTGCGTGACATACTGTTTAATGATATTCTGTACCAATAATTTGAAGAAAATGTACACAAGCTGGAGATGAAGCCGGATCACCAGCATGGTAACCGTGAATCTTAGCCTCTGCGCTACGCTCGCTGGCCGAAACATGAGTGACACTTCAACATAGAAGTCGCACGAGAAGTCTCTAGCCAGGTATTCATGACGGGTACCTTTACAACATACCTATGACTCATCAAAGTCCGTGATTAACAGATCTCCTGTAAGCCAGATTCCGCCATATTCTTTCTTCTATGAGTGCCAGTCCCACGAGGTAAGTAGGGGAGCTTCACTGAAGTTTAGGATGCAGGAGTTGAGGTATTGGTTGAGGTCAAGCTGTGGGGGCGTGTCGTAACTCGTGCCTGAATAGCTCAGATGGTAGAAAACTTGCCCACGACAAGCAATGGTCCAAGGTTCGAGCCCCGGTCCGGCACACCGTTTTTTCTGTCAGGAAGTTTCATCGAAAGTTGTTTGAAAGGGATGCACACTGTGTTCCACAACCCCTAAAACCGTCACATTCAGTAATGCAAGTGACAAGCGAGGCAAATTGTGCAAAGTGAAACCCGTACAAACTTAACAGTCAGTCCATCAGTGTGAAAGTTCATGGCTTAGGAATGCTCTCGCATACAGGTGCCCGTGCGGTGGAGATCCATCTTATTGAAAATAATACGTTCGACACTCTTTCGGAATGGTGTAACGAACGGGCGAGAGAGACTGCTACCTGCACTAAGTAAACACCTACAGCTTACAACAGACGTCAAGTTAAATTTTTAGTTTCTGTTTGTCACAATTTACAATCTTATACTATGTAAGTCATTTGCAAGCTGAATTAGTCTTTTTGAAACACCCTGTATATTTCTGGTCCGATTACTAACCACAGAGACTGAAGGTCATAAAAAGAGACGGGCCCGATGGATCCACTACAAACTGGAGTGGTATGTTACTCGCTATCAGCTGTGCCAGGGATTACTTTTGAACCGTCGGCCGCGCACACGGGGAGCATTAGTGACGTCATGTTCATCGTGCGACGGGGCGGTAAAATAAAGAAGTACGGTTGCAGCGTTTTCACACGAAATGTGCATATACAAATGTTTATTAAAAATGTTATTGCAAAATTTTGGCTATTACGTAAGTCTCAGGGGATGATTTCCACACCGGTGCATTTGTTATAGTTTTTGAATTAATTATTCACTCAGACATATGTACAGTTTATGCTAGGGAACAAGAACTAGGCGATTATTATACTAAAATCAATTTTTCTCGACACAGTTCAATCACTATTCATTGGCTTTGTTCTTTTCTTTCACACAACGAAATTAGCACTGGTGATACGGTTTACAGTTTTTCTTTAATAATAATTTGGCTCCGAGCCCCCAATAGCAGTAATATAGGCTGCTATAAACGAAAATTACTCAATCAGTTCGAACAGAACCACAAGTCCTACTGTCATCTTTGTTCTAACAGTTTTGGCGCGAAATCAAAGTTCGCCACATGTTCACTTACGACGATTTATACCTCGTAAATCGTACTCACGCAAACAATCGTAGCACTTCCAGTTCACCAAATATATGCTTGCACACTTGCACTATTAAACAATACTCTTTGTCGAAATAAATCGGCGCGAAAAAGAATTCTCAACCACATGGGCCACCCTCTAGGGAGATGCTCGCCACCCACCCTCCAAAACGTCTGCCCAACGACTGACCCCTGGCCAAGTTGGCCGTTCGCTTATATAGGCTCGGATGTCTATCCACCTGGTTATGCAAGTACCAATCTCACCAGTTAAGGTTACAAATTTTGATACATGCATCCCTCGACAGAAATAAGTACGCCATCGGAACCGCGCTAAAAAGTACATCTCATTTACTATGTTACACTAATTTCTAGGATTATCCTATCGCCCGTAAAGCTTTAGTTTTTGCAAAGTTACGCCACTTAGCGCAAATTTGTTTGTTGACATCTGTGCTGCAAAGTTTTAACATAGAACTGCATATAGCACCGTTTTTAGACGTAATCTATAGCGATCTACACATTGAGCTGCTCAAAATCTTATCTATAATAATTAATTATGGGCGATAAATGTTAATAATAATTTGCAAACTATGAAAACTATTGCAAGATAAGTGTATTGTATAATTTAACTAGTTTAAAATACGTATGATGCCACCCAAAACATTATAAAGTGCCGTTTTTTAAGTCATGAATTTTCTATTGAATTTTATAAACAATGTTCCCTCAAACTTTGTTATTTGCTCTCTACGGGCTTAATTATTTATGAACCTTAACATGTGACTACGGCACTCGATCTGCTATGACGAAACGTTTTTAATGAGTGCTCGCTCATCCCTGTTAGTTGTTATTTACTATTTTTATTAAGCTTTCAGTATTCGTGATATTAACCGATTTTGAGGTTACTATAACTTTTGCGTCTCGTGACCTGAAATAAAGACCGATCTTTCAGAAGGTGCATATTGCTGACCACAATCCACTGCCACATTGCTCTTCACCGTAAGTTACATAGTTTTCGCGTAATGCGCGAAAAACCAAACAATGCCCCAACCTGCAGGCCACGTGGCCGCCCGACGGCGGAGACCATCCCACCGGCCGTTGCGGCTAGGCCCATATTGAGAAGCGTATAGCACGTGTGACGTGACACGACACTACAGCGCGACACGCACGAGTCGCGCGGGTCCAGCGCATATTGCGACACGTACACAATACTTCGCACGCGCCGACTGGCGACGCTCTGCGCTGATAGCACCGAACGCGCGCAACCTGGTATCTTTCTCAAACGATTTTGAAGGTTCTCTGAAAATATTTGATTTTTGCTGTACTTGTAGCGTTATATGTCAGCTTCGTAGCGAAGTGCCCATCATCTCGCTAATGACCATTCTTATTGTGATGTACACATTTTAGTATGACACTACGGAAAACTCAAAAAGTTTGCAACGAAAGTTAGGGGTCGCTATGATTTTGCGTTGTTGCGTATGAAATTTAGCTAACATGCTGAATTTTTGTTTAGATTTGGGAGGAGGTCTGTATCTGCCACCAATCTCGAGAAAATGGATCCCATGTAGCGTGCTCATTTCCGATCTCCACGACCGCGAGAATGAAATACTCGCAAAATCTCTCACATCTGCTAAACCGCTCGAGACATCGAAACGGAAGTTTGGCGAATGATAACACACAAGGAGGAGAGTGTTTTGTCAATTCTTAAACACACGGAACTTTCTTATCTATGGCGATATATCAGTACTTATACTTCCCTTTTTATTTATTTCACTCCAGTCGCTGCAATTTTTTAAGAGTTATCGACAGCTAGCGAAACATGAGCTTCCTAGTATGAACATAAACGTGAAATTTCTTCTTTTATATTACTGCAAACCGACACTATGAGGTTTCCCGTAAGCTATTGAGCTATGTGATTGCCAATTACTTGTTTAATGAGGCACTCCTTTTCGGAATTCTGTCTCAAGTGCTGCTGTGAGATGAGTTTGGCAAATTATACTGTGACAAAGGAAGTACAATTAAACCATTCACCAAGAGAAATGTGGCCGTTACTCACAAACGGTGATGCTTCCTCGAATGATAAAAGATTAACAACTCACACAAAGATAGATTGCCAATTCCGTTGGAATTTTGGTGGAATCCACGTAACCCATCGTATTTTTAACACTGAGCGACTGGAATGGATACTTACCAAAGGATTTTATTCCTTCTCTTGATCTGAGCAGTATTAAAATAATGCCGAGCGTTCTTTCAGGCGGAATTTTCGACTGCTTCTAGCTTGCAGTGGAAATGTGATGATCACATGCATGTAGTACAGTGTGTCGTATTACATTATTACATCCATATCAGAGTAATCACAGCGAGACTTCAATACTTCAGATCTTGGACGCTTTTTACCAGGAGCACAAAGACATCACACCTGTGGAGATTATCCCTTTCTAAATTTCTATAACAGATAGTACAGATACGCCAGCATACTATGCAGAGAGAAGATAACCTTGTTTTACTTTCCTACCTTGATTCGTAATCACATGATTTTATAATATTCCTTGCTTCCTTATTCACTACCCTCTGTCCCTTCTGAAAACATCGCGGAGGCATATGATACAATTCCAGCGGCCAATGGCTCATCGGTTACTGAAGTATGCATTTTACTTGACAGAAGAAGAACAAAACAAAACAAAACTATACAGATATAAATAACAGAAAAGTATAATGTACTAACGAAGGAAGATGGAGAGTTTAAATGGCGAAAAACGAAACACTACCCAAAGGCAATGAAATTTAGTACACAGTAAGGCAAAATTTATCGTATGGGCAATACTACCACTGCTCATACGCACCGTATGATGTGAGCATATGGGCGGGCCACTTTTCCGCTCCCCGCCTCAAATTTCCCACGGTGCTAGCGAGGCACGCGCGACGCGCGGCGCGAGAAACTGTGCCTCAACCACAACGCCGCGCGACCTGGCGCTGGCGCGTGTCGCGTCCCATTCGCGTCACGTCACAATTTGCGCGGTCCCATTTGAACCTGAGATGTTACGAAACGCGCGTTGCGCTGCGTCGCTCCACACGCGCTATACGCGTCTCAATTTGCGCCTTAAATCTCGCACCATGTGGCGCGCTCGCTCTCCACAAAGCAATCCCTGCATACTAGAAATATTCGTCTAGTAACGGGAGTTTGTACCGTCACAATCGCTTGACCTAAGAGGTCCTTAGACGGCCATGGCGGCCGGCACGATAGCGTGTAGCATCTTTAGAGATAATTTTAAAGTGATCCTGGCACAGGCGACACATTCCGTTAGAGGGTTGCCCAGATAGACGAGTTTGAGAGAGTCGTACAACGGGGATGCTGCAGGTTGGGTAATCCTATCGCGTGCTGCGCATCGCGCCGGTCGTACAGAGACGACCATTGCCGTCATCGGCGGGCTGTCCTGCCCTGTGAGCATCATCCAGTACGTGCTAGTACCGCTGGTACGCAGTTGCATGACGTTACGCCGACCGTTACGACACCAGCCACGTATCCACGCAGCGCCGCGTGGGGCCAGCACGGCGGGCATTGGGCCGTGCAGACTGGCAGTGTTTCGTCGTTAGTGACGAGTTTCGCTTCTGCCTGGGAATCGACGATCTCTGGGCCCGTGTCTGAACGCGCAGTGGAAAGCTCCGCGAGGAACAATTAGTAGTCTTCCTTCAGACACCCTGGTGTGATGGTGTGAGGAGCGATAACCCGCGGTGGTAGTCCACCATTAGTGTTCCCAACGGGCTCCGTGACAGCTGCGCGTTACAAGGAGTAGGTTCTCCAAACGATGGTTCTGCGCCGGCCGCGGTGGCCGTGCGGTTCTAGGCGCTCCAGTCCGGAGCCGCGCTGCTGCTACGGTCGCAGGTTCGAATCCTGCCTCGGGCATGGATGTGTGATGTCCTTAGGTTAGGTAGGTTTAAGTAGTTCTAAGTTCTAGGGGACTGATGACCACAGCAGTTGTGTCCCATAGTGCTCAGAGCCATTTGAACCATTTTTGATGGTTCTGCCGCTCGTACACGTACTGGTTCATTTCCTATTTCAACAGTACAACGCTTGTTGTCATAACGCTGCCTCCTACAGAGTGACACTTGGGCTGTGGACACTCGGCCATGGCGAGCCGCCTCATCCAATCTCTCTCCGATTGAAGAGATATGGGGTACCACGGAGCGTATCACCACCTCCACCCGCCATTCTCCGGCATGGGATGGAATGTTATAGGACTGCTCAGAGACATAAAAAACTCCGTCCTTTGACGTTCGGACACTTGTCTTCGAAACTATTCGGACCTGACGTCTACTAACAGGTATGTACTGTGGCCTCGTAGAACAATAAATGGTGGCTGAAAGTGCCGTCGTTTCGTGTGTGTGGTACCATCTACCTGCCTGCCAACAATGATAGCAACCCACCTTGTCCTTTGGGAGCAGCCATTTTTATGAGGACCCGTGTAACTACGTTGCCAAAATTATTTGATCACCGGCTCCAACACTTAATTGTTTCATGCTGTTATTGTCTTTAAATGTGCTATGGTATTCTCTAACGTATACAATAGTACAGTAGCATATTCAATACATGATTATCTAGATAGCAATTCGGCAATGCATGTACTGAATGTGCTGCGCCAATATTTCATGCACTGAAGACGATCGCAAGTAACGTTGTGAAATTGCAAGCAGCTGAACAGTATAAAACTAAACTAGCTATTTCGTAGACATTCAGGACAAAAGCCGATAGGGCGACATATCGTTACGTTAACATTCCATATCTTTCCCAGTAACCGAAGAAATCACGTGTGTTAATACAGCAGCACTGGCACATTAGGATGGAACTAGTTGTGGAATGATTGCAATCAAACATGCAGACATTTGCTGTCCATGTTTGCTTCCTTGTTATCAAGGCATACATAGGGTGTCTACAAAAATACTTTTGCCTAAGAATGTACGTGTTATTGGTACTCTAGGGTACTTGTTAAATGGAGAGGAAGATGCATGGACCAGGGACTAATACAGTTTCCCTTTGGTTCTTCATAGGACTGTCTTTGAGGAGAATAATTAACGTGAATTGGCGCAACGTCATCACAAAATATTCAAATAACCCTTACAAAGCAATAAAAGCAAGAAAGGGAGTATCTGGGAGCTGGGATATGCATGCAAAGATTCACTGGTATTCCTGCTTGAATAATAACACAACGTGTAATGGAGCTTCTAGTATGTTTAACGGCGGTTAGTAAGCAGTCAGGCGTTAGAACTACATTGCATCTTCGCTGCGTATCGTCTTCATTTGCAGCCGGCCGCGGTGGTCTAGCGGTTCTGGCGCTGCAGTCCGAAACCGCGGGACTGCTACGGTCGCAGGTTCGAATCCTGCCTCGGGCATGGGTGTGTGTGATGTCCTTAGGTTAGTTAGGTTTAAGTAGTTCTAAGTTGTAGGGGACTTATGACCTAAGATGTTGAGTCCCATAGTGCTCAGAGCCATTTGAACCATTTTTGAACCATCTTCATTTGTGGCGCGAAAGTACTGATAGCCGTCTTCCAGTCATCATCGGTATTTACGTTGACCAGGCACCATCTCTGCTTTGCAAATGCACTCTTTGGGATAGTCAAATACTGACGAGGGGAGTAAGTTTCAGTGGACTCCAGAATTGGATTATGTAGTAAGTTTGCTCGAGATGGTGTTATTATCTAAAACATCTGTGCGCCAGTAGCGTGAACGTATTTCGTGACAACCCCTTCAATTACTGCTTAGGTGACATTTGTGCGTCTGATTGTGCCACTTACCGAGTGAATTCAAAATGAAAATTATCTATGTATTCGCTGAATGAAATCGAAACCATGAATTTCTTCAGTGGCATAAACCAAGAATACTAAACAGTAGAGAAAAACAGCACAGTAGTTGCGTTATATGAGACCTGTAAGCAATTACTCATGAAGGCGCAGGGTAACACAATGGTGATTATAATTCATGCAGTGCGGCAGCGCGATTCTTTTCTGGGTTTTTACCAACACCTACCTGTCAACTCGTCGCACAGATGGCCGATAGGAAAGTCAACCAGAAAACTATGACTCGCACCAGGCTGCATAGAACGTAACTGTTCTAAAAATCTAGAAAAGATCTTAATTTTGAATGAAAGGTGAAAATACTGCAAAATTTCGGTATATTTTGAAGTCTAGAATTAAAAGTTCACTGGCAAGCCCGTGCTAATCCTAACACAGTCATGCACAAACCCTTTCATTCACGTTAGCGATTTTATGGTAACGTATTTCGCGAAATCTGAAAAGCTACAAAGCACTGATTGTACTTAAATGAAAATGCTCACCACATTATTAAATTTATCGGTGTCTAATGCGCTCAAGTTTTTGGTCACAGATCCGCTCAATATGCCACGCGAAATTACTGTTTTTTTTCATACACAAAATTACTTAAGAAATCCGTAATTTCTAAAAAAAACACACAGGAATAAATATGCCTTCACTTTAAAGCACTTTTGAGGCATGTAGCAGAACTAAAACCGGCAAACTATAACTTCCTTCGGAGCTCATGCTACACATGACCGTACCATTGACAGGGACTACTTAAGACTGCTGTAAGCATTTTGCATCTCCAAGAGGAAAAACGCGTGAAAAATCCTTCTTTCTGACTGGTCAGTTTTCTTGAAGATCAATAGAAAAATATTATTCTCCCACGTTAATCCGTGCTTTTTATGTCTAACTAATCACCAATAACATACTTTAGAATTGTACTTTCACCCGAAATAAATATTTATCATTCTGATATTTTATTTATACTTCACGTTATTAACTATTTTCCTTTGCATTACTATAAAATGAAAACTAAACTCTTCCCGAACAGGCCATGAAGGCCCAACGGTACTGATCGATCGCCGTGCCATCTTCAGCTCATGGGCGTCACTGGATGAGGATATGGAGGGGTATGTGGTCAGCACACCGCTCTCCCGGCCATATGTCAATTTCCGAGACCGGAACCACGACTTCCCAATCAAGTAGCTCCTCAGTTTGCCTCACAAGAGCTGAGTGCACCCCGCTGGCCAACAGCTCTCGGTAGACCGGATGGTTACCCATCCAAGTGCTAACCTAGCCCGACAGCGCTTAACTTCGGTGATACGACGGGAACCGGTGTAACCACTGCGGCAAGTTTCTTACCATAAACTTACTTTACATATTATGATACAAAATTCCCCGTCGTCTGCATTTACACTATCCTAAAAAATTTCTCACGCTAGTTCGTACGTTGTTTGTCAGTATAATAATGATCTAGATATTTACTTTAGACCACATTCACGCATCGTTAACACTATTAAAATCAGTTAAAAAACTGTTCAAAAATAAATAAACTGAAGACCTGTTTCTTGAATGTCTCTGTCCGCTACTGCACTCTGGTGGACGAAAATTTGAACTACGTACTCGTTGAAGCCGCTTCAGACCATCTGTCACTGTGCACGCATGAGTCATTCTCCCGATACACGGGCTCCACAAAGGAGCGATATACGAGGATTGGAACTTTAATAGTGGCACCTATTTATTTACAGCTCGTACAAAGTAGATACGTTTTCAAAAGTTTACTGACCTTCAAAGTAGTCACCAGCATTATGTATAATCCGTTGCCAGCGATGTGGAAGTCGTAGGACACTCATAACAGTGCCAGTTTATAACACGACCTTCCTCTAGTGTTATACCATAACCTCTAAGCTGCAGGCAGTTCGTATAGTGAAATTATTTTTGGTAAACCTGTTAAGGTATAAAGTAACAGTGCCGTGTTACCCTCTGAAAGGAATTTTGTTGAGTTGACCGTGATATACCTAACGGAGGTGGCTTATCAGAAGTGAAAGTAAGAATTACGTAAATATTTAAACAGTAACAAACAATAATTTACCTATCTGCACTGTCCAAAGGATAAAAAAACGGTCGCCAGCCTTATTAGGCATAAGAATGGGTAACATTTTTGTTCAAGAAACTGAAAATAAGTAACTTCAATGGGGAAAAACACAACCTATACATTGCCACACGAGAGTGCAATGAACTCTAACACAAGCAAATGTTAACGTTAAGGATGGAACTGACAGAGCAGAAGAAACTTTTTCCATAAATATAACAGATAACGATACACACTATTACCTTCAGGGCTTAGTCAAACTGAATTATCTCAATAATATTACTATTAATATTCACTGTAGAATCATAAATTGGACGTAGGTTCAGTATTACTTTTCAAACACTTTCCTATCTGAGAAAAATTGTAAATGTAGTTTACTGCAAAATTATGAACTGGGCATAGGTTAAATCTCTCTCAGCTAAGTACTTTTCTATTTAGAATGAAAGGTAAATATATTTCACTTACAAACACTTTCTCACTGATGTTTGAATAGGTAAATATATTTCACTTACAAACACTTTCTCACTGATCTTTGAATAAAAGAAGTTACTGTTTTCATAGATAGTGGTCTTTCTATTATTCATTATTTATCTTGAGGACAACAGACAAACTGTGGATCCTGTTACACTATTAGTAATCACTTTCAATACACTAGAGGAAGCCAATACTGTACAGAACTTGACAGAAATAGCAATAGTAATTGAAAATTTCTATAATTAAAAAAAAAATTGTGCATTTGTACAACTTTCAATGTGGGGGGTGTGGGGGGGGGGGGGTGGAGGTCTTAACCTTACCACTGTAATAGAGCAAACTAAACGCACTTTCATTACATTAGTGAAATAATCACTTAGCAAGCATGAACGTGTAACTCTCAACAATTGCAGTTCTGAACTTTTACTGCAGTGAAACACAAAATTGAGATATTTGTAAGATCCTTTCAACAAACAATATTAATTTTAGCACACTCTTTTGCCACATTAACATTAATATGCATTCAATAAAGGACACTCGGGAAGCACCTTAGCATGGAAGGGACCGTAAGTGGATATGTGACTGAGGATAAATCACGGTAGGTACAAGAGTTCAGGTATAATTTACGTTATATCCACACTATAACATCCAATAACCTGATCCTTCACTGTACATTACTATAGTTCTTCTGTTCCATTACAGTGATTGCGCAATGTAGTGGCGAGTGCATGTTGGTAGGTGGATTTGCTGGACTCTGTCATTTCTTGGTGGCGATGATAGATATCAATTCCAACATAATTCCAGCTAGTTACTGCATCCATCCGAGGCTTTGGCACATTGGAAAACGGCATAAAAAGCCCGTCTCGGCACCACTATAATTATCAACCTTTTCGTGAGCTGTTGGTGGTTCAGTAGCTCATCCCCGACTGACTCTTTGTTCCAACTTTCTACCCACGCCAACCACATTTTGCGCGCGCTGCACGATTCCGTTCCCGAGGGGAACCACAACACCTTTTATCCATATAAAGAATTAAGAACCCGAAGTGAGGATCAACAATTACATAACAGCAACCAAAAATATTAAATAAAACGAACATTTGCACATGTTCACATTCTTACAAATATATTATTTAAACAAAATTATTCAATTTTATAGGCAACTAAAGAGATTATATGAGAAAGACAAAACGTAGCATTTTCTCGTATTGTACATATTACACAGATTACATTTCCTACAATCTAAAAGGCATCAAAGTTTTCAACTGAGAAAAGATTATACATATTTTGCCCAGTATTGAATTAATAATAATTACAAAAGCTCAACGATATAATCTTGAATAAACAGAAAGCATAAATGAATCAGTAAACAGTTAGGTAGGGTCTGAGTTGTGATGTTACAAGTTGGGTTGACAGTTCGTGAAGCACGATCTATTGCCCAACGAATTTGTAGCAGTTCTGAAGGGAATGCAGTGAAGCGTTTCTTCAGTTCATTTTTGGAACACAATCTACGACCAGCTTAGCGACAGAAGTGATGACACTTTCTGCAGGACCTGGCCGTCATTTTGCAGGACAATGCTCAAGCACGTACAGTGCAAGCTGTTACAGATTTGTTTGACTATTAAGTGCTATACCACCAACTGCACTCCCTGACTTAAGCCCTCGTGAGTTGTCTCAACTGAAGGAAATACTTCACAGTATTCGCTTCAGAACTGCTACAAATTCGTCGGCCAATAGACTGCGCCGCTCGAAACTTCGCCGCTCGAACTGTCAATACAACTGGCACTGCTAAGAGTATCCTACGACATCCACATACACAATTCTGATGACTACTTTGAAGGTCAGTAAAACTTTGAAACACGCATTTATTTTGTACGAGCTGTAAATAAATAGTGGCCACTATTAAAGTTCCAATCCCCGTAAAGGCGCCACGCCTCAGCCTACTCCTGATAAGCAGTGAAACGTTTTTGTTGGCTGAAAACACAATTAAAGACATATTCATTATAAACCGTATATACACTCCTGGAAATGTAAAAAAGAACACGTTGACACCGGTGTGTCAGACCCACCATACTTGCTCCGGACACTGCGAGAGGGCTGTACAAGCAATGATCACACGCACGGCACAGCGGACACACCAGGAACCGCGGTGTTGGCCGTCGAATGGCGCTAGCTGCGCAGCATTTGTGCACCGCCGCCGTCAGTGTCAGCCAGTTTGCCGTGGCATACGGAGCTCCATCGCAGTCTTTAACACTGGTAGCATGCCGCGACAGCGTGGACGTGAACCGTATGTGCAGTTGACGGACTTTGAGCGAGGGCGTATAGTGGGCATGCGAGAGGCCGGGTGGACGTACCGCCAAATTGCTCAACACGTGGGGCGTGAGGTCTCCACAGTACATCGATGTTGTCGCCAGTGGTCGGCGGAAGGTGCACGTGCCCCTCGATCTGGGACCGGGCCGCAGCGACGCACGGATGCACGCCAAGACCGTAGGATCCTACGCAGTGCCGTAGGGGACCGCACCGCCACTTCCCAGCAAATTAGGGACACTGTTGCTCCTGGGGTATCGGCGAGGACCATTCGCAACCGTCTCCATGAAGCTGGGCTACGGTCCCGCACACCGTTAGGCCGTCTTCCGCTCACGCCCCAACATCGTGCAGCCCGCCTCCAGTGGTGTCGCGACAGGCGTGAATGGAGGGACGAATGGAGACGTGTCGTCTTCAGCGATGAGAGTCGCTTCTGCCTTGGTGCCAATGATGGTCGTATGCGTGTTTGGCGCCGTGCAGGTGAGCGCCACAATCAGGACTGCATACGACCGAGGCACACAGGGCCAACACCCGGCATCATGGTGTGGGGAGCGATCTCCTACACTGGCCGTACACCACTGGTGATCGTCGAGGGGACACTGAATAGTGCATGGTACATCCAAACCGTCATCGAACCCATCGGTCTACCATTCCTAGACCAGCAAGGGAACTTGCTATTCCAACAGGACAATGCACGTCCGCATGTATCCCGTGCCACCCAACTTGCTCTAGAAGGTGTAAGTCAACTACCCTGGCCAGCAAGATCTCCGGATCTGTCCCCCATTGAGCATGTTTGGGACTGGATGAAGCGTCGTCTCACGCGGTCTGCACGTCCAGCACGAACGCTGGTCCAACTGAGGCGCCAGGTGGAAATGGCATGGCAAGCCGTTCCACAGGACTACATCCAGCATCTCTACGATCGTCTCCATGGGAGAATAGCAGCCTGCATTGCTGCGAAAGGTGGATATACACTGTACTAGTGCCGACATTGTGCATGCTCTGTTGCCTGTGTCTATGTGCCTGTGGTTCTGTCAGTGTGATCATGTGATGTATCTGACCCCAGGAATGTGTCAATAAAGTTTCCCCTCCTGGGACAATGAATTCACGGTGTTCTTATTTCAATTTCCAGGAGTGTAGTAGATAATGTGCAGTCACATTAATGTGACCACCTGTCGAAAGCCTGAACAGCTACCTTTTGCAGTGCGGGTCGCTGCGAGACAGGCAGGAAGAGAGTAAGGTTCTGGAAGGTACCGGTAGGGATGTGGAGCCAGGCTCACTCGAGTGCCATTTACAACTGCGCTAGGTATCTCGGTTGAGGAGGATCCATGTGGTTAACAGCCTGACTGAGGTGGACCCAGAGATTCTTAATTGGTAAAATCTTCACAAGAATTGTCGGTCCGCTTGAAGCTGCATTTTTAGAAGATCTTAAGACTAAACTCTTTTTAAAGATCTGTTACCTACATATAAATTAAGCTCCGATTGCCCACATAGAAAACTTATATATTCTTGATTGGGTTTAAATTCATAGAGTTAGGTGGCCATGGAAGTACGCCTTATCCTGGTGCTCTTTGAACCACACACGCACACTGTCAGCTGTGTGAAACGTTGCATTGTCCTGCTAGTAGATGCCATCGCGCCGAGGAAACACTGCATGTAGCAGTGGTCTGGTCGTCAAGGCTAGATGGATACTTTATCGATCCACTGTTCCAGACTGACGAGATCGCCCAGCGAACGGCAAGAAAACATTCCCCAGACGACAAAGCTCCCTGCACCGGCGTGGACCCTTACGACGATTGTTGCAGAGTGTTTGCTTTGTCTTCCAAGGAGCATAAAATGTGATCCATCTGAAAAAGCCACCTGTCGTCACTTGCGGCCGCGTAGTTGCGATACTGGAGTGCAAATGGCTCTGAGCACTATGGGGCTTATACTGGAGTGCAAATTCCAGACTTCGACGCCGATGAACAGCAATCAACACGGATGCATGGGCCAGGCACACTTAACGATCGTTGAGGAGACACCGTTGATAGCCTCTTCATTGATTTTGACTGTCAGGTGCTCAACAGTCGCACGTCTATTCACCCGTACACATCTCCACACCCGTCGTTCATCCTTGTCACTATTGCACGTAGTGTACGCAGACATTTGTCTCGTCGCAGGTTTTGGATGGCGCCATTTTCCCATACATGATATGCCTGAACCACAGCGGCACGTTAACACTTTGCAAACGTAGCTCTTTCGTCCATGATTCCACCCTTGGCCCGAAAGTCTATGATTATGCCATTTTAGACGTCAGACAAATCGCCCTGTTCCCGCATTTCGCTTCCATCCGATAAGCTTTATACAGGGTGTTACAAAAAGGTACGGCCAAACTTTCAGGAAACATTCCTCACACACAAAGAAAGAAAATATCTTATGTGGACATGTGTCCGGAAACGCTTACTTTCCATGTTAGAGCTCATTTTATTACTTCTCTTCAAATCACATTAATCATGGAATGGAAACACACAGCAACAGAACGTACCAGCGTGACTTCAAACACTTTGTTACAGGAAATGTTCAAAATGACCTCCGTTAGCGAGGACACATGCATCCACCCTCCGTCGCATGGAACCCCTGATGCGCTGATGCAGCCTGGTATTGTATCACAGCCGTCCACAATACGAGCATGAAGAGTCTGTACATTTGGTACCGGAGTTGCGTAGACAAGAGCTTTCAAATGCCCCCATAAATGAAAGTCAAGAGGGTTGAGGTCAGGAGAGCGTGGAGGCCATGGAATTGGTCCGCCTCTACTAATCCATCGGTCACCGAATCTGTTGTTGAGAAGCGTACGAACAATTCGACTAAAATGTGCAGGAGCTCGCTCCATCGTGCATGAACCACATGTTGTGTCGTGCTTGTAAAGGCACATGTTCTAGCAGCACAGATATAGTATCCCGTATGAAATCATGATAACGTGCTCCATTGAGTGTAGGTGGAAGACACTAAAATGAGCTCTAACATGGAAATTAAGCGTTTCCGGACACATGTCCACATAACATCTTTTCTTTATTTGTGTGTGAGGAATGTTTCCTGAAAGTTTGGCCGTACCTTTTTGTAACACCCTGTATACCCTACACTGCTAATGCTGCCACCGGCTGTCTGTGAGTTGTTATTACACGTTGACCTCAAAAGTAGGAGGTGCTCACATTAATGTGACCTTACAGTGTATCAGTGATTACAGATTGGTGTCTTTTTTAAAAATGTATCCTCAAATTCCTTACATCCACGCAAGTTCACTTAGAGTCAGCCATTTACACAGGCTTTATCTCAAGCTCGTCTGGGATTTCAGAAGATGACTGAACAAAAGCTAGAAGAAATACAAAATAATCGTACGTGTCAGTAGATAGAGCATTTTTCCAAAGTTTAACCCAGAATATAGTTCTCAGTATGGGCACTATTTGTCACATGGCAGACGTGAAGACGGGCAGAAGAGCATGCCGGAGAATGTGTGAAGATAGCAGCCCACTTTTGAATTACATCCATTGAGTTCCCTGTCTGCCAGTGTAAGCTAATGCAGTGGGAAAATGCGGAGAGGGTGATTTGTATACAAGGTCTGACACGGCCACCGTGCGCTCACCAACTACGCCTTGCCGCATGTTACGAATCAATACTTGGAGAGATGTCCCATGCAACGATATGTGTCAGTTTTCTGCATGTATTACAGTTTTCCTACAGCCATCTTATGAAACACCAGAGGTACGTATAAATAACTGTACCTTTTTGTGTGGCAGTATTCGATCCATTTACAGCAATTTTATGTAAAAAATTTGCTTGTGGTGAACTCTGTCGTTCGCCTCATCCACAGGATTTTTGAATTAAATAAAGAGACAGGTACAGAAGCGTTTAGACAAACGTGAGGTGGATCAGCTCAGAAATTTTAGGCAAATAGACGGATGTGTGAAATATCACTTGTACTGTATTGAAAACGAAAACAGCAGAAAGCCAGTACAAAGTAACGAGGGTTCAACAGAGTCTATAAATGAGCATCCTGACTGTTCAGAAACTGTCGCACCATGATAAAACGTCTTTCTAGTGGCCTCCGTCGAACAACTAAGCCCGTTCCTCCAAGACTGTTCCTCCCGTCACGCACCTTGTCTTTCCAAGGCCTTTTGTAAAAGATCAAACACGTCGTAATCTAAAAGTGATAGATCCAGACAATAAGGCAAGGAAATAAACATATCCTATAGGAAGAAAGACTATCCTTTTTTTTTTACTGACAGTTGGAGGTTTCGTATCGTAATGCTAAATCACACCTTGTGACACGTTTCATAAGCATTCGGTTCTAATAGTCCTTTCAAGGTTGTTTGCAGTGTGGTAGTAACGTTGAGCTTTGATTGTGGTATCGGTGGACATTTAGTCTCATATCAGCAGTTTATGGATAACGAAGAACAGGCTCAACATGCTCACTCAGCCACGGTAGACAGATAGGACGTGTTTGGTCAGCTGAAGTCGGATGTCTCCAGTCCTGCCTCATCACTGTCGCAACAGCATCGAAATGATGAAACTACGCCACAAAATCCTCCACACTTCTACACAGCCTTTCTGTCATCTGAAATGTTTCAAGTAAATCCACTTCCACAAGTCTTCATTCCTACCATTCCTTCTTAGTGTGTTGCACTTCTGTGATTATTGTCTAGATTCTTAAATAAACGCATTTCATGCAGAAACAGCTGTGTTTCGGAGTACTTCCTTTCGACTACTCCCTCGCTACACGTCTGGATGATCCATTGGTTTATTTTCGTATTTTTGGTAAGAAGTCATATTCACGTAATTACCGAGGGGCATATATAGAGCCACCTCAATCAAAACATGTGGTGAGTCCTTCAGTGAGGTAGCAGATCTCTAAGGAAAATAGCCAAATAGCTCAGATATTTCCGGAAACAAATCACCTCATTTTCTACAGGGACTCCGCAGATTGTAAGTGGATTAGTTAATGTACCTCTCTTCCAGAAACTTTACATTGTATCAAATTTAAACATGGCTGTGAGACAGAAACCGCATAAGAATACGATTTGTATAATACGTTGGCGGAACACTGGACATCAACTACTTGTGACTGTGGAACATGCGATTAAATGTACAGGTCGTCACCTTCACACAGTTGTTTGGAGGGGTTCCTCAATGCTGCAGACTCAACCTATTTCTGTATGCTGTGATGACCTTCACATTTTTTTCACCGATAAGGTAACAATACTTTTTATTTCTACTACCCCCTTTATGTTGTGAACAGCACCTTTCAGAGATGGTCAACACCGAACTGCATATTGAGGAAACAGTGATCTTCAAAACAGAACACAGAGACATATGCCACCCTGTCACTGTAGAATATGAGATTGTTTACACATGTCAACACCTTCGGACAGTTGTTTGGAAATGCTCCACTATGCCACAGACTTTTCCAGTTTCCATATGTTGCTATGTTTTCCACATTTTTGTCAATAAGAAACATCATCTCTGTGTTTTATTTCTGTCATCCTCTGTGTTTTGGGAGCAGCATAGTTTACACCATGCAATGTCCAACTTTCTGTGAAAGCTAATGGATCAAAAAGTGTTAATGTCAGTTTAGCACCTCAAACAGCTCTCCAAGTCATGGCATAAAAAAATTTATGCCGGTGTTGTAACCTCCCCACAAAAAAGAAAATGTGAGCCAAGAACCAAGTGTAATCTCAGTGCAAAGATTAATAATTAAACGAAAATGTGAGCCAAGAGTAACCTTCCCAAAGAATAATAATAATTAAATGAATTTCTCTAATATTGTAACCTCTGAACAAAATTGATTTTAATGTAACCTCTGAACAAAATTGGCTCCAACTTATAGTCTCTATGCAAAGAATGCATTCACACTTAATACTCCCACAAAATTCTTTTCTCATTTAATGTCAAGTTCGAAATAGAAAAATTCCTAAACACCAAAATTAATTAAAAAGGTTCTGTAACCTGATAAATTTTATGAGGACAGCAGCGCTGACCTTCAGCCCTGTATTCTGAATAAAAAAAGCAAAAATTCTTACCTCAATAAAACTGCAATTATATCCGCTCTTAATTACTCATTTTTCGACACAGCTTCGTGCAATGCTGGCGTATATATATATATTTTTTTTATTTTCGGATGCAATGATAATGCATTGGAAATTCTTTAAATTGAAATGAATGCTTTTCTTTAAAAGAGTTGCTTTATATTATAAAAATTATTATTGTGGCATTTTTTCTGAACAAATTAAATTACAATTAACATACATTATTAAATATGCGCAAGGCTGCTTTTTTACCTTCTACAACAATACTCATCCTGCAGAGTCCTGACCAGAGTCGCGACCAGAGCACACAGCCGACGCATGCCGACTCCTGCCGACTAGCACAGACTAACACGGACTGACAACTACTACTCACTCACTACTACTACTGTCGACAGACCACTACAACTGTCGACTCGCGCAGTCAAGCGCAGACTAGCAACAGCTAACGATAAACTACTCTCTGGTCAGAGATTCTGTCATGCCTCGCCCATCGCTGGCAATGTATACATCTTACATAACCCTCCACTGGGGGGGGGGGGAGGGGGCAAAAATTTGGCAGCGATGGTGAGTCAATTGGACTTGCCATGAACAACAAATTTTTCTTAACTAAGTTTACAATCACAGAATATATACATATATATAAATGCAGAACATGAAATAAAATATGGTGCACATGCACTGAGTACAGAACATATCAGGCAATGATAAAATGTATACACAATGAGTACAAAACATATTAACAAATGGTACAAGTGCACACGCACTGTAATACTGAACATATCAGGAAATCACAAAATGTATAGGCAATGAATACAAATCATATTAACAAATGACATAAAGTGCACACACACTGTAGTTAAGAACATATCAGCAAATCACAAAATCTATATGCAATGAATAGAAATCATGTTAACAAATGACAAAAGTGCACATGCACTGTAGTTCAGAACATATCAGGAAATCACAAAATGTATACGGAATGAGTACAAATCATACTAACAAATGACAAAAGTACACAAGCACTGTAGTACTGAACGTATCAGGAAATCACAAAAATGTATATGAATAGAAATCATGTTAACAAATGACAAAAGTGCACATGCACTGCAGTTCAGAACATATCAGGAAAACACAAAATGTATAGGCAATGAATAAACCTAATGAGTACTAATCATATTGACAAATGACATAAAGTGCACAGGCACTGTAGTTCAGAACATATCACCAAATCACAAAATGTATGTGCAATGAATACAAATCATGTTAACAAAATAGGATAGGAAAGGGAAGGATTGCATCATGGTTGTAGCACTTTAGGTTGCACGCAGCTGCACTGAAAGTCCATATCTTTCTACAGAAGCACAACACCAAGTGAGACAATCTGAAGTTCTTTTCCTTGAAGTATTAATCAGTGTAGCCAAGACACTGAACTGTCGTAGTAATATTCCATGTTATCATTTTGGTAATACATTAGGTACACCAATTAGTGGGACTATTATAACATCTCCATCGCTCAAGGTGGTGGACAGCATGTCGTGTCAACACCACGTTCTTGTAAAGTAGACCAACGTAGAATTAGTGCAAAAACCAAATATAGTGCTCCATGATCATGAGGATAGACAGGGTAAACGGATATTGCAGTAATTTCTGGTAATTAGGCCAGAAGGTGAAGGACATTAAATCACATAGTAGTCTTCATTGAGAATTACACTAGTCTAACAACTGATCTGAGTAATTGCTGGCACTCATCGCCCAGTTACTGAACATTTCTGTACCATGTATGTAGTATTGCAGAATAATGTTCATAAATCGTTTGTTTACAGAGAACATTGGCACTCATTGCCCAGCTACAAACCATTAGAAGTCATCATTCAAAACAAGAGCTAATAAATGGCATAGTATTACAGAATAATGTTCATAAATCGTTTGTTTACAGAGAACATTGGCACTCATTGCCAGCTACAAACCATCAGAAGTCATCATTCAAAACAGGAGCTAATAAATGACATAGTATTACAGAATAATGTTCATAAATCGTTTGTTTACAGAGAACATTGGCACTCATTGCCCAGCTACAAACCATCAGGAATCATGATTCAAAACAGGAGCTAATAAATGGCATAGTATTACAGAATAATGTACATAAATCGTTTGTTTACAGAGAACATTGGCACTCATTGTCCAGCCACAAACCATCAGAAGTCATCATTCAAAATGAGTTAATTATTGGCATAGGATTTATACATAATTAATCTAATTATAGTAATCATTGGCATCATAGGTCATCTTATTACAGTAATCAGTGGCATTCATTGGCCAGTTACAAAGCATTATTTTTTGTGTATTATTCATAGGTCATCATTCAAAATGAGTTAATTATTGGCATAGGATTTATACATAATTAATCTAATTATAGTAATCATTGGCATCATAGGTCATCTTATTACAGTGACCAGTGGCATTGATTGGCCAGTTACAAAGCGTTTTTTTTTGTGCTAGCAATGTATTGCGTTGGGATCGATAGTTAATAACAATATTTGCTTTTGAGTTATTGCTGCAAATGAAGATGTGTAACGTCATTCGTCATGAGTCAGCTGTAGCAAGGTTATGAAACAAGTAGAGTATATGTGATCACATTCATTAATGACATAGGCTTAATGAACAACTGCTTATAGCACATTAATTTCATGAATAATTTCTCCTGCAAAATATAAAAAAATGGATTATTAAACTGAAAGAAGAAACGCATATTATGCTGAAAAGTAGTGAACTTCGAATTAACAGGTAGTGAAATGTGTACAAAAAATATATGTATTCTCTAGCTGTGCTTTCCAAAACATTCAGTCATCATACTATGCGATATAAGACACACTGTCAAAACGAACAGCAACAAATACTTAAATAACTACATAGCATAAATACATAAACTTCAACATTGTCCTCATCTGTAAAGAAAAAAAAACTTCATTACCCATATTATCATAACTCCATTATTATCATCACCTGTAAAGAAAAACTTCATTATCCATAGTAGCATATTCTTCATCATTATTCATCACCATTCATTATCATCTGCAAAAAAGTCACTTCATTATTCATTATACAACTATTTCTTATTTCTAGCATATTTCATCACTAAAACTAAGATGTCTAGTTCTGTCTGACAGCCTGCATCAGTCGCCTCGTATTCTGAAAGAAAAAATTAGTTAAGACTGCTATTCTACGATGTGTATAGTATATTCTTGTTAATGCTTGTTAATTCTGATCCATTTACTCTTCCTCATGAGGTATTGCATCTTCTTTCGTTCATTCCGTAGGTGAAATTCCCATGTCTGTTTAATTAATTAATTAATTTTTTTTACACGTTATTGTTTTCTGAAAATGGCGAACAAAGATTAATGTCTTGCTTTTAAATCATATACCCACTAAATAAAAACTGGTTTATAGTAACATAATTGTGCATACAGCATAGCATGACAGAAAACGTAATATGTCAAAAACATAGACAGTGTTCAGAGGCAAAAATGTACACAGTGTATCACAATGTAGCAGCAAAAAAAAGGTAAAGTAGTCACGATGTTGAGATATCATAAGGCAAAAATGTTAACGTCAACTGGTGTTTGTTATATCTTAAATATTTCATAGTGCATACAAACAAAACAGGAAAACAATCATACATACATGAAAAATAGAAAATGTGCACAGTCTGATGTGTAATGACAAGAAGAGTGACCTGCTAACCTTACCTTGTCAGGTACTTGCCAAGAAAAAATACGATAATCATCAGTAAGTGTTCATGTGAATTTAATTGCATAAGTGGTCATAAAATGTGCAAGTTCATCTGGAAAAATATGCACGCTCTGATGTGTAACGACAAGAAGAGCGACCTGCTAACCTCACCTTGCCGGGCACTTGCCAAGAAAAAATACGATAATCATCAGTAAGTGTTCATGTGAATTTAATTGCATAAGTGGTCATAAAATGTGCAAGTTCATCTGGAAAAATATGCACGCTCTGATGTGTAACGACAAGAAGAGCGACCTGCTAACCTTACCTTGCCGGGCACTTGCCAAGAAAAAATACGATAATCATCAGTAAGTGTTCATGTGAATATAATTGCATAAGTGGTAATAAAAAAATTAGGAAATGGCATTACAGTGTGATAAATCATAAAGTATGTTCATTCAATAAAAGGTTTGATGTTGGAGACGTGGTGGTTCTCTTTGGTTTTTCTGGTTCTCAAAGTTTCGACGTGTACTACATTGGGGTGAGGAATGCTGCGAATCCGATATGGACCTGCGTATAGAAGCTCAAATTTACTGCATCTACTCTTTCCTCTGTTGGATAAATAGTGTGTACGTACTAATATCTTCTGTCCAATGTGAAAGTCACGGCGTGTACAAACCTGTTTTTGCTGTCTTCTCCGCCGCTCTGCGGCACGTTTGATGTTGTTCAGCGCAATGTCAATTATTTCATGGTGTCGTAGTCGACGAGATGTAGGAAAGGTTACTAGTTCTTTAATTTTGTTAGGTGGTTCAACGTTTTTCAGTCTAACAGACGGAGATAGCATAGTAGATTCATTTGGTATGGAATTAATTACATCCTGGAATGAGAGTATGTGTGTGTCCCAATCAATATGTCTTTTATGGCAGTATATTCTACACAGTTTACCCATTTCTTTCATTAATCGTTCACAAGGATTCGAAGAAGCATGGTACCTGGATATATAGATCGGAGAAATGTTTCTAGCTCGTAACATACGTCTCCATATAGCAGATCGAAACTGTGATCCATTGTCGGAAATTACTTTCAATTCATGCCCTACATGAAATAGAAAATGTTTTACAAATGCTTTCGAAACAGCTTTAGCAGTAGCTTTGTATAACGGAGTGAAGATAACAAATTTTGAAGTGAGTTCAACAGCGACAAAGATGTAGCAAAACCTCTATTAGTTCTGGGAATCGGACCAAAAATGTCTACAGCGGCCATATGTCTCAATTTAACAGGTACAATGGGATGTAATGGAGGAATATGTGAAGTCGTGTCTGATTTAGCTTTCTGGCAGATTTTGCATGACGCTAAAACTCGTCGAATACGTTTCTCCATGTTGGTAAAATAACAGTTCTGTCTCAGTATAAGAAAACATTTTCTGGCTCCGTAATGTGCGTAACTTAAATGAGTATACCAGATTAATTTGTTAATAAGCTCGTCAGGAATGCATAATAACAAATTGTTGCTGTCAGGATGAGAGCGGCGAAACAGAATGTCATTGCGTACAGTGTAATGGTTTCTAACGGTAACATTATTTCTATCTTGCCAAAGGTGTTTAATTTCTTTCCACACGTTGTCTTTACTCTGCTCTTGTGGTATGTCTTGTAATGACGACGAAATGAATTTTTCAAATGCAACTTGTTGAATGTACATCACGCTGAAATTTGATTTGCAGAAGTTGGTTGCGATGTCTTGCTGATTGTTGCTGAGAGAACGGTATAGTGCGTCTGCTACATTATTTTGTGTGCCGGGAATGTGAACAATTGTGAAATTAAATTCCTGCAAATAAAGTTTCCATATGCTTAATCTGTCGTGTGTAAATTTAGCGGAAAGTAAAAACTGTATCGCTCTGTGGTCTGTGTAAACGGTGGTATGTCTTCCATAAAGAAAATGCCTAAATCTGGTAAAAGCCCATACAACACATAATGTTTCAAGTTCTGTAACAGAATAATTTAGTTCAGCAGGTGACAGAATGCGACTTGCAAAAGCGATGTTTTTAATTACTGTAGAACCATCTTCTTCAATTTCCTGAAAAATATGTACGCCTAAAGCGGTGTTAGAACTGTCAGTGGCAATGGAAAAATTTCTGGTAAGATCTGGGTGCGATAAAAGTGGTGCATTCAAAAAGGCTTCTTTCAGGTTCACAAATTCAGAATGTGCTTGCCTATCCCAGGACCAAATAGTGTTTTTACCTGTCAATTGACATAATCTAGGGGTGTCTAAAGCAGAGTAATGAATAAATTTACGAAAAAAGTTAATTAAACCCAAAAAGCTGCGTAGTTGTTTCTTCGTCGTAGGAACAGTAATGTCACGTAGAGCTTGAAGTTTTTCCGGGTCAGGCGTAATGCCCTCTGCTGAAATTACATGTCCAAGAAATTTTATAGAAGTTTTACCAAAGTGCGATTTACTGAGATTAACTGTGAGTCCTTGTGCACGAAAAGTTTGCAACAGTTGTTCAAGAATCAGATTGTGTTCAGACCAGTTAGCTTCTGCAATAAGAATGTCGTCTACATACGTTGTGATTCTGTCTTTAAGTTCTGTCGGAAGTATTGTATTCAAACGGCGGATAAATGCTGCTGAAGAAATAGTTAAACCGAACGGTAATTTACAAAATTGATAACAGTCACCAAAACAAAGAAAAGCCGTGTACTTTCTGCAGTCCGGATGGAACTGAATTTGCCAAAATACCGATTTCAAATCTAATGTGGAATAAATAGCAGTACCATGAAATTTCTGTAGAAGTTCTTCTAGTGTCTGTGGGCGATCTGTATCATTAATAATAATGTCATTGATGTGACGCGAATCAAGTACGAGGCGAAGTGAACCATCTTTTTTTTTTAACAATATGGAGCGGGTTTATGTACGGACTAACTGCCGGCTCAATGATTCCTTGCTCAAGCATAGCTTGCAACTCTTTCTTAACTTGTTCTCTGTGAATATACGGAATGGGATAATGCTTGGCTTTAAATGTGTCGTGCTGTTTATCTTGAAATTCATACATAAAACCGGACATAGTACCAGGAACGTTGTCAAAAACTGGAGCTTGCTGTAAAAGAATTTTGCGTAGTTGTGTGCGTTCGTCGTCTGTATTTGCACTGCTCTGTTCAACTTTTATCAGAAATCATCTGTATAACGTCATAGTCAGCTTCGTCTGGAGTATTATAGTTGTGTACGTACGTATCTGTGAACAATGTGGAATTACAGGCAATGCTACGTGATGCGGAAATGACCTCTGTACGATTCATTGTTTGTTCTTCCGCAGATAAAGAGTGCTGAAATTCTAAAGTCAGTTGTACATTTTCATCCTTTAACATTAAATAGAAATTTGGAAAGTCAATAATGGCATCGTGTTGTACCAGAAAATTCGTACCTAAAATAATGTCTGTCGTCAGTAACGGAATAATCCAAAAATTTGAGTGAAATGTATGACCTGCAATACAAAATGATAAATGTGTCTGTAATTTAACATCTACTCCTTTACCAGATACTGCTCCTTTTACTGTAGTTTTGCCTAATGGTAGCGTAGGATAGGTATTCTCTTTGTTACACTCGTTGAAAGATTCTTCATTTATAACTGACATAGGTGATCCAGAATCGATTACTGCTGAAAATTTCGGTGATCCAATTTTAATTTCGATGACACGGTGTGAAATGGTTTTTTGAACAACTGGTCTTTCCTGCAAAAGAGTGTCTCGGATGTCGTCAAAAGTGTTATTATTTTCAGGAGGATTCTGTGGCATTTCGACTATTTGAACTGTTCTGTTATTTCTTCCAGACGTATTACGTTCTGGATGATACCTACTGTCTGGTTCATTCATGATAATATGTTGTTGCTGATAAGATCGACTGTTATTATATGTACGGTGAAGATTGTGCTCATTGTTTTTACGTCTGTCGTGATAGTCATTTCTATACGGCGCATTGCGATAGGAATTGAAATAGTGTGTTTTCTGTACGTATTGATTCCCTTGTTGCTGTGCGTTATTATTTGTTGGGGCCGACGCTATACGCGTACGCGGCGAAACATTAAAGCTTGGTTGACCTTGTGCATTACATTGTTGGTTAGGTATGCTAACCGGTTGGTTTTGTTGCTGTTGTTGGGAAAAACGTCTATTGTTACCAAAATATGTTTCCTGTTGCTGACAATTTTGTCGATACTGATAATTAAAATTTTGTCTGTTATTAAAGTTCTGGTGGTTGTCGTTCCTAAAGCGTCTATTACCTTTGCTATTGAAATTGCGTGGCTGATCGTAATTACTGTATGTTTGTTGACCTTGTTACTATATGAAAAATTTTTGTTTATAAAGCAATAATCCGATTGCTGCACTTCCAAAAGCTGTATCAGATCTCGGAATGCCGAAATATTTTCTTTCTGCTGACCCGTTAAAAGTGACACTCTTAATGATCGTGGTAATTTAGAGATACATAATTGAATAAGTGCAGATTACTGGTTTTGTTGGACCATGTGCTCAAAAAATTGCGTGACAGTGGAAAAATTTGAGTTCTCATAATTCGGTAAACTAATTAGTTGATCCTTAATTCCGCGCTGTGTCGTTTTCGACCAATACGCTGACAAAAAAGCATTCTGAAATTCTTCTACCGAGTAGCATTGTCTCGCGATCGGTCTCATACGAGTTGCCGGTTCGCCTTCCAAAAAACTGCAAATAAATTCAAGTTTGTGCGTTACAGGCCAAGTCGGTGGAAGAACAAAGCTAAATTGTTGTATCCAATCCAGGGGGTGAATCTGTGTTCTGTCATTTTTAAATACTTTAAATTTTCTCACTGATAGAAAATGTTTGTAATCAAAATTATCGTCTCTGTATGTCTGAACAGGTTCAGGATTGTATGAGAATCTGTTTGACTGTGACTGTTCGGAATCTAACTCACGTACTCTCTGTAAATTATCTAAATTATACTGGCTGTGTGAGTGTGAGAAATGTTCGGAATGTGCCGTATGCTGTGACGTGTTATTAACTGAAATATTTTTTATCTCTGTCACTTCTTGCTGTAAACTTGACAATTTTCTACGTAATGTATTATTAGACGAATCTATCTCACTGATTGTCTGCTGTAGATTTTGGAATTCAGGTGTTTGATTAAACGAAATCGGTGAAGTATCGTCCGATTTGTTGTCGTTATTACTTTCAATAACCTCAATACGACTGGCCAATTCATCATATTTTTCAGTCAGTATTTTTACCTGATCATCGTTTTTAGTGTCTGAAGCATTAATTTGTTTTTGTATTTTACATGAGGTTTCGTTCAATTTTTTAACGTCAGCTTTGATGACATCGGAATCCTGTGTTAGTTCTAATTGTTCGAGTCTGTCGGTCACTGTCTGAAAGTCTACTGTGTGTGTATCTGTCTTTGTTTTAAGATCGGAAATTTCATCACGCAATTCGGTGTTCAACTGTTTGATTGTATTAATTTCGTCTGATACAGTAGCAATATTGTTGTCTACGTATGTTTTTGCTTTCGGAAAAATTTTACGTTTATCTTCCTGTCTCTGTGCGGTGATTGTTTCCATGACTTGTCGTTCTACTTTATTCTGTTCCTGTATAAATTTACGGAAACGTGTATCACTGTTTTGTAGGTGATGATTAAAACGTTCGTCAATTTGACTATTCTGTTGGTCGAATTTCGCGTCTACTTTTGCATCCAGTGTGCGCAAAAGTTCTGCTGTCATTAATTTAAACTCGTCGCGTAACTGTGTTGTGTTTTCAGAACATTGTTTAGCGACTGCACTAATTTCGTCTCTAAGTGTTTCTGTTGTAGCTGTTTGCATATCGCTTAATTCTTGAGCTACAGATCTAATTTCTTCACTACTTTTCCTAGCACAAGCCTCAATTTCGTCACGTAATTGTTCTTTAGTATCATGACATTGCGCGGCAACGGCTGTAATCTGTTCACTAAGCTGTTTGGAATTGTTATCTAGTTTTTCATTAAGGTTGTCTTGTTTTTCATTAAGTTCATTAATTTTTTGTTTAAGACTTTCATTATTTTCATTAAGTTGTTGTTTGAGACTTTCACTAAGTTGTTTGTGATTGTTGTCTTGTCTTTCATTCTGTTGTTTGGAATTTTCATTAAGTTGTTGTTTTAAGTTTCAATAAGTTGTTGTTTGAGATCTTCACTAAGTTGTTTAAGATTGTTCTCTTGTCTTTCATTCTGTTGTTTGAAATTTTCACTATGTTGTAGCAATATTGCCAATATTACCTACTCTATTCTCTGTGCTGTTTGATGGCGTAACTGCAATTGTCACGTTTTGTGTAACCATTTGGTCATTCTGTGATTCTCGAAAAGGTTTCCCAATCGGATGTGTACTGTTAGTCACTACCTCGGAATCAAATAAATCTGTCCTACTTTGAGTATACTGTTCATTTTCGTTAGAAACAATTATCTGTTCGCTACGTAAATTTTTCAAATCGGGCGTGTCGAACTGGGCAGCGTTCATTGTAACAGAACGTCCCGCGTCATCAATTGGCGTTAAATTAACAAAGGACACAATTGAATTCGTTTGTTCATAATTAGGATAAAAATCATTACAAGTGGTCGGTACGCACTGATTGTCTGTAAATGGAGGATTGTCATCATTACACTGAGTGTCGCAAATATTATCGGTCACATTATTAGAGTCGGCTATTTCACTCATTGGACATCGCGATGTACTGTTAACAGTTTTTCGCGGCATTTTTCACAAATCAAAATTAAGCACAAATAAAACAAAGACAATGCAAAATCCAACAAACACTATTACAACAAAGAGCAACAAATTGCCGATGATCTGTGAAAGAAAGTGACAAAATTAGTAAATGTGCTGCGCCAGATGCTAACTACATTTAACTAAATAAGAGCAGATATATGACTACTTCTCAGAAGATCCACAAAGAAATACGATCCTGGCCGGATGTCGCCAAGTGTAACCTCCCCACAAATAAAGAAATGTGAGCCAAGAATCAAGTGTAACCTCCCCGCAAAGATTAATAATTAAATGAAAATGTGAGCCAAGAGTAACCTTCCCAAAGAATAATAATAATTAAATGAATTTTTCTAATATTGTAACCTCTGAACAAAATTGATCTTAATGTAACCTCTGAACAAAATTGGCTCCAACTTATAGTCTCTATGCAAAGAATGCATTCACACTTAATACTCCCACAAAATTCTTTTCTCATTTAATGTCAAGTTCGAAATAGAAAAATTCCTAAACACCAAAATTAATTAAAAAGGTTCTGTAACCTGATAAATTTTATGAGGACAGCAGCGCTGACCTTCAGCCCTGTATTCTGAATAAAAAAAGCAAAAATTCTTACCTCAATAAAACTGCAATTATATCCGCTCTTAATTACTCATTTTTCGACACAGCTTCGTGCAATGCTGGCGTATATATATATATTTTTTTTATTTTCGGATGCAATGATAATGCATTGGAAATTCTTTAAATTGAAATGAATGCTTTTCTTTAAAAGAGTTGCTTTATATTATAAAAATTATTATTGTGGCATTTTTTCTGAACAAATTAAATTACAATTAACATACATTATTTAATATGCGCAAGGCTGCTTCTTAACCTTCTACAACAATACTCATCCTGCAGAGTCCTGACCAGAGTCGCGACCAGAGCACACAGCCGACGCATGCCGACTCCTGCCGACTAGCACAGACTAACACGGACTGACAACTACTACTCACTCACTACTACTACTGTCGACAGACCACTACAACTGTCGACTCGCGCAGTCAAGCGCAGACTAGCAACAGCTAACGATAAACTACTCTCTGGTCAG
The DNA here is from genome assembly GCF_023864275.1 of Schistocerca cancellata. NCBI lineage: Eukaryota > Metazoa > Arthropoda > Insecta > Orthoptera > Acrididae > Schistocerca > Schistocerca cancellata. The sequence goes on along the minus strand of NC_064626.1, from coordinate 980,574,275 downwards.
AGATTCTGTCATGCCTCGCCCATCGCTGGCAATGTATACATCTTACAGTGTACAAAGCCATAGTCATACATGGCTTGAATGTGTTACAGCTGAAAAAGAAAGTATCCAACTGCTCATGAAAGAACAGCACGGTAACCCTCTGTTGTGATTGATAGTCTGTAGTAAGTAGCCTTCCTCCACTATAGACGACAAAACTTTCCACAGGTCTGTACAACTCAGATACCTGGCCACCTGCTCCATTGGAATAATATGTGTATATGTAATATGCTCGATGTCAACCGGTATTTGTTATTCGAAATATCGTGAGATGGAGAAGCGATAATTCTTATAGGGCAACATTTGATGGTTCTATTACAAGCAGTGGTATCACGGGTTAAAGTTTGGATGCAAATAGTTTGCAGTTTCTTACCTACTCTGGATGATACAAATTAACGATGAAGAGTGCGCTCGAACGTAATAAATTACTGTACAGATGCTCATCTGTATCAGTATCTCATACGTCTGAAATGAATATAATACCATTGTGCACGACTATTTGTAATTTGAATACGCAGGATTCTCCCAAATTGCACTGATTTTGCATATAAAATTAATAGAAATCTGTTGTACCTCTTCCCGTAGAATCATGAATCTTTTTATTATTATCATCATGATTGTGTGTTTAAAAGTATGTATACCACAATTCCTGTGTTATTTCATACCTCATAGCCCCTCATTATAGATTCCACTGAATTACAGCTCATTGTCGAGCCTAGAAATGATAGTGTTTTCCTCAATATGTGAGTAGATTGCATGAAATAGGCTGTTCTGTGATGAACAAATTGCTTATGAAATTACAACGCAAGAATCCGCTGCTATTGCAAATGATAGCCTTCTGGATTTGGACTTCATCCTCAAACACGGCTGGTAGAAACTTCACAAGGAGGTCGGTAGAGGGGAGTTACGGAGCAAATATATCAGATGTCAGCATGCATGCGGTATTTGTAGTCGATGCATCAGAGGAATCTTATAGGGTTCTCCATTAGGTGACATTAGCAGGTCGTATTACAAGGCATGCTCTTACAATTTTTTTCTTTTTATGTTTCGTAAGCGCTAGTGCGATATGGCATTGAATGTGTTTTTCCCAACACGTGAACAAATGGGGTGAAATAGTGTCTTCTGTAATGTTATTTTACGTTTGTGAAATGTTTAAAATACCCAAGTGCATGACACTTTATTTAAAGACACTGATTCGAATGCAAGGGAGGCTCTTAAGCAATGTAATGTTTTTCATCTAGCTGAAAGAAATCACTTAACATAGATGTTTTTTCTGTAGAGGTTAAATACTCGCTTTTTCTTTACTCCGATGTCAGTTTCGAAATAATAAGAACATTCAGCAGTGATCGGTAGTTTTCGCAGAAAAATAGTGGAAGTTTCTCTTCGATTTTATGCAGGGTCGGCACGTATAGGGTATGTGAGGTACGTTTAATGCATCTGTCAGAGGTATAGCACCTTCCTCTGCAGTTTGACATCTGTAATCGGAGGCAGTGCTGTAGTTTTATTTCTTATTTCACTTCTTTGGATGCAGCAAAATCGCGAGTGGTGGGTGGAGGGGAGGGGGAGATGCGAATTGTATTCTGTAATCGAACTTAAAGGAATGACTGTATAGACGACACTATATTCGTAATTCAACTGTCTGGAGAGAATGTAACGCTCATATGCATGACAATTCTTAATTTCAATTCCGTGAATACTCTGATACTAAACAGACTTTGATCACAAAACTGAAAGAAAATGGACGGCGCCTGTTTTCGTGGTAACAGGGCATTTATTACTGTCGTGCTTGTGTGTGTGTGTGTGTTTTTTTTTTTTTTAACAAATGCTCTCTTATAAAAGGTGTGTTGACATTAAATACAATTGTTACAGTGAAGTGTATTCCTTCGCATAACGTCGATGCTTGTGGGGGGCGGTATGCTGGAGGTATGGGGACATGCTCCAAAGGTCACAGCTGACAGCGGGCCGCGGTGGACGAGCGGTTCTAGGCGCTTCAGTCCGGGACCGTGCGACTGCTACGGTCGCAGGTTCGAATCCTGCCTCGGGCATGGATGCGTGTAATGTCCTTATGTTAGTTAGGTTTAAGTAGTTCTAAGTTCTAGGGGACTGATGACCTCAGATGTTAAGTCCCATAGTGCTGAGAGCCATTTTCACAGCTGAAAAACAGCTCGCTGTCATCTTAGCTATTTAATTCTCTTATATCTGCAGCCAGCCGGTATCGCACCCTAGTTAGTGCAGACCGACCTCCTGCACTGCCTAACCACATGCTGCACCTGGATACATTTGACTGAAGACTCTGCTCCTAGATATGGCAGGCGGCCGCGGTCAACATAGGCGGTGCTCAGAAGCAAATCCAGCTGTCCTTCTGAAAAAGCGACCTGGGGATTTCTCTTGAATTTAATTCTTCTTCTAATCTTTCCGAGAAACACCTTTAACAGCATGCAGGAGGCGTCCAGCAGTGACTGAGTTCTGCAGATCAGAGACAGTACATCCCTGCCACCATATCAATCTCTTTGTGGACCAACAGTGACAAGATAGAACTGATCTGTATCTCAACGTACGTTGTATACAGGGTGGGAGAAGGAGGAATGAGGCTCTAACTAGGTTAGTTTGTGACTGCACATCGATGGGAACACACACATGCCACTGCTGTTCCTCTCTCCTAGTGCAATCTTTTGGGATGATGATTTTCCCCAACACCCAGTACATGCGTTGCATTATTACCAACTGATTACGAGTGTTGCTTTTCTCACAACAGTTTTGGTACATAATTTGAACAATGAAGCACTTTCCTCAGTAGCATACTCTGGCTTTCCTAAATTTCGATTACCTTGGCTACAAAGTGATTGTCAAGCAATGCAGCAGGAGGTGTCTCTAGCAAATTCTGACACTAAACAGTAATAGACATGGTCCTTAGCTGTATGCAGTTATGAAACCCCTCTCTGTCCAACACCGACATCTCGCTAGCTGAACATGTTTCCCTCCAGCCTTTTTCCTCGCCAGCATGTAGGTGAAGAGATCAACCTGTGTAGAGTTTGAGTACGACTGCCACAAATGTCGAATGGTATTGTGAAATTTTTCTAGCTGTATAACACCAGTTGTATGGCATGATCAGTCTTTGAGCTGTATTGCTATTTTATGCGCTCCTCATGTAGCGCTATGCATGCTGTTGTTGTTGTGGTCTTCAGTCCAGAGACTGAATTGATAGAGCTCTACATGTTACTATATCCTGTGCAAGCTTCCACATCTCTGAGTAACTACTACATCCTACATCCTACTGAATCTCCTTAGTGTATTCATCTCTTGGTCTCCCTCCGATTTGTACCCTCCACGCTTCTCTACAGTACTAAATTGATGGTTCCTTGATGCTACAGAACGTGTCCCTTCTTCTAGTCAAGTTGTGCCACGAATTCCTCTTCTCCCCAATTCTATTGAGTACCTCCTCATTAGTTAGTCCTCTGTGGCACAGATATCGAAAGCTTCTATTCTCTCCTTGTCTAAACTATTTATCATCCATGGCTTCCATACATGGTTACATTCCATACAAACTCTCTCAGAAAGGACTTCCTGACACTTAAATCTATATTCGATGTTAACAAATTTGTCTTCTTCACAAACGCTTTCCTTGTCGTTGCCAGTCTACATTTTATAACCTCTCTATTTAGACCATCATGTTACATTGCTCCCCAAATAGCAATATTTTTCTAATACTTTCAGTGTCTCATTCCCTAATCTGATTCCCTCACCATCACCTGATTTAATTCTACTACATTCCGTTATCCTCGTTTTGCTTTTGTTGATCTTCATCTTATATACTCCTTTGGAGACACTGTCCATTACGTTGAACTGCTCTTTCAAAGCCTTTGCCATTTCTGGCGAAATTACAAAAAAATGGTTCCAATGGCTCTGAGCACAATGTGACTTAAATTCTGTGGTCATCAGTCGCCTAAAACCTGGAACTAATTAAACCTAACTAACCTAAGGACTTCACACACATCCACGCCCGAGGCAGGATTCCAACCTGCGACCGTAGCGGTTGCTCGGCTCCAGACTGTAGCGCCTAGAACCGCACGGCCACTCCGGCCGGCGACGAAATTACAATGCCATCGGCAGATCTAGAAGTTTTTATTTCTTCTCCATAGATTTTAGTTCCTATTCCAAATTTTTTCTTTGTTTCCTTTACTGCTTGCTCAATATACAGATTGAATAAATTCGGGGATAGGCCACAACCCTGTCTCACTCCCTTCTCAACCACTGCTTCCCTTTCATGCCCCTCGAATCTTATACCTGCCATCTGGTTTCTGTACAAATTGTAAATAGCCTTTCGCTCCTTGTATCTAACTCCTGCCACCTTAAGACTTTGAAAGAGAGTATTTCACTCAACATTGTCAAAAGCTTTCTCTAAGTCTACAAATGTTAGAAACGTAGGTTTGATTTTCCTTAATCAGTCTTCTAATGTAACTCGTATGGTCAGTATTGCCTCACATTTCTAAGGAATTCAAATTGATCTTTCCCGAGGTCGTCTTCTACCAGTTTCTCCAGACGTCTGTAACGAATTTGTGTTAGTATTAAGTAGCCTTGACAGCCAGAGTCAGACTCACAGTTCGGTATATTTCACACCTGTCAACCCAGTTTTCTTTAGGTGATACATACGGTTGTGTAATTAGGACCGATCTTTGTGATTAATTACGTAATTAAGATCGATCTTTACTTAAGTTTCCCAAGCAAAGCAAATACAGTACACTAACGTAACGTTTGTCTCCTGCATCTGGACAGTTTCCATGTGTTAGGGGGTGCAGTTTTGCTTTCCGTTCAGAAGGACTAATGTTCGAATCCCGGAAAGCGTACCGCCACTTTTGAATTTCTCAATTCACGGGTGGAGTAATTTATTGATCAATTTAATTAATTTGCATATGAATTTGATCTGAAAATTGAACTTGCAGCCCCATTACCCCACTTCCTATATTACTTTCTTTTATAATTTTTTGTTCATATCACGATTTACACTCTGTGATCAAAAGTATCCGGACACCTGGCTGAAAATAACTGACAAGTTCTTGGCGCCCTCCATCGGTAATGCTGGAATTCAATATGGTGTTGGCCCACCCTCAGCCTTGCTGATATTTTCCACTCGCCTAGGCACACAATCAATAAGATGCTGGAAGGTTTCTTGTGGAATGGCAGCCCATTCTTCACGAAGTGCTGCGCTGAGGAGAGGTATCGATGTCGGTCGGTGAGGCCTGGCACAAAGTCGGCGTTCCAAATCATCCCAAACGAGTCATAAAGGATTAAGGTTAGGACTCTGTGCAGGGCATTCCATTACAGGTATGCTATTGTCATGTAACCTCTCCGCCACAGGGCGCGCATTAGGAACAGATGTTCGATCGTGTTGAAAGAAGCAATCACCATTACCGAATTTCTCTTCAACAGTGGGAAACAAGAAGGTGCTTAAAACATCAATGTAGGCCTGTGCTGTGATAGTGCTAAGCAAAACAACAAGGGATGCAAGCCTCCTCCACGAGAAACACGACTATACTATAACACCACCTCCTCCGAATTTTACTGTTGGCGCTACACAAGCTGGCAAATAACGTTCATCAGGCATTCGCCATACCGACACTCTGCAATCGGATCGCCACATTGTGTACCGTGATTCGTCACTCCGCACAACGTTTTTCCACTGTTAAATGGTCCAACGTTTACACCCCTTACACCAAGCGAGTCGTCATTCGGCATTTACCAGAGTGATGTTGAAAGGTGGCTACACTGAGCCACAGCGCCAGAGATCGCGCCAGAGAGTATTGTTCCGCCGCCTCCACTGGCAGTGCTTATTGAGAGGTAGCGGCAGGCAGTTCTTACCGAGAAGTTGTGGTGGACACTGCTTGTCGTGAAGTCAGAGTGAGATGTGGTAGTGGAGAGTGTTGTTCCATGTTTTATGCAGTGGTTGGATGGGAGAGATAGCAGATGTTGTTCTAATGGAGATATTGTAATGGTCAGAGTGCATTTCGTCAATATATATGGAGGTATTTTCTTTTATTCTTTTATTATTTCAGTGACCTAAATAATGCATCATTACAGGTTCGGTCAACAAAGCATCTGGCTTGTGTTCTTGTATTAGAGTGTAATTTTGGTTTTCTTGCACAATTATAGTATTTCTAATTTTCTTTTATCACGTCAGTATAATTGGTATTTAAAAATTCTTGTCTTGTTGAAGAAGAATCGTGCCAGATGTGCGTTGAGTCATACTACCACATACAGAACAGCTACACTTGTGCTTTGTTGGTTTCTTAGGTTTTATAGTTGCTGGGGACTTAATTAATTAACTGTGTTAACGAAAATTTTCTTACATTCTTTGTTGTCATTCTAAGCAGTCAGATTGCGTACTAATACTAGTCAGGGCCAGCCGTTTACGAGACTTGCGTAATCGGACTTACAGCTACACTAAAAAATATTTGCATTATTATTTAATAAAGCCCCCATGCAATGTGTGGCTCACCTCCCGCCTACTGTCGAAGTACTTCCAGTGGGTGCTGATGCAGTTTGGAATTCCTGTGTAATGACGTGGATAGATGTCTGCCTATTACACATTACGACCCTTTTCAACTGACGACGGTCTCTTGTCAGTCAACAGACGAGGTCGGCCTGTACACTTTTGTGCTGTATGTTTCCCGTCAGGTTTCCACTTCACTATCACATCGGAAACAGTGGACCCTGGAATGTTTAGGAGTGTGGAAATCTCGCATACAGACGTATGACTTAAGTGACACCGAATCACCTGACCACGTTCGCAGTCCGTGAGTTCCGATGGTCCCGTATTCTGCTCTCTCACGATGTCGCTGATGAGGAGTACCTGGCAGTAGGTGGCAGCACAATGGACGTAATATGAAAGGCATATGCTTTTGGGGGTGTCCGGATACTTTTCATCACTTAGTGTCCCTCTTCCTTTACTTCTTTATGCTTTTCACAGACGTTACAGCGCTACAAAAGTTCTCCTAGTATCTACGTGGCAGAATTCTGATTTTTATGGTACCACATGACTCGAGAAAGTGGGGTGTGTATATTATTCAGTAGGGGAAACTATTGCAACTGGACTGTACTGCGTTTAGGAACGTACGTATTAATTTGCTCGGTGCTTTAGGAACTGAATTTATAATCGCATTATGGAAGGCTCACTAGAGACTGCCGTAGGAGTTTTTGTTGTTGTGGTTGTGCTTTGCACAGCATTTGTAATTCCAATTATGGAAAAACTCGCAACACCAAAAAATAATTAATGTTGCGATATAAAATTCGAGAACACATTGGCTAGGTAACGTATCTGAGTGATTAAAATTGCAAGCTGATAGGTTACATAAGCCACTACAACTGTGACATGTTGGTGCATTAATACTCGGTGTAACCTTCAGAATGTTGAATGTGATCATGCAAACGTCCATGCATTGTATTGTACAGGTGCTGGATGTCAGTTCGTGTGATTGAGTTGCATATTGTTGACGTGGTCAGTCATTATAAGACGGTTAATGTTGTTTGTGGGTGACGCTGGAATCGTCGGATGATGTCCCATATGTGCTCCATTGGAAACAGGTATGGAGATCAAGCAATCCAAGACAACATGTCAACACTTTGTATTGCATGTTGGGTAGCAACAACAGTATGTGGCCATGCGTTATCATGTTGGAAAGTACTCCATGGAATGCTGTTCATGAACGGCAGCACAACCCGCCCAACAGAAGACTGACGTGCGAAATAGTCAGGTTGCATGGGGTGTCATACGAATCTCAACAGGGACGACCGCTCCACGTATAAGTCCAGGCTATCTGGACTGCAGACGGGTTGGCGCAGGTCCTCAAAAAAAATGGCTCTGAGCACTATGGGACTCAACTGCTGAGGTCATTAGTCCCCTAGAACTTAGAACTAGTTAAACCTAACTAACCTAAGGACATCACACACATCCATGCCCGAGGCAGGATTCGAACCTGCGACCGTAGCGGTCTCGCGGTTCCAGACTGCAGTGCCAGAACCGCGCGGCCACTTCGGCCGGCGCAGGTCCTCAAATGACCTCCTAACCAACACATGGTCGTCACTGGCAGAACCAACCTTGGCCAGAAAGCACAATGAGCTCTCCAATGAGCTCTCGGTTGTCACCACTGAAGTCACAAATGGCGGTGGTTTGGGGTCAGTAGAATCATGCTACCGGACCTTTGGCCCACAGCGGCCGTGGAAGTAACCGATTTGCAATTGATCGTTGTGTCATTTTGGTACGAACTTCTGCTCAGATTTCTGCAGCAGATACAGTACAGTGCACCAGAGGGTCATCCCTCTCGGTAGCGCCACGTGGCCGTCCGGAGCCCGGTCTTACAACCGTATATTCTCGTAACCTCCGCGGCCGACAATGACGTGCAGTGGCCACATTCCTGCCAAGTCTTTTGCAGTATCTCAGACGGAACATCCAGCTTTACACGACCTCGTTCAGACTGAATGATGGGTTGATAATGGTGTCTTTGATGCCTTAAAGACATTCTTGAGTGCATCAAACTCAGCACGTCCAAATTCATAGGTAACTAACGCTCACGACCGTTACAGCTCGTATTTAAAGCACACCTGGCATGCATCCTTACAATGGCGCTACTAGCGCCACTCTTCTGCGACTGTCGCGAAATATGAACAGACATCATCTTTCACAAGTAGGAACACGCCTACTAACTTTCGCTTCTGTCGTACAACTCCTTCTTCGTATTGTGATTTTTTTCCGTCAGTGCATTTATCCTTCTACGCAGTTAAGTGCCGTAAAATAAGTTTAAAGCTATTATCTTAAGGTACAGAGGTATGCTACATATATTTTAAAATTATTTATCTAACATCTGCACAATTAAGCGTTACTTCCTCGGTTTGGGATCATCTTATACCTTCATACAAAAGATCTTCTACCATGGAACATGCGATACTTGCAAATGAACTGAGTTTCTTTAATGTCTTAACAGTTTTAACTGTCTTGAAAATGGAAATTTGTGTTAGCTTCCAATAGCTTCTAGTTCCAAATGTACTTCACTTGCAATAGGTTTCCGAAAATATTTAATTTTCTTTCAGTTAGTGATTACTGGTGTGGAATAGAGTAATAATACAACAGAGTTTTATATACAGTATTGACATGATTTTCTCGATTGCAACACTCCAAAATTTCAACCCAATATTTGTTTCCAGGTATATCATCATGTTGTACCTTGAAATTCATTTTCTACGGTAATGTTTTTTGTAATTTCATAAAAAGAGTTTACCGTGTAAATAGAATATACCATTTTTTATAAATGTAATAAAAACTATATTGAAATTTCACTACAGCGCTGGGTAGAGGCCGAAAGTCGCTATGTGTTCCAAAGTGCAACATTCTTCCCTGCTGATGTAGGCATGAGGAATGAATAAAGCGGCTTGAAGGTCCACACGCGTTCGAAAAAACTGACACCCGCCTAGTGTAGCAAATACACAGCATAATACATCACAATGTGATGTACACTAAACCTGAAACACTATCTTTAATGTTGTCTGTGATTTTCTTTTAACTCGTAGATATGTCGACGAATATCAATCTTGCCTTACAAATAAATAACTGGAAGACTTTCCTTAGTCCTTCTCGTGACCTTGTGACACGCAGTTTTTTAAAATCAAAGCGTTTCATTATAATTCAAAAGCTTAAACAAAGATATGTATTCTCGCAATAACTGATTTTTAGAAACCTCTCACTTAAATCAAAAATGGAACTTGTGGTACGCAAATGTATCACTGGCAACAGAACAACCTCGTAAATTGCAAAGAAGTGAAAAGAAATAATGATGTCACACGGGCATTGATATAAATCATTCATATGCAGAATGTAAGTAATTACCGAGTGCTTTATCGTTTTCTAAGACACAATCTGCGTTTGGGGAAAGTACAGCATTACCGGATGATGACGGTCAGAAAGTAGATTCCGTTTTCCGAAATTTTCCCTGCACTGGTATGGGAGCACAAAAGAACCAGATATTTACAATATTAAAGTGTTGTACACTAATTAACACAGGTCACTTGTTTGATCTCGATTAGTGTGTACGCCTGACCCACAGACTGATATAGTTTGGCAGGATAGTATACACTCCATCCTCAGCATGGAATAAAAACTAATTGATCACTGAGACTCACATTTATCGTGCCGCATAGAAAAGAAACAATGAAATGTCGAGAGCCATTCGAAAACAGTCCCTGAGTAGGGGGAAACTGCAGTTCAGACGCATAATCGAAGCCAATTGCATTCTTATATAAAATAATAACGGCATAATTTAGTAATTTACTTCGTTATTAATGCTTTTCGTTTGTAGTCGCCAACTGTAATGCTCTCGTATGGCTATTAGTGAACGAAGTATGGCAAACAAAACGCGCATATGCTGGACAAAACGTTAATTATACCCATATACTGATTATTCGGTTCACTGTTAAGTGTAGAATGTAAATCAGCAATGTATATTCATATAATTAGCGAATATACTATTCGTATGTAATTTGTAATAAATGTCATGGCTAAAGAAACACGGTTGTGCTAGTATTTGTTGTAATGTAAAGTGCAACTTTTGAGAACGGATAATTACCCAAATTATTTATGCGGTAAAAATTTATTGCGAAGCCATAAAGCTGGAAGAAATTTTTGTAACTTTATCCAGATATAAAAGTAAGCGTCACAAAAGCGGCGTTATCAAAGTACAGTATTTCACATCCGTATTGTACAAGTATACCAATGATAAAATGTTGAGTCAGTTACTAAGTCATAACGTAAGCAAGAATGACAGTAGTAGTAAACTGCCTACTAGCTGGATGGATTACGCAGTATATCTTCTCACACCCTGTAAGTCCTGCCGGATCTAGTTACCGTCTCTAGCGCAGGAGGAAAACGAATCTCACACAGCAAATAACGAGACATAGGAAGAAGACGATATTGGGTGCAAAAAGGAGAACAGAGAAGCACTTCACTAAACCAAAACTGACCCAGATTAACACAGAAACACGTACCAAATTTCACTCAATTTTCCACAGAAGGAGTAACGATATAAAAATAATAATTTGCTGGAAGAAACAAGAGTAGAAACTCGAAAGACGTTACTCATTAACGGAAGCGTAAAAGAATTTAGGAGAAAAAATAAGTATCTTTATAGGGTGAGTCCACATTGAGAAACGAATGTTATTCCGGGTTAATAGTTGGAGTATATATTGCACTGTGAGCATAATGCCTATCCCTGTCATGCCAGTTGCTAGTATACCTCCGGGAATTTTACCCCGAAGGCATAGAAAGAAACCATCTGACAATGGTTGTGACGGTTACATTCTTTCTGCTGCTATTTCCAGCTTCTGTCTCCACCTTCTCTAACCTCCGTCCTCCCCCTTCCTTTCCATCTCTCTCTCTCTCTCTCTCTCTCTCTCTCTCTTCGTGTCCCATTCTTTCTCTTCGTGTTTCCATGTCTATCATATAGATGAGCACGTTAGAGGCTTTTATGCTCCCTTGCATTCACACCTTAGCTCGAAAGCCACTTAGTTTGTATTATTTGAAATGCAGAGAAGTGCCTGTGTGCACTTTAATTCTTGGTCCTTGAAACCAAAATGAAAAGAACGTGTATTACGGTAAATGAATTATCCGTCACTTGAATTTTATTAAATTAAAAAATCTCACTGCTCCATCACATCGAAAAAGTAGGGTTTAGTGGCTGAAGTTTCTAGTGGAATAAAGTCACTTGATTTTGTAACCACCATGGGAGCGTCGTCGCTTGGGATATTTAGGTGATAATCTTGTAAATTAAATTGTTAAAAATACGGTACATAGATCTTCCAACAGTCTGTCATATTGGGCGTGTAGTTATAAAAATAAAACTCCTTGTTCTTCACAGAATAACTTTGACCCATTAACTTCGGAAAGCAACTTAGCGATTTAATCTTTCGGCTCCTTAGTAATAGTCCACTGTAATTATAATTTAGTAATCATATGTCTAACACTATGGTAAATAATTGACACGGGTAAAACTATAACAACGGCCCCATTAAGGGGCTTCATTGCATAACGTACCACAAAATGAACATTTCACTTTGTCCCATTCGAGTCTCTCGGTTACTGATTATTTTGTTTATGTGTTGTACTTTCGTCAACAGCGTAAGTATTTCTATACTCGCATTGTTTCATTACGTTTCAAAGAAATTAATAACTGTAAAGTTTCACTAACTTATCTTTGGTCTGTCTTAATTATTCTCAGATTGGTCTGTTTCTTTACCGTTTGAAAACAAAAATGGCTCTGAGCACTATGGGACTTAACATCTGACGTCATCAGTCCCCTAGAACTTAGAACTACTTAAACCTAACTAACCTAAGGACATCATACACATCCATGCCCGAAGCAGGATTCGAACCTGCAACCGTAGTGGACGTGCGGTTCCAGACTGAAGTGCCTAGAACCGCTCGGCCACTCCGGCCGGCTTTGAAAACAAAGAGTGAATACATGAAGCAAGCTGAATGCCAGTATTTTCTTATGAAGGATGCATTTCACTATATGTTGTCACTATGACAACCTACATATTGGAAGTCCTATTTCCAGGGAATCTGTTTTAGGCTTACCGAGCGAGGTGGCCAGAGGTTAGCACATTGGCCTTGCATTCGGGAGGACGATTGTCAGATCCGAAACCGGTCATCCAGGCAAATACTGGGATAATACCTCTGAAAGGGCATAGGATTCTACAGAAAGAGGACCACTACATTTGTTGAGTCTCATTTGAGACCGACATTGTTTGCTGATGTGTGCATGAAACGTTCCGAGCTAGTGCTCCATCTCTAATGACGTCGAGGTCTATGGGATGTCAAGCCCTAATCTTCCTTCGTTTTATTTTTGGTTTTGCACTTCACCGTAAATTGAAAACCCGATTATATTGCTTCTCGAAGTTCCAGTTTTTCGCTCGGAACAGCTGATCAGCGTTGGATACCCAACAATATTATTGCCTGTCTTACAGTTGGATTGTTCGCAGTTTCTCATTGTCAGTGGCTGATACTGAATGTCCATGAAATTCTCGTAGAGTTCTGTTTCTCTGGGTTGAAAATATTTCTTTCTTTCTTCAAGTGCCAAGACAAAACAATGTAGTTATTATGTTCGGAAATTTTCTCCTGGCTCCGTTAACTGAACGAGGTGCGCAAAGGAATAGCATAATATTAGCGGTAAGGCCATACATAGTCTTTCCCCTGCATATGTTGCGGAGTAAACATTGCCACATGAGATACTTAAGCTGCGACCTTCAACGCATGACATCATACAAGCGTGTCGCCTATATGTAGCGGCGAGATGCTGCGTCAAAAGAAACGTAATACACAGTTACGAAGGCTAAATTCTGCCTCGTCAGCAAATTACGCCTCGTGAGCAAAAATTATGCATATTCATCGAAAACTGCTCCTCATTATCAACACGCACACAGGCACATGCGTACACACATAGACACACACTCACATACACACACACACACACACACACACACACACACACACACACACACACACACCACCCGTTGTGCCATGTTCAAAAGTATCCGAACGGTGTGAATTTTTTTCCACATGATCCAAAGCATTTCTGAAAAAAATTATATAGGAGGTGTAGCGTGTAAGAATTCCACATCTGAAACACATAAGCAATTTTTCGGCTTCCTTCGAGCACTTCACTCGATGGAGTTGAAGTAATTACTTGTTCCTACTCACGTAAGTGTACTCCCAAGTGTGCACCCAAAGGTTAAGTTCAGCAGTATCCAGTTAACATATCCAAGTCCTTGGCGTTTCATATGGGGTGGTTTGATAAGAGTCGCACATTAAAGAGAGAAAGAACAGTACGTCAGATAAATGTTCACAGCGCAGCAGTTATCTGCAACGGTCTCCCTTTTTATACGAGCCGGTGGAGAAAAAACAAGAAGCCGTCCACTTACGAGGATTAGAAAAAGCATTCTGTTGTTCCATTTAGTACCATTGAGGAAATGGCCAACGACTGTGTGTCTCCAGATAAGGCCGCCTTTCTTTCGTGGCTCGCACCTGCACCGCCCCTACCACGCGAGGGAAGCAAAATTGCAGTTTGAACAAAACGTATGGAAATGAAGGTTCCGCGCTCTCGCGCGCGGGAGAGAAATAAGGGGCCGCGAGCGCAAACAACGCCGAGGGGAAGCCCGCGAGTTCACTGCCAGCGGTCCGCCGCGGCCTTGGAGGAGAAGCCTGTAGAAGTCACTGCAACGAGCCAAGGCCTTTTGTTCAAAGACCGACACTGAAGTAGCAATAAAAGAAAATACGGGCCGCAGTAGGCTGTACTTTAAACGATCTTCATTTAAATCGTGCGATTAGCTTATTTCGATAGTTTTTGTCATTTTCAAGCACATGTGCGATATTACGTCTTACATACTGTACGTAATTATCTTATTATTTTTCTTCAAACATACAAAGCAGACATCATGTTTCATCATCACAGATGTTATACACTCACAAATCGTATTAAGTTGCCTAAATTAACTAATGGCGCGATTTAAGTATAGTTCACATTAACACCTACTGCAGCCATGTTTTCTTTCATTAAGTAAACAGCTGGCAAATCTTCCAGTGCCCTGATATTCTCATTTTGTCACTTTTCTATTAGAAACGAAAACAAAAAATAAGCTGTGTTTGTAGCTTAATGTCGATAAAAATTTCATTTCCATGTATTCGCGAAAACACATTTGATACACTACTGGCCATTAAAATTGCTATACCCAGAAGAAATGCAGATGATAAACGGGTATTCATTGGCCAAATATATTATACTAGAACTGACATGTGATTACATTTTCACGCAATTTGTGTGCATAGATCCTCAAAAATCAGTACCCAGAACAACCACCTCTGGCCGTAATAATGGCCTTGATACGCATGGGCATTGAGTCAAACAGAGCTTGGATGGCGTGTGCAGGTACAGCTGCTCGTGCAGCTTCAACACGGTACCACAGATCATGAAGAGTAGTGACTGGCACATTGTGACGAGCCAGTTGCTCGGCCACCATTGACCAGACGTTTTCAGTTGGTGAGAGATCTGGAGAATGTGCTGGCCAGGGCAGCAGTCGAACATTTTCTGTATCCAGAAAGGCCCGTACAGGACCTGCAACATGCGGTCGTACATTATCCCGCTGAAATGTAGGGTTTCGCAGGGATCGAATGAAGGGTAGAGCCACGGGTCGTAACACATCTGAAATGTAACGTTCACTGATCAAAGTGCCGTCAATGCGAACAAGAGGTGACCGAGACGTGTAACCAATGGCACCCCATACCATCACGCCGGGTGATAACGCCAGTATGGCTATGACGAATACACGCTTCCAACGTGCGTTCACCGCGATGTCACCAAACACGGATGCGATCATCATGATGCTGTATACAGAACCTGGATTCATCCGAAAAAATGTCGTTTTACCATTCTTGCACCCAGATTCGTCGTTGAGTACACCATCGTAGGGGCTCCTGTCTGTGATACAGCGTCAAGGGTAACCGCAGCCATGGTCTCCGAGCTGATAGTACATGCTGCTACAAACGTCGTCGAACTGTTCGTGCAGATGGTTGTTGTCCTGCAAACGTCCCCATCTGTTGACTCAGGGATCGAGACGTAGCTGCACGAGCCGTTACAGCCATGCGGATAAAATACCTGTCATCTCGACTGCTAGTGATACGAGGCTTTTGGGATCCAGCACGCCGTTCCGTATTACCCTCCTGAAACCACCGATTCCATATTCTGCTAACAGTCATTGGAGCAACGCGAGCAGCAATGTCGCGATACGATAAACCGCAATCGTGATAGGCTACAATCCGACCTTTATCAAAGTCGGAAACGTGATGGTACGCATTTCTCTTCCTTAAACTAGGCATCACAACAACGTTTCACTAGGCAACGCCGGTCAATTGCTGTTCACGTATCTACGAGGCAACTTTGTAATGCAGCACCTCTGTTAGCTACCGAGCGAGGTGGCGCAGTGGTTAGGAGGATGACGGTTCAAATCCTCTTCCGTCCATCCGATTTATGTTTTCCGTGTTTTCCCTAAATCGCTTCAGGCAAATGTAGCGATGGTTCCTTTGAAAGGGCACGGCCCACTTCCTTCACCATCCTTCTCTCATCCGACGGGACCGATGTCCTCGCTGTTTGGTCCTCTCCCTCAAACCAACCAACTGACCAGGCTTTATAGCTCTAGAGACGGCTATTGTTTTTCGTCTACCGCTGTTTGCGCTTTTTCGTTGAAAGCTGTCAAAAGCGCTACCAGGTGTCATGGATTTTCGTAAGTTGCCCGATTGTAAGAGTGTCTTAGTAATCTACACATATAACAAAACTGTAACTGGCCGATGTCTCTACATAGAAGATATTTAAGAAAACTAAATAGGAGGGGTCTTTGTAACAGCAATAGAAATCAAAACAAATATTTTTAGAATTTCTGTTTGTCTGTCTGTCTATCTGTCCGTGTATGTTCCTACGCGCGTCTTGCAATAATTATTGCAAGAAACTGGATGCAGTTTTCACAGTTATGCTATCGGAGTTCCATCTTAAAATCATAGCGAGTAACTGGGTCAGTACGAAAAACCGGAATCCGTAGGATACACAGGTAGACTGTCTTAGAAACCTTAGGTGTTTTTTTGTGAAAACAGTTTCACCATAATCAAATTATAGGTGAAGCGTGGGTTGACCATGAAAATAAGTTAAACTGACAAAAAAAATTCTGAATGTTAAACGACTGAGTTTCGTGTAAGGATCATTTCATTATACTGGGAGAAAAAAAATGGGACAACAAAATTATAATACAGTAAATAACTAAATAAACTATAACGGAAATGATAGAGTCCGTAAAAAGTAGTGTTTAGAAACATTGTATTTGGTGGTACAGGTAAAACCTTCTTGACTCAGTCACCACTGGCTGAAATCAGAACGCAAGACTTGCCCGCATATCGTGGTCGTGCGGTAGCGTTCTCGCTTCCCACGCTCGGGTTCCCGGGTTCGATTCCCGGCGGGGTCAGGGATTTTCTTTGCCTCGTGATGGCTGGGTGTTGTGTGCTGTCGTTAGGTTAGTTAGGTTTAAGTAGTCCTAAGTTCTAGGGGACTGATGACCATAGATGTTAAGTCCCATAGTGCTCAGAGCCATTTGAACCATTTTTTTAGAACGCAAGACAACATTAACTGTTGCGTCTTCTGAGACTGCTGCTACCTTACTCCCTTGAGGTAAAAATGCACTCACTATTAGATACCTTTGGACGTAGACATAAATGTAACCTCAGTACACAGTATCGTGAAGTAGCGACAAGGCTAAGATCCTTGCACAGTGTAGCTTAATCATTTTGGACGAATGCACTGTGGCAAACAAAACAACCATGGAAGCAGTCAATCGCACTCTGAAAGAATTCCGCCATAATGATCGCATTACCGAAAGCCTCACCTGGTGATTTCCACTTTTTTTTTCCTTTGTTGAATTTCGATTCCTCCCGAGGGGGGCGGGCTGGCAGCAGCTTAGTACGCTGCTCTTCAACCCACAGAATTTTTAAAATGTAAGAAGATAAGAAAC
The DNA here is from genome assembly GCF_023864275.1 of Schistocerca cancellata. NCBI lineage: Eukaryota > Metazoa > Arthropoda > Insecta > Orthoptera > Acrididae > Schistocerca > Schistocerca cancellata. The sequence goes on along the minus strand of NC_064626.1, from coordinate 980,556,653 downwards.
AATAAAAGCAGGCGATAAAACGGTGACAAAAATTGTAAAACGGCGGAAAGTTAAAACCAATCACTGGAAAGACTGCACTAAAAAGTCGGCACGAAGATGACACACCAAAGCCATGGGCAGAGGGGTGGGGGGGAGGGGGGGTGAGCTAGACAGCTGGACAGATGAGGGGGAAAAAAGGGGGGAGGAGAGGAAAAGCGAAAGGGGGGTGGGGGTGATTTCCGCCACACACTACCCGTTATAACTCGAGGAACTAGAGCAGATGAAGTGAGCGCATGTCTCAGTCGCTCCGTGCTCTGGCCTTGGGCACAGAAATTTAGCTCACGCGGAACGTGAGAGTCCAGTTTGGTGGGAATCCCTCGTGCGCAAGAATTCTCGGACGTTTTCTGAGAAATCAGCGAGGGTATATCGCCCAAATCGAATGTGCTAGTGACTCTGCAAAAGTGCTTTTATCTAATTGTTCCTTCAGTTGAGGAACTTATTCCTTTCGTTTATGGAGATGTGTCGTAAGTAACACGTCACGAGAATTCTTGGCTTTGTGAACTAGCAATGCTGACGCCCAGAAATAATCAAGCTGCTGCAATAAACCTTAGAAAAAAATATGTGGGAACGTCTTGGTATATCGATCCATAAATAGAATTCTGGACTGGACCGAAGTTTCCACTTATTTGTCCGATAGAGCTTCCTAGCTACCATTCTGTATCCTGACTCCCCGCGCATAACGTCGCTCTCAGAGTTGGTATTCTGATTACGCTGCTTCGGAACTTAACCCCCCCAAAGCTGTGTAATAGTACTCGTCTTAATGTGGTGTCAGTTCATAACAATATTATAGAAGCTAAATTCTCACGGCCTTTGGCGCTGGTGAGATAGTTTTCATACCACGCATACCCCTCATTCCCAACAATTTCTCTTTCCAGTTCAATCGCGTGCAGTTTCCCGTGAGCGTACGCCTCAGCATGACCATCAACAAATCGCAAGGACGGGCGCTAAGAGCCGACGACGTCGACTTCAGGACGAACTGTCTCACACATGGACAACTGTACGTAGTCTGCTCGTGGGTCACTTGCTCCGATAACTTGTTTATAATGGCTCCTATGGGCTAAACATGAAATTTAATGATTTTTACAATTCTTGTAATTTCTGTAAGTATAGCACGAAGCTGTTTCCCTATCCTTGCTTAGGTATTAGGTGCTTCAAATATCTGTATCTGTGCTTACAAACACATCAGTTCTTTCGACAGCTACAGCTTTTGTTTTTTCCTTTTTTTTTCCTTTTCATCGATAATAAGCTCCCAGGATTTTCACAATTCACTCGGGTTCTAGATCCACACTAACAAAACCGCTGGAAAAAGCTAGTGAAGAATAAAGTATTTGACATTATGCATGCTACGGCATTGTTTCACATTGCTCAGTGTTTATCACTTAATATCTCTTGAACTTTGTGTAGTTTAATGATATAATTGTGTAGCTACATTGAACGGCTTATTTCTATACCTATATGAAGATGGAATCTGTTCTTTTGGACATGCCCGAAAGAACATATATCATCTTCATATAGATAAGGCTTACCGGACAATGTTCTTCTTCAGTGCGGATGCACTCACATTGCCCGAACTCTTACGGGAATCGGCAGATTGACTGCCGCGAGTAATGAGTATAGTGGGCAGGGACACTACAAAAATAGTGCGTGGACAGTAAGCTGAAAATGTGGATTTCACGGGGAGCCTGACAGATAAGTCCCGCAATCGCACTGTCCTGCTGGGTGTCCAAGGTGGCTCAGAACAATAGAGCGTTTGCCATGTAAGCAGAAGATAACAGGTTCGAGTTACATTCGGGGAACACATTTTCAGCTGGCCCCGTTGATATTTATCAACCTTTGTGAACAGCTAAAGGCCTGAATTTCATTGTAATTTCATATTTATATACCGTCTGTGATATATGTTTCGGATAGAGTTAGTAGCAAAGAAATAATAAATTGAAACGTCATGCACAAAGAGGCAGTTTCGCTTGTATCTTAGTGTTTATGACGCCATATCTTCTGAGCTATGTGCCGTACCACGATAGTAAGTAGTCGTAGCGACGTATTTCGATATTGTCTGCTACATTTACTGCGAATAGTGTAAGTAGCACAGAAGTGAAAGATTTAAGCGGCCTGCATGACGTGACAGTTTTTCACGCATCTTATTGTTTATGACGCCATACCTCCTGAACTATGATAGGTATGTGGTTCTTATCTCCACAGCCGCTGTTGTCTGATAGTAAGGGATACGTGTACCAAGTTTGCTTGATATCGATTTAGTTGTTTAGGAAGAGATACGGAACATACACACATACACATACATACATCCATTTCTGTAAAACACTGAAGAGCCCAAAATCTGATACATCTGCCCTAACAGAACATTGTTGGAAGTGAAGGAAAACAAAGCCTTCCAGGTATCCTCATGAAACGTTCATAAGACAGATCGTCCTTTGAAGCCAATAGTGCAATGCGTAATCTTTATGACATTTCCATCTATGAGGCAACTTACTGCCGAGAACTGCACTTATACATACTCCATCCTGTTGAAAAGCTAAATTTCTTGTATGCTCTCGTAGCTGTAGATACTACAAGGTGCACCAACGAGCGCATTAACTAACTGCACCAGCGAGAACCCTTCCGGCAATCAGGTGACCCAACGATTTGCAGCTATCACCAAGATAAACTTGTAGTTTTAGTAATTTGACGTTCAGATCAAGTAATTACTTTCATTCTTGTAGACGATGGTCTTACGAAAGCGGGTAGTTCTATTTTCAGAATCTGACGTAGGCCATTTGCAGCAATGACTTATTTTACGAAGTATCTCAGTATGCGGAGTGATTTAAAAGTCATATCTCATTGGATAAATCCGTTATTAGTGAAGAAAGCGGATAGATGCACCACAGCGCCGAAATGCGTCGTCGCGTGCAGTATGTAGTACCGCATGGTCATTGGTCTGCCTCAGATACGACCAACCGATTGGGCTCAGATTTGGCAGGCCGCTTGTGTGCAACCGGAAACGGAGGAATCTAAGATATTTTGGGTCAACACCCCCACGTTTTTGAGAAAATCGCCCCTAAAGGTTATAACGAGCGATCGACGCAAAGTTGGAGGGATCGATAGATAATTGTAAATAGAGCATTTTTCATCACCAGGTATGGGGTCCGAAAACTCATACTTTTCCAGAAATCGAGGTAAGAAACTTTTACAACTGCCGCTTCTGTACCCACATGGTCAACGCTTTTCGACGACAACACCGATAGCGCAACGGCCATGGTAACTGGCTGCGAATCTCGAAGAAACGTAGTGGATGTTATTCTTTTGGTTTGTATTTTTCCATATCTCAATTGATAGGGATAGGAGGTTTAATACGATAAGTAAATCAACAAGGAATGATAATAAGTTAGGCAAATAAATTTCTCAAACCTCTTGGGATACTAAACAACTAAAATGTTGCTCCAGGTCACTTTACAATGGCTCTTCCAGTCACTGTTACGTGTCCTCACTTCTCTTCGAACAGCTAGATGGATAGTACTTGTCATATAAACATTCGAAACAAATACACTCACGGCACCAAGAGCATCTAATGAATGCAATCTTTTGACAGCTACACTGTTCATTCCCTATGATATGACGAAGAGGCAACGGGGACAACATAACTCTCCCCCCGTGCATTCTATCCCGTGCCTCGCTGTAAACAAGCGTCGCACGGTTGGCTATCTGTGATACCTCGTGAGGAAGTCGCAGCCCTTTTACTCGGAGTTGTTTTCATGTAACAAGGCTTAGAAGTTTAATACTTTACTAACTCACGGCGTTTGGGAAATTAGTTTGCCTACCTTATTATTATCATTCCTTATTGATTTACTTACCTTCTTAACCCTCCTATCCCTATCAACTGAGATATGAAAAAATATAAACGACAAGAATAACTTTCGCTAGGTTTCTTCGAGAATCGAACCCGGGTTTTCAGATTCCCAGCCAGTTACCTTGGACGTTGCATTAGTATTATAATTTTTTAAAAAAATCTCATTTTGTCCGTTGTATCTGCTCGGGGCGGACGTCGAAAGACGCCCATTTCAGTTCGTTGTTAATCCATGACCTCCGTTTTTTTATTACAGAGGGCAGCTAGCCCTCTGACCGAACACGCTGAGTTACCGTGCCGGCTGTATCGGCACTGTCGGCGATAGGCGTTAATTATGTGGGTAGAGACGCGGTAGTTGTAAAAGTTTCTTATCTCGATTTATGGAAAAGTATGCGTTTTCGGACCCCATACCTGATGATGAAAAATGCTCTATTTACAATTATCTATTAATCCCGCCAACTTTGATCGATCGCTCCTCATAACCTTTAGGGGTGATTTTCTCAAAAACGCGGGGGTGTTGACCCAAAATATCTTAGATTCCTTCGTTTCAGGTTGTACACAAGCGACCTGCCAAATCTGAGCCCAATCGGTTGGCCGTCTCTGAGACCTTCCCCTTGTTAGTAATAAACTTAGGCGAATTTGAATAGAAGTTTCTCAGGAGCGTGTAGCATTCCCTTTCGCTCTGATATCGGCTGAAATCCTACAGCCAAAAAAAACGGCGGCAAGCCATTTGATCCGCTTTCGCTCAGTCATCATTTGTGACTACAATGAACTCGAAGAATCTGTTGAGAGATACTGTGAGGTTACACCCCGATACGGCTCAACGAGAAAACTTTAAAAAAGCAGACGCGGCTGTGGGCCGTCTCTTGTTGCGAGGGAAGGAGGTGGAATGGATTGTGGAAGCATTTGACAGTTGAGGGGGCGTGCCGGCGGTGCAGGGCTGCACGCAGCGGTGAGCCACGCCAGGGTCATGCCGGTTGGTAAAAACCAGTGCCTTTGGCTGTAGGGGTGGAGCATGGAAGGATTTAGCCGACATCGCGGAAATGAGTGACCACAGTGCCCGCTAAATACACCTGAATTCAATAAATACTGATCTAAGACATATGCAGACAAACAAATAACAATCTTGAGAAGAGAAAACTGAGACGAATGCTTGTCTGAAAACTCACCTTCTGTCAAACCAGAAGGGTTTAATCATTCATTATAAAACCATCAGAACGTAATAACACAATTCCTGTAAATGATATAAAGGGTGTTTTAACATGCGACAGCTAAATACATCGAAAACAACACATCGTACGCGAAAAGCGATCGAGGTGAAAAGTTAATATTAGTAAAGGGGACATAAGTCTGTGCTACAAATCGCCATCACTCAGACGTGGGCGGGATCAATCTGTACTTTCAAATGGGGAAATCCCCACACCATTTTCCTTGCATGTTCTTATTCCAATCCGAAAAACACTATTTTTGAGAGCGCATCAATGAATTTGTGTTTTTGTTGTGTTGCGAAAATAGAACAGTGGAATCAAGATTTGTGAATAACCTGTGGAATCCGCTAATGTGACCTTTGACAAGCTAAAACAGGCTAAGCAGGACATTCCTTTCGAGAGCACAAGCTTTCGCAAGCAAAAAACCATTTTTGGAAAACCGAGAACACGTGGAACAATAATCTTGCCCAGGAAGACCTTCAACTTCAAAAATAAACGAAAATGTCGAACTTGTGCATGTTCTTGTGAACTTGTTCTTTAGGGACAATCTATCGATCAAGTGTTTTATAAAGATGCCCTTAAAAGTTTCAGGAAAAGGGTGAATCGAATGAGACCGGTCACTGCAGATGCTGCATCACGAGAACGCCACATGTCATACGGCCACTCCCATCACGGAATTCTTACCTCAGAACGCATTCCTGGTGCTCCCATTCTCTCGCTCGGCGCTGCGGGTCTCTGCTTGTTCCTGTCTCCCTTACATTCTCCTATTTGTTTATTACCCGTCTCATTTTCTTTCTACAGTTTTGTGTTTAACATTTTCGCTCGTTTGCTAACCCGTTTAAACGATATATCAAAGCCTGTTAACAATACTGGAAGGTTCAAACGGCTTTGAGCACTATGGGTTTTAACAAATATGGTCATCAGTCCCCTAGAACTTAGAACTACTTAAACCTAACTAACTTAAGGACAGCACACAACACCCAGCCATCACGAGGCAGAGAAAATCCCTGACCCGGCCGGGAATCGAACGCGGGAACCCGGGCGTGGGAAGCGAGAACGCTACCGCACGACCACTAGCTGCGGACTATTGGAAGGATTTTTTTAAAATTCCATTCATGATTCACATTGTAGTTTAAAACTTCGTTCACTGTTTTGCGTCAAATTCCGAGTGATGACGTGGAACGTTTGTGAATTATTTCTAAAACTATAGACAAAAGGAGTGATTTAAGTGACAGTGACACAGATAAATTGTCTGGAAGTGGTGGAATACCTTCTAGGAATGCCAAAAAGCCTACTGAACTCGCATCTGTTTATCGTACGATAAACCATTCTCTCTATTACAATAGAATGGTTTGTTACCACAAATTATTACCATATAACTGCAGTAATTCAAAAATCGATCGAAGTTTCAGCTGCGTAGAAGAAAACCGGAAGCCATGGTATGCGATGTATTGGCGAAAGAATCTGTTAAAGGTATTTTAAAGACAGTCCAAGAAAAAAATCTATACTTATCTATAGCGACAGATGCAACTAATAAAGAAATAGAAAAATGATTCCAATTTCCTTACAATTACTTTATTATGATACTGGGGTTATAAACCGTATAGTGGAATTTAAAGAATATAACGAAGAATGGGTGAATGAAGTCGAAGTTTTTAACACACACGTTGGAGAAGAATGGAAGTTTAGGTATTCGCCGCTTCCGACAGTGTTGCAAACTTCAGCAGAAACCTTTACAATTATACACTTATTTCAGCTGAAAATGATAGTTTTCAAAGCTCTTTGCCCCCTCCACAATCTTCACAATATAACAATATACAGTACTGATAACCTGGAAGTGTATGTAGAAAGTTTGATACTGAGAGTATGCAGACCCTTCAGTAGATCTGCGAGACGAAGAGCGGACTTGCAACTCAAATTTAAGGCAAATGAGATGCAATGATAAGAAACAATAAAACAATATTTCTATCTCTTGATGCTGCTGTCGTAAAGAATATTAAAAATATGGCCTGCACTGAAATCTCATTTTCTGGAATTCCTCAGTGAATGATCTCATCCACTAGAAAGAATCAGTGATGTAGTCCGTGACAAAGACGGACAAACAAGCTATTAAGCAGGTGGGCATAACGTTTTGGCTCATCAGTGTATGACAACCGGACTCCTCCAAATACTTTTTCTTTTGTAGGAAGGTCCATCAGGCATTTTTGTTATAAATTAAATACTCGAGAAATCAAGTACACCCTTTGTAAAACGCCTGGCCGGCAAACGATTTGTTCCCCGTTTCGGCCCACTTTGAACTGGTGGTCATAGTAATAAACAAGAATGCGCCGCCATATTTTCTAACATAGCAGAACTCATTGTAAATACGTTCGTCCACTGGGACCACCACTAAATGTGGAAGAGAGAATCACCATCCTACCCAAGTTTTCAGCATTCGAATCTCGATGTAAAACATCTCTAAGATAGATATAATTTTCCGCACTCATTTGGTTCTGATGAGTGCGAATGAACACCAACCGTTCAGTTTTCCTAAATACATCTACTACAAACTGGTTAAAAAGTCTTCGAAAGAGGTGTAAGTAGTTACGTTTGTTCTGACGGAGTTTGATTAAAAAAACTGTAGAAGTACATTGCAAAAGCAATTATGTCAAAATTTGGAGTACCCGTGCAAGGGTCAATACTGTGCACAGCAAAATTGTAGCCAGACTTCACCTCGACAAAATGTTAAAGCATGCTGTAAGTAATCATAAGCGCGATGTGTTTCATTGATTCTCTGAAGGCGATCATTCTGATTACGGAAGTCAGTGTCCTTCCTATTACATTCTTGGTCGACTAACAGGATCACGTTTTTATTATAGCGACCCGGATGAGATCCTCTATATCTTTTTTAAGCTGTAATTGCAAACTTGTAATCATTATGTTTTCATTTGGAACTGACTGAAATGTTGCTCCAAAGCTGTTGACATACGGGTTCACAATGGGTAGCATATTTTGCAGGCTTCTTATCAAACCTAAGTTTAAATTAGAAATATATTGTTGCCTAACATTTGCTTGATCTTGGTAGTTAGATTCAAAATAAATTAGGAAAACCATTAGCTTATCTGTCGGCGAGAAAGAGCCAATCAGACGTTACACATGGCCCTATACCTTACAAGCAGGTATAAATACATCTTCAGTGACCCTATTCGCTCCAAAAGAACTCTGTTATAGGCTCTTAAGTTCTTTAAAAATGTTTAAATAGCGGATGTTCTTCGTTTAATAACTCCTTCATTGGTTCTGGTGGGTCTTGTACCATTTATAGGCGAACTTTGCGAGATGAACAACATATTTTCTTTGGTTCGCCTTGCCACTTCAACGCAAGGCAATACGTGCATATTTCGTTCATTGACCTGGCTGAGTATAATTGACATGTTTTATTACTGAATCGTAGTCAAATCGACTTATTTCTTTTTCTGGCCACGGCAGTTTCTCAAGATCGTATACCATCGACTCGTCATCATCAATTACTGATAGCCTTAGAACGGCATGTCGCTACCGTCTTTCTCTAACTGCATCATTCGGGTGTCACTTGCTTGTGTTTGCCGTATTTGCTATGAACGACTCCTTTCTTCTTCCATGTGCTGGACAGTTGCCTCCTGTCTATCATGGTAGCAGCTCCGAGTAGCAGACAAACGAAGCTTGAGCTACTCATATGTCTCCAAATTTCATAGCGAAAAGTCTCAGCGGACCAAGCTCGAGCTACTCTTCTGTCTGCAAAGCCCGTGTCGTATCATAACGGCTACGGTCAGCAGATAAGTCAAGCTTGTGCTGCTCTTCTGTCTCCAATTGGCGCGATATTTCTGGACGGCTATGGTCAGCAGTTAAACGTGCTTCTCTTTCCTGGTGCGTTTCAAGAGAATGTGAGTGTTCATGACAGGTGCGGTCATTGGGCAAACGCAGTTGCCTTTCGGAATTCGTCTCTCGTGACGCCTACGGTAGGTGGATAATCGAACCACATGTTGTTTTTGAGATTCCGCCTTCAGGCTGCAGCATAGTGAGATCGGCATGCATTCAAGCGACGTTCACGTTCTGTGTTACTCTCTCCAGACTGCGACGCAGCATTACGGCGTCTCTTAGCATCCAAACGTGATTCGCCTCTACAAGAAGTCCCCTGAGATCGAGACAATGCAATTCTAGAACGCTGCGCTGCTAGACGCTCTTCACGCTCGGCTTCACCTTGTTTTAATCTTCACAGTCGTGATCTTATGGCTTCAGCAGAAACAGAAGAAAGATTAGCCGGTTTTGTGGAAGGCATTATTACTGCCCGAGAAACTCACCATCGACAATATAGTTACACCAATTGGAGAATGAATTCAAAACTGAAATAAGTTAGACGGATGAAGACACTAATACGAAATTACAAACATTGTATCACTTCATTTGTATTGGTAAGAGGAAAGCTTCTGAAGAAATGTGTGAAAGTGGTTTTTTTCGTCAACTTGACAAACTTATTAACGATAACAGTAGCGTCAACTGCACAAGCTCATAAACGATAATAGTTACACTGAGTCAAGAACGCATTCAAGAATGTCTATAGATAATGGGACTAAACTGATAACTGCATTGTGAGATTATAAAACTTTCCAGAATGCTACTCTTTACAGATTCTGTCATTTCTATCCCAGTTTATTTAGTTAAGTTTTATAATATGCCTGCTGTCCCGATTTTTTCTTCAGACTAACCCAACGATCCCTACATGAACTTGAGTCGATCCACCCAAAAAATACCCAATTATACTTATTTTCTTGGACAGCTCACACTTGACCAAAAATTTGATTATGGCAAAATTGTTTTCAGAAGAGGCACCTAAAGATTCCTAATATAGTGGCGCCGTTTTGACGAAGGGAGACTGTGGCGACCACAGCCGTTACGAAACACATCAAATGAATTCTCAATTGCGAATAAGAACCACCATTAGCTGTAGAATGGAATGACAGGAATGAAAATCTGTGCCGGACCGGAACTCGAACACGAACTTACCGCTTATCGCGAGCGGTCGCCTTACCATTTATTTTGCTCTACCAAACTTCTTGTGTTTTAGTTTGTTTTATTTTTATTTGTTTTTTATTTTATTTTTCTTATTCATTAGACCTCTTGCACGTCAGGCATTGGTCCCTATTACCCATACTACCCAGAAAAATCTATCTAACCTAAAAACAAAAACAAAGCTAGTACCACCACCACTTTCACCCTAAAAGCTAACTAGGACGGTTGTTTGCCACCACTTCAGGCTCCGCCCACGAACAAAAATTAAATATGCCTCTGGACGTTTTGTTAAAAAAGAAATATATAAAGGAACGGTTACAGTACCTGTACTATATTTTTTTCGTTTTTCGTTCTTTTGTTATGATTTTTATTTGTAATTTTTTATCTTCTTTCGGGGGTGTCCACAGCAGCCAGACGGCGGGATGTCCAGGTAGTCTTCTCGTTCAGAGAGGCTGAAACACTATATAATTACCGTTGATGTCTCTCATCAGTCCATCATGCGCTGTATCTCAATATCTCCTCACAGCCGGTACACCCCAATGGTCTGGAGGGAGCGTAAACAACGACCCCAAGTAATTCGCAAAGAGCAAGTCATACGACGCTTTGCGACGTAAAACCATATAGTTGCTCGTTAAATAACGCCAAAAATCTATCAATTCTGCAACGCTTTCACTAAAAAAGTATGACAGTGCCATACTGTTAACCTATACCGTGGCGTTACGACGAGTAGCAGGGTAGTAAGGGACGTCGGGATGGATCAGTTCGGTGGGCTCTACGGACTGAGGCGTCCGTCACAACAGCAATGCCAACATGAGCCGTGTGAGGAGCCAGCAGTCGACAGCCGTACCACAAACGAAACGGTAAATATCAGTGTCCACAGCGGCGCATCTGGGGCAGAGAGGATCCTAGGCAAGATGTATCATATGTAAATGTTGTCGGGTGAGGAATTTTTCAGTTGTTATCACATATCACAGCGCCCTGACCGTGGTGGGAAGGAAAGGCGAATGTATGATACTCCACACCCGCCTCCAACCAACCGCCGGATGTCGGCGTTCAATCACATTAGCAGGCAGTGTCCGCTGAAAGTAGCGGTTGAAGTCCTTGGTTCCAGGAACCCGCGTGAACGGTGGTGAGCGGTAGCGATTGACCGACTGTAGAAGGGGCTCCGTAGATGAGACGGAGAACTACGCCTGCCGATATTGAGGACATTCCCATCTTCTCCAAGACAGCCTGCAAGAAATGGTGCTCAACTCGGTCAAATGCGTGGTCTAGGTCAACCGCCAAGAGGGCGCCTTCTAAGTGGCGTGCCGACATGAGCGCCACCACATCTCTACAAGAGCTTAACGCCGTGTGTATATTACTGCCACCTCCCAGACATGTTTGGTAGGCATAAATGGAATCTTTGACAATAGTGAGGAGGCGAGCACGAAGAACACGGGAGAACAGCTTGTAATCCGAATTCACTAACGTCAACGGCGAAATCTTGCTGTACGCGCCCTCCGTTTGGTTTTGGGACAGGGATGATCACGCCCTCTAAAAGTTCAGGGGGACGCGAAAGTCTGGATTGAGGAGTTCGCAGTATATCTGCCGCCAAACTTCCCGCATCAGGTCATAAAAGGTGCTATAAAATTCAAGCGGAACATCAACAGGTCCGAGGGATTGGTTTCTCGCGCCCCGTGACAGGGCCATGCTCCAAGAATGTGGCGTCTCCTTGCGCCCTAACCGAAGGTGGCAGGTCATGTAGGACATCCTCAACGTCAGTGTCACGCCGTTGATCTGCTAGATACAAAGTGCAGTAATAATCTGTGAGTGCACGGGAGATGGCGTTGTGTGTCTCTGCACGTTGCCCGTCCGCCGAAATAACTGCCTTGATGTCTCTTGCGATGTACACGTTCTCTGACCATGTGATAAAGACAAGCACGTTTGTCTGGGATGAAATCTTGCAGTCTCTCTCGAGCCCGGGTGCCATCCAATCTGTCAGCTGTGATCTGCAGAAGCCGTGCCTGTATCGGATGGACGGCTGTTTGGTGCTCTGGCGAAGATTCTTGTGACGGTAGTTATCGCAAGACCGTGTAGTAAAACTCAGAGGTCGATCGGGGCCAAAGCGCCCTGTCTCGTCCATACGCCATCAGCGTGCGGTGAAGACTTGGTTTAGCGCGGTACGTCCACCATCGTGTCGTGGAATCACAGGTATGATGCCGTCGCTCACATTTGCGCCAGGTAGTAGTGACGGCTAAACGGCAAGCCTCTTTCCAGAGAACGTGCCCGAAGACCTCGGGAGACGTTAATCCTGTCCAACCTGCTGGCCAAGTGGCTGGTGAAGTGTATATATCCGTGTCGGTCACCGTGGATGACTGCCCCTGTATCAAGCAAAGCGAGATCTCTGACCACAGCTTAAAGGGCTGGACATGCGACATGGTGAGGGATCTGATCGTCAGGGCGTAAGACGCTGTTAAAGTCCCCGCGCACCACGAAGTAGCGCTTTGAAACATGTGGCGTAATTAAGTGTTCCCTCTCGACGCTTCGCAGTACCACACGGGGCATACAAATTCACAAGGCGGACTGGATGTGCACAATGCCTCTCGCTGATGGCAAAAACTGAATATCCGTTGGTTCGATGGATATCGCTTGGTAATGCGGCCGTACCACCACCTCTGTCGGAAGATGCATTGACGTAAGACGCGTATCCATAAACATCCAGGCGCATATCAGGCCGTACCTCTTGAAGAACACGATATCAATGTCCGCCGCCCGAATCATGTCCTTCAACAGCTGGGTTTTGATCGCGGAACTAATACCGTTGACATTGACTGTACCTATCCGATATACCTGGGTCATTGGTTTAGTACGATGACTATCCTGCAGTCAATTAAGCCAGTAAGCGCCACGTCGTCCGTCCGACCGCCCCTGCCATCCGTACTGTAGATATTACTGATCGGCGGCTGCGGGTATCAGGTTGTCGTCCAGCGACTGATATCACCATTTGGCTATCCATGCAATACTCACAGCGACACCCAAAGTACCATATGCCGTCAAACATGAATCTACGACCTGCACTCGTACATCGATTACTTATATTCCTGTACCGCTTGCCCGGTATCCGCAGATAAATACGATATTGCTGTACCTGTGTAATTCTGATTACGATGCATGTCCAGAGGAACAGCCACTGCGGCTACTACAGCCGTTATGACATACATAAAACGTATTCGCAGTTGCGAATATAGACTGTCACCAGCTGTGTAATGGAATGACGACTATGAAAATTTGTGCCGGATCGTCACTTAGACTAACATTTATGACTAACCTCATTTCTTCTGTCCTCATCAATTTCAACGGGCTTCGTTTTACTCTCAATTCGCATTCTGCTCTCAGTTGATTGTTTATTTCGTTCTGTATATGTTGTCGTTCTCCCTCGCTTTCGCCGAGGACACCATTGTCATCAATGAATCTTACCACTGATATTCCTTCATCCTGAATTTTAATCTACTACTGAATGTATCGTTTGTTGCCGCCATTGCTACTTCAATGCATATATTGATTAGTATGGGGGAAGACAGCACAGTCTTGCACCCTTTCTTATCCGAGCACTTCGTACTTGGGATACCATTCCTATCGTTTTTTTTATTTTTGTACATACTGTGAATTACCTACTTTTCCTTATACCATACATCTATTTTTCTGAGAATTTAGAACATCTTGCATCATTTTAAGTTGTCTAATGTTTTTTCCAGTTCGTAGAATCCTAGAAAGATGCCTTTATGTTTCTTAATTCTGGCTTCGATTAAGCAGCACACTGTCAAAACTGCATCTCTAGTACCTATACCGTTTCTGAAGGCAAACTGATGGTCATCTAAGAGATAATCAGTGTCCTTCTGTACACTATTTTTGATAGTAATTTGAATGCATGAGCTGTTAAGGTGACAGTGAGAGAATTCTAGGATTGGTTTTCGCTTATCAACTTTGGAATTGTGTGGATGAGTTTCCCAAAAGTCTTTTGGTATGTCTACAGTCTTCTAGTAAAATTGCTTTCAGCTTTCCCCAATGATTTTAGAAATTATGAAGTAACATTTTTTATGCGTGCTACGTTGTGCAGCTCTTTCCAGGTTCTGTTATGCACTGACTTACGGATCATCCATGTCTTCCACATCGACTTCCATTTCTTCTTCTGTCAGCGCATCAGGTATTTCCTCCTCCACAATGAACAGCGGAATTCCTTTTGTACTCTTACGTTCTCATCTTTCCTTTCAGTCTTTACTTTCAGTTTCACTGAGGGATTTTTGAATTTTCTATATGCTGAATCTGTCCTTCCGACATCGTTTCCATTATCGATTTCCTAACCCTTTTCCTGCAGCCATTTCACCTTAGCTTCCCTGCGTTTACTATTTATTTAATATCTGTGTGACTTTTCTTGCTATCCTCTTTTCGTTACTTAGCATTTTTGTGCTTCTTCTTACGTCGATCAGTTGAGGGTTTTCTTCTGTTACGCTAGGTTTCATTGCAGTTACCTTCCTTGTACCCACGTTTGTCAGTGCAATCTTTGTGAATGTCCTGTTAGAGATGTTCGAACCACCCACTGTGGTATTCATTTTCTGAGTATCCACAGCTATAGACAATTTACAACGCATTTCATCATTCCCTGTACTTTAGTACCGCACTTCTTTCTGCAATGATTATTTCGTACGAATCTTGTGAACTTAAGTCTACTCTTCATCATTACTAAATTGTGACCTCAGTCTATATTTGCTCCTGGGTCTGTTATACAATCCAGTAACTGATTCGGAATCTCCTCGAATTTACATAACCCAGCTGGTACGTTCATATACACACGACAACAGAGTTTCTCCTCATGTGTGGTGAAAACGGGTGCAGTGGCATCTGTAACTTATGACAAGTAAGTTGTGCTGGTTGATATGGCTTTTCATTTGTTACTATCAAGCATCGAAGGCCCTACAATGTGCTGCTCTCTAGCCCGTCTATATGTTGTTGCAATAGCGACAGCACATGGCGTTTTCTTAGGTGCACATCGTCTCGACCTACTTATCGTTTACTGACAAGTAGAAGGACCTGTAAATTTAAAACGTAGCTCTCCAAATACACAACATTTGTAGTTACGCATATCTTTATAAACTTCTGAACCTTTTGTTTCATCTAGAGAGACAGCTGATGGGTTTCTTTCAGGTTTTGAGGGCATTCTGTACCGTACTTGAGCAGCTAGCGGAAACAGTTTGTGCAACGGTCTAATCGCAACGTCATTCGATGGTTGGTTCGTTGGCTGATTTGGATGAGGGGACCAGACAGCGAGGTCATCGGTCCCATCAGATTGGGGAAGGATGGGAAAAGAAGTCTGCCGTGTCCTTTCGAAGGAACCATCTTGGCATTTGCCTGAAGCGATTTAGGACAATCACGGAAAACATAAATCAGAGGGGCTTGGAGCGGGTTTGAACCGTTGTTGTCCGGAATGCGAGTGCAGTGTGTTAACCACTGCGCCACCTCGCGCGATTGGGTCGTTCGCCTGTTAAAGAAGATCACCTCGTCACGACGTTATGGAAATTGTACGGTAGAAGTGTTGGCACTGTTTGCTTTATTTATCACTACGAGCCACGCCGTGTATTGATTCATTGGTGTTAGCCAGACAGTTGATTATGATTTTTTAAAGGACGTCACATTCGCCGTTGGCAGTAAAAATTATGTATTTCACAGTTGCAGTTTCTGTCTGTGGATCATTTTCAAATGGTAATGCAAAATATTTTGCTTGAGAATACGTCAGACTCTAAAATCCTCCGACATGTATACATGTCATCGTCAAAAATAAGCCTGTTCATTGTAGAAATACCGCAAGAGACGAGTGCGAAGCTCTGTACATCGTGAAATGATGTAAAATATGTGAGTTGTTGTCAGTGTTAACATCCTCCCATAAATCGTTACAGATCAACGTTCTAACAAGCTGTTTAAAAATTGCGACCTCAATCCACATCTGCCGTAAACATTGTGTTAGAACATTAATTTGTAGCGATCTACGAAAAGGATTTCAACACTAGTAATAGTTCAAACAATTTACATCATTTCACGATGTATAGAGCTTCGCACTCGTCTGTTACGGTATTTCTACAGTGAAAAGACTTATTTTTGACGATGAGATACATGCATGTCGGAAGATTTTAAAGTCTGAGGTCTGACATGTACTGAAGCAACCTTTTTTGCTTCTGACGTCTGACATGTGTTAAAGCAAACTTTTTTGCAATACCACTTGAAAATTTTGCAAATCTAAAATATATAGTTTCTTCAGTCAATGGAGAATATGATATCACTTCAAAATTTCTGCCAGACTGTGAACCCCGCCTTGAGAAGTTAATGAATTGCTTTCGTGTTGTTTAAATTGAGTTTTGAAGACGTTTTAGTATTTCCTATGTACACATCATAGTATGATCCACGAACGATGGTGGTGGCTGGATTGTTGCCGGCTACAAGGGATGGTTGGCGCCTGAGCATGCAAGTGGACTGCGCTTGAAGAAAGCGTGAGTACTGAAAACTCGGTATCTTGCTTGCTTGGTTGTGCTGAATTTGTCGATTACCACCACATTAATAGTGACATCTGGAACCACTCTAATAAAAAAACACTAAACAAATCACTACAATCATCTGCAATACTCGCAAAGCCTACGACATTCACAGCAGAGCGCAGAGCACTCCTAAACGCTCATTGATTGTTGGACAAAGTGCGACTTCTGTGCGCAGTACAAACCTAAACTCGACCTGCATCGTTCGTGACTCCAACTTTAGTAACTGAAGAGATTTTGTGTACTGTTACCGCTCCATGTGGTTGTGAGGCGGGGGGGGGGGGGGGGGGGGTAGCGAAAGTGGGAAGGGGAATGGTAGTCATATTTCCTCTGTTTAAGTTAAATTATATACGAAACATTTCTCTTTAGTTTTTTTAAACGTTAATGCAGAAGATAATAGAGAATACTTCAGCTATACCAAAAGTCATCCATGTTCCCGCCATGTCATCATAGAGGAATTATTTGATTCTCTTATAACAATTTCCAGATGTTTCCTTATTGGTGATCTCTGTTGTTGTTGTTCTTCTTCTTCTTTTTTTCTTCCCTTTTTCCCGAAGAAAAATCTGCGTATTTCTTCATAACTTTTTCTCATTACCTTCACACATTTTCCTTTTCCTGACGTACAAAGACACGGACCAAAGATAAACTAACAATAATTTACCGAATTAGGCGGCATTTGGTTAATTGCTGTGTGTATAAACGGTGTGAGTCGACTGCACTGTTCTAGACAGCCTGCCGTTGTCCGTCGTCCGTGTGGGAGCTCCTAACTGCACTGCTTCTCGGTGCGGCGTGCCGCAATAACACCACTCACTTCGCTAGAGAAGCTATCGACCGTCCGGCCTACCCTAATATACTCGCTCGTATGTCTTCTCACTAAACGCTATGCTCGACACGCTGCAATTATCGCTACGAACACAACATCTCACTTTTATCGATTCTCCACTCTGCAGCAGTTCCACCACTACTGAAGTACAGAGTGCAGTTGCACAATGATTTCATCACCGAATTCACTGAACGATGTCTTCGCTCACAAGAAACAAAAGTAAACACAGAAATGTTTCTTTATACAATTACGAATATGGAACATCTGTTCCATTTGCGAAGAGACGCCTCTGCTGTCATTGTGAAGTGAATATTTATTTATTAATTCATTCTAAGTCCACTTTCTCAGTAATTTCAACGGACAAATAGAGATCAAAATAAAATTTATGTAAATCATTATGATAATTAATTTAGAGTGTTTTTTTACTATGCTACTTTGCAATTTATTCTTTATACAATCGTATTACTGAGAGAGTTAATTAGAAATAACTATTGCTTCGTCAAATGGGCGAACTCGATATTTATTAATTCTATTCCTCCTTCTTAATAAAAACGATGAATGCTTACAGAGTGGTGCTTTTGAAATATTACTAAACTAATGGAATAATTGGCATAACATGTGAATTAGGAGTCAACAGACATTGTACTACCTGTCGACAACAGGGCGAACTAGACGCACGATATCATTGTATTCAGTGGCGGCTGGATGGAAAATGTGCGACGTTTAACACACTGCGAAAGGAAGATGCAGAAACTAAGCTTTTCACCAGCCATCATATGAAGAGTTAATCATCGGTACGTACATTTGGGTAAATGCCTTATCCCACAGATACAACTGCTGCAGGTAGCTTGGATTGGGAGGCGTCATCGACCGCTAGAACAGAAGATAGTTCACAATACAGCAAACAGCTCGTAAATTCAGTGCTGATCAACAACGATCGGTGACAAAATTGTTGAGACTTCTGAGGTCATTTGTTACAACACAGAGAGACTTGGAAAGAATGGACGAGAAATTTTTGAGCATTTTCTGTCCACGAAGTGGCGGCATACGTTGAAATGACTGGGATAAAACTGAAAGCATCACTCACCATATCACCTAGAACAAATTCGATCGCTGCATCGATTGATAGAAAAAAATGTTTGCAGCATGCAGCTAACACATCAACAAGTAGATTCCTTACGTGTCATGCACAATGGTCAAGCTCAGTAAACAACCATTGACCTCAGAGAAACGACCTACCCTTCAAAAAGCAGGAAATTTTGTCAACGTCCCTGGAACTTTTACCTAAGGAGGATATTCTTGCTAACACATAAGTGGCCATCCGGACCATTCCTTACGAAAAAACCGAGGAAATATGCAGTGAAACTATCAGCGTATTGCAGCGAGTAAAACCACGAGCGTGCAACTTGAAAAAAGAAGAACTATAGCCTATCAAGTGCTTTAACGCCTACAAGAGTATATTGGTACAGCCTACCCCCAAGGGAAATGCGGCTATTGTAATGAAGACAGAGGACTATGAAAAGAAGCTCTGGGACTACTAGATCTGACAACACACTGAAAAATAAGCGCTTATTCGGTGCAACATATCACATGGAAAACAAATCGGTTAATAAAGCCATTTTCCCTCTCGATGGACACATAGAAGAACCTACCAGTTTTGATTACCAAAAATACGTAAAGATGACACAAAAGGCCAACCGTAAGCCCTCCTGACGCATCGATGTATAAACTGGCGAAACATGGCGAAACAATTGGCCTCTCTGCTTCAGCCACACGTGGGAAACCCTGACATATAAAGAAAGGACTTGCAGTATGTCACTGAGAAGCTGAAAAAACTAAAACTTGAATCAAACGTCTTACTAGTTGGTTCTGATGTTCCTTTTTTTACCAAAGCGCCATTCACTGATATTTTGGAGCATATTAGTTTCATTTTCCCACAGAAACATCACCAAGGTCTTACACGCATGCTTACTATGAGCTACTTCAGGTGAAGTGGCCATTTCTACAAACAGCTGGAAGGTG
Source organism: Schistocerca cancellata (assembly GCF_023864275.1). Taxonomy (NCBI): domain Eukaryota; kingdom Metazoa; phylum Arthropoda; class Insecta; order Orthoptera; family Acrididae; genus Schistocerca; species Schistocerca cancellata. The sequence goes on along the minus strand of NC_064626.1, from coordinate 980,537,138 downwards.
TCGCTCGAGGTAGTCCACGTAGTTCGATGGTGGCCAGTTCCTTCCTGCAGAATTTCAAAGGATAAGCACTGTGGTTGGCACTTTACAAACCTACGGTGTGCTACAACTGTGTCAATACCTTCTTCATGCGGAGCCCTGGTGACTAAAAGCTCAGTCAATTCCATTGAAACTGAACATTCTACATTGCAAAAAAAAAAAAAAAAAAAAAAAAAAATGTACACCCTGTACATGTGGAAGGTAGTATGCGGGAATAACTAGGCAATCCATCAACATCAGGTTCACCAAACATAAATGATACTGCAAATTGGGACGGGTGGAGAAATTAACTGTGACGGAGTACGCACTGCATCACACCGATCACATACACTCCTGGAAATTTAAATAAGAACACCGTGAATTCATTGTCCAAGGAAGGGGAAACTTTATTGACACATTCCTGGGGTCAGATACATCACATGATCACACTGACAGAACCACAGGCACATAGACACAGGCAACAGAGCATGCACAATGTCGGCACTAGTACAGTATATATCCACCTTTCGCAGCAATGTAGGCTGCTATTCTCCCATGGAGACGATCGTAGAGATGCTGGATGTAGTCCTGTGGAACGGCTTGCCATGTCATTTCCACCTGGCGCCTCAGTTGGACCAGCGTTCGTGCTGGACGTGCAGACCGCGTGAGACGACGCTTCATCCAGTCCCAAACATGCTCAATGGGGGACAGATCCGGAGATCTTGCTGGCCAGGGTAGTTGACTTACACCTTCTAGAGCACGTTGGGTGGCACGGGATACATGCGGACGTGCATTGTCCTGTTGGAACAGCAAGTTCCCTTGCCGCTCTAGGAATGGTAGAACGATGGGTTCGATGACGGTTTGGATGTACCGTGCACTATTCAGTGTCCCCTCGACGATCACCAGTGGTGTACGGCCAGTGTAGGAGATCGCTCCCCACACCATGATGCCGGGTGTTGGCCCTGTGTGCCTCGGTCGTATGCAGTCCTGATTGTGGCGCTCACCTGCACGGCGCCAAACACGCATACGACCATCATTGGCACCAAGGCAGAAGCGACTCTCATCGCTGAAGACGACACGTCTCCATTCGTCCCTCCATTCACGCCTGTGCGACACCACTGGAGGCGGGCTGCACGATGTTGGGGCGTGAGCGGAAGACGGCCTAACGGTGTGCGGGACCGTAGCCCAGCTTCATGGAGACGGTTGCGAATGGTCCTCGGCGATACCCCAGGAGCAACAGTGTCCCTAATTTGCTGGGAAGTGGCGGTGCGGTCCCCTACGGCACTGCGTAGGATCCTACGGTCTTGGCGTGCATCCGTGCGTCGCTGCGGTCCGGTCCCAGGTCGACGGGCACGTGCACCTTCCGCCGACCACTGGCGACAACGTCGATGTACTGTGGAGACCTCACGCCCCACGTGTTGAGCAATTCGGCGGTACGTCCACCCGGCCTCCCGCATGCCCACTATACGCCTTCGCTCAAAGTCCGTCAACTGCACATACGGTTCACGTCCACGCTGTCGCGGCATGCTACCAGTGTTAAAGACTGCGATGGAGCTCCGTATGCCACGGCAAACTGACTGACACTGACGGCGGCGGTGCACAAATGTTGCGCAGCTAGCGCCATTCGACGGCCAACACCGCGGTTCCTGGTGTGTCCGCTGTGCCGTGCGTGTGATCATTGCTTGTACAGCCCTCTCGCAGTGTCCGGAGCAAGTATGGTGGGTCTGACACACCGGTGTCAATGTGTTCTTTTTTCCATTTCCAGGAGTGTATTTCTGCTATGACAACCGTGAAACTAAATCGTTTGCATATTTGTCTTAATATATAAATGTAAACGTAATATGGAATTGACGGTATTTCCAGCAGGATAATAAAAGCTTGTTCCCAAGAAATAAGTGGTATTTTTAGCCACATAAGTAATAGCTCACTAAAGCAGGCTATATTCCCAGATAGACTGAAGTATTCCATTGTTAAACCACTGCATAAAAAAGGGGATACGTGTGATGTCAACAACTACCGCCCAATCTCTCTTCTGACTGCGCTTATCCAAAATTCTTGAAAAAGTAATGTATTGTGGAGTAGCTTCACACCTTTGTAAAAATAAAGTTTTAACAAAATGTCAGTTCGGTTTCCAGAAGGGTTTTTCAACGAAAAATGCTATATATACTTTCATTAATGAAATATTAAATGCTCTGAGTAACTGGGAGTCACCCGTTGGGATTTTTTGTGATCTATCAAAGGCTTTTGATTGGGTAAATCATGGAATACTTCTAGATAAGCTCAAGCACTGTGGTATGAATGGGACAGTCCTCAGTTGGTTTGAAACATACCTAACTGGAAGAGTGCAGAAAGTTGAAATAAGCAGTTCACATAATATGCAAAAAACTGGTGATTTCGCAAACTGGGGAACAATCAAGAATGGGGTGCCGCAAGGTTCGGTCTTGGGTCCTCTGCTGTTCTTAATATATATTAATGATTTGCCTTTCTATATTCACGAAGATGCAAAGCTGGTACTTTTTGCCGATGGTACAACTATAACTATCACACCCAACAGACAAGGATTAACTGGTGAAATTGCAAACTATTTTTTTTTCAGAAAATCATTAAGTGGTTCTCTGCAAATGGGCTCTCATCAAACTTTGACAAAACACAGTATATACAGTTCCACACAGTAAATGGAATGACACCATTAATAAATATATACTTCGATCAGAAATCAATAGCTAAGGTAGAACACTAAAAATTTCTAGGTGTATACATTGACGAGTGGTTGAACTGGAAAAAACACACTGAGGATCTGCTGAAACGTTTGTTCAACTACTTATGCTTTTAGGGGCATTGCAAATTTTGGCGATATACATCTGAGTAAATTAGCTTACCACGACTATTTTCATTCTCTGCTTTCGTATGGCACCATATTCAGGAGTAACTCATCATTGAGTAAAAAAGTGTTCATTGCACAAAAACCACTTTTTTATCACTTGCTGGCAGATCAAACCTGTACTCCGACTGGGAATCGAACCTTGTACTTTCATCTTTTGGTAGAGCATTTGCCCACGAAATACGAAGGTACAAGGTTCGATTGCAGAGCTATTCGAGCAACACTCACCAGTCGCCCTCATAGAATTAATTCCGCCAGTAATTAATTTCTTGTCTTTCAAACTTCACAGAAGTTCTCCTAGTTTCCACGCGGTACTAGCACTCTTGGAAGAAAGGATACTTCGGAAGTGTGGCGGAACAAGGAAGTTCCACTGCGTGAACGACGAAAAAATATGGCCATGTGTGGTAATGCGGCCCAGAACACAAATACCTCTGCGGCTTTGCGTCGATATGCCTCACCATCACCTAAAGGTCGAGAACGAAGCGCGAATTAACGCGTCTGCAACACTACTGGAAACCATCCAGACGCGCCTAAAGATGGACACAGCGTCTAGAGCAAGATGTCCTCAACAGTCAGAAGCTTAGGTCAGAATACCATCCATCGTCTTTCCTATGTTGTCAGAGAGACATGGACTTCCTGAAGGTCAGTGCCCGACCATAACCACTTTGACCACAGACCATTACATCTCAAAGAATGTTGCACTTTTACCCGAATTTCACCCACTGAGCACGTGCACTACCGTTTACTTTGTAACATTTCAGTCAGATTTCCTGGATAGATTTATCAGCAGATATTACTGACATCCCAGTCCGATATTCTAAATGGCACGACGATTTTCCTCAGCTGCGGTAAACAAACTGACGCACAGTACCTCACTTTAATAATGGGCTGCATCATTTAGTTTTGCGTACTACAAGTGAGTGCTACCGTACTGTGGTGCGTGACTTTTAGTGTACATCACGATTGTAAAAAAACGGTATTAGTTACGAAAATTTAATTTTTTCCAGTTTATAAGAGCGTGAATAACTCAAGTGCAGAGTTTTCCTTTATTTCTGTCCCTTTCTTGACCCATGTAAGCACACCTGGCAATGATTAATTACTGCCGTTCATGAAAGAGTGTCCGCAGCTCGTGGTTGTGCGGTAGCGTTCTCGCTTCGCACGCCCGGGTTCCCGGGTTCGATTCCCGGCGTGGTCAGGGATTTTCTCTGCCTCGTGATGACTGGGTGTTGTGTGATGTCCTTAGGTTAGTTAGGTTTAAGTAGTTCTAAGTTCTAGGGGACTGATGACCATAGATGTAAAGTCCCATAGTGCTCAGAGCCATTTGAACCATTTGAACCATGAAAGAGTGGATTCCGTGATCAAATCAAGGAAAACCTTTTACCCTCCATTACCCGAGTGTGTTCAGGTTGTATTGTACCAATATGCACTGACGATTAGGAAGCTCTAAGATTCCTCTTGCCACCTGTAAATTAATACCTGTGAATTAACAACGGCATTTACCGTACACCAATCTTGATGACGTTTTAAATAATCTTACAGAATAACAATGTTTAACTGTTGATAGACTTTTAATTCTATTGGCTTTTATAATTTTAGAGACTAAAACTTACCTAACAGCTGAAATTTTATAGCTTCCCATTCAAAACAACTTTCTGAGATGTTAATATTATTTTTGCAAATACACCAGAGGACTGTTCAAATTCAACGATTTGTCACTATAGAGTGAATTAAACAACATTTGGTTCTGAGAAGTGTAAGTACGCGAATGTTTCAGTTTTCAGACAGTACTGAGTTAACATTTGTTTCATGCTGCTATTTCAGTTTGTTGTGCTGTCAATGTGAGTTCCACTGAAGCGTCACAGAAACTGGTATAGGCAAGTTTATTCAAATACAGAGATACATAAACAGATAGAATACGGCGCTGCGGTCGGCAACGCCTATATAAGACAAGTTTCTGGCGCAGTTTTTAGAAAGATTACTGCTCCTACAATGGCAGATTATCAAGATTTAAATGAGTTTGAACATGATGTAGTCGGCAAACGAGCCATGGGACACAGCACCTCCGACGTAGCGATGAAGTGGAGATTTTCCCGTACGAAAATTTCACGAGTGTACCGTGAATATCATGAAACCGGTAAAACATCAACTCTCCGTCATCGCTGCGGCCGGAAAAAGTCCTGCTAAAACCCGAAGAGAGTCATCCATCGTGACAGAATTGCAATCCTTCTGCAAATTGCTGCAGATTTGAATGCTGGGCCATCAACAAGTGTCAGTTTGGGAACCATTCAACGAAACATCGTCGATATGAGCTTTTGGAGCCGAAGGCCCACTCATGTATCCTTGACAGCACGACACAAAGCTTACGCCTCGCCTGGTCCCATCAACACCGACAATGGACTGTTGATGATTGGAAACATGTTGCCTGGTAGGACAAGTCTCGTTTCAAATTGTATGGAGCCGATGGACGTGTACGGGTATGGAGACAACCTTATGAATCCATGGACCCTGCAGCTCAGCAGGGGACTGTTCAAGCTGGTGGAGGCATGTGCCGTTGAGGTGATGTGGGACCCCTAAACGACTCTGATAGGTGACACGTATGTAAGCCTCCTTTCTGACACCTGCATCCATTCAGGTTTATTGTGCATTCTGACGGACTTGGGCAATTTCTGCAGGACAATTCGACACCCTACATGTCCAGAATTGCTAGAGAGTGGCTCTGGAAACCGTCTTCTGAGTTTAAACACTTCCGCTGGTTACAAAACTCCCCAAACATGAACATTATTGAGCGTATCTGAGAAGCCTTGGCCGGCCGGAGTGGCAGGGTGGTTATAGGCGCTTCAGTCTGGAACCGCGCGACCGCTACGGTCGCAGGTTCGAATCCTGCCTCGGGCATGGATATGTGTGATGTCCTTAGGTTAGTTAGGTTTAAGTAGTTCAAAGTTCTAGGGGACTGATGACCTCAGAAGTTAAGTCCCACAGTGCTCAGACCCATTTGAGAAGCCTTGGAAATTGATGTTCAGAAGAGACTTCCACCCCCTCATACTGTTACGGATTTACGGACAGCCCTGCAGGATTCATGTTCTCAGTTCCCTCCAGCACTACTTCCGACATTAGTCTGTCAACGCCACATCGTGTTCTGGCACTTGTGTGTGCTCTCGGGTGTCCTACACGATATTATGCGGGTGTACAAGTTTCTTTGGCTCATTAGTGTATAGGTCACGTATGAATCGTATGTGGAGACGATATTGTGTAAGGGACCAATTAATCACCTAAGCGGTATTATATTCATAATGTAAAGTGACTCCTTTGATTATAAAACTTCCTGGCAGATTAAAACTGTGTGCCCGACCGAGACTCGAACTCGGGACCTTTGCCTTTCGCGGGCAAGTGCTCTACCAACTGAGCTACCGAAGCACGACTCACGCCCGGTACCCACAGCTTTACTTCTGCCAGTATCTCGTCTCCTTTGATTATACTAGCAAAAACCGTGCTTCTGTCTTTGAAAGTGCACATGGGATTATTTTATTTCCTTTTTGGAAAACACTGAGTTTGGAAACTGATGAAAGTAAATTCTCAATTGGGGATTGGTCAAGGAGACAATTATGGCGTCGTTTGTGAAAAGTTATGAAGCTGATAGTCAGAACAGAGAAGTTCGCGATCTCTGGACAAGGGAGACTTTTGCGTGCGCTCGTCACCAAGAGTCGTATTTCAGGTCTAGGAGCATTTGGAACGGTGTTTGCATGTTCTTTAAAAATGTTGTAAATCATTAGGTTGGTGAATAAGTTCGTAGTGTTTATGTTTGACATGTTTGTATTCCGGTTGCTATGGGTCTATTTGTCAGTTGTCATTTTCTATTTGTAGTTCCCTATCTCTATTTGAGTTTACATAATTATTATAATTTTGTTATTTGGAGGTAGTGAGTGAAACTGTGGACTCTACAAAATGGATGGGCAATTGGATAAATTGGAATACTTCCTACAGCGAGAAACATTTGTGCCATTTCTGGAGATAATGCCATTGGCTAGAGCACGGTAATAAAATGATTTTCTCGTTTTAAGGAGACCGTTTCTCTCCATGTTCAGGAAGACCTTCGGAGTTTGATGAAGATCGTTTAAACGTATTAATCTACAATGACCCACGTCAGTGTACTAGAGAATTATCAAATGTGATGGACTGTGATCATTCCACCATCGTGCGAAGGTTGTATGCAATGGCGAAGGTTCAAAAATCGGATGTATGTGTACCTCATGCTCTAAGCCAGAATCACAAAAATTGGCGGGTGTCCTTATGTGCATATCGGTTTGGTCGTCATTTTGGCTCATGAACATAACCGACCATTAGTATCCTCTAAAGTTACAGATGACGATAAACGGTATCTTTATGCTAACTTAAGGAAACGAAACGAATGGTTGAGCGCAAACAAAGCAGCAACTCGCCTTACAAAGTCCTGTGCGCACCCACAAAAATAATATCATGTATCTGGTGGAACAGAAACGGTGTAGTGTAATACGAATTGCTTCCCTGAGTTGTAGCAGTCACTGCTAACTTTTACTGCCAACAACTGAGGCGTCTCACGGATGCAATCCGAGAACAGTGCCCAGGAAGACTGCGTGAAGTGATGCTGTTCAACGATGACGCCTGCCCGCATTCTACTGAATGGGTCGGGAAGTCTGTCTGCACAGACTTTAATCACCTTATATTAAGCACTCATATTGTTTCCTTTTCCGCTCTCTATCGAAAAACCTTCATGCAGTTCCCTTTTCCGAAGGAAATGCGCTCCGAACATGTCTCGTCGAGGTCTTCGTCTCAAAACTACGTGATTTATACAGTCGCGGAATCGAAAAATCGGCATATTGAAGGGAAGTATATTACTGATGACTAAAGTCGCTGTTATGTGTATTTGTTGTGTTTATGAGCCTTATTGAAAGAGTCCAGTACTTCTGTCGAGAAGTGGAGTGTCTGAGAAAATGATGGAGATCTCTCGTGAATAAGATTTTTGGAAGTTTCAAGATTTTTTGACTTTCGTTCTATGGGTTAAAACATTCCGCTTGGCGTGGTATTCTGTCCTACTTCCGAAGTTCTGATTGCTACATGTTGGTGAACTGCGTAGTGGAGTATTGAGTGAACATACCAAGCCGATGACAAATGACAATCTTTGACCTTTCGATTAGTTTCTTCATTGTTAGAACTTGCATTTCCCTAGACAGCATATCGTGAGTCATATAATTATGCTGCCTACTATTGAGAAAAAGTAATCCGTGACAGAACGTTAGTGCAAACTACGAGCAAGCGCATATTACTCCGTAAGAAAAAAAAATGTTATGACGGATCTGTAAGATCGCGTAGTATTAAAATGAGAATATGGGAGTGACATTTTCTGCGAGGGATTGCTGAGAAGTAATACCTTCTAATTTTTTGAGGGAATCTCTTAAATTTTTAAAGGAAAACAAACGTTATTAACATTCTACATAGTTATTCTTCATTTGCTTCCCTCTACAGTTAGAGGGCTCCGACTTGAAGTGTGCATCACGGTGGTGTGTAACGTAACTACGCAGCATGCTGTAATCGGGTTTCGAATTCGAACCACCCGCCCACACTTGGAGCACCCTCTCCTTCAGCATGACAATACAATTCCACACAGGTGTGCTGCGATACGTGCAACAATCCGACGCCTTGGCCTCACTGTCATCTACCATGCTCCCTACTGTCCCGCTTTGACCTCATCCGCTTTTCAATTGTTTTCTAAACTCGAAGAATGTCTTCTAAGGCTTCACTTTGATAGTGCTGAAGCGATGCAAGCTTTGGAGAGGTTGTGGCTCCGTCAACAAAGTGAAACACTCTACACTGACGGTATCAACAAACTGGTCCCTCGTTGCGAGAAACGTGTTGGTCACTGGCGTGACTATTTGAGAAATAGATATGTAGACACGCACAATGAAGAACATTTAAGGAAATGAGAATGACAAGGACCTAAAGCACAGACCCAAAATTTTGAGAAAAGTAGATGTTTGTAAAAATCAAGTTCGTAGGCGAGCCATCAGGCCCATAGATAGGACTTGTTTTCTTAAGCAGATCTCAACATCCTATATTTCCTATAAGAAAATAGTGCACCAGCTTCATGTTATGATAGTTTAATTAACATCTTGGTTGATTATTATTATTAATGCTAATCCATAAACTTTTCCTATGTAGGCCAGTAGCAACCGTTGTGTAATTTGTAACTAATAAACTGTAGTAACAACATGAAGAACCGATACATAATGAACCACAGAAACAATTATGACCAATCCCTACACTTGATGGTCGTTGTCATCATCATCATTTTTATCAAGCACATTCTATAGACTGAGATTCAGTTAAAACTGTCTGTTCACTTCAGACATGAACCTTAGTACTGCAACGTCCCCTTAGAAAAATTATGAATCTACATCTATATCTACATACATACTCCGCAATCCACCATACGGTGCATGGCGGAGGGTACCTCGTACCACAACTAGCATCTTCTCTCCCTGTTTCACTCCCAAACAGAACGAGGGAAAAATGACTGCCTATATGCCTCTGTACGAGCCCAAATCTCTCTTATCTTATCTTTGTGGTCTTTTCGCGAAATATAAGTTGGCGGCAGTAAAATTGTACTGCAGTCAGCCTCAAATGATGGTTCCCTAAATTTCCTCAGTAGCGATTCACGAAAAGAACGACTCCTTTCCTCCAGAGACTCGCACCCGAATTCCTGAAGCATGTCCGTAACAATTGTGTGATGATCAAACCTACCTGTAACAAATCTAGCAGCCCGCCTCTTAATTGCTTCTATGTCCTCCCTCAATCCGACCTGATGACAGTGCTGGAAATATGAAACGTCCCCTTAGAAAAAATTATGAATTACTGTCTGGTACACTTCTACGTTATTTGATACCAAGACAGCTGAGTAAAACTGAACGTACTCATACAGTTTTCTCTTTACTTATTCTTATTATCACTAAATTGACACACAATATTTTTAGCGCAACGCAATCTGACTCTCAATGGTCCCTACAAAAGAATGGCCCTGGCTAACAATAACCTAGACCTTTCGCGAATCACTTACCTCACAAAAATCCACGTTACTTGAACTGCTGCAATACAGCGAGCGCCAATACTCCCAGCTAAATAAAAGATTCTAACTACTGAAGGCACTAACTACTGATAGGCATAGTTAGCTAGTGAAAGATTTTGACAGAGAACAAACAATGTATTTAACTTAGCAAATGAAAGATTTTGATGGAGAACCAACAATGTATTTACCTTAATAATGTTCAAAAGCCATCATGACCTCCATCTTTACAAATTTCCTTTTTCTGGCGGACACACTTCCAGGTCGTCCGCTTATAGCAACCTTTCAAAACTCTGACATCTCTCTCTGCACATCCACCACTGCTGGCGGCTCACCTCCAACTAACTGCCCAGCGCTACGCGCTGGTCATATCCATCTGCCAAACACTACAACAGCGAATATTCCAACAGTGCCAACCAGCCGCAGACTGCACAGCACAGTCAGTGATTTTCATTCAGAGCGCTACGTGGCGTTACCAACATTAAAACCTAAACAGCCTACTTACAGTACCTACGTATTTGGACACTAGTTTGACATCTACAAACTGAAGAGAAATAAAAACTTGGGGTCACCCTTGATGTGATCTGAAAAAAATGTCCACCTGCAACCGACAAGCCCAATTATTTTCTGATTGTATTCCAATCTCTTCCTCTACAGTTTTTAGCCTCTATAGCTCCTTCTAGTTTCACTGAAGTTTTTCCGTGATATATTAACAGGTGTCCTACCTTCTTGTCCCTTCTTGTCAGTGTTTTCCATACGTTCCTTTTCTCTCTGATCCTGTGGAGAAGCTCCTCATTTCTTATCTTCTGACTTCAAATTATTTTCAAAATTCTTTTGTAGCACCACATCCCAAATGCTTCTATTCTCTTCTGTTCCCGTTTTCCCATAGTCCACGTTCCACTATCGTATAATGCTGTGACCCAAACGTATATTCTAAGACATTTCTTGTCAACTTAAGGCCTATGTTTGACTGTAGTAGACCTCTCTTGTTCCGGAATGCTCTTTTTGCAACTCTAATTTTCTTTTCATGTCCCTCTTGCAGTATCCATCATGGATAATTTAGCTGCATAGGTAGCAGAATTCCTTAACCTAATCTACCTCGTGATCACCTATTCTGATTTTAAGTTTCTCGGTTTTCTCATTTCTGTTACCCCTGATTACTTTCGTCTTTCTTCTTTTTACTCCCAATCTACATTCTTTTGCGCTTTAGATTGTTCATTCCATCAAGCAGATCCTACAATTCTTCTTCATTTACACTGTGGATATCAATGCCACCAGCGAATCTTATCATTGGTGACATTTCACCTCGACTTTTATTTCTATTCTTGAACCTTGCTTTTATTTCCGTCGTTGCTTCTTCGATGTACAGATAGAACAGTAGGGACGAAAGACTACATACCTGTCTCACAGCCTTTTTAATCTCAGCACTTGGTCTTCCACTCTTATTATTCCCTCGCGGCTGTTGTACATGTTGTGTATTACCTGTCTTTACCCTAGCGTTACCCTATTTTCCTCAGAATTTCGAACATCTTGCAGCATCTGACATTGTACAACGCTTTTTCCAGGTCGACCGATACCTATGAACGAGTTTTGATTTCTATTTAATCACGTGTCCATTATTAACCGAAACTGCCTCTTTGGTACCTTTACCTTTCCTAAACCCAAACTGTCATCTAATACTTCTTCAATTATCTTTCCATTGTTCTGTATATTATTCTTGTTAGTAACTTGGTTTGCGTGAGCTGTGAAGCTGATTATGCAATGATTCTCACACTTGTCCGTACTTGCCATCTGCGCAAATGTGTTATGATGTTTTTCCGAAAATTACACGAAATATCGCCAGACTCATTCGTTCTAAATGCCAACGGGAATAGTCGTTTTGTTGCCATTTCTGGAAATTAGTTTAGAAATTATGATGGAATACAGTCTATCCCTCTACCTTCTTTGATCTAAATGCTTCCGAATCTCTTTTAAATTGCGAATTCCAATACTAGAGTTCTTATCTCTTCTGTATCGACTCCTGTTTCTTCTTGTACCACGTCATAAGACAAATCTTCCCTCTTATACAGGACTTCAATGTAACTTTCCTACATATCCGCTCTCTTCTTTCCATTTAACAATGGAAATACCTTTGCACTCTTAGTGTTAGCTCCCTTGCTTCTACTTTCAGCGAACGTTTTTTAGACTGTTCTGTGTACTGATTCAGGGATTTTCTCTGCCTCGTGATGAGTGGGTGTTGTGTGATGTCCTTCGGTTAGTTAGGTTTAAGTAGTTCTAAGTTCTAGGGGACTGATGACCATAGATGTTAAGTCCCATAGTGCTCAGAGCCATTTGAACCATTTTTGTGTGCTGATTCAGTCCTTCCAACAATCACTTCTTTCTATTTATTCGTATTTTTCATTCAGTCATTTCACCGTAGCTTTCCTGCACTTCTTATTCATTTCATTCCTAAGTTACTTGTATTTCCGTATACCTGAATGTCCCTGAGCTTTATTATACTTTTTCCTTTCATCGATCAACTGAAGTATTACTTCTTTTACCCATGTTTTCTTCGCAGTTACCTCGTTTCTACCTATTTTTTTCTTTTCAACTTTTATTATTACCCTTTTTAGAAATGTTCATTCCTCTTCCTTTTTCTGTATGCATTGGTTCTTCCTGACTAGTCTCTTGAACTTCAGCCATCTTTTGTGATCTGATTCCGTATTTGCTCCTGCTCATGCCTTAGAATTCAGCATCGGATTTCGGAATCTCTATCTGACCATGATGTAATCAAACTGAAATCTTCCAGTATCTCCCGGCCTTTTGCAGGTGTACCTCCTCTTTTTGTGATTCTTGTACGGAATATTCACTATTACTAGTTGAAATATACTTCAGAACTCACTTAGTCTTTCTCTTATAGTACATCTACATCTACATCTACATGATTACTCTGCAATTCACATTTAAATGCTTGGTAGAGGGTTCATCGAACCACAATCATCCTATCTCCCTACCATTCCACTCCCGAACAGCGCGCGGGAAAAACGAACACCTAAACATTTCTGTTCGAGCTCTGATTTTTCTTATTTTATTTTGATGATCGTTCCTACCTATGTAGGTTGGGCACAACAAAATATTTCGCATTCGGAAGAGAAAGTTGGAGACTGAAATTTCGTAAATAGATCTCGCGGCGACGAAAGACGTCTTTGTTTAATGACTTCCATCCCAACTCGCGTATCATATCTGCCACATTCTCTCCCCTATCACGTGAGAATACAGAACGAGCTGCCCTTTTTTGCACCCTTTCGATTTCCTCCGTCAATCCCACCTGGTAAGGACCCCACACCGCGCAGCAATATTCTAACAGAGGACGAACGAGTGTAGTTTAAGCTGTCTCTTTAGTGGACTTGTTGCATCTTCTAAGTGTCCTGCCAATGAAACGCAATCTTTGGCTCGCCTTCCCCACAATATTATCTATGTGGTCTTTCCAACTGAAGTTATTCGTAATTTTTAAACCCAGGTACTTAGTACCAAGTTTATATTCTCCCGTAACCCTGACACAACATTTCAGTCTCCCACGACTGTTAGATTTTCATCTCCCTTTACATACTGAGTAACGCGTGCAATATCTTCGTACACTTTCTCTATCTGTTCATCTCCAGCTTACGATGTCGGCTTGTATGTCTGAACTATCGTTGTCAGTGTTGGTTTTCTCTCGATTCTGATAAGAATAACCGTATCACTAAACTGTTCACAGGAACTATTCATAACGAATCCCAATCCCGTTATACCACTTTCTGCTGCTGTTGATAACCCCCAATACTGATCTGACCAGAAAGCTTGTCTTTTTCCCATTTCACTTCACTGGTCCCCACTAAATCTAGACTGAGCCGTATCATTTTCCTTTTAAGACACTGTAGATTTCCTATCACGTTCGAAATTCCGATATTCCTCGACTCGTAGAACGTTATCCTTTTGTCGTCTATTCAGATTTTTTCTGATGGTCCCTCCTCCTTGGGAGACACCTACCGGAGATTCGAATCGGGGACTATTTCTGAATCTAACAAGTGGAGAGATCATCGTGAAGTTTTCTAAGTTTCAGGTCACATTTCCTTTGGATGCACATTATGAGTACTTAACGCAATGGTTTCCTTTGACTTCTGCAATGAAGAAAATGTTCATGGCAACCTGTTGAAAACTTAATCATTGCAAAATTTCTGAAATATACATTCTTACCACTAGCATCAACTCTTCGTTTGGTACTGGATTAAGTAACACTCTTACAGGTTTTGTAAACCTCAGCGTCCATTATGCGGACTGAAATGGTGAAATCAGGGAACGTGAGGTTGTGGTGGGGCATATCTTGAAAATATTCTAGCTTTTGTGAATAAATGGGCATCAGTGTAGCCAATAAACGATCCCACAGCCATGGAAATTTGTGCTTTGGTTACACAATGGAAGTCAGTACCAGAGAAATCGGTGAAACAGCTTTTGGTATATGTTCATATATACACCACAGGGGTAAATCATTAGTAAGGCTTGTTCACCGTAAGATCAGCAGATCTCGGGAGCATGCATATATTTTACAATCTCAAAAGTAACATCGGTGTGCTTTAGGCCCTTATGGTTCCCAGAGCATTTGTTTTATTTAAAATACCGTTCATATAAAAATTTCGGAGGCATTAGCTTTTCAGCACGACCTGGAACAAGAACTGTTTCTGTTTAGTAGCTTCAGTGAGATCTGCTATGAGCAACCCTCTTTAATGAAAACAAAACGTATCATGCATGCTGCAGACACATATAGTAGAGACTTTTTTAAACAGCTTTTCAGGTTGAACCACATAATTCGTCGCTTCAGTACGACGTAATGACTTGACCATATTAAACTTAAGGCTGCGGGAAACCAGCAAGGGCACACCAAGATAGGAAATCAGAGACACAATGGAGAGACCAGGGAAAAGTGGTAGCGTTTAGGTTATTGGAGGTCAAAAGTAACAGTAGTATCCTGCGAATGGCAGACGCTCTGGATAGCTGTCCCTGGGGAGAAGCTTTGCTTCAGAGAATTAACTGGGAAGTCCACCGACCGTCTAGACACTGTTGAAGGAGTCACAGTAGAAGATTGTCAGAAAAAGCCGCGTCTTAGCAGACGCGCCAAGTTGACACTTGCCCCTAAGAAGCGTAGCGTTAGCGGGTTTACACTGAGCAGAGAGCTACAACAACGGTCCTCACTCACGAAAGGCCTATGGGTGGGGCCAAGTGATATAAAACACTATTTTTGTTGGACGTAACACGAAGGGCAGCGTTTAGTATTCTTATGAATGCTGTTGCTGCCGAACTTGGAGTTTCTTAATGTAATGTCCAGATACCGGGTGATCAAAAAGTCAGTATAAATTTGAAAACTTAATAAACCACTGGACAATGTAGATAGAGAGGTAAAAATTAACACACATGATTAGAATGACATGGGGTTTTATTAGAACAAAAAAAAAAGGCAAAGTTCACAAAATTTCCGACAGAAGGCGTCGTTTGGTGATGATCGTGTGCTCAGCCGCCACTTTCGTCATGCTTGGCTTTCCAGGTCCCCAGACCTCGGTCCGTGCGATTATTAGCTTTGGGGTTACCGGAAGTCGCAAGTGTATCGTGATCGACCGACATCTCTAGGGACGCTGAAAGACGACATCCGACGCCAATGCCTCACCATAACTCCGGACATGCTTTACAGTGCTGTTCACAACATTACTCCTCGACTACAGCTATTGTTGAGGAATGATGGTGGACATATTAAGCATTTCCTGTAAAGAACATCATCTTTGATTTGTCTTATTTTGTTACGCTAATTATTGCTATTCTGATCAGATGAATCGCCATCTGTCGGACATTTTTTGAATTTTGTATTTTTTTGTTTCTAATAAACCCCATGTCATTCCAAGCATGTGTGTCAATTTGTACCTCTCTATCTACATTACTCCGTGATTTATTTAGTTTTCAAATTTATACTGACTTTTTGATCACCCGGTATATCCCTAGGGGCCATCCATAAATTACGTCACATCAATTTATGGATTTTGGAGTGCCCCCCCCCCCCCACTCCTTTTAACAGGTGGTCACAATTGTTTGACCCTCCCTGGTGAGACGTATCACATGTAAAAATTATTAACTTAAAACAACGCTTCATAAATTATTTACGTATTTCTACATAAAATCTTTTTTATAAAATCAAGAAAAATCTAACTTTTTATAAAATTTACAAAACGTCATAAACCGAAAGAGTGATACAAAATTTAATCAACTTTCCATTCCTTTATATTATTTATGACTGGCCCGCAGTCACTTCGTTCTTGATTTGTCTAATCTTCGGAACACACTTTGCGTCCACATCATCTTCATTCAGCCACATAGCATCATCATCGTTTATCAAACAAAGAACTTCTCTGGCAGGTGTGGCTGCAATTCCTTGAGGATGACTCTTCATAATGGGCAAAACCTCTCGTTGACCTTTATTTGACTACATGTGTAGGTTAGTGGCTTTATGTGATGAAAAATATAGGGCACAGATGCCACACAATCGTTTGAATAAGTAAGCCTCTTCACTGGAGCAACAGCCGTCGCACGGACTTGGCTTACATGTGATGGCGCTCGTAGATCCTAAGAGAGCTGTAGTAAGAGCGGAGCAAGTTTTAACATGGGAGTCGTCATTTCCTGCGAGTACGTACCCGTCTGAAGTGTGTGTAATCAAAATAGGTGGTGTTAAAAAAACCTCTCCTTATAATCGCCACAGGCGGGACCGTCGCACGCCGCAAAACGCGACAACCTCGTATTTTACAAAATGTTGTGATCACTTACGTGATTTGCGTACTTCAATGTCCTAGCCTGTACATCTTGTCTCGTATCTGGTGGCACAGTGTATTCGGCAAGCACAGGAAAATCGTGAGGGACGAATTGGCTTCAAATATTAGACAGCATGATAACGGCACTCCCAAAATTACGTCTATCTAGCTTGAAGTCATAAGCTCTATTACTGGAATAAAGACATGAACTGAAACTGTAATGTTCTAACGCAATCCCTGTAGGTTCGCAACTAAGAGGCACAATTCGTTTCTCCACTCTGTGAAATGCAGTTCTTTCTGGAGCATTTTGGTAATATAAATAGCATAAAAGTCAAAATATTTAAAATGTTGTACAGTGAAACTATATCTTGCTCGTATAATAGATCTTCATCGGGATCACCATTGCACGTGAAAATAATCTTCTCCAGTTCTCTTCAATTTTTTGGAAGCTGGTAATTCTGAAAGTATATGTATGTACGTGGCTTAATACTCTGCTTTGGAGGAAGAATGTTTTCCACCACACATCGCTAGAATGTAGGCCCAGAGTCGAATGCCATTCCTTGATACCGTTATTTTTCTTTTTTTTTTGTTGTTGCTTTATGTGTCACGGCTTTAGGTTTTCCTTCGCTATATTTCTTTATTACAATATCTGCATAAACAAAGGCAATAAATATGTTTTTAAGCAACAATGAAATCATGATCTGTAAATTTAAACGGTAGTCAATTGGCTTTAATAATGGTGCTTCAGCATTTGCGGCTCTAACACCTAATGGTACACTTGTTTGTCATCCATAGATCAACAGAATACTTGACCAGGGCACAAAATTGAAGCTACAGAATCAAGGTTTCTTATGGTATCTGTACAGAATTTATCACGTTTATGCTTTACATGAACCGTAGGGTCTGGCTTGCACAATTTCACAGGAACTGTTACCGTGTTGCCTCTGTATTAACTCGTCTGCGACAGAGACTGATAATTTGGTCTTGTTTCCATAGTTCGGTTAATAAGCTAATAATCAATAGCTGCACCGCCAAAAGCTGCTCTCTCCCTTATAGAAACGCATTGGTTTGCTTGTACTCTAAGCCGACCAACAGTATTTCGAATTTTATGAGCTGCTGCTAAGTCGAAATTCCTTTCACTAATTTCTAGAACTTGTTGCTTTTAAAAATTACGGCTGTGATTATCTTTTTCTTCAATATGTTTCTTTCCTGTAGAATGTCTTTCCCTAATACCGTTATTCTTTCTGTTGCTTCATCTGTCACCGTGACACCATCGCGTAACAACAGCAAGCTATTGAGCTGAGATTCGAGTACTGCAGTTTTATTCCTGCGGGTGTTCTTACTAGGCGTTGATTTAGGTACTGTTTGAGGTAACTGGCTTCCATCTGGTATGTCCTGTTCGGATTATTTCCGCAGTTAAAAGTTTGCAGGTAAATTGTTGAATATGGACATTGCGCATGTATCTACTGCACTGAAGCGCCAAAGAAACTGTTACAGGCATGCGTATTCAAACACAGGTAAACAGACAGAATACGACCCTGCAGTCGGCAACGCCTATATACGACAAAGGTCTGGGGAAGTTGTTACATCGGTTTCTGCTGCTACAATGGCAGGTTATCAAGATTTAAATGAGTCTGAACAAGGTGTTATAGTCGGGACACGAGCGATGGGACACAGTATCGCCGAGGTACCGGTGAAGTGGGGATTTTCCCGTACGACCATTTCACGAGTGTACCGTGAATATCACGAATTAATTAAAATACCAAATCTCCGACATCGCTGCGGACGGAAAAAGATCCTGCAAGAACGGGACAAACGACGACAGAAGAGTATCGTCCGACATAACACAAGTGAAATCCTTCCGCAAATTGATGCAGATTTCAAATGCTGGGCCACCAACAAGTGTCAGAGTGAAAATCATTCAACGAAAGATCATCGATACGAGCTACTGGAGCCGAAAGCCCATTCGAGTATCCTTAATGATTGCACGACGCAAAGCTTTACGCCTCACCTGGGCTCATCAGCACCGACATTGATGACTAGAAACATGTTGCCTGGTAGGACGAGTCTCGTTTCAAATTGTATCGAGCCGATGAACATGTACGGGTATGGAGACAAGCTCATAAATTTATGGACCCTGCATGCCGCCAATGGACTGTTTAAACTTGTGGAGGCTCTGTAATGGCGCGGGGCATGTGCAGTTGTGGTGATATGAGATCCCTGACACGTCTAGATAAGGCTCTGACATGTGACACGTACGTAAGCATCCTGTCTGATCACCTGCATTCATTTGTGTCCATTGTGCACAACGAAGAACTTGGGAAATTCCAGCAGGACAATGCGACACTCTACACGTCCAGAACTGCTACAGAGCGGCTCCACGAACCCTCTTCTGAGTTTAAACACTTCTGCTGGACGAAAAACTCTGAAAACATGAACATTACTGAACATATCTGGGATGCCTTGAAACCTGCTGTTCAGAAGAGATCTCCACCCCTCTCGTACTCTTACGGATTTATGAACAGCCCTCCTGGATTCATGGTGATAATTCCCTCCAACACTTCTTCAGACATCAGTCGAGTGCATGTCACGTCATGTTGCGGCACTTATGCGTGCTCGAGGGGGCCCTATACGGTATTAGGCAGGTGTATCATTTTCTTTGGTTCGTCAGTGTAAATCACCCCGAAGAATCTAACTACACGATAATGAGAACTGCACTGAAATCTACCCTGTACCTTCCGGGATTACCTCCAGCAGGCAGAAAGATGTGGTTGCCGATTTTGATTTGTAATATGCAGTGAATAACAACTGAACTTAACTGACTGGGTTATTCTGTTTTCCAATTTGCCACAGGGCACTAAATACTTTTGGCGGCCTCTAGTTGTTTTGATGGTTTTGACAACGAAGAAACTTTTGAAAAAATTTATAAATGTCGCTTTCTTTTTCTTCAGGTTTATTTGCAATACTTTGATTTTCGAATCAATTTCAACTTCAACATTTTCTCTGCTTTTCAAGCTTCGCGATAACGTTTTAATGTCATATTGAGTATTTTGTTTATTTGGATACCTCGTATAGTTTGCGGTGAAGAATATCGAAATCACTTTTTTTTACTCGTATGAAATATGTTAGACAGAATGACAATCATAAACAGTGGAACCAAGAGAAACACGTTATCACTCATCGATGACCGCGCAGTTGAGCGCCCCACAAATCATCACCCAGCGAAAGTCAAGTTTCGATATACACTTCGAGGTATATACAGTCAGAGCGGTAGCGGTTTTTTTCAAAGCCTCAAAGGCAATATTGGCCTTTCGGCGTATGTCAAAGGTGGCCGACGCGAGACACCGTAGGTACAGCGGACGTGAACAACAATCACATAACATGGCCACTACTTGCCAAAAAGTGATGGGAACATATTTAAACCTTAGTAAATAACAATGGTAGAACTGTTAATGTTTTAAAGTTTTTCGTTGAAGTTTAGAGTGGTAATATAAAACAAAACAAAACTAAACTTCCTATACGTGACATCCCGAAGCTTACGACTCTTCCCCCACCCCACTTGTCATACGATTTCACACTTCATTGACACCCTGCCTCCTAATTAACGTGTGACTCAATTTACGGTTGGCCCGCTATCTACCAAGCAGGAGAATGGGAGAAATCTGAAAGTCCTTGGTCAGAGGCAACCCGCGGGAAAAGAGCCATTCGATGGATGGACTGAAACCTGTATACTTCCGAGGAATTGGTGGGCCGAATACCGGAGATGAGAAATATTGCGCCACCACAATCCCTGAGAAACCCACGTTTTTGTATTTTGACGGAGTTCGTTGGGACGCCAACTCCGTGTCGCTCGTTGCCAGCCTTCGTAAGCTCCGACAAATCTGTTTCTGTCACTTGCAGTGCTGCTCTCAGAGTTTGTACTTAAAATGCTGCTAGTATTCGCTGCTTCTGTCAGTGCCCACTCCACGGGCTCAGACATTGACTTCTGTCGTGCGACCTAATTTTTAAAATTAGTCTTTAGTGTAGTAGTTAGTTTTATTGCAGATGTTGTTATTGTTGTTGTTGTGGTCTCCAGTCCTGAGACTGGTTTGATGCAGCTCTCCATGCTACTCCATCCTGCGCAAGCTGCTTCATCTCCCAGTACGTACTACAGCCTACATCCTTCTGAATCTGCTTAATGTATTCATCTCTTGGTCTCCGTCCACGATTTTTACTCTTCACGCTGCACTCCAATACTAAATTTGTGATCCCTCGATGCCTCAGAACACGTCCTACCAACCGATCCCTTCTTCTAGTCAAGTTGTGCCACAAACTCCTCTTCTCACCAATTCTATTCGATACCTCCTCATTAGTTATGTGATCTACCCATCTAATCTTCAGCGTTCTTCTGTAGCACCACATTTCGAAAGCTTCTATTCTCTTCTTGTCCAAGGTATTTATCGTCCATGTTTCACTTCCATACATGACTACACTCCATACAAATACTTTCAGAAACCACTTCCTGACACTTAAATCCATACTCGATGTTAACAAATTTCTCTTTTTCAGAAACGCTTTCCCTGCCATTGCCAGTCTACATTTTATATCCCCTCTACTTCGATCATCATCAGTTATTTTTCTCCCCAAATAGCAAAACTCCTTTACTACTTTAAGTGTCTCATTTCCTAATCTAATTCCCTCCTACTTATTGCAGATAAAGAGTGTTAATCAGTCCCCAGAGTCTCCTTATGTGCGAGCAGATTAAAGAGTTTTAAAATCGGGACTTCTCGTACGACACTTGTGACAGAAGAACAATGTCATCATGTGGGCTACGTGTAATAAACTAAAGAGCAGCAAAGTCGTGATAAAGGAATATCGTGTTTGCACATTACGCTGACCAACTTTCAAGAGTATACGTCGATATCAGCGTATATACGTTTACGGCAACGAACTGTCGTGCTACTTCCCCGATATTTATCGGAACCGATGAGCAACGATATCAGATGTTGTTAGAAACACCTTGTGATATTTCAGCATGAACAGAACGCACCGTCTTAATGATGTAGACAAACAGTGCGAGGCAAAGAGCACTGCAAACAGTCGGTCCGTCTTCACAGGAAGTTTGCCTTTCTGCATTTGCAGACTGTCTCGTAACCCCTTGTCTTCACCCTGTCCCGTGTTAGGACACGACAGCAGGACGTGGTTATTCTGATACTCATTTAGGTAAATGAGTAAATTCCAATAGAGAGAAAGTAACGTGTCTCATTATGACGAATAGTCAAGCGCTTCCAAACCACTAAGTTCTGCTTTTAAGGGTACAACAGGCTGAGGCGTCTGCGCCCGTCGGAGCGTGCAATGCTGTGAAGCTGTCACATAGCTCAAGGCGTAAAATTCCACATATCGGCAACGCTGCAGCGGTCGGCCTCACGGACTCTGGTTGGGGTGTGCCACTAACGAGCCGTCGCGCAGCACGCGGGCGGCTAATGCCCCGGCCTCACGCACCCACGCCGCACGCACCGCCTTGGGCATTATCTGTACGCACGTCTGCCGGCCACGCTAGGCGCCGCGCCGGTCTCGGGGGCGCGTGGCGCGCGGCCGCCCGGCTGTCACTCGGCTCGAGTGGGCCGCGCCGTCCCTTCCCCGCCGTCCACAAATGGCCCTATCAATTATTTATCGCAGCCATTATTCCCAGCGCTGGCCGTGTTGTGAAACACTACTCAGCGGGACGGCGAATTTTTGTGGCGAGTGCCAGCAATTTATGGTGCGGGGGACGGCGCCCCTCCGCCACTGCTCGGTCAACACGCCGTTCGATGCTTCTTGACCCGAAGGCGTACGACGGATCGACTCACGCCGAGTGGGAATTTTCCTTTCAAGATGATTGGCTTTTCTGAAATGGGAATTTCCTTTGCTGTGACAATTTCTTTGCCTCGCACTGTTTGTCTACATCATTAAGACGGTGCGTTCTGTTCATGCTGAAATATCACAAGGCGTTTCTAACAACATCTGATATCGTTGCTCATCGGTTCCGATAAATATCGGGGAAGTAGCACGACAGTTCGTTGCCGTAAACGTATATACGCTGATATCGACGTACACTCTTGAAAGTTGGTTACCTGATCAAAGTGTCACAAACACCTTTCTCACAACTGCTTACGTTGCCCTTCCTTTCAAAACTCGGTGTCATTTCGAAACGCGTTATATAGCGACGATCGCTTTTATAAGATATAGAATATTGGCTTGCGAACTGTACTGTAGTATCAGTAGATTAACGGTATGTTCTGCTTCTAGATGTCGCTTTTGCGACGATAGTAGATATTATGGATTCCTCTGCAAGCCAAGTTCACACTGCTAACTAGCATAATCCTAGTAAAACTTTAGTAAAATTTATTTTTTTCCATTAATAATGTATAACTAATACTACTACTGAACATATTTTAAATATGAAGCAACTACGGAAAAGTTTTTCACGCAAATTAGGAATATAAGTACTACATTTCTTCTAATATTTAATTTTAAGAATTCTTCAACCTAAAAATTTGGTTTGGGTGACACTAGCCCATAATCTCGTCTCCTGGGACGGCGATATGTACTGTGAGTATTGGGTGGACATAAACATTATCTGAAACTTCCTTGCAGATTAAAACTGTATGCTGGACCGACACTCGAGCTTGGAACGCTTGTCCCAAGTGGGCCAGTGCTCTACCACCTTAACCACGCAAGTGCACCTGGCAACTCTTCCTCACAGCTTTACATCTGTCAGTACATCTCCAGTCTGCCAAACTTCATAGACGCTTTTCTCCAAAAGTTACAAT
This sequence comes from Schistocerca cancellata, assembly GCF_023864275.1. Lineage (NCBI taxonomy): Eukaryota > Metazoa > Arthropoda > Insecta > Orthoptera > Acrididae > Schistocerca > Schistocerca cancellata. The sequence goes on along the minus strand of NC_064626.1, from coordinate 980,513,552 downwards.
ACTAGCATTCCTGGAAGAAAGTGCATTGCGAAGGCGTGTCTCACCTGCATATACACACATCAAAAAAGGTTTTGCATCACCCCGGTTCCCAGAACTCCTGAAGATAGACGTTGGCGGCGGATATTGTGTCACAGACACAGTCTCTTTGACTGTTCAGAGATGTTACTAAACCCGCCCAAAGATGTAAACAACCATGAATGAGCAGCGCCTATTAGATGGAGGGATTCTGACAGCCTATCAGTTCCAGTCTTTATACGGGGAAGGAGGTACATGGTTCGCGTTGGATGTAGTTCAACCATGCCTAGACGGTTAATACCACTGTTCGATCTTGTCCGCATTGTTACTTTGTGCCAGGAAGGGATCTTAACAAGGGAAGTTTCCAGGCGTCTCGGAGCGAACCGAAGCGATGTTGTTCGGGCTTAGAAGAGATACAGAGAGACAGGAACTGTCAATGACATGCCTTGCTCAGGCCGTCCAAGGGCTACTAGTGCAATGGATGACCGCTAACTATGGATTATGGCTCGAACGAACCCTGACAGAAACGCCACCATGTTGAATAATGCTTTCCATGCAGATACTGGACGTTGTTTTACGACTGAAACAGTGCGCAGTAGGCTGCATGATGCGCAGCTTCATTCCCGACGTCCATGGCGAGTTCCATCTTTCCAACCGCAACACCATGCAGCGCGGTACAGAGGGGTCCAAAAACATGCCGAATCCACCGCTCAGGATTGGCGTCACGTTGTCTTCATCGATGAGTGTCGCATATGCCTTCAACCAGACAATCGTCGGAGACGTGTTTGAAGGCAACACAGTCAGGCTGAACGCTTCCCTGCTGTGTTGGGTTCCCCGCTGTTTTGAGGTGGCATTATGTGGGGTTGACGTACGCCGTTGGTGGTCATGGAAGGAGCTGTAACGTCTGTACGATATGTCAATTCCTTCCTCCGACTGATAGTGCAAACCATATCGGCAGCATGTTGACGAGGCATTCGTCTTAATGGACGACAGTTCGCACCCCCATCGTGCACACTTTGTGAATGATTTCCTTCAGGATAACGACATCGCTCGACTAGAGTGGCCAGCATGTTCTCCAGATATGAATCCTATCGAACATGTCTGGGATAGATTGAAAAGGGCTGTTTATGGACGACGTGCCCACCAACCACTCTGAGGGATCTACGCTGAATCACCATTGATGAGTGGGACAATCTAGACCAACAGTGCCTTGATGAACATGTGGATAGTATGCCACGACGAATACAGGCATGCATCAATGCAAGAGGAAGTGCTACTGGATATTAGACGTATCGGTGTGTACAGCAATCTGGATTTGCAATTTTGCAAAAACATTTCTGGACATTCACAGTCAAATGGTTCAAATGGCTCTGAGCACTACGGGACTCAACTGCTGAGGTCATTCACAGTCAATTCTGGACTAGAAGAGATTAGTTTTGTCTCACATCCAGTAAAACATTCACATTTCGCTCGAATTACTTATGAATTGGTACTACAATGCTGCGAAAGCGCATAGCATGTAAATACAACTTTACATTTTAATGATTATGTCCAGCCCCCATACAAATAAAAAAAATTGACACTCAGCGAGTTGTGCTTTTACTATATTCAGTTTTGCGGGAATGTTGTGCCCTTGAAGGAACAAGTTCCGCTAATGGACCACAACATGAGCAACCAACATATGAATGATATTTGTGCTTCTGCAAAAGCAAAAGTGACGCAGGGGCATTAGGATTGCATCAGTGTTTTATATTTTCGAGTCAATTTACACATTAACATGTACAACTGAATACACTTGTAATTACAATGAGAACTCGGAAGAGGAATGTAGAAGATGTGTTTAATTAATAATGACAATAATCGCATTTACTTTAAAATGCGTTACAAAATGCAATCAGAAGCAATTAACAAATCTTTAAAATGTCATTTTCCCCATACTAACTGCGTTGTATTACAACAGCCTTAATTACATATGTATTCCTTACTACAAGTAAGCAAGCTCCCATATTTGAAGATGAAAATCAGTATAATGCACACTCAGGAACCTATGTTATTTACGTGTGTTGTTTTTACCGTAATTATCTGACAAGTACGAGATACCCACGACCATGAGTTGTCATCACTGGAACACAAACAAGAAAATGTCCTCTTTTACGACCCCTCTTCCACAGCGACCAATCTGTTAAAACACAGTTTATAAACAACTTAGATTGGCTAAGGCGCCATCATATTTGTTGTTGATTAAATACCTCCACACAATTTACTTTCCCTCTGCACTCCAAACGCCATGGAGATAATAGGATCTGACAATTTTTCAGGCGCCAATTCAAAAAGGACTACAACATAAATGATTGGACTATCGATTATTAATCCAGACTAACGATAGTGCCGATAGTGCTTATATTATCGATTAATTGATAGTTTATCGATTTTTATGTAACACTACATTTGAGTATGAAACGTCATTATCTCCTGACTAATATTTCCATCTACTTACAGTTCGTATCTGCGAGGAGTGCTTTTTAAGTACCGTTTGGAAATTAAAAAAAGACGTGCTAAGATATCTCAATAATTTTATTTTTACATGAAAGCCTGTACCTTAATCTACAGTCTGATTCTTCCTTGTTTACGTTGTATACTGAGTGTTTAAGATGCCTTCGATTACCGTTGAGTCCCGCCGACTGTCAAGTACGGGCTGTTATAAGATTTTTTAGTGATAAAGGCCTGAAAGCGATCGATATTAATCGTGAGATCTGTGCAGTTTACGGAGAAAATATTATGAGTGATGGAATGGTAAGAAAGATGGCCGCACAAATGTGCATGATGAACAACGGAGTGGGCGTCCTTTTACCGTTAATGTATGTTTGGTGCAGGAAGTGGACAATAAGGTGAGAGAAAACAGACACTTTACGATTTCCTCCTTGCAGGATGACATTCCTAATGTTTCTCGTAGTGTTTTGTATGGCATTGTGGCCGAGCACTTGAATTACCGAAAATTGTGCGCACGTTGGGTACCGAAAATTTTGACGGATGTGCACAAAAGCAAACGTTTAGACAGTGCATTGACTTTCCTTGAGCGGTGCCACAACGACGGTGATGATTTCTTTAGCCAAATTGTTACCGGCGATGGAACATGGGTTGCCTACGTAACACCAGATTCAAAGCAACAGTCCATGAACTTGAGCAAGGGCATCGTTTTGCTGCAAGACAATGCCCGGCCGCATGTGGCGAATCAGACCAAAGATCTCATCACATCGTTTCGATGGGAAACTCAAGATCATCCTCCGTACAGCCCCGATCTTTCGCCCAGTGACTACCATCTGTCCCTGCACTGGGCGGTCAAGACACCGGTGATGCAGTGGTTAACAAGTCAGGCGGCAGACTTCTATGAGGAGGGTATTCAAAAACTGGTACAAATTTATGACAAGTGACTCAGTATTGACGGAAATTATGTAGAAAAGTAGATTAAGGTATAGGCTTTCATGTAAAAATAAAATTTTTGATAGCAGGTCTTTTTTAATTTCAAACGGTACTTACTTAAAAAACACGCCTCGTAACTGGATCAACAGATATGGTACCTCATTTGCTTTTTGAATGGATGAGAACGCAGTCAGGTTTGTGGCTATCACGTTAAATACATGTAGAACTTTGTGCAGGCTATCTTCACTATTTTTTAACAGAACTACAACTTCAGCATTCTATAGCGACTACCAGCCAATACCTTCTTTATCACATCGCCCATGACTGTATTAAAAAGTGGCGGGCTCAGAGAGTCGCCTTGTCTGATACCAATGTTATCTAGTATACAGCTAAGTAACTTGGAACTAATTATTGCCTTGGTGTAGTTGTTGAGATAAATATCTTTAATAGTTTTTAATAAGAGGGAATGGATCCCCCATTGTACAGCACGTTTATCACGTCTGTTAACTGACTCCTATGGAAATCAATCTGCAATTCAATAAAACAAACATAAGATGGAGCCTTGTATTCAGTTGACTTCTCTACTACCTACAAAATGTGATCAAAATTATCGGGACACCTGGCTGAAAATGACTTACAAGTTCGTGGCGCCCTCCATCGGTAATGCTGGAATTCAGTACTGTGTTAACCCACCCTTACCCTTGATGACAGCTTCCACTCTCGCAGGAATACGTTCAGTCTGGTCCTGGAAGGTTTCTTGGGAAATGGCAGGCCATAATTCACTGAGTGCCCCATTGAGGAGAGATCGGTGAGGTCTGGAACAAAGTCGGCGTTCCAAACCATCCGAAAGGTGTTCTATAGGATTCAGGCCAGGACTCTATACAGGCCAGTTATTGTCGTGTAACCACTCCGCCACAGGCCGTGCGATATGAACAGGTGCTCGATCGTGTTGAAAGATGCATTCGCCATCTCCGAATTGCTCTTCAGCAGTGGGAAGCAAGAAGGTGCTTAAAACATCAGTGTAGGCCCGTGCTGTGATAGTGCCACGCAAAACAACAAGGGGTGCAAACCCCCTCCATGAAAAACATGACCACACCATAGCATCACCGCCTCCGAATTTTACTGTTGGCGCTTTACACACTGGCTGATGACGTTCTCCGGGCATTCGCCATACCCATACACCATGCCATCGGATCGCCACATACACATTCGTTACTCCACACAACGTTTTTCCATTCTTCAATCGTCCAATGTTTAAGCTCCTTACACCGAGCGAGGCGTCCTTTGGCATTTACCGGCGTATTGTGTGGCTTATGAGCAGCCGCTCGACCATGAAATCCAAGGTTTCTCACCTCCCGCCTAACTGTCATAGTACTTGCAGTGGCTTCTGATGCAGTTTGGAATTCCTGTGTGATGGTCTGTAAATAACACATTACGGATATTACACATTATGACCGTCTTAAACCGCTGTGGGCTTCAGTCCGGAACCACGCTGCTGCTACGGTCGCAGGTTCGAATCCTGCCTCGGGCATGGATGTGTGTGATGTCCTTAGGTTAGTTCGGTTTAAGTAGTTCTAAGTCTAGGGGACTGATGACCTCAGATGTTAAGTTCCATGGTGCTTAGAGCCATTTGAACACTCTTCAACTGTCGGCGGTCTCTGTCAAACAGACGAGGTCTGCCTTTACGCTTTTGTGCTGTATGTGTATCTTCACGTTTCCACTTCACTATCACATCGGAAACAGTGGACCTAGGGACGTTTAGGAGTGTGGAAATCTCTCGTATAGACGTATGACACAAGTGACACTCAATCACCTGACCACGTTTGAAGTCCGTGAGTTCCGCGGAGCGCTCCATTCTGCTCTCTGTTAATAGACTACTGAGGTCGCTGATACGGAGTTTCTGACAGTAGGTGGCAGCATAATGCACCTAATATGAAAAACGTATGTTTTTGACGGTGTCGGGATACTTTTTATCACATAGTGTATCTTAGAATGAATTCTGCATCTGTACATGACATACAGCATTTAAAACAATTCTACCCCTCTTCAAGGGTTATAATATTTCTTATTTTATTTCCTATTAGTTGTATGTTTAAATGCTGCCCTGAGGAGACATATCCCTGTCTAATTGAATGCATCTTTCTTATTTAGTTTCTTGTACACAAAATAGTCGTTCATTTGCAATTTGATTACCAGTTATAACATTTAATGTTACTTGGTTTTTTGTACAGTTAGAGAATATCCTCCGTAAGTCATTAATTCATTTTATATTTTTGGAGAGTTACAGGGTAATATTTCTGGTTTTGCAACTACAAGAAGTTCTTTTTAGAGCAGTGGGAAGGCAGCAGCGGCGAGATGACGAAATGTGTTGTGAAGTACCGATGACGAATGCTTTGTTCGATATGAGTGTCGTGAGAAAGACCGCCCAAAGCTGTTGTCTTTCTCCGCGATTGGCTCTGCGTTCAGAATTAGCGCGCCAATATGATAATCTTCTGTTATTAGTATTAGACAAACTGAACAGCGTATTTACTTGCTTTTCAAATTAGTGCTTATTTCAATAGCGTGCTATCATTGCATTGTTTCGTAAGTATTAACCCAGATAGTCCTGAATTTTTTTTTCAAAATTGGTTTATATCTTATCTACATTCATTCACAAGGTTGTAAGGTAGAAAGTAAAAACAATTTTGAGTATTTATTTTTAATTAGTATTTCCAAAACTGGGCGTCCTTCCAGGAGGACGTCAGGACAATAAGGGAACATGTTTTTAAAGTATATGACATTGTGCAATTAACTTGTTTCGGTTTTTATACTTTCAAATAAACATAAATAAATTTGATTTATAGGCTAAAACAGCTAATAAATACAAAAAACAAAGAAAATAACCTATACACATATTTTATGCACTAGTATGATAAGACAAAAAGCAACAAACATGAACTGGTTCGTCACATTTTATGCACATAGTAGTTTTTTTGTGGCAACTTCGACATTTCAGCTGCTTCTTCTTTTTTGTTACCTCATCCGTTGGTAACTCAGCAACATAATGTTCTCTTCCATCAAATCTAGAATCTAGTTTTGCCCTCTTACTAGGACGTCCTCTGCTGGTAGTGACTCTTTTGTGGCTTTCAAGAATTTCAGTGACAATTCGACGACGAAATGTCAGATGATTTATGGGTTCTCCGTTGTGCTTGTAAAGATCCCAGGCATTTTGCTCTGCAATGTCTATAAAATGTGCAATGATCGGGAAAAACCACTTTTTCCCTCTTATTGAGCATCTATATAGGGATACATTTTGGTCAGCTCGATCTATGCCTCCCATATGAGTATTGTAGGAGTGTAATAAGTTAGGTTGAGGCACGCTAATCCTTTTCTTTTGTTCCCTGGAAAATCTTGCTACAGACCGTAGTGGTTGCACTCTGTCAAAGCTGGTGGCTACAGTAACAACATTGTTATCATTCCAACGTACAATGGAAATCCCGGATGCTGAGTCAGAACAAACTTCATATGATTATTTTCTTTTATCATTTTTTCTACAGGTGATAGAGTACAATTCTTAACTCTGTTTCCTCTTATTGTTCCTGTTGCTTCCACGCCCCTCTCTTTTAGGTCATGTAGTATTTCAACGCTGGCGAAGAGGTTATCGAAGTATATTCGATATGGAACATGTGGAAGTAATTGGTCAACATAAGTCATTACCACACCGTACCCCATACCTTTCGTTTCATAATCCTTACTACACGTGCCAGCTCCTTGGTAGAGTTCGAGCCAAATAATATATCCACCACTTGTGCCTCCACACCAAAATTTGAATCCGTATCGGATTGGTTTCCATTTTATGAATTGTTTGCACCCGTGACTTCCGAAGTATGGGACCATCGATTCATCGACAGAATGATGCCGCACGTGAGCCGCAAATTGTTTGAATCTATCATTCAGCACACACAGTAATGGGTGGATTTTCCCAAAACGGTCTGATTTATCTAAATTGTCATTGTTGCATACATGCAATTGCCAGTACATCTTTCTGCGTGACACTGTTACATATCCACTTAGCAGAAGTATTGCAATAAACATCAACATCTCATCTTCTGAACAATCACCTAGTCTATTTCTCTTGGCTGCGTACTGATTTGTGTATGTGACCATCATTAGAAGCACTTCGTTATCAAAAAACTGTTGGAAATATTCAAGCGGTGTTCGCCCTTTCTTCATTCCAACTGTGAACATTAGAGGCCATATAGGTGTTGGATTAACAATTTCACCAGTTTTCCAGTTATATTTGTTGAGGTTTGGAACTTTATTCTTCGATAGCCTTGCTGGTTTGTTTGTGGTTGTTGTTGTTATTGTTGCTGTTTTTGTACTGCTGGAGGGTCCTGGAACAACATCAGAGGTGAAGGACTGTTTCCTTGTTGCATTAACAGCATTACCATTGGTAAAAATGGCCAAATCAGAAAGCGCAGTAGCATTGAGCTGACTTGCTTGTAATTTATCTACACTTGGATTTTCTTCAGCACCAGAATCTTCATCTGTTACGTCATCAGTTGAATTTAGAGGAGGGTGTAATGTTACATTCACACCAGTATTAGGTATTTCCTCATCTTTTGATTCTAACATGTCCAAAACTTCCATCAGTGTACATCGTTTTCTGTGAATACAAAATGACAACATTTTACCCTGACGTCCTTCTGGAAGGGCGGTTGAAAACATTATTGAATTACAACTGACGAAAACTTTCAATCGTAATATAAACCCATAAATAATATAGGTTAATTCTTTAAGATATTATATGACAAGTTTCAGAATTATTGACGCAATATGAAAGAAAATATACATACCCATCGATGACACGGTCAGTCAGTTCGTCCATGGTAAAATCGGCCCTATCTTCAAGACACAGTTTCTCACTCACTATGAACGACATGCAATTTAATTATAAAATCAACTTCATTTGGCGATTGAATCTCTTGTGACTGGTCTTCGTACCGTTCATCTCGTCAGTTACGTTTTTTACCAGGGTTTAGTGGCCTCAACTCGACTTCCTGTACCGGGTCATCTCGCCTGTGTTGTACTGCTGAAGTCTGATTCTTCCAACCTTTCTGCATTCTAGACATTCTAGTTCCACGTTAATAATTTGGGTTTTATGGTGGAAAACTTCTAAACCTTCCTGCTTCGTTTGCATGGTGATAATATTGTGAATTATACTTACTACCAAGTTTCTGAACCAAAGCCCATATTGTAATTCCGCGGCTCACCAAACCATAATTATTGTTTGACCTCGGTGAGTTGCCAAAACCACAGCTATTATTTTCCCATGGGCGATTACTGTTCTTCTCGAAACGATTACCTTTCCCAACATTAGTAATGCCATTGTAAGCATTATTAAAAGCCAATCGGTTGATATTATTCCCCCTATCATTGGTATCTCCCACTGCACGTTGTCTCCTAGCGTCATCTTCACTGAATATGAATTCAAGTTCTCTAAATATCCCTTTAAATGCCTGTATATTATCTCCAGCTCTGCCAACCAATGATTGCTGATAACGCAAGGGCAACTTCGTTGTGCACAAACGCTGATTCTTTTTCATTTCTTCAGAAAATCTAACTGGCTCCTTTTCTTCCGAATTTACAAATGACATCTTCTGTAACAATTCATATTTTATCCTATTTGGGTTTTCTGCGGACCAGTATCGCTCCAAGAATGCAGACTTGAATTGTTCATAGGCTGACAGTTTGCTGCGACTCTTTGCATCGTTTCCGCTGTTGCGCCTTCCATGTGACCACAAATGAAATCAAGTGGCCAATGTTCTGGTAAACCGACTTGGAATTGATGTAAAAACGTGTGGGGGTGTAAGCCGTTCACGTTTTCCTTGTAATGTTGGAATTTTCTCTCTGTCAAAAAATGATCGTTGTCAAATTTTTCTATTGCTCCATACGGTGTTCATGTTTTCGCAATATTTTCCGTTCCCTTCAATTGCCTCATGTTTTTCTTTATCCGTACTACCACATTTCGAACCTGAGACGACATATTTGAGTCCCGTCAAGTATCACAGCTACGCAGTGGTGTGCAATTATCTAAACCATACCGTTCCTCGTGTATCGGACTGGAAGATACGTTCAAATTTCCCGTTACTGAATCAGTGTTTTGTCTTCGTACTTGCTTCATATTGACCTGCGGTATAAGGCCTGCTGTACTGTAACTCGTAAATCGAGAATTTGATAGGTTTGGCGCAGTAAACTGCTCTATTCTCGCGTCATTCGCGTACGTTCGGACGATCGGTTGCCGCCCTTTTGGTATGCGTGCAGTTACCGCTTCTTGTACCATTGTCTGCTGTTAACTCACATTATCCTTTTCGCTCACATGTCTCAACTGTACTTCTATTATTTGTTTCTGCTTATGATAGGAAAATACTGACGCAACATCTTGCGGACATACAAGTGGAAGATTGCGTAACGGACTTTGTTGCATCTGGTTTCTTTTTTTTTCACCACTATGTCAGATGATACTACCGATTCCGTTGCTTCACTACTGTTTTGTGTACAGTTCTCAATACACTGCTTCAGTTCTGTACGAAGATGTTCATACTGCTGATTATTTTTCGAGGCGATATTTACAATGCGTGTATCGAATCTTTTTAACCCAGCTAGCGTAACACGTTTTCTGACATTGAGTTCTTCCACGATTTGTTGCTCCTTACCAAACACCTTACGTGCTAAATTATCAACTCTTCAATTAGTTCGCGCTAGTCTCTCGCCTGTTTTCGGATTTCAGTAAACTTTTCCTTAACGTCCGTTCGCAACTTTTGCTGATCTTTGCGAACTTTTTCGAACGCAGCATTGGTTTCAATTTTGAGACCATTCAAAGCAGAATTTGTTCGAGATATCGAGTCTCCTAACCCTACATTCGTTTCTGTTTTTACGTCTGCTAGCCCTGCTCTCATCGTTTCACTTCTTTGCTTGACAACAGTGATGAACTACTTCAACATTGCGAACACACTATCAGACGCTTCGCCATCGTCATCTGTCACCATTTGGTGTAAATTTTGCCTTTCGTGTCTTTCATGTGATGCCCCACCCATTTGTGTGCATAGTGCTGACGCACTTCCACACATTCTTTCTGTAGGAAACTCTCCCGTTTGATTCAGATCACAAAATTGGGTCCAACGTACCAAAGTTGCACGTACTATGATTCTACTTCTGAACCACTAGGGTACAACTACAGGAAACTGTAAGTTGGTGAACATTAATTCGAACTTATGCATGCCGCTCAGGCCGGCGGAAGCAAATAGGCACCTCTTATGTATTACAAATGAGGTGACTGACACGTCACCTTTGGTAACACAGAGGTGGTATGACGGAGAGCAATTTTCGAGGGAAAGATTTAATCATACTCAGGCAGAAATATCACTCTCTTTCTCAATTTGCAGTAAAAGCGTCTTCTACCACTGCATAGGAGACAGTTAAGCCATGGTGTACCTGCGTGCTGATCTCTGATGTCTTTAGTTTTCTGGTTCTTTTTTACCTTTAAAAAACTCTGTTTGATATTCATCCCGTAATTCCTGGTTTATGTTGTTCACTTTCAAAATCTCGTTTAATTCTTTAGTCTGCATTCGTATCATTCGCCAAATTTGTTTCGGCAGCCCATAGAAATTATGTTATATGTTTTCAGAAAAAATTATTTGGTAGGCCTACTCCTCAAAACGATTCGCTAGTGATTTTGTCTCATTACGAGTTCTTTTATACTCTGCAAAAGACTGTTGTGATTTGAACGATTTATAATGCAGACAGGCGCACCCCTTATCTTCATGAATTTCTTTAACCTCTTTGCACAAGCATATTTTTCTTTTTGTTTTCGTGTCATGCTTTACAGCCTGTGTACGTAATGCTTCTTGAGCTGCTGTTTCAAAGCTTATTTCGATTTTCTCCCAACTTTGATCTTCATCATCCTCTATACTAATGGTGTTCTCTTTTATTTTCTCAGCTAAGCATTTATGATACAAGATTTTTGTAGATTCATTCTATAGTGACTCTATATCAAACGTTTGTTCTCTTAAGCTATGTTCTTTAGTATTCTTGTTCCTTCCTACAAGCAATCTGATTTTTATCATGACCAGGCTATTACTGTTTCCTATGTTGGCAGTGTTTAGTCCTAACATATGCTTTTGTCTGGGAGGAATGTTCCTCTTTGTACGAATGTATCCTATTGTATATTTATAACGTCCTGTTTACTGAAAAGTGTATTTATACTACTCTTTGTCGTCATAAAAACAATTATTCAATCGTCATAGAAACAATTATTCACAATCTCATCATCGTCATTTAGAAAGTCTTCACTAAACCGTCGTTTAACTTCAGGGATGTCACTGATTTCCACAAAAAAATTTAAGTTCCCCCATTAGCAGTGTAAGGTCGTTTGAAGGAAGATAACAAGATATCATTTGTATAATTTCTTGACGTTTCGTACAGATGTCCTCTCTTTCTTTTCAGTCGTCTGAACTGTACAGAGAGATAATATTTAATTTGTGATGAGACAGTTTCAGTTTTAGTAAATTTATATGGAATCTTTAATGGTATCTTGCATTTCCTGTGGCTAAATATCAGTACTTCTGCTTTAGCCCTTGTCTCCTTTTCGACTCCACTGTAAATGAGTTTGTACCGGTAATAATCCTTCTTTACTCCCTTTGCTTACTTTTTTGCCGGTTGAATACTACATATTGAGGTTTAGTGATGTTTCAATTCCTCTGTAAGCTTTTGATCTCTGTTATTGACACGTTTTATGTTGCATGTTTCAATTATCTGAATATTCTTCCTTGTCGTAGAACTGTTTCTAGCCTTCGTAGTCATATTTGTAATCCATCGTTTCCGAGGAACAGTACTATTACTCTGAGAAACGATTCTACACTTTGCGGCGTTCCCGTTCAATTAAATTATATCCAAATCAGGAATGTTCATTGTTCTGACGACCGTGTTAGGAAATTGGACTAAAAAAGAAAAAAGGGGAAACGATCGCGTGCAGTAACTTTTCGGCAACAAAACTACTGATCAATCTCTATTTTAAACAGCGCTTGCAAACTACCATATCATACATTTCACAGTATATAAATAAAACAGTAGTTGCAATCCAGAAGTAGAGGAAACCTGACTAATTTTATATGAACCGCCTTTGAGGTGACGATGGCGGGAAATGGTTAACTAACATGAACACTTTACGTGAATCAATGCCTAACGAAAATATGTACATACACTCACACTCAAATAACTACTATGAATGGGCGACACTTCAGAGACACTGATCATAAAAATATTACACTACTGGCCATTAAAATTGCTACACCAAAGAGAAATGCAGATGATAAACGGGTATTCATTGGGCAAACATATTGTACTAGAACTGAGATGTGATTACATTTTCACGCAGTTTGGGTGCATAGATCCTGAGAAATCAGTTGACGACACTTTTGTAGTGTGGCCTCATTGTCTGGACCGTCTCCAAGAATTTTTACGTCACATGAACTCCATACAGGAAAACATAAATTTTACGATGGAGATAGAGGAAGATGGTTGTCTGCCATTTTTAGACGCCTTGGTGCGACGGAAGAGTGATGGCACACTAAGTCACTCGGTGTACAGAAAGCTCACTCATACAGACCTGTATCTACAAGCTACTAGTTGCCGCCATCCAGCACAAACAATGGGCGTTCTCAAACCCTTGATCCACCGTGTCCATACCATCTCTGACGCCGACAGCCTTCAAGCGGAACTGGAACACAGGCAAAAAGTATTTCTGAAGAATGGCTTTACACCTAGGCAAGTCAACAGAGTGATGAAGACCTACAAACGACGGAACAAGGAAGAGAAAGAGGCCTTCAGGTCGACTGTTTGTGTATTATTTACTGGGAATGTTTCTTCACAGATAGGCAGAATATTGAGAAAGTATCCAGTGAGAGTCATCTTTCGCCATCCTTCCAAAATTTCATCAGTGGTGGGATCCGTTAAAGACGACCTGGGCCTGCGTAAATCAGGTGCTTACAAAATTCCGTGTTAATGCGGCAAATCATATATAGGGCAAACAACACGAACTGTGCAGGAACGCATTGTGGAACACCAACGGCATACTCGCCTTCTCCAACCCACCAAGTCCGCAATCGCCGAACGTTGTATTTCCACAGACCATTCCATGAATTACAACGACACAAAAATTTTGGCCCATACATCAAACTTTTGGAACTCGATTATCAATGAATCTGTGGAAATAAGATTGTCTGACAACGAGACTCTCATTAATCGAGATAGCGGTCATCAGCTAAACTCTGCTTGGATTCCTGTTATAGAGAAACTTCGTAGTCAACGTAGTTATCTGCATAAAGATGAAAATCGACCTGATATCGATACGCCAAGCTTTCACCGTGGAGGGCGCGAGGCGCAGCGCACGGAGCTCTTATGAACGCACACGCTGAGCAGCGCATGCGCAATGTCACCTCAGTATGGCTTTAAATAGCGGAGCTCAGCGCATACTCGCCAATACTACTACAGTGGCCCTCACCTGAAGATGGCCAGAAGACTCTGCGCCGAAATATCGTGGCAGGACATTACTGATATCCGGCAGTTCTCCCGTGTTTTATGGAACTATGAGTACGCCGGGAAAGCTTTAAACATCACAGATCTGACTTCTTCCTAGACAATTACACGTATTTGTTGAGCTGTTCTTCAAATGTAGCATTCTACAGATGTCTTCCAAGGCTCTCATTGATAATTAACTCAATTAACACCACATCCATACATTATGTTTTCATCTCACTAGCCGGCTGGGGTGGCCGAGCGGTTCTAGGCGCTGCAGTCTGGAGCCGTGCGACCGCTACGGTCGCAGGTTCGAATCCCGCCTCGGGCATGGATGTGTGTGATGTCCTTAGGTTAGTTAGGTTTAAGTAGTACTAAGTTCTAGGGGACTGATGACCTTAGAAGTTAAGTCCCACAGTGCTCAGAGGCATTTGAACCATTTTTAATCATCTCACCACTTCTGAACTACGTCTCTCTTTATTGTAGTGTTGTGGAACTACACTTACTGAGAAAAGACAGGATAACAGGATATTGTCACATCAATGCACCTGCAGCGTTTCCCGAGTATATTCCTTAACATAAAAGTCATGTCTCCTTACAATGAGAAACACATAATCTTGTGTTATTAACAATGTAATCGTTTTAAGAAAGTAAATGAAAGAATATACATTTGCATCGTTCAAAAATATGGTTTATGAACATCTAAATCACCATTACTTGGAACTTTAGACATGAGATAGCAGCATGTTACCGTCCCCTCACAACATTAATTCTTGTTATATCTGCTAGATGGCATACGCCTATAGTTAGTCACACTCTATGATGCGCCTCTTTACCCATGAAAGCAGACATGTGATTAAATTGTGTCATCTGTTATAATGTGATGTTGTTATGGAAGAAAATGTTGGAAGCTTACCGTTCATGGCTGTAATGATACTTCCACCAGTTCGCTGATCTGGTTGTCAGTGGATTCGTATTCATTATTACTGTGACGATACTTGCATCGCTACAACCTTCCGCAGGTCGCTGATCAGGCTGTCAGCGGATTTTTATTCAAGACTATCCTTTCTGAGGCTGGCTGATTTCACTACAGCTGCCACATCAGTCTTTTATTTGGAGCCTTTACTTCTCTTATCCCTTGATGCTGACGTACCATTAACGCTGCGAGGTAGCAGGAAGCGCAGATTTTTTCCTTCAGGTCTTTTTCCATTGTCATTTGCTGATCCAAAAACCAATTCCACAAGATAGACGCTTCTAAAGACCTAGCTGTGCACAGAAAATGAAAGACTTTCATGGACCTCGAAACGTTTTACTTCTGGGGTGAAAAATCTATAGAGTTGGCTAAGAGAGATCGACAGGAAAGGAAACAGATGGAGCTTGATACCGGTGGCTGGAATATGTCTCGAATTCATCTCACGGCCCCGTGGTTACTACCCCATGTACTCTCAAGGTGGTAGTTCCCTAAAGGCGTAACCATTTCACATAGTTTATATTTGTAGTGTAATGCACTCCTTCAAAATACAAAGTTTTGCGTGACAAGAAATAAATTGCTGATGGGTGTCCGAAGCCATAAACTGTATGTTCTCCCTGAATTAAAACTGGATATTACCATTTGAGAGCGGTAATTGAATTAACCCTGATTCATAGCTGTAGTGGCGATATGTATAATTAATAACGCAGGTCAAAGTAATATTGAAAATCTACCTTTAAAACTCGATGGAATATAAAACACTAAACTCAGATTTTGTCACAACACATTTGCTTTTACGAACGGTCTTTCGTCTGTTGTTACTGTTCACAGTCGCTGGTTGTTTTGGAAGACAGAGAACAAATTTTTCTTAACGAGATTTCGACATCAGTTCATAAAAGGTCACAGGTGTTTCATCAATTTCTCTTTTTCATGCAGGATAACATTTGACGTCATGTTGCGAACAAATTGTCCGGTGATTGATTGGCCGTGTTCCTGATTTATCGACATACCGTCCAGATATATGATGAGGTGGGCTGACGTGTTGTAATTGGCAGATTAATTACCATCAACGAGTAATGTAACATGTACTTCCTTCGAATTTGACTCTCTCGTTGTTTCTGTGGATACCGTTTCTCATAATATAACAACAGCCCGTTCAGAGATTCATTTCACGAACATGGTAGAGTTTTAATTAAAACCATTTCGGATAAGTACACTGACTTGATTAGAGTCCCGTTACCAGCCTAGAATAGCTATTATGCAAAGATGACGGCGATACTCATTTCTTATGCACAAATGATAACACTTCCTTGTACTGATTAGCGGAAATATAACTGAGGATTTTTGAAATGGCGGGATCATCCTTAGCTTGCTGCAAAATGATAAGTAGTCTCATTACATTGCGAGCGATGAGGATTTGTTAACTTCTTTCTCAGCACCTGCACTATATTAACTAGGATTATTTGGCCTGGTCACAACGCGTTATCTTGGATCGGGCCCTCGTAAGATCTCGGTAAGGTTTCAAAATGATGAGAAGATCGGCAGTTTTTTTCTATATTCAAGAATGTAAAATTGTGAGCTTCACAAAATCCAGACAATGAATTATCCTTTGACTACGAAATTAATCATTCACAACTGGAATCGTATATAGACGTAACTTCCGTCTCACAGGACCAGTTAAAACCCATGCCGATATTTTAGTTCCGAATAACCGGTATTTTTCGGTATTCGTTTGCTCTCGGTTATAAAAGTGTTTTTATTTTTATTAATAACCGAGTAAAATCCGAAATATCAGAAAGCCACAGCAGCAGTGTTAAAATTTTTCGTTTTTAAATAATTTTTTTAATCAAGTAATTTTTATTCGGAAAATTTGCATAACTTTGAAATATTGAGTACTTGTAGAAAAATGGGGAAAAGCGATCAGTGCTATTTTAACAACAATGCAGGTAGAAACGAGCAAGAAACACGTAGCATAAGAACTGGAACAGCGTTGCTGAGACATAAAAGTGATTGTTAGCATGTGGCATGATGGTAGCGCGTACATGCAGTTGCCCAATCTGGTCTATATGGTAATTACCGATTGTCGTCTACGGACATCTGTTGTATTACAGAATGGCATCATCGGGAGAAGTTTGCAACACTATTATCGATTGTGAGTGGTTAGTACAGTGTAAATAAGTGTATATAACTATGGAGTGTTTATTCTTTACGCATTAAGTTCTTTGAATTGTTGAAGGGAATTGGACATTTGTGATGTATATTTTGTTTTAACTTAACAGTGTGCTAAAATGAAGAAACTTTATTAAATATGTGTGTTTATGAAAACGAAATTGTATGTAAATAAGTGGTTCATAGTTAGGGAAATTGTACGGTGTAACTTAAAAGACCTAGGAAACCCCCTCCACTACGGAAGAGACCTTGCGCGCGAGAAAAGGTGGAAATGGCGGTCAAACTGGGCGGCAAAAGAGGGAGTATGTCAGTCAGTCAGTGGTCAGCAGCTGTGTAGTCAACACCGCAGGTGCCAAGTGAGGCATTCAGGAACCGAATTTATGATAGAATGGCCTCGGATTTGGTTCCGGCTGTAAAATGGTTCGCTCGCATTTGCAATGGCTCTAAAAATGGCTAAAACGTTTCCAAGAAGAATTAAATACAGCATAAATCCGCCGGAGGGGAGACCAGATAGCCGCCACGTGCTTGCCACCACCATTGCGCCACTGCTTCACCAACTTTAGAGATCAGATATGTATACCAGTATGATACAGTATACTTGTGTGTGCTTTTGCAATAATAATTATAGTGTTGCAAAATTCGTGTTTGAACTTTGAAACTGTCCTCTTCATGATACCAAGCAGGGTCCTTTCCTAAACGTGCTTAAGACCGAGTATCCTGTTTATGAAAGAATACTAACTTGCTTCTATGTAAACGTGCCTAAGTTTCAGATTTAAAGTATAAAAGTTACTAGTTAAATCATTTGTTTCACAGATAAAGAAAGAGGCACATTATTGGGAACTTGCTAAAATGTCTTATGTTGCTTTGAATTCCTAATACGTTGATTGTGCCTAAGTTTAGTGCTAAAGAGTATATATGTTGATACTTAAAATCGCTTACTTCTCAAGTAATGAAAAAGGCACATATTAAGAAATCTATTTGAAACTTTACTTTACCTTGAACTTATTTCTGAAGTTAATTAAGAGTATTGTCATTGTGTATTGCTATAAAGCATTGAAAGATAAATAATGTCAAGTAAGGATAGAAGTCAGTAATAATGTGATGAAAATTGTTTATGAAAGGTGTGCATAGTTACTTATAAAGGAAGGGACAGTTTAAGGGCCCCACTTTAATCTCTACTAGTAGGAGAAAGACCAATTGAATTTGGTTCTCGCTAATGAAATCTAAAACATTTTCACATCAGAAAAAAAGTTCAAATGTGTGTGAAATCTTATGGGACTTAACTGCTAAGGTCATCAGTCCCTAAGCTTACACACTACTTAACCTAAATTATCCTAAGGACAAACACACACACCCATGCCCGAGGGAGGACTCGAACCTCCGCCAGGACCAGCCGCACAGTCCATGACTGCAGCGCCTTTGACCATCCACAGTAGAGTGAACATGAAATGTGTTAGTAGGGTGTTATTGATTTATTTATTGCATTTGTGATGTGTACGTGTTAGTCAAACTTGAACTCTTGTCATGTGCCACATAATCTCGTGATGTCTTTGAGAACAATTTTGTGCTAAATTAATTAATTGTTGAGGCAGTAATTATACCTGACAGGAGTAAAGTCTCTTTTATATTTCTTTGATTGCTAATCTATGCAATTAATAGTTACTGCTATCTACTGTGCAGTTCGTCTTGTGTGTGTTCATTGTACTTTGCTAAGAGAGAAATTACGGAAGTCCCTTTTGCAAGAGCATATTTAAATCCATTTAAAGTAATGTTTTCACATTATTATGCATAATTAGGCTGGCGACTATTTCTTTTCAATTGCAAAAACTTTCTCTACTTTCACTATTTTCTAAATTATAGTCTTTCTGCTTTCTACTAATTGGCATAGTACGAAATCCGTGTTCGATACGCTCTGTCCATTACGTTAACACGCAGTCAATTTGAAAATTCCTCCCAGAGGGGAATGCTATATTGCAGATTTATGTCATATTTGGCATTTAACATTCCGCGGTAGTGTTATAAGTTACAATAAACTTGCGATTTAATATAAGCAAGATACTTAAAACAGAACAGATCGTTCACAGTTTATAATAAAAATAGAAAGCAGCTGATTTGGTGCCTGTGTTCGCACGACATGTTTTCATCGGTTGTTAGACCTTGAAAACGGACAAATTAACATGAGAAATATAATTCTTCAACCTTGGTTTTCACACAGTAACACAGACTATTCGTAATGTTCTGATAGTGGAATGATCCCAGATGACATTATTTTTGGGCCGAATTTCAAAAAATTAGAACGAGTAGCAGGACACTGGGGCTTTTTGTAGTAATCAACCACTTTTCACCTTTCGAGAAAAGGTGCTAATTGGGGACGTAATAAATTTTCTTTTATGTGCCTATTAAATTAAATATTTCGATTCAACGTATATTGAAAATAAGGGAGTGAAAAATGTTCACGCTTTAGTCGATCTTTATGTTTATACCAGGAAGTAATAGCAACAAAAAACCTAAAATCGATTGTTTCAGAAATCCGTTATTTTGAGCGGGTTTAACGTCCGAGCTAAGCTGGCGTTGTTTTTCTTCTTTTTTTTAAAAAAATGCGGTAATTATTATCCGTACTGTATCGGGGAAATTTGATTTAGTCATGTTGTAAATTAATGACCTGGCAGGCAATGTTAATAATAGCGCAGAAGTTTTTGCGATATCAGTTTTCTTTAATGATATACTGTCTGAGAAAAGCGGTCCAGCTACCCAGTCAAACCTTGATAGAAACACAAAAGTTAGCACAGATCGTTAGGTTCATTTAAAATGTTCGGAAATGTAGAGTAATTCACTAAACAAAACGGGGAAAAATGTATTATCTTATGCCTATAATATCAGTGAGTCTTAACTGGTATCAGCTAACTCATACCTGGGGTGTTACTATTTAAATGGTGTAATGATATGCATTAAAGGCACGTAATATATATCTACAGGAAACGTGGTCCGTAACTGAGAAATCGTCACGACGATCTCTCCCTTGGGAAAAGATTCCTGAAGTCCTCCCTTTCGAATCTCCGAGAGGGAACTGCCAAGGGGGAGGTGACCAGGAGAAAATGGATGAAAAGATAACTGAAGTATAACGATTTAGGAGTCGGGGCGTGGACTGTCGGCAGTTTAAACGTGATGGGAAGCTACAGTATCTCAAAAGGGAAATACTAAGGCTCAATGTAGGTTTTGTGGGGGTCAGTGAAGTGAAATGAGATAAAGATAAGAATTTTTTGTCAGGTGAGCATAGGGTAATATCAACAACAGCAGAAAATGATACAATGGGAGGAGGATTCATATAAATGGGAATATAGGGCAGTGAGTATCTTTCTGTGTACAGTTCAGTGACACGGTTATTCTCATGAGAATCGACAGAAAAACATCATGGACAACGATAGTTTTGATATACAAGCCGACGTCGTAAGCTGAAGGTGAAGAGGTGGAGAAAGTGTGCGAGGATACTGAACGGGTTATTCATTACGTAAAGGAAGATGAAAGTCTGTCATAGGGGACTGGAACGTGGCGCAGTGAAAGTAGTGGAACGAAGGCTTACGGGAGAATATGAGCTTGATGTTAAAAACTTATTGAGTTCTGCATTAAGTTTCAGCTAGTAATAGTGAAATTCTGTTCAATAAACGCAAAAGGAGGAGGTATACTTGGGAAAGGCAAGGAGGTGCTGGAAGATTTTATTTTGATTTCATCATGGTCAGGCAGAGAGTCCGAAATCTCATACTAGGTTGTAAGTCACACACAGGAGCACATACAGACTGAGATTACAATTCAGTAGTGATGAAAAGTAGGCTTAAATTTAAGAGACTAGTCAGGAAGAATCAACGCATAAAGAAGAGGGATACGGAAGTACTACGGAATGAAGGCA
Source organism: Schistocerca cancellata (assembly GCF_023864275.1). Lineage (NCBI taxonomy): Eukaryota > Metazoa > Arthropoda > Insecta > Orthoptera > Acrididae > Schistocerca > Schistocerca cancellata. The sequence goes on along the minus strand of NC_064626.1, from coordinate 980,492,520 downwards.
TACGCTTGAAGTTCTGTAATTATACTGCAACAAGGAATAGCTCAGTAGGCAGTTCAGTTTGAAGAGGAATGGACATCTCTAAAAAGCGCGATCACCAAGTGAAAAAAACAGATACAAAAAAGGTAACTGCGAAGAAACCATATGTAATAGCAGAAACACTTCAGTTGATCTATGAAGGAAGGGGGCACAAAAATGTTCAAGGATTTTCAGGAATACAGAAATACAAGTAACTTAGGAATGAAATAGAGAGGAAATACAGAGAAGCTAAGATAAAATGGCTGTGGGAAAAATGTAAAGGAATCGAAAAAGAAATGATTGTCGGAAGGACTAAGTCACAGTACAGGCAACTCTACCCGACCTTTGGTGAAATTAAAAGCAAAGATGGTAACAATAAGAGTACAATGTGAACTCCATTGTAAATGCAGAGGAGAGAGCGCATAGGTGGAAAGAGGATATTGAAAACCTCCATGAGGAGAAGATTTGCTTTCTGTGAAACAGAAAGAAACAGGAGTCGATATATAAGAGGTAGGGGATCCAGTATTAGAATCAGAATTTAAAAGAGCTTTGTGAAACTTAATATCAAATAAAGAAGAAGGTATAGATAACATCCCATCAGGCTGGCCGAAGTGGCCGCGCGGTTCTGGCGCTGCAGTCTGGAACCGCGAGACCGCTACGGTCGCAGGTTCGAATCCTGCCTCGGGCATGGATGTGTGTGATGTCCTTAGGTTAGTTAGGTTTAACTAGTTCTAAGTTCTAGGGGACTAATGACCTCAGCAGTTGAGTCCCATAGTGCTCAGCGCCATTTGAACCATCCCATCAGAATTTCTAAAATAATTGTGGGAAATGGCAATAAATGACTGTTTACAATGGTGTGTAGTATGAATGAGTCTGACGACACACCATCTGATTTTCGGAAAAATGTCATCTACACTATTCCGAAGACTTCAAGAGCTGACAGGTGCGGTAATTACCGCAGAATCAGCTTAACGACCCATGCATCCAAGATGCTATAAAGGATAATATACAGAAGAATGGCTAAGATAATTGAGAATGTGTTAGGTGACGATCAGTTTGGGTTTAGGAAAGCTAAAGATGCCAGAGAGACAGTTATGACGTTGCGGTTGATAATGGAAGCAAGACTAAAGGGAAATCAAGACAAGTTCATAGGATTAGTCGATGTGGCTATAGCGTTCGTCAATGTAAAATAGTGCAAGATGTTCGAAACTCTGAGGAAAATAGGGGTAAGCTATAGGGAGAAACGAATAATATACAATAAGTAGAAGAGCCAAGAGGGAATAATGTGGAAGATCAAGAACGAATTGCTCGGACTGAATGGGTTTAAGACAGGGATGTAGTCTTTCGCCCATAATGTTCAATCTATACATCGAAGAAGCAATGACGGAAATAAAAGAAAGGTTTAAAAGTGGAAATAAAATTTAAGTTGAAAGGATTCCAACGATACGATTCGCTGATGACATTGCTATCCTGACTGAAAGTGAAGAAGAATTACAGGATCTCCTCAATGGAACGGTATAATGAATACAGACTACAACAGAGTAAATCGAAGAAAGACGGAAGTAACGAGAAGTAGCAAAAATGAGAACAGCGAGAAATGTAACATCAGGATTGCTGATCACGAAGTAGATTAAGTTAAGGAAATCTGTTTCCTAGGCAGCAAAATAATTAATGACGGGCGGAGCAAGGAGAATATCAAAATCAGACCATCACTGGCAAAATGGGCATTCCTGGCCAAGAGAAGTTTACTAGTATCAAACATAGGTCTTAATTTCAAGAAGAAATTTCTGAGAATGTCTCCGTGGAGCACAGTGTTGTACGATAGTGAAACGTGGACTGTGTGAAAACTGAGGAAGAAGAGAATCAAAGCACTTGAGATGTGATGGTACAGACGAATGTAGGTGGAGTGATAAGGTAAGAAATGAGGAGGTTCTCCGCAGAATCGGAGAGGAAAAGAGTATATGGAAGATACTGACAAGAAGAACGGACAGGATGGTAGCAGATCTGTTAAGATATCAGGGAATGAGTTCCATGGTGCTAGAGGAAGTGTAGAGGGTAAAAATTGTAGAGGAAGACAGAGCCTGGAATACACCCAGGAAATAATTGAGGACGTTGGTTGCAAGTGCTACTCTGAGATGAAGAGGTTGATACAAGAGAGGAATTCATGGCAGACCGAACCAAAGCAGTCAGAAGACTGATGACCCCATGGGAGAGCGTCATGGGTTTGCTGGAAGACCTGAAACTGCTAAATCCCATTGAAGGTGGACGCCAATTGCTCTCCGAAATCCTACTTATGAAATTTCAAAAGCAGTATGAAGTAAGAAATCATTGAATATAGTACAGCCCAATAGTAATTAATTTCGGTAGGGACTCTGAAGGCGGGATTAGACTATTTATAGCCCTCAAAGACGCATTTATTCTTCCCCCGGCCCATAACCCGCGTCCCATACGGGACTGAAACGGGAACACACTCTATTATGTGCCACAACATACCTTCTGCCGAACTTGACGGTAGTTGGCAAAGAACGGATATAGAAGTCGATATGTACGATACACTGCTGAACTGACTCTACACTGTGTTTCATTTATTGATAAATTTTTATACAGTAATTCAATGTCATAACAAATGCCTCATCCACCATAATCACTTGGACTGCTTTTTCAGCAGTTGCCCAAGTAATGCGATCATTTGTCATCTTTTCCGCTTCCACGAATGTCCTGGATTTTCTGTCTGCTCTACGTTCTTCTGAGTCTACATTTTACTTTTACACCCCTATCAATATGGCTTGGACAGCTGTAGTTGTAGGAAAGGGATCTCCAACAATATTCAACCATTTCCTAGGGGTTGAAGATTTTAAAATAATCTGCCAGATATAAGATGAGATTTGTTGAATACCATTACCACTATGGAATGTGAATTTAAGTTAACAGTACACAAAGATACGCCCATTCCGCTAACAATTGCCTGTCATACTTCGCAGAATTGTCTGGTAAGAGATTACAGGCGGTCAGCTCTGGCGACGCTTGTGTCGGTATCTTGCATTGCCTAATATTTTGCAGGACGGCGCTGGCAGATGGACTAGTGATGATGGCTGGGCGGCGATTTGGGGTACAAGACCACATTTTTCATTTCTTACTTCCTTCTCGATTTTAGGAGACTTTTTCCTAGACCAGAAAAAATGTCTTAGGTTTATCCTTAGATCACATCTTGCTTCATGTATACAAGTATGGAAACTTTGTTGCTGCCTCTTATGTTCCTTCTAAATCGAATAGTTGCCGACTGCACATTGAGGTCCATGTTGGTTGTAATAGGCAAAATGGAAATTGCAACACACAGCAGACTAATACTAAATTCACACAGTTATGCCTTTGGTGTAGAATAAAGCGTGTTTCATAATTACTAACGAAGACTTACAGGGGTGAAAATAGATGATAATTGAAGCAAAAAAGACCCAGGAAACATGGGTCTGCAAACGACTTTTCCGAGAACATGCTAGATGCTAGATGCTACTGACTCCTATACAAAATACTTCCCCAGTTAGTACAAATGTCGTTCAGGGTAAAATCTTGGATTCGGTCTCTATCTAATTGGGCTAAAATTTCAGTCATGGTCTACCTCAAAAAGAAATGCATTACTACCCAGACAGGTTGCTATTTACAATTCGCTGTAGATTCGTATCGTTTTAAGAAGATGGTAAAGCTTCCTACCTTTACTTCGCTAATTGACTTAATGTGGATGAGTTATGGAATGTTCCTGCAGTTAGATTATACTATATCGAACATGCTAACAATGCAAGATTTTCTTTCCGAATTGTTGCATTTGGGTTGTTATGTTGACCAATTCGCATTGACAACGTCTAGCTTTTTTCCTTCTTTACTAGCTACACAGAATGAAAGATTTTGCTTACTTCGTGGCTTCTAACGCTGCCTTGATGATCCCTTGGATTCTTCTCCGCCAGCCGCAGATCCTAACAAGCGAGTGGTGAACAGTGAATAATGGAACGGCAAGTGGATATATATATATATATATATATATATATATATATATATATATATATATATATATATATATAGTACTGTAGAGCAATGAGTCGCATGTCAACACAAGCACTGAAGTCAACATTACCTTCCTTCAATTGGGCCAACTGGCGGTGAATCGAGGAAGTATAGTACATACTGACGAAACTAAAATGAGCTCTAACATGGAAATTAAGTGTTTCCGGACACACCCTGTATAAATATATATATACAGGTTGTTACAAAAAGGTATGGCCAAACTTTCAGGAAACATTCCTCACACACAAATAAAGAAAAGATGTTATGTGGACATGTGTCCGGACACGCTTAATTTCCATGTTAGAGCTCATTGTAATTTCGTCCACCTACGCTCAATGGAGCACGTTATCATGATTTAATGGGAGCATTTGAAAGCTCTTGTCTACGCAACCCCGGTACCAAATGTAGAGACTCTTCGTGCTCGTATTGTGGACGGCTGTGATACAATGCACCATTCTCCAGGGCTACACCAGCGCATAAGGGATTCCATGCGACGGAGGGTAGATGCATGTATCCTCGCTAACGGAGGACATTTTCAACATTTCCTGTAACAAAGTGTTTGAAGTCACACTGGTACGTTCTGTTGCTGAGGGTTTCCATTCCATGATTAATGTGATCTGAAGAGAAGTAATAAAATGAGCTCTAACATGGAAAGTAAGCGTTTCCGGACACATGTCCACATAACATATTTTCTTTCTTTGTGTGTGAGGAATGTTTCCTGAAAGTTTGGCCGTACCTTTTTGCAATACCCTGTATATATATATATATATATATATATATATATATATATATATATATATGTGTGTGTGTGTGTGTGTGTTGAAGAAAAATTATGTATTTGGAGGTCGGCATACGATTTTTCATCCGGATTCCAGACAACTGTATGAAAACGAGGAGCTAGCAACACTATCTCATCGTGCAATGCAGTACAGAGGAACGTGTATCATCCCTTCCTCCCGTACCAGGCAGTGTATCTCACTGAGTAGACTGCTTGGATATCAAACCCACACCTAGAATGGAGCTATGGTTTGAATCCTCGCCAGGTTCGCTTTTTAGTTTTCAGACGTCTTGTGGTGGTTTTTTATGTATTGGTTTTTATATGTTATGACAAGTTGGAGTTAGTATTATTCTGGCTGCTTCTCAACTGGAAAATTATTTACGTCAATGACTCAGTTATGGTACTTCTCGCAGTTAGTTTGCCCGACATGATGTTTTTATATGAAGTAACCTATAACCCCGGACTACAAGTCAAAAGAACTTCTAATCAAGAGAATCCTCCTTCATTTACTGCTATTTTTACTTGTCAAAATTAGGAAATATTAAAATATTTATTACGACTCTGGGCCGTTATCATTTAGAACAATGACGTTGACCTCTGCACCAACGTTTCCCCATAAAATCTGCATAAAGTAATTAAGCCATTCACTTCATGAATATAGCATCTGTACCAGTAAAACATTAGCGACATTTTTAAGTAATATTTGATTATGTTTAGACTAAATATTACATGAAACTTACATGTTTTCTTGCCTCGTCACAAAAGGCTTCTTACACTACCAAGAAACAAAAGGGAAGTGAGTAAAACATTAGCGACATTTTTAAGTAATATTTGATTATATTTAGACTAAATATTACATGAAACTTACATGTTTTCTTGCCTCGTCACAAAAGGCTTCTTACACTACCAAGAAACAAAAGGGAAGTGAGTGCGATTCTTCTTCAGAAGGAACAGAGATTACAATAACATTCACAGATCGTATTAGTTGAATATATAGTCTTTGTGATTTTTCTGCGATAGTATTTATTTCGTTACGACGGCAGTTTTGTTATATTTACGAAGTTCTTCACTGTTATTTTTTCACGTTATGTGGCGTACCGCCACATTGGCGTCCTAGTGAGGGTGTACCCAAATATTTCCAATGTTGGGTCTCACTCACTATCAGACCCGATCACTTCACATGATTGTTAATGCCTTCAGTAACACTTGTCACGGGCAAGCATACATCATAATATTCAAAATATTAAGCAGGTAGAGCTTTCACGTACTTCACCATACAGGGAGGTCTCGATGATTCCCTCTCTCAACATCCTCTGTATTTCCTTCCCTACTGCATGTTTCTTCCACCAGGGGATGAAATAGGTCGCGCGGAGGAATGTATCGTGAGCTCGGACCTGTATATTGTACTCATAGCCTGTGATTATACCGGGTCTGTCGCTAAATACATCGGCAAATTGGTTAAGCAACTGTGTTAGTTCATTCTGTTGCTGGCCACTCAAATATGTGGATTCGCCTACCTTTTCGACAGTATTTTGCTTAATGTTTCGTGATTCCAACACCCAGGCATATTCGGTATTGTTTTCACTCTCCACTGACAGATTATTCGGCTCCATTAGTGTGGGACTGTCAGGGAGCACTACGCTAACGTGCCGACAACAATTCGTGCACGCATCAGGCGTCCTGATTGACAGCAATTCGATCTGCTTATCATGGTATACTAAGGTGCAGATGCCCTGTGCCAGGTCAATTTTCGCCTTCATTTCACGGAGAGCATCTAAAACCAGGATACAGGGTACGGCGAGATTTCTAACCACCAGGAAAGAGCTTGTAAATGCTTCTTTTTTCAGTGTTAGTTCTAACTGTATCTGATTTTTTATTAACTGCCCCTTCCCTTCTACATCTACATCTATACTCCGCGAGCCACCTTACGGTGTGTGGCGGAGGGTACTTATTGTACCACTATCTGATCCCCCCTTCCCTGTTCCATTCACGAATTGTGCGTGGGAAGAACGACTGCTTGTAAGTCTCCGTATTTGCTCTAATTTCTCGGATCTTTTCGTTGTGATCATTACGCGAGATATATGTGGGCGGTAGTAATATGTTGCCCATCTCTTCCCGGAATGTGCTCTCTCGTAATTTCGATAATAAACCTCTCCGTATTGCGTAACGCCTTTCTTGAAGTGTCCGCCACTGGAGCTTGTTCAGCATCTCCGTAACGCTCTCGCGCTGACTAAATGTCCCCATGACGAATCGCGCTGCTTTTCGCTGGATCATGTCTATCTCTTCTATTAATCCAACCTGGTAAGGGTCCCATACTGATGAGCAATACTCAAGAATCGGACGAACAAGCGTTTTGTAAGCTACTTCTTTCGTCGATGAGTCACATTTTCTTAGAATTCTTCCTATGAATCTCAACCTGGCGCCTGCTTTTCCCACTATTTGTTTTATGTGATCATTCCACTTCAGATCGCTCCGGATAGTAACTCCTAAGTATTTTACGGTCGTTACCGCTTCCAATGATTTACCACCTATGGCATAATCGTACTGGAATGGATTTCTGCCCCTATGTATGCGCATTATATTACATTTATCTACGTTTAGGGAAAGCTGCCAGCTGTCGCACCATGCATTAATCCTCTGCAGGTCTTCCTGGAGTACGTACGAGTCTTCTGATGTTGCTACTTTCTTGTAGACAACCGTGTCATCTGCAAATAGCCTCACGGAGCTACCGATGTTGTCAACTAAGTCATTTATGTATATTGTAAACAATAAAGGTCCTATCACGCTTCCTTGCGGTACTCCCGAAATTACCTCTACATCTGCAGATTTTGAACCGTTAAGAATGACATGTTGAGTTCTTTCTTCTAGGAAATCCTGAATCCAATCACAAACCTGGTCCGATATTCCGTAAGCTCGTATTTTTTTCATTAAACGTAAGTGCGGAACCGTATCAAATGCCTTCCTGAAGTCCAGGAATACGGCATCAATCTGCTCGCCAGTGTCTACGGCACTGTGAATTTCTTGGGCAAATAGGGCGAGCTGAGTTTCACATGATCTCTGTTTGCGGAATCCATGTTGGTTATGATGAAGGAGATTTGTATTATCTAAGAACGTCATAATACGAGAACACAAAACATGTTCCATTATTCTACAACAGATTGACGTAAGCGAAATAGGCCTATAATTATTCGCATCTGATTTATGACCCTTCTTGAAAATGGGAACGACCTGCGCTTTCTTCCAGTCGCTAGGTACTTTACGTTCTTCCAGCGATCTACGATAAATTGCTGATAGAAAGGGGGCAAGTTCTTTAGCATAATCACTGTAGAATCTTAAGGGTATCTCGTCTGGTCCGGATGCTTTTCCGCTACTAAGTGATAGCAGTTGTTTTTCAATTCCGATATCGTTTATTTCAATATTTTCCATTTTGGCGTCCGTGCGACGGCTGAAGTCAGGGACCGTGTTACGATTTTCCGCAGTGAAACAGTTTCGGAACACTGAATTCAGTATTTCTGCCTTTCTTCGGTCGTCCTCTGTTTCGGTGCCATCGTGGTCAACGAGTGACTGAATAGGGGATTTAGATCCGCTTACCGATTTTACATATGACCAAAACTTTTTAGGGTTCTTGTTTAGATTGTTTGCCAATGTTTTATGTTCGAATTCGTTGAATGCTTCTCTCATTGCTCTCTTTACGCTCTTTTTCGCTTCGTTCAGCTTTTCCTTATCAGCTATGATTCGACTACTCTTAAACCTATGATGAAGCTTTCTTTGTTTCCGTAGTACCTTTCGTACATGATTGTTATACCACGGTGGATCTTTCCCCTCGCTTTGGACCTTAGTCGGTACGAACTTATCTAAGGCGTACTGGACGATGTTTCTGAATTTTTTCCATTTTTGTTCCACATCCTCTTCCTCAGAAATGAACGTTTGATGGTGGTCACTCAGATATTCTGCGATTTGTGCCCTATCACTCTTGTTAAGCAAATATATTTTCCTTCCTTTCTTGGCATTTCTTATTACACTTGTAGTCATTGATGCAACCACTGACTTATGATCACTGATACCCTCTTCTACATTCACGGAGTCGAAAAGTTCCGGTCTATTTGTTGCTATGAGGTCTAAAACGTTAGCTTCACGAGTTGGTTCTCTAACTATCTGCTCGAAGTAATTCTCGGACAAGGCAGTCAGGATAATGTCACAAGAGTCTCTGTCCCTGGCTCCAGTTCTGATTGTGTGACTATCCCATTCTATACCTGGTAGATTGAAGTCTCCCCCTATTACAATAGTATGATCACGAAACTTCTTCACGACGTTCTGCAGGTTCTCTCTGAGGCGCTCAACTACTACGGTTGCTGATGCAGGTGGTCTATAGAAGCATCCGACTATCATATCTGACCCACCTTTGATACTTAGCTTAACCCAGATTATTTCACATTCGCATTCGCTAATAACTTCACTGGATATTATTGAATTCTTTACTGCTATAAATACTCCTCCACCATTGGCGTTTATCCTATCCTTGCGGTATATATTCCATTCTGTGTCTAGGATTTCGTTACTGTTCACTTCTGGTTTTAACCAACTTTCCGTTCCTAATACTATATGCGCACTATTTCCTTCAATAAGAGATACTAATTCAGGAACCTTGCCCTGGATACTCCTGCAGTTTACCAATATTACGTTAACTTTTCCTGTTTTTGGTCTCTGAGGACGGACGTTCTTTATCAACGATGATAATGTCCTCTCTGGTAAGCCGTCAGGTATTTTATCGTTTCGCCCAAGGAGGGGTCCCTCTAACCTAAAAAACCCCCGTGTGCACGCCACACGTACTCTGCTACCCTAGTAGCTGCTTCCGGTGTGTAGTGCACGCCTGACCTGTCTAGGGGGGCCCTACAGTTCTCCACCCAATAACGGAGGTCGATGAATTTGCAACCATTATAGTCGCAGAGTCGTCTGAGCCTCTGGTTTAGACCCTCCACACGGCTCCAAACCAGAGGACTGCGATCGACTCTGGGCACTATGCTGCAGATATTAAGCTCAGCTTGCACTCCGCGTGCGATGCTGGTTGTCTTCACCAAATCAGCCAGCCGCCGGAAGGAACCAAGGATGGCCTCAGAACCCAAGCGGCAGGCGTCATTCGTTCCGACATGTGCTACTATCTGCAGCCGGTCACACCCAGTGCGTTCAATAGCTGCCGGAAGGGCCTCCTCCACATTACGGACGAGACCCCCCGGCAAGCACACCGAGTGCACACTGGCATTCTTCCCCGACCTACCCGCTATTTTCCTGAGGGGCTCCATAACCCGCCTAACGTTGGAGCTCCCTATAACTAATAGGCCCGCCCTCTGTGACTGTCGGGACCTTGCCGGAGAATCGGCCACTGGCCCAACAGGCGAGGCATCCTGTGGTGGCTCGGAAACGATGTCATCACCACTAGGAAGCACCCCGTACCTGTTGGAAAGGGGTAAGGCAGCTGCCACGCGGCCAGATCCCACCTTCGCCTTTCGGCCAGGCACGCGAGAGCCCACCACTGTCCGCCATTCACCCTGGAGTGATGGCTGACCGGTAAGATGCTCACTGCCGGAAGACGCAGCGACATCAGGGGTTCCATGTGATTCCAAGGCCACCGAAGTAGGCATAGGTCTCACCACAGTTGCCCCAACGCCACTACGAGCCGACGCCTGCGCCTCGAGCTCGATGAGCCTAACAGACAAAGCCTCCACCTGCCCCCGAAGAGTGGCCAATTCTCCTTGCGTCCGCTCACAACAACCACAGTCCCTACACATGACTATGTTTACCCTACCCTATACGGTGACAAATTCCCAAGATAATCTTCTGATGAGCTACTCTGATAATCAAGAAACACTCACTGAAATACGAGACGCGAAAACTACGCTAGGTTTTCCCAGAAAAACTATTTAAAAGCTAAGCGCAGCAAATAAGTACAAAAACGCTTTATACAAACAGTACTGTGCTGCTGCTGGTGCTCTCGCTCTCGCTGTCACAAGACAACTGCTGATTCAAGTGACTAGTGGCTAACGGCCGCGAAACAAACAAAAGACGGTTTTAGGGCGCTTTCTGTTCTAAACGATCAAGAAAACACTAAGAAATCTAACACGAAAACTACGTAAAGTTTTATCAAGAACTTTTAGTTACTATGCAGAGCAGATAAACACAAATAGAATCCCTTCCTTAGTGGAAGGTCGTAAACAAAATGCAAAATAAACGCTTTATACAAACAGTACTGTGCTGCTGCTGGTGCTCTCGCTCTCGCTGTCACAAGACTTGTTGGGCTCCTACCACTCTATCGTTTTCTACTGGTAAAATCGGCAGCTTTCTGATCTTGTCCACACAAAGGGATAATTTTTCATCTACCACAGATGTGCTGGCACCGGTGTCCAGAGTCACAGTTATTAAAATATCGTTAATTTTAGCCTGTAAGACAGCTTGTATCCATTCCGATTCATCCGTACTTAGCTGTCGCGGTTCAGTTATTAGCTAGTCCTTTAAATGGTGGCCATCATTGTGCCATATACACGTTTACATTCAGCGCGCCCCCTACTCCTCCACTGCCGACCGACTGGAAGGGGCCTACAGCGGTCGGCCGGTGTTTGACGGCCTGTCTACAAATGCAGGTGTCTCATTTGTGACGTCCTCAATCCTCACGCCCTCGTTTTGAGCGCAAGACTGCCCCCGTGTTACATACACTTGGGCATTAGGGTTAGGTGGATGCGGCAGTGGCGGTGGCATGGGTGTAACGTTTATGTGATGGATCGGTACATTATTATCTTGCGTTTGGCTTTGTGCCTGCCAGTTGGCCGGCCCTGGGCGTTGCCATTGGTCGTTGGAAGTGCGCATGTTTTTCTGGGAGAAGTTGTGGTTACTCCCTCCTTCACCACTAAATGGTTCAAATGGCTCTGAGCACTATGGGACTTAACATCTGTGGTCATCAGTCCCCTAGAACTTAGAACTACTTAAACCTAACTAACCCAAGGACATCACACACATCCATGCCCGAGGCAGGATTCGAACCTGCGACCGTAGCGGTCGCGCGGTTCCGGACTGAGCGCCTAGAACCGTCACCTCTCCTTTTACGGTTGTACTCTTCATTGCCGCTTTTACTCGGTGAGTAAGTAGGTCGTGAATATTGGTTTCTTTCCGCATGGTTAGCATGCCAAATACCATTACCCGGTTGCTGGTTATGTCCCGCCTGCCTTTTCCTGTACGGTTCACCATTTAAAGGGTCATTATTTTTCGCGAATCCGTTCATTCTGGGGCTGTCACTATTCGACTCTCGTGCTTCATAGTTGTTTTGATTGCTCCCTGCATTGCCATATTCGTTTTGACGTGCATCTTCTTAGATTAAATCCAAAGTATCTAGTGTTGACATAAATTGTTCTACGTCCGTGTCTGGGACATGCACGACTTTTTCTCGAATGGCAATGAGTAGTTTTCCTTTAAGAATTCTCAATACATCTCTTGCCAACATCGGTTCATCCTAATAGCGCGTCTTATTAAGATATTTCTCAAAATACTTTCTTACGTGTTCCTGGAGGGGTTGAGCAGTTCGGGGTTGTAGACCTGTTTTCTTAAACGTTGTTGTACAGATCGGGATCAGAACCTAACAAGAAATTTGTTTCCAAAATTAGAAGACGACGCGCACTGTTCGGCCGTTTCTAGTGCCCCTAGCGCTGCATCTCCTGTTATAAAGGATGTGACAAACTGAATCTTTTGCCTCTCTGTCCATGAGAGAGTCAAAACGTTTTTAAAGTTTTTTATAAAGATGACGTGATGCACACCGTTTTCCTCATCATTGTATATCTGAAACTGTCTTGTTTTATCAAGGGTTGGTAACAAGCTTGAATCTGCGGCACCAACAATGCCCGTAAAAGACGGTAGAATCTGGCTTGGCTGACTCTCGCAGTCATATTTCTCGTCAAGGCATATATCAACTGGAAAGTTACCATATGGATGCGTATATTGATCAACATGTTTTTCGTCAGTAACACATGACTAACGAATTGCGTTTACTTGTAACCTTCTCCGATGTAAACTCGTTGGTGCGTTGGTTCAAGTATTGTGCGACGGCGTCGATTATCGGACTAATGACTCACACCTGACCCTCGAGAACGGTGTGGGCATTGTGTAGTTCAATTAATATAACGTTAAAGTCATTGATTCTTCCTGGAACACCCTTGTTTCGTTCTATAAGTTACGAAGCTTATTTTATCACTTTCATCTCTTGTGATAGATGTAAGGTGATAGCCTTATCTCGTACTTCTAAAAGATCGTTAAATTTCTGTACAAGAAGGGCATCACGCTGTTTCTCTCTTTTCTTCCTAGCCAGGGCTTCTCCCTTCCCTCTTTCTTCAAGAGCTCTGGCTTGTACGCTTTCTCTTTTCTCACGTTCGTTACGTTCTAATTGTAACACGTCTAATTACCTGACGTAAAAGTGCTTGTTCGCGTTGTCTTTCCCGGATATCTAATTGTGCTAACAGCATCGCAAGAAATTCAGGACTGGAACCTGCTTCTACTGATGGACCATCAGGTGATGCTGTGACATCCATCAGGTGATGCTGTGACATCAGTCATCGTTTCCGGCCTAGTTTCATGAACCTGTGTGCTCACTTGAGCTTTTTCAGTATTTCCAGTAAAATCGTGAAATGTTGCTCCCTTTTCTGGTTCCGTTTGAGGAATTTGCCAACGGGTATTCTTCGAGGGTCAGTTATTTGGAGCTCGTGGATATTACCGTTCACTTACGTATCAGACAGAGCCTCACTCTCTCGGTAGGTTTCTCTCTACATGGCCTACCCATGTTTATTCTGTGACAGTATACACAAGACACACACAAAAACACAAGAAATATCACACAGACTTCAAGTGGAATTGTCTCACAATATACTAAAAAAAGAAAAACATAAAAATTAGAAATTTCTATTTATATTCACTTTCCTATACTTAAGTAAGCCTATCATTAATAATAATTCTTTCAAATTGCCTAAAAACTTGACTCTGTACATGAATTGAGCTAATAAACCTATGCAGAACTTTCTGCAACTGCAGTGCAAGTTTTACCTGTACTGAATTGTTACTTACCAAAAGCAATGGAAAATTGACTTGTTATCTTTGCTCTGAAGTTACCTTTGTGTACACTTTACTTTAAATTGCTTTACACTAATCTGGCAAGAAAGTTGGTGTAAAATAGGCACTGCACTAAATTATCCATGTCAGACAGTCAAATTGAACACTATCATTCAATAATGATTTTAGTAAACGAAACGTTTTGATTTCACTGCAGAAACAGGCAAATATAAATTCATTAAAATGTGAAGACTATTTAAAATTTTTCACTGTGCAGAGTGCCTGACCCCTACTCATTTATGTCTTTTCATCCACCAGCCAGCAGCACTTATATCTGCACTCTTACCTTTTGTAGTTTTTGGTTTGTTGTTCTGGTTATTTTTTTTTCAAAGCTGCAGCCCAAGGATCAGTTCCTGCAGCCACTTCTCACACATGGATAGGTTGCCTGTAAGATTTTGGTGGAAGTGGTACATGAAACAATTTATTTTTACAACGTTAAAATATGTGCCACCTGTAATTTCTACATACACAAAATATACATTTACATCTAAGTTGTAGTTTGAGATTCTGAGTTTAATCAAAAACTAAATATAGCTATATATCTGTTTGTACATCGGTTTGATGTAAGTAGTTCCAGTTGCACGCTTTGGGCTGGTATATTCATATAAATCGGTGGCTAGTGCCCCACGTTGGGCACCGCTGTGGTGGTTCTTTTGTATGTATTGGCTATTATATGTTGGAGTTAGTATTATTCTGGCTGCTTCACAACTGGAAAATTATTTACGCCAGTGACTCACTTGTGGTATTTCTCGCAGTCCGTTTGTCCGGCACGATGTTTTTATATTAAAAGACACCTATCACCTCGGACTACTGGCCCACCAACACAGTTTCAAGTTGACAAAATTTGCAAATATTAAAATGGTATTAAAAAGGTATGTGATGCATCTCAAACAGCCTCTCCATACAAATGCCAACCTCACCTTCACGAGTTGCAGCCAAGGATTGCTGTACGGTACACCCTGTTACCACTAACGAGGATATGGCGAGACACCCTCTACCAAGCGAAACGGCCTCCTAGGAGGGCGGATAAGCAGGTAGAGGCAGGGCACTCTCTTGTCCTTGGGATGGGAAACTGTCCCTAAAGGCGGAAGAGCCACATGATGGCCAACGGCATAGAATGAAGAAGGCAAGGAGAAACCACTTCATTAAAGATCTAATTAGATTTCTCAAGTATCAGCAGCCATAATATGAATATGAAACAAGCTCTAGTAAAAATGCAATCCGGAGTAATAGCCCCTCATTCGGATCTCCGGGAGGGGACTACCAGAGATCTCGTTTCAACAGTTCATAGGAAGAAAGGAAATAAAAAGAGCTATAGTAGAATTGGAACGTGGAACGTCCGCACCTTAGTGCAGATGGGGAAGCTCGAAAACCTTAAGCAAGAAATGAAGAAAATGAAGTTGGATATACTAGGAGTGTCTGAAATGAGATGGCCTAACTGCGGAGATTTCTGGAGTGATGAGTACAGGATAATTCACACAGGAACGATAGAAGATAGACCTGGAGCAGGTGGGGTTGGAGTAGTTATGAGTCGAAAATTGGGGCAGAGAGTGAAGGGATATATACAATATGGAGGAAGGATAATACTTGTCAGTCTGGATACCAAACCTACAGAGACGTTTGTGATACAGGTCTATATGCCTACCACAAACCAGGAGGATGAGGAAGTTGAAGCTGTATATGAAGAGTTAAATGGAGCCATGAGAGGAATCAAAGGAGAAACAAACTTAATAATTATGGGAGACTGGAACGCAATAGTAGGAGATAAAGAGGTACAGCCAGCTGTTGGACGCTACGGCCTTGGTAAAAGGAATGATAGAGGAGATCGACTTATAGAATTTTGTAACAGGAATCAACTGATAATATCGAACACGTGGTTTCAACATCACCCCCGTAGAAGATACACCTGGAAGTCACCAGGGGATAGAGAACGATACCAAATTGATTACATTCTAGTCAAAAATAGATTTAGAAATCAACTAAAAGACTCTAGAGCATTCGCAAGCCCAGATATTGTGAGTGATCACAACATGGTTGTTGTGGAATGCCGACTCAAGTTGAAATGCATAAGGAAGAAAATAGGAAATGGAAAACTGGATATAGGGAAGCTTGGAAACCGTGAGACGCAGAAGGAGTTCCAAGAAAGGGCTAAGGATCTAATTCAACAGCATCCTACAGAGAATGTAGAACAACATTGGGAAAATATGAGAGATGGCCTAATAAAAGCAGCTGAAGAGATAATTGGAAAACAAAAACCTGAAAAGAGGAAGGAGTGGATAACTGATGAAATAATACTTATGTTTGAGGAAAGAAGGAAGCTCAAAAATAATGAAACGGAAGAAGGGAAAACGGCAAACCGAGTGCTTAGGAACAAAATCAACAGGAAGTTGAAGCAAGTAAAAGAAAGATTCCTTGAAGACAGATGCAAAGAAGTTGAAGACCTTCTGAAGAAAGGGAACCTTGAATTAGCATACAAAGCAGTGAAACGCTTCTTCTCAGGAGGACAAAGGATTAGATGTAATGCCCTAATAAGAGAGGATAATAAGATGGTGTATAATCATGAAGATATAGCACTTACGTGGAAGGAATACCTAGAGAAATTATATGGAGGCAACGTACAAGATGACATGATTGAAAGTGAGGACGAAGTAGATAAAGATGAACTAGGAGACAGCATACTAAGGTCTGAATTTGATCAGGCACTACAGGCACTTAAGCATGGAAAAGCACCAGGAATTGACTCACTGCCTGCAGAAATCATCAAAGCAGCTGGAACAGAAATAAAAGATAAATTGTATAAATTAATCTGCCAAATATATGATACTGGAGAGCTGCCTGAGGACTTCAAAAAGTGTATTATTGTTCCATTACCAAAGAAAATGCCAGCAAAATCGTGTGCACAATACAGAACCCTCAGCCTAACATCACATGCATAAAAAATTTTGACGACCATCCTCCTTAGAAGAATTGAAGGGAACGTGGAATGCATGCTCACAGAAGACCAGTTTGGCTTTAGAAGAGGGAGAGGTACGCGAGAAGCCATTATGGCCCTAAGGCTCATAATAGAAAAAAGAATGGAAAAAGGAAAGGACACCTACATAGCATTTATTGACCTCGAAAAAGCCTTTGATAAGGTTGATTGGAAAAAGCTATTCCAGATATTGAGGGAAACTGGAGCTAAGTATAAGGACAGGAGAACGATATGGGACATATACAAAGAAGAGGTGGCAATAGTGAGATGTGGGGAACATCAACAACAAGCAAAAATTAAACAGGGTGTGAGACAGGGATGTGCACTCTCCCCTGTCCTCTTTAATATGTACATACAGAAAGCAATGGACGAGGTCAGAGAAAAGTTAGGACAAGCTAATGGAATCAGGATCCAGGGAAAAATAGTTGATATGCTGCGTTTTGCGGATGACATTGCTGTCCTAGCGGAAAATGAGGAAGAATTACAAGTAGTGCTGGAGGAAATGGAAAACACTCTTGCTACACGGTACAACATGAAAATTAATAAGTCAAAAACAAAAATCTTAGTTGCAAGCACACAAAATAATCAACCAATTACGAATATAAGGCTGAATGGAGAGAAGCTGAAAGAAATACAAGACTTTGTCTACTTGGGAAGCAGAATAACATCAGATGGTCGTAGTAGGAAAGATGTAATAAGTAGAATAAATCAGGCAAAGATTGCATTCTATAAAAGGAAAGGACTCCTCACATCAAATATAATAAGTCTGTCGTTAAGGAAGCGGATAATAAAGACCTTTGTTGGGAGTGTGCTTCTCTACGGCAGCGAAACCTGGACACTTGGAGAGGACGAAAGAAGAAGGATTGAAGGATTCGAAATGTGGTGTCTGCGAAGGATGTTAAAAATTCCATGGACGGCCAGGATGACAAATGAAGAAGTCCTGCAGAGAGCGGAGGAAGTTCCAGCTCTTTGGAAGACGGTCAAGAAGAGGAGAGATATATGGATGGGACACATTCTGAGACATGAAAGTCTTCTCCACACTATAACGGAAGGCCTTGTGGAGGGCAAAAGGGCAAGAGGCAGACCTAGAAGAAAGTACATAAGCCAGATAATGCAGGACCTAGGATGCGGAAGTTTCACGGAATTGAAGAGGCTGGCCGACAATCGTACTGAATGGAGAGCTGCTGCAAATCAATCTTAGGATTGGCAACTTAAGAAGAAGAAAATATTTATTACCACTCTGGGCCGTTATCACTTAGAACAATGGCGTTGACCTCTGCACCAATGTTTCCCTACAAAATTTAAGTCATTCACTTCATGAATATAGGATCTGTTACAGTAAAACATTAGCGACACTTTTAAGTAATATTTGATTATATTTAGACTAAATATTACATGAAACTTACACGTTTTCTTGCCTCGTCACAAAATGACTTCTCACACTACCAAGAAACAAAAGGTAAGTGAGTGCGATTCTTCTTGAAAAGGAATAGAGATTACAATAACATTCGCAGATAATATTAATTGATGACATAGACTTTGTGAATTTTCGGCGATAGTACTTATTTCGTTACGACTTCAGTTTTGTCATATTTGTGAAGTTCTTCAATATTATTTTTTCACGTTATGTGGAGTACCGCCACAGTCCGTTCCCTGTTTCTCGTCGTTATTAAGCAAGATATCATATTTTCACTTAACAATAGCCTGTCAAATGACGGTGGGAGCCATTAAACTACTAGCATGTATCTGGTAAATGCACAGTGGACAAACTTAACTAGTCCTATTAAGCTCATGTAGGATAGTGTTCTGATGGACTACACCAACGATGACTAGTGGTTATTTTCAGTTAGAGGTGGCTCTAGAGCAGGGCCGCACAAACACGGAAAACCGCACGCGTGCAAAGCGAGGTGCAGCGATTGCCTGCACAGTGCATCGGTTCAACTCGGCATGCTTCGCCTCAACTCGGCTTGCTAGGTGAGGCCGACGCTGTGCGCTGCCGAACGCGCTGCCAGACGGCTTAGTCAACATTGGAATACGTAAGCGCAAGACAATTACCGGAATAATGGAACCATCTGCTCCAAAAACGGGAATTGACGAAAGTCAATTTAAACCGGAATGGGAACCCTCCTACTTTTTTGTGCGTTGTGACGATAAAGCCAAATGTCTAATCTGCGGTACACTAATTACGTGTGTCAGAAAATCGTCTATTGAAAGGCACTACAGCAAATTGCATTTAGAAAAGTATAGTGATATAACAGGGGATGCCAGAGAGGAAGAATTACGGAAGTTGCAAACTCTTGCAGAAGAGAATTCTGTATCTACAAACGAGGTTTGTTGCAAGTACTTTAGCATGTATATTTTGGTTAAAGGTCATGCGAAACGAAATAACATTTGTTTAGATTCCTTAGTTTTCGTTTTCTCATAAATTATTTCTAACATATCTTTTTTTCTCTACTTTAGGGTGAAGAAGATGAGGGGTGTTGCGAAAGGACTCTCAGAGCTAGTTACAAAGTTGCTCTACGTTTAGCAAGAGCTGGGAGGCCATTTATGGACGGGCCATTAATAAAAAATGTTATGTTGGTCGTAGCTCCCGCGTACAGTAGAATACCACTTTCCAGAATGACAATGCATGGGAGAATCAACGACATTGCTGAGCATGAACAACTGGCAACCAAAACTGGAAACTTCCTAGCGTACTCCATCGCACTTGATGAGTCCACTGATATTAACGACACGGCTCAGTTAGCAATATTTTTGCGTGGCGTGGACGACGACCTACATGTAACGGAAGAGCTCCTGGATATGATTTCGTTGAAGGTCACTGTTACAGGGGCGGATATTTTAGCAGCTGTTGAAATGGCAGCTGAAGGAATAGGACTCCCTTGGGAAAAGCTGTTTTCCGTAACCACAGACGGGGCACCAGCAATGTGCGGTAAAGCAAAAGTTTATTGGCCTACTGCGGAAAAAACTTAACATGCCGAATTTACCTTCCGTTCATTGTTTTGCACACCAAGAGGCTCTTTGTGCGAAAGTTATCGGTCTTCAAGTTGTGATGAAGGTAGTGGTGCGTATCGTGAACTACATTCGTTCTCATGGACTCACTCTTCGTCAATTCAAAGAATTTTTGATTTCCTTTGAAGAGGAATAGCCAGATATTCCCTACCACGCTGAGGTGCGCTGGCTCAGCAAAGGGAAAGTGATTTTCCGAATTTTTCGACTACGCCACACTGTGGCTCAGTTTTTGGAGGGCAAAGGACGTCCGGAGCCACTTTTTCATGACTCTGAATGGGTAACTGATTTAGGATTTTTAGCAGACATTATGGCTCTCCTAAATGATTTAAGTCTGAAACTCCACAAAGAAAACAATCTCATCAATGATATGATCAGCAAAATAAACGCTTTCCAGTATAAACTGAAGCTCCTCAGAAAGAACCTTTCAGAGAAAAATACGCAATACTTTCCTGAACTAGGTAAGCGAGTTATAATTGTACCTTTATTAAAACAGCCTGATTTTTATAACCGCCCTAATCAAAACGGTACTATGTTTTTGTTTGACAGCATCTGTGCAGGAAGGAGCAGTCTTTGAAAAATACGTCGAGGTGCTACAATCCCTTGAAAATGCGTTTAACGACCGATTCCTGGTAATGTGCCGGTATATGACATACAGCTAAATAAAGGAGATTGCGTTACATATGCAAGCGTAACATTACATTAAAACCAATAGTACACATTACATGTTTATTAAAATCTATCGCATTTTAGTACTTCGAAACAACGGCTTACATTACTTTCATTTATTAACATTGGCTTTTTTATTGTTTCAGGAAATTACCTACCTGCAGCCAATTCTCCATGTTTTTGTGAAACCTTTTTCGATGGATATTGAAAGTGCGCCTTCAAATTTACATTTCGAACTAATTGATTTGCAAAGCGATGTTCACCGAAAGGATGTGTTTTACAATACAAAAGTTTTGCTCGAATTCTACCAGAATTTGCCGAAGGAAGAATTTCCCAAGTTACACAGAGAAGCAGCGAAGATTATTTCTATGTTTGGTTCCACTTGTGTATGTGAAAGGTTTTTTTCTTTTTTGTCTTGTACAAAAACTAGATTGCGTGCTAGTATTTCTAATTGTAATTTAAAAAATTCTCTCAGAATTGCTGTCAGCCAATCTCTTGTTCCAGATCTTAGTAGCATAATTGCAAATAAAATAAAGAGCACATAGGAAGATACATTTGTGTTGAAACAAAATTTAAAATTGTTACCATTACAGTTATTATATAAATCTCTTTTGTACCGGTACACCAAACTAAGCTGTCCAACTAGTGTACATTAGTATTTGGCAATGACGAAGACAACAGGGTAATAGCTTTGAAACAGGTCGAGACAGGCGGCGCGAGCGACACAAGCTAAGGAAGTGAGAGGCAGCGCTGTTGCGCAAAGCCGAAGAGTGGGGGGTCTGCACCGTCGTCAACATAGCGCACCCGTCTTCTGCACTCTGCACTGTGCGATGCACCGGTGCATGCACCTTGTGCGGCCCTGCTCTAGAGGATCGTCCAAAAATTGCTTTCTCTACTCCTGGAGGCCATTACCAGTACATCAGAATGCCATTCGGTTTGAAAAACGCTCCGGAAACGTTTCAGAGGTTGTAAGACTGTGTTGAGGGGTTTCAAACCACAGCAGTGTCTTGTGTATTTGGGTGACATTATAGTGTTTTCAGGTAGTATGGAGCAACATAGACAGCGGTTAAGGGAAGTCCTTATGAGGTTAAGAGCAGCTAGTTTGACGTTGAGCCTGGAGAAGTGTCATTTTGCATTGGAAGAAGTAAAATATTTAGGTCATATCATCAGTAAAGACGGGGTGCGAACAGATCCCAGGTTGGTACAGGCTATAAGGGATTTTTGAGAGCCGAAAACAGTTAAGGAAGTGCCATCATTCGTCGGAATTTGCAATTTCTATCGAAAGTTCGTGAAGGGTTTTGCAGAATTAACGCAGCCATTGATGCGATTGTTACGAAAGGGTGTGAAATTTGAGTGGTCAGAAGAGTGTGAGAAAGCTTTGACAAAGTGAAACAAGTGTTAACATCAAGTCCGGTTCCTGTGTTTACAGGTTTTGAAAAGGACTCTATACTAGCATGTGATGCATTGAATCAAGCATTTGTGTGTGTTCTTAGTCAGGAAATTGATGGGAAAGAACATCCTGTAGCCTATGCGTCTTGGCAGTTGAATGCAGCAGAGAGGAATTACTCAACAACAGAGAGGGAGATGCTTAGCGTAATCTATGGAATCACATATTTTAAATGTTATTTATGTAGGAGAAGATTTCGGGTAGTGACAGATCATGCTGCGTTGAAGTGGTTGTTGGGGTTGAAGGATCCATCCGCTAGACTCGCTATGTGGGCTGTGAGGCTTAGTAAATTCGACTGCGAGGTGGTACACAAGCCTCTGAAGAAGCACAGTAATGCGGATGCACTGAGTACAAAGTTGGCAAAAGTAGAAGTCATAGGTTATGACCTAGCGGTATGGCAAAAATTACAGGATGTTGACAATGATTGGTAGTTGTATCGGACACAGCTACAGTTTAATATGGACGACGGCCTTCTATGCAGGGAAACGATGTTAGGGCCAAGGGTAGTAGTGCCAGCGAAGCTGAGAGATGAGGTTTTAAAAGAAGCACATGATCACGTGGTATCTGGTCATGGTGGGAGTAGAGCAACAAATAGAGTGGCGGAGAGGTATTGGTGGACGGATAGGAAAGTAGATGTGGATCAGTATGTCAAGAATTGTATACCATGCGCTCAGAGAGCAGATTTGAGTCGGAAACGGATACAACTACAACGATTGGAGGAAGTGACGTCCATTTTCTATGTTCGGAATTGATGTCCTAGGACCTTTCAGTCGAACACCATAGGGGAACAGATTCATTCTGACAATAACTGACTATTTTTTGAGGTACGTGGAGATGGTGGCTATGCCAAATCAACAGGGAGCAATGGTCGTACAAGCGTTAATAAACAACTGAATTTTGAAGCTTGGTGTACCAGAGAAAATAATTACTGACCAAGGGACCAACTTCATGTCAGATTTGATGATGGAACTACAGTATGTAAATTGTTGAATGTAAAGGCGTTGAGGACGACCGCATTGCATCCACAGGCGAATGGAAGGACAGAACGGCTACACAGAACCATTGGTAAGATTCTGAGTTTTTATGTGGATTCTCATCACCGTAAGGTGGACGAGTATTTGAAGCATATTGCATGTACATAAAATGCAAAAGTATATACCAATAGTGGTTTGTCTCCGTTTGAGGTAGTGTACGGGCGAATAATGCCGTCACCGTCTGATTTAGTGAAGCTACAGAAAAGAAGGGCCGGTGAATCAGTACCTCAATTTGCGAGGACAGTTCGGGATGTTTGGAAACGGGTACAAAAGGCAGATACAAAGGCTTTGGAAAGGCAGGAAGACGCAGTGAAGTGGCAACTAAGTATACAGCAGTACAGAGTAGGGTAATGGGTAATGCTATCAAGCACCTGTGCGCCAAAAGGGAAAACAAAGAAGTTCGTCACAAGGTGTCAAGGGCCAAATCAAGTAGTTGAAACCACATCCTCCGTTAATGTTAAGCTTCAGCTGCCAACTAGAACAATGATAGTACACATTGGGCAGTTGTGGCCATTTGGGCTTGTCTGGATGTGTTTCCAGGCATGTCACAGGAAGGGAAGAAAGAGAGAGTGGAGACAGGTGTTAAGCACAGGGGAAACCGGGAAGATAGAGTACAGAGTATGCTTTGCCATCCAGAAAGTAGTAGAGTATTTATAGTTTTTTGTTTTCTTGTTGTGTATCATTTGGTTTGCGTGGATAAATTATGCATTGTATTTTCATATGTTATATGTGTTTTCGACTATTGTGAGGCTGCTGGAGACAGCAGTCTTTTTGGAAAGGGAGGAAGGGTGATGGTGATCACTGTCCTCAGGTCAATGAAAAGGATAGCATTGAACAAGTTGGTAGAAGTAAACAACCGAGGAGGTATTGCTGATCTCAGCAGTTAACAACCAGTAAGTCGAGATGACAAGGGAGGAATTACGGAGCTGCCATAGAGGAAAGGTAACGGTATGTCCAGCCATGGTGATAAGCACCAATCCGGACATATGCACGGCGTAGTTATTTTTTGCCAGGAGGAAAGAAATAGACTGTCGAAGGAACATCATGGAACCAAAATTGAGCTTGTAATGGATCGGGATGCATTGGATCTTCTCCACCTACGAAAATTTGATGGTAATAGCAAGTCGTTTACAGCAGGGAGTATTTGCAGAAGCGAAACGTATTGAACTCGAGGGGAACGGAAAATTAACCAGTGAAACTGTGTGTAATATAATGGGACCAACCCTACATCTGCCAGCATCTCTCTCAGGAGTCAAGCAATTGAATGCTACACAGCCACAGCTGTACTGGCCAGAAGCCACATTAGTTTTTGCCAAGGGAGAATCTGACCTTGTTAAATCAGACTCTGGAGTCAGGTCTGTTGAGATTCGTAATCCAGTTCATTTCAGAGCAAGAGTGGCGCATATCAGCCGAACAGCTTCTGCAACATGTCGCTCAATATAGGAAAAGTCAACGATCGTTTGGAGCACCTCTGTGTCAAGTGCCATCGCAGCCTCAACTTTGTTGTGTGTTGTTTTCATTCTGATCAGGCAGAGAGCCAATTCCGACAGGGAACTGATGGTAGTCCAAATCCCAGTGGACTGGATACTGAGGTTGTAAGACGATTAGGTAAGGGGTTCATCGAGCATTAAGTGGAGTGGTCATCCAGTAAGGAATTTTTACATTTTGTCTCATGTCATGTGCCTTAAGAGGACTAGACCATGTTTAAGTTATCTAATGCTAGTGGTAAATATGTCATAAGTACATGCCGACCCAAACAAATTTAAGAGTACTTAGAGGTGGACCCAGGGATCAGGTCTTTCCGAAGGGGAAATAATGTAGCGGCACCACCGTTTAAGATAGGAAAAAGTTAGAATTGGTGCAATATTTCTGAGTGTACAAGTTACAGCAAGGCGCAGGCCTGTTAACAGTAAGTTACGCTTACCAGCTGTTGCAAAGTAGAATGGAGGTCACAGGGCCGTAGAACCACTGAAGTCGTGCGGTAGCGTTCTCGCCTCCCGCGCCCGGGTTCCCGGGTTCGATTCCCGGCGGGGGCAGGGATTTTCTCTGCCTCGTGATGACTGGGTGTTGTGTGATGTCCTTAGGTTAGTTAGGTTTAAGTAGTTCTAAGTTCTAGGGGACTGATGACCATAGATGTTAAGTCCCATAGTGCTCAGAGCCATTTGAACCATTTTTTTGAGAACCACTGAAAAGAGTAAACGCAGCAGCAACTTGGCGCAAGTTACAGGCAGAAGGGGCCCACTGGAGCAACCTAGGGGCTATGAGTACATGACTTGGAGTGGCGCGATAGCAAAACAGAGGCGCACAGCCATAGGTGCCAGTTTTCTAACAGCGAGTATTCAAGTGTGGCAGCTCTCCTGGATGGCGGGGCATGTTACACCACCAGCTACACGGAGCAGCAGATGAGGCGCCAGCATTCCAGTCCAAGGCAAGACAGTGGTTCGACCCTCTGAGGCCAGTGCGGGGTCTGTAGCCAGGCAGCAGCGGACCACTCGACAGCTCGCTACCACGGGCAGTCTTGTTGGCTCCCAACACACGCCGCAGGCATCCTGAGGTGAGGGCTGCAGATTTGGCTGTTGGATCGCAGGCGCTTGTTGTCGCCACGATCTTAACCACGACAGTGAAAAAGCATGTAGCGGGCCGCCCTGTGGCTGCCCAGCGTGCCGCACTGAGGCAATGGCGGCGAAGGCCACAGAGTCGGGTGCTGGCACATCCTGATGTCATGAAAACACCGTGGCTGTACACAGCCAGCACGCCACAGTACGTTGCACAGGTCGCTGAGGTAGCCCTTCCACGCCAAGCTGTTTTGCAGACAACAAAGTGGCGTCCTTGGCATCACGGGACCCTGTGACGCAGACAGAGAGGAACGCGGCACTGTAGCTGAGAATAATAAAATACTTGAAGATAGGAGCTGAGTTTTAATACGGCACATCCTGACAGTTTCGATCCACGTCCAACATTCCTCCACCGTACACCAACATCTACGTTTGGCAGTGAGGGCTACACAGGCAACAGAAAGCGTTATTACAATCTGTTTATTATACAGTGTTTAACCTGTGCTTTTGGTTAAAATAAATTGTGTTTATGTTTCATGAGTGTCCATAAACACAGCCACCCCTCCCGAAATCGATCTTAGTACATCCAACCTGTCGTTACCAAAGCACAGCATTCTTGAAGGTCCAAATTCTGAATTTTAATTGGATTCTGAAGAATTATGTTTTATTTACTGCTTTCATTCAGTATGATTACACTTTTGAGTAAATTGATTTCAGTGTTCATTTGATGAGAGTACTGACATATTACTGGTTACTGTGCAATAAGTTAATAATTTCTTTAATTAACTGTAAATAATTTATTCCTAACCTCGATGGGGACCCAGAATTATCTACCATAAAAGAAAATATCTGAGCACTTATTTGCATTAGCATTCAGTAGTCCAGTAAGTTCACAAAGCCTCACATCCCGTTTGTGTAGAAGCCATTGATATGGCCTACCACCGCCATACGATGAGACTACCAGTGGTAGTAATGAGAAGCATTCACTAGGTAGGATGTACTAACAGCACAGATTTTATTCTCTAGTGCTCAAACAACTTCCACATTGTTCAGAGATGAAATTTATAATCAATTTACAGCA
This sequence comes from Schistocerca cancellata, assembly GCF_023864275.1. Classification (NCBI taxonomy): domain Eukaryota; kingdom Metazoa; phylum Arthropoda; class Insecta; order Orthoptera; family Acrididae; genus Schistocerca; species Schistocerca cancellata. Next base: position 980,465,764 of record NC_064626.1, on the reverse strand, counting down.
TTGTTTGGTGAACTGCTTTGCTTCGTCTTATATTTTGTGTCTTACTTTTGTGTGTTTTTGGGGGTTCTTTCCATTTTATTGCTGTACAGGGGTCTATTGCGTGTGACTATGTGCTAGGTTGCGTGTGAAATTTTGAGTAAGACAGTGTCTAATACTTTGGAGGTATTGAGTTTGTTAGTGTCGTAATAATCGTTCTGCGAAAGTCGGATTGTTTATGGAGACGTGTAGTAGATCTATGAGCGTTAGGAAGCGTAATATTGTAAATAAAATGAAGAATCGGGAAGAAAGCGCAGCATCAAATTCTTCTGGCACTACACTGGAAAACGGGCAATATGTAGTGCCGGACTTTAATGATACCGCCACACTCTTAAACTTCGGAAGTGAGCAGACGGCATCCCCAGATTTGTTGGACAGTGTCGGGAAAAATTTGCGATGCAGTAGTGAAAGCGCGGTTGAAACCACAATTAGCCCCACGGTTAGCACCCCTTTCGATATGACACAACTAATGAGAACTCCACAGCAGATATGTACGGATGAAAAGAAAATATCCGAGGGTAATCCGAATGTTACAAGAAATCCAAGAGAAATGTTACCTGAAGAAAATGAAAAGCTAGCAACAAAGTTATCTGATCAAAGTCAAAGTCCTTCAAAAGATCTGGCTGAACAGAATGAGAATCATACAAAAAAGTTATCCGAGGATATGGAACAACTGATTAATTGTCTCGCGGTGAAAATTAGAGAGGATATAGTTACCGAATTTATTTCTAGGCAGGAAGGACCACCTGGTCCCCGGCACGAATCCGCCCGGCGGATTTGTGTCGAGGTCCAGTGAACCGGTTAGTCTATGGATGGTTTTTAGGCGGTTTTCCATCTGCCTCGGCGAATGCGGGCTGAAAATAAACAATTTTTTCAGCCTTCAGTTGCAAGGTAATTTTTACTCATATACCTAGGTTTCGATTCCAGTAATGGAATCTTCTTCAGAACAAAAAATCTGACATGGCCAGTGTTTGGCTCTCAAAATAATTTAATTTTTTTGTTTTCTTCTTTTGTTCTGAAGAAGATTCCATTACTGGAATCGAAACCTAGGTAAACGAGTAAAAATTACCTTGCAACTGAAGGCTGAAAAAATTGTTTATTTTCTGTACATTTCACAGTTGCTGACGCGCTGCATTATGTTGAAGAATGCGGGCTGGTTCCCCTTAATCCGTCTCAGTTACACTATGTCGGCGATTGCTGCGCAAACAAGTTCTCCACGTACTCGTACACCACCATTACTCTACCACGGAAACATAGGGGTTACACTCGTCTGATGTGAGACATTCCCTAGGGGGGTCCACCGGGGGCCGAACCGCACAATAACCCTGGGTTCGATATGGGGGGGCGGGGCGGAGGGGTGAAGCGGACTGCGGTAGTCGTCGTGGGGTTGTGGACCACTGCGGCTGCGGCGGGGACGGAGACTCTCCGTCGTTTCTAGGTCCCCGGTTAACATAAAATACAATACCGAATTTAAAGAACATGTTGAAATAGTCGATCGGCGACTTAGCGCACTGGAAGTGGGGCAGGCAAAAGTCGACAAGCAATATAGCCTGCAGGCAGGACGGCATCTTGGGGATTTCCAAGCACTAAGTGAGTCGTGCGGCCAGCAGCACAAGGAACTGCAAACAAGGGTCGAAAGGGTAGAGGCGCAGATATTGGAGGCCATTAATTCCAGGTGGACGAGAACGACAGGCGATCCATGTGCTCGACGCTGAAATGGCGAAGATAGTAGGGAAGATAGGAAACTTAACTATTACTGAGAGCAGTGAAAAGACTGGACCGTTTGGGGTGGGGAGAGACGTCAGAAGTGCAATCTCTAATGAAATTGCAACAAGGTCAGTATAAGATAAACAGGCAGCGTAAGGGGTTATACACGACCCTTGTAAACGCGGAAAGCATTTAGAGGAATGCGTCAAGTGTGACAATGAAGCATGCGAGCACGTACACAACTGCAGGCAAGATAGTTTGGACAGGTATTCCGGACACGATGTGGGATCTGAGGACGATAAGGAAGTGTATGTTATGGGGGGCAGGTGGGCGCAACACAGGAACCCTCACGAATGATCTCCACGAGAGGAAACACAAGAGTTTGATTTCAATCACTTCCTCACGGTGAGAAAGTCTGAGGTATTCAGAAATTCGCCAAGAGGCATCCATATTCGTGGTTGGTCGCAACAATTTGAATTTTCCCTCCCCCCTTTCTGGCCGATTGGACACAAAATTGATTACATGTACGGCATCCTGGAGGGCGAGCCGGCTGTATGCATGAGATCGGCAGTTCAGTCAGGGAATTCCAGAGGATCTTTCAGTCAGATTACTGGTCGGAGGCGGCCCAGGACTGCGTTCAGTACGGACTTGCTCTGATTCCGAATCTTAATCAGTCCGGTTTCTCAAATCCTGATCAGCTGTTCGATCATATGTTGCACCAAAATCAGTTTCTGTACGATCCTTACGGGCCCGCGGAGATGATCTATATTTGTGTATCGAAGCTCCCTATGAACCTGCAGCACATTATCCTCGCGGGAAGGTGTAAACACGACGTAGAGGAGTTTGGGAATTTGCTGCAGGATGTACAATATGATGGAGGCGAGTGAGCACAATATATCGTGCAGAACTCCTAAGGAAACAAACAGAGTAATAGTAATAGCGCACGCAGTCGAAACGCGCGACGGGGTTGTACCCGTGCACGTCGTCAGAACAACCACTATGATAGGCACCCGCCATACCAGAACCGCCGCAATGACCTTGGGAATCACTACGGTGATAACGGGAACAAACGAAATCGAAACGAGCAAATATTAATTTTTTCCGCAGATTCGGATAAGCTTTGTTTGGGTTAACATTTGTAAAACTAATTCCTCCCTCTCAAACCCCACCCTGTGGGGAGAGAGGGAGAGTTTTAGGTTTAGCGACTCAAGATTTACGGAATAAATAAGTATTTTTTATTTATCGGTTACCACTGTCCACGCAAAAATGAGAACATAGATTTTCTTGAGTTACAGCGCTTACATCCTAGAATCAGAACAAATGTTTGAAACAAAATGTACGTATGAAACTTCCTGACAGATTAAAACTGTGCGCCCGGCCGAGACTCGAACTCCGGATCTTTGCCTTTCGCGGGCAAGTGCTCTACCATCTGAGCTACCGAAGCACGGCAGAAGTAAAGCTGTGAGTACCGGGCGTGAGTCGTGCTTCGGTAGCTCAGATGGTAGAGCACTTGCCCGCGAAAGGCAAAGATCCCGAGTTCGAGTCTCGGTCGGGCCCACAGTTATAATCTGCCAGGAAGTTTCATATCAGCGCACTCTCCGCTGCAGAGTGAAAATCTCATTCTAAAAATGTACGTAGTTTTTTTATATATAATCTGATTCTACAATGAAAAATGGGGGTTCCCATTGGAAATTTTCAAGTTTCCTCCCTCCCCACCTCCAGGGGGCTGGGGTGGCGGGCTAATTTTAGCACCAGCAGATGTCCCACTCGAAAATATTCAACTTTAGATTCTACACATTTTTTTCGTGTGACGCTTATTTTTCGAGTTATTCTGGTTTGCCAACTTAAAATTTACACCATGTATATCTTTATTACACGCCTTATCCAATCCTTGCGAACGCCTGATAAAGGAATCGGGTAAACTTTGTCGATTGTATTGTATTGTACTTGCGACCACAGGTCGTGGGACACGCATCTGAAACATTTTCACATGTTCAATGGGTCAACAATGCTCCCTCCCATTCTGGTCCTAAGAAGCAAGGAGTCACCAAACAAGGTGAAGGAGATAGTTCCTTGGGCAGCTGAGCCGAGATTGAGACGCACCGCAATTGTCGATCTTGCATTGCAAAATATTAAGCGTGCAGCAGACGCGAGAGGGAAGATTGAATTTCACATAGGCCATAAAGTACTGATCAGGACACACAAACTGCCTAACAAGTGGTCAGCTTTGTGTAAGAACTTTTTCTACAAGTTCAACGGTCCATATCGCGTAAGGCACATTCCACACCCTAATGCTCAGGAAGTGGAGACGCTTCGGACACGGAAACAAAAAGGTCTTCATCACATCTCGAATGTGAAACCTTTTATTGAGTGATCAGTACAACGACGAATGTAGATGGCGAAAAAGAATTGCTACTGTAGTGTAAGATAATTTTTTTATTGCTTATCTTCAGGAATTAATTTTAGTGTAATGTGTATTAATATTTTATGGATTAATCTAATCTAGATGTTGTATATAACCCCATTTTTGCTCCAGGTATGTAGAACATAAGTATTTTTTGACAGAATAACTGGTGTTTTCTCTTGAGGTATGTTTAAAGGTAGGTCTCTCAGTGGTTTCCACAGATCAGCTGACATGTATTTCGAGCAGCTGAAGAGCAGCTTGGTACATGACGGTAGTGATGGGTAAACGTATCTGTGTAGTGAAAGCTTGTGTATGTTAGTGGGTACAAGTGGCCTGTAGTGAACAGACCTAGTTTTATGTTTTATTTGTCTATGTGGTTGTAGCTAGCGGTAGATAGCAATATGTGTTTTTAGGTAGTATCCTCTGTCATTGAAAACTTTTCTTTGTTTTATGAGTGGATTTTTTTAAAAAAATGTTTATTCTTCACCACACTCGTGATATAAAATTATATTATTAACTTTAACTTCGTTATTAATTGATTTTACCTCTGAATTTCTTTTATTTAAAATACCGTACTTATACAGCCATTTGGCCAACATAAAATAAAAGTATCCATAACTGTCATTTTTCTTTAAAATACACTTTTAAGAGCCCATTTTATGAAGTCACTTTGGGGCAGTTTGCTCTTTTAAATGCTTATATGTATTCACACTAATTTCTTCTAAACTTGAGAGCCTACCTCCTTAAGTTATTTTGGGGGACCTTATTCATGAAAACATTTATGTGATCTTAGGATACCATTTCCTTTTATGTGTATTGATATATATTGAGCTATGCAAAGCTATCGTGAGGTACTTTTCTGAGTGCAAATGAACAGATTTCACAAGCCGGTGGCTCGGTTGGGGACTGTTGATGAGCTGTTCCCAGCAGACGTTCTGAGGCGGTTGAAGCCGGCGGAACTTGACAGCAAGCCAAGCACACGAAGAGGGATTGAGCCAAATTAGCTCCCTCACCCCATCTCTGATACCCGCTGGTGCACGAACATCGGATGTTTGCTGCTCTTCGCCGAGCCTGTCTACCTGAACAGCGAGCCCCCCCCCCCCCCCCCGCCCCTCTCAGCAAGCTACGCGCTGGGCAGCATTCCTACATGATGTGCCAATAGGGGCAGGCGCACTGACGTACACATGAGATGGCGCGTAACCAAAACTTTCTGAGCAGTGCAGAAGCACGACTCGGTCATGAAAACACCCGACGTGGAAGAAGACGAAGAGCTCATTAGGCCTAAACAGTGAACTGCAGAGTCTGAATCTGTACCATTGTTGACAGACGGAAAGGATGGCCCGCCAAGGAGGTGTGCGTATTCATCGGATGTGTCCTGCCTCTGCTGTCACACGGCACGGCTCTTTGATCGATGTCTCCGTGGCTTAGGGTGGTGCCCAGAAGAGCCATTACGTGTTATCCTTGCGCGGAGACGTCAAGGGCGATCATAGGCGCCGCCCGGTGGGACGACTAGATGACTAGAGCGGTGTCAACCCACCTGACCATGAGCGACATAGCAACTAGGTGTCGGATACTCAATAAAAACAATACCAATCGCCGTTATATAGGTTTATTTCTAGGCAACCTGTTTTGACGTTACACTATGTCATCTTCAGGCAAAAACTGCTCCAATCCAGTAACCTTTGTGTTACAAATATAACAGTGCCTTTAACTGGCCTCGTAATAGCTGTGACGGGCATACGTGCTCTCGTTCGACAACAGTGAACAACTCGTGTCTCAACACATTACTACAGCTGTGTGTCAAAGCAGCAATAGCAAAATTGCTATTTACAGGGCGACATAAAAAGGTATAGGTGCCTCCAAAATCAAAGGTTTTAGAAAAACGATAAAGCCATTTCCTTTGTGTTTGACAATTAACTCTTTGGCAAGGTCCAAGATCAGTTTTTAACTATTCATATTCTTAATTATGCATTTATGTACAGTTGTGCTATTAACATTTTTTAAGACACTTTGAAGAAGTGCTGCGAAGAGAACTTTTAATTTTAAAATCCCACACTTTAATTACAAATCACCCTCACAATTACTGATTATTTATATTACAACAGATAAGATTTTTGACTAAATTTTACGTTTTGCCTTTTGAACATTTTTTCGTAAAAAATCTAAGGAGTCCGCTAAATATGAAGTCTTAATTAAAGAGACTCAGATTCAATTACAGATTTTCTCATAGGTATTTACATGTTTTTAATTGCTGTTGTTTTGATTTTACTTATGTGTTTTGTTATATGTTTATGTGACGAAATGTGCTTCAGTATTGTTATCATTATTTTCATTTCATGAAGTTCTATTTATTTTTGTTCTAAATGTTTTGGTATTACATTTTCCAATATATCTTGCATGTTACACACTAAATTTAAAACATTTTTAAAAATTGCTGTTGCTTTCACTATTACGTTATTTTTCACAAATCTGATTAACTGCTGTCTTACCTTGACTCTTAAATTGAGCATCAAATGGTGTACACTACTAGTTAAATTTTAATTGCATTAAACTGTATGACCAAATGAGGTCAATGCCTTAAATTCACCAAATGTCAGTGCCACACGTTAACTTCAACACACACACACACACACACACACACACACACACACACACTTATTAGCTTTAGATTATTGATTGTATTTTCTTTTTCTTAAAATGCCATTAGCCTCTTGCCATATATTTTCAACTTTTAAAGGGTTTGTTTATAATTTTGCCGGTGAATATCTTAGCATGATAAAAACAGTCTTTCTCACTTGCCATGGGGATTATGAAAGGTCTCTGTGTACTGCATCACTATAAAAATACCTTAATTTCGTAATTGTACATATGAAAGCCCTAAATTAGATTTCCATTGAATATATTTTATGCTCCTAGATTTCTATCCTTATCATTACCGTCTGTGTGAAAGGACATGCAAAGGTATTTTTCTTGTTTCGATTGGTACCTAGTAGTATGGAACTTGCTGTGTGCTGTGGTCAGTCTGGCCAACTTTGGGTATTGAGTCAAAGCAAAGAGGTTAGTATCTTCTAAGTCGTCTTTATCGACAGTGGGTAGGTTAGTACCGGAAGCAACCCCTTTGGTCTGTTCTGGCTACCTGCGGAGATTCGCTGTTCTGGGTTGGATAAGCACTTGACGCTGGGCAGTCGGTGAGTGTGGTCGGTAGCTAAAGACTCACCTTAGAGTGATATGTGTAAGACTTCAGACTAGTTGAAGTAGTACAGTTCACCTTTTATTACAGCGATGGGTTCATTATATGATCCACAGCTTACGCAGGATAGGCCATGGTTCAATTTGCCACTTTTAATAAGTGTCTCCTGGTACTTTCTTTGTGCTACCAGAACTTCTTGTGTGCAAAGGCTTCGCATCTAGCGATGCTGACATTACGTTACAGTAGATTTTCATTTATTATCCCAGACTGAATTCTTTCGGTTTCACCTGTGATTTGATAAATTTGCCTTTATGTTTTGCACAACATGGCGTAAACTTGCCTTCTGTGTTGATCATCGGTAATCAATTGTGTTCCCTAGAGTTAATTTAGGTTCTGTTGAATGTTCCATGTTATGATGGATTTCAGTGTATTTTACCATGTGAAATTTCAGATAGTGCTTGCAGTGTTAGTCTGAACTAGGTACTTGGACGAGCCAGTTGAGCCTTCAGCTCTCTGTGTCCATCGAGAGATAAATTCCTTGCAGTTCATTTTATCTTCCTTTGCTTATCGCGCATGTAATTTAACCATTTTCCGAAAATAGTCAGCCACCTGGTAGATGTGCTACCTTTTCCTAATCTAGTTTCCACGTGACCCACCCCTCCCCCCTCCTTCACCTTGTATCAGTTTTCTTTATGTGAGAATATTTTAAGCAGTTGCATTTGTCGAAAGATTACTACTTCGGAAGGCACGTATCTCTTTCCCTGACGCTTTGGTGAAGGCGCAATGTGTCTTCAGCTTTGTTCTTTAGTATGGATGTTGCGTAAGTACGTGATTTATCGTATCCTCTTACCGATTTTCAGATACCTTCCCCTTCATGTGGTCCGTCATCATTCAACCATTTGAAACAGTGTTAAACTTAACTCAGGCAACGACAAGCGTTATTACAATCTGTTTATTGTTTAGTGTTTAACTTGTGTTTTTGGTTAAAATAAATTTTGTTTATACCTCATGAGTGTCCCTCAACGCAGCCACCCCTTCCGAAATCGATCTTAGTACATCCAACCTGTCGTTACCAAGTCGCAGTGTTCTTGCAGGCCCATATTCTCAATTTTAATTAGATTGTAAAGAATTATGTTTTAATTTAACTAACTGCTTTCATTCCCTATGATCACGCTTTTGAGTAAATTAATTTCAGTGTTCATTTGATGAGAATACTTACATCTTAATGGTTACTGTGCAACAAGTTAATAATTTCTTTAATTAACTGTAATTAATTCATTCCCAATTTCGTTGGGTGGTTACCCTAAATAATCCCGAGCGGTTCTAGGCGCTTCAGTCCGGAACCGCGCGACTGCTACGGTCGCAGGTTCGAATCTTGCCTCGGGCATGGATGTGTGTGATGTCCTTAGGTTAGTTAGGTTTAAGTAGTTCTAAGTTCTAGGGGACTGATGACCACAGATGTTAAGTCCCTTAGTGCTCAGAGCCATTTTGAACCTAAATAATCTACCATAAAAAAAATGCCACAGCGCTTATTTGCATTAGCATTCGGTAGTCCAGTAAATTTACAAAACCCCGCATCCCGTTTCTGTAGAACCCATTTACGGTCAGCCACGCAAATGACGGCAAGGTTCCGTAAAAGGGCCATGATCGCATCCCTTCCCTCCACAGTAAGAAATGTGAGAAAAGCTTCATCACTAACATTCTTAGCTTTCACATAAAGAAATGAGAGCCTTAATCACTCCGTTGTGAGTGGTATGGGATAGCGAGATGATATTTCAGGTCTTATTTTATTCTGCACACCCTGATCTTGTCGACAGACGAGTGAAACCTATGAAGCTTCCGATAATTTTTGTATTCGAACTTTGAACTGCGTTCACGACCCTGTGCCACGCTGCCGAGGCTGGGAACCGCTGGTTTATACCACTAACCGAAATCTTTGATTACTCCAATTTTTGAACGTGGATTTGGAGTAACTGAAATTCTAAGTAGAAAGCCGTCAGTGTGGACAATGTCATTAGCGTAGTAGGAACCCAGCACAAACATTTACACAATAAACTTGAATAACCAAAGGTAGGCGTCTGGCGCCGTGCCAAATGGACGAATAACCGCTCTCTCCAGGCGCTCCAGCACGGCACTGCTTCTACTGACAGCACTTTCCCTCACTTCGTGACCGTCTGTCGCTTTGTCGATTGGTGGTTCTACCGGTCTGGACTGCTTGCTAACGTATACCAGCGTTACAGTAGCGTGAGCTTCCATCCACTGTATTGTAAAGCATTTTAAACATTAACTGAAATGTGGTATAAATGCCACATTTTATTATACGTGTCGCCCAAGCCTTTAGTTGCAGTAAAGCACTCATCTGTGATGTGGCTTAGGAATTCTTTCGAACACCGTCGGCCCATCTCGTAAAACAAGACTGTACAATTCAGCACTGCCGTTCTCCAAACACACCAACGAAAGTGCTGAATATTTCATTTATGAGATGGTCCTAAACAAAAAAAGATCCATAGGCACGGCGTGAGTTAATTTTGTAAGCCAGGATGTTACTTACTCTAGTGACAGAATTAGCTTCTATGTTGCGTTGACCGTAACACCCCAGCCATGGATCATCGGCGAAATGTCATTGGAGTCCAGTTACACGAATGAAAAGTGTACACTTCAAACGAATTTGTACTAACTACGGCAACATTTCGTACTAAAGTCACTGGCCGCACGTATCCACATATGCTCAGTTATCTTGATAACAATTCGTTTTCGAACCATTGTGTACATCTACCCTTGTCAGTTTTAGCTATTAGTTATAATAAACGCTCTATAGTCGTACAGTATTTATTTGAGTGAACAGTCAATAAACAGATTAAAAATTTCTTATGAATCTAGATTACTAATAATCTCCAGAACATAATACTTGAAGTTACATGCTAAAGGTCTTGTACTTGGGCAATCAAAGCAATATATGCATCCATTTTTCATTCTACCATTGATACAACGACACCTACAGCAACATACTTGGTGAAAGATCAAATTGACTCTTCTACAAGCTCTCATTTGTTGGAGGACTGCAGGGTAATTGCAATATATCTACGGAGGAGTTCGTTTCAAAACATATGTAGGACCTGAATTATATTTCCCAGTATGCCAAAACCATTGTAGCATAAACGCATAAGATATGAAGTTATTATACAGAGGACGATGCAATAAATAAATAAATAAGTAAACAAGTAAAATTAAATAAATAAAAGATAAAAAAGAATTCGCTAATCTCTCGTCATTGTCACTGGAGTGATAGTGGCAATCGTGTTGTGTAACCTAAAAAGGCGAGCACATGATAAAGACGTATCAGGTTTTTTAGTTTTAGTTGATGGGTAGAAGAATGGGTCTCTCATATTATGAAAATTATAGGGAGCAATCAGATCGCAGTGTAACCTTCGGAGGATTGTTTACGAAGTATGAGTTCTAGTCTAATCTGTACATATCAAAGAGAAAATTTGATTTTAAGTGAGATAGTAATTAATATTTGTTCAGCCCCTTGGAAAACCACGTGAGGCCATGAAACGAATCACTACACAAATATCAATTTTTGATGTTCGGAACATTTTTAAGACTGTATAAATTAATAATTGTGTTAGAAAAATGTCGCTGTACTCAGTTGTACGCTACATGTGGTGGATAAAGAATCACCGATCGTAATGGCTAACAGTTCGACTCTCTAGATGTTCTACGAAAATGTGTCTGATTCACATAATTCGATTGCAAATTCTTTTTGTGATGGTGAGACAAGGAGTCTAATGCACTATGAGTTCATAGTTTTATCAATGAAATAAATAATTTAGATTCTAGATGACGAAACGATTCACTTACCTGTATCTTCATACGATTTTTTTCTATCAGTATTTCTAGTTTCATTTTGTAAACATCTAATTAGTAATACAGTATTACAATACCACAGTATGAGAATCAAACATGCTATGAGGCAGAGGACTTAAAATATCATATTGAGATAAATGACGATCTGATATACCCGTATTTCTTGACACACTTGTTTGGATGAATTTAATAGTTATTAGTAACACTGATCTTTCTGCCTGCCATTACCATTCCATAGAATGATTACTAAACTTATTCTAAGATTCATTTAGAAAATATTCGTGATCATTGCCATAATGTAGTAAGAGTTATAAATTACAAGCCATAAAGTCATACGAATTAGGGCTCTGAATGAATAGGTCAGACTGAATATTCCGAAGCTTGGACTGTGGAACACGCACACCTCAGGATACTTCCTGAATACATTTCACTGCAACTGCATTTGAAAATATAAGACCCGTAATATTGGGTCGAAACTAAGGCTGCTTTCTGTCAAAATCGTTAACGTGTGAGTTCGAAGAGCAAAATTCAAGATTTACCTGGAAAGTCATAACTGAAAATTCTGAGTTCTACTCAGTCCAGTGACTACATGTGGCATGATTTTGAAAGAATTATGTCCTGAAATTATCTGACACAGGCTGTGTGACGTGAAATAAGACAATGCAGCATACATTAAGAACAACTGTAATATTGTATCTTTAATTTGGTATGCTGATGTGTAATATTGTAACTTTAATTTGGTATGCTGGATTTGGTGCTAATAGACAATGAAAGTGGGTTAAAAGCCGTGATCTGTCTGGGGACGTTAACCGTGGATTACTGGGCAACTGTTTCATCAGATATTTAGTCTAGGTTTACCAAGCAGACTAACATTAATGATAATCTTTTAATAGTCATACAAAACCGGTAATATATATATATATATATATATATATATATATATATATATATATATATATATATAAAGGAGAATTTAAATAAAAAGAAAGAAATCAGTTTATATTTGGAAATTTATTTTAAGATTGTTCATTGAAATTTCAGCATATTATACGTGAGTTATAACTGAGCTGGTGCCTTATTTACGATTGAAAAAAGTGAGATTGTAATCTTACGGAACACATAAAATATGGAGCCAAGATTGGGAGACTGCATACAACACTGCATTCATAAAATAACACACGAAGAACATTGAAACATAAGCAAGAAGAAATTAACCACAACCAACAGATTCAGTTTTTACCCAAAGAAATTACGTTCATACCACAATCCTGTCCGTCATGTAATTACCACACACTGGTATACTAAATTCATATTAACTCTTTGTGAAGTCTTCGCAAAAAGAATAGCTGAGGGCTACTTTGATGATTACACCACATGCTCCACGTGGTCAACTTGGTTTACACAAAGCGTACAACTCCACAATAACTTTGATAATTAAAATACATTAGATCGAAAAGCAATTGACAAAAGAAAAACCTTGAACTGGTTACTAACGTCTTACTATTAACCTGATGGGTCAAACAGTTATATAAGCACGTGGTAGTGGCCTCGCAAAGTACACCCCACGTGGGTGAACATAAAGAAAAGTTGCTATATTGAAAATATAGTCAAGACGAGACGTTATAATCACACAAGCATTCGCATTTAAGATTGATCTTAGTTAGAGTTACTGATCAACACGTAGTTCCACTTTACTGACAAAGTAGTAACCAGGCAACTACCGGAAAATAATGTGAACTTCCCACGAGAATTATATTGCGCTGCAATTTAAGATAACATCGGATATTTTAGACCTAAACCCGAAATAAAGGTGATTAAATTTTCAGTTAGGCTGAACTTAAGAAATCCATTGTCCTACGGACTTAACAGACACGCGCTTAGCCGGAGATCTTACCACTTCAGACGCTCGCCACGGCCACACTGCAACTGCCCTACTGCCGAGCGTGCTTCCTGAGGGTGGCTCACAAAGACCAACGGAAGTCGCCAGAGGGGCAGCTTCCTATACCAACATGACAACGGATGGACAGGACCATACTAAGGATAGAAACCTCTTTGCTTTTAGGAAGCGTAGCTACCTGTTCCGACGTTGGTCCTACAGTTCTCTAGCAGACAGCCTTGTCTGCTACCCTCAAGCATGCAACTAGAAATACATATGCTCATTCATCCTTTCACACAAAAGGGAAGGGGGATGACAGTATCTTATCATATACAGTATATAAAAGAAAGCGGATGTAGGTTCCGTATGAGACTGTGTGACATGAATTACATATAAGAATTACATATAAACTGTGCTTTAAAGTGTAGTAGTGTGACAGATCGTTCTTGTTTATGTGTAAAAGTAACACGTTCCACTGCTCAGTCTCCTCCCAGATAGTCAGAAACGCCACAGTACATTTAGAAGAGGAATTTATTCCATAAATGGCAACAGATTTAAGAAATTAAACATGAAAGGAATCCAACAGAGACCTTTCACAACATACATTGAAATAATGTCCTAGAACATAATTAGTAAAAGTCAGAGGCAACACAGACTCTTCTTATTATTATGGAGAAAATTACGACACAGTTTAGAAATTATTTTGCTCAGAATGGTGAAGTAACCAAATAGCTTGAATAATTCTGCTTTGCAATTAAAAAAAGTACCGTTTCTTGAAATAATCTTTCATAACTTTAGGAGCTACCTTCATTCTTTCCAGAATCTATTACTGACTCTGGAGCAGAGTGTGAGCTCATTTGCAACTACGTGGCAGATATAGTTTGTAAACCAGATCAGGACTAGAATCCGAAAACATTGCTTTCCACGCACAATTTGTCTACCGAATGGGCTAGCAAGGAAGGACTCAATACGTATCTTCACTACTTCACTTTTCTTTTAATTTGCTTATAACTTTTATTTTATCCGTGAATAAATACATATAACAGTCTCATGATGAGAAAATAAACACGTTCTAGTACAAGAAATGTGTTACTTATTCAAACTTCAACTCATCAGCCGTTCTCAGGCATATGAAGGTACTTGATTTGTGTTTAATGAAATGGTGGGCACCTGTGACAGATAAATTAGGTTCTGTACGCAAAATACCGCATACAGGGTGTTGGAGGAGTAATTGCAGAAACTTATATTGCTGACTGAGGTCAGTGTTTAATTCGTTTCGATACTAATGATTATAGTTCGGTAGCAGTAGGTTTTTAGGCTGCTTAGTACATCCAAGTACATGTGGCAAGAGCAAGCCACTAATGCTTCTGTTCCCCTGGGCGGCAGGTCAGGTCATAAAGTGTGGATACATGGACACAAAATGGTGAATCTATACTGACAGGCGCAGTCCACTTAGTGGAGCATTTACGATGGCCCTGAAACCATCAGGTAGTAAATTATGGAGGTGTTTTCAGGAAAAACTGTTAGATTCAGAGAAAAAACAACTGACACAGTGAAGTGGGTACATATTAATCTACCAACCACTAACACCCTTTGTACGGATTTGATGAAGTACATATTTCCTTTCGCTCTTCTGTCAACATTACTCGACGTAATCTGACAGGATGAAAATTGCCAGTGCGGTTCAACCCTCCGCACAGAGCAGGAGCGGTATTGTATTCGTCCCGTAAATGGAGTTTTCCTTCTAAATCTACAGAGCTGTACTTGAACGACAGATCGACAGTTCTGTTAGCGCCTCTCGGAGAGCGTGATGCCGAAGCCTCATACATGTGTGATGAAGAAGTGGAGGGAGTCGTGGATGGCATTGTGAATCCAGCAGTTCGCGATTTGTGTGAATGTGGGTTGAGGCGGGGGGGGGGGGGGGGGGGGAGGGAGGAGGGAGCGGGGTTCAGGTGAGAGCGCGGACACGACTCTGACCGGAGGAAGAGTTACGGGCCGGTCGGACGGGCTGGGATTAGGCGTCCAGATGGGCGCCGCCTGATACCGGTCGCGGCGTCGCCCGGCAGGTATTAACGCGCGCCGCCGGGTTTTATAGCGGATTAACCTGCCGCGCCGGCAACTGTTTCGCGATGCATTATTACCGTTAATGAAATCCGCGCGGCGCGCCGCCGGTACTCCCCAGGTAGCAGGTAGGCCGACGCTGTCCCGCTGTATCGCCCCCTGCAGAATTGTTTTGCGGGCGCCCGTGTCGCAATGGTGTCTACCTGAGCGCCGATAGCCATTCACCTAACGCGAACAGTGGCGATAGCAGAACGTGGCGTGCTGCTGCAAACGATTTACAGCTCTGATAGGGCGAATTGAAATAGCTGAATATTCTACGCAGTTTCAGTGTAATTATTTCACCAGCACAAAGAGCCTAGGATTGAATACATTTTTTGACCGTGCTCATTAGTTTCTGTAGACTCGGAAGCGTACCGACCAACAAAAACTGATACTAGTGTAGTGATCAACTTCATTGGCTCACCTAAGTTTTACTAAAGGCGGAATCTACACCCATTAGTACCTCAAATAAAACACAGAATTCAGTCACTTATCTATACAGAGTTCACTACATGGCCACGTATCCAGGAGCATTAAAACTTCATCAGCATTCTTCCAAAAATTTCACTACGACGTGACTTGCCGCGCGGGGTAGCCATGCGGTCTCATGCGCCTTGCCACAGTTAGCGCGGCTCCCCCGCCGAGGTTCGAGTCCTCCCTCGGGCATGGGTGTGCGTCTGTTGTCCTTAGCTTAAGTTAGATTACGTAGTGTTTAAGCCAAGGGACCGATGACATCAGCAGTTTGGTCCCACAGTAACTTACCACAAATTTCCAAACTACGGCCTGACTGTCTCATAAGATTTAGTGCAAACAGCCAGGTTTGCTGTCTCGTCGCCGCTCTGTTTCATACAACAATTATTCTGCTACTTATCAGTGAAAAGCGTTTAAGCTGCAATGACTCTAATAAGTATGCAGATTCAATTTAGGTTACAAATGGTTTGCAATGAATCCCTTTCGTAGTCGTAATGCAGTTACCCAGTATTCCTCTGATATATCGGAGCTTGTAACTGATTCAATGAGACTGTATTTCTACTTATCACCAAGTGTGTTAATTTATTCATTTATTTACACGTCAAGTTCCGTAGGATCAAATCGAGGAGCAAATGTCCAAGGTCATGGAACGTGTCAGAACACGAAATTACAACATAAATGTAACAACAATAAAAAATAAATGTTTATGACCCCGAAAAAAGTCGGTTCATAAGTTTAAGTAAACGCAATTATCAATACAACAAGAATCAGCTTGAATTTTCCAGGAACTCCTCCACAGGATAGAAGGAGTGACCCATGAGGATACTCTTCAGTTTCGATTTCAAAGCGCGTGGATTACTGCTAAGATTTTTGAATTCGAGTGGTAGCTTATTGAAAATTGATGCAGCAGTATACAGCACACCTTTCTGCACAAGAGTTAAGGAGGTCCGATCCATATGCAGGTTTGATTTCTGCCGAATATTAACTGAGAGAAGGCTGTTTATTTAGGAATAAGTTAATAATGTTAACAGGAAATAACAATAAGGAATATATATATTGAGAGGCCTATATCAAAATACCCAGACTCGTAAAAAGGGGTCGACAAGAGGTTCTTGAAGTTACACCACTTATCACCCGAACCGCCCGTTTCTGAGACAAAAATATCCTTTTAGAATGGGAAGAGTTACCCCAAAATATAATACTTGACCATACTCCACTCAGACCCCACATCACAGCCATTCTCAACACTGTTAATAATGACCTTTTGCTGTCTGTTCCTGAAGTAAAAGGTGAACCAATTGTGAGCCAATTCCCAGTATTCCATAACGGTCCAGCTTCTGGAGCAATATTTTGTGATCAACACAATCAAATGCCTTAGTTATATCAAAACACATGCCAAGCGTTTGAAACCTTTTGTTTAACCCATCCAGTAATTCCCAGAGAGAAGAGAATATAGCTTTTTCGGTTGTCAAACGACTTCTAAAGCCGAACTGTACATTTTATAGCAAATAGTGTGATATAAAATGATCAATTATCTTTACATACACAGCCTTTTCAATAACTTCTGCAAACATTGATGGCATAGAAATAGGTCTAAAATTATCTATATTATAACTTTCTCCCTTTTTATAAAGCGGCTTTACTGCTGAGTTCTTTAATCATTCAGGAAACTGACCATTCCTAATAGAAAAATTACAAATGTGGTTAAATACAGGGCTAACATGTGCAAGGCAGTACTTTAATATTCTGATAGGCACTCCATGACAACCATGAGAGTCCTTAGTCTACGGTGATCTAATTATTGACTCAGTCTCCTTCTTGTCTGTGTCACAGAGGAGTATTTCACACATCAATCTCGGAAAGGCATTTGCCAAGTAATTTATATGATTCACTGTAGAAACTAAAATTTTATTTAATTCACCAGCAATGCTCAGAAAATGATTGTTAAATACTGTACATATATCTGATTTATCAGTAACATAACTGTTTTTACTGCGAAATGACTTTATATCGTCGACCTTGTGCTGCTGACCAGACATTCCCTTCACAACTGACCATATGATTTTAATTTTATCCTGTGAATTAGCTATTCTATTTTCATACCACATACTCTTTGCCTTCCTAATAACACTTTTAAGCACCTCTCAATACTGTTTGTAATGGGCTACTATAGCCTGATTGTGACTGCTTCTAACATTTTAATATTTTTTAATTCCCACTTAGTTCTATGAGATACCCTTATCCCATTAGTCAGCCACCCGGACTGCCTGTTACTACTAACACCCCGTTTAGAACGTGCTAATAGAAAGCAACTCTCAAAGAACATGAGGAATGTGTTAAGGAAAGCATTCTATTTATAATCTATGTTATTGGTACTATAAACTGTCTTGTTCCTTCACAAGGTTTAAAAAACTCTCTATTGCCGTTGGATAAACTTTCTTACATAGTTTTTAATTAAATATGACAATGGTTTGAGTATAAAAGCCTTTTACTGTTAAATTTGTGCTTCATGGTCAGAAAGGCCATTCACGCTTTTACTAACAGAATGCCCACCTAGTAATGAAGAATAAATAAAAATATTGTCTGTGGCTGTGCTACTGTTCGCCTGCCCCCTAATTGGATAAAACACAGTCTGCATCAGATCATATGAATTTAGGAGATCTACCAACAGTCTTTTTCCTGCACCATCACATACAAAATTTATATTGAAGTCACCACATATAACTAGTTTCTAGTACTTCCTACAAAATGAATCTAGAACCCTCTTTAACTTGAGCAGAAATGCTCTCAATTCAGAGTTAGGGTACCTATAATCAACAACAATTAGAAGTGTACTTTCAATAAATTCAACTGCCCCTGCACAACATTGAAATATCTGTTCAGTGCAGTGCTGTGATACGTCTATGGACTCAAATGGAATATTGTTTTTTACGCACATAGTCACTCCCCCATCCCACAAGGAACTCCTTGTAAAATAGCCAGGTAATCTGTATCATGGTAAAGGAAGCCTCTGAATTGTCAAGTTATTTAAGTGGTGCTCTGAAACATCAATAATCTCAGAGTCAACATCTATAAGCAGTTCACTAACTTTATCTCTGATACCTTTTATATTTTGATGAAATATGCTGATTCCTTCTCTACTTTTGTATACCTATCACCTGACTTCAATCTAAAAAAGGTTCAGGTCTAACACTACTACAGGAACTTTTCCATGAGTAATCCCACCACCATAACCCACTACACTATCACCTATAATCTTTGCCAGCCTCCCCTTCCCATACCTATTGAAACCCGATCCCGATCTACTGATCGGCGCAACTGGCACCTCTGAGATGTGACCCATGCTCTCTGCCATCAGCGCCCTCCCCAGCCCCACGTTAACGCGCCTAACAGCCGCATTAAGACGAGGCCGATGATGACGCTGAAACAGTTTCACGAAATGCACATTAGGGCCACCAGTTTGAGTAGCTATCTTTACCAGGTCACCACCACCATCATATTCCCCGTTCCTACCAAGACTGTACCCTGCCCACCCACTATCACTACCTGATCCTCCTCCGCAAAATTTCTACATAACTCCCCTGTGCTGTCAGTCACTAGAGCCACCCCTGCACTAGGCTTCACAATGCTGGTGACCTGGTACTCACTCCCCAACACTTCCTGCAACTGCTGGCCCACACCTCTACAGTGCAAACTACGAGGGTTGGAACTTTAATAGTGGCAAATATTTATTTACAGCTCGTACAAAGTAGATACGTGTTTCAAAGTTTTACTCACCTTCAAAGTAGTCACCAGCATTCTGTATAACCCGTTGCCAGCGATGTGGAATTCGTAGGATACTCTTAGCAGCGCCAGTTGTGTTGACAGTTCGAGCGACGTAGCCTAAAGCCCAACGAATTTGTAGAAGTTCTGAAGCGAATGCCATGCAGTGTTTCCATCAGTTTAGAAGTCGAGATGAATTCAGGAGGGCTTAAGTCAGGGGAGTGTAGTCGGTGATATAGCACCAGCCCCATCTGTCAAACGAATCAGCAACAGCTAGCACTGTAAGTGCTTGAGCATTGCCCTGCAAAATGATGGTCAGGTCCTGCAGAAAGTGTCATCACTTCTGTCTCTAAGCTGGTCCTAGGTTGTGTTACAAAAATGAACAGCATAGAGACAGAAGTCATGACACTTTCTGTAGGACCTTACCATCACTTTGCAGGACAATGCTCAAGCCGATACAGTGCAAGCTGTTACTGATTTGTTTGACTGATGTGGTTACTAAGTGCTATACCACTTCCTGCACACCCCTGAATTAAGCCCTCGTAAGTTCAACTCGATTTCTAAACTGAAGGAAACACTTCACGGCATTCACTTCAGAACCGCTACAAATTCGTCGCGCAATACACCGCGTCGCTCGAACTGTCAACACAACTGGCACTGCTGAGAGTTTCCTACGACTTCCACATCTCTGGCAACGGGCTATACACAATACTGGTGACTACTATGAAGGTCAGCAAAACTTTGAAACACGTATCTATTTTGTAAGAACTGTAAATAAATAGTTGCCACTATTAAAGTTCCAACCCTCGTACCTAGCAGCAGAACCTTCTTCTTTCTGTTAGACTTTGCAACTGACCTCGGCCTCCTAACTGCTGGGGACTGCTGCATGTTTCCTACATCTACAGCTACACGAGGCTCCTCTCCACTCATCTCTGACAGTTGGTCAAATCTATGCCGGCGCGGTGGTCTAGCGGTTGTGGCGCTGCATTCCGGAACCCCGGGACTGCTACGGTCGCAGGTTCGAATCCTGCCTCGGGCATGGGTGTGTGTGATGTCCTTAGGTTAGTTAGGTTTAAGTAGTTCTAAGTTCCAGGGGACTTATGACCTAAGATGTTGAGTCCCATAGTGCTCAGAGCCATTTGAACCAAGTTGGTCAAATCTATTGCATATACGCGAAGTGTAACTGTCTGTAAACCTCCTCTTCCTAGCTACCTTCTTGCCAACTGCCAGTTCCCATTCCCCACCACCCTTCACACTCTTCAAACTATCTAGTTCCTCCTCTGTGCGTTGTAACTGCACCTGAAGGGCACATATCTTACGCTCCTGCTCCTCTATCAACTTATTTCTACTACAGATTCTGCATTCCCAAGAGAAGATCTCGCTAGAATGCCCACTGGCTTCCCCACTGCATTGCCCCCAATGAAAATTTTTGAACAAATCCCACACCGTAACCCACTACTCACAAACCTACGGCAGAGCCCACACTTCTCACTCATGGTAAAATTTTACAGTTACTGAAAAAAAAAAACTATACGTCTACGTTACAGAAGTTCAGTTACACGCGTAGAAGCATTTATAGAACTAACAATAGCGGTCTCGAAATTCTCTGCCTACTAAGAAAACAACTAATTAATACTACTACACCACAGATATAGCAGTACCAGTAAAACTTCATAAAATTATTAGCTAAAACCAAAAATTGAAACGGCCTTTGGAACACTCAACGTAGTTAAAGCACTGAATGAAAATTTTACTGAAATATTTTGCTAGAAACAATAAGAAATGTCAGCTGAAAACTAAAGCAAGAAATTTATTAAACGACTTCAACATAAAGAAAACTCTAAACAACACAGCGAGCGAACGTTTCCAAAAGTTTATTAAATCGTTTTTTTCGCCGCCACAAACAGCGCGAAATACCCCTAAATCTATTAAATTTAATAACTGTATATCAGTGCACAAATAAGTTTGTCAGTACTTAGCTTTATAACCGCTACAGCTGCAGTGCACGCCGCAAAATGTAAACACACTACTGAGGCGTGAGGCTTAGACGAACGACGTAAGCACACTCACGAATAACCAAAATGCAGATGTTTTTCTATCAGTGGTAGAGATATCCCACTTAAAACAGAATGCTCAGACATTTTGGTATATAGGCGCGACTAGGGTGAGTGACACTGGTTTGCTTTCACAAGTGCAAAAGTTTTCAGCATGTAGCTTCGTGTGCTATTTTCTGAAGATAATTAAAAATTAATCTAGGTGTAACTCTCTAGTGCCTGTTTCACTCGAATGAATACTGTACTACTTATTTATCATAATTATTAGTGAAAACTGACAGTGCCGGATGAGATCGATAATACAACTTTCCAATAAAGACAGGCTCGAAAACGAGACATTTTCGACGTAAATGCCAGTGTAGGGTTAGAGACCCAACTGACATCAGTATGAAATATTGTCGCAGTCTGTACGGATGTGTTTGAAACGTAAACTTTTCGGTTAATTTCCCACCCAATCGGACCCAAATTTCGCGGATGGCACATGATTGGGGAATGTGGTAAATGCATGATAGTGCAGTGGTTCATTTTGCTACTGATGTAGCTCGACACCTAGTTCTCCAATATCGTCCAAATGGAACAGTCGAGCATGGTCTGTAGCTTGACCTACAAATTCACCTGAACTTGTGCCTCTTTATCTTTTTTGGCTAAGATCATCTCAAAAAAGAAATTTACGGTAATGTCTTTGATCTGGTGAAGGACTGCAGTGGCTTATCATATAGTCTTGTCAACATTTTTGAGATGATCCGTCGGTAGTTGAAAGCAATCCTAACTCAAAGCAAAGACGAACGCAGAATTGCAACGAAATGCATGGACGACGAGTGTAATACCTAGTAGCATTAATACCATATTTTAGCCGACGTTTTAGCGTGTTTTATTCTGCTGATTCTGAAGTCATGAAGGACATTTTGTTAATTCAGTGTGTCTTTCATAAATTCAGAATCCGAAAAATGATACGAATTACACACGGGCTTAAGTACTCACTAGACTCGGTGAATTCAGGTCTATAATTGAAAGATATTTCGAAGCTATGTTCATGCCTGAGGGGTAGGGAGTAGTTTTTCACAACTGAAACTGCAATAAAAATAAGAATAGTCCAAGAGATCGAATGCAGCGCACAAATAACAAGAACAAAGAAACGCATTGCAAGTAGAAATGCCAATATTATACTGACAAAATATTCCTGATTATTAAGCTGTCGAACATTACGAAATGAATAGAAAGTTCCATTTAATTTTCTCGTGATTTAGAAAGATCGTTATAACTAGCCAGTCCCATTTCAGTATTTGGATTTGAAAGCAACGTACAGTAACACAAATTCTGAAGTAGTCAATAACGCCAGTTTCATAAACGTTAAGTACAATTTCTGCCTAGGCATGAAGACGGTGGCTAATTTTCTTGTTTGTATTTTTGTCGTCACATGCAAATGTAGGCCCTGGAGAAGTAGAGTGCACCTGTGCTTATTTATTTCCCCTTACACAGTCTTTCCCACCTTTATCCTATCTGTGTCTGTGTACGTGTGAGTGTGTGTAAAAGGGAGGATAAGATGATTTGAAATCTCCTCCTCCAGTTTATCCAGACGTAGCTTGAAAGTGCCAACCTAACGTTTAGATAGCTTGTGCTAAGACCAGAGACGCTGGTCAGTGACAGGCCATGGTCCCGTTCTACGAGGTACATATACTTTTAGTTGGGAATGACCCTTTCGGCCACCATTAACACTTTCGAACAAGCCAGGCAGGCACTTAATGGTAGTACCTGGAAAGTCAGGGATGTACTTCTGCAAGCACTGCTCTAGTATCATGGACAAAGCATTCAGTTAGAATAATTAAGTTTCAGTTCTCAGTTAATTTGGTACATTTCTTTGGGAGATGACACAAAGGATTCATCTTTTTTGTTAACTCTAAGTTTTTGTTAGGTAAATTCACGGGCGTATTAAACGCGTTTCTATGGGTCGTGTTTTATCTCTGGAGGACGACTGTTAAGGCTATGACATTGTGATGATAATATTACTGTAAAATTGGTGATTCTACTTACAATGTATTTCTGTGTTCTTATTATTCTTGCGCTACATTCTCTCTTTTAGATTTTTCGTACTTTTAGTGCATTTTCCTTTGTGAATGATCGACTAGATTCTGGGTATCAGCCATCCACATGCTTTTTAAATCAAGATTATTAACCTAGAGCTATCCTTAATTGACAGATCTGAATCCCCTGAGTCTAATGAGTACTCATATGCAATTGTTATTTATTTTGCTGGTTCTGAATTTATGAAAGACGGACTGAACTAAAAAACGAAAAATTAATTCAGTCAACCGTTCATAAATTAAGAAACTGTAAAATTGATTTTGATTGAGACACTGAAAAAAAAAAAGCATACGAATTCCAAGTTGCTTGTGATGCCATTAGCAGAAAATTGGAACACGAAGTGCAAAAAAAGACCATAATGAAATTCTACACAGTTACTGCTTTTCGTGTGTAATCATATGGAAGTGAAAGCTGGGTTTACACAACGAAAAAGAAAATGAAATTCAGATAGCAGAGATAGAGTTCATAAGGAAGAAATAGGACTGCACAAGAAGATACAACATTAGAAATTGAAGATATAAGAACAGATTTATTTTTTCAACATGAAAGAAAAATTGAAAAGTATCGTTAAGATTGGTTCCCAGACGATCTTCAGAAAAGATGTGAATGATCTAGTTTGTGAGTTCCAAACAGGTGTTAGCCTAATCCTTAAGAGGAAAATGCTGTTGACAATGACACATTTGATTCTGGCCATCAACCAACCATGTTGCTTTAAACTCAAGTTCATCAACCCGTGGCTATGCATAACGACAGATCCAAATTCCCAGGTCTCAGTACTCAAACGCGTGTGCATTTTTTTATTTATTTTGTACTCTCTGAATTAATGATAGACCAATTTCGGGCTTTCAGTCGACCGCGTCTTATGGATACGGATCCCACTGCAATACAATTCCAACAGTCTCTTGAGCTTATTCCAGAGTAAGTAAAATTGTTAGATATATTAGTAGGAATTGTCTGGAGGTAATGATTTTCATATCTCTGTGCACTTGTATGAGTTGGTCATCGACTCCACTGGCCCATCCAGATTTACCACTTGCACTTCCCTGCACACTCCAAGTCTTGATGAATATCAGACAGCTAGAGTACAATTGATGAGATCCGACATGCATTAATGATGAATGACTAGTAGTGGTGCCGGGTACCCTCTGCCACGCACCGTACGGTGGCTTGCCGGGTATCCATGTAGATGTAGATGTAAGAAGATTAGAGAGTGTGCTTCCTCTGGTTCCTATTTTTGATCCCTGATTCCCACGGAGAAAAATCTAATTATTTTACCTTTCTTAACATTTCATCAGCAATTTTTTGTTAAGAGATCGTTATAGCACGATACGTAACATTGTTCTTATAAATCCTTGGTCGGCAATGTTTCCTTGCTGAGGCCAATGAATAAATTAATTTCGTGAGCAATAGACTTCGAAAAGACTAATGACAGCAAATTCAGACCACTTCTTCATACGTTAATTCTGAATCTCCCAGGGAATATAACCTGAATATTAAAAGGAAGTCGGACGTAGTTTAAGTTAAATTAAAGAAGTAGTGGAGGATATTTCACTGCTCGGGTAGTTATTTTCCCTACCTTTCGACCGAGTAATCAATAAATGCCTATCCCTGTTGTGTGCTAGAAGTAGATTTCTTATCACTAACTTTTTTGGGCCAGTTACGTTCTTTGATACGTAATTTATCAGGGTACCGAATAAGACCTGCATGAGCTAGGTCTGAATACGAGACATGGGCGTAGAATAAATTTCAAAACGCACAGGGCAGGTTTCGACTTGGTAGCGGAAAGAAACGAGTTATTTTCATAATTTTTGCTATCATTCGTTTCTGTTTTCATACCTTACGTCCTAAAGAGAAAGAGCTTCTACTTCAAGTGATGAGTTATCAATTATAGTGCACAAACTGCCCGTCGTTTTGGTCAGTGATTCCACTCTGGCAGTTGCTAGTATCGTATCTAAACGGGGAAAGGTCAGTCTATGATACTCAATTGTCATGCAAATGTTGGAGCTTTGGCAGGCAGCGTGAGGAAAAGGTAGACAGTTATGGGCTTGCGTGTAATGGACCTAGCGGAGAGCAGTCAGCATTTTCTCGTAGTACGGCGATTTAGTGGAAACGATATTACTTGGTGGCGTTTGTACATGTTTCACCACTGTCAATTTGGCGACTGTCGCCTTTGGCAAGCTGTCACCGCATCCTGAAGGAAGGAGCTGCAGAAAGGGTGCAGTGACACGACTAAAGTTTACGCCCCTTCCCTAGATCTAGACTAGTTACCACACGTCCAGTCCCCATTGCAGTGGGCGTACTGTCGCACTTGTGAACTGGTTTATATCACGCCCGAACCAACACTGCGCCACTTCCAGGGCCTATGTGATGAGCAGTTATATCTTGTCACAAATGGCGAGTTCGGGCAACTATTTATACCGCCCGCCTGTCATCGTCCTCAGTCTGTCTCGAGAGGTACTCCAATACATTCGTCGACTTGCTGTGGATTATCCAGCTTACTACTACTACATCTACTACATGTCGCTTCTGCTAGTTGCGGGACTCTGAGCTGCTCCTAGTCATGATGCTGCTGAAGTTGCACAGGTGCCTTCCAGCTGAGGGCCGTCAGATGGCTGATTTAACCAACTTCAGGACACCTACCTAGGGGTTCGCAACTCCACCTGAATTGCTGCCATACTGCCGCCTGCGTTGCTCGCATGTACTCTGCCATCACACACTTGCGTCTGTTGGGCTCCAGTCCTCCCTGCACTGTGTTCTCCACATGTTGTTAGCTGCTCATTCATCAGCGCCTAACAGCGTGATCGATGTTACCGATTCGTACGTACTGAATGCCGGGACTGATGCTACCCTACATTTGCCGAAGGACTGACATCGCTTCGTCACCACTACCACCTGTTTGGATCAACGACTCTATGACCCAGCCAAGTCAGGAAGGTACTGAGCTAAGGACACACCACAGTCCAGAGCCAATAGGCGCCACTGTACGCTAACCATAGCGAAACAACTTTTCGACTGCTTTATTGCTTGCAGTGAATTAATTGTCTGTTGCGTGTCAACGATTTTGTGACTTTCCGAGAACCATCCAACAGTCTCTACGTGCTGCCCCGCCAGACATCCTGCATCGTCATCGCAAACCGCAACGAAGCCAGTAAACACTGACGCTATCCTGTCCCGATTGTATATGGAATATGATAGTCACCTTATTATTTCATGATATATACTTTCAGATGAATAGGTTGGGTAGTGTTTGTTAGCAGATTTGTAAGATTAATAAATAGACTCCACTGCCTTGATAGTGCTCCTTCTGAACTGACAAAGCCTTCACCCAGCTTATTAGTTTCACATTCTCTTGGACATTCATTTCGTTAACGCCTTGTACTGCAAATTTGTTATTATACGTTTCTGAAGATATTATACTATTTGAATAGATATACCAAGCCAATGTGTATCTTCATATGACATTCCTGTAGCTACATTATTGACACTCAAGGGATAAATGATGACAGAGTCTTTCAGTTGAAATATTCCGTATAATTAGACCATGTCGCAATGTAAGTTGTTATTGTGATTCTGACTCTTGAGTACCACATGGTTATTAGTGAGCACTCTAAAATGTAGTATTGATGGAAAAAATATCATTCTTTCAGAGCATGTAGAGATTTCTCGTTGCTCGTTAGTCGGTCTACCAATAATTTTTGATTAAGTGTGAGAAAATGGAACCTGTTTAGCAACCTCTAGCTTTGCCGACGCTTGAGTTTGGGAAGAGACTGCAATATCTACTGATACTGCGACTCTGTGGAACGTTAAACTTCGAGTCGAGTTTCAGTGTTTTCATGACTAATGATATTTCGTTTTGTCTGTCACTCATGTATTTTCTTTGAATTGTTTCTAAGGTATGTGGAATTTTATGATATACGTTTATTACCGAGAGGTACCTTCATTAACACTATGTCAACCACGAGTATTTCCCTTGTCCCTGAATATTTTTGTCCTGGCATGTACTAAATGTCAGTATGGATCTTGGCCACAACACGATCATCAACTAGAAAACATTGCAACTATTACCTTTCTTTCAGCCTACTCTTCCAGCATTGACACTCTCCTAACAATATTACAAGTAAATGGTATATTGTTCTCTTTTTTCCCTTTAAAGGAATGATGCCCTTGCATACCTGCACTGCGTTCTGATCATCAAAAATGTTCTAATGTCACTTCCAAGAAAGGGTTAGTCACAGGATACGGGACTGTGATGTACACAGTCTGGGTGCGATCAGTCAATGGTCCCATCTAGGAAGTAGTAGACACAAAGCTGTTTGCGGCTAGCGGTTTTAGCGCAGATGGAAGAAACTACCACAGCAAGCACCGTGAGAAAAAACTTTGCCAGAGAATATTTTGGGTAGTACGACTGCCTTGGCACAACACCAAATCCGGACGTCAACTGCTAGACAGTACCTCTGCCGATACAGTCATCATACCAGCAGAAGTCTCCAAAAGCTTTTGCAGTTCGCCACATTTCTGCATAGCAACAGACGTATGTAACCAACCCTGTTCCATATCTTCCCGGAGTGACACAAGAACATGGCACTTCCGCGAACTGAGCCAGGAGCAGCGGCTTTTAAGCCCCTCTAGGACCACACATCATCCGTTTCCAGGTAGGTAATGTAGCTTCACCCACTGTGTGTTAGCCACAGCCTTGGAGTTTCTGCCATTACTATGTTTTTGCCACCACCAACGCTCTCGGGTGACAATCCAAGGACCACTACGTAATTGCCCAGACCCTGATAGCCAGCACTGAGCCACCACCTCCGTAGGACCACTCGACATTTAATCTGACGCAGGAGACTGCCTACCATCCGCCCCATCTCTCCAAACTTCGGACTGGGGAACGTCATGACCTGCCGAAGTGTGAAGACTTCGCCGCCCTGATCCGTGCTATGGCTGGGCCACGTCCAGTCACTGGACGACTCAGCACCAGCTTGCTCGCTACGGAAAGTCAGAATGCTGCCCTCCCGTCAGCGCATGATACACTGGCTACTGCATCTACCACGCCCACCACTATCAGCCGTATTGTTATGAGCGGACGCTAAACTGTGCCAGATACTAGGTGCACCTGAAAAACACTCCAAGTTGACTGTATTGATGAAGAACTATTTGGTTGATCCTCCCGTTTCTTCCCAGCCACTCCAACCAGATTCGTTTTTGATAATAGCAGTGGGATGGTTTGGAGACAAAGAAGAAGTCTCGTTTTATACTGATGACAGAAATCTGGGAGAATCTCCTGCGAGAGCAAGATATACCAGTGGCAGCGAAGACATTTGATTTTCACTGATGGGACCCTTGTATCCAGGTATCTTTGCGTCCTTAGTGCCCTGTAACCTTGTATTGTTGATGTTTACTATGTCGAGTTCTGGGTCTTTTCTACTGTTTGGTAAAGATTTGAGCTGAGCCGTTAATAACTCTAGTAAGTATGCTACGTAATTTACCAGAGAACATAACGCTGTGCAGTTTAGCACGATACAATTCGTTGTATTTGCCAGCGAAAGGGTACTACGCAAGGCAGTGCCAAGAGTGCGCCTGGTTTTAATGCGCAAAACTGTGGGTGCAGGGAGGACATAGGCCAAAGGAGCCGTAAGTTTTCTTGTAAATAGGAATTTTGTAAAACAGAATGAGTCGTAAATAGTAAAGTTTAGGAAAAGGATTATAGAAGTTTTTAGATTAGACTTATATTACCTGGAATATGCGACTAAGCATGTTTAGTCTGATCGCACACACTGGCAGCCCGAATAAATGGTAATGTACCTTTAGGAGATGGTGTACCGTTCTTTAAATATATTGTGTTTGTTACAAGTGTAGCGTTCTTTAAAAATAACTTTGTGTAATGCAGATTTACTGAGTGACGTGATGTTGAGCAAATTGTGTGTTTAATCAGTTTTACTGTAACCCAAAGAAAAATTAAACAACTTAATCTGGAAAACCAGGAATACATAGAAAATATTGTGGGGAAGGCTAACCAAAGGCTGCGTTTCATTGGCAGGACACTCAGAAAATGTAACAGATTTACTAAGGAGACTGCCTACACTACGCTAGTCCGTCCTGTTTTAGAATACTGCTGCGCGGTGTGGGCTCCTTACAAGATAGGTCTGACGGCGTACATCGAAAAAGTTCAAAGAAGGGTAGCACGTCTTGTATTATCGCAAAAAATGGGAAAGAGTGTCACTAAAATGATACAGGATTTGGGCTGGACATCATTAAAAGAAAGGCGTTTTTCGTCGAGACTCAGGAAATTCCAATCACCAGCTTTCTCCTCCGAATGCGAAAATATTTTGTTGACAGCGACCTACATAGGGAGAAACGAACACCACGATAAAATAAGGGAAATCAGAGCTCCTACGGAAAGATATAGGTGTTCGTCTTTTCCGCGTGCTACACGACATTGGAACAATAGAGAATAGTGAAGGTGGTGTGGTGAACCCTCTACCAGGCATTTAAATGTGATTCGCAGAATATCCATGCAGATGTAGATGGCTAATTGTGTGCGAAGTAGGTTAAATCACTGAACTCATTCGTTAAACAATGAAGTTTTGAACTGTGCACACCAGCCATGTGCAGATCAGCGGCGTCCTCAATACCGGAATCTACCGTCTGATTACTAGTCAAATTAGTGGGTGAAATTATGGTGTCAGG
Organism: Schistocerca cancellata; assembly: GCF_023864275.1. Taxonomy (NCBI): domain Eukaryota; kingdom Metazoa; phylum Arthropoda; class Insecta; order Orthoptera; family Acrididae; genus Schistocerca; species Schistocerca cancellata. Next base: position 980,435,531 of record NC_064626.1, on the reverse strand, counting down.
AATTTGTCCGTTATTTTTGGAAACGGAACTCACATTTTCTGTGGTGCTTTGAAACTGTTGCATCGCAGAGTGGTCACTATCATTCTCAACATTGTTGCCAATAGTAGGAAAATCGACAATTTCGGTAGTTTTAATTATGAGATTACGCGCCGGAACCTTAACAGTTCTGCGCGCCATTGTAAATCATATGCAGGTTGTAAATCCAAAGATAAAAATTCAATACTCAACTCAATGAAAAATAACAAGGCGGAGTATAACACACACATCCACATTTTATAAACGTTAGTAAACTGCGTTCCCCAAAAAGAATGTAACTACTATTATTGCTACAGAGTGGTCGAGAGAACAGAAAATATATATGTGACTATTTTAATATCAAAGAATTCACTAAACGAACGACTGACAGAGCAGTCGCCAGGTGTAACGTTCTTTAAATATATTGTGTTCGTTACAAGTGTAACGTTCTTTAAAAACAACTTAGTGTTAGCCAGATTTACTGTGTGATGTGTTGTTGAGCAAATGGCCTGCTTAATCCGTTTTACTGTCATCCAAAGAAAAATTAAACAACTTAATCTGGGAAACTAGTATGTGATGCCTATAATGAAATCAATCCCTCTGAAATTTACTCAGTCTCGTGAGCACCGAGTCCTATGGTCCTGTGCAATAAATTGATAATGTTCCCTAGGCAAATAAACAATAAAACTCATTTTCCTTAGAACTTGAGTCGCAACAGATGTAATCTTGGTATTCTGCTCTCTCCACAGTAGGCATACAAAGCATTCAGTCCTTGCTCAGCGAATTGCAATGCTGGCAGTAAAATAGCTACATACAAAGATTTCGCATGACATGGTAGAAGATGACATACTGATAACAGGATATGCTAAGACATAATTCTTCAGTTCAAAAATTGTATCCAAAACAAAGTTTCTCTTTTACAAAATCTAATATGAAACGTTTTACATTAACTTCAAAATCAGTGAACTTCTTGTGGGGCAGCGAGTTACTCGTGAAAATTAAAATAATTGCTGTATAAATGTTTGAATGTTGAAGCAGTTTCAGGCTTTTAGAAGGTTGTTAATGCTGTCTTTCGCCGTTCTCAACACTGGCTCTCTATTTACTTTTTTAGCTCCCAGAAAGTGATTTAACAAAACATGAAGCCGGTAATTAGAGATCCTAGTGCCCACTTCATCTGAGAATACCATTATAGCTGCAGCTTATAGCTCTGAGGAATTAGGAGATTGTCCGGGATTTCTAATCAAAAACGATTTTCCAAAATAGTTGAGTATATTCTGAAATTCACTGATAAAAAACACAAGTATCCCTACAACCTAACTAACAGAGCAGTTCAGAGTCTAATGCACTGATGCAACTATAAATGTCCGAATTAAATGTTAACAAGAATGCTCGCCAAAATTTGATGAGAATATTTCATCAAACGCCACGCTAAATAATTGGTAGAATGTCTGTCCCGCGACGGCACGTGAAAATACGACAATACGCAAACTGAAGCTAGATAATGAAAATCATCCCAGAATTAACCCTTCACTTGAAATGATTTCATGGTTCCGCGTATCTCTAGTAACTTAATACGGCACCTGAGGCTGTTTGTAGCAGTGCTACCGAAGCGACGCGACTCCCAACACAGCTGACGTGCTATTCAGCGTCTGGAGAGAACTGGGGCCTTCCTTTCTCGCGCAGCGCTCTTATATATGTAGTCGCGGTGCGGACGGCTAAGGGAACGCCTGATCAAATCGGCTCTCCCGACTAGCCGCTGGGCTAGTAACGCACCACTTCAAGTTACATAATAATTTATAGCTTCTTTTGCTGATGGCCGATGAAGCTCTTAATTTAAACGTGTATTCAGCACGCAGGTAAGTATTGATAATAAAATTTTGACGTGGCTAAATTAAATATTTTGGGCGAGAGAATTAATTAAATTACACTGCACGCAGCAGATGAGCTCTGAACTGGCCCTTTTGAGATCCGCTATCGCTATAATTTTATAGGTATTCAAAAGAAACTTTTCACATCTTCACAGTCATAGCGGACCTCCAACCTATTTAAATCTAAACATCCTAGCCTTATTTATTAGCCTACTTAATCTATCTTGCTTCCTTCAGTTTTGAGACGAAAACCAGAAAATCATTAATTTCCACTAAAGTCTTAATCTGTGAAATCCAAAGTACTGTTTTTATTAAATCATTATGAAAGATGAATCTAAATATAAATTTTGAAGTCTCTAGCTCTTTTCTGTTGCGCCAATGATTTTTTCAGAAAAACGTCCAAATTTCAAAAATGGCTGAAGTTATCGAACTGATATTTAACACACATTAATTTAGTATTATTCCTGACATGCTAGAAAAGTTTTAGGTCATTTGCTTGATTTTTAAGGTATTGCGCAACATTTATGACGTCAGAGCTAGTTACAGCAGACTGGCTGGCACACAATGGAAACTGATGTGAATTTACTACAGCGTGAGTAGGCTGCTTCCCTACATCACCCACTACTTAAATTTTTTTGTTTATGAATGTTAATGAATGAAAAAAATTTAATTACAAAAAGGGAAGCAAGAGTACAGTTTAACTCCCTATAAAAAAATCAAAATTGAAATATAAACATGTAGAAACATTAAAGAAAACTGATTACCTACATTAATTATTTAAATTGTGGGCATGTTCACTGCCTTTTAAACAATGTCATTACTCAAAATTTTAAGCAAAGTCAATGAAATATTTTGGCATACATATTGCCTTAGACAAACACATACGAATTGAAAAATTATAAAAATCTTAGATCCATTAAATACATTAAATACATTTTTACATACACAAATTCAAAGAAAATAACATGATACATAAACAGATGATTATCCCTTGGCCATCTTTTCTAAACCTGAAAGAAAAGTTCACAAATAATTTTTACACACGTGGTTGTAGCCGCTTTGGCTGGCGTCCTACACTTCCATTCAGAAGGGTAGAGGAGGGGAAGTTGCTATGGTGTGCGTCCTTCACGTTCTCTCTAAATTACATGGGGGAAAGGGGAGGGGTCACTGTGAGTTGTGTCCAAGTCACTCCACGCTTTCACGCAGCTACCAGGCTGCCATTATCTGGTTTGTCCTGTAGAACAAACAAAAAGAGTGCCTCAGACTCTGTTCACTTAACATCTAAGGGTGGGTCACAATGAAATGGGTATATATACATTTTATCCTTCAATATTTTGCTGGAACAAAGTTAACAGAACTTTTTCAACATTATTCTCGCGGTTACTTAAATGTCATAAAATCGGTAAACAAATGGCTCAAAACGCCGTTAGTCACGTACGAGAGAAAATCTATGCTCAAGGCATACAATCGTGAATCCTATTTAACATCAATTTATTATTTCTGGGCCGGAACACTGAACCAATGCTCGGTACATTCCTGACACATTTGTATATTAAGCACTTAACTGACTCATCTTTGATTACCTTATTCTTAGAGATAGTATGAGTATATTTGATTAGTGGTTGTTTTCTCAGCTTCTTTGTACATGTGAGTAACTTTTGGTAATAGTACCGTTCTGAGTGTTCAAAACACACTACGTTTAGTTGACTACAAAATCCACTTATTGGTCCTCTGCTGTTGTCAGTTCCACATCTGCAATTAGGTACTTACTTACTTTGAAGTGTATTTATGCTGAGCTAAAATTAATGTTTCACGTCTGTCAGTATGTTACTTATTTATTTTGCTAGTGTATGTACTTATTTAACACTCACTCTATTGATATTTAAAGCATAGGATAGCACATTTATTTCATATTCATAGTGTATTGCAACTGATCAGTTTGCTCACGTGGCAATCCATTTCCACTCGATCGGACGCTGAAACCTCAGGTAGTCTCTCTCAGACCTACCACTAAAGTGCATCAAGTAATTATGGACGAGCGTAATGCTAAATTCCTTAAACCTATAGGACACCATGAGCTGCTCTGTCTCATCTAACATAAGGGTACCTATGGTCGCATTCACGCCTCCAACTCATAACCTCAATACGTGTAGGTGTATCCTGTCACACACTACACTAAAATAATGGCCAGCTCCAACCTTATAAATACTTCAGGGACGTGTCCTTCACGTCTCAACCACAAACACTGCTCAATTCTATTACACTGCCTTTCCTTGCTACACCAGGTGAGTTTAATCTTACAACTTATCTACATATTTTTCCTAACACTAAGCAATCTCTTTTACTATTTCTTAGTTAGCTCTAATGCATACACTAGGTTTCACTACCACTTCAGATCTTGCTTGTATATGAATTCATATATCTTTTTAAATTACTGTTGGTGGACCATTTCCAATAAAACAACACTTTGTACTTACCATATTACCAGGGTTCTATACATACTTGCTACTCAAATACATTGTATCTTAATTACATCGTACTTCTCTATTGTTTGTCACTATTAGGTTTGTCACATTAAGTATTTTTCTTCACTAATCGGTGGATAGAATGGTTACAGAACTCATGGCTTGATAGCCATGACAGAAAATTTTCATGTCTGGAAAGAAAAGGTCGAAATTTTTAACGACAGGAAAGAGGAAGAGTGAGTGAGACCTGAAAGGAAAGAAGATCTCACACAGCTGGGACTGCACAGCTGCCACACTGTGTAGAGGTTACAGAACAACCTCCTCCCTACAGCATTCATTCACTACCTATGAATTTCTTTAGGTCGATCACGTTCCTGAGACCTAATAGCTTCTTACTTTTAGGGTACTCTAGCCTATATGCATTGGCATGTGGTTTTCCTATGATCCTGAAAGGTCCTTGGTATACGAACATGAATTTCTTTGTTTCTGCATTTACTTTCTTTGATTTTTCTTTGGTTTTAACAAGGACTAATTGACCTATTTCAAAGCTAGTAGGTACAGCTTTTGCGTCATGCCGCTTCTTCCTTTCCAACGCTCTTTTTCTCATATTAGCCCTAGCCTTTAGTTTCTTCTCGTCTGTGGATATTTGCGTTAGAATAGGGAATTCTACCATATCTGCAATCACATTGTGCGGTTCTTGGCCAAACATCAATTCGCAAGGTGCAAAACCAGTTGCATCATGCCTTAAGTTGTTAATTACATTCTCAAAATACTTAATGTGCTCTGCCCAACTTGAGTGTTTCCGAGCACAATAAGTTCTGCAAAGCCTATTCAATTCCCTCATAATACGTTCACTCATATTTCCTTGGGGGAAATATGCAGATATTTTCAGTTGTTTCACGCCGGCCTTATCTAGACATTCCTTAAATCTATCAGAAGTGAATTGAGGCCCATTGTCTGACAGCAAATTCTTTGGAACGCCAACGTTCGCGAAGAAATCTTTTTCCAACGTTTCAACCAATGTTTTTGCATTTGCTCTTTTAATTGGGTATAGCTTAACATATTTACTGAATCCATCCACAACAACAAAACATGGGTACAACCACCTCTCGAAACAGGAAGAGGGCCAAACAAATCACAAGCCAGTAATTCTAGGGTTTCAGTGGGCTCTACTGAATGCATATCCCCTTGTATTCTGGTGTTAGCAGCACGGACTTTCTGGCACACTACACAAGATGCTAGACGCTTGGCCACACGGCGGTACATGTTGTCAAACACAACCTTCTCTTTTAATTTTGCAATGCACTTCTGTGCACCGTAGTGCCCATACCTCAGGTGTACATAGTCGATTAGTAAGTCTACATGTTGTGAGGGAAAGCACAGCTTCCACTCAGAAACACCTATCTTTTTCCTCCTAAACAGAATACCTTTATGCAGACAATAGTATTGTGAAACCTTAGGATAGTTCGCATTTCCTAAATAGCTCTTCACTAATTTCAGTTGGTCATCTGCATTCTGCTCACGTCTCAAGTTCTTAATCACTCTCTTTAATGCACCTTCTTCCTTTACTTCGTGCAATGCAAACATTCGAACTTCATTTAGGTCTGTTGCTGTAATTCCCCCGTCATCACAGAGCTCCGCACTTCTAGATAACCCATCAGCTACCAGATTGTCTTTCCCTTGAATATATCTAACCTCAAGGTCAAACTGCTGGAGATACAATGACCATCTTACCAAACGAGAATTCCTCAACTTACAGGTCTTTAAAAAGGTCAACGCCTTATGGTCCATGTAAACAATTATCTTGTGACCTAATAAATACTGCTCAAACTTCTGTACCCCAAATACAATTGCTAATGCTTCCAGTTCTGAGATGCCATAATTTCTCTCTGCTGCCTGTAAAGATCGACTTGCGAAAGCTATAGTCCTGTGCACTTCTTGTTCGTTCTCTATTTCTACTTGGAATATTTCCACAGCTATACCATAGCCACTAGCATCAACAGACATACAGAATGGTTTTTCAAAATCAGGATGATGTAAAATTGGACTATTAATTAAAGATTGTTTAAGCACCTCAAATGCCTGTTGACATTCTGCTGTCCAAACCCAAGGGGTATTCTTTTTCAGCAGGAGGTGAAGACAGGGAGCATTAAAAGCCTGGTCACTAACAAAAAGCCTATAGAAGCCAAACAGACTGAACATCGATCTCAACTGCTTCTTGTTTCTGGGAGCCTCAAATTTTTCAATGACTGCTAGCTTCCCTGGGTCAGGCAGAATACCTTTTCCACTTATCCTATATCCCAAGAAACCTATTTCCTCTTTAACGCACTCTGTCTTTTCAATCTTTAGTTTCATGCCACCTCTCTCAATAGCCTCTAACACTTCCTCTAATAAAGCTATGTGTTCTTCCCAGGTAGGAGTTGCTATTAACAGATCATCTACGTAGACTGTTATTTTATTACTTAAAGCTGGTCCTAAAACATGGCACATCACACGTACGAAGGCACAAACAGAGATATTAAGTTCGAAAGGTACCACACGGTATTGGTAACAAACTCCTTCGTACAAGAAAGCTGTGTACTTCCTTGAACTTTCCGCCAGTGGCAAATTCCAATATCCACACGTGATGTCCATAGAAGTTAAGAATTTTACTACCCGGAATTTTTGCAATAACTCGTCCATGTTCTGCGGTCTATCACTTTCCCTAACCACTATTTCATTCAACCAACGAGCGTCCAAGACCAATCTGTCTTCATTACATTTAGATCACAGTGTGTAGGGGTTTCCTGAATTACATTTTCAGCTGCCTTTTCCAGTCGGTCTATTAATTTTAAATCGAAACACCGCACGACTTCATTACATTTAGTTTGCTGAACATAACCCAAATTACTGTAGTCTGAGCGATTCTGCGTCTCCAGACCGGGCATAACACTAGTTACAGCTAAACCACTTTTACCATTATCGTCGGTTTCCTTCTCAAGTGACAACTGGTCACAGCTACTGGGTTCATCGACCCTCAACAGCCTACCCTCTACTTTCTCACTTATCTCCTGTCCTAAATCTATTAGTGCATTATCAACATCCTGCACAGGCACTTTAGATAAGAGCACATCATCTTCATCGTAAATATAAGCATGAATTTCTTCTGCTTCTTCACCTGTCAATTCAGTATTTTGTAGCTCCTCCCTATCGTTACACTACTGCGCGTTCTCTTTCTCTTCCCACTTAGAAAGAAGTATCTATCAAATACTGTGAGTGATCTAATATTTCTGTTGTATCCTTAGATGCTACCGACACTTCATCCACATGTTCAGTCTGAGTATTCTGATCTGTCTTACCAATTCCCTTAACTACTGGCTTGGGAAAAGTAACCGCCTGGTGAGCGCCAGTGTCCTCATAGACGGGAACTAGTTTTCCTGCCTCGGCCTACTACTGTTTCCTTTAGTTTCATTATAGTTGACTGGCACAGCATTACTTTCCGTACTGTTGTTTACATGCATATTTTTGTTTGGAACAAAATTATTATCCTTTGGATGCCATTGTTGGTTCTGATAATTAGTTCCCCAATTCCTACCTCTCTTAGGATGGCGAACACCTACTGTTCTGATATTTACATTGCCATTTTGCTCGTTCCTAAAATTACTATTATTGCTATTGGCATTTCTATTATTACGTGCTTGCTCCTCATTGGCAGCAACACGTTCTACACGTTCCAAATATTCAATGAAACGATCAAGATTGTCTCTAGGGGCAGATATAATTCTAGTTTGCCAATACCATGGCAGTTTGGCTTCAAGACCTAGGATAATCATTTCTGGCTTTAGCTTTTCCGCCAAATGTGACAAACGTGAAATCCATGACCTAGCAAACTCTTTAGTTGATTCCTTGCCTGCATTGAAGCGTTTTCCACTCCAAAATTCTCTCAACACTTCATTTTTCTTATTGCTAGACCAATATTCATTAATGAAAGCTGTTTTAAACTCCGCTAATGTCTTACACTTCAACATAACATCAGCTGACCAACGCATGGCGTCACCTGCTAAATGGCTTTTAATAAATGAGATTTTCTCTCGTTCAGACCAAGTTGGTGGAATCACATCCTCAAAATCGTTCCAGAAATCTAGCGGGTGGATATTTTTATCTGGATCGAACCGCAAGAACTGCCGACACCCGATAAAAGCGGTGTTTGCAGCTACAACATGTTGTATATTACCATTACCAGAAGTTACTGAAGCTACTTTACTTTCAATGTTAGCAATGTTAGTACTGATATTTTCTACTCTCAATTCAACATTATCTACTCTTTGTACAATATGAGTAGTATCAGTTTTAATTGCATCTACGTCTGCTTGACATATGTTTACTTTAATATTAACATCTTTAAATCTATCTGAGCACAGTTCAGATTCCGCCTCGATCTTTTCTGTTAACTTGTGCTCCAGCTTCGCATCTTCCATTTGGAAGTCTTTGCGAACCTCAGCAACTTCGGATTTAACTGTTTTATACATTTCAGAAAACTGTTGAGCAACCTTTTTCTTAATATCCTCATGACTGTAATCAATTTTACAATTCAAACTGTCTAGATCCTCTTTCAACTTATTGCAACCAGCCTTGAAGGTATCGTCCATTACCTCCAATCGTTTATTAAAATTAGTTTGGCTGGCCACAATCCTGTTATTTACCTCAATTATATTAGATTTTAATTCAGCATTGTTGGATTCTAATTTATTGTCCATTGCCTCAAACCGTTTATTAAAATTTGTTTGACTGGCCACCACAATGGAAACTGATGTGAATTTACTACAGCATGAGTAGGCTGCTTCCCTACATTCTCAACTGTTCTACAATTCTCACGTACTGACGTAGTTAAAAATACTTGGATTGTTGCATGACAAAAGGTCTCACATCGTTTGACAAAACAGATTCCAAAATTTAATTTCCTTGTAGCAGATTTGCAAAATACACACAATTACATACCGGGAATACCTAACCAACCTATACATTAAATCTAATGGAAGATAATTGGTTCCTACATTCAAGGGATGGTACGGTTAGAACTAGCAACATCCACACTGCGTTGCTGCATACTTAAAACTAAATATACAAAATTTCATTACCTTACAAAACTGTATTATGCTGCGTCCATAGGCCAACAGCTAAATTTTCACAGCTAGCCACTAGCTTAAAGTCTTACATCCTACTGTTAACAGAGTACAACGACAACTGCTACTGCCCTCTGCATGCTCCTACTTACAATCGATTCTGCCACTCAAGCAACATCTTTGGTTCAGTGGTGTCAAAGATACACTCTCTTCTACATGTGATAACCATTTCATGTCATTTTTCATGAAATGTATTACAAAATTGGGCTCCACGTGCAAGCTGACCCCTCACAATGGACTAGTTTGGTACATAAGTGAATATGATTTATTTCCCACAAGTATGGTAGATAATAAGGTAGATTCATCAGTGGTAGCTCAGTAAATACCACGTAGAGCATGGTCTAAGGACTACAGTGGAATGGGGTGGTTTAGATTTCCTGTGGTTCTATTAGTGGGTCTTTGCTTCAACCACCCTTTCGTGCGATATTGTAATAGGGTCTATTTCTTTTGCTCTTGCACTGTTTTATATTTGTTAACATCTTCGGTGTTTGTTTAGAAACTGGGTCATTTTTCGTTAAGGTTTGGTTGTATTCGCCAAATAGTCGATGTTCTACCGACTGTTCGCTAGATAGTGTTGGGGTGCCTATTCGTATCCACCTTTGATTTGTGCTAAATGTTCTTCAGAAAATGAATACCTATCTGTGTAGTCGAATTTCGTCTATTTTTCTGATTTCCAATTCAATTCCTTTTCATTATTTTCTTACGTGCCTGGTCCTGTTTGCCAACGTGCTCATAAAATTATGCTAGAGCATGCTCCAACTTTCTGTAATCGATTTCTCCCTTTCTTTGACGCAAAGTGAGTAGGTCTATCTGTATGTATAGCGATATTTTGACAATTTTTATTTTTCTCGGTTTAACAAATTTTCGCCATTTTCTTAATTATTCATTGCGATGACTTGCTTCTCTGTCCAGTCTGTACTAGTTTCAGTAGATACGTTAGTGCGATAGCTTCTCTCCCGCTAAATCTATTCTTATAAGTGTGATCGAATGTGTGGCTCCAATTTAATCGTTTCCCTTAGGAAACCATGTGTTTTGTTTCCCGGCCCTTACATTGAGATGCAATGATCTCGGGCTATATTTGATAAATCTCTTTATGGTTAATCTCATTGTAACCACATATTATTTTCTTATGTCTCCGCGGCTCGTGGTGTTGCTGTAGCGTTCTCCCTTCTCGCGCACGGGGTCCCGGTTACGATTCCCGGCGGGGTCAGGGATTTTCTCTGCCTCAAGATGACTGGATGTTGTGTGTCTTTCATTACCATTTCATCCTCATTCATTCGCAAGTCGCCGTCGTGGCGTTAAAGAACTTGTGGAGCGGCGGCCGAACCGCCCCGCGAGGGGTCTCCCGGCCACCAATGCCATACGCTCATTATTATTGTCTTATGTAAAGTTTGAAAAGCGTCAAGCCGATTTTGAGTTTTTAATGGGCTTGAAAATAAATTTAATTAACGAAATCTTAAACATACCCAAGGTCTTCTATTTCGTAAACCATATTCCATCCTGACCCACTGAGGTGCTATTAATGTATAAGGTACTTGACCCAAATTTAAATTCAGATTCGCTGTCTTTACATTATGCTACACTGACCAAAAGGAGAAGTATGCTGAGGCTTTACACAGATAAGAGATAAGCGTTAGTCATGACGACACCAGGCAGACTGCTCCAGGTCTGCTGGGCAACAGTGCACATGGTAGCAGAGAATCAGCCAATGATATCTGTAGGGATTCGACATTACAGTCCGCAAAAATACCCTCTCGTTCTCCTGTGAACAAATCACAACACAACTTAAGAAATACTGCACAGTTAATCAAAAGAATGACTAGTGTGAAGATGTTGGAGTTACCAACATGGAAAAACCGGCCATAGTTACACTGTATTGACTCATCTCGAGTCAAATTGTTACGGCCTAAAGAGGCATCTTGTGACACCTTGTGAATTGGGCTCTATTCCTCTTTTCTCCACTTCCGAACCGACCACAACTGAAACTTAGACACTTCTTTTAGGTAAGAATACAGATTCCTCGTCACACACGTAACTTCACATCCTCCCCTACTCGTTTAAACATTCCTGGAATTGTCGAAATTACTGCCCAACTGCTATCCGTGCATGCTTCACACTTAACCGACTATTGATCGTAGGGTCGTCGAGGAGTTGCTGCTCATACTGCTATTGTACTGATTACTCAGTCATACTCTCGAGAGCACACGTCCACCAACATGGTATTGTTGTGAGCGATTCGCTACTACAACGAGGATGTAACCAACGTTACAAAGGTGTGAGTGGGCCCGGTGCCCATCACACTACACGAATAGTCTCTCGAAAAAAACTGGTGGAACATGACCAAAGTCATACCCATACTCCCGTGAGAAAGCTAGTTCCTCCCCAATGTCGTCTATGACGCAAAAACGTCCAAGATGTGTGACACATATCAGGTTCTGTTACTCGTGGATGGTTGTCAACGATCCCCCGCAACAGAACATCATTTGTTGTGGATGGAAAACAAACCACTGGTATTTCCTCAACATTGTCGCAGGTGGCATGAAAATTGTGCAAGACAACATTGTGCAGGCTGTCGACATTATCGGTCATCCAGTAAACATTTTCACTAATACGCTTTACAAAATGCAGTTCTGCCTATACTTCTACGTTACGAAGACATAGAAGCTAGAATCACTAGTGTAATCGTTAGGCATATGAGTTCACTAGACAAAATTATTCTACAAATGACTTGATATGTGAAGTATGGTGTAGACCAATTGAGTCATTGGTCTTGAAAGATTTCAGCTCAAACGCATTTTAGTGGGCAGTCCTTATACGGCAGGGTCCGTTGTTCACACAGAAGAATTTGTGACACTTCTGTTTCAGTTCGTTCGAAATTCCAAAGGATTTTACGAGTACCTCCTGCATAAATAGAATTCCCATTCCCACGCTTTCTTGTCAGTGTGGTTCTTCCTGCTCCGAGCTGCAAATGGAATCCTGTAGAGTACTTGCTCCACAATTTGCCTCTGCTGTAAGCGAGCCCTTGGTGGAAAGTCCACCACTTTCCTGAAGATGTCTTGCGGTTGTCGGTTTTTCAAGACAGAAACCAGCACTAGCTTCGTGACATCATGTGGTGCCTCGTTGATGATATTTTGAAAGTCTCTGAGGAAGATGTCTCACGATGTGTGCCGCTTGTAGCAGTATATTCCGCGCAGGTTTCCCAACTTTTCCCCAAAGTCGAACTCGGATAGCAGGATGAGATGTAGATTTGCTCAATATTATGTCTTCTTAAAGTCTCTTTCCACTTCCTTCCCGACTTGGACTGTGGCCAGTTATCAGAGATAATTCTCTCTACATGCCCCAGCTGTAGCAAGAAATCTTTATATAGGACATACAACAACTTTCAGTCCTGTAACCTTTTTACAGTGGACACACCAGACGAATTCGCAATTTTTACCATCAGCTGTAGAATGGAATGACGACAGTGAAAATTTGTGCCGGACTGGGACTCGAACCAGGATCTCCCGCTTATCACGAGCGGTCGGCTTACCTTTTGGCTATCGGTACGTGACTCACGGCCAGACCCAAACTTCCATACGCCGTCAACCTTACGCCTACGATCTGTACTCGCACATCCATTGTGTGTATTCTCGTACAGATCAGACGTTGTGCTTGAAAGTCGCATGTCCGGTATCGGCAGATAAATATGATACTGCAGTGCCGCTTTTATTCTGATAACGATGCATTGCGGCAACGACAGCAGTTACTAAACACATCAGATGAAAAATTTTCATTGTCGTCTTTCCATTCTTCAGCTGATGGTAGTAAATATTCGCAACTGCGAATTCATCTAATATGTTTAGTAACGGCTGTGGTCGCCGCAGTGCATAGTCATCAGAATAAAACCCGCACTACAATATCATATTATTCAGTGGAGGTTCGCGGGAATCCAAGATGAGCCGAACCGAAAAAAAAAAAAATGGCTCTGAGCACTGTGGGACTTAACTTCTGAGGTCATCAGTCCCCTAGAACATAGAACTACTTAAACCTAACTAACCTAGGGACGTCACATACATCCATGCCCGAGGCAGGATTCGAACCTGCGACCGCAGTTGTCGCGCGGTTCCAGACTGAAGTGCCTAGAACCGCTCGGCCACCTTGGCCGGCAGCCTAACCGATGCGTCTGGCTTGTCGACTATCCTGAGCGGGTTGTTACATGTAGATCTGGCAAGTTTCGTCACCCCACTGACCAGCAGTTTTCTAAATCTCTTGAGTGACCTTATGGCTTTAAACCAGAGGAATTAGGTAGCAGGAGCAAAGAATTTCTTGTGCGGATGAGCTTTGAATTAATATCGGAAATTCCTTATCGTCTCCGGTTTCGGCAGAAAAACCTCTGTGTTGTCCAGTAACAAGTCCCGTAATTCACTACGTTCCCCAGGTTCCACACTTTAACTTTCTTTACTTTTTTATCAGCCTCTGATTACTGTTTCCTCGTTCTGCACGTAAGGTTCTTTGGATACATCGTCAAATGAACAGGCTTCTCCGTTATGGCAATTGTTCTGAAGTCTAATGTAACTGGTGGGAAATTGCGCTCCTATGCTCTTCAAATGTAATCGAAATAGAAGTGCCATTTCGCAACGTAACTTCGCCTCTTCCAGCTCAAGAATGGCCTTGTATTTATTGAAAAAAAAAAAAAAAAACATTTCCCACTGATCAGACCTATGTCCAATTTGGCAAGACCAGGTAGTTGGATTCAAGTCTGTGTTCTTGACACAAGTGTTCTAATCGAATCTGAAAGAGTACTTCCGTGCATTTGTCCCCCACGGCCCCTTTTATTTTCGTCTTATTCAACAACAATGTTCGCCAGCTCCTCTTTTCAGAACAACGCTGCCTCTGAAATCGCAGTAATGTAGCTGCCACTGTCCAAAATACCGTGCAATCGCTCGTCTCCTATGGTAACAGTCATCATGGGGTGAAGATCTTGTTACTTCTCCCTTTCTTCTTTCTTCCAACAATACCTCGGAAATATCCATAAAATTTAGCATACGTAGGCAGCTCAGTCCGATAACAGTTGCGGAATTGTACTGAGCCCTTTCCGAACAAGACTAACATCAACCTCGTATCGCGCTAAGGTCTCATTGTTATCTGGTGGGTTTTGATTGGTGTACTTTCACCTCCTCAGCTTCCTGATGACACTTGTTCGTTTCGAGCCAATTGCGTTCATTGTGTCTTTCGTTATTTCTCCCACCGAACTGTTGCCTGTTTCATCTTCGTTCTGAATTCTGTCTTGCCTCCTTCAGGCGCCTTCGCTCTCATTTCGTCTGTCATTATCTGTATGGTTCAAATGGTTCAGAGGGCTCTGAGCACTATGGGACTTAACATCTATGGTCATCAGTCCCCTAGAACTTAGAACTACTTAAACCTAACTAACCTAAGAACATTATCTGTGTGGGGCTGCTGGCAATTCCCAGTCTGGTACGTCTTTCACCCTCATGCGGATTGTGCCTGAAGTATTAGCTCAAGCTCACGAAGTGGTATTTTATGTTTGATGTTCGCGCTACGTTTGCCTACCAATGTTTGGTGATAATTAATTGGTAACTTTGAAAACCAACACTTGATTATCTCGCCATCAGTGCGGGGCCCATCTAAGAATTAGTTTTTATTAATAAGTTTTTCGAATAGTTTGATACGGCTCTTATGCCCCGGCGATTAGAGGTCTGGACACATAATACACTCCTGGAAATTGAAATAAGAACACCGTGAATTCATTGTCTCAGGAAGGGGAAACTTTATTGACACATTCCTGGGGTCAGATACATCACATGATCACACTGACAGAACCACAGGCACATAGACACAGGCAACAGAGCATGCACAATGTCGGCACTAGTACAGTGTATATCCACCTTTCGCAGCAATGCAGGCTGCTATTCTCCCATGGAGACGATCGTAGAGATGCTGGATGTAGTCCTGTGGAACGGCTTGCCATGCCATTTCCACCTGGCGCCTCAGTTGGACCAGCGTTCGTGCTGGACGTGCAGACCGCGTGAGACGACGCTTCATCCAGTCCCAAACATGCTCAATGGGGGACAGATCCGGAGATCTTGCTGGCCAGGGTAGTTGACTTACACCTTCTAAAGCACGTTGGGTGGCACGGGATACATGCGGCCGTGCATTGTCCTGTTGGAACAGCAAGTTCCCTTGCCGGTCTAGGAATGGTAGAACGATGGGTTCGATGACGGTTTGGATGTACCGTGCACTATTCAGTGTCCCCTCGACGATCACCAGTGGTGTACGGCCAGTGTAGGAGATCGCTCCCCACACCATGATGCCGGGTGTTGGGCCTGTGTGCCTCGGTCGTATGCAGTCCTGATTGTGGCGCTCACCTGCACGGCGCCAAACACGCATACGACCATCATTGGCACCAAGGCAGAAGCGACTCTCATCGCTGAAGACGACACGTCTCCATTCGTCCCTCCATTCACGCCTGTCGCGACACCACTGGAGGCGGGCTGCACGATGTTGGGGCGTGAGCGGAAGACGGCCTAACGGTGTGCGGGACCGTAGCCCAGCTTCATGGAGATGGTTGCGAATGGTCATCGCCGATACCACAGGAGCAACAGTGTCCCTAATTTGCTGGGAAGTGGCGGTGCGGTCCCCTACGGCACTGCGTAGGATCCTACGGTCTTGGCGTGCATCCGTGCGTCGCTGCGGTCCGGTCCCAGGTCGACGGGCACGTGCACCTTCCGCCGACCACTGGCGACAACATCGATGTACTGTGGAGACCTCACGCCCCACGTGTTGAGCAGTTCGGCGGTACGTCCACCCGGCCTTCCGCATGCCCACTATACGCCCTCGCTCAAAGTCCGTCAACTGCACATACGGTTCACGTCCACGCTGTCGCGGCATGCTACCAGTGTTAAAGACTGCGATGGAGCTCCGTATGCCACGGCAAACTGCCTGACACTGACGGCGGCGGTGCACAAATGCTGCGCAGCTAGCGCCATTCGACGGCCAACACCGCGGTTCCTGGTGTGTCCGCTGTGCCGTGCGTGTGATCATTGCTTGTACAGCCCTCTCGCAGTGTCCGGAGCAAGTATGGTGGGTCTGACACACCGGTGTCAATGTGTTCTTTTTTCCATTTCCAGGAGTGTAATATCTTGTTATCTGTCTATACCAATATGCTCCGAGATACGCGTCTTTAAATTCCTACTATGGAACGCAAGTTCCCTCTTCCCCCTCGCATTTTCTTCGCTGTTGGCCTTCGATATGTCCACAGGTGAATTCTAACATCGCCTCTAATGGCCATGATCCAAACAATGTATTGCAGAATTGTGACAGCAAAGCCTTTGCGCGGAGAGTTCCGTTCTCATGAAAATTCTGGAATGTTAAGACGAAGAAGTGCTTGTGATCAAATACTAGATCGTGTGTCGTGCTCGATGTCAACCTAGAGTCTGATTCTCTAGTCTGCTCCACATGCCCTGGGAATTGATGCTGAGTGCCGTGCGCGACCGACTAGCCATACATTATTGTGGTATTCGGCCGCTGCATTGCGCCTCCTAAGCAGACTGCAGTTGTGCCAACATTCGCTTTCACTCCTGCGATGGGCGCCCTGTGGCCCGTTGCGCTGCGGTAAGCCCGTGCACTGAGAGTCTACTGACGATGACAGGATTCTCTGTGCTACTTCTATTATCTCTGAACGCGAAGTATTCTTCCACCTTTCCTGTTCCAATGAACGTTGTGGTGCTCCAACTTGTCTACTCTTTGCGTGATACCCACAACTGAACTCTGTCCCTGAGTTTGGAGTGACACTATCGCTTAAGAATTTATGTCGTCAGTGCGGCTGGCAATTCTGGACCGATTGACTCCCACTTTAGCTAATTTCCTGGCATCAGCTGCTTCTTGTCTTGCCAAGCCGTCCTCCCTCAGCTCATTATGAGCTTCAATATTAATATTTTCTATTTTCGTCACATGGATGTCAACCTTGTCCAGACGACTATTCGTGGTCTCTGCCCAGTTTTTTAACTGGACGTTTATCTTCTGTACCAGTGACTCACGTCTTGTTTCTGTTTTGGTTTCCTCACGTTTCTTCTCTGATTCTGTCATCTCCTTTACTGTTTGGAACAGAAAATTTAATTCCTTCTCCGGCTTCTTTACACCTCTGGGTGACATGACATGAAGTCCCCGTTTGCTACTGCATTGTCGGGGAAGCAGAAGCCCTTTCCACCATCAACTACATTGCGTCTGCCGTGAACAATACCCTCAACCTCAACCGCGTTTCCTCCTCGCTCATATTCTGTATTCCGCCCAACCACACACGACCTGTCACTGAATTGTTCCTATCGTACTGTCCACAGCAAAAAAATGAAACGCTTTCAGCCGTCCTTAAGATTTTATTTATTTTGTAGCTACCAGTTTCGACGCTTCATTTCCCCAATCTTCTAAGCCGTCGTTGATGCTGAAGGGATTGACACGATCCCTACATGTACGGCATCAGAGGCCAACATACCTGATGCAGTATGTATAGGGATCGTGTCAATTCTTTCAGCATCAACTATAGCCTGAAGATGGCGCATTGAAGCGCCGAAACTAGTAGCTACAAAATAAATAAAATCATAAGGACAGTTGTAGCCGTTTCATTTTCTTACAATAGTAAACGGCCGTGGTCCCCAAGACCTCCTGACAAAAGGATGGACATACAAAAACTGTTGATAGCTTCCTGTCCCACAGGAGAGTACATCATCTCATCCCCCAAAACCTTTTCCGTCCCTTTCGTGTACATACTCCATATTACTGTGCAGTAATGGTTGACGTCCCCTTTATAACATCTTAGCCCTACCTATCGTTATCTTTCATGCAACTGCAACGCATGACATTAGTGAATGACATGGGAAAAAACTGAGATTCTCCTATCCTACAAACGTAACTCATGCAAAATATCTGTACACATTAATTCCTACTCGCTGCAAAATGATCAACAACATGCTAGCAACGACTTATCTCAGCAACACATGAAATGTGGTGCAGAAACCACGAACAGATATACTTGAACAATAAATAAAAACAGCTAATTAAAATTTGAAAAAGAGAAAAAAACACATTGATTAATAAGCAGCTTAACGTACTGAGGAATTAAAGAGAGAGATAATTGGGAATCTGACTAATTAACAATCATTAACAATTTAATTAACTGATGCTCCCTGTGTCAACCAGGTAACATCAAGGGCCGAGTCCGCATATTATTCGGGGTGCTGGGTCAGAAAGGCAAGTATCTTCTCCCCATTGAACTGCCACTTTTCCTGACACGTAATGGGTGATAAATAACGCCACACGAAACTGTTTGGGCCCCAGAGTGGAGAGTCCAACAGTTGACACCTCCGTCATATCTATTTTGTGATAATATGGTTAATTAATATCCCCAAAAAACGTATGGCACAGGGACAGAATGTTAAACGTGGTACCTTAACTTCGGAAATGATAATCAGATTGGAGTTGGATATCACAATGAGATTTATTATCCTATGACACAGATATAATTCATTAAACTGTGGAATGACTCTATACGTTATCGACAAAAAAGAGATATTTCAGAATGAGCTGTTTCAAAGTCAAATGGGGACTTACTACGTAACTACCGTTCTCTACATTGTACTGTGAGTGGGACGGAATTACAAAAGGATTAAAAACTATACTAAGGTGAGCAACAGTGATCGAATAAGATCTACAGTTTCACAAATGCAAAAATCCCTGGTGTAGCCACAGCGCTACGGTACATGTACCTCAAAGCGTCAGCATAATAAATCCCTTTGAATTCTTCAGAAAATTTTAAGTCGGTTCGTTGGTAGACAGCTGTCACCACTGGTTTGTTCTGAAGGCTGCGAACAAGATTGCTGACCACCGTTACGACTGGTACTATAAACCAATCATTTCCATACTATACGCCACTCACAACTCTTCCAGCTATACCATGCAAAATCCAGTTCGAATGAAGAGACTTGCCACCAAATTTGAGCGGCGCTGCGTGACGTCAGCATGAGCCATCTCAGTCCTCCAATCATCTCTCTCTTTTTTGTCACACGTGGGTGGACAGAGATGTAAGAAACTGCACCCGACCACTACCAAACAGCGCCTTCATGTGGCACCTATCTGCAGAGCACACCACAGAGTCAGGCATCAAGCTCTGAGGACATCGCCCTCAAAAAACACATATTTAACACATGCCTGGCCCCGAGACGGTCACCAGTACACCATATTCAGTAGTAAAACTAGTTCCAGAAGCGCCATCCAGTCGGGTCATTGGCCTCTACAGCCCAGCTGATACAAAGGCGTACCGCCAAACGTCCCCGAGGGTCGCCTCTTTCAGCAACCCACAACTGTCACCAGCCGGCTCCCTTATGGGAATTCTTTGGCCCAACCACAAGCGATTCGCTCAGGCGCATCGCTATTTACAGAGGGATCGCAGTAACAGACTCAATAGAAAAACATAGATACAAGACCAGAGCCAAAAAAATATGTTCAAATATGTGTGAAATCTTACGGGACTTAACTGCTAAGGTCAGCAGTCCCTAAGCTTACACACTACATAACCTAAATTATCTTAAGGACAAAGACACACATCCATGCCCGAGTGAGGAATCGAACCTCCGCCGGGACCAGCCTCACAGTCCAT
This sequence comes from Schistocerca cancellata, assembly GCF_023864275.1. Lineage (NCBI taxonomy): Eukaryota > Metazoa > Arthropoda > Insecta > Orthoptera > Acrididae > Schistocerca > Schistocerca cancellata. The sequence goes on along the minus strand of NC_064626.1, from coordinate 980,415,373 downwards.
GACTGCAGCGCCCTAGTCCGTTCAGCTGATCCCGCGCGGCGCCAGAGCCAACAATCAGCTTAATCAGAGTAGGTGAAGTTACTCTCTGTACCCGACCACATGTTAACACATGTGGGCAACTCGAGTGAGTGATAAAAATGGAGAATAAATGTGAGAGGACACTCCAATAAGGACTTTCAAAATTAAATTAGGCTCAAACTACGATTAATATTTCACAACTACGATTAATATTTCACCAACTATGCTGTATATCAATAACTGTAGATGACCTAGCGTAAATTAGTGTAACGAACTTGGTGAGTCCAATATTTAAATAAACGCACGAAGCGGGTAAGTAATATCTATCTAAAAAAAGCCATAGAACTGATTTATAATTGCAGGAATTCCGCCATGGCGACGTATTAGTTACGTGTCCAGTATGAAAGGTAAGAGATGGGAATGTGACAATCCTGAGGTGGTGGTTATTTCGTTAAGACGTAGACCTGCTCACTGGATGATGTATTACTAGTTCTATGCCTCAACGTGAATGAGGTATTTTAACATTGTCAGCTGTTAAAATTAGTGAATGCGACGGAGGCAAACTGGGCAACGTACGTACTAAACCGAACAGCAGCTGACTATGATAACAAACTTCTGCATTTATTTATCGGATTAGGTGGCAGGGAATGAAACATTAAAAAATTGCATAGTAACTAACGTTTACTTGAAGGCATCTATGCAATTGCAGTTCGATTATATATTTTATTAAAGTAAGTAATACACGCTATTGTAAGCTGTATACACATGGACATCAATAACTCACTTGATCACAATTCCATTTCATGCTAGACTGTCATAAGTAACTGGAGAACACAGTATGAGAAGAAACCAGAAAGCGCAGGTTCAAGGAAATCCGTCAGTAATCTGTAGAACAGCAATACGAAATTTGGTCCAGTTAAAATCCAGTAAACAGCCAGGTAACAAAAATAAAATGTAAGTGAAGCATAGACTTTAGCACAGCATGATTCGAAATGTCTTGCACCAGCCCATTGACGGGGCTTGGTCTCTACATTGATGTCAGCGACAATAACCATCTGATGGCCTACTGGCGCCTCTTGTTATCTGCTGGAGCGAACATCACAAAGTTTCGACCTTACTGTCGAATAACTGAGTATAGTATAACGTTCTTCCCCTCTTTAACTGGTGCGTAGTCACAGAAGTGTCCCTGTTGGTACTGTGATTGCCATATCTGTTAGCGAGAAGTACGCGACGGCAAGCCAATTAATGTTTCATTGTCCACCTGTACGGTGCTGCAGTGCCCTGTGCACGCAGCAAGAGTTTGGAGTTGGAGTCCGCTGAAAGTGATGCTTCGGTCTCTAAGTCCATGCTAGAAGTCACTAGTTCTGACGGTGGAAACGGGTTCCATTCTACGGAAGGCCAGCTCTGACGTCGCTCAGCCTTGGCATGTGGGTCTGCCAGAGGCCTGAAGTTCTATCAAGCTTGTTCTTCGAGGGTTTTTTATTGTCTCGAGATGGATGCCCCTATGTGTCGGCGTAGGTGGCTGGCAAGTCACACCAGCATGGCGTCATTGCCGTACACTGTACGTTTGTCATCCCTGAACACCTGTGATGTCGCCTTGTGTTCACCCTGAGACTCCCCTCAATGTTCGGGACCAAATCTCAATGCCTAGTGGGTGACGGGTAACCTGACATGGTCTCTGCTGCCTCAGGGGTTCTAACATGCTCGGTGCCCGTGACCATACCGCGGTTCCGTCACAGTGCCGCCCTTTATAAGTGCGGTCCCTCTGGGCGTCAGGAGCTGTCAGGACCTTGACCCTCGGTACAGCTGACAGCGTCTTTCACATCTGCATCTTAAAGGTATGGATGAACCGTTTAACTTCACTACTTTAAGTTACATGGTTGGATGCGTTATGCCGTTTCGAGAGCAGGAATCCTGAAACATCGTGGTAGAAAAGTAGGACCACCGGCTGAAACAGTTGTCTTTTTGCTTGTTCAATAGTAAATATTTTCTGCAAGGAACTTGCTGTTCCCTTATTGTGATGTTTGACATTCGAGCCACATAAGGAATTTGGAAAAAGTGTCTATGACGATGCACGAATTCTCTGTGAGGAAGGGACCAGCGAAATGCACATAACTCACTCCCACAGGTGCTGCGACGTTGGCTATGTGTGGAACCACTTCGCGAGTGCCGACTGGGTTGAGGCGCAAGTCTTGCAGATGTGGGCTGTCTGTCCTCTCCATGTCTGCAGGAGGCGTGCGGCCTTGCAGGCGCATTCATGATTGTCATCCCACACAGGTCAGCGTGTAGGAGGTTTATGACACGTTAACAGTGGCAGCGGTATGACCACACCGTATCCTCGTCGTTCACTGTCAACGACAGTACTCCCTACAACATCTGGATCCTAGTTCTATGGAAAAATGTGTGGAGTTCCGCAAGGGAATGCAGTGCGATGTGTTCCAGCCAATAATGGTGGATGTGTTCTACAGCTAGTTTGAGGATAAAATCCTCGCCTTTATCTTTCTCAATTACAAATGCAATTACAGGAAACTCTTGCAGATGATTCTGAAAGGTACTGACTGTTTGGAATCACAGTATTTCCCAAGAGTCAAGTGTCTGTTTTGGTCCCATATGCAGCGTGGTTGAGACACTTCTGAATTGAATAATCTGATTATTCTAGAAAGGGAACCTGCATTAAACCATAGTACTATTTTCTCTAAAATGTGGTTGTGAAGACCTAAGAATGGTGTTCACGGTTTAAGCTCTGTTACGAGGAGAAATTTTTCGCCGTAGAGAAATGTATGAAATTTTTGGTTGTCATACACAGTACCCAGCGTTTCTTTTTCGGTTTGTGATTAATTGATTCTGGATGAAATGTTCATTTATACGTATATGCCATGGGTTGTTTGTTCAACCACACCATCGCTTTTGTGAGTAAGAAGGGCCGCAGCGACACGATGAGACGTGTCAGTGGCCAGGATAAAGCATTTTGATGGGTCATAAGTTGCCTGACAAAGAGCGAACTTTAGATAATGATGTAACTGGTGAAAAGCATCCTGTCACTGCTTTGACCATTTCTATCTTACACCTTTCTTGTGTAGGTTATTAAGGAGTCTGGTAATATGGATGGCTTTACCAAAATTCATTTTAGCATGAATTTTGTTATGAAGTAACAGTGGGTCCTTTCCATCTTTAATACAGTTAATTGGCTTATACTTCTCCAGTGGGTGATCTACAATCAATCTAAACTTTACTGACACTTGTTCTACTTTCATCACATTGGAACTACATGGCGCACACTTACTGTCTTAGAATGTTGGCGATAACTGCTTATAATCTGCTACTTCCTACATAAAACTCTCCTTTCCTTCTTGATGTGTTAATTAACTTTATTAAGCATCGTTGCTATGTTGACATTATGATCAGTAATTCCTCTCTCTGTAATGACATTGTTGATAAGGTACGGCCTGTATCTAGATACTAGGTCTCAAATACCTCCATTTCTTGTCGAAGTGGATGCTCAATACAGTTTTCAAAACATATGTTCAGAACTACTTAATGAGGCAATGACACTATCACGGCCCCAGCTATACTCAGTAGATTTAAAGTCACCTGTGACTAATGTGACATAATCGGAGTACTTCTGTGCGTAGACTTTTTCTTTGAATGATTCTACAACTATTGCAGCGGAATCGGGTGGCTGGTAAGAAACATCCGATGACTAACTTGGGTTCATGTAGGAAACTTACTCATGTCCAGATAACTTAACAGTGAGTCTCTGTTTCTACCAAGATATACACATTATTTCATTGACTGCAATGAACACACAAGCTCTTATGGCGTCTAACCTGCTTTTCGATTTACGTTCCATGCCTTGTTAAATAATTCGAAGTTTCTTTTACAGCGGGTGTTATCCAGTTCTCAGTTCTGAGCGAAATTTGAGCGCTACAGCATTCTTGGAGAGCGTTAAACTCAGGGACTTTGTTTAAAATGATTCGACAGTTAACTGTTAAAAATCTTCATATTCGAAGTGTCTTTAATTTTTACACAATCTAATAAGGTCTCTGCAAATCCGCTGGTGAGTGTTTTTTACAGGACCTCAAACTACCACCTAACCTTGAGACATGGCAGTGATCTGCTCTTTCACAGACCATGCTATCACTTCCCACTACTTAAGTAATCAAGTCAGTAGATTAAAAGGAAGTATGATAGGGGAGCATATATTAATCTGTGCCTTCTTTAATTTGAGGTAGTTTGGTGCAAATAACATTGTAATTCGACCTTTGAATCGCCAGATATTTACATTTTTAATTGGCGCTATTATCAGAACTGGCTGAAGCTGCGACGTCCTAGTCTGATCATTGGAGTGAAGTGGCCCGCTGATTGCCTGGCTTGAGCAGAGCGTTGGAAGGGTTCTGGAGTATTGACACAATGATGCGCAGAACTAAAAGTAAGATCCAGCTTGTCAGGGCAGACACCCCTTAGCAATAAGCGATTGGACCTGTCTCCAGCCCTGAATCCAGGGAGAAGATAATGTAGTCCATCTAGAAAAAAACGTTTTTAAGGAGTTCGTCTGATGGTAACGCTATTTCAAGCAATTTTATGAAACATTTGCCACTCGAGGGATCAGTGCAGCACATTAAAATCGAAAGCGTAAATATTGAGGGAATTGACGTTTCTGACACCACAGTCGACAGATTATCACCCCCTTTTGAGTAAGCGTTCCCCTTCCATGTATGTTATACGACCGTTTGGCTGAAGAGCGGTGGACTGTGCCGCTGCCATCCCTCCCCTGCCCATGAAATTAGAATAAAGAAAAAAAAGTCGACAGAAAAGTTATAAATATGGGTTATAGGCCATTGTTAGAGACAGAATGCATCGGATGTTGGCTGAGGAAGGACCTGTAGTTGATGGCAGTTCCACGTCAGTGGCACAATAATCTTAGTAACTGTTAATTTTTTTTTCGACGAAAGCTGAACAGCCGTTCAGGCAGTGCCTCCTATTGGTGTTTTGAAGCTATAATTGTGATTGTGGCGATACTAATGACTTAGACGTTGGTCGTGTAAGTCAACAAATTCGCTCTGTTATGCCATCTCTCACCTAACTGTCGTCAAGAAGGAAGATTCTTATCGTCTGGTTGTGAGCTTTCTGCCGGCCGCGGTGGTCTAGTGGTTCTAGGCGCGCAGTCCGAAACCGCGCGACTGCTACGGTCGCAGGTTCGAATCCTGCCTTGGGCATGGATGTGTGTGATGTCATTAGGTTCGTTAGGTTTAAGTAGTTCTAAGTTCTAGGTGTCTGATGACCACAGATGTTAAGTCCCATAGTGCTCATAGCCATTTGAACCTTTTTTTTTTTTTTTTTTTGAGCTTCCTCAATGTTGTACGCTGCCAGAAAACAAAAATTAGAACAGCTGGAAAGACAACATCGATTTTGATACAATGACAGCATATGCCACCTGGAGGATAGTAAATGTACTGATAACGGTTTCAACGTCGTCCGCCAACAGGTAGCGTAGTGGTGTATCTAACAAAGCGCCATCTGTGTCTACCCGTTAATAGGGAATGCTCACGGCTAGACGGTTCTGTGTGGTGCAAACTTGCGAAGCTAGCCCCCTCTACCATGCCACGAACACGCATTGTGCTTCCTACAGCCATTTGAGCGAGTTTGAAACGGGTCAGATCGTGGTCTTTCTGTGGTAGGATGGTCTTTTAGGAGAACACAAGTTGGACTTGCCTTGTCAGTTGTGCAACGATGCTTCATCAGTAGTCACGTCAACATTCTCACAATTGTAGATGAGATTCTGGACACACACACAGCACCGACGCTCGCCAGGACCGTCCTATTGTAAGGGCAGCATCGACACACCGTACATCTACTACAGCACAGATAAGGGGGATTGTCAGCCCTGATATGTTAACTCGGACTGTTTGCGAACCGGTTATTGACAGTGTGACTAAGGTCACGCACACCTGTATCTCGTCTTTCACTCATGCCAGAACGTCAACGTTCATAACACACTGGTGCCGTCAGTGGATCGCTCGGAAGATGGAATGGTGCAGAGTGGACTTCAGCGATGGAATCAAATTCTGCCTGCGTACAAGTGACGGTCGTCTGTATGTACGATGTAGACCTCGCGAGTGCTGTCTTGTAGAGCGCATTTGTCTAAGGCAAACTGGCCCCATCCCAGATCTTATGCTCTCGGGTCACACAACTCTCGTTTACCTTTCTGATTTCTGGAGGGGATGCTAACCAGCGCTGGGTACGTGCAGAAGTTGTTAGACCCGTTCTTCTGCCGTTCTTGCAGCAGGAAGTTCATGCGTTGTTTCAGCAGCATAATGGTTGCCTGTATACAGCCCAAGAAAAACAACGTGCTGTGCAAGACGTTCAGCAAATTCCGTGGCCAGCACGATCTCTGTACTTGTCTCCCATAGGGCACATGTGGGACATAATGGAGCGAGAAGTTCATGCGACCCGTCAACCAAGAACTACGTGAACAAGGCGGGCAGGTGTGGCATAAGTTATCCCAGGATAGTATTCGCCAACGCTACGATCGAATTGACTTCAGAGTCAGCGTCTACCTTGCCGCCCATGGAGGCTATAGCTCACGTACTAATATGGGTGTTTCAGCATTGCTCGATTCCCTTTACGTCAGAACCGCTTGTGCTATTGATCTGTGAATGTTATCGTTTCACATGATACGTATGCTCTGTTGCAACAATAAATCTTTAGTGAATTGGAAACCTCTAAAACAATGTATTGACTTTTTTTTGCGGCAGTGTATTGAAAGGTTGCGGATGACCTTCTAGTCGTGACTCTTTGGGTCAGTATTTTAATTGCCTTGCAGGAAATTGTGGTTCTTGCTCCAAACGGATTCCGAAGTATCCTGGAGTTTCATTATCTAAATTCCATCTGGCATTAGGTGCAACAGTATTATTGTAATTCTAAACTACAGTTGTTGGTGAATTAATTTCAAAAGAGCGTCATGCCAGTCGGATTTATCGCTACTGTATAGGCTTCACGACTTCTGGTTTGTGACAATTGTATCTTCACGTTCTCTTGTTACTAATGGTCATCAAACGAATAGGAAGGCATGGAGCATCAACAATACTGATTGCTTTCGCTAGAGTTGCATGTTATTTCTTCATGGGAAACATACCTCTTGCAAAGATGCGTTCTGTTACTGCAAAGATCAATTACGTCAAGGAGCCCGATCAGTTCTCAGTATGATGCTGTAAATTTTCGACTGTTCTTACAACGTAGGAGCAACGCTAACAACACTTCCATCAGCTGTCTTGACTTACTGAGAAAGGCCTCAGAATCCAACCGACAGGCGTCATTTGTGTTGACATAAGATACAAGCTGAAGGTGACTGCAGTTTCCTCCACATTTCAGACGAGCCCATTCCTCTTCCCCCCCCCCCCCCCCCCCCCTCACCCACCACCGGACATCGGGTGCACTGCCACATGCCTCAGCAGCAGAGCCTGTGGGCAAATCCAGCCATACTTGAGGTGTTCCGTGCGACGAGCGACGCTGCAACTCCACGATGCAGCAGCCTGCAGACTTCCTTGGCTATCCCCTCCTGCGTCTACACACTGGAACCACACTCCATCCCTAAATTGTCAGAGAGAACAGGAACGACTATTTTTGTTTTTAAACACGAATTTACATTATCGAACTTCTTAAGATCACAAACTCAAGCTTCTAGAAAATTACATCAGTGACACTACTACACTGTACCCTGGTAGCAGCACACCTGCACGCACACTTTACTCTATGGGTTTGATTTGACAGAAGCTTGTCCCACGAGGCGACATTTTTTAAAAATTTCCTCTGTGGTCTTTGGTTTAAACGCGTTAATTTCGTGCGAATTTGTTTATTTATCCGGCACAGGTCAACGTTTATTCACTGACTGAAGTATATTTTCGCCATCTTAGGTATGGGTAGAAACTGTGATTGCTGTGTACAGATGAAAACTGATTTCGTGACCCTGGGCTCACAGCTTCAGGTGGGCTTGGCTTCAGTCACACAGCTTGTGGCTGTTCTACATCTACATCCATACTCCGCAAGTCACCTGACGGTGTGTGGCGGAGGGTACCTTGAGTACCTCTATCGGTTCTCCCTTCTATTCCAGTTTCGTATTGTTCGTGGAAAGAAGGATTGTCGGTATGCCTCTGTGTGGGCTCTAATCTCTCTGATTTTATCCTCATGGTCTCTTCGCGAGATATACGTAGGAGGGAGCAATATACTGCTTGACTCTTCGGTGAAGGTATGTTCTCGAAACTTTAACAAAAGCCCGTACCGAGCTAGTGAGCGTCTCTCCTGCAGAGTCTTCCACTGGAGTTTATCTATCATCTCCGTAACGCTTTCGCGATTACTAAATGATCCTGTAACGAAGCGCGCCGCTCTCCGTTGGATTTTATCTATATCTTCTATTGACCCTATCTGGTACGAATGCCGATGCCGATGGGCATCAATGTCGAGGGCCGAAAATGGAAATGTGATTGATATCCAGCACATCGGCGTCCTCAGATTGTTCGCTGCTTTGACAACGCCGGCTACTGCCAGCACTGAGGTTGACCCCTCGCGTATGATCGAGTGCGAGATCGTTTCAAAGTGTGGCAGGTAGAAAATGATATTCCAAGGGACTGATCAGAGAGCCCCCTAGTTCATCTAAAGAACAGGTAACTGGCACTGACGAAGTCGCTGCGGCAGATACAGTCGCTTGCCCTGTTCCAGACGGATCGTGTCGGTCACTGAAGTCTGCGCATTCACGAAGGGTGCGGTTACTGGTAGTTGGGGGCTTCAATGTTAGGCGTGCAATGAGGCCCCTCAGGGTTATGGCTTCCAAGGAGGGCAAAGTATCCAGTGTTCACTCTATGTGCATGCCGGGAGGAGTCATTCCAGATGTGGAAACAGCGATTCCAGATGCCATGAAGAGCACAGGTGGCAGCCAACTGCAGGTGGTGCCTCATGTCGGTACCAGTGATATATGTCTCTTTGGATCAGAAGAGGTTCTTTCTGAGTTTGGGTGACAAGCTGAAGTGTCCAAGATTTCCAGTCATGCTTGCGAGATGAAGGCGGAGCTCACCATCTGTAGCATGGTCGACAGATCCGACAGTTGTCCTTTCCTACAGGGCCGAGTGGAGGGTCTGAATCAGAGGATCAGGCTGTTTTGCGACCGTGTAGTTTGCAGATTCCTCGACTGGTGCTATCGGATGGTGCTTTTGCGGGTTTCACTTAATGTGTCCACTAGACACAGGACGCTGCTATACGTGTAGTAGGGGCTGGCAGTCTGGAGAGGAATGGGCTGTTTCTTAGGTTAAAGGGTCGCGGTGAACTATAGAAAGCGCATCACTCTGAAACGGTGCAGGGCAAACACAGGAAGGTAGACCTATACATAATCGGTATTTTAGATGTAAATTGCCACAGCTGTGTTGGGAAATAACCAGAGCTCCAGGCGCTAACACAAAGCACTGAACCTCAAGTCGCTATAGATACATAAAGCTGGCTAAAACCGAAAATAAGTTCAGCCGAAATTTTTACAAAAGCCGAATCATGTTCAAAAAGGATATGAAAGGTATGTGCTAAGGTCTGATCAGGGTAGATCCAGAAAATAAAGTTGGTAGTAGCCAACCGCAAGGTGGAATGAGTATAATATCTTCGAGTGGGAGGATCTTTGATGGTTAAGAGAGCCGGGCGCGCGCAGTAAAAAACGGGAGTCGCAGCTAGGTGCCCGGAGGAAGCAGATGCCCTCGTGGTGACACCTTTAAGGTAGGACTCGCGCTGCTCAATTACGTTGAGCAAACTTTAGCACGATATATAATGAATTCAAAATGTTTTTTTGGTAGATAATGTTCAGCGTTAGGATTTGTATGTCCACGGTTTGACGCAGTAAGCGTTTTGTAAAATTTTTTGTAAGAGGGATTCGTCCAACAAAAATGTTGGAAATGGTAGTATTTGTGTATGAGTTAAAATGTTAACAATATACATATTGAGATCAACATTGTGTTTAAATCTAACAGCCTGAATCATAATCCACATCCTTTGCTTGTACTGAATATGTAAACGAGTAGTAAAGTTACCCACCAATGAAAGAACGTAAAGAAAATGAGGCCTCTACGCAATATATATGTACAGTTCATGTTTTAAAATCGATTTTGGTATAACTAAAGTTACCAGAGCAAAGTTATTTCAAATAACTAATTGTATGCCATTGCACAACTGGCATTATTCAAGGCAAGATATAACTTCATTAATAAATTGCTGAGTCAAATACATGTTTCATTACTGGCAAAATGGAGGAGTGCAAGAAACAAGTTCGCACAGTCAGATGCAGGTTTGTTGCATAATTAATTTGGAACAATTTTACCTTTTGATACTTTCACTGATTAAAAAAGGAAACCATTCATTTGATGTTGTAGCTTTCATTTCTGGCAGAATTAGTTTAACTTGCAGTGAAATTAAAGTAGATGGCTCCTGTGAGTTAGTATGAGTAGATATTAAGAGGTCATACTTGATAACAGAAATAAATCAATAATTATTTCATTTTACCGATGCCCTGGCTCCGATGATACAGTTGCTGATTCAAAGAAAACTTGATTCTTATTTAAATAGAAACTCATTCATACAATTACAGTTGGTGGTGGCTTCTATCTATCCTCGATACGTTGGTAAAAATACATGTTTCAGAGCCGGTGGTAGACGTAAAACGCAGTCCGAAATTGTGCTGAATACTAGCTCAGAAAATTATTTTGAACATTTAGTCCAGGAGCCTAGTCGAAGTGTAAGTGGTTGCAAAAACCAACTTGACCTCTTAGCAATACATAATCCTAAGCAAAGACGGAGCATCCTGACGAACACAGGGTTAGTGACCACATGGCTGTTGTAGCGTGACTGAATAACTTTACATCCAAAACCAACAAAAATAATCGATAAGTATATACATTTAAAAAAGTAAATAATAATTCGCTTTACTCCTTTCGAGAGACAGTCTCCACTCATTCCTATCTGATTATGTAAGCATAGAACAGATCTGGGCCGGTCGATGTGGCCGAGCAGTTTTAGGCGCTGCAGTCTGAACCGCGCTGATGCTACGGTCGCAGGTTCGAATCCTGCCTCGGGCGTGGATGTGTGTGATGTCCTTCGGTTAGTTAGGTTTAAGTAGTTCTAAGTCTAGAGGACTGATGACCTCAGATGTTAAGTCCCATAGCGCTCAGAGCCATTTGAACCATTTTTTGAACAGATCTGGTTTGGATTGAAAGAAATAGTATCGACAGCAGTTGAGAGATATATACCACGTATATTAATGAGCGGTGGTTCTGATGCGCCACAAAACGGGGCAGAACACTGTTGCAGAAGCGAATAAAACAAATTTCAAATTTGAAAGAACTCAAAATCCCTAAGATTGGCGAAGTTTCACAGACGCTCGAAATGTAGCATGAACTTCAAAGCAGGATACTGTTAATAGTTGACGCAACAAAACGCTGTCTCGGAATCTGGCAGAAAAACCAAAGAGATTCTGGTCATATGCAAAGTATACCAGTGGCAAGACGCGATCAATACTTTCGCTGCGCTATAAAAATGGTCATGTCACTGACGACAGAGGCACTAAAGCAGAGTTACTAAACACGGTTCACCGAAACTCCTTCGTCAAACAAAACGAAGTAAATAATCCAAAATTCGAATTTAGAACAACTGTCAACACGAGTAGCTTCGAAGTAGACTTGCTCGGTGTGGCAAAGTAGCTTAAATAACTTAATAAAGGCCAGGTCGCTGGTCCATATTGTATACTATTCAGGTTCCTTTCAGAGTATGCTGGTGCAATAGTTCCATACTTAACAGTCGCAAACAATCGCTCGCTCATTGAAAACTCCATGCTTAAAGACTGGAAAGTTGAACAAGTCACGCCAGTACCCAAGAAAGGAAATCGCAGTAATCGGCTGAACCACACAGCCTTATCCCTAACGTCGATTTGCTGTAGGGTTCTGAAACATACCAGAGATTCAAAAAATACTGGAACTTTCGTAATTTTGAGCCAATGGGATGTTGGAGCGAAGTATGGTGCCTGTGTTTAATGTGCAACTGCCAGAAGTTTTATTGTTGCATGTCTGTTAGTTATTGTTGAGGGCTGTATTGAGCAGGATGTTGTATCTCACAGTTGGTGCATTTCGGGATGGTAGCGTTAGAGGAGCAATGCGGTTGCATTAAATTTTGCGTGAAACTCAAGAAAACCCTTACAGACACACATCAAATGATACAGGAAGCCTATGGTGATGAATGCTTAAGACGTACTCGGTGTTACGAATAGTTCACATGGTTTCGAAGTGGCCGGATGGAGGCTAAGGATGACCCTCATTCAGGACGTCCTTCGATGTCTACCGACGACGCTCATGTCAGGAACGTCAACGGAATTGTGCGAGTCAATCGAAGACTAACTGTCCGAGGGATTGTAAGAGAATGTAACATTTCAGTGGGATGATGTCATCAGATCACAGCATCTTGGAATACGTCATGTATCTGCCAAGTTCGCCCCATGGCACATAAGTAAAGACAAGAAAGACCATCGTCTCACAATTTGTGAAGAGCTTTTGGGTCGTGCAAATCAGAATGAGATATTTCTTAAGGTGGTGATGAGACAGGGATCACCGGTTATGATGTTGCTACCAAGGTTCAATCTTCACAGTGGGTCGGGAAATGTTCTCCAAGACCGAAAAAACCTCATTATATCAGATCAAATGTCAAAGCCATGCTTTGAAGGATTAGTTCATCATTTATTCATTCCACAGGGACAAACTGTTAGTCAACGGTGCTATCAGGACGTATTGCGATGCTTGCAATATAGTGAGAAGGAAACGGTCTGAAATGTGGCGAGAAAATTCGTGGCTCTTGCATACTGATAACGCACGCGCACGTTGATCCTTCATTGTGAGGGACTATTGAAAATAAATAAATAAATAAATAAATAGATAAGAAACGAAATCACTGTGCTACCTCATCCTCCGTACTCTCCAGACCACCGAGCGAGATGGCATAGTGGTTAATTCACTGGACTCGCATTCGGGAGGACGACAGTTCAATCCCACACCTAGCCATCCCAATTTAGGTTTTCCGTGATTTCCCTAAATCGCTTCAGGAAAGTTTCGGGGTGGTTCCTATGAAAGGGCACAGCCGACTTCCTTCCCCGTCCTTTCCCAACCGATGACCTCGCAGTTTGGTCTCCTTCCACCAAATTAGCCCTTAACCCTAACCGTCCAGACCTGGCCCCTGCAGACTTTTTTTATTTCCAAAGTAGAAACCCCATTGAAAGGATGAAGGATTTCCAACAATAGACTAGATAAAAGAAAATTCGCAGACTGAACTTCACAAGATCCAGCAAGACGCGTGCCAAGATTGCTTCTGGAAGTGGAAACGGCTTTGGGAGCTCTGTATCAGTTGTGGAGGAAAGTATTTCGAAGGTCATAAACAATAAGTAAGCGATAAGCGTAGAAAAATTTTGTTGACAAAGTTCCGAAATTTTTTGAACAGACCTTGTGTACTGTGTTCTAACATTATGAATTCTCTCGAAGAAAATGAGTTATTGACAAACATTCAGAATGTAGTAAGATAATGACTTTGTTGTGAAACACAAGAACTCTTCATTCTCAGGAAATAATCAATGCTGTTGACAAGGGATATCAAATTGATTCCACATTTTTAGAAGCATCGCTTCAATTGTGCGGATGGATTCGTGACTTCCTGTCAGAACAATCTTAGTTCGTAGTAACTGATGGAAACTTACCAAGTAAGTCAGAAGTAAATCTGGCGCTCCCCAAGAATATGTTACAGGTCTCCGCTGTTCTTGATCTACATAAACGATTTAGGAGACGCAACCCTCTAAGATTGTTTGCAGATGATGCAATCATTTAACGTATTGTAAAGTCATTAGATGATCGAAAACAATTGCAAAACGTTTTTAAAAATATGTATGTTGCCAATGTTGCAATTGACTCGAAATAAAGAAAAGAGTAAACTCATCCGCATGAAGTACTTAAAGAAATGTGTTGATTGGTTCAAATGGCTCTGAGCACTATGGGACTTAACATCTGAGGTCATCAGTCCCCTAGAACTTAGAACTACTTAAACCTAACTAACCTAAGGACAGCACACACTTCCATGCCCGAGGCAGGTTTCGAACCTGTGATCGAAGCGGTCACGCAGTTCCAGACTGTAGCGCCTAGAACCCCACGGCCACTCCGGCCGGCAAATGTGTTGAATTTCGGTTACATTATATATGACACAAATCTAAAGACTATAAATTGAACTAAGTACTTTGGGATAACAGTTACGAATACATTAAACTAGATAGATCACATAGATCATGTTTTGGGTAACGAAATCCAAAGACTGCGATTTATTTAAAGAACACTCAGAAAATGAAACAGATATACTAAAGATACTGCTTACACCACGCTTGTCCGCCCTCTTGTAGAATATTGCTGTGCGGTGTGGGATCCGTAACGAACGGTACTGACGGAGGACATCGAAAAAATTCAAAGAAGGGCAACTCGTTTTTTTTACTATAGCGAAGTAGGGGAGATAGTGCCATGGACAGAGTGCCATGGACTTGATACGTGAATTGACGTGGCCATCATTAGAGCGAAAGCGTTTTTTGTTGCAACAGGATCTTGTCGTGAAATTTGAATCACCAACATTCTCCTCCGATTGTGAATATATTATGTAAGTGTTTACCTGCATAGTGAGAAATTATTATCGTGATAAAATAAGAGGAATCATAGCTCGAATAGAAAGATTTAAGTGCCTGTTTTCCCCGTGGGCTGTTCGAAAGAGGAACAATAGAGAAATAGCTTGAATGTAATTCGATGGATCCTCTGCCAGGCACTGAATTGAGAATTACGGAGTAGTCATGCAGATGTAAAAGTAGATACAGATGTAAGTGTAGATGACTCACAAGGAAATGCGAGTACGGGTGGTCATGTTACTATAGGTATTTAAGACTATGCGGCTGTAACGCTGCAAGCTGCACAAGAAAAACTAAAAGCTATACAGAATGAAAATAATAATAAAAGAGCCCTATTATCTTTTAGACAAGCATTTATGTTACGATATGTGCTAGAACTGCAATTCTAATCTACTATAACGTCCTGAGTGTGTCACTGATAGGCTGGCAAATAAGGAAAATCCGAGAAATGAAATGCATACCCTAGAAACGATAGAACGCAAAAACATATTTTAGGGGCACCTTGAGTGGAGTCATTTGCAGTATAGGTATCGAACAGAATGCTGTCTATATAATAGCTTTTTCGTTGTCACTATACAACGAAGAGAAAAAGGGGAAAGAAATCTTTGGGAAAAACTATTTCAAAGTTCAGTGTCATGTACCATAGGCCATTTAGCATATAATCAGGCGACGAAGTAGAGACAAGCTAACAATTTCAGAAAGGGAAAAAAATCTCGTGTTATAAAGAACTTTGGTTCAGCAATTTACGGAAAAATTATTACATCTGCGTAGGAAACAAAGCAGCAAACTGCAGTGTCAGGCTAAACTGAAAAACAACAAAAAAACCGCAGTTCGAAATACCGTGTGCTGCACTTACCGCAGTGGACGTCATGGAATTTACAAACTCAGATTTTCGAAAAAAAGTCCTTCCGCATAGTTCGCAGAACACTTCAGCGTAATTCGTCAGTGAGTTGCTGGAATTGTTATTAGGTCGCGAGTACAGCTCCACCCACTACACCATTCCGGCGGTACTCTGCGTCTCTGAATTGATGTGGTAATCCGGCTGCAATGTCGAGCTGAAAATCAGTGCCGTTTTGAGAGCGCTAGCAGCTCTCCAAACAATGCGCGGACAACGCAACGTTACGCCGAACTGGCCGCCCATCAACATTAACAGGTACTCCCATCACTCCACGTTAATTTCCAGACTGGTGCGGGACACAGCTCCGATGTTCCTGTTACTGTCTGCTGAAATGAAACGACGACTGATACAGCTACATCATTATTTCGAGAGCCCAAGAGCGACTTTACCGGACGGGCCTCGTTCATTATCCGTGCGAGGATTTTAAATGAGTTGCATGTTTCAGAAACAGTGCAGCAAATAGATGAGCTTTTCCGTATCACAGGATTCCTGTAAAACATGACGAAAAGTGTGCTCATCGAAGATGACTTACCCACCTTCTGCTGCTTTTCATTTGATGAGATAATAGTAGGCTACCTGTTTTCCTGTCCATCAACTGTATTTGTCAGTTTTGGTTTCTTTTCTACTATCGTGCCCTTACTGTCACCCAAATACAGTATCAAGACCCCGGCTCAGCCTGATGTAGCTTATATTACATAGACTGTACATCAATATGCGAAAGATACGAGGTAAAATTGCCTAACACTTATTTACGAAAGAACGAACACTCTAATCTTATTTCCATAGATCCTAAATGTAATGGTTCTAAATGATGTGGAAATAGTAAAAATTGTTATACGTTTCCCCATTTACAGGTTTGATAAAAAGCTTAAGAGAAACCTTTATGTAATCAAGAGCAGAAAATAATTCCTAGGATAGAGTAGTGTCTAAAAAGAAAAACTTTCAACTGTTTATGAATATTAATCGCCATGCTGCAGAAACTATGTCGAAAACAGGTATTTCATAACATTCATGTTAAGTGATATCTTTTTCGACAAATACGTAGCTCCTTTTAAGAAATTCGTGAGTGGAGTTGAAGATGTTGTCCACATATTGTGGCGGTACGCCAAATAACGTGAAAAATTAATATTGAAGAACTTTGCAAATATAGCAAAACTGTCCTCGTAAAGAAATAAATATTATCGCAGAAAAATCACAAAGACTCTACAAACAGTTAATATTATCTACGAATGTAATAGCAGTCTCTGTTCCTTTTGAAAAAGAATCGCGCTCGCTTCCCTTTTCTTTCTTCGCAGTGTCGGAAGCCATTTTGTGACGAGGCACGAAAACGTATAAGTTTCATGTAATATTTAGCCTAAATACAATCAAATATTACTTAAAAGTGTCGCTAATGTTTTACTGTAACAGATCCTGTAGTCAAGAAGTGAATGACTAAAATGCCTTATGCAAATTTTATAGGGTAAACTTGGTGCAGAGGTCAATGCCCTTGTTCTAAATGATAATGGCCCAGAGTCGTAATAAATAAATTAGTATTTCCTAATTTTGACAAATATAAATAAATGTAAATGGATTCTCTTGATTAGCTGTTCTTCCTTTGACATACTTAAAGCTGTCAGTTTTTCAAACATTTTATCATATTTGAGTAAAGTGATTTCAGTAAATTCTTCTGAACCCCCGCTTAACGGGAATGGCATTGCATTTTCACCATAGTAAAACAATGAACAAATGTCAACTGCAATAATAAACATAAGTTTCATAATAACTTTTTTTTTTTTTAAAAGGACTTGTAGTCCGGGGTGATATGCTACAATACAGCATCACCGGTCTATTGCGGTCTAACCGTGTTGGTGAGGCAGTAAATTTCCACAGGGCAGTGACTGCGTCACTGCAATTCACTTTGGAGGTGTGGCGGTGGGGCTTGTAGTCCCGTACCACCCTCTGACGGTGATAGTACTACATGAGTCAGGCAGAAAATTTTGCCTAACATGGACAGGTGAAGGTGTTTTTTTTTTTTTTTTTATGGACTTGTAGTCCGAAGTCACTGCAATTCACTTTGGAGGTGTGGCGGTGGGACTTGTAGTCCCGTACCACCCTCTGACGGTGATAGTACTACATGAGTCAGGCAGAAAATTTTGCCTAACATGGACAGGTGAAGGTGTTTATTTTTTTTTATGGACTTGTAGTCCGAGGTGATAGGTTACAATACAGCATCACAGGTCTGTTGGAAATTCTTTTAGTATAAAAACATCATGTCGGGCCAACTAACTGCGAGAAGTAACACAACTGAGTCACTGACGTAAATAATTCTCCAGTTGTGAAGCAGCCAGAATAACACTAATTCCAACTTTTCATGACGCGTTAATACCAACACACCTGTATATTGAGCGAGCAGTGAAGGAAACAAAAGAAAATTCGGAGTAGGTATTAAAATCCATGGAGAAGAAATAAAAACTTTGAGGTTCACCGATGACACTATAATTCTGTCAGAGACAGCAAAGGACTTGGAGAGCAGTTGAACGGAATGGATAGTGTCTTGAAGGGAGGATATAAGATGAACATCAACAAAAGCAAAACGAGGATAATGGAATGTAGTCGAATTAAGTCGGGTTATGTTGAGGGTATTAGATTAGGAAATGAGACACTTAAAGTAGTAAAGGAGTTTTACTATTTGGGGAGCAAAATAACTGATCATGGTCGAAGTAGAGAGGATATAAAACGTACACTGGCAATGGCAAGGAAAGCGTTTCTCAAAAAGAGAAATTTGTTAACATCGAGTATGGATTTAAGTGTCAGGAAGTGGTTTCTGAAAGTATTTGTATGGAGTGTAGTCATGTATGGAAGTGAAACATGGACGATAAATACCTTGGACAAGAAGAGAATAGAAGCTTTCGAAATGTGGTGCTACAGAAGAATGCTGAAGATTAGATGGCTACATCATATAACTAATGAGGGCGTATTGAATAGGATTGGGGAGAAGAGAAGTTTGTGGCACAACTTGACTAGAAGAAGGGATCGGTTGGTAGGACATATTCTGAGGCATAAAGGGATCACCAATTTAGTATTGGAGGGCAGCGTAGAGGGTAAAAATTGTAGAGGGAGACCAAGAGATGAATACGCTAAGCAGATTCTGAAGGATGTAGGTTGCAGTAGGTACTGGGAGATGAAAAAGCTTGCCCAGGATAGAGTAGCATGGAGAGCTGCATCAAACCAGTCTCAGGACTGAAGACCACAACAACAACAACAACAAAAAAGAACCACCACAGTATGAATCCAATAGGATCCTCTTAAGTGTATCTGCTTAGAAGCAAATTTTTAATAGTTTCTGAGAATATACTGAAAAAGTTTATTCCTGGTTAATGTTACTCGCGAAGTAGCGAGTAACGTGAAGTCTTTGAAGTTCTTTTTTATTCCTGATTTTTATTCTGTGTACTAACCTATTCACTTAATGAAAAATTTCATATGGCAGCTGTATGCTGAGAAGCAGTAGTAGTTAGTACACACAGTCCCTTCTGTACGCTATTCCAGGACCTTCTGGAATTAAATACAAACGTAATTCCTGTTTTAGTTTTCGGGCACAGAAATCCAATGTTTAGCTTATCTTGACGAGGTGTTTCAAAATATGATACTGTGCTTTGTTATGGAATGGAAGTAAGACAGTTTATTAAATTTAACTCTTAGGCCTCTTTCTGTGACCTGACGTCAATTACTTCCTTGCATGAACTTCAAACCATTGTAGAATATCAGCATCATGTAGGCAAGGATCCCACAGCTGAAGCTAACTTGGTTTTCTTAATATCACGAGCAAGTGATTCTGCAGACACAGATATCGAATGCAACCGGAAAATAATCGAACCATACTTGAAATCGACCAGAAAATTTCATAATTCCACATATAACATATTACAATCGACGTTTTTATTTCGTGATAATTACTAAACGTTAGTTACATTTCCCTCTCACTTTTTAAGCTAAATTTACTGTTTTGTAGCACTTCTTACTAACGATCTACCATCGCTTCAGTTACGATTAACTGGATTCTTCTATGCTGTCAGCTGATAATCCTCCATCGACAACACGAATCCTTCATACCGCAGATTAATATTCAATTTCTAATTGTTCAGATTACAACTGAAGAAAATGTCTTAATTATTTTGTCCTGCGGAAAATTTTCTTGCCGCAGTGGGGCGGCGAGCGTGCCTCAGCTATACAGGAACTCGCATTGTAGTTGCAACCACACTGAGGGGATGGACTAATAGACGTCAGCCTAACATGGTTCCTCATGAAGGACCGCAACATTTCCCGTAATTGCAGTGGCAGCAATTTGTAGGTTGATAATGAAAGAAATCTGTTCAACGCTCAATGTATCTCGTCTACTTAGTAATTATATCAAAGGCAGCAAAGAATTTGGAAAATCAGTTGAATGAGGTGAAAACTCTCTCGAAAAAGTATAGTAATATAAACATCAACCAAATTAAAAGAAGTAGAACGGTGTTTAGTAGATGAAATCAGATAACTGTGAGGAGTTTAGATTATGAAATAAGACGCTGAGATTGATAGTCGAGTTTTACTACTGCCATTTTGGCAGGTAAATCCTTAATCACGGCAGCGATGAGTAAGATATAAAACCCAAACATGCAGCATCAATAAAAGCTGTGATGAAGAGAGAATTATATTTACATATAGCACAAATTTTTTTGCGCCCACCTTTTGAAAATATCGTAATCTAGTCTGGTACTTTATATTTTAAAATTCTGAAGAAGATATTTATTGCTTATAACAATTTTTATATGAAATGCCGCAACTATTTTAAATTTATCGTTAAAATTTAAATCCTAGTGTTGAACGTGACTTGTCACAACAAATGTCATATTCACATTTTCAGGTTCACTGCCATTTTACACGTCCACATAACTTTAAAATGTATTTTGTTAACGAAAATCGACTACAATAACTAAATTTTAGGAAGTTTATATGGTGGTCACGAAATACTCCTCCACTCGCTACAAACACAAAGAAAAATGCGTTGGTGTTGCTAAGATTGTGCCAAAAGATATTTTCAAGGCTCTGTAGCCTACTTGTCCATCAGTACCTATTTAAAACGTATGTTTTTAATAAAGTTAAAGACATTTATTTTTTATTTACGCTGACACCCAGACCCTTGGCATTGCGCGTTATGGAAAACACATTGGAATTTCAAGGGTTAAACGTGGACGAAACAGTGCAGATAAAAAGAGAATAGAAGATTTTGACATGTTGTACTGCA
Organism: Schistocerca cancellata; assembly: GCF_023864275.1. Taxonomy (NCBI): domain Eukaryota; kingdom Metazoa; phylum Arthropoda; class Insecta; order Orthoptera; family Acrididae; genus Schistocerca; species Schistocerca cancellata. The sequence continues at coordinate 980,394,478 of NC_064626.1, read as the reverse complement.
GAAAATTGCTGAAGATTAGATTGGCAGGTCACAAAACTAATGAAGGGGAACTTAATCGAAGCTGTAAGTAAAGAAAATCATGGTAAAACTTGACAAAAACGTGGAAACGGTTGATAGGACGTCTCAAACAGTACTTAATTTTGACATGCATAGAAACTGTAGAGAGAGAGAGCAAGATTTTATTGTCTTAAGCGTGTACAAGTGGATGCTTATGTTAAGGTGAAGAGACTTGCATCGGGCAGAACAGCGCGGGAAGTTGCACCTAAGCAATGACAGCACTTAGGAAGTCTACTTCAAAAATAACGATATACATTAAAAAAAAACAGGACATCGATTATGTTTTTATCATTCAATTGCACTGAAAATCATCTTACAAGTTTGAGTACAATGACACTTAGTAGTGTAATACCTTTAACTATTAACAGGAAGCAACCATAAGTTTCTTTAAGGTTTTCCAACCTATTTCCCAATTAAAAATCGCTCTTCTGTGGAAGAATACCTTGAGAGAGAGGGAGAGAGACAGGAGAAATATATGATTTTGGTCACTTTATACTCAATACACGCCAAATCGATTTAATAAACGCTTGCCGAGACTTATTCTGTTGCTCTTCGTATAATGTAACATTAAAAACTATGAAAAACGTACTAAGTGAGTTATTGTCAGATACGGAAATTATTGTCACATTTAACACATTGTACTGGAATAGTCAGTACTTATGTTCAAATTACCAAAGCCGATGATCGTCCAGCAGTAGAATTCATTGGTTCAGCAATGTAAGTATCTACGAACGAAATTAATCATTTTGTATCTTATAGGAACCCTCTAATTTACTGGCAGTTGACAAAAATAAACCATTTTCTGTATATGGTAAACTTCCAGTAGGGAATAATGAAATCACGACTGCTTATACATTGGAAAGGAGCGAACCGCTGTTTCACAACCAACGGAAACAGTTTGAAAGGTTTTGCTCGAAGAGAAGCTTTGGAGCACGCTCTTATCTTAGCTTTTACACTATGAGAGATCAGTCGAAGGCAGCAAGCGATTCGGTCCGGAGTAGGACAACAGCAGAATGAAAGAGCGAGAGTGTGTGTCTCCTCCTCTCCCCCCCCCCCCGCCCCCCCCTCCCGCCACCCGAAACGCCTTCCTACCTCCCTAATCTGTGTGTATGCGCGTGCGTGATGTGTTTGTGCATGTGCTCGTGTGTGTGTGTGTGTGTGTGTGTGTGTGTGTGTGTGTTTGCAAATGTGAAGAAAAGCTGTGGAAAAGGTTTTCCCTTTTATCCTGGCAGATTCCCTCCCTCAGTTCTCCCTCCCCCCCCCTCCCTGCCCTCCATCTCTACCCACACACAAACAGGAACTTACTCTCCCATTCAACTGCTCACCCTCGGCACCTTATCCTCAGACGAGCGTCGTGGGATCACCTCACGTGTGGCAGCTAGGTCGCTGGTATTTCCAGGGCTCAAATCAGAGCGTCCCTCACAGGTGTTTAGCTTGCGTACTAATCGACCCAGTCCGTGCTATTTACATTTAATATATTGGTTTATTAGCATATACATGGATATCAGGTAAGTGCTGACATGCCTTTCTTAAGATTCACTTAATCGTAAATTAGGTTCCGTGGGACCAAGTGAGTGAAAGCTACATGCTCCTGGGACGAGTTAGTTCACAGTTTACAGGAAGTTAATTGAAAAATTTATAAACAATGAGCTAAATAACTAATAAATCACGAAGAAGCAGAATGTGCACGTAAAAATAGCATGTTACAGAGAATCGTTTAACTACTGCAAGGAACTACTGTACAGAATAGGAGAGCGACAAACGAAAATATTCCATCTTGGATTTGAATTATTGGAGTTTATCACGTAACATTTCTCAGCTCCGCTGGAAGTCTGTTAGAAACGAAACCTGCTGATCAGTGGATATCTTTCTGTACAATGCTAGGCGCTTCAGTCCGGAACCGCGCTGCTGCTACAGTCGCTGGTTCGAATCCTGCCCCGGGAATGGATGTGCGTTTTGTCCTTAGGTTAGTTAGGTTTAAGTAGTTCTAAGTCTAGGGGACTGATGACCTCAGATGTTAAGTCCCATAGTGCTTAGAGCCATATTTATGTAAAATGTTTAAGAAATAGTTATCCAAGGGCCTGTACCAGTTGCTTCTCAGTGAGTCTGTACTGTCAACTTATTATGGAATAATCTACAAGAACGTGTAATGGTACGTGAATTACGTAACCATTACGGCACCTCTCCTCAACCTCTCGGTACCAGCAGTATTGTACTGTGTTTCTGCAAAGTAGTTAACATGTTTCTGAGACAACATTCAGATTTGATATCATTAATGTAGATATACTTTGATACATCGATATGTTTATATTGCATTGATATTATTTTTATGTGTATTCTTTCTTTTGTCACTATGATCTTTGACGTACTTGTAACTCTGATTTTAGGGCGCGTAAGCGATTATTAGTTAGTTATTAGAGAGTCGGACCTTGAAAAAGTCAAGTGTTGGGACGTCATGTTGGAAAGACGCATATTGTAGTCAGCTTATAAGATGTGATCTTTAACAGTGAGGGAGATGTTTTCTAGTATGTTTTGTATTGTGAAGTGATGTTTTGTGTGTTACGTGATATTGCAATAAAAGCAATAAAAAGGAAGTGTAACTTAAATTCGGAGTGCTGATTACTTTTTTTTACATCACCATTGTCCTGCAAAAGTGTAATCTTCAAGAATGGTGTGTGAAATACATCTATAAAACTTTTGAATATAGCAGAATAAAACCAAGGACTCTTTGCATCCGAGCTTGGAATCATCACCACCTAGATTTTCGACGACTGAGTCATGATTTTACAACGAGACCAGCGTGGGAAACACAAAAAGATCAGTGCCTACTTTATTCTACATGAAATGACTTTATTAACTGTGCTCTAATGACACCTGCCACATAATATGACTGTCGTTGCCCGAAAATGCAGTATTTAGCAGCGTGAGCAACACCACAATCATTATTAAATTTGTTGTGGTAGGGTTGTTAGAAACGGCACTTGTAGTATTCCGAGACACCTGAACCTACACGGCGTGAAAGTCAGTAAAGTAAATAAACATTATTGTTCCACTGTCAAACACAGAGCAGACATTTCTTACAGTGACGATAGTGCCATGAAGTTTCTGGACAAGCTTTCCCTCTACCCACAGTCCTAATTGCTTAAAACGGTCGGTTTCGCTGACTGTCTGATCAACTTCTGACAGTAACATTTCATATTTACAACAGTTTCATGCCAAAAACTGTGTGCACTGCATTTTCTTACATCATCATCATCGCCGACGCATCATTATTTGTCCCTTCTTTGCTGAACGTTTCATATCTGCTGACAGTTTGAATTTAAGTCCCACCATCATAGAATCCAGATTATTCTGCCGTGGTCTCCCTTCTCTACAGTAGTACAAGAATTGAGCGTTCTGTTAGTGTTACTTGGCGTGGCGATGTAGTTAGCACGGCGAAATGTGATACGAAAAGACACGGGTTCACGCATTGATAGATTCAAAATTTTTTCCCCTCTTCATTCATTCAACACGTTCTGAGCCATTGTTATTCGTGCAAGTGCACAATACAGTCAAATACGCTAACGTTACTATGCATGTATGGAAACATGCGGTCAGGAAAACCAAAAATTTCTAACCATTTCAGCAAAGAATCATGGACATTGATATACTGCGCCTGACACTGTTAAGGAGGAGGCAAGAGCAATGAAGGCGGGCACGTCAGCTCGATGGAATGCGGCGTCATGCGTTGTGGCAACGTAAACGAAATTTTCGGTACTTGGAAGAATAGCGCGCCTGTGTCGTCTGTTAGCCGCTTTGTGTTTGTGGCACTGTGCGCGCTCAGTGCGCTTGCGCGAATCTGCGGCTGCTTGCTTTTGATTGGCTTGCGCGACGCGAACCGACAACAGCGGTTCCGCGTGGCGGCACCACTCCTCACTCGTTGGCTGCGCTGACAAACTCAGTGAGGGCCGCGGCTGTCTCTCCCCGTGGTAGCGGATGACGTAGCCAATACCCCTCAGCGTTCTGACCACTGTGGTAGCCCACTCGCCGAAGTGGAGCTGCTTGGTAGCGATGGGCTTAGGCGTTGTTTCAGCGGCTCCCGTCTTCCTCTTCGGTGTGTGCGCCAAGGTGTGAGCTTCCGCCGGCTGTTCCGATAGTGGAACGTGGCGTCCCCACGGATGCCGTGCGCCATCTGCGAGCGCAACTGCCGCAGTTGGCTGCATGCCTCCTCCATCTCTGCTGTCAGGGTGGCCTTGAAATCTACCCTATATGCGTCCATGGCGGCTTTAAAGGCCGCAATCGCCTCCGCCGCGGGGGCCGCCAGGATGGCGCGCATCTCCTGCAGTTGCGGCGCTTGCTGTGCAACCGCCGGCGGCCGGTCCCCCGCGCCACACTCACTAGAGCGGTATTCCGGCCGCCTGTTGGCATTGGGAGCTCTCTTCTCGCCTTTCGGTTGCGTCTTCTTTCGGCGGAGCTTGCGGTGCTGTCGTAGCGTCGTCTCGGTTTGCGCCTTGTCTCCAGCGCAGCCGTCGCTGGCGAAAGCCGGGCAGCCACGCCAGTTTGCCGCACGTGGCGCGCCGCAGCGAGCATAAGTTGGCACCTCTTCTCGTCGTCTGTCACAGGCGCGGGTGTCGTGCTGGCGCACTTAACGCACCGCGTCGAGTTGTGGCAGTAATTACCCACATGCCCTTCATCTTGGCGCCTGAAGCACTGTGGCTTAGGTTCCATGCCTCGGGGAAGAGTCTCGACGGTCACAGGAAAGTCTAAGAGCTTCCTCATCCGGAAGATGTCGCTGCCATCCGTCGCAGTTTCCACTAAGACGATGTACAGCGGCAGCCTCTTCTTATTTGTCCGGTTGTAGTTGCATCCCGGAATCCAGCACGTGACAGTCCCTCTTCGACCGTCTTTTCATCACAGACCCAGGGCAGCCTCTGATCAGGGCCTTGGATTGCTTCTCGCGCTGATTCGGCGCGGTCGTCTTCTCCACAGTAGGTGGATCAACAATGTGGGCGGCCACAGCGCTCTTCAGTGCGCCGTGGTCGACCACGCTCGCTGCCTGCAGCTGGATGATGGCGTCTGAGTCCAGGGACTCTCTGCCTATTTCTTCCCTGCAGCAGTTGGCTATGATATCACACATCTCTGCCCATTACCCTCTACTGCACTGAATGTGCAGAGGGGGGGGGGGGGCAGATGTATGACGTTCGTCACGCATCCGTTCCGCATTCCTGGTGGGTTGCGGCGTCGAGGGCTTATTCTCTGTGTCTGCCTTCTTCTTCTGTTCGTTTCTGCCCATTCTGTGACGCGAGGACACGGCAATTTTGCTGCGTCATAATAACGAAGCACGACAATTTGGTTAGCGTCACGCCACAGTCCAAGCACAGCTTCACAGCTCTTCTTCTGGCCAAATACAGGTAGGGCGCTTCACCAGTGAATGGTCGGTGAATGTATGGTGTGAGATTCTGGAGGACAGAATTATAGGCCCATATTTCATCTTAGGAAGTACTGAAACGTCCCCATAGAAAAATTGTGCATGACTGTGCTTAAACTGACACACAAAATTTTTAGCGCAACACAATCTGACTTTCAAAAACCCTACAAAAAAATGGCCCTGACTAACATTAACCTATGCGTTTCACAAATCGCTTACCTCACAAAAATCTTGGTTACTCGAACTACTGCAATACAGCGAGCGCCACTACTGCCAGCTAAATAAAAGATTCAAACTACGGAAGGCACTAACTACTAGTAGGCATAGTTAGCAAATGAAAGATTTTAATAGAGAACAAACAATGTATTTACCTTAATAGTCATCAAAAGTCTTAATATATACAGCAGTTAATGACATCCATTTCTACAAATTTCAAAACTCCGCCATTTCTCTCCCCACATCCACCACTGCTGGTGGCTCGCCTCCAACTGTGCAACGCTACGCGCTGTTCACATCCAGCTGCCCAACACTACAATGGCAGACAACAATGCAAACTAGCCACAGACTGCACACAGCACAGCCAGTGATTTTCATACAGAGCGCTACGTGGCGTTACAAATAAAAAAAACATAAACAGCCTACTTACATAGCCCCCATGTTCCCCACAAAAAATTTTACAAATTGTTTTGGGCAGTGGCCAATAATGATTTGATAATTTTTTTTCATAATTACAATAACAAAGATATCAAATGCACACACTTATTGATAGGATGTTGGTCAAAAGCTAAAATTTTCTCACAGTCCATAAAGACAGTCCTGATCGTTCATCACAGTAAAATTGCAGTGTTTTTCTGAAAGTCTGAGCAGTAAAAGAAAATGCACACGGAAGTAGTGGATTTCCATGCAGTCTTGAAGAAGTAGTGTTGTCCTTCCAATGGGAAGACAGTGCTGACTCTTTACATGGAGACAGGTAATGGCCCACAACAGAGCATTTCCACAGCAGAGTCAGTCGAAGTTTTGAAGAATAATGGTTGGTAGGTCATCACAGAGTAGACCCACTGTAGTCCTGGTAGAGATTACGGTATTGGTGGCCACCAGAGATGCAGACCCACTGCAGTCCTTATAGAAATAATGGTATTGGTGGGCCATCAAAGATGCAGACCCACTGTAGTCCATGTAGAAATAATGGTATTGGTGGGTCATCAAAGATGCAGACCCACTGTAGTCTATGTAGAGACGGCCAGCAGCCATCTGTTGCGACTGTACAGGTGCACATTCACCATCGAAGAGTCTTGCGGAGAATATAGCAAGTCCATAAACCACCACTTGTGCACTCACAAAGTTTTTTTTTTTTATCCTTAGAACCAGCAATGCTGTTAACCAGTCCCTTGCTGAATTATTAACACACGTGCAAACACTATCAGTCCCTACTTCTCACATGTAGTCCATATACTATGACCAACAGAAACGTGTGCAGTGAAATGTAACTTACAAGTTACGTAATTTGATGAACTGGTGTCAATTACAATTTTATAACATAAAAATACAATAACAATGGTTCAAAATACATCATTAAAAATAAAAGATTCAAACTACGGAAGGCACTAACTACTAGTAGGCATAGTTAGCAAATGAAAGATTTTAATAGAGAACAAACAATGTATTTACCTTAATAGTCATCAAAAGTCTTAATATATACAGCAGTTCATGACATCCATTTTTACAAATTTCAAAACTCCGCCATTTCTCTCTCCACATCCACCACTGCTGGCGGCTCACCTCCAACTGTGCAACGCTATGCGCTGTTCACATCCAGCTGCCCAACACTACAATGGCAGACAACAATGCAAACTAGCCACAGACTGCACACAGCACAGCCAGTGATTTTCATACAGAGCGCTACGTGGCGTTACAAATAAAAATACCTAAACAGCCTACTTACAGTACACCACATTCTTGTAAGAAACATTAGGTCTGTTATTGGAGCCGGCCGAGGTGGCCGAGCCGTTCTAGGCGCTACAGTCTGGAACCGCGAAACCGCTGCTGTCGCAGGTTCGAATCCTGCCTCGGGCATGGATGTGTGTGATGTCCTTAGGTTAGTTAGGTTTAACTAGTTCTAAGTTCTAGGGGACTGATGACCTCAGGAGTTAAGTCCCATAATGCTCAGAGCAGTTTGAACCATTTGGCCTTCGTTGACCTTACTGTTAACATAATTGGATTCGTCTCGATAGCCGCTATCAGAAATTAACTACCAAACTATAGCATCCCACTTAAAAAAAAAAAAAAAACAAAGTAGACCTTTATACCTCTGACGCGACCTAACGACAAAAAACCAACGTCATATTATGGCCCCCGTAGTCCCACGCAACTTGTGTCCCACAAACTTTTCAGCTCCTATCATAGTTACGGAGTTATTCATGGTGGCAATAGTTAGTGACTCATCCCGTATAGTAGTGATCAGTTTACTTCTTTCGTATACTTACTTGAGGTCTTACACGTTCGACTTTTTCTCTCTCCAGCTTCTTTTAAGCTTCCTTCTCCAAATCCACATTTCCATTATTTCGAGGCTTTGTATATCATGATTCATAAGGACCCATGTTTCTGAGCTATATGAATAAATACTGTAGACAAACATTTGTAAAAAATTCAATCATTTGTGGAGACGGAGACCGACTTATTGCAAGGTATTATTTTTTTATTTTTGATTCAGTTACTTTTTTATGATACAGTCATAATCGGTGTCGGCCTTAAAAGGCCAACTTCAGGTGGTGTGGACGTCATCTGATGAACAACTGCTTAATCATTAACTCCAGACAAGCGCTTAGATGAATTATTTGCTAGTTTTAATAGTTCTGTGGCTGCTTGTCAGGAGTTGATACTTTTTACTGAAGGCCTGTTGAGCTAGGGAAATTCTGCTTTCGACTTCCAAGGTGCACCTGTTGTACTGAGCGAAAGCATCCGAAGTATCAGAAGAGACTGCTTTATTATACGGTTACTTCATTTATCTTCATTATCGTTTGTGTCTCTTTACTACATCTTTTCAGACAATTATTACGTCGTTTTGCTTTGTTTATTGCTGATAAAGAGCGTACACCGGTTTCCTGACAATAGATGCGAATTAAGCATCCGTTTGCGTCGTCGTTGAGAAATACCATGGGGCAGAAGACCATAAGACCATTGATACGACTGCCGATGCCATTGTTCGATGTAACCAACCAATCAGCTGAACATCATTCTTCCGCACAGATATGCGCATAAAATGAAAAGAAATGGTCGGCAATTCGATTTCAGGGAGTTTCACCTTATATTCCAGTAAGTAACGGAATACCAGTGACGTGTAACAAAGCATCCAAAACTGTAACTCGGGTGCGACGAATTGATTCTGTGGTGGACGGCATATACCGTCTGCGAGAATTGGACTTTCCGTGTTACGAACGCATCTCTGCGTCTTACCGAATGAAAGATTTTGTTTTAAGGACTCTTTGTGAATTAAATGGAGAGACCTGACGTGTGAGAGGAAGAGAGAGATTGTATTGTTGTGAGACGCCATTACCGTATATTTAAATGTTAAAATAGTTTTGTACGAAAAGAAATCCTGTAACTCACATCAAATATCGAAGGTGTGTGTATCTTCATACCGGAATTCGTTAATTATCCTGGTACAGACATTAGGAGACGTAGATCGCTCGAAGGTGAAGTTTGGAACGATAGTGCGGACCAGAATTTTTCACGGTCGTAACTTTTCGAGAGATTATCTCCAAATTAATACACTTTAACTTTCTAAATTGTAGTATCTATAATTCAGCCTCATCAAACAACATATCAAATAGTTGTGCCGAACGCTCTGCGTAGCGAGTACAGATTTTAGAGATTTCAGGCGGAGCAGATAACGACTAGAAATTACCGCGAGATCGCCGCTGCGGAATACATCTCCTGCTCTCCTGTGATATTTAAAACGAAATATTTGTATTTTCCAGGTTTTCTTGAGAGAAAAGATAAACGGATATAAGTAACTAAGCTAAGCCAACTAAAACCAATAACTAAAATAAAAGGACACATAAAGAATATTTATTTATAATAATGAATAAAAAATATTTTAATCAACGACCAATAATGATAATATATTTAATTGGTGACCAGACAGGACGTCCCACAATTAGCAGTCATTGTTTATATATTATTTCACTATTATATGCATGTACTAATCCATATATCGTGTGTGTATTTCTTGTACAATAATTAATATTGGTGGAGTCCGGTGGTGTGAGTTGAGCAGTCCCGATCCCCACCGCAGAACTTCACATCGCTGCAATCTGTATAAGGCAAGCACACACAACGATCAACATTTTTGTCTAAATCTGGGTCTATGATCTGAATAGCCTCAGCCATTACATTGTAGACTAGTGCTATATTTTCATTTTGTTACTGTATTGTCTTCAGAAGTAGTCATGCGCAATTATTCTGCTCACTCTTTTCAGGATAATTATTTTATGTGAAGTAGTATATTTAGGGGTGTAAAAGCATATAGGTATTTTGTGATTCTGATTGAGTTATGGTCAAGACTCGGCCACTAATTAAAATGGATGACGAGAAAGTTTCAGAGATTCAGGAAATCTGTGAAAATCTTAGTGTAGAGGAGATTGTAGCTTCGTCTCAACACGAGACTAATCCTTTAACTTTAATTTTGGAATAGCTGAGACTTTTATCTGTGTCGTCAACGACAATATCACAAAAGCAAACGGATATATCAGTAGTGGTGCAGTATATGTCACAGAAACAAGCTGATATGCCACAGAAACAAGCTGATAGGTCACTGGGGGTACAAACTGATATGTCAGCGGTGATACAAACTGTATCACAGAAGCAAGCAGACATGTCAACTGCAATTCAGGCAATACTTAGCCAGCAACAACAAATCTCAAATGATATAACGGAATTGCGAAATAAGCAAAAGCAGTTTCCTCTGGAAATTCAGAAGATTACCCAAGACATGCCAACCATGAGATCGAAGCAGGAAGTCGTAGAATTCTCCGTAGCAGAGTTAACAGAAACTCTGACTAGCGTAGCTTATGGTAGTGATCAGTTGATACAAGCAAATTTCAGTAAGCACCAACTAGATTTCTCAACTAAACTAGACGAATGGGCATCTGCTAAAGAACAGCAGATGATGCCAAGTGACGAAAGCATAAAGAAGCGCTAAGCGTATTGCTTATTGACAGCTTACCAATATCAGAGAATATTAAGGAGGTAAAAGAAAACTTAGGAACAAATTTCAAAAAATGGAAGGACGAAATAGTCCATTCTGTGTAAAATATTACGAAAGATGGGGAACAGATTCGAGGGGCAGTAAAAGATTGTAGAAACGAGCTGTGTGAAACAGAGCGAACCCAGGCTTCGAGCCACGGGTCATGTTTTGGTAACGGACATGCTTCGCCTATGGGAAATGTAAACTGCAACATGCAGTGCCAGAGCTAATAATGTGTACGCTGCAATGCTAATGGAAGAATGATTGTTGAAGTATCGGCAGTTTCAGCCGTTCTCACCTGACCGAAAATCAATAAACTCGATTGTGTTCATACGAGGATTTCATGGCGTACTACCAAGGGCATGGACTGAAGCGCTAAATGTTAGCTACTTTTCAGGTTATATCCAAGGTGATGGTGCTTTATGGGCCACGGATACGATGGATACGTTTGAAACTTACGAGGAATTTGAGAAGGCGTTTCTCGGTAACTATTGGTCCTGTGGCATGTAAGGACGATTAAGGAAAGAAGTTGAAAGGTGGATACACTGAGTCACAGCGCCCACAGCGCCAGAGATCGCGCCAAAGATTATTATTCCGCCAAAGATTATTATTCCGCCTCCTCCACTGGTGCAGTAGCAGTTCAGAGGTTGCCGTGGGCCGTACTTGTTGAGAGGATGTCGAGAGCAGTACTAGTTCAGAGGATGTCGTGTGCAGTTGTTGTTATGTTGGGCGAGACAGTAGATGCTGTTCGGTTGGTGTAATGTATAGATGGAAGATATTGCAATGATCACAGTGTATTTTTCGTCAATATATATGGAGGAAAAAAGATTATTTCACATTTCTTTAATGACAGAGCCTCTTGGTCACAGGTTCAGTCAACAAAGCATCTGGCTCGTGTTCATGTATTAGACTTGTAATTCTGGTTTCTATGTGCAATTATCGGATTTCTGGTTTTTCAATTAGTTCATTGTAAATGGTGTTTAAAATATCTTCTCGTATTTAGGAAGAACCGTGCCAGATACATGTACGTTGAATCACACTTCCACACACTGAACAGTTACACTTGTGCTTTGTTGTTTCGTAGCTTTTAACGTTGCAGGGGACTTAATTAATCAATTGCGTTAACGGAAATTTCCTTTCATTCTTTATTGTTATTTTATGCAGTAAGATTGCTTACTAATACTAGTCAGGGCCAACCGGTTACGAGACTTCGTAACCGGACACACAGCTACTAAAATTATTGCATTTTAATTAAGCCCCCATGCACGTAGCGACCGCTGCTTCGGATCGTCCCTTGGAATCTTCTGATAGTAAAAATAGCAGACAGTAGTATTGTTGTAGTAATTTGCAGTTTAGTAATTGTAGTCTATATTGCATGTGTGATTTGGTAACTGCACATTTGTAGTGTATTGTCATTCATCTAATGGTATTTTCGCAGAATTTAATTTTTCGTGTTCGTATAATGGTTTGACAATTTTGTGCAATTGTGAAGGTTTTAATTGTTCGTTAATCGTCTTTGTCGGGAAGCATTTCGTGTGAATGGTATTATGGATGATAAAGTGTTATACTGTGTGTAATTTCCGTATAGTGACGAGTTTTGTATGTTTTGTAAATGATTACACGAACGATGAAAAAAGCAAAAATGATGGATAGTCAGAATAACGAAATTGTTAACATGGCGAACTCGCCAACACAGGAGAACAGTATGATGAATAATGAAGTAGACAACATTTTAATAAGCCAGGAAAATAGCCCGGAACCAGTTCAAAAGTTTTCGCAATCAAAAAATTCACAGAATACGAGATTAACGACAGAAGATTCTGTGTTCTATCGAACACAGATAGCTTTACAGCTATGACGAAGGAAGTTAGTTTTACGGGAAATGTTAGGGGCGAACAGAAATTCGAACCAGTTAATATGGAACAGTTGATGAGTGCACAATTAAATTTGGGATCACAGTTAGGATCTCAATTAAAAATATATATGGGAACAATGGAAACACAGTTAGAATCACGAATAAGGACATGTTTTAAAAACATGAAAGATGAATTAAAGAAAGAAATAAGAGAAGAAGTACAATCGAGTTTGAATGCTCACAATAATAGATTAATTTCAATAAAAATTAGACAAAAGGAACATGAAGAAAGAGATCGCGTGATAGTACACAAATTTTCAGAGTTAAATCTTCAACGTGCACACAATTAGGAAGAAATATTTGAAAGAATCGAGGAATCCGTATCAAATGACAGAATAAATAACCTAACACAACAATATGAACAGTTAACTACTAAATGTGTCAATACTGAAACCCGAGTCGCGACACTTACGGAAGACGTAAATAAACAGAAAGAACAAATAGGTGGCTTGTCGGAAAGAGTTGAGGAGATTTTAGATAAATTGACAAATCTTAGTTTAAATGGGGACAGAGATTCAGATGATACAGCTCCATTGCCATTTGCAGAAACAGAAGAGTATCAGAATATAAATAAACATGTTGAAAATCAGGGAAAATTTGATGAACGCGTTAAAAGGGAATTTGAGGCGTTACGAAAGCAAGTTAAACAAATTGAAAGCAAAATCGTAGGAAAAGACAGTAGAAGAATTTTGGAATCACCGATAGCAGCGGGTTTTGAAGAAAATAATTTATTTCATTTACGAGATGCAACAAGAGTGCGTCAGGCGCGCGAACTTGACAATAATTGACATTCGGACTGGGACAGACGCGGGAGGTTTTTGTCGCCACGAGGCGAAAACTTTGACTATAAACACTTTTTAACTGTTCGGAAATTTAAGATCTTTCGCAATTCTAATAATGACATACATCCATGTTCATGGTTAGATCAATTTATGTACGCACTTCCACCAAATTGGCCACTAAGTCACAAACTGGAATTTATGTGTGGATATTTAGAAAACGAACTGGCGACGCGCTTGCGCGCACTTATTAGAGATTGTAATAATTTAAATGACTTTTATCATGGTTTTCTATCGGCATATTGGTCCGAAAACACGCAAGACAGAGTTTAACATAGTCTTATTATGCAGCGTAATTTTAAACAATCTGAATTCCGCACGCCGTCAGAATACTTTGAAGACATGATTCGAAAGAATCAATTCCTTTCCAACCCTTATAGCCTGACTGAATTAATTCGCGTTTTTTAACTAAGCTGCCACAATCGATAAGACACATTCCTTTAGCCGGAAAATGTAAAGACAACATGGAAACTTTTAAGACTTTGCAACAGGAACTTGAGTATGACAACGACGACGGAACTTCTTGTACTTTTTTCAGTAACGGTAATCACAATAGATTTTCAGAGAAGAGGGATAATGATCGGAACGGACGTTATAGCGGTAATTTTGAAAATGACAGATGAAACAGATAGGACAATAGATACCAGCCTTTTGACAAAGGAAAGCGCAGCAATTAGACAGGATTATTTAGTTCGGAATGATATTCTTTTTAAACATAAATCAGATGACAACTCTGTTTGGTTAGTTTGCATCCCTGATGATGGGTTAATAAATTGATTTGGTATACACATTTCAGTTATGCACACTTTGGTCCCAGCAAATGCTTTCATAAATTACGAGAAAATTGCTACTTCAGTAACATGGAAAAACGTATTCGATTTGTTCTTGCCAAATGCAAATTATGTCAAAAGGCTAAGCCACCAACTATTTCTCACAGAGCACCGTTGTTTCCTATCATTCCAGCGAAATTAAAGGAGATGGCTGCAGTCGTTTTGTTCGGACCAGTGGTTCGTTCTACTAATGGTTTTGCGTACATTATGGTAGCAGTGGAATTGACAACAAAATATGTGTGTTGATAAAGTTATATCGGATAACGGCTCACAGTTTCACTCTAAAATTTGGCTTCGTACCCTACGGCTTCATAAGATTAACCAATTTTCATTTCACTTTTTCACCCTCAATCTAACGCTTCAGAGAGATAGGTGAAGGAAATCAATAAATTGTGTCGTCTTTATTGTCTTCAGAATCACAGAACGTGGGATCAGTATCTTCATATTTTTCAAAACATTCTGAATGAACTCCCTAATGATTCAACTTCTTTACCGCCTATATTGATATTAAAACATAAAGCACTGACAAATCGCATTTCTGATATCGTTACAATTCCGCCTACACGGAAACTGCGGCATTCTGAAGTTGTCAACCTGGCTCTACAAAATATTGCATCTGTGGCTGTGGCTTCCGAGACAGCGAGCTGTATGGAGCTGCGCCGGCCGTCGCCCCCTGACGAACACCGACAAGGTAATGAACGCACGTGATGTCGCATTTTTGAGTGCATAAGGCTTCACTCAGAACTGTAGAAGTCCCATCTGTTACATCCCCTTTTTACGTAATACTAGTGTCGATTGTCAATTGAAGCTCATGGTATTCACATTTTCTACGTGAAGTACAAATCTGAAACACGATGATTTTTCTGTTATATAATTATTGAGAAGCCACATCAGCCACTGTACTTTACGACAAGTTAAATAAGTAATTAAAGATAATTGAGGGTCACTGTAGACCATTTTGATAGTTTTCTCTTTTATGAAACTTAACTTAAATCCGGATTATAGGTGTGATATGGCATAGGTCATCCTTCGATCCATTGTAGAAGTTGGAAACCCATTCAGGGAATATTCGTTCACATTTTTGTTGAATGCAGATGGTTTTTATCTCCAGTATTAAAATATTTCCTTTTATCAATAATGCAATTTATAAACTGTGTTTTGTGAATAGAATAAAATTTCCAATTGTAAACTTAACTGCTTTTTCGACGTTATTTTATCTGCTAACTAAAAATAGTTAAGCCTTGAATCACTTCAACTAAATTTAGTTAGTATTAAGATTCTTTTACAGGGAGTGCCAGTGGAGTTGATGCTGAAATCGTTAAGTATTTGGTTATATCATCGTTAGTCTCCTTGAACTCTTCTGAACTCTACATGTCATGTGTGGTCTGTCGTCTCCTTATCAGCAACAGGTCTCAGGTTCAAACTAGTCAATTCCCTAAAAAACGCGCACAAAGCGTCGTTGCGCGAAAGTGGTAGGAAGACACGACTTAGAACAGACACACCACGCAGAATGTTAGACGGCTGCTAGAAGAGAGAAATCAGCTAAGCGTCCTGGTTCGCTAAAAACCTTGTCAGTTGGTCAAAAGGTGTTAATTAAGTCTCATCGTTTGTCTCACAAAGGAAAAGGCTTGTGTCGCAATTTTTTTCTGCTTTATAACGGTCCATATAGAGTTCGCAAAATTATTCACGATAACACTGTCGAAGTAGAAACTCTTAAATCACGGCGGTCTAAGGGAATACATCATATATCGAACGTTAAAATTTTTGTGGAATGACATACTTTTGAGAAATTAAGAGTTACACGTAAACACGCAGAGAATACAAGGATACTGCGCCGTGTTCTGGCAGCGGCATATACTCAAAGCTACAGTCAAGTCTGCGCGCCGCACAAGGCAGTCGTTGACCGCAAACAATTACTTACTACGTCACTCGTACCTACAGCTGATCGAGCGCTCAGTGCGAATGCACTGACAGCCGTAAACAAATACGCAGTCGAATTTCTCTGATTAAATTCAGTATAAAGCTATAGTGACTTGATAAATTATGTTATTAACGTTCTGTATTTTTCAAGATACGGTTGTATAAAATATTTAAGACCTTCAGGTAAATTCTGTGTGTGTCCGACCATCTGAATACTTTCTTTCTTCGCATCATACATTTCTTCATTCTCTTTTTGTCTGGAAATTTGTGGACAGCTCCTTTTGGACCAAACTCCTGATGTAATCAGTCCATAGGCTTACAAATTGCTTAATATAGCTTACACTAAGGACAACTCACACAAACCTACCCGAGGGAGGACTCGAACCTTGGACGTGGGGAGCCGCGCGGACCGTGGAAAGGCACCTTTGGGCCACTCCTCTGCGGCCTCCGACAACGTTGGAGAGCTTTGGCTAGCGCCTCGGCTACCCCGAGCTGTTTCAGTCTCGTCATCATCTGCGGAGCTAGTTGGCATATAAACTTGTACTACTGTGGTAGCCGTGGGCCCCGTGTTTATCTTTGTATAATAATGCGTTCAATATGCTGTTCGTAGCCTCGGTTTGTGTATGGGCACAATCAGTTCTTCTAGGAACGCCCTAGGGATGAAACAATCTACTAGTATAAAAAATAGGCATTAATTTGAGGAAGAAATTCCTGAGAATGTACGTTTCGAGCATAGCATTTGGTAATGAAACATGGACATCAGGAAAACCGGAATAGAACAGATTGAAGCAATTGAGATGTGGTGCTACAGACGAATGTTGAAAATTAGGTGGACTGAAGTTAAGGAATGAGGAGGTCCTGCGCAGAATCGCAGAGGAAAGCAGTATTTGGAAAACACTGACAAAGAGAAGGGACAGGATGACAGGATATCTAATATCAGACAATGATTTTCCAGATACTAGATGGATCTGTAGGGGGAAAAACTGTGGAGGAAGAGAGAGACTGGAATACATCTAGCTTATGATTGAGGAACTAGGTTGCAAGTGCTACCAGTCGGAAAACTGATCTTGAAAGAAAAAAAATTGGACCCTTTCCAATAAAGGGATTCAATACTGTTAGTACTGTTGAAATTGAAAATGTCGTCGAAGTCACAAGGCAGTAATGGTGCACTATGCGTACATGATGGATGACGGTTGTTTGTCGTCTGTTTAAAATAGTGGCATCCATTTGGATGTAGTAATTTAATTTAATTTTTCCAGTGCACAATTTTGATGAAGTATTTGTTCGTTCAGTGTGGAGAAGTAGTCCAGGAAAAGAGAATCTATCATTAGAATATTTTTCCGGTCATCGGTCTTCTCATTGGACTGATGCGGCCCTCCACGAATTCCTTTCCTGCGTCCAACTCTTCATCTCCAGTAGCACTTTGCAACGTACGTCCTCAGTTATTTGCTGGATGTATTCAAATCTCTTTCTTACTCTACAGTATTTGCCCTCTACAGCTCCCTATAGTACCATGGAAGTCATTCCCTCATGTTTTAACAGATTTCCTATCATCCTGTCCCTTATACTTATCCGTGTTTTCCACATATTCCTTTCCTCTCCGATTCTGCGCAGGTCCTCATCGTTTCTTACCTTAGCAGTCAACCTAATTTTCAACATTTGTCTGTAGCACCACATCTCAAATGATTCGATTCCCTTCTGTTCCTGTTTTCCCACAGACCATGTTTCCCTAAAATACAATGCTGTACTCCAGACGTACATTCTGCGAAATTTCTTCCTCAAATGTAGGCCTATGTGTAATACTATTAGACTTCTCTTGGCCAGGAATGCCATTTTTGCCATTGCTAGTCTTCTTTTGATGTCCTCCTTGCTCCGTCCGTCATTGGTTATTTTACTGCCTAGATAGCAGAATTCCTTAACTTCATCAGTCTTGATGTTTAGTTTCTCGCTGTTCTCATTTCTGTTATTTCTCATTATTTTGTCTTTCTTCTATTTACTATCAGTCGATATTCTGTACTAACTAGATTGTTCATTCCATTTAGTACATCATGTAATTCTTCTTCACTTTCACTCAGGATGGTAATGTCATCAGCGAATCGTATCATTGATATCTTTTGACCTTGCATTATAATTCCACTCCTGAACCTTTCTTTGGTTTACATCATTGTTCTTGTATGTGCGGATGGAACAGTAGATGCGAAAGACTTCATTCCTGACTTACACACGTTTTAATCCGAGCACTTCGTTCTTGGTCGTCCACTATTATTATTCCCTCTTGGTACTTGCACATATATATTTATATAGCCCGTCTCTCCTTAGCTTACCCCTATTTTTCTCAGAATTTCGAACATCTTTCACCATTTTACATTGTCGAAAGCTTTTTCCAGGTCGACAGTTCCTATGAACGTGTCTTGATATTTCTGTAGTCTTGCTTCCATTATCAACCACAACGTCAGAATTGCCTCTCTCGTACATTTACCTTTTCTAAAGCCAAACTAATCGTCATCTAGCACACCCTCATTTTTCTTTTTCATTCTTCTGTATATAATTCTTGTCCGCAACATTGATGCATGAACTGTTAAGCTGATTGTGTGATAATTTTCGTACTTGTCAGCTCTGGCAGTCTTCGGGATTGTGTAGGTGATATTTTTCCGAAAGTCAGATTGTATGCCGCTAGACTCACACATTATACACACCAACGTCAATAGTCGTTCTTTTGCCACTTCCCCCAACCATTCTAGAAATTCTGATGAAATGTTATCTGTCCATTCTGACTTATTTGACCTTAAGCCCTCCAAATCTCTTTCAAATTCCTTTACTGAATCCCCTATTTCTTCTAAATCTATTCCGGTTTCTTCTTGTATAACACCAGAAAAATCTTCCCACTCATTGAGGCTTTCAATGTACTCTTTCCATCTTTCCGATCTCTCGTCGGAATTTAACAGTGTCGCTTTCCTGTATGTTGAGTCAGTCCTTCCGACAGTCATTTAGTCATTTCTTTTTCGATTCCTTCACGTTTTTCATGCAGTCATTTCGTCTTAGTTTTCTTGCACATTTATTTCATTCCTCAGTGAATTGTATTTCTATATTCCTGAAAGACTTTCTCCTCTTTTCATCGATCAACTGCAGTATTTCTTCTGTTAGACATGGTTTCTTCGTAGTTACCTTCTTTGTACCTATGTTTTTCTTTCCGACTTCGATGATTGCCCTTTTTAGAGATATTCGTTCCTCTTCCAATGTAGTGCTTACCGAGCCATTCCTTATTGCTCTGTCTGTAGCCGAACAGATCTTCAAGTGAATCTAATCATTCCTTAGTACTTCCGTATCCCACTTCTTTCCGTATTGATTCTTCCTGACTAATCTCTTAAACTTCAGCCCACTCTTCATTACTACTATATTGTGAACGGAGTCTATATCTGCTCCTGGGTACGCTGTACAATCCAGTATCTGATTTCTTAATCTCTGTCCGACCTTGACGTAATCTAACTGAAGTCTTTCCTTATCACCCGCTCTTTTACAAATATACCTCCTTCTCTTGTGATTTTTCATCAGAATATTCGGTATTACTAGGTAAAATTTGTTTCAGAACTCAATTTGTCTTTCTCCCCCTCATTCCTTGATGTTATTCCACGCTCTTCTGCAACCTTTTCTTCTGCTCGTTCCCCTACAACTACGTTCCAGTTCCCCATGACATAGATTTTCATTTCCCTGAATTACCCATTCCATTCTCTGTTTCTCTATTTCTTCATCCTCGGCTTGCGACATTGGCATGAATACCTGAAATTTCCGGAATACAGACTATATTTCAGTTATCTGTATATAATCACTTTCCACGTGTTTTACGATTGTATTGTTATGTAATATAATGCATAACATTGTAGACAAAATAAATGCAAATCTCTGGGAGTGTTATTTTATCTTCCACTTCATTGTCGTTTTCATGGGCTACGAATGTCCAGATAAGTTTGGCAGTATTGTCTTCACCGTGGCCTAGAAAATAAATCAACAATGGTCTGTTCTCGAGCAATCTATCTACAACAGAAAAACGAGCCAAAAAGCATACAGGAACATGCCCGAGTTGTGTAGGCTACTCTGACTGCAGGAACTCAAAAAAGCTCTTCAGTTCGCTCACCTTCTTCGTTATTTAAGGAAATTCATTAAATACCTTGATCACTAACGTTTCAGCACCGTGCGACAGTAGTTTCAGTCCGTATTTCATGGTAGTCTGCAGTATATACATGTGAAAATATCCTGCAATAGAATGTGGTGCGTCAAACATTGTTTTCAACTCCACGAAAACAGGTTGGTTATTCCCGTAATTGAAGGAGCAGTTGCTCGCACCATAATCAACTAGTTGCGTTCCTAAAAGACCGGTCTTAATGACACTCTCTTTAAATTCCTTGGCGATAGAAGTTGACATTTCGTCAGTTTCTTCACAAAAGTCTATGACAGTTGGATCGTTCCTATTTCTTGGTCGAAGTACCAGATAGCAACTGGAAATAATTTCATATTTCCTATATCTGAAGCACCACATGGAATCGAGAATAGAACTGTACCAGCTTCTCCCAGAATTTACTGCAGAGAATGTGGAGCAAATATATTCTCTACTGTATCTTCATGTTTAGTCCATCCACAGTGAATACTGGATGATACTCTAGAATGTTGAAACAAAGAGTGAGATAGAAGAGCATTTCCTCAGTCTTGTGAAACTTAACTGTGATGGTGTTTCACTCTATGATATATTAGTTCCGTTGCTGACACATCCTTCCCTGGCAATTCCCGTTCGCACGAAATACGTTTGAACAGTGGAGTTTCTTAACACATCCTGCACCTTATCAATACGAGTCTTGATACTGGCTTTACTGCTTTCACTGAGTCGTTCAAAAATGCTTCAAATGGCTCTGAGCACTATGGGACTTAACATCTGAGGTCATCAGCCCCATAGAACTTAGAACTACTTAAACCTAACCAACCTAAGACATCACACACATCCATGCCCGAGGCAGGATTCGAACCTGCGATCGTAGCGTTTGCGCGGTTCCAGACTGCAGCGCTTAGAACCGCTCGGCCACCCCGGCCGGTTAACTCAGTCGTATTTCACTGTAATACTTCACGGCATGATTTACAATTACCGGTGGATTCATAATAATTGGAAACCACCCCGAAAAGTCTGTTTATTGTAGCCATTTGTCACTGAAATGACACCCACGTCACTGCTTTTTAGCCTGACGCATTTAAGAAGCTCAGTGTAATACAATGTTATGTACTGCAGTTCATAAACACTTGAATTTTAAACTAAAAGCGTGCCGTGCGCTTTTCACCTAATACAAATACTTCACTACATCAATCAGCCGCATGCTAATGTTAGTATATTTGCGAGTTCAGTTGTCCGACAGCGGTACTTAGTAGCTCTTTATTGCAAGCACCGATAATAAAATGAAAATCCTATATTGTCATGGATTGTTTTGTTTGTTGTTTTTTTCCCGCTATGCACGGCGAAGAAAAACTCGCGCACTCGGAATTCGCTACGCGTTTCCTCACAAATGTCTCTCATAAAATCTCGTCCTGCGTTCATTTCCAGCAGTAAATTAACTTAAAGATTGCCAATCTGGCAACACAGAAATCAGATACACGGTAACTAGTTCTGTCAGCATACCGGAGCAATGCTTTGTAGTTGGTGCAGTGGATAGCGCTTTAGGTTAGCAAGCAGGAGGTCGAGGGTTCGATTCGGGGGCGTCGGGTATTTGCTTTTATTTGCCAGTTCAATCCCGCCA
Organism: Schistocerca cancellata; assembly: GCF_023864275.1. Classification (NCBI taxonomy): domain Eukaryota; kingdom Metazoa; phylum Arthropoda; class Insecta; order Orthoptera; family Acrididae; genus Schistocerca; species Schistocerca cancellata. Next base: position 980,372,491 of record NC_064626.1, on the reverse strand, counting down.
TGTAATACTGTAATATACCCGTTTATTAAGCGGCATACATCAGAAATTTACGTACTATATGTTTGAAAGTTATCTGCAAAGCACTTTGCTACCCCTACAGGTGACGTAAGGCAACGATATTATATAATGGACGTGAACTGGCAAGAATAATAGTTGATACTATTCGATCGAACTACTTTGGAAAGGTACACAGATATAAGGTTAGGAATCCAGTAGGGGCAGTGGTGTGAAACAGTTCGCGTCCACAACTTTCAAAAGGCTTCTTTAGAAGCTGACCAGTAAAAACGGTTGTACTTACAATTCTGTGTTTGTGGTATGTAAGTGAAAATGGTTGTACAAGACCCTCTGCAATCGTTGTATGAGGATAGAGATACCAGACAACGTACCACGCAGACTACATTTAAGAAACAAAAACAAATACACCTCAACCCAGAATCGAATCCACGACCTCCTGTGTGCTAACCCAAAACGTTATCCACTGCACCAAGTGCACAGTAGTACTGCTACATCCTGACAGATGTAGTTATCCCGAACATGTGATTACAGTGTTGCCAGATTGCCAATGTTTAAAGTCCATTTACTGCAGGAAATACACGGGGAACGAAATTTTGTGAGAGACATTTTTGTATTGCTGTACGTGAGGAATTGTACTGCGAAGTCCGAGTGCGTGAATTTTTCTTCACCCTGTATAGAATAACAATGCAGAGGAACAAACAGACGTAAATTGATATTGTAACTCTCCTTTACTGTCATGTGTAAGTGACATGCTGCTGTCGTAAGAAAATGCAGGCTCTTATTCGCTTGTCTTTCCTAGTTCGTTCTCATTGGAGCGGTCTTCAAATGACTTGATGACAATGAGTGACAATGAACACCACGGTCTAATAAAAATACAAAATCTCTTTGACACGGCTTGTCGAACAAATGAAAGTGCCACCTCATATTAAACAACATTGGAATTAGCTGTGACAGATCCACAATGCTCTCAACTCGTGACACACTCTGATACAAAATACTGAATCAAAGGATAGTTTAATTGAAAAGTTTAACTTACTCGATTTTCATTGTACTGCTTCTGGAAAAAAATTAAAAAAAAAATGAAATTAGTCAGTATGAATTTAGCCTAATTTAAGGTGGTCCTAAAGTACTGGCCTTCTGATGTCCGGTCGGGCTGTTTGACCGGTCATGCAGTTTTTATTTAAAAATCGGGCTGCCCAATCTAAAACCAGCCATTTGGCAACCCTGCAGCTATTAGGATGAGCCCATAGCGATTAAAGATCTGTTAAGAATACTAAAACCAAACTACCAACACCGATACGTGAAAAACCTATCCATGTACCGGACAATGATTTAGAAAACTTTTTATCTGTCTTGGGTTCAACAGATCTGATACAGGAAGACTGTACAGGTTGCAATGGCAACGGTGGGGGCAGCGTCCGCCGGCTAACGGCACAGCAACAATTACGTTTACGTATCGGGACAGCGTGGCAACGGGCAACCCCGTATCAGGCGAATGAACGCCGCGACAAACAACAAAATATGCACTACTCGTCGCACGCAAACAGGCAACACTGGAACTAAAATAAAAGACATCGATTTACTACGGCGCACCACGGCTCTCGGAACTACAGTAACAAGAAAAGTCATAGGTAGCAATGACAATATTCTGGCCAATGGCAGCCAGATTTTAGACAGCCGTCACTTTTTGCAATACTGGTCTTCCATAGCAGTCATTCCTATAAAATTATGTAGTTGTCGCTAATGTCAGGTAAATGGATAGCTAATTATTTCTATACACATGACCACCGCGTCCGTTCAGCCGCCATTACTTTAACCCACAAAAAGTGTAATAACTAACGATAGACTGTGTAATCTCTCCTCTTAGTAATGTAGCATTACGCATTATATAGCAGTAAATACGAAACCATACCACCGAATAATTATGACAATAACAAAGGTCAAGGTATGTTGGCACAAAACGCGGGGCCTGCACCGACTGGGCACCACCCACGAAAACCATGTCGTGCGCATTTTGGAGGTGTCCGAGGAACAGCACTCGAACGCTGACGCATCAGACTGCAACTGACCCCGTCGTGCTCCCTGATGACGGTCGGATATGGATGGAATGGAATTTACAGTCAACATGAAGAGACTCACATGTTACGATATAATGAGTATACAAACATTTAAGAAGAACTTTGAGGCGATTTTGAATAGTTCACGCAACCTAAAGGAGAACTACTTCAGGCAGCGGTTGTGCTGTAGTGGGAGGCACACCCACGATAACTGCTTTGGATATAGGTGTAAGTGTTATCGTCCTTGAGGCGAATGTGTCTAAAGGAGAAACCAGTCAAACTCGTGTAACGACATTGCCAGTCCAAAATTGTATAGTCTCCGGTGTTGCTGAAGCCAAGGGGACAGTTATTTAAGCGGCAGGCGCTGGTGACTGTAGAATTTGAGGGTGGAACAGTAGCATGTACGTTTCTCATTGTTAAGAATTTGTCTGAGTCCTATCTATTTGGCATGGAATTTCCGCGATGAGGGGACGCGAAAATAGACTCTATGAACGGAACGCGTCGTTCAGTAATAGGTGGTAGGAAATTAATTTTAAGTTTATTAGGGACAAAGCCACTTCATGACAAGTACTACGAGAAAGTGAAGTTCAAAGTGATAAAAACTAAGGCTCTGTACACTAATGACGGACACACTGTGGTCACAATGCACCAGACTGTCAAAATACAGAGGATGCCATGGATATTTTATCCCACATTCAAACGAAAACGGGAGAATCAGGGTGTGTAAGAAACAACACAAGACTGAATTCATTTCCTAAATAGATATTCAAATGTCTTCTAGAATAATCCTGGCATTATAAATCGGTACCAGTATGACATGCAGGTAGTCCCACATCAAACCTATTGTCATGTGACCTATTGCATTCGCTGGGCACGAAGAGGGGAAGTGAAAAACGAACTGCAAAAAATAGTAGAACGGAAGAAAATTGAAATTTCTTTGTCGCCCTGTAGTACTCACCTTGGAGGAGTATGCCTTGTCGTTGACGCTATGACTATCAATAAAATCATAGTTTGGATGAGAACTAGACTTGAATGCGTAGAGAAATAGTTACAGAAGTTTCATGGAGTGAAATATTGAACTGTGACAGACCTCTGTTCACCCTACTGGCAGATTCTCTTGTCAGAAGAGTCTAGGAAGTACACTGCATTTATGTTTGGTGGGAGATCATTTCAGCTCCGAGTAGTACCATATGGACTTAATGTAAGTTTGGGAATAACTACTCTCAATACTGTGATAGATTCAGAACTCTCGGACAACTTAACACTTTATTTGAATGATCTTTTCTAATAGCTACTGAATCGTGGGAGGAACAAATTGGTTTGCTGTCATATGTGCGGCAGAAATTTTCTGATAGCGGAGTCAGAGCGAATCTGGAACAATCTAATTTCGCTAAGGACAAAGTCGGTTTCCATGCAGTGAATATGATAAAGCTATTATATAGTGCACTGATCATAAAAAGACTGTAATTAAATCTGCATTTATTTTATGACAAAGTGTGAAGCATGAGGAATGTCCAGTGTTTGTATATAATTTCACTTCATACGTAGTATTAATAGTTATGTTGGCATTTTAAAATAAGTCTGATGAATTCTTCTTTTAAATGAATGAACTTTCGTAATTTTGAAGTATGTTACCAAAGGCATTTCACACGTAAATATCAAGCCTCGTAACAAAGATGAGAGAACATTTTCAATTTAAGTCATAGATAGTAAATATTTTTGTTTAAATCTTGACAGTCACAGAAAAATTATCAGTTGTGTTAATCACAAGGAGAAATGTATATTTAAATATATTTGTCGAAGTACTAGTTAAGATTTAGACACAAGCTTTGAGACATCAGAGGTAAGTTATATTTCATGGACTGATTAGACAGTGGCATGTAAAGCCATGAACTGTAGATATGTTCTGGACAATACAGAATACAATGGTTAATACAAAATAATGTGAGAAAGTACTAATTCATGACAGACATACGTGGCATGTAAACGGATATGTTAATATGCACCATCAAATGACAAATTTGCTTCAATCCCAACCACTATAGAGACCACATGTTTAGCTTATTATTTCAAACCTATTGGTTAAGTTTTTGTGTTGGAACTAGTAATTGAGTATCTTTCTAGTGAATTTTTGCAGTCAAATGACACAAGCTCATAGTACTAACTGAAAAATCGTTCAGTGGGTTGCTGGATTCACATCTTTGATTCGCGTACGCGGTGGATGATTTAATTGGGCACTTTTTGACCTGCTATTTTCAGTTTCATTCGTAGACACCGTAATTTTCTACGCAAGTAAAGGTAGAACACTGGTGTCCTGTACGTTCAACGTAACAATTTCCAGTCAATGATCGGTTCAGTTGGACCAGATGACTCAATCCGTTACGTATGAACGCAGTCCACACCATTATGAGGTCATCACTGGCTTGCACTTGGGTCCATGGTTTCGTGGGGTCTGGGCTACACTCTAACCCTACCGTCAGCGCCTACCGACTGAAATCGGGACTCTTATGACAATGCCACGGTTTTCCAGTCATATAGGGTCTAACCCAGGAGATGCGTCGCAGGCGTTAACAGAGTCACTCGCGTTGATCGTCTGCTGTTATAGCGTATTACGCCACATTTATCCGCACTGTCCTAACGCATACGTTTACCGCAAGTCCCACATTGATTTCTGCAGTGTTTGTCGTCTTTAAGCACTGACAACTGTACCCAGATGCCACTGCAGTCCGTCGTTACGTGAAGGCCATCGGCGAGAAAAGTTGTTCTTTGTGAGAGGTAATGCCTGAAATTTGGTGCTCTTAGCACAGTCTAGACACTGTGCATCCCGAAAAATTGAATTCCCTAATATTTTCCGAAACGTAAATTTCCTTGCATCTAGCTCCAACTACTATTCCGCGTGCAAAGTCTGGTAATTCCTGTCGTGAGTACAAATGACAGCTCCGCCAACACACAGACCTTTCATACCTTCTGTACGCGATACTACCGCCATTTCCAAATGTTCATATCACTATCCCATGACTTTTGTCACCTCTGTGTACAATCTCGCATAGCCGACATTACCTATATTTGCAGAAAGAGAACAGCTGTGCTAGACATGTCCACTCTGCATTCTGCAACATAATCAGCTTCCAGAGAAATCATACTCCTGTGATTAAATGTGTCACCCTCCTGTACAGTGCGTAGAATACACTCCAGTTATCAGTTGATACAAAAAGAAACAGAAAACGAAAATTTAAAATTTTGGCAGAAGTGCCTTTCTCTATCTTGTACTTTAATTGAATCCCCAGTACTTCAACGAAGATGACCTAAAATTTACGCTTCCTGGCGTGCACTGTCATGAAACTGTTAGTTTAATTACGAGACGTGTATTTCCTTCTCGATTCGGCGTTATAAATACATAAAAATTTCTCTTGAAATCTTATGTAATACGCAGCAATAGGAGATTCTACACGTCCAAATAAAGTGACAGATCAAAGCGAACTATCCAGGAATTTTCAGGTTATATTACCATGATAAACAATTAATAATTTTACAAATATGAACAGTACAGACATCAAAGTTTTCTGAGTATTATACCAAGTCATTATTTAAAAAACTACACTGGAGGAACCAATTTTTCGGCCACCAGAAGACGGTCACTGTAACTATAATCGAAGGGTTGGTTTCTCCAGTATACAAGTATGTTTTGCATTATGACGCGGTATGAAATTCAGAAATCATTTATGTCAGCTAACTCTAGTCACAGGAGCCTACGTAGTTGTGTGAACAATAATAGTTTCTCTCACTACTGACCAAAGTCTGCTCACCAATTATGTTGCTATGGCTAATAACTTTGTGTTAGATATGTTGGTACACATTATAATGTTAGGTATAAAATGTGTGTCAGTCGTAAGTCGTTCTCCATTCCGTAGAGGGTTATAGTAATATTCTCTCAGACCAAACATTAAAATTACTGTCTCACATGAACTGGCTACCATTTCCAGTGCGTTTCTCAACTACCCTTTGTAATGTCCTGCATTCTTCTCATATATAATTTGAATATTTGCTCGGTGCCACAGTCATGCTTAGATAATTTAATTAGTTAATGTGACTTCTCTCTGTAAGCAGAAGATCTGGCTTCATATCGCAGCCTGACACGATTAATAACTAACACAACATATTCATTTTTACACTTTTCTTATTTCATAATTAATTATCTGGATTGTTCAACCTTAATCAATGACATTAAGAAAAATATTATTTCTTGAACAGTAAATGGGTAGGGTCAGCGGTACTCAGCCTCACTTTTTGCAGTACTGGTCTTCCATAGCAGTCATTTCTATAAAATTAGGTAGTCGTCGCTAATGTCAGGTAAATGGATAGGTAATTATTTCTATACACATGACCACCGCGTCCGTTCAGCTGCCATTACTTTAACAACTCACAAAAAGCGTAATAACTAACGATAGACTGAGTAATCTCTCCTCTTACGCATTATATAGCAGTAAATACGAAACCATAGGCGACATATTCTGTCGGACTAATGCCACAGCTATTCATCACGTCGCTTGCGAGCAAAAACATTCTACTGCTGACGCAGATTGTTCGAATGATATGGGACCAATAACAACAGTATGAGAGCACTCTGGATGCAGGCGAATGTTTCTACGTTACACTTCCTACATTTTTGCACATAATGAAAACCTACTTAATTTGCTCATTATAATTAAACTGAAATACAGTACTAACATGATAATACGCTGGCGTCCGGGTCGGAAAGAGCCACGAGACAGTTATACTAAAAGCACAAGGCAAAAATGCCTTTCTTCATCAGAGGCAGTCAAAGATCCTAGTTTTGTGATTCAGGGCCAGTAAACTGCTGGATGAGAAGCTGTATGCCACTTGTAATGAACGCAGTGGTGCATCTTTCTTTGTTTTCCGTACCAAATGAAACTGACACATTTCTTTGCCTCGCTAATAGAACTACTGCACCAGTCGAAGTGGTTCAGTGGTTAAGTTAATGTACTCACATTGCATGGGGGCTTTATTAAATGAAAAAACAATGCAAATATTTTTTGTATCTGTATGTCCGATTACGCAAGTCTCGTAAACGGCTGGCCCTGACTAGTTTTTGTACGCAATCTGACTGCATGGAACAACAACAAAGAATGAAATGAAAATTTTCGTTAACACAGTTAATTAATTAAGTCCCCAGCAACTATAAAATCTACGAAGCCAACAAAGCACAAGTGTAGCTGTTCTGTGTGTGGTAGTATGACTCAACGCACATCTGGCACGGTTCTTCTTCAACAAGACAAGAATTTTTAAATACCAATTATACTGACGTGATAAAAGAAAATTAGAAATACCATAATTGCGTAAGGAAAGCAGAATTACACTCTAATACAAGAACACAAGCCAGATGCTTTGTTGACGGAACCTGTAATGATGCATTATTTGAGATACAGAAATATTAAAAAGAAAAAACAGGGAATTTGTTACCTTCATATATATTGACGAAAAGCACTCAGATCATTACAATATCTCCATTGGAACAACATCTGCTATCTATCAAACCACTGCATAAAACATGGAACAACACTCTCCACTATCACATCTCACTCCGACTTCACGACAAACAGTGTCCACCACAACTTGTCGGCAAGAACTCTCCACTACATCTGAACAAGAACCGCCTAGCACCGCTTCTCGATAAGAACTGCCTGCCGCTACTTCTCAATAATCACTGCCAGTGGAGGCGGCGGAACAATACTCTCTGGCGCGATCTCTGGCGCTGTGGCTCAGTGTAGCCACCTTTCAACATTTGGGAGAGTCAGCTTTCAACTTACCGTCCTGAAATGTAGACTGAGGTTCCTCTGTTTCCGTAAATGACTTAAGACATGTCCTTGATGTTCGTTGATATAGACACGACCAGTTCCCTTCGCCTGTCCTTCTACTTTCCTTGCTGGTGTACCGTTTTTAACGAACTCGTCGTCCATGGGAAATCACATTCTACCTTCCCAACTTCCCAATTCTGTTGAGAAGTACTGATACTTTTCATTTCTCATAGGGTATATAAGTTTTTCAACTGAAGTTCTTCTGACTGTACCTCTCTCCAGAAAGAATGAGTAGCTTAAAATGAAAATCCATAATGTTAGGAAGAACTCCTTTCACAGATGGTAAAATCGTTGTTTATTTAAAAACAGCCCATTTCGCTGCTTTAAGCCGCATCGTCACGTGAACATACTGTACAGTGTCACCACATTTTGTGTGTATTAAAATTAGTAAAGGAATGTCTAAAATATATTCACAACCTTAAAAGATCGTAGACATACCCATCGATCCTAGTCAAAATTTACTATTCAGTGGATATCCTCAATACTAAGGCGATAGAAAGATAAAGGAAAACTTCCTGATTCGTTAAAATTTGTTTGTCTCTAAAACGAAAAAAGAAAATATTTTATAATGAGCGGATGATAAAATTTTTTTATGAGAGAGTCCGGATTGACCATAAAGAATTGTCACTGCAACGTGATTAGTCGCGACACACACAAATTACAATGTGTCAGGAACAGGTGGCAGTGTCTTACCAGTATGACAGCAGGACAGCTCAGTGCAGGGTAAAGCAAAAGCGGCCCACCGGATTGACAAAGAGAGATTAGGTGGCTGCCTGAACGTAAGCTATCCATGTGGACAGTGTGACCGGTTTGTCCTACATATATCTTAGGCCTGTCATTGCAGGTAATGCTGTATACATCCGCATCATTATGTTTATTCACCACAGATTTTTCGTTCTGCCTGGATTTGAAAATGTAAAATACGCTGAAATAATGTTTTTGGATTTCATACGTCTCCCAGCTTTTTCAGATATTGCACCCAGATATGGTAGTCTACAGAAAACAGAGCGTTCCTTTATCTGCTCGGCTGCTCTAAGTGTTGTAAAATCTGCTTCTAATCCACTAAGGGAAGGAAGATTTCGTAATCGTTTTCATGCGCTGTATAATGTATAACCTTATATTCTGCCACTTGAGCTTCTGTGGTAAGGGACTCTCCATACATACTGTTTAACATGGCTCGGATTGGTGCGGATTTATATTTCACTGGGTGACATGGCTGTCTATGTATGACAAGATCTGTCGTGGTTAGCTTTTTGTAAATATCGAAGCCTTTATTTACATTTTGTACGGTCAGCTGGAGGTCCAAAGACGGTAAAGTGTCATTCTCAGCGCACTGCCCAGTGAACTGTACCTTTTGGTTCAAACTACGAGGTTTGGAACTTAAATAGTGGCAACTACTTATTCTCAACCGATACAAAAGAAATACATGTTTGCACCTGTTACTGTTCTTCAAAGTAGTCACCAGTGTTGTGTAGAACCCGTTGCCAGCGATGCTGAAGACGTAGTGTACCGTTAGCAGAGCCTGTTGTGTTGATGGTGCGAATGGAGCGGTCTAAAGTTGTCGTGGGTCTCGTGTACGACGGTGATGAGGTTACACTAACGCATTAACGTTCCTCCACGGCAGACGGTCAATACACAGTACTACTGTTCGTTTTTGGAGAATCACCTGCGACCAGCTTCGCGAAAGAACACTTTCTGCACAACCCACCCATCATTTTGCACGACAATTCGTGGGCGCATACAGCGCAAGCTGTAGCTGATATGTTCGGTCGATGGGACTGGGAAGTACTGTACCATCCACCATACTCCCCGGACTTAAGTCCTTGTGACTTTGATTTGATTCCGAAGAGGAAGGAACCATTTCGTGGCATTCGCTTCAGAACTTTTCCAGAGATTCGACAGGCAGTAGACCGCTCCATTCGCACCATCAACAGAACAGGCTTTGTTAACGGTATACTACGCATTCAACATCGCTGGCAACGGGTACTACAAACGCTTGTGACTACTTTGAAGAACAGTAACAGGTGCAAACATTTAACTCTTTTGTATCGGTAGTGAATAAGTAGTTGCCACTATTTAAGTTCGAACCCTCGTATTTATATCCCGAAGAAACTGATCACTTTCCTCGTTGTTACCATAATATAATTTGAAAACATCGTCAACGTATCTGTTCCATAAAACTAATCTTCTAGCACGATGAGGGAAATTTATCGTCAATTGTTGCTCAAAGCTTGCCACAAAAATATTTACTATGCAGTAGGCAAGTGGAAAGCCCATGCCTAAGCCTTCTTGTTGTGAATAAAAGTTAGCCCCGAATTTAAAATGATTAAAAGATAAAACAATTTTTAATAAAGCCAGCGATTCTTCGACTTCCCTAGATTGTCTCCTCCCTAGATTGCCTGCCGTAGATAGTCGAGCACCATCCAAAGCGGTACTCAGATTCTCCGCGGTAACACTTTGCACCTGAGCAATAGTTATATTAGCACACATCTTATTGGCGTCACACGTCATCATACGTGTGGTTGGCGTTATGATTAAATCCTGCAAAACTGTTTGTAAGCTGTTTCCGGTTTTTATACTGAAATTAGTAGTATGACGGAAATGTTTATTCAGATACTCTGCTAGCAGTTTTTCTACTTCATAACCTGCCCCATGCCCTGGCATTCACAATAGGACGTAACGGTTTACCTGGTTTGTGAAGCTTTGCAGTACCATGTAATTTTGGTACAGCTGGATACATTAGTGGAAGTCGTATCTGAATAAACCTGTCCGTCATCCTACTAATTTAAGTATAAAAACAGGAAACAGCTTATAAACAATTTGCAGGATTTAATCATGACGCCAACCACACGTATGATGACGTGTGACGTCAATAAGATGTGTGCTAATATAACTATTGCTCAGGTGCAAAGTGTTACCGCGGAGCATCTGAGTACCGCTTTGGATGGTGCTCGACTAACTGCATCGTAACTGCGAGAATTAACTATTTCGCTTCAAACAACCAGTGCGAAAACGGTAAACGTGAGGTGTTGCTGTACATTATCAGGCACTCTGGCCGTTGTGGGATGCTTCATGCAAGCTGAAAAGCATCTCCTATGTTAATTATTTTCTTAAAACACTAATATGCAAAGTAAAGAGGGAGAAAATATGCTTCATGTACCTTTGAGAACAGCAGTTACATGCATATAGCCAGACAGCAGACGTACGTCAGTTGCTCTCTATTTTCAATTCTATCTTCTTGCATTATGTGTATTTTTCTGTAGACAACTATTTCGATTACACATGGGACTTTGGTTATAGGATTTCTATTGTATTATAGATAATTTAAGAAGTTACTTTCGATTTCTATAAATAGAATTAAATAATACTGATATTTATATGAGGTAAACTCCTGCAACCGATGGCAGTATTATATAATTGACCAGTAGTCAGAGGAACAGCGGAGGTCTGAAGAGTCACGGCGAAACTCAAGGTGAAACACTACGGATGAAATACAGGTCTCTTGGACCATGGCCTCTCATCCAAGTAAACTCTTGTCATGTAAATAAGAATATTCCACTGCAAAAGAATTTACTACGCTTGTGAAGTTAAGGCACACAAGTGTAATTATCTTCTTTGAATCTTGGACAACATCTATTATTCTTGTAGGCTTTAACTTTAAAATCAGGCACCTACGGTTAACTGGACGAAAAAAATATTTCAGCTGCTCCTCACGAGACTCAGAGTACACGGCGGCATAACTGCATCAACACGTCATTCAGTTGCCCTGTTTGTGGTCTGCTGAATGAAAACGTAATTCGAGGCTGCCATTGAGGGATTGCTAAATTACACGGAACACTTGTCCTTCAGCACTTGGGCCGCACCCCCACTTCCTCAATTACCGTGCTGTGTCAACCAATTTCAATACGAATGACAAATTGGGAATGTATGTAGCGATTTACTGGGACGTTTTATTGCTGACAGCCATTGACTGGAGTAATTTCTCTGATTCCGACAATTTCAGCCGCTCTCTTTTGTGGCATAAATTGACAGTTCGTCACAGTGACGCCCTTCGCTCTAAATTCTGTTTCCCTCTCAGCATATCTGCTTTTCGGGTTTCACGGAATTTTCATATTCCAAAAGAGACCAGATATACTTTAACGTTCAGTTAAATCCTTTATATTAATATTACTCAGCACTGACTAAATCCACAATGGCAGTAAAATGTCACTTACAAGACATAAATTACGTTTTCCAAACAAATACATTCCGCGTTTCACTTTAGTATAGTTATGAGTTTTTTATTGTTACCTGAAGACCTTTTATTTACGAAGGGCAAAGCGTTTTGGTTATTTCATTGAGTAAAGAAAGCCTGGAGGATGGAGGTGTCTTTCTCTCTATTATTTTTTCCCATGGACTTTCCTAATTTTCAGTAATTTAATTTTTTTTCTTCGAAGCGATATAGAAGAGAGAAAAAGAGTAACATTTTGTCCCACTACTAATATAGACTATAATGTTTGAAAAAGCTGCAATTCAATGACACAAGATTTAGTAAATTGTATAAGGAGTTAACATCGGAGTTATAACACACAGAAGTAATTTGAAGGTAGCATTAAAACAGTTATCTGTGTCAGTTACCTTTATTTTCTTCCACGACTTGTCTGGATGGCTTACATCCTCATGTTTATGTATATCAGTGTATGCAATTTACTGAATCTATGCAGATGTCTTTAATGCGTAGTTTTTTTTTTACCAGTTACTTATTATTTGTGAAAGGTTACCGAAATATGGCGCCGAGTTATAAATTATAAACAATAACAAAGCTACTAACAAGAAGTTCTAACAAACAGCACACAGCAGGTCACTATATACACACACTTGCGTCACTGAATGTCATACATAAATACGAAAACAAAACCAGCCCAGAGGTCATAAAGGTATACGAGTAGGAACCTTCTCACATCATCACAGACACTCTCTAACAACGTATACACATAGTTATCAGCATATATATTTAGTAATGAAACGGTTTGACGGTTCACCGTTGATGTCTGGTTTTCTTAATGTCAATCATGAAACAAATACAGCAACATAAGGCACTTAGGAATGAAATAAATACAAAGTGCAAGGAAGCCAAGGCGAAGTTGAAAAAACAAAAAAAAAAAAAAAGGATGGACTCGGTGAAGATCCAGCGTATAGAATAGTCAAAACAGTCTTTGGCGCAATTAAGATAAACATGTATAGCGCAATGGGATCTACACTGCTAAAAGCAGAGGCGAGAGCGCATAGGTAGAAAGCGTACTCTGAAGGCCCTTACGAGGGGGGGGGGGACTTACCTGACAAAATAATAAGTTAAAAGAAGATATGACAGTCGATATGAAAGACACAGGGGACGCATTATTCGACTCACATAATAACTGACCTTCGGAAGTAAGCTATTAAATAAGCAAAAGAAAAAGACTGAAACGTTTCAATATTTGCCGTTTCGTTGATCTTGGAGAGCAACCTTTGATTTTGCTGCAGTCCTTAATGACTCTTATGTTCGGCACGACCATGCACGGAGAGAAAGATGGACCAGAGAGTGTGTGATATAACAGCGGTATTTCGACGCCAAAGCAGAATGTCTTTTTTAACTTTCAAATTCATAAACTGTTCTGCACTTATCTGTGTAATCCATTACTGCCATGTAGTCATGTCATATCTTTCCTGTCCCTACTGTCGTCTGCTAGTATTAATGTATGGTTTGTCTGTTACGGGCATTTCGGATTTTCTTAGTTGCTAGGGGATAAGGACAGTTAAATCGATCTTTCTGTCGAGCTTTGGAAACGGCTACGTTGGATCAGCATTGGTTGTCATTGGTCGGCATCTACTATGAGGTTGGTGCAGGGAGAAACGGCCTACTCTCTCTGATCCCGTTCGGGCTTCTTTGTAGACACCGCCGACGGGGCAGGTTAGTTTTACTCTTCCCTGGGGGGCAGTGAGTAAGAGTGCTCTGAGCAGTACCTCTGGATGCTACGTTGAAATGTGTAAAAGTTAGCTTTGCCTGAGTTTCGGGTATTCACTCTGGTGTGCGGCAGTGATAACCATGCCGCACCAGCTATTTCTGTCAGAGAATGGTGTTAATTTCATTAGTATTCAGATTATTGGATGAGATCATTTATGCAATTCCAACCTGATGTGGACGAGCGAATTAAATCCTCAGTTTTATCGTTGAATGGATGTGCCCACGTCTGGTAAATTTATTTACAAAATTATTGAGTTGTACGGAATTTCAGAAGTGGACTTTGTTCTGTGAAATTGACAGTTAAAGCCAGTCACGCTCTGACCAGTGAGCTTACCTGTGGAGCATGGAAGCTCTTCTAAATTCTATCTTTTGTTCTGTGAGTGACCAGTGTGAGCATGGTGTGTGTAATCTTGATAATTTATAACCAGTAATTTAGCAGACATGCCCCCATATGTGTCGCTTCAGTTGTTGCATTGCACAATGATAAGCTAAAACATTATAACCACCGCTAACAGCGAAATTGGATACCGTCTGGTGACTTTGCGAGCACGTGACGCGGTAACAAACGTATGTAAGCGGAGCCAACACGGTCGGACAGCTCCATAATGAAGTTATGGGCTGCAAATGGGGAAATCCATTCAGATAAGCGACTTTGACAAAGTGCAGGTCACCAGGATTCTACCGTCGATCAATGGAAACGTGCCGGCTCTTCGGATGAGTCACATTTTTGCCTCACTAGGTCGATGGTCGTCTCTATAAACGCCTCCATCAAGGTGAACGGGGGCTCGAAACGTGCAACGCGCCACGGATGCAGGCTATAGGACACATTCTCTTGCGCTTGCATGGGACCTGTGGTAGTAATTGAAGATACGCTGGCAGCTGCGAACCACCTGCCTCCCTTCATTCTTGACGTCTTTCATGACCGTGATGTCATCTTTCAGCAGTATAACTGTCCGTGTCTAGTAACCAGAGCCATGCTACAGAGGTTTGAGGAGCATTATGTTGAACTGACGCTGACGTCTCTGCGACCAAATTCACCTGACCTGATATAAATCCTATGGAACTCATCTGGTTCGCTATCGGGTGCCATGATTGCGTACGCAAATCCGCGGTCTGATTTACACGGATTACATGACATCTAATGCCACATACCTTCACAAACTTACCAACAAACTGCTGGACCCATGATGCGCACAATCAGTGGCGTATTACGTAAAAAAAGAGACAGACAATCAAGCTAGTAAGCATGTGATCGTAATGATTTGGCACATCATTGTGCAATGTGCCATGTCTAGAGATCCACGTGCCAGTATTCCAAGAAGTGTGTTTTAACTAACCAACTGTGTGTGTGTATCTGTGTTACTTTCAATGGGGAAATAAATGTTAATTATTACTAAATTCGCTGCTGTTAAATCTCAAAGGGCAATTACGATTCCTTGTCCGGATCCTTAAGATCAGTTTGTTAGCACCTCCCTTTAATAACGTTTCAATGAAATTTATCGTGGTTGTTGTGTATCCAATATATGGATACCAGTTTTATTAGTCAATATTTAAATAAATTTGGCCCTCTAATCGGAAATTTTGTGTTTGGTACTCGTTCAAGGCAAGTAAACGTAGGCTCTAATTACATAGTGCCTCCTGAGAGAAAACAGATATTTCGCGAACTGATCTTACCAGTACCTTTCAGTAGTAAAAGACGACAGGTATCATTCATAATGGCGACCGTCTGTCAGGATTTCGGTTACACTAGTAATCTTCTCATGATGCTGCAAGATTATTAGGACATTCTAACGAATAATTTAGCTTTTACTCAGGTTTCACACTGTTTCTTTATAGTCGTTCAACAACGTTGTTACGCGCATTGTGCAACACTGCGTTCTTTTCTATTTTTAATTTATGTCTGAAGTGTATTGATGTTTTTGGGAGACGTTAAGCGTTAAAAGTGATTGGAGAATTTTATGTAATTTGTGTATCTGTGGCGATTTATTTTTGCCTCAGTACTTGGAAGTGAAATTTCCTTTCCTTGAATTTGGTTGTGTGCGATGAATATTTTACTTTAATCTGCGCAAAAATTTTAAAACTGTTTTAGCGTGTATTTAGGTGAAGCTTCTATAAATAAAAGAGTATTTTTGATATTAGCTCTCATTTGCTTTCTTTCCAAGATGGATACTCGCGATCGCTCTAAGAGGAGTACAAGAAAAATACATTAGATGCTCAGGAATTAGGTAAAATGCCCAGAAAACAGGCTCCGGAGACAGAGGCGAGTGGAGGAGATAATAAACTCGCGACGTTTAGTCAGGAGAGTACGGAAAGTGAAGGACTAGGTCTTTTCGAGGTAAGCAATCTGACGGACCCAAATTTCAATTGCGCTGCGTCGATTTTAAACTTATGCAGTGCACAGTCTGTTCCACCCGCGGTTAATGATGTTTCAAACCAAACGCACAATCTCAGAACTGCGAGTGTGGGCGAGGCTGAAACCACAGTTAACTACCGGAGTACACAAGTGAGTATAGCTCTGAGCAATGCATGGCTAGACGGTTTAGCTGAAATGCTAGGACGAAAAACGCAAGCAAAATTTGAGGAGTCGGTGGAAAGGTCACGAGAGAGAAATAAAGAGTTAGCTATCGAAATTAAAAATCGGGTCGCCGCGAAAATTAACGCGGAATGTGAAGAGGCAGGGAATCGATTAAATGTGATAGAAACGGAACAAAAGAGGGTGAGTGACGAAGTCAGAATCAGTATTGAAAGACTAGAACAATTCCAGGAAATAAGGTGTTAGCGTGATAGTGAAGAATTCGTCAAGCGCGTTATGAAATTTGTGTGTCACTTAGGAAGAAAGTATAAAGAAATAGTACCCTGATTCACGAACTAGGAAATAAAATTGGGCCATTGAAGCCAAAGGGTAGTGAGTAAAATGAAAAATTCAAAGCTGATCCGGATACACTTACGGAGAAAGTAGCGGTTTTGACGGTGTCGGAGAGTGGCGATGGGACTGCACCAGTAGATGTTGGGGAAAGTCAGAAGGTCAAGTCCCTTCTTAAGTTTCAGCAAGGGCAACATGAGGTCAATAGGAGGCACCGAGATGCCACAAATTAATTGCAGGAACGCGTGTCTCACGTGGAGAACTTTCTCGGCTAGGTATAGGGCACCGAGTGCACATGCGGAAGAACATGAATGAAAATAATAACGATAGAGATTTGGGCCATAAAGGTGATTGACGTTAGCAGTAGTCTGGAGAGAAGCAGAAACCATTGTGAAAGATCGCACAGTGAGGAAGTGCAGGGTTCTTATTATAAGCATTTCTTTTCTGTCCAAGAGTTTGAGGTAATTCAGAACTCATCAAAAGGGATTCATCCTCGTATTTGACTTGAACAATATTAGTATTGCCTTCCTCCTATTTGGCCGAGTAATTATAAAATTGAATTCTTGTGTGGGTATCTAGAGGGGAAACCAGGCTTAGAATGAAGTCGATAGGACGCACGTGCGGCACTGAACATAACTTCCACCTTGTGTTACAACTGGCATATTAGCCCGAGACCGCTCAAGAACGAGTGAAGCACGAAATAATGATGCTGTCGAATTTAAATCAGTCAGAATTTGCTGTTTGAGCACATACTTCAAATCAACCAGTTCTTGTACAATCCTTACAGTTCGGGCGAGTTGATTGGGATTCCGTTAACGAGGCTACTAAGGCACCTTAGTCATATTGTTTTAGCAGGACAGTGCAAAGATGACTTAGAAGCTTTGAAGTTACTACTACAGAAACTAGATTAATACTCTAGAATAATACAGATGCCGGGAAAGGTCATTATATGGCACGACCACGAGATAGTAATTGTGGCCGGAGTAGGACTCTGCAGCGCAAGCAGACGCTTGAAGGGCAGCACAATGATAACTATTACCAGCCATATTGCAACCAGTGGGGAAACAGAAATCGAAACAATAGGCGAAATAATAGGAACAGGCAAAACTGGGAAAGGAATGGTGACGGGGCTCGAGAAAATAAATGGTGACGAACGGAACGACGGTAATGGCTGTGGAATTGTTCCAGGGGACATGGAAGTAAGATCAGCCATGTAACAACACAATAATCAAGCAAATAATAGTGGGAAACATCGGTTATGACTGGTACCTGATTAGGGATGTGTTGTTACACGACCCACAGAAACAGAAACATCTACTGTGTACTACGTTGGTCTGGAAGATATAAGAAACATTACTGCAGAAACAAACTACTAATAAAATTTCAGCGGTTAGCCCTATTATTGCGATCTCCATTGTGGAGGTACTTCGGCCCTTTGTCGTCGACACTGGTTGCCCTTTTCCTACGATAGGTGAGGGTGCATTTTGGAAATACTAAGAGGCAGGAGCTTGGCCAAATTCGCCGTTGCTGGGAACGAAGGTGAAGTAAGCACTTTATGGAAAGAATGCAGAGGTCGAATTGCAGCCTCAGGTCCTTAAGTGTCAGGGTAAGGAATGTGAAAATAATTTATTAACTGTGTCCCTAATGAATGTTGAAGTGATTTTGGGGGTGGACGTCACAACTGCACGCCGTGCAATTGTGGATTTAGGTGGAGGTTTCATGACGCTCAGTTTCGAGGGAAACATGGTTGTGTTGATTTTCAATGATTGGATTCTGAGAGACAAGTCGGAAGTGATCTGCCTGTGAATTCTCGCTTTTCCAGAGTTGATAAAGGAACCAGAAATCCTTAGCATTTACAGAGTTGGTGTGAGTTCTCTATTTTCCGAGTGTGAAAGAAATGAAGCTTTCATGAAAATTGCAGAAGGGAGCGTGACTAATGTGGGGAAAGCGTCAGACGCCGACCGAATGAGACTGTATAAGATACTAAAGAACGATAAGCAAATATCTTTCGATGCACCTAGTGCGATTAAAAGGTTTGATTATAAGTTCAAAGCATGGGAACATCAAAAGTTCTTTGTCAAACCATACACGAATCCGTTAGCTCGAAAGTAAAGGCCGAAATTGCCAGGATGTTGGAGCAAGGTGTGAATGAGCAGGCCATAACCTCCTACAGTCCTTCTCTCTTGGTCGCTCCTAAAAGAGATGAATCTGTGAGATTGTTGTTGTACTCTAGACAGATAAATACAATTATTTTAAGTCAGAAGCAAATAGGTCTGAGAGCCTTGGCGAGTTGTTACAACGCTTCCACAGTGTGAAGGTTCTTTCCTCGATTGAGTTGAGGTCTAGGTATTGACAGACTGTACTCCACGCGTGATGTAGGCAGTACACCACATTTCTGTGCTATGGGGATTTCTATCAGTTTAAACCGTTTCCGTGGACTAAGTGTGTTATAGACAGCTTTCATGAAAGGCTTAAATAGCATCCTACCCGAGGACGTGCGGGAGCGGGTGACATCTTACAGCGATGACATTTTGGTCGCGGAAAAAACAAGGGCGGAATGCAATGATGTGCCCAACCGTTTACTGGAATGCTTTCGAACGAGAAGGTGTGACAGTAAACCTAGAAGAATCTCAGTTTTGCAGAAAGCAAATAAAGTTCTTCGGACCTATTATTTCGATAGAGAGTTCAACCCGACCCTGAGAAGATTTAAGCGACTATCGAGTTTCTTACGTCAACAACGAAAAGAAAACATTGAGGAATTTTAGACCTCGCCAATATTTATGAAAGAAATTGTGAATGTGAGTGTGTTATTCGCCTCACGTCTGTGTGCTGTCACGGCGAAGAGTAGTGTTTGGAATTGGGATAAAAAATGGTCCAAATGACTCTAAGCACTATGGAACTTAACATCTGAGGTCATCAGTCCCCTAGTCATAGAACTACTTAAACCTAACTAACCTAAGGACATTACACACATCCATGCCCGAGGCAGGATTCGAACCTGCAACCGTAGCAGCAGCGCGATTCCGGACTCCAGCGCCTAGAATCGATGGGCCACAGAGGCCGGTGAATTGGAATCACAAGCACAAGATGAATTTATAATTCTCAAGAAAGCGTTAGTAAATGCGCCCATTCTGGCAACCCTGATTTCAGTCAGGATTTTTATTTGACGATGAGCAGCTCGCTGAACGGGGTTGCGGCGGTTTTGTTCCAGGCGGAATAAGAAAGTGATCCTTATACCTAGAGAACTACATCGATTGCAAGTCGTTCTCTATCTCATGCTGAGAAAAACTGTTCTATAACGGAACTCGAATGTCTCGCAATAATCTGCTCATTTACCAACTTCAGTTACTATCTGTATGCCCGGAATGCGGATCACCGCGCTCTGCAATTTTTGATGCCGGCGAAGCTAGGACTTTGAAGTTTGGCTCGCTGGGCTCTGTACCTCCAACAACATCAGTTTACAATCGATTATATTTCGGGAGAATAAAATACCATTGCAGATCCACTTGCAGTGGAACTTGTGCACGGGGGAGATGGAGATCTGGGTGAGAATAACTTCAGCATTCTCTATCTAAGAAAGTACCGTTGGAGACTTTTATTATCAAGTCCTCGCAAAATGTTGGTCGCGAGCAAGACAAAGAAGCGATTCTGAGAGAGGTGAAAGAAAGTTGGAGAGATTGGAACCAAGCGGTTATTTGACAATATTATTTGGTGAACGACATTACTCTTTTCAGAAGACAGAGTCTAGAGAACTCGGCGTGGTTATTGGTGACTCCTGACGAACCGGTGGAAAAGTTAGTTTGGTATAGTCACTTTAGCTACTGTCACTTTGGGGCAAGAAAGTGCTAGCGAAAACTACGGAAACACGTTATTTCAATAACAAGTTGAACAGGATACAGCGTAATATTAGAGTGTGCCAACCTTGCCAAAAGGCCAAACCACCCACTGGGTCCTTTGGCGCTCCTATCTATCCAAAGATTACGAATAAATTGCGAGACCTCCCTGCTGTTTTCCTATTCGCGCCAATAATGCGTACCAAGTCAGGTTAGTCACATATTTTTGTGGCAAAGTTTCTATGTCTCATTCCATTGCGGAGGGCCACAGGGAAAACTGTTGCTGCGGCAGTAACTTCTTGCGTGAGGTCGGGCGGCTGAAGCGAGTTGTTTCCGGTAATGGGCCGCAATTCAGATCACAACATTGGTTACAGACGCTTAGGAGGAGCAGGATAAAACCGACATTCATCTCATTGTTCCACCCATCTTCAAATCCTGCAGCACGCATAATGAGATAACTGGGTAGGTTATGTAGATTGTACTGCCATCGAAAACATAGCCCGTTGGATGTGTATTTCGAGTCCTTCCAAGAAATCCTGAATGAGCTGCTAATTTGTCTGATATGTTAGCTCCTGTCTTGGTACAGAAATATGAGGAGCCACACATTAGGATGACAGCGACTGTGCCCCGCCAACAGAGATAAGACTCCGATACTAGATTATCATTGAAGTGCTGTTGAATAATATTAAAGGTGTAGCTGAAGTAAGGCAGAAGACCTATCAAAAGAAAGTAAGGAAGTCTGAGTTTCATGTGTGTCACAATGTCCTAATTCGTTATCATAAACTGTCTAGCAAGCGAAAAGGAGTCTGCAAAAAGTTCTTTAGTGTTATCAGTCGTCTGTACCGAATATGCCGCATTCCTCACTCCAACAACGTGGAAGTCCAGACTCTCCGATCGCGCATATCACGGGGATTACATTATATCTCCAATGTCAAGCCGCCCATGGAGTGAACGAGAGAGCGACATTAAGCTGTAATCAGTATGTGGAAACAAGTAATATGTATGTTTCGTTTCATGTCTAATGTGCTATTAGTGATAAGTTATAAACAGTCAGTGCATTTTGTGGACAAGTACGTGATGACTAGATAACTCTATGAATAAAATCAGGCGACGAGAAGCAACGTGAAGAACATAATTAGCTACAGAGGAGAATAGATGAAATGTATGTTTTAATAGTAACAGAACTGTCTGTGTTGTATCGTAAGTCATGATACATGTCTGTGGTGATAGAACTGTTTTCTGTTGTGTTATAAATAGTAATATGTGTTTATGCGGTTATAATAATTGAAAATGGTACAAAGGGTAGTCAGTTACCTTAGTGAGTCACGTGTTTGGGTAATTGTGACGCCACAGGAGGTGAGGATTGTGTGTATAGTTTGACACATCACTGTCGCTGTGAAAGAATGTGTACTATGATGCGTGAATCTATAGGCAACGTTGCGAATCCCAATTTTTACTATGTGACTATTCTTAACGTGTTGCCTCCATGTTCACGGTTAAGTTAGTAAATAATTTTTTTTTATTCAGTAAATTTCAAACATTACTGATGCATAAAATTTTAAAACTGTGCGAAGAACATATTGTATAAAACCTTCGGTGCCCTTCAATTTCACGGCCTTAGTGAAACACATTTAATTTGAAAACTTAAAAATCTATAATTTTTCTTTAATTTTGTAAAGATATTATTTCAGAATCTTTGGGGCAAATCATACTTTCTCATTCTAAGTTACGGTAGAGTTAAGATTGGCTTTGGTTGCAAACCACCTTGTAAGTCACGTGGGAGGGCTCAGTAGTCGTCGAGAATGCAACCGCCACTGTCTAGCGCGGTCCAGCAGCAGTGGCGAGTGTCATTAACGGCAAAACAGATGGGGAATGCCGGCCATCTGCAAGGTGCCCGCCGTCAGCCCCAACCCCTCGTGACTTTTTGGCTTTCGGTGCTAGGCCCGGCCGCAGATCAGCAATGGTGATAACGAGAGCAGCCCTCTATCGGCGGTGCGAGGAGCTCCTCGACAAGACATTTGGGTACAAGTCGTACGGACGACCTGCAGATGTGGAGACTGCAACACATTAAGACCCTCCTGTTATAACCAATCACTACACCACTGTCAAGAAGCGTGTCTGACTCTCAGCTGGAGTCGGGAATTGTGGTTATGTGGGACCTGCTCCCATGACAGCAGTTGAAGAATTCTCTCCCACAGGGCAGTGTATAAACAGCAATGGCTATCAGTACCCCAGTCACTGACAACGCCAAACTACGACGAGGTATGTTCTGGGCGTGTCCTTACACTTGTAACGAACCGGCCGATTGCAGGCAACGTGACACTTGAGTTCATGCCATCCGGTCCTTGTGGTGGCGCCCATCTGCCGTAGCTGCACGTGCCACTCACTCCTGTGGTGTGGCCGTGCACGCAATTCGACATGGAGTCGCCATGAGCCACATCCAGTCGGATGAGAAACCTCAGGGGCAAGGAGGTGACTTCGTTGCAGATGAACGGTCGACATCCGCTATGAACTGTCGACAGTCGCTGACTACTGCACATAAAGTCCTCCCACCGTCCCTCAAATATCCCACATGGAAGTCCACCCACATACCCCAACCCCACCAGTGTTTGTGCGTGTGACCTGTGTTCCAAAGACCTGCTAAAATAAAGTGAATCTCGTGTGTTTTCCTTCAGTGAGACAAAATTTTCTGATGCAATTATTTTATATTATTCATTGGAACTACATGATTAAATGAAGTGGAATGCTTATACTCCAATCTCCTTAAAAATCTGTATGCTTGACTGTTAAAGATTATCAGTGATTCGCTTGTTTAATGTTTCACATAAACTTCGGACTATTTAACTAACTCAGGTGACCACATTTTTAGCACCGTTAACCAATAACTGGACGCCCCGTTTTGATACATCTCGATATTTTCTTCTTATGATGATTTTGTACTTTGTTATTTGCTTTGATTTGTTTATAGACGATGCTTGGTTTTTTATGCCATTAGTGACTTAATCTTGTCATTTTATGTAATTGATTAGTCTGATTTCTCGCAGGGTTAAGAGCTCTATGAAAAATCATCTTCATGAGTTCACTCAAAATCTGTATTTTGCACTCAGTTGTCTTAATTCCGCGTATTTTGTTTATCGCAAGCTTCATACTGGAATGCTTGACACAAAAATTGGTTTCCGGTTGACACATGTTTGTCTTATCTCTAAACTGTGCGAAAGTTTCGTGATAAAAAATGATTGGAAATGCCATTCCACGACAAGGACCTGCTCTTTTTCTTCCTCCAGATTATGAAACATTTCCATGTGAGCTGTTCCACTGAGCTTGGAAAGTAACCTCCGGTTTTGCTATAATTCTTAGCGACTCAAATGTTTGATATGACTATGCCTGGAGAGAAAGATGGACAAGAGAAAGTATGATACTACAGCGGCATTTCTAAATGGCATTTCGATGCCTAAGGAGAATGTCTTTTTAAGTTTCAAATTCATATCTGTGTTCCGTATGTATCTGAGTAATCTGTTATTGTCATGTAGCCACGTTGTATCTTTCCTGTCCCCACTGTCGTCTGCTGGAATGAATGTATAGTTTGTCTAAGTTTCCGGGAGGTTTCCTTGAATGATGTTGAGGACAGTTTAGCTAACCTTTGTGTAGAGCTTTGAATACTGCTTCGTAGGGTCAGAGAGGCATAGTAACCATTGGTCAATATCCAATGTGATGGTGATACAGCTAGAAACGGCTTACGGTATTTGATCCGTTGGTTTCTGTGTAGACACAGCGACGGGACAAATTTCTTCTACCCTTCCCCAGGACGCCAGTGAGTAAGGAGGCAGTATCTCTAGACGCTACGTTGAAACATGTAAGAGATAGCTTTTCTTCAGTTTCCTGTAGTCACTCTGGTGTATTGCGCTGATAATCATGGCAGCCAGCCACTTCAGTCTGGGAAAGATGGAAATTTCATTAGTATACAGTTTATTCGATGACATCTTTTATGCAAATGCAACTTGCCGTGGACGAGTTGTGCAGCCATGGGATGTACAGTTTGTTAGTTCGGTGTATCATGCATGGATGTGTTGTGTGCTTTGTGGAATGGTTATGTTACATTTTATTTAATTTGCCGTTCAGTTTGTGCTTCTTACCCATGGACGTAGTAGCTCATACTCTGCTGCACCACGTGCGTTGCTTTGCAAACAGTGAGCCTTCAAATCTATGTAAATACCTCTAGTATTCGAATTGTATCCTCAGTCTCATCGCGGAGTAGATGCACTCAAGTTGGGTAAATTTATTTTTAAAATTACTGCGTTGTATGGAATTTCGTAAGTGGGCTTTGTTCTCTGAAATTGACCGTTAAAGCCAGTCACGCTCTGACTCAGTGTACATGTGGAGTATGAAAGCATTGTTCTGAATTCTATCTTTTGTTGTGTGTGTGACCAGTGTGAACGTGGTGTGTGTGATCTTGATCAATTGTAACCAGTAATTTAGAAGACTTGCCCCCATACGCGTCGGTTGAGTTATTGCCTTGTATAGTGTACCACGTGTCGAGATTCAAGCACCAGCATTCCAAGAACTGTGTTTTAGCTTAACATTTGTATGCGTGTCTTACTTTTAATGAGGAAATAATTGTTAATTATTGCTAAATTCCCTGCTATTACATCTCACAGCGGCATTCTGCTTCCTAGTCAGGATCCTCAACGTCAGTCAGTTTGCGCTTCCTCTTAATAACGTTACAATGAAATTTATCATGATTATAGTATATATGGATTATTATTTTATTAAATCATGAAATATCGCTATTCGTTTTGCCAATTTTTTTTATCAGAAACGGAAACAAAATATGAACTGTATTTTAATGTAGCAAAAATTTCATTTTCATGTATTCGTAAAACACTTTTGAAATTATGAAACAGTCGTACAAAGTAATATGCATCAACTACAAATGTACAGCTGCTTCAAGTGTCTACAAGGCGATATTGTAAACGTCTCTATGGAGACGCCTTTTTAGGGCTCTATAGATGGCTATTGGTTCGCCCAAAGCCGTTTGTGCTTCGCAGTTGAAGTCTGTCAAAAGCGCTGCCAGATGCCAGGGGTTTCCTAAGTTGACATGGTCGTAGGAGTGTCTTAGTAGTAAAGAATTAATGTATTAGAACTTTTTGCATGATGTGGCATTTTTTTACGCATCTCAGTGTTTATCACGACGTATCTCTTGAACTGTATGTCGTACAGTGGTATATTTTTAATATGTCTCGAATTATGTGTCGTAGAACAATGTATGTGCTCAGTTACATTTAGAGGTATATGTGGATACTGTGGTGTCACCGCCAGACACCACACTTGCTAGGTGGTAGCCTTTAAATCGGCCGCTGTCCGTTAGTATACGTCGGACCCGCGTGTCGCCATTATCAGTGATTGCAGACCGAGCGCCGCCACACGGCAGGTCTAGAGAGACTTCCTAGCACTCGCCCCAGTGGTACAACCGACTTTGCTAGCGATGGTTCACTGACAAAATACGCTCTCATTTGCCGAGACGATAGTTAGCATAGCCTTCAGCTACGTCATTTGCTACGACCTAGCAAGGCGCCATTACCAGTTACTATTGATACTGTAAAACATGTACCGTCATGAGCGACGTTCACCATTTATGGATTAAAGTTAAGTATTCCACCAGCTACGTCAGTTTTTTTTTCTAAAGTCTAATTCCCTTGTCCTGTTCCAGACCTCACGCCAGCCTGCGTGAGCTAAAACGCGTGCCTTTCGGCTTCCTCTCATACCGGTGTTGGCTCTCCTGCCAACCCACAACAGATACTGTCTGCGAAATATATTGCTAATAGAGTTAATTATAAAGAAATAATAAATTTAAAACTGTCAGGCGCAATGCGAGAGTTTTTCACGCTTTTCAGTGTTTATGATGCCACATCTACTGAAGTATGTGTGGTACCATGGCAAGCTGGAGGTGTATTTAGTGTCATACAGATTGCGAAATTTATTCCGAATAGAGTCAGTAGTACAGAAGAAATAAATTTAAACGTAGTGCATGATTTAGCAGTTTTTCACGCAACTCATCGTCTGAGACGTCATATCTCCTCAACCATGACGGGTACTTGGTTCTTACCTCCACAGGTATTATTGCCTAACAGTAAGCGATTGTGTACCATGTTTGCCTGAAATTGGTCTAGTGGTCTAGTGGTGAAAAACACACACGCACACACACACACACACACACACACCTACACTCAATTTTGTAACATGTATGGATATACTGTACATCTGAGCCACTTCGATTACCTTATTGCTCTACAAGAATTGCAGGAAATAGACAGACCAGAGAAAATTATCCAGGTAACAGTTGACACAGTGCTCCTATTTCAATATCAAGGGCAGCAAGTATCATTCTTCCGTGTGAATGTGTGACATAATGGAAAGTGTTGAAAAGGCAGTCAGAACTAGTAGATAAGGAGATGCACCGGAAACACAACATGACTCAATGTGCCACTCCTTTAAAAAGTGCCCTCTCGCTGTAGGTTTCGTCGATGTTGCTGGGGGAAGAGCAACAGCTTGCCATGAGGGACAGTAAGCTGCGGTTTGTGAAGCCAGGAATCCGAACGTAGCGAACTCAAGCTGGTAGTTTGGGAGTGATGAAGTAATATTGTTCCACGGTCCACTAACATGTTGTTTCGTACTCAAGTGAGATGAACCTCCAGGCTGTAACGGCTATGACGTAAATTTTACATGCCCACACTAGGGCAGAAGCGAAACTAACTACGCAACTGCACGCTGTTTCAGACTGTTTTGAGTCCCTTTAGCCTAATGACCTCACTCTATTTTAACGAACCTTTTTAGCAGCTTATGTGAGAACAATTTATACTGTTTATATGTTTGTGAGAGTGTGTAAGTGCGTGTGTACCTGCACAAAGCAAAATTTAAGTAATTTTTTTGTTTTTTATTTTAGCATACATTCTAACGTTGTAACCATTTCAGTGACAGAATTTTCATTTTAATATGAGCCCTAGAACTCTCGCCGTCATAGTTCGCATTCACAGAACTATTAGGAATGATTTTACACGCTACATGTAATCGTAAGGTATTGCTTTAAAGCGCTTTTCAAAGCTGACGAAGACACGTCAGGCACGTGGAATGAAAAGAAACTGTGGGTTTCCCTTGAAACTGGAGAAAACTTAGGGAAAAATATTTCTTTCCCTATATAAAGAGCATCAATTTTTCAAAATAAAACGAATAATTTTAAAATAGCAACAGGACAGACTGTCAATAATTACGTACGTGTATTTATACTTGCAGCATATAAGCAGTGAAAAAATTTCTTTAGGTTTAACAAATTCTTGAGCAATGCGACTATCTATCTGAACGTTAAGAATTGTATGAACAAACTAGGGGGATAATGTTCAGCATGCACATGAGAAGTAATTTCCGTGTGGAATCTCATGCAGAGACACACTGCTATATGTCAAGCCGTAGGGAGCGGTGGGGGGAGTGCACTTAAGAATCTTATTTACAAAAACAAAAAATCAACTTAACACAAAGCATTAAAAAAACACATTGTTAATTGATCACATAAAACTTTGAAGTGAATCAAATTATCCTTTTTTAAGTGATCCACCACATCAAATTTTGAAGTAGACCGGAAACAGTTATTGGTGGAATAACTCTCTTAATAACTGGCCATACAAAACTTTAAAAACAGGAAAAATGGCAAATATTGAAATTAGCCCTATACAATAAACAGTGACACAATTTCTTTTTCTAAAGCTGAGGTATAGTTAACGGGGGCCAGTCACACCCGCCTTCCCCCACCCGCAAATAAAAAATATCTTTCTCGATATCTGATATCACTAGCACTTGTAGCTGGCCGCGGTGGTCTAGCGGTTCTGGCGCTGCAGTCCGGAACCGCGGGACTGCTACGGTCGCAGTTTCGAATCCTGCCTCGGGCATGGGTGTGTGTGCTGTCCTTAGGTTAGTTAGGTTTAAGTAGTTCTAAGTTCTAGGGGACTGATGACCTAAGATGTTGAGTCCCATAGTGCTCAGGGCCATTTGAACCATTTTTGAACTAGCACTTGTGAACCAACCAGGGCCACTTATAACGCACTAAAAGATACCTCCTGGGTATCACCCCAATGGAATTTCTCACCTATCCGTCGTAGTTGGTTAAGGGGAGCTGCAAGCTGAACGAAATTGACAATGAAATTTCTGAAGAAGTTTGGCATGCCAATAAATCTGGCCATGTGATTTTTGTTGCTATGCTGTGGGATGGCGTGATTGATTTATATGCACTCATGATCAACCTCGGTTCCATATGCTGACATTATGTGCCCTCGGAGAGAAATTTCCCTATGATCTAAATTAATATTAGGGCGCCTGATGGTCAGCGCAGCATAGTGAAGGCGATAAAACACATAGTCTAAGTGGATTAAAAGCTTCTCATGATTCATACTATAGATCACGCCGTCGTCTAGATACTTACAGAGCTAAATTTAATGTCTCCCATCACTGAATCTAACAGCCGAACAGTACAACTACCAGCAAAAATGGGAGACGATTGTATACGAACAAGTTCCAAGCTGAGTGAGAGATAACTCTTCCGCCAAAGAAACTCGATGAAAGGTGTGACTGAGTACGAGGACAGTGAAATATTGGGCCACCGAGAACCATCTGAAGCAATTGTGGAAGTCTGTCAACAGTAGAGTTCTGAATCACCTTCTGTTTGAGAACCTGGTAACTGATGACTGGCCGTAACCCCTAACACCAAGAACATCAGCTAACAGCTGATCAACGATCTTACGAATCTTCTTCATCTTGTGAGGTGACAAATGGAGACAGGCGGACGGCAATCTGATCTGTTAACTGAAACTTGTACTCAGATCTATTGGTTAGCCCCAACTGGCCGATTTATACCTCAGTTTATTGGGATAAAACCTCTAACAGTGTCCGACTTTGCGTTTAGTCTAAATGGGGAATATCGAAATGTAAATCCTTAACCTTATAAGAGCACACTTCACGACAGCACTGATGTTGGCACAAATATAAAGCCTCTCCAGGTTTAAAGTTAACTGTGTGAGCAGTTGTCCACTAGTGGACATCCGTTAATGTTGTGTTTTTGGCGTTTTTAATCTGTCCTAAGGCTGCAAGTGTGCATAAGGTACAGAAACAGTAGGAACTACCCACTGGAGTGGATTGTGTGTATTTACAGCCTTAGGGTCGATCAAAAACGCCAAAAAATAACATTAACAGATATTCATTGCAGTGGACAACTGCATTACAGGGTTGAAGGAAATCACTATTTCAACATAATTTGATATACGTCCAGTCTTTTCAAGGAAGTGGCACCCTAATAGTTCATCAGTGCCTAATCCTTTCACTACAGTCAACTCACTTGCCCACGATAACTCTTTCAGTTTAAGATACCTTAGTCACCAGACCTATTACTACCTGCGGCCTCGCATTAACAGTTCTCCATGCCGTGAGTGACCGACGTAACACCACAAACTTGCAAACTCTACTTAGCTTCTCATACCATCCAGAATCGATTAAGGAAATATTACTCCCAGAATCCAACAGAGCGTCCACTGGTTCGTTATTTAAGGTAACACCCACGAACGGTAGGTATGAGCGGAAGCTGTCATTGACTTTAGTGCAGTGTTTAACCAAGGCGTGAACTCCGTCCCTCGCCCCCACCCCTCCGTCGCCTCCTCTCTTACTTTAGCTACTGGACAGTTGCGTTCTCCATGAGTACAACAAAAGCACTTAATACCTCTTACCGATTTAGGATCAGCTGTACTCAATTACTGACGAACAGTATGTGGCATCGGTGCACCAGTCGCATACCCTCCGCAGTGTTATGCACGGCTTCTGCCTCCATAAAATTGAGACACTAGTATATCATGGCGAATCGAACCTCTTTCATTTTTCGTTTCGGTATGCT
This sequence comes from Schistocerca cancellata, assembly GCF_023864275.1. Lineage (NCBI taxonomy): Eukaryota > Metazoa > Arthropoda > Insecta > Orthoptera > Acrididae > Schistocerca > Schistocerca cancellata. The sequence goes on along the minus strand of NC_064626.1, from coordinate 980,341,939 downwards.
CCTAAACACTGTAGAAAATCGTAAAATATCTAAGAGTGCTATCCAAGTGAACTTAAATGGAGTGACTACATAAAAGAAATAGTACGAAAAGCAGATACCAGGATGAAATTCACAAGAAGAATATTAATAAAAGGTAGATCATCCATCATGAATGAAGTGGCTTATAAAGCGCTTGTTCGACGATAGTTGAGTACTGTTCATCATTGTGAATCCCCTACCGGGTAGGACTGTAGAACAGATAAGGAAGTTCCAACCAAGAGCGCTGCATTATGTTACGGAATCGTTTGGTCAGTCCTAGGGCGTTAAATAGATGCTCAGCAGACTCCATTGACAGGCGCTGCAAGAAGGTGTTGTGCACCATAGACAGGGTTACTCTTGAAATTTGTGAGAGTACTTTCCGGTAAGAGTTGGTCAAAATAAAATTTTGAAGTGAATGATACGTTTCTAAAATATTACATTTTAAAGCAGACCGGAAACAGTTAACCGTGGGCTAAATCTTTAAATAACTGACCACATAAATTTTTAAAAATAGTCAAAAAACAGGAAACGACAAAACCAAGCCTTTAAAATGAAGAGTGACACAATTTTTTTTTTTACAAAAGCTGAGGTATAGTTAACAAAGGAACTAATAAGACCAGTCTCTAGTCCCCCCACCCTCACATACACACATACACAAAAAATATTTAAACAGGCAAAATATTAAATAGTGGTATTAATCCTAATAGGTCCGCCATATTATTTGGCCTCCAACAGGACCATTTGCATGAGAAAGCTGTCACAGGCGACAATGACATTGTGAGAGGCCATTACGCATCGCCTCAAAGAACACACAAAGAAGTAGTACAGCACCAAAATGAACTACAGAAATCTTACGAAGCAGCAGCAGAAGAAATTAACACTTACGTTTCATGACCCAAAGGTAGAAATGGTCCTAACTCATGTTTAGCTAAGGCTAATAAACGAAAGGCAGTTCAGTAAAGACATCTCAGTTTAAATCAACAGTAGCCATCATTAACAGTGCGAACCCAACGTTAAACAAAATAGTTCCTAAAGTTAAAATCATCTAGGTTGTTAGGCTGCATCAGCTTCCCTCTAAAAGAATCAACGTTTCGACTCCTCTGCTGGGATCTTCTTCTCTTTCGGTGTCCCACACTGCTAGAACACTGTCAGAGACCAGTGTCGCGTTCTGTTATAAGGCGGTGTTTCCCGCGCTTGTGCTATTTAGTCAATAAAGCCCCTTCTTCTGCATCAGAGCTGGAATATTAGCCTATGGCGATGGCCTACAAATGGTAGTCACAAGAATTTTAACCAGTACTCGCATTTCTCCAGCACAAACGCGGGAATACCCTCTACAAGAGAACGCGATGCTTGTCTCTGACAGTGTTCTAGCAGTATGGGACACCGAAAGATCCTGAAGACGTTCCCAGCAGAGGGGTGGAAACGTTGATTATTGTAGAGAAAACATGACACGACCTAACAACCCAGATGATTTTAACTTCAGTCATAACTGCCACGAAAGCCTGTAGACTTACATAAAATAATTCGTACTAACAGAACACATTAACAACTGGAAGTCGATACGTCAGGAATAATAATAGACACACAGAACAAATTTTCTTAATTTAAACAAATAATAATTGTAACAATTAACTGATAGTCCATTTGCTCCTCAATTGGCCCCACAAGGGTTGAATGCATCCCTCCTGCCAACAGCGTTCGGCAGGCCCAGACGGTCGCCATCGAAGTGCTAGACCAACAGCGCGAAACTTCGGTGGTCTGGTGGGAACTGATACGGATGCTGTCACAAATAAAAGCGCTCATTTAATTACACTTTCCTTTACACAACGGGAATGAATGAGTTTAGTGACAGCCTGATATAAACAATTTTCGATTAGGTATCGTACGTCCAAAAACACATAACAGTTGTAGGCAAACGGTTTAATGAATCCATGCAGAAGTTCACTAAGAAGAAGGCAGGTAGCATGATTCAAGCATAAAAGCTGATTACACACCAAAACACCTAAATTTTCGGCCACTTGCCAATTCATCTTGATTAGAACAATAAATGACATCTATCGATGCCTGTAATAAGGCAAGATGCAAAGCTACAGCTAACAATCCAATCACTATCCCACAATTAGGCACTAGGTAACCAGGCTTGTGAGTTACAATCCATATAAACATGTGAAGTTCACCGAGTAGGCTGTTCATCATTAATTTAATTTAGTTAGCTAAGGCACCTTCCTTCCCATGGTTGAGTGTTCAGCCCTTTCTAAATGAAACCTACAGTAACAAGACGTACTGCCCTCAGTCATGGCTGCTGTAATTCTGCTATGTTCAGCGACGGTACAAAATAAACACTTCCACATAAATCTTGGACACCAAGGAAGCACTTTCCATTTCCCACAGAACCACAACTACTTCTCGAACAGCTCGAGCCTGCCTCTATATCGGCTTGCCAAACCACACCACTGCCAATTGGCGGGAGTGTCTGCGGAGATTGCCAGACGACCCATGAGAGAGGTAATAAAGCATGTCGCCATGCACGGCACAGCGTGTTGAGCAAATCTTCCAAATTTGTCTCTCATATTTTCGTATGGCATAATACGCGAATGATAGAGAGTTGTTTCCTTGCTCGCCGGCCCCTGTGGCCGAGCGGCTCTAGGCCCTTCAGTCTGCCACCGCGCGACAGCTACAGCCGCGGGTTCGAATATCTGCCTCAGGCATGGTTGGGGGGAACTGGTGCCCTCAGATGTTAAGTCCCATAGTGCTCAGAGCCATTTGAACCATTTGTTTCCTTGCTCGTGAGGCTAATACGAGTACATGAAATGGAAATACCTGTAAATTATTCTCAGTTGGGTAACCATCTTCACCACAAAAAGGTGTTTGGAATTTGGATGGGAGGCAACTCGACGACGGATATAATTGAAACACTACAGAAAAATTGGTGTAAAGAAGACAACGTCTGCACTAGTATGTAAGTGAAACTACGTGCGGAAGTCTAATGCATCAGTGTTAACCAGTACCTTGTGCTGGAATAGTTCTATGACACGCAAACCGAATTGTATTATAGAGTTTTTGAAATTCTTTTGGTTTTAGGTTTCAGGGGAAGCCTATTCGTTGTTAGTGAAATACCTGATTATCGTGGAAATACTGTGAATTGTTTTTCTGTACCTCAGCTAAAGCCGAAAAAGATACAATTAGAAATGGAATGTGTATTCCCCGAACGAGGTCAAAATTCTCTACATTTCTACATATCTAATATATTCGAAACATTGTTGAGGTGGAAAATAAATATTCTGTATCTGCGAAAAGATGCTATGTTCAGCGACGGTACAAAATAAACACTTCCACATAAATCTTGGACACCAAGGATGAATTTGAAAATTATTTCAATAACACAAGAAATGCTAGAAGAAACACATAAATTAAAAGCTCTGGTTCATAGTAGGTCCACCGACAACAGAGATACGGAATGGTGGAGACAGTGCTGCCACAAACGCATTTACATGCCGACGGCGGAGCGCTCCTGCAGTCACCCTTTTCTGGTGCAAGTGCGGCGAGTGTGCGCCTGGAGAGTAGGTTTCCCTGTCGGACAGGCGGCGTCAGAACCGCACAGTGCCGTTTCGTGCCACGTCGTTCCCTGCGGGGCCGTATGCTGTCTGCTGCCAACCGGAAGAGTAGCGAGCCTGTCGAGGCCGCTGCTCCAGACTCTAAAAATTGCACAGTCTAGTTTCTCTCTAGAGCCTCAGTTGCCGGGCTAGCTTAACGCACTACAGCACAGACATAAGTTACGAACACGAAAGCGTCCTAGACAGAATTTCAAAAACCTGTGAGTTATAAAGTTATTTATGTAATAATATTTATGGCACTCAGTACGCTGGGAGATGAAGTTTGCATGCTATTCGAGAGGAAGAGGCCACATGCTTACATCGCGTTTCATCCTACTGTATTTACATACGTCCTCTGCGCCTGGCAGGGGGTTAATGAACCAGTGTGACACTATTTCTCTGCCGTTCAAATCTCGAAAGCGCCCGGGAAAAACGAACACTGAAATATTTCCTCGCGAGCTCTGATTTTTCTTATTTTATTACGATGATTATTTCTGATTTTTATAGGTGAACGTCAACAAAATATTTTCGCCTTCGGTGGAGAAAGTAGGAGATTGTTTTGATGACTGCGACTCTAGCTCGCGTATCATATCCGTGACACTCTCTCCTCTACGTCGCGATAATACAAAATGAGGTGCCCTTCTTTGAACTTTTTCGATGCTCTCCGTCAGTGCTTTTTGGTAAGGATCCTATACCACACAGCAGTACTGTATTCTAGAACACACAAGGGTATTGAAAGCAGTCTCGTCTATGGATTTGTTGCGTCTGTTCGAGCAATAAAACGCAGTGTTTGATTAGCCTTTCCCACAGTATCTATATGGTACTTCCACGTTAAGTTGGTCATAATTGTAGTTCCCAGATATCTATCTGACTTGCAGCTTTCAGACTTGTGTAATTCATTGTGTAACCGAAATTTCATTACTTAGGATCAGTTGCACCTTTTCGCACCATACCAATATTTTGTCTAAATCAGTTTGCAATTAATTTTGGTCTTCTGAGCGCTTTATAGACGGTAAATTACAGCATCATCTGACATCTATCTAAGATGGCTGATGATATAAAATCTCATAAATCATTTATATAGATTATGAATACTTTTTTTGAGGAAAGCCAGGTTCAACTTCCGTTTTTCTCTGTGCTGTCCGTCAATTGCTACGAAATGTGATCCTTCTGACGGGAAGTCATGAATCCCTTTTCACAACTCATACGATACTCCATACGCACACAATATGATTAGAACTCGCTTGTGAATATCGATATCAAAAGTCTTGTGGAAATCTGGAAATATGTAATATGTACGTGATCCTCTTTCCACAGCGGTCATTACTTCCTGGGAATAAGGAGCTGTAACTACCGGATGCAGTCATTGGTGCAGGACGCGATGGTTAAGTAAGGCGTTGCCGTCTACTTTTCGAAAACTTTTTGTCTGAAAGGTCGCAAGGAAAATAAAACGATCGTTGTATCGTTCCTTGCGATCTTATCGCAAGGAAAATAAAACGATCGTTGTATCGTTCCTTGCGATCTTGGCAAATAAAAAGTTTTACATCAGAAGACTGCAACAATAATAAACAGCTAGTTGTGTAGCACTGATTCTCCTTTGAGTTGTACTTACTCAGATCGGCAAAAAAGTAGCCGTACATTGCACAACACTCGTTGCATTCATTTGTACATCTAACGCCCCTAAACGAGATGGGCGGTGGGAGTCTACTTCAGTTTGATTATCTGAGTGGTTCGCAGTTCTAGGTGCGCACTTTGTTGTAAAATAAAGGGCTTCCATGATACTGTTTATCCAAATGTCTGGTGCTACTAAATATTTTATAATATAAAAAATAAAATGTTTCTCAGGTTTCTGACTTCTGACCGAAGGGTAACTACTTACACTTTCTAATGTTCACTGAACTGAAAAAAATAGTAAGATATCACTATCGTTGACATCATTAGAGGTCTTGCAGCTTCAGCAACTGTTATTTGTGTTACATGTAATGACGTGATAATAACATTAACAACATAATTTTTAAGTATGTGCCATCACATGTATATCACACAGGCCTATTTCAGAGATGCAACCACCGGAAGGGGACTTCTTGCTGCAGCCTTGCGCTGTAGTGCTGAAGAATGGGACCCATTCGTCGTAGTCATCCCACTATTTGTCGCAGCAACAGAAAGATTTTGCGGCAAAATTTTTTGTAAGATTGTACTCTGCCACTTGCACCTTGTGGTGCCCAACAATTTTTAAGGAAAATTAAATAAATTGGAAACAAAGACCGATAGCAGCATGCAACGAACAAGATGTTTATTGTGAAAACTGTAATAATTTTATACAAATATTTCGAAGTAGTAGTTACAAAATCCTCTAGTAGATGGCGATCTATTCACAATAGGTAGTGCCTATAAATCATAGTCCAATGCCCAGAGGTATTAGTTCCACAGTTGCAACCCAACATGGGATTGGGGTACTGAAGGAAGAGTTGGAAATACAGTGAACAACGTATGTTTCTGGTTCTGAAAAGGCACGGAGTAAAACGCTATATTAAGCACAAAGGAACATTTTTCAAGTACAATTTGATGTTACAAAAGAACTCTAAGTGGCAATTACTCAGAAGCTGTCCATAAAATTCGAACTGAGAGGCAACGTGCTAGTGAGAAATGTTGGCACCATGCCAACTGTATTACAAAACTCCGCCATCTCTCTCCACACATCCACCACTGCTGGCGGCTCACCTCCAACTGCGCAACGTTACGCGCTGTTAACATCCAGCTGCCCAACACTACAATGGCAGACAACAATGCTAACTAGCCACAGACTGCACACAGCACAGCCAGTGATTTTCATACAGAGCGCTACGTAACGTTGCCAATAAGAAAACATAAACAGCCTACTTACACAGGTCATATCAGTTCCCACTTTGCCACAAAGGGAATGCGAACAGTAATTCATAATGAAGAATTTGTTGTTGAGTGCATCTGCTTTACAGATGAAGTACACTTTCACCTGAATAGATTCTTAAATAAACAAACCTGGTGATTTTGGATTTCCGAATAGGCCTATCCCCATAATTCTGTAACACAGCAGTTTCCCTAAGATAATATTTTTGCTGCGGTTTACGGAAGAGACATTATGGGTCTTTTATCAAGTCTGGCTCAGTAACAGGTGAACATTATTTTTCACTTTAGGAACGACTTGTTGCCATACAGCTCGACTCGACAAGGCACCGATTGGTTCTAGCAATATGAGGGCCAACCGCATCATATACAAAAGGTGTTTTGCTTTCTTGATGTATGTTTTGCGAATATCGTAATTGCGATGGATTGTCCGAGATTAACTGGAGCAGATGTGGACTGGTTTCCATATTCATCCGATTTGACTCTATGCGACTCCTTTTTGTGGGGCACGTTTGGAAGACACTTCCTAATGAGACTGCAATTATTCCAATATAATGAAAGAGCTGGTCGATCTTTGAACTGAATCCATTTACGACTGAGGCACTATGAGATGTCACGGCAGATGACAAATTTCATTTCTCATTGTGTCACATTTCTATTGTGAAAGATGAACATTTTGAAATACTGGCCATGTGGTTGCAAATACTGCCTGCAAAGGTGGAGCTTATTTTATGCCTGCTGATACTCGCAGCGCAGCGTAGAGCGTCATATAATGGGAGCATTTGGAGCTACTACCTCGCCACTTCTGTACGAAGTTATTACAGCTTTCACAATAAACATCTAGTTTATTGTGTTATTCTATCGATCTTTGATTGCATGTCATTTATTTTTAAAATCATGAAGCTGTTTTGGTCATACTGAACCTACATGGACCATCAGTTTGGTTCGAATTGAGATTAAAGTAGGGTTATACTACAAATCGCAAGCTGCAAAAATGTCTGTTACCCCCCTCACTCACATCGAACACATGCACATCTCCTATGCTAGTCGCACAGTAGATTTCAATAGTCCCATTGTTTCACCTCTGATCACCAACCTTAAAACGCTACGGCGTCCTCAAAAACTTATCCCACCGTCCCTTCGTCTACACTCACCCCATACCCTATCCCAACGAAATGTCAACCAAGTATCTCTCCCTGACAATAACATCGGCCCCGAAATTTATTCCTTCTACCAACTACCCACACACCAAACTCCTCTTGATTGTCTTTCCCCCTTTCTGTATTCTCAGTATCTACCCTAGCCCCTACCTTCATCTCCATAGGTTTCCTACAATTATTTGTAAAGGAAGAGCCAGTCAGTAGGGAAAATTTAATTTATTTTATTAGCTTCCAGAGATAACTTCATTTTTCCATTATGGCCAAGCCCCAGCCTGCAGTGTTGGCTGTCTGTAAATTCTTTCACACCACGGTCTAGCAGCAGGAAGTCAGCACTGAGGAAGGGCACCTTGACCACGAGGCTCCCTCGTGTGCTGACGAGGGTACGCTATGCAGAGGCATCACTGAGCTGGCTACGCTCTGGAAAGTTCGATGCTGCCAACACGGTTTTTTCGATCCCGACCAATTAAGGTGGAGGAAGCCGCGTGGAGCATCGAATATACCCGCCTGCCTGTCGCCGGGCTTGCTCTCTTGTTTTCTTGCTCTCCGGTGAGTCTGACGCGCGCCCTGTAGCAGTGAACATCTTCTGCTTCTCCCGGTGCTGCGGCACTGTGGACTTAGTTTACGCAGACACCAACCTTCACCATACTTTACCTTCTGGCTCACCCTCACCTCCCCTGGCCCGACGATGTATTCTCTATAGTGTAGCTTATGCCAATAAATGACCTTACAAAAGAAACTTTGCACTGCTCTTTCCAAAACACCCACTGCCGTCCCATCTGCTAATCCTGTCATATTGAATTATATCGAATAAAATCGTCATACATTCCGAACGACTTGCGTTAGGATGTTTAAACTGTACAGTTGGCCGCACGGAATGATGAGAATTAGTATGCGCATGCATGATTTGGTTTAGCAACAAAGCCCACTTTCATTTGGACGGTTTCATCAATAAGCAAAATTGGCGCACTTGGGGGACTGAGAATCTGGACTTCGTGATAGAAAAGTCTCTTCACCCTTAACAGGTGACTGTATGGTGTGCAGTGTACAGTCACGGAATAATCAGTGCGATATTCTTTGATGGCAAGATGACTACCAAACAGTACATGAAGGTTTTGGAAGATGATTTCACCCCCATTGTACAAAGTAACCCTGATTTCTACAAGATGTGGTTCATGCAGGATGGAGCTCGATCCCATCAAAGCAGGAGAATATCTGATGTCCTAGACGAGCACTCTGGGGAGCGCATTCTTACTCTTGGGTACCCAGAGGCCACTGGCATGGGCCTCGATTGGCAAACATATTCTCTGGATCTGAACCCATGCGACTTCTTTTTACGAGGCTGTATTAAGGACAAGATGTACAGCAATAACCCTAAAAGCGTTGCTGAGCTGAAAACAGCCATTCAGGAGGTCATCGGCATCATCGATCTTCCGACGCTTCAGCGGTCAGCATAATTTCTCCATTCGTCTGCACCACATCATCCCCAATGATAGCAGGTGCAAAGAACGTGTCATAACTAAAATCGAACATCTGTACTGACATTTACATGTTGAATAAAGCGTCTGCACGCCGTAGTTTGTCAATAATTTGCGTTTATCTCATGTAGTTCAATAACTGTCTGTCTGTAACTGACCCCTATCTTTTCTACGCACACCCTTCAACTCTATGGAACATATTCTCGCCTTTCAAAATACTTCTCACGCAGTGCAGATCCTTCAGATTTTAAATGAAAATGTTTTCTTCTCAGAAGGATTTGAGTATTCTGCTATCTGTTTTTAAAATTCATATATTTCCGTTTTTTAGCTGTCTGTCTTTGATTTGTAATTTAAAATAGAATAATAGCCCTAAAGTCGTTTTTCATCATTGTTGTTATATTTTTCAGTTCGCTTTGCTGGAGAGCGGAGTATTGTATCGCTGACAGCACCCCTCCCCCCCCCCTCCCATTGCATAGTGGGTGAGTGGAATGAAACAACAGTGAAGGGTATAGAATACCTTTGACGATGTCTCATGGAAATCTTTAAAAATAGCCATCTACGGCTGAAATCGATCCTATGTCACACTTGGTGGTATAGAAATCTACTATTGTTGCCCAGACGAAATGGCACCTTAGAGGCTCGCGTATTCTTCAATATGTAGAGAGAAAGTTTCTAAGAATTTATCTACAGCTTAGGAATTACCATATTTACAGTGGAGAAAAGAACAGCAATCTATCGCGAAATTCGTCGTTTTATTACATCAGTTATAAACTTCAACTATTACTTAGTCATCTTCAGTGCATAAGACAAACTGAGATATTAGTGCAAAGTGTCAAGTAATAAGCAATATGGGTTGATGTAGAACGTACAGGAGTCTAACATGAACGTAAACGAGTACTGCTCTAATAAAACGATGACTTTCGCAAAAGAATACTATTCTTCTGTGAATTATCTGTATTCAATGATCGCTGCGCGCAGTGGGATCTTATCGACTCCAATCAAATTAATGAATTTTTACTTTTATCATATCGTGTAGGGCCTAGCTATAAGGTAATGAGCTTACATGCACTGTAATTGTTGGGTAATCTTTGTGAACCATTGTGTTCAGTGTTTTTTTTTCTGAAACACTCATCATCATAGAATACGATTCACCTAGAATGACCTGACCGATCCACTTTGCACATAGCAGGGACGTGGCACAGCGTCGCCTACGTTCCTGATCCAATTTTCACGCTCGACCGAGAAGTCAATGAGCAGGAAGTAGGGCGCGACATAGGGGCTCCGGCGGAGATAAGACGGTTCCCAACAGCCTTGTCGGCCATTGCGAGGTCGAGTATCACGTCGAAAGCAACTCCTTCTGCTCGTCGAATGTTTTGAATTTCATTGCAGAGAGTATGTTAGACAGTCCATCATAAGTCGATGAGAACTGTAAACGCTCAGTAAACACTTCTGACGATTACAACTCTGTTCAGTTCATATACAGACGTGAAAAGCTCATGCCCTATGTACAGTATAGTTTGGAACATGGTTACAGCGTTGTCACGCCCCAAAAAACCTCGGAGTAGCGCTTGGAAGACCTCTTACATTCAGAACCTTCATATGAACAGCAAACTAAAAATCTCAGTACGAAACAATGTTATGCGTAAACTGTCAAGATCAGAAAGGGACGCACATCCTTCGACAGTCGTTCCGTCCAGTGCCACAGTGTTTTTATGCTGCAGAATATGCCTCTCAGGACTGGGACAGGTCGTCTACATTAAAATTAATTAAACATGTAGGTTAAACTCAGGTTACCTCCACCACTAGTAATGGGACAACCAACTGGTTTTGAACACCGAACACTGCAGTATTGTGATGTGTAGTTTCGACACAGACACGACAGGTCGCTGACGCTACTATATCGCTCAGAAGATTATTCAGAGAGGTCGAAACTAGGCATGCTGTAAAAATTGTGCAAGTAGGACTGAAAAGTAAATTATATATATAAATCACTCATCATCGTTCATCTCTACGGAAGCTTAACTATTAACTGCACGTAATCATTCCCATTGTCGTAATAGTAATGTTACTTCCTATAGTCACTACTTCATAATAATCTTTATGGTTTGGGAGATGTGTAATCTATTGTTGTTGTTGTGGTCTTCATTTCGAAGACTGGTTTTATGCAGCTCTCTATGCTTCTCTATTCTGTACAAGCCTCTTCATCTCGGAATAACTATGCAACCGACATCCTGTAGAACCTTCGTACTGTATTAATCCCTTGGTTTCCAACGACAATTTTTACTCTAAGTGCTCAGCAAAAACTGGTGATTACTTGACATCTTAGAATGTGTCCTTCCAATCAATCCCTTCTTTTAGTCAAGTTGTGCCACGAATTTCTTTTCACCCCAACTCTATTCCGTACCTCCTCATTAGTTACATGATCTATCTTCCTGATCTTCAGCATTCTTTTGTAGCATCACGTTTGAAGTGTTTCTATTCTCTTCGGGTCTGAACTGTTTATCGTCCAAGCTTCACTTACAGACAAGTGCACAGTCTACAGAAATACTTTCAGAAAAGACTTCCTACCCGATGTTAAGAAATTTCTCTTCTTCAGAAACGCTTTTCTGTCCATCGCCAGTCTACTTTTTATATCCTCTCTACTTCGACTATGATCAGTTATTTTACTGCCCTAATAGCTAAACTCCTCACTTTTACTTTCAGTGTTTTCTTATATAATTTCCTCATCAGGCCCGATTTAATATGACTGCGTTCCATTCCTCTTGTTTTACATTTGTTTATGTACATCTCATATCCTTAAGGCACTGCACATTCCACCAAACTGCTCTTCCAATTCTTTTGCTGCCTCTGACGGGATTACAATGTCGCCGGGAACCCTCAGCGTCGTTATTTCTCATCCCTGAACTTTCATTCCTCCTCTAAATCTTTTGGTGACAGTTTCAATTTTCTAAGTGCTCAGATTTATACTTCCAAAGCGCGAATAGCATTGGGAATAAGCTAAAGCTTCGTCTTATTTCCTTCTCAACCACTGCTTCTCTTACATGCCCCTCGGCTGAAACAACTGGTCTCTGTACAAATTTCAAACGCCATTTTCTTTCTGTATTTTACTGTTGTTAATTTCAGAATTTCAGAGAGTGTTTTCAAGTCATTATTGCCAAAACCTTTGTCTAACTCTGCAGATACTGTACACTAAGCTTTAGTGTTTCTTAACCTATATTGTAAAAGAAGTCCTAGGACCAGCATTGCTTCGCATGATCCTACATTTCGCCAAAATCCAGACTGATCATCCCTGAGGTCGTCATGTACCTGTTTTTCCATTCTTCTGTAAAGTTACATATTTAAATATGTGGACGGCAGCAGCTATAAATAAATTTGTGATAAAAGGTGTACACAGGAAATCAGTTGCATAAAGGATATTGCAAAAACACTGAGCAGGTTTCAGTAACATTCGGGGTAGTTTCTTCAAACGGAATAATGTCACATAATTTACAAGCTCTTAACGTAGGCTTCTTATTTTAGCATACTTAGGTTGCCTTACTGTTTCTGAAGAAGATACCACTACAAATAGTGAAGCCTGGTCATGACTTATTGCAATAAACTTTATACAGCTGATTGGCATGATTTACTGAATACCTTCTGTGAAGAATTCATATTTATATTTTGAAGTCATACCTAATTAAAATTGTTGTTCTCTATTATTTACACTTGTCGCCATCTGCCTTCTTTGGATTTACTACATTGTTCTTGATTTCTGAGGATATTTTTCCTGTCGCAAATATCTTCCACCCCGATGGAACAGCTGGCTCTCCCAAGGATATCAGTAGTTTTAATGTTGAGTCTTTTACTCCGGAGCTTTGATTTGGCTTAGTTCTTTCAGTGCTCCCTCAAATTCTTCTCGCAGTATCATAGCTCTCATCTCATCTTCATACACGTCATCTTCACTTTCTTAAAATTTTCCATCAAGTTCATTTTCTTTGTATAGCCCCTCAATATACTGCTTTCAACTTTCCCTTCTTTCCGTAGTATTGTTTTACGTCTCATCTCTTAATATCCTCACAGGTAATCCTCTCTTCTCTAAAGGCCACTTTAATTTTCCTTTAGGCGGTATTTATCTTTTCCCTAGTGATATATGCTTCCATATCATTACATACATTCTGTAGCCATTTCTGCTTAGCCGTTTTGAACTTCCTCTCAGTCTCATTTTTTGGATATTTGTGCTCCCTTTCGCTTCCTTCATTTGCTGAATTTTTATATTTTATCCTCTCATTAATTAAATTCAATAACTCCTGTGGTTTCTAAGGATTTCTACTAGGGCTTGGTCTTTTACTATTTTGACACTTTACTGCCTTCACTATTTCATGTGTCAAAGCTCCTCATTCGTCTTCTATTGTTTTCCTTTCTCTTGTTGTAATCAATCATTCCCTGATGCTCATGCTGAAATTCTTAGCAACCTTTGGTATTATCAAATTGTTTGCCACCTATTTTCAATTATTTCGCATCTTTCTGCGATTTCTTTACTTTTAATCTACAGTTCATAACCAATGAATGTTAGTTGTACATCTGCTCATGGAAATTTCTGATAGTTTAAACTCTGATTCTGGATTCTCTATCTTACCGTTATACAATAAATCGGAAATTTCGACGTCTCCAGGTCTCATACACGCACACTGTTTTCTTACATAATTCATAAGACAAGTGTCAGCTACGATTAAATTATGCTCTGTGCAAAATTCTTCAGGCGGCTTCCTCTTGCATTACTTTCCCTCAGTCAGTATTGACATGCTACTCTTCCACCCCTTCCTTTTCCTTCTGTCGAATTCCAGACTCCAATCACAATTAAATTTTCGTTTCCCTTAGCTACCAGAATAATTTCTTCTATCTAATGATAAATTTCTCCAATTTCTCCATCACCTGCGCAGCTAGTTGGGTTATGAACTTGTACTACTGAATTGGGTGCTGGCTTCGTGTCTTCCTTGGCTTCGTTACTCCTGCATTAATGCAACTTGAATTTAGATATATAACCGTGTACTCATCCTACCAGAAGTGCTGTTCCTCCTGCCACTATACTTCGCTTATTCACACTATACCTAACTTCAATCTAGCCGCTTTCCTTACTAAATCTTCTAACCTACCTCTCCGGTTAATGGATCGAACGTTCCATGGCTGTTTTGTTTCTCCCGATGACGACATCCTCGTAAGTAGTTCCCGCCCGAAGATCCAAATGGGGGACTATTTTACCTCAGGAATATTTAAGGCAAACTGATGTTATATTCATTTAACCTTACACACACACACACATTCATGTACATACCAACACCACCAGTGGTCCATGATGGGAGGGGGGAGGGGGGAGGATGGGTATCTAGAGGTAATCTAGGGGCAATAAATCATGTGATGGTGCAAACTGCTCAAAAGTGTATACATTTGCGACTGAATAGAAGTACTCTCGAAGAACACCACATTAAATTATTTGTTTATTGTTTTTATTACGATTTATTTAACCTGGAAATATTCGGGCCGTCAGGTCCTCTCTTACATCTAACCAGGAATTCTATATATTTTACATTACAGAATTCATATTATGATGAAATTTTTAAGTAGGAGTCTTCTTGTAAATATGTGCCCATTAAATCAGATAAATTAGCGATACGTTTTTATTTCTTCTTACACTGTGTTATTCAACACATAAAGCGACTATGAGCAGTATAAAACTATAGTTAGATCTTTTGGTACTTACTTATGCAATGTAACTACTCGCCAATTGACGAGTTTTGATATTTATTTACAGCTAACGTGAATCAGCATTATTGCTCGAACTAATAAATAAAAGTTAGAAAACTGGGTCGTGTAAAATGTAAACCACAGCGTCGTAAAGAAGTCACGGTGTCGGTTTGAAGTTAGCAACATGTGCTTTAGAAACAACTCACTCAGTAAATATTCCCACTTTATGGTGGAAGACATACTGTATTCCAGCTTCCTAAACAGAAACCTTAATCTGCGAACTAAGCTCTAACAGTGCAAGAAGGAGTTCGAGCGAGAAAGAAAAAAATTGAGAAACATATGCAGTGTAAAAATGTACATCACTGACTCTTTTGTCGTCACAATCGGCAGTTTCACACGTGCTTAGGAGGCAGCGTCTTTGATTAGTAATCAAAATGTCTTCGGTTCCGGGTTTGAACCTCAACACCTCGCCTCACCGAAGACTTCCGGCATGTCACACCCGTTCTGCCTTGTCAAAGAGGCGGAGGATCGGACAGATGTTCAGGACACACTCTTGCCCTTGGAGTCGGAAACAGCAATTAAAGGCGAAAGAGTCAGATATGATCAAATGCATGAGGATGCAGAAGGCAATGGAAACCATTGCATTAAATGCACTTAATGTGTATCTTCAGCATGCGTGGCCGGTAACTGAGAAAGTGAAGGGATGATCTTCCAAATATTCCAGAGTAGTCCCCTATCCGGATCTCCGGGTCTCCCCACTAACTGATCGCTGAACAGCGCAATACTCGAAAGGCCCTGTCTTTGAGTCATCTGTAACTTTATCATGAGGAGGAATACGGCTTTTCATCGCATATTGTCACAGGTGACGAAACGTGGTGTCGCCATTTTAAACCAAAACGTCAGAGCACGCAGTAGAAACATGCGACTTCACCACCCCCAAAGAAATCAAAGGCCATGCACAACAGTTCTGGTAAGGTCAAGATTTCCTTGTTGTTTTTTTTTTATTTTTTTATTTTACCACAAAGGCCCAATGCTTGTAGAGTTCCGGGGAACCACCATCAATGCCCAACGTTATCAAGCCACTTTACAGAACCTTAGACGAGCTATCAAGTCGAAACGCCGAAGCATGTTGTCCAGTGGCGTTGCCCACCTGCACGATAATGCCCGCCCATGCACGGTCTTGCGGTGAAGACGACAGTGCCGTATTTTCGGTATGAAACGCTGGAACATCCACTGTACGGTCCCGACCTTTCATCGTGTGACTTTCATGAGTTCGGATCTCTAATACAAGCTATTCGCGGACATCGATTCGCAACGGACGACGAAGTGTGTGACTGGGCCCAGGCCTGTATCTGACAGCAGCCTACTAGCTTCTCCAAGGACGGAATCGATCGGTTAGTGTCGCAATGGGATAAAGGTGCCAACAGTTTTGGCGACTATTTTTTAGTATGTGTACTATGTATCACTACATTTTTGAGTTAATACAATCGTTACCTTTACTTTTTACTAGTGACCGGGTTTCATTTGATTGCTCCTAATGCACCAGTTGTCTCCAACTTCCTTACAGTCGATATAATCGCTAGAATCTTCCACACGATGAATATTCACCAGAACGCCCATTATGTTGAACAATTGACTCTGTCTTCGTTTTCGCAAGAACCGCATGTTTCTGCCAGCTGAAGACCGGTAGCGACTCACTAATTTGCTAGTTATTGTCACCCGGTGCCAACAGCACACTCGCAGATTTGACAAACCGTGACCGAAGAGGCTACGAACGAACTTACTCGGGCTGAGCAGGCGCGGTATTATACCGGGCAAAGGACGTCATACGCAGAAACAATAATAAACTTGCCAACAACAGGCGGTACTTCGGATTCCCCCAGAGCTACTGATATCATAAAAACAACTTTCCCGTTTCTACGAGCTTTTGGAGGGAAATTATTACCCAGTCAAGTAGTTCAGCTTTATATCTATAGCCCCATTGTCTTATGAGTCTTCTGTCTGCTGACTGGTTTGATGCGGACTGCACGGATGTCTCTGCCGTGCAAATGTTTTCAGCCCAGAGTAGCAACACCCTCAGTCATTTGCTGGATGTATCCCAGTCTCTGACTTTCTGCAAAGTTTTTACCCTCTACAGCTATTTCTTCTACCACTGAGGTTAATGGCTGATTCGCTGATTCTGCGGAGAACCTCCTCATTCCTTACCTTATCAGGCCATGTAATTTTCAACATTCTTCTGTAGCACCACATCTCAAATGCTTGTCTTCTGTTCCGGTTTCCACACAGTCCATATCTCACTATTATACAATGCTGCGCTCCATTCGTACATTCTCAGGAATTTCTTCCTCAAACTGAGAACTATGTTCGATGTTAGTAGACTTCTCTTGGCCAGGAAAGCCTTTTGTTAGTCTGCTTCTTATGTCCTCCTTGCTCCGTCCCTCATAGGTTATTTTGCTGCCTAGGTAGCAGATTCCTTAACTTCATCTACTTCCTGATCACCAGCTATGGTTTTTATTTCCTCGCTGTTCACATTTTTGCCACCTGTTACTACTTTCGCCTTTCTTCGATTTATTCTCAGTCCGTATTCCGTACTCATTAGACTGTTCATCCCATTCAGCAGATCGTATATTTCTTCCTCACTTTCACTGAGGATAACTGTGTTTTTAGCAAATCTTAACATTGATGTCCCTTCACCTTGAATTTTAATTCCTGTCTGAACCTTTTTTTTTATTTCCCTCATTGTTTCTTGGACGTATAGATTGAACAGCAGCGGCGAAAGAATACGTTCCTATCTTACATCATTTTTAATCCGTGAACTTTGTTCTTGGGCTTGCATTCTTACTGTTTTCTCTAAGCTCATGTGCATACTCATCTTCCCTATAGCTTACCAGTACTTTTCTCAGGACCTCGAATACCTTACAACGATTTGACATTGTCGCATACTTTTTCAAGGTCGATAAATCCTAAGAATTTGTCGATCTTTCCTTAGTTTTGCTTCCATTATGAAACAAAATCTCAGAACTGTCTTTCTGGTGTCTTTACTTTTTCTAAAGCCAAATTACCTGTCGTCTAACAAAGCATAGTTTTCTTTTCCAGTCTTCTGTATGTCATTCTTGTCAGCTACTTGGATGCATGAACTGTTAAGCTAATTGTGCGATAATTCTCGCACTAATCGGCTCTTGCAGTCTTGCAAATTGTGTGGATGATGCTTTTCCGAAAGTCAGATGGTATATTTCCAATCTCATACATTCTACACACTAACGTGAATAATCGTTTTGTTGCCACCTATGGCTGTAGAAGTTTAGATGGAATGTTATCTGTCCCTTCAGCCTTATTTGACTTTAAGTCTTCTAAAGCACCTCTACATCTACATCATACTTTGCAAGGCACCTAATGGTGTGTGGCGGAGGGTACCTACCACTATCTGATCTCTCCAATCCTGCTCCACTCGCGAACAGTGCTAGGGAAGAATGATTGTCGGTAAGCCTCTGTATTGGCTCCAATTTCTCGAATTGTCTCCTCGTGGTCAATAACCAGAGATGTACGTGGGATGAAGTCAAATTTTGTCTGACTCCTCCTGAAAAGTGCTGTCCCGAAATTTCAGTAGCAAATCTCTCCTTGATACACAAAGTCTCTCTTGTAACGTCTGCCAGTGGAGTTCGTTTAGCATTTCTGTTACGCTCTCTCGCCAGCTAAACGATCCCGTGACGAAACGCGCCGCTCTTCGTTTGATCTTCTCTATCTCCTCTATCAGTCCTACCTGATAGGTATCCCAGATACATGAACAATACTCAAGAATCGGGCTAACAAGAGCCTTGTAAGCCAATTCTTTCGTGGATGAGTTACGTTTCCTTAAGATTCTTCCGATGAATCTGAGTCTTGTGTCTGCTTTTCCCATCACCTGTTTTATATGGTCATTCGAATTAAGGTCGCTCTGGATAGTTACGCCTAGTTATTTTACGACAGACGCTGTCTCCAACTATTTGTCATCAATAGTTCAGCTGTACAGTAGTGGGTTTCTTTTCCTGTGTGTGCGCAATATGTTACATTTATTTATGTTCAGGAGCAATTGCAAGAGACCGCACCAATCATCAGTTCTCTGCAGGTCATTCTGCATATTCTTACTATCTTCTGCGAATAGCCTTAAAGAGCATCCGACGCTTTCTACTAGATCATTTATATATACTGTACACAACAAGTGTCCTATCACACTTCACTGTGGTACTCGATTTAGCTCTGTTAAGAGCGACGTGGTGAGTTCTATCTGCAAGAAAGTCTTGAATCCAATCGCAGGTCTGCTCCGATACTCCGCAAGCTCCCAATTTTTTCATTAAACGTCAATGCGGGACGGTGTCAAATGCCTGACTGAAATCAAGGAATACGGCATCAACCTGAGCGTCGTTATCCACTGTACTGTGGATCTCATGGAGGAACAGAGCGAACTGAGTTTCGCAGGCTCTGTGTTTGCGGAATCCTTGTTGATTTTTATAGAGGCGATGTTCATTTTCCAAGAACGTCATAATTCTTGAGCATAAACCATGTTCCATAATTCTACAACAGATTGACGTCATAGATATAGGTCTATAATTGTGTGGATCTGCCTTACGCCCGCCGGCCGAGGAGACCGGGCGGTTATAGGCGCTCCAGTCCGGAACCGCGCTGCTGCTACGGTCGCAGGTTGGAATCCTGCCTCGGGCATGGATGTGTGTGATGTCCTTATGTTGGTTAGGTTTAAGTAGTTCTAAGACTAGGGGACTGATGACCTCAGATGTTAAGTCCCGTAGTGCTTAGAGCCATTTCAACCGTTTTTCTTACGCCCTTTCTTAACAAAGGGAATGACCTGCGCTTTTTTCAGTCGTTAGGAACCTTTCGTTGCTCAACGATCTACGATAAATTTTCTGCTAGAAGGGGAGCAAATTCTTTCGCATAATCTTTATAGTATCTTATAGGTCTCACATCAGGTTCTGAAACCATTCCACTACTAAGCGATTGTAGATGCTTTTCATTTCCGCGATCGGTTATCACAATATCTGCCATTTCGATGTTTGGACGACGATTGAAAGGCGGGACAGTGTTAAGATCTTCCACGGTGAAACAACATCGGAATACCGAATTCAGTATTTCGGCCTTCTCTCTGTTGTCTTCCGTTTCGGTGCCGGTGGGTCGCTGAGAGAATGAACAGATGATTTTGACCCACTTACTGATTTTACATTTTACTCAAGTCGGTTGACAACGTCTTACTTTCGAAATCATTTAACGCTTCCCTCATTGCGCTCCTTACGCTCGTTTTCGCTTCGTTCAGCTTTTATTTATCAGCTAGATGTTTATCTCTCTTGAATCTGAGATGAAGTGCTCTTTGCTTACGTAGCGCTTTTCGAACACGGCTATTAAACCATGGTGGATCTTTGCCATCCCTTAAAACCTTACTCGGAACGTTCTTGACTAGGGCATATTGAACGATACATTTGAATTTTTTCCATTTGTTCAACAAATCTTCTTCGTCTTCATCACCGAATATTTGATGCTGACTGCTGAGATATTCTGAAATATGTATCCTGTCACCCTTGCTGAGCAAATGTATCTTCCTACCTTTCATAACATTCCTTGTAGGACCCCTCATCTACGTTAACTGATTCGATAAGTTCAGATCTGTTTGTTGCCAGGTCAGAGACGCTACTCTTATGAGTGGGTTCTCTCACTGTCTGCTCAAGGTAATTTTCGGACAAGACATCGAGAACAATACCACACGATTCCCTGTCTCTGACACCTGTTTTTGTGGCATAACACTCCCAATCTATACCTGGCAAGTTGAATTCTTCCCCTATTACAACGGCATGATCAGGAAAATTACTAATGATATTCTGCAAGCTCTGTCTGAAGCGCTCTACAACCATAGATCCTGACCCATGTGGTCTATATAGGTATTCGACCGTCATTTTTGGCCGTTCTTTGATACTCAGTTTCACCGAGATTAATTCCTACTCGGAATTTTATCGAATTTCTTGCTGCAATAAATTCGCCACCAACACTGGAGACTAACCTATCCTTACGATAAACATTGCAGTATGAACTTAGGATTTCGTTGTCATTGACGTCTGGCTTCAACCAGCTTTCTGTTCCCAATACTATCTGTGCATAATAACCTTCAATAAGCGATGCTAATTCTGGGACCTTTCCTTTGATGCTCCTGCAGTTAACTAAAATCATATTAATCTTTTCTATCTCTGATCTGTGAGGACTAAGATTCTCTGAGATCTCTGTGGCTGATTTAACAGGCAAATCGTGTTTGCTTCGAAGAAAGGGGTCCTCTAACCTAAAAAAGCCGCATGTGCACGCCACACGTACTCCGTTAGTGCCGCTTCCTGGCTGTAGTGCACGCCTGACTTATTAAGGAAAACCCTACAAATCTGCAACCGATAGCGGAGGTCGAGAAATTCGCGTCCGATACCGTCGCAGAGCCGTCTGGGCCTCTGGTTTAGACTTTCCACTCTGTTCCACTCCAGAGGACCGCGATCAACCCTGGATATGGTGCTACAATATAAGAGATCTTAGCCTGCATCCCGCTTGTGTTGCTAGTTGCTTCACCAAATCAGCCAGCTGCCGAAAGGAGCCGAGGATGGCCTCGGAACCCAAGCGGCAGGCGCAATTCGTGCCGACATGGGCCACTACATGCAGCCGGTTGCACCCAGTGCGCTCGATAGCCGCCGGCAGGGCCCCCTCCACATCACGGATGAGACATACCGAATGCACACAGGAATTCTTTCTCGCCTTGCCTGCTATCTCCCTGAGCGGCTTCACCACCTGCCTAACATTGGAGCTCCCAATGACTAGCATACCCACCCCGTGTACTTGTCCGGACTGGGCAGGAACATTGACCGCTGGCCCAACAGGAGAGTCATCTCATGCTGTCTCAGAGTTATCATCAACACTGGGAAGCACCTCGTACCTGTTGCTAAGACGTAGGGGGCCAGCCGCACGGCTTGCTCCCTCTTTCTCCTTCCGCCCAGTGACACGCGAACCCACCACTGCCTGCCACCCACTTCGGTCAGATGTTGTGTATCGGAAGCCACAGTGACGTCCAGGCCACCAGGGGATTCCAGTGACACCAAAGGTTTCGCAGGTCTCGTCACTGGCTCCTCGACGTCACCGCAACTTCGAGCATTAGCTAGAAGCTTGTCGACGGTAGCTAATGCAGCTTCCAGCTATTTACGGACGGCACCCAACTCTCCTTGTGTCCGCTCACAACAAGCAGAGACCCTAGTCATATCGTACTGTATATAAAATAGATAAGAGGTCTCAAATGGCGCTGCTGAGTTTTAAAATAAACAAAAGGAGGATAAAATAACAGTAAAAGTTAGTGCGCAGATTTCTCACTGAATTCTGAGACTGCAAGCTATTAAACAGAAATAAATTTCTCTACACGGAAGATATACACTAGGAAGTCGCCTTACACAAGGATATTTACAACACTTACGCTTAATTTTCTAACTACTGGTCTACACAGTAGAATAGACACGCACATTTCACTTCTTTGTAGCTGCACGTGAACAAAAAACAAAGACTAAAGTAATTTACAGTTTTTCACACAAGGGCTGCTGCTGCTGCTCTGCTGCGCGTGCTCTCGGCTCGGCGGCTGCCGCTACACTCTGAAGTCTGTTTCTAATACTGTATCCTGTAGCTCTATCAACTACTGTTTCTTCTCCTATTACACATCAGACCGATCTTCCCCCTTATAGAGAACCTCTTTGTACTGTTTCTTCCTATGTGCTCTCTGCCTCTTATTACCAACAGAAACTATAGGATTTTAATAAACATTTTTGGAACAGCGATCAAAAAATTTTTAAAAGTTTTTCTTTTTAAAATTCTGTCTTGATCGCACCACGTATGCTACAAGAACATAGTTGACCGGTTTCGGTCATATCACATGACCATCATCAGACCCATGGAATCCTTCGAAGATGGTAGGTGGAGCACTCTTCTCAGCTGCTGTGATGTCAACAGTTGACATCACAGCAGCTGAGAAGAGTGCTCCACCTACCATCTTCGAAGGATGCCATGGGTCTGATGATGGTCATGTGGTATGACCGAAACCGGTCACCTATATTCTTGTAGCATACGTGGTGCGATCAAGACTGAATTTTGAAAAGAATTTTTTTTAGAAAATATAGGCTTTTCGTAGGCCTTCAACGTGGCCAAGCAGCGAGGGAGATGGAGTCTTGGTATAGGCATAGAGGAAAGAGTACTTGTAATGAAACTGTGTCAAAGATGAGTCTCATGAATAGCGTACAAACAGCCTCGTGGTACGTCGTTGCGGAGGTGGGAATAGCGTAACCCCCTTGCCAACTACAGCTACGACAGTGGCCTGGTGGACTCCGGGGACGCTCGGCGGTCGGCTGCTTGCAGACAGTGTCGGCGGCGGCGGCGGCGGCGGCGGCGGCGGCGTCCTCGCGAGCCTCCGGTGCCGGCGGCAGCAGTCCGCCCCTGAATATTAGAGGCAGCCGGCAGTAGCGGCCGCGTTAGGGATAGCCCAGACGCCGGCACTCATAGCCGCTGATGAGCTGCTGAATAATTCCGGGCCGCTCCTCTGTCGACCACTGGTCGCGCTCCGTTCCACACAAGCCGCTCCTCCCGCTGCTCGGACGAGTCGGACTCGTACACGGGTACCGTCCAAGTGGAATTTTAAGCAGCGAGTTTTGCAGGTAAAATGGCCAGTAGATGACACGTGTGATCCCACGCATCACTTCACCTTTGTTAAATGCATCCGACATACCAAATATCAAAACGAGCCTAAATTAAGTCCAAAGGCTGTGACCTACTTTCATGGATCTTTACCGAGATGCTATCCTCTACTTACTTACCGAACAAAGCTGTTTAACTGTTACAGGAAATTGACGCCGTCATCTGAGTTTTCATTCCTACAGTTTACCAGAGTGTTAGATCGAGCAGTGGGCCGCTGAAAATCGGTTGATGTGATGTACACGTACAGAAAAATAAATGAGCACAACTCAGAAAAATTAGATGATTTTTCAAGAGAATGAGCTTCACAAATCAAGCAAGTCAATAACGTGTTAGTTCACGAATGGCCCTTATGCAAGCAATTAATAGGCTTGGAACTGTTTCAGAGAGTTGTAGGATGTCTCCCTGAGAATTATCGTGCCAAATTCTATCAAATTTGTGCTTTAGATAATCAAAATCCCGAGATGGTTGGTGGACCGTGCCCATAATTCTCTAAACATCAGCTGGGGAGAGATCCGACGGCCTTGCTGGCCAACGTAGTAGAGCGCGTCATTTTAGAGGGACAAAACAAAAATTCGTGTTTTTTGCGAATTAGGGGGTCCAAAATGAGATTTTTGATGTGTTATTGCCGGCCGCTGTGGCCGAGCGGTTCTAGGCGCTGCAGTCCTGAACCACACTGGTGCTACGGTCGCAGGTTCGAATTCTGCCTCGGGCAGGGATGTGTGTGATGTCCTTAGGTTAGTTAGGTTTAAGTAGTTCTAAGTCTAGGGGACTGAAGTCCTCACATCTTAAGTCCCATAGTGCTTAGAGTGATTTGAATTTTTGATGTGTTATCTGCTACTTTAAAAAGTTTTTCCTTGTTAGTAAACGTTTAGCTTGGTAAATATCCTCTTGATTATAAAGTACATTGAAATTTCTGACATAGAGGACAGATTAATACAAACTCAACTAGAATTTGCTCATATATTCTGTCTCTATTACGAGACACAGAAAACTCTTTGTAAAAAATGCAAAAAGCTCCAAACAACAACATTCTTCAAGTGTTGCTTTGATTCGTTCCTAGACGTCATTCTTCTGCTTGCTTCCTGAGCTCTAATGCATCCTTCTGATTCCTCATGACTACACACTTTACCGCAAGGCGCTGTTATTTGTTTTACACTCCTCTTCGCGCATGTCTCTATGGACTGTCGGTGGCAAGGCCACTTCTGAACTTGCATTGGCTCTTGAACAAACTTTGTTATTTCTGATAGTTTGAGTTTACAAGTAACTGGAGGTCCATACACGTTTTCTCATCACCGTATTACTTCCAAAAGTTAAGATGCATTTCGATTTACTGCAAGTGTTTTCATAGGCTGGTGTATCATAATCTTCATTCCTCAGTTCAGTTATACGCTGTACCCATGATTTTCTTTCTTCTTCATCTCCTGAGCATAAAAGTGCCTGAAGCTCTATTTCATTAAATAGGAACCACGATAAACGTAGAACTGTTGGCAAAACAATTTTTGCTACTGCCTTATTCCGGGATTTTAGGGTCTTCATATGATAAAGTATTTGGCGGGGTTCTTCCACCCAGTAGAATCCCGACTTGATTCTAAACCAGTATGGATACTGAATGCCAAAAAAGCATTGCAAAAGCATTTGTAATTTCTTCAAGTTATTGCCTTTAAGTCCATATTTTAAAATCCGTATGTGAGAAATCCTATTTGCCGCTGGTAACCACCGAAAGTGACTTAGAGTGCCAATTTCTAGTAGTGCCAGATCTGTTGGAAGTGCACCTTTTCTTGTAACCTGATTTATCCTGTAACCACAAGCCTGATCTGTAGAGAGATTTTTGGCAATAACGTCACTTAACGGAACTAAAGCATGTGGAAAGGATATTCTGACAAATCAGGTATTGATTTCAAGTTCTGTTACACTATCAAGCATGTTGCCAGTCTCACCAATCCATTTGTTGTTAAAGTCGTAGCGCAAAGGTAGCTCATTAGTATGAAGAGCACATACCAGCTAGATGAGTTTACGGTTCAGCTTTGTCTCAACTCAATGCATGACTCCTCCGTCCAGTGGTAAAATTCGTTGAACACCATGTATAGCATGAAAACTTTTATCAGTGCTATTTTTCTTTAAACAGTCCACAAGATGGCTAGCAATAACATCTGCAGGTTTCCTTTTTCTTAAGTCTTTCTCTGCAAAAAATGGCTAAGATGCATTCCACCTCGCTCACTGCGAACAGTTTAATGCTCTCCTTTTACAATACTTGAAAACTGATAAGTTGAGTTGTCATCTTATAGCAAAACTTCAGTGGAATCTTGGTGTCCATCAAAGAAGATACGTTCAGTCTTACCTGTCTTTCATCGAAATCAAAATTATAATCAAATATTTCGCAACCTTTTCTTGGGCGCTTTTCACTTTATTGTGAACAACAGAAAGTCTCATATCTCCTTCAGTTATGAATCTATCATTCAATTATGCAACAGCTGTGATGGCAGTTGTAGCACGTAGACTGACACCGTACCTAATACTTTACAATGCAGCATTGTGCAGTTATAATTATTACGTTGACTTGAAGTAGAAGGTACATCAGAATCATCAAATGGTATCTGCAGAAGATCTTCGGAAGCTTTATTTTTAACATCAGATGTCTCTTCATCATCCTTGGGGAAAATAATTTCATTTGGTGGTAATGTTAACTCTTTCTTCCTTTTCTGTTTGTAATCATAAAATCTTCTTACCTCATCTTTTTCCCTCTTCTGTTTTTTAATTTGTCTTCTGTGCGCCCGACGGAGGTTCGAGTCCTCCCTCGGGCAGGGGTGTGTGTGTTTGTCCTTAGGATAATTTAGGTTAAGTAGTGTGTAAGCTGAAAGACTGATGACTTTAGCAGTTAAGTCCCATAAGATTTCACACACATTTGAACATTTATTCTGTGCGCAGGTAGATCTGTGCTGTCCAACAGACCCATCTTTCTCTCTTTGACCATTAATAAACACTGGTCATTTGACAGGGACCTACATATCCTTAGCACAAGAGCACGAGATGTGCACTCCATGTTTACAGTCAGCACTACTAGGACGTGGACCCTCAAATTCTCACAACTGCAACTGAAGATGTCAAACAGCTGATCTGACATTGCTATAAAGCCTCTTTCATTTCCAATTTTCCTCTGCCAAGTAATTTCTTGTCCTTTCCCAGTATCTTTCTATCGCCTCAGGACTGTGAATCTCGAATTTAAAATTGGCACCAGAAAAACAGTTTCGGATACATGTCCTTTGCAAGAGTGACTGCTGGGTGATTATTAAGATTCTATCCACTCTACTTGCCCAGCAGAAGCCCATATCTTACATCATACAGAGTTGGGATTTCAGAAGACAGCATTTCTCGGCCATTTCCAATGAAGTTACTCATGATGCCGGTCTTTTCTTCCTTTTACTGGACGTTATTGCGAATTTTCATATTTTGTAAGACAAAAAATGTCACTATTAGCATGATATTAAGACACGCTGCTGCCAATGAGGGTTGCTAGTTTAAAATCTTTTACGAGAGGCATAAAATACGTTTACAGATTTTATATATTCTTATCATCAGAGCAGAAGTATAGACAAAGATAAAAATAAGGTGCCATTTCTGGTAAGAAGACAGTTTGCTACAAATTTTATAGGTATCGTCGAAATATCATGAAACTGAAGTAGCTATTTACCAAGAAAAACAGTATAACAGCGTTTCTTGTAAATATAAATGGGAATTACTAACCAAAACACAACTTGATGAACCCTTTCATTTTTTAAGAGGAAGTCAAAATATTTGACACGCTCTATCAAGGTAGGGTTGGCAGGCACGAAGACAAGTCGTAGAAATTTTCGCAGTGTGCGGGCGAGTGTTATCCCACTGAATTGTAATGGCTTTTCATGAAGACCTACAAATCGGGTCGTAGAATATCCTCGACAACCCTCCGTGCTGTGATGGTGGTGCGACTGACAACCAAAGAGATCCGGCTAGGAAAGGAATAGCAACTAAACTACCACTCCTGGTTGTCGGGCCGTATGGCGATCGACAGTCAGGTTGGTATCCTACTGCTGTCCGAGGCGTCTGCTGACACGTCTTCACAGGTCGTCGGAGCACTATTTGAAGCTGGATAGGACTGATCGATGAGGACAATTGTACTCCAGCTAATGAGATTCCAAGCCGAAGACGTGCCTGGAGACGCCCCGGGTAGCAGTGGGATATCAACATGACTGTCACCCGCCATACGTCCAGAAAAACTTGGGCTAATTATCTATGGTGTCACTTCTTTTTATAGCAGGAGCGCTATGGCTGTCACCCACGATACCCTTACAGCGCAGCGGTACGTCGATGATGTTCTGCGCCTTGTTTTGTTGTTCTTCGTGCAAGCTATTCTGGTTTTTCATTTCAGCAAGGTAATGCCGATCTGCACAAGGCGAGGGTTTCTAATGCCGATCTTCGTGCTTACCAAATCCTACCCTGGCCTGCAAGGTCACCGGGTCTCTCCCCAAATAAGAACCTTTGGAGCATTATGGGTAGGGCCCTCCGGCCAGCGCGGAATTTTGACGATGTAATGAGCCAGTTTGAGAGAATTTAGCACGATATCCCTTAGGAGGCATCCAGTAGCTCAGTCAATCAATGCCAAGCCGAGTAACTACTTGCATAAAATCCAAAGGTGAACTAACGCGTTGCTTAATTGCTCAATTTGTGAAGCTCTTCCTCTTCAGTGAAACATACAGTCTTTCTGAAGTTGTAATCATTTGTCCATCTGTACATGCACGGAACATCTACAAATTTCTGTCCCATTCGGATAGTTCCTTCATGGTGTTTCTTTTTTTTTCTCTTTATGTCCAATTTCTTATTATGTCTCTTTTCCATGTTAGCTGCTTTGCCCTCAGTTGGGGTTCATTTCTTTCTCGTCATGAATCTTGTAGTAGTTTAATTTAACCAGTATTTGATTCTGGTTCTTCTGTGTTTTCTTGTGACCGCCAACTACCTGCTGGTACTTGCAGATCGCATCTGCAGGAGGGGACGATATATCCCGCTTCTGGACCACGTGAAGCTGTAACTCAAGCAGTTGCTACAGTTTCTGTTTTTCGAATGCTTTGTACTTTTCGAATGCTTTCTCTCGCGATATCAACTGATATCCTTAGAGTGATTCGCATGACCGACGACAACGTGCCAAGTGCGCCGTTAAATGCTCCACCGCGCCGTTACTGCACGTGCGGGTCACAGATGCTGGTCGGCTGCAAAGAGGCTCACCTACACACGCGTCACCTGTGATGTAACCGTTCAGACTTTCGATTCAGTTATCGAGTAGCACCTTGTCGTCAGTCTTGCGACTCACTCTGAGGATTCCTGAACGATACGCGACCAAAATATCAGCTGAAGAAGTAGTTTTTGAGCGGCTGCATGTCCGAAATTTAATGGATTATTTATTACATGACGAGAAGCTAAAATGCGCACAAGCCGTTAGATTTTGGTAATACGATGGGATTTCAATGGGTGTACGCTTGAAATATAACATATGTGACACAACTCATAAATACTGACACGTCTCCAAATTTATAGTCAGTGAAATGGAAAAAAAAGGTTATTGCAGAAACATAAGTAGTCAAAGTTTGCTAGCAGTTGCATGCCAACCTTGTATTTGGCAGTAAAACGGGTAAAAATTTAAAAATCTCTGAGCGAAGCAATGTGGCTAAATTACAGCAATGACAAAACGAGGCGGCCGCAGTGAAAACATGTCGCCATCGAGACTAGGTCAGAACAAAGCGGAACATGAGCGTTTCTGGCGAGTCGGGCAGGATGTGTAGTGGGTGAGAGTACCCGTAAAGATTCTCATCACCTTCGTATGTGACGAAAGAAAGGCTACTGCGAACGCAACGAACGATACCCAAAGCAGGAACCAGTTCTGTGCTATAACAAACTCGTCAAACAAGCACAGAAGAATATAAAATGGTGATACCTTCGTAGCAGCAAGCCGTATGAGGTCACGACGAATGATTTCGTGTAAACATGAGCTACTACTTCGCTCCATAAATACCCCAGCAGCCAAGCTCGTATGGCAGTCGGTCAGACGGATCGATGGCGTACAGGGCGTTCGCACTCGTTTACCTGACTGCAACGAAGTGACGTCTGGAACAAGTTCAAATGGTTCAAATGGCTCTGAGCACTATGGGACTTAACATCTGAGGTCATCAGTCCCCTAGAACTTAGAACTACTTAAACCTAACAAACCGAAGGACATCATACACATCCATGTCCGAGGCAGGATTCAAACCTGCGACCGAAGCGGTCGCGCGGTTCCAGACTGTTGCGCCTAGAACCACTCGGCCACTCCGGCCGGCTGGAACAAGTCGGTTGTAGATTTCCTGCATGCGAAGGGCAACAACACTCACTATTGAGGAGAGATGACTATCTCGCCATAATTACCACTCGCAGATATCGACACCACAGAATGCCTCTGTAACTGATGAGAGGACCTGGAGATATTCCTGTCCCACGAGGATCAGGGTACCAGTGTTCCTGACATTTCGGACGAATGAATAGGGACTCTCTATTCGGCAGGCGAATACCGTCAAACTTCACGACTGAATGGCAACCGTGATCGCGGTACGGCCGATGACGAAGAACAGTGGTGAGCGGGAGCGGACAGAGCACCTCCCATGTCGGCGTGTGGAAGTTCAATACACGCGCCGCCGTCACTGCCGTGGCGCCACGACACAGCCAGATTCGGGGCACCGCAAGCAGCGAGCCGCCAGTGCAGCAGCCAGCTGGAAGAAAGGTGCGGGCTGAAGGCTGCTTACGGCGATTCCTCAGCGGGCTTTGACACACCATGCCAACCACGAATCAAGACGCTACTTGAATTTTTACGGTGGTAAATAACAGTGCACGACAGGTGTGTGGAACATCGCCGTCATACGAGGCTACAACAGCCGTAAAAATCGGCAGTAGCAGAACACTGCTTAAATGGGGGACACAGTATGAAATTTGATGAAACTGTGGTCGTGGCCAACATTTCCGGTTTTTTAAACAGTGCCTATAAAGAGGCGATTGAAATTAGGTTGGTGGATAATTTAATCAACGGAGACAATGGTTTCCTCTTAGGAAGACGTGGAATCCTGTATAGTCTCGCATCAAAATTGAACGTTCTTCGGTGCGGCCCTGAGTGCGACAAATCGTTGCCAGCAGTGTTCCACTAAGGGCGGCGCCACCTCCCTGTCTTGGAGGTCAGCAACCGTGATGGGCGGTGCATGCGTCGTGTACTGAACGGTGGCCTATATAAGACGTCGATTGGCAGCCTGGCGTCAGTTCTCAGCGGGGCTTATCAGCAGAAGCAGCATTTTCCTGGTGATGGCGACCAGTTGGATCGCCGAAATATCGTGTCAAGTTTATTTTAGGATCCTGCAGCAAACCCTAAGAGACTTTCAAGATTTATTACCCCGGGAAAGTCTACGTAATCACAGTAAATAACTAATTCTGAATCTTCTTTCACAGCGCCCACCGACGGCCAAAGGAAGAAGGATAGAGCGAACTGGGTGAGTGCCTCCTGATACAGAAGCAACTGTACTCACGCCCTCATAGCAGTCGCCTCTTGTGTGCTCCAACCGTGGCGGTATCGCGCATGTGGGTCCCTGACGTTGGTCGGTGGCAAAGAGGTTCACTTATACATGCGTCACCTGTGATGACAGCGTTCAGACATTCGATTTGGTTATAGAGCAGCAGTTTGTCGTCGGTCTTGCGACTCATTCTGAGATTGCCCGGATGATATTTGTTGCAGAAGTAGTTTTTGAGCGGCTGCATGCGAGAAAATTGGTGGATTATTCATTACCCCGTCAGAAGTTAAAAATGCGCACAAGCCGTTACGTTTTGGGATTACAAAAGGGTTCAATGGTTGCATGCCCGAAATATGATGTATCATGTATGTCACAGGTTATACATGCTGACAGGTCTCCAAATTTATGGTTAGGAAAATGAAAACAAGAGATATGCCATAAACGCGAGTACTCAAGATTTGCTAGCAGGAAATTTTTTCATGAAGTAAGCTGACGAAATCTGAGGACTGTAGTGGGTTTGAGGTAATTATGACCCCTCTACGCTGCAGCAGCTGACGCACGCTGTCAGCAGAAGTCTCGCTCTGCTGTGGGTGAGGCAGCCTCGCTGTGAATTAACGGGCTGACGCAATGGGAGGGCTCTAGGAGTGTCCTTATCTCGTGGAAACTCTTTCCGTGCCGGCACAAAATTGTTCAAAAGAGCTCTCCGCTACAAAGCAAAGGTTTATGAGCGGCGGCACCGACCGTCGAGGGGCTCCTTATTTCAAAGACATCCCGCGTAACCCGGCGCTGCGCTCGTAAACATTTTATTGCGCACTTGCCAGGCCTTAATCTGCGCTGCGGATCTCCTGTGTACAAACTGCGGCCGCACGGCATTGCGGCGTGCTCTGCGCGCTGTCCGCGAGCCCATTCTCGCTCTCGTCCGTTTCGCTCGGCTCGGGAGGCGACCGTGTTCCGGGAAGGCTGTAAACATTACTCAGGGGTTAGCCCACGGATTATTGGCGGAATTAACTTTAGCTGCCCAAATATGACCAGGCATTTATTAAGGCTACCAGAAGGACCTGTCTCCAGTCATAAACGCGTATTTCACTGAGGATCATTTTCTTGCAACCTGTTGACGCTATCACGATGAAACTTTTCGCAAATTACAGTGTGATTAACTCCATGTAAGTCTAGAACGACATTAACCAGTTTAATTCTACTTTGTCCGACAATGGCATAATTGGATTTTGGCTTTACACAAACATGTGGCTTACATACTTTTATCTCAAGTAAGCCTGCGTTTAAATAACTGGTGTCGCCACCCCAATGAAAGTGATTAATAATGATGAGCAGTGCGAGTGTATGTGGAGAAAGAAGTTGGAGGAAGACAGTGAAAATAAATATTACGGGCGGTCATTTCACTGGAACTCACATGTAAACTAACGCAGACAATGTAGTTTTACAAATTCACGCTAAACGGTCGATGAACATGTGACATCGAGGTAACGGTGTCAATAAATTAAACAAATATCAGATTGTGTCCGGTTACTGCTGTATTCTGTACACATTTTGTACCTACTACTTATCAGTAATTAGAGACCAAATTTTGTGTTATATTTATATATATGTCTATTAAAATCTTTAATATAATTATTTTTGACAGATAATATGCTTTGATCTCTAATTGCTAGTTAAATTAGTACTACCGAATTTGTAGTTTGGTAGCACGTTTTATTTTGAGTAATAGATAAAGCAATATCTCGTAAGTTTTGGACTTTTTTCTCATTACAGAAACATACACGATTAGTGGTTACTTTCCCCATTGCAGCTGACATCAGTAGTGCAGATTTACAGTATTTAACATATCCGCCATTTTGCTTAGTCTTTTCTCTCACAATTTTGGAGTTTTCCATGTATCAAAGATATATCAGCAAGACCTTCAGAGAAAAAAAATGTCTGATGCCGGCGAATGAGTCTTACGACATTTAAGCAAGTATAGGAAGTATACTGAGAGGATGTATATTGTCTTATTCTATTTCATATGTTATGTTAGGTCAAAAACTTCTTCACTTTTATATTTTTTTGCGTTTGCTTGACAGGGGTTTCTGGTTTTAGTTAAAACACCAGGCCATACGATTATATAATGTTAGTAGCACTCCTTTCGGTCTCATTTCATGTTGTTAAAAAGATACAGTGATTATTCGAAATTTAAAACTGTCTAACAGAAACAAAGATAGCCGAACAGGATAAAAACTGAAAAGATAGACTCTTGTGCTATTTCGACTCCCAAACATTTCAAATGCTCTCGTAGCTGAGCAAAAGCAGTCCCTAACGTAAATGGTTTTATATACTGAGGTGCAAGGTTATGGAATAGAAATATAAAGTATATGAGATTATGTAAGAGAACATACTAAACTTGCAAAATTCCAATTTCAGTAATTTTCTTCTGGACTGGTTGTTGTGGAGAAAATTAAATTCTGTGGGTGCCAAAGTAAATTGGTTAGGTGGCTTACTGCATATTTAACTGATACGAAGCCAAATGGCGTATGAGATATTTCATGCTGTTTTCGTGCTGAATCTTGTTTTGAGTGTAAACACATGACCAGGTGCTCCACACATTTGAATTTTGAGACTGCTCTTATTACTGTAGTTTATAAATGACCATTTTACGCTGATAACTCTGAAATACCGCTCATGGTTGACGATGGAATCATTACAGTCAAGCTCAAATGATGTGCAATGACGGGACGAATGATAAATAAGGTACTGAAAAACAGCAATTAAATTCTGATAGACGACCTATCTCATCACTTGTAAACCTACCGGTAATTCAGTTCACTGCAAGGAAAGACGAAATATGTAAGACTGAACATTCAAAATTTGTTGTTCGTACTGATTAAATTATGGACTGAAAATTGCACATTACATTAATCTTCTCAAATGCTTCAACTTTACAACATTTATTCTGTCATTGCCGATAATGATCTTAGTTCGGAGACGTCTCTTAATTATTTTGATGTGGAATAATTTTCTGTGGACATTCCCCAAACAGACAAAGAGTATTAAATCAACAGAAACATGGTCATATTAACAGAATCTTCCGGTGGTTCTTGATAGAACAACATTATAATAAATGAAAAGCACCAGTTTGCTGTTGTTCTACATGTAGAACAAAAGCAAACTGGTGCTTTTCATTTATTAGAAACATGGTCGATTGGAAATTCGTATTTCCTTCCTCGAAACTCAAGTAAGCAACGATTTAAAATCTAGGCATACTAACAATAGATTTACAGTACTTTATCGTAAAGTTTCCTACGTAAAACCAGGCACAATATGAAAGAAATATTGACATCCATAAATATAGCTCAGTGGGGCAAACTGGGATGCAGTATCGATAACTTCACTTCCCTCTTGGACAGAAACGAGGCAAGCACACATTCATAAAAATATTTGATTAGCACTCTCGTGAATAAAAGGTGATCGCTGTCGATGAAGGTTTTAAATGGAGCTTTCTGTCATTTCTCATTGACAACTCTTTCAACTCACAAATGAATTTCGGAATAGATATTATCCTCATGTCGTTCAATCGCATTATTACTAGACAGAATAGTTACACGTTTAATAAAGCTCTTTGTCTCACAGCGACGTATTGACTAATACTGTCTACGTTCAGTACACCTTGTTCATGTACTCTAGTATTCTGGACGCCCCGAAAGATATACGGTTTGGGTATCTGGGTGGTTTGTATAGCTTACATTCTAACAGATACAGCAAATTAGAACAAAGTTGTTCTGATATAGTGGCCAGAGCCAGATAATTTGATGGATGCGAGAGGAGAGATGGGAACGTCATCGGTGTCAGAAGCTGTCTGCGGTGTGTAGAGTCCCTTGAAGGCGGATGGATTCCTGGTGTGATCCAAGCCTCAAAAATGGCTCAAATGGCTCTGAGCACTATGGGACTTAACAGCTATGGTCATCAGTCCCTTAGAACTTAGAACTACTTAAACCTAACTAACCTAAGGACATCACACACACCCATGTCCGAGGCAGGATTCGAACCAGTGACCGTTGCAGCCGCGCGCTTCTGGACTGAAGCGCCTAGAACCGCTCGCCCAATGCGGCCGGCGCTGGAAGTACAAGTTTCACGCTCATGTGAGTATGATTGTCTCCGAATTCAATGTGATCTGTAAAAAATATGTTATGTTCTTTCTAACATTCATCTCCTGTACAAGATGTTTTGGTTTAGTAGAAAATAAAAGTAAACGCAAAATGCATATCCTTAAAAAAGCAAATAAAAATTCTCTTGAAGCCTTCTTAAGAGACAGTCTCCATTTCTTCCAATAGGACTGCGCAAGCGTAGACCAGATGTGGTTTAAATTCAAAGAAATGTTATCCACAGCAGTTAAGAGAAGTATGCGAAACAAAATAATAAGAAACGGTATTGATCCCCCGTGGTAAACAAAACAGAACACTGTCGTAGAAGCAACGAGAAAAGCATGCCGACTTTCAAAGAAAACAAATCCCCAAGACTGTTAAAATTCTACAGAATCTCGAAATTTAGAGCGAAGTTCAATGCAAAATGCTTTTAGTAGTTTCCTCAACGAAATCCTGTCTCGAAATCTGGCAAAAATCCAAAGAGACTCTTGTCATATGTAAAACACACCTTGGGGAGACACAATAAATATCCTCACTTCATTATAACAATGGTGATGCTACAGATGACAGTGCCACTAAAGCAGTGTTGCTAAAAGCAATTGTTGTAAAATTCCTCCATCAAAGAAGATGAGGTAAATATTCCATAATTCAAATCAAGAACAACTGTCAGCATTACCAACTATAAAGTAGACATCACTTGCATCACTTAATAAAGGCAAGATTGTATACCAATTTATTTTCGTTATGTTATGCATACAAAATAGCTCCATACTTAGCAGCCATATACGTACAGCCGGTCGCTCGTCGAAAGATCCGTACCTAAGGACTGGAAAATTGCACAAGTCACAACAGTATCCAAGACAGGAAATAGGAGTAATCAGCTGAATTACCGAACCATATCGCTAACGTCGATTTACAGTAGCATTTGGAACATGTACTGTGTTCGATTATTATGAGTTACTTCAAAGGAAACGATTTACTGACTAACAGCCAACATAGATTCAGAGAATGTAGTTCTTGTGACACACTGTTAGGTCTTTTATCTCAAGAAGTAATGATTGCTATCGACACGGGATATCAAACTGATTCCACATTTTTATATTTCCATAGGGCTCTTGACACCGTTTCTCATAAACGACTTCTAACAAATTACATACCTAGGTAGTATCGTTTCCTGTCAGAGAGTCCACAGTTTGTAGAAACTGACAGAAAGCCGTCGAGTAAATCAGAAATAATATCTGGGATTCCCCAATGAATTGTTACAGGCCATCTGCTATTTCTGGTCTACATAAACGATTTAGGACACAATCTGTGCACCCTTCTTCGATTATTTGCAGATGATACTGTTCAAAAATGGCTCTGAGCACTATGCGACTTAACTTATGTGGTCATCAGTCGCCTAGAACTTAGAACGACTTAAACCTAACTAACCTAAGGACATCACACACATCCATGCCAGAGGCAGGATTCGAATCTGCGGCCGTAGCGACAGCTCGGTTCCAGACTGTAGCGCCTAGAACCTCACGGGATGATATTGTCATTTAGCGACTTAAAAAATCAAAACAAACTGCAAAACGATTTGGACAAGGAATCTGTATCGTGTCAAAAGTGGCAGTTAACAGTAAATAAGGAAAAGCGTAAAGACTTCCATATGAGTATCATCCACATGCGTACTGAATGGAATCCGCTAAATTTCCGTTAAGGATGAAACACGCAAATCTAAAGGCTGTCTATTCAACTGAATACTTAGGGATTGCTATTACGAATGATTTAAGCTGAAACGACCACATAGCTAATGTTGTAGGGAAGGAAAACCGACGACTGGGATTTATTGGCAAAACACTTAGAAAATGCAATGGGTGTACTAATTACACTATGGTTGTCCGCCGTCTTCTGGCTGTGTTGTGTGGGATCCACGTCAGATATGATTGGCAGTGGACATCGAGAAAGTTTCCAAGAAGGGCAGCTCGTTTTGTATTATTTTGAAGTAGGTGTGAGAGTACCACGGATGTCACACGCGAATTGTTGTGGCAATCATGAAAACAAGGCTTTTTTCGTTGCGGCAGGAGCTTCTCATGAAATTTCAGTACCAACTTTCCCCACATAGTGTGAAAGTATTAGTTGGCGCCCATCTCATAGGCAGCAATGATGATCATAATGAAAGAAGAGAAATCAGAGATCGCAACGAGAAATTTAAGCGTTCGTTCTTCACGACGAGTTCTTTTTGAGAGTGTAACGGTAGGGAAGTTGCTTGAAGGTAGATCGATGAACCTTCTGCCAGGCACTAAATTGTGAACTGCTGTATAAACATGCAGATGTGATGCAGGCTGAAACTTTATGTGTTTCTTTTTTATTGTGCTATAAAGGATAGTTGAAGACAGGAGGATGGGGTGAAAGTCGAACTGGGAAGACATGGCCGATTATTTAGTGGAGGAAAGACTGGTATTTTGTGGAAAGAAATCATTTCCCTGATGGAGGTTGCTATATCAAGACGCAAGTTGTAATATATTTGTGAAATTTAGAGACAAGCTGAATGGAGGAGTTGCAAGAATCTCATCACGGTATCATTGTTGTAATGAATCATCATATTTTAAAAAGGAACACCATGTTTGAATATTTCGTTGGTAAAGAGAACCTGATAAAGGGAAGACAAAGAGAGAAGGAATAAGAACCAAAGATTTATCAAGGAGATCCACAACGAGGCCGATAGAAGAACGAAGATTTCATGACGGATAAACAAAAGTCATGAATCGCTTTCATCAAAGAAACCTGTGAAGATAATGAATGAGAGAGACAGCGAGCTACAACAGAGATGTGCACTGCGCCATAGAAGATAACTGTTTATCGATATTTTTTATTTTGAGGAGGTGGACTGGGAACGGAGAATCTATTGTCAAATGATTTATTGTGAGGGTCAAAGCGCACGTTATCCAAGAAGTGAGAATTATAAGTAAATTAATGCCATTCCAGTCAAATACATTATCACCAGGGAACCTATTCTTGTTACCGACAACAGTATACATGCAAATAAACTCAAACAAACACACACGATACCGACTAAATTGTATTGAAAAGTTGACACAAAAGTTTTCTGATTTGGTGCAGCGTCATAATGTAAAAACTGCGTTGGAGAAAGCATAGTTTCGGCGACGATTACAGTGGTGTCATCCGGGTCTACTGATAAGTTTTAGCTTTGCAGAGTACCTTATATTTTGTCATTACTACTCGCTGAGCATGACATTACTCCACATTTTTTAAAAAGATTGCTGCTGCGATTGGTCTTTTAAGATGGAAGGAGGGGGAACTATATTGTAATAGGTCATAGTGGTGGGGGCAACGGAGATATGCTCTTATCTATAGCTTCTTATATTAGGTATCATGACTGCTGGTCCTCGAATAAGGAGCGGACTACTGTTTTCCTGCTGCTGGATGCAGTTTCCAGTGTTGGACAAGGTGATGTAGCTACGAGGTTGCCCAGAAAATAATGCCCATCTTTTTTTCTTGGCCAATTCTTTATTGAACATATTGAGAATTACACACACGAAAGAATTGTTTTTTATCTACAAACCCGATTTTTCCACGTTATCTCCAACTCCTTCTATGGCTTTCCTCCAGCGCGAAACTGGGGCATGTATGTTCTGTCGGTACTAATCCTTGTCCCTGTGGCGGAGCCAGTGCTTCATAGTGTGAATCACCTCCTGATGCAGCGCCAACTGCTGAGTCGTAATGCGTCTGTCCTCGCGAATGACAACATCAGCTCGCTGCAACGTGTCAGGTGTGACAGCCGTGGATGGTCCCCCCAATCGCTGAAAATCGTGGAGCTCAACCGAACCACCTTCTGATGACCTCACCCTCCGTACTTATGTCGACAGCAGATGCCCCACAGACTTTACACAAGTTTTTGTGAATATTCCCCACAGTATCTTTCTCTGTAGTGAGAAATTCAATGACGGCACGTTCCATATAACGTACATCATCTACAGACGACATTTTGATTCTGTCCTGCAACTACGCTACCTGTCAGAAGTAACGGAAAGTAGGCGCGCCCAGTCAAGAGACTTCGAATAATACCAGTGCTACGTTTCAAATTCGTAGCATTGTTTTCGCCTGAAAAAAAAAAGTGGTGAATTACTATCTGGGCAACCCTCGTACAGTCTGACTGTTTTAGCAAATTTTTCATTACGAAAACCACATATCGCCGCAATGGCAGCCCATGCCATTCATCAGAGAACTACAAACGGACACAATCCTAGTCGTGAGCAAAGACAACGTTGCATCAACTGAGTAAGGTATGAAACTTTGTTGGATCTCACAGAAACAAACTAACACTTGATCCACATTCGTGCGACGCTACAGTTACACAAAGACTATTTTTCATCTCAGTCGGTTAAAAAGACATTTCGAAGGATAAATCTTTGCTGTAGTAATTATTTATTTAAGAGCAGTGAAGAGTATTTAAAGAGTAGTCGAATATTTTGCATTACCGTTTAAGTTACGTAGAGAAACATTACAAGCCACAAGTAACATCAATAGAGTATCTATAACTCGTCTGCAGTTAACAAGAGTGTTCCCATTAGGATCCTATGTTATGAAGCAGTGTCATAACTAACATCAAGAGCCTAGGTCTGAAGCACCCTCAGGTTAGCCAAGAACCTTCTGAATGACTCACTAGCAATAGAGCATTGTCCGTGTTGTCTTAGCTGCGTCAACAACCTGTGTGAATGTACCAATGATACTACCCTTTAACTTCTGTTAGACACAAGCAGCGAAATTAATCGAAAACCGAGTAATAATGCTAATCATATAAAATTCCAACACCTCGATATTATCATTAAACTCATTCATATATATGGACTAGGATCCTACACTGTTCCTACTGTTATAAAACCGACTATTGTTAATGAATATGTAACCTGTTAAAGCAAGAATTTTTCTTTTATGCCATTTTCGTTTTGTTGATCTAATGTACTCAGTAATAACTCAGTCAGTCAGTTTGTTCAAAATAAGAATCAGAGACAGTTAAAATCATAATGATTTGAATGTTAATGATATTAACGTAATATAAAATTAATTTTATTGCAATAATACAGCTAAATAAAGACTATATTTTTCCAAACATTTTTATTTATAACTGATTTTGTGAAAGTCTTTCTTGTCGCTTGCTTCCTCACTTTCCAACTTGCAACTGCATCGAATTTTAACTGTTATTAATTCTTTCAAAGAAAAGGTACAAATTCTATAAACTTGATACGTGGAGATAATTTTAGTGCATGCAGGTAAACGTTATTACCATGTAATATAACGACGAATGCAATGGAGAAACCTCACATTTTAATGATTTTCTAAGAATTATTTGAATTTTCATTTCCTAATCATTATATCTGATTTTCTGTGCTAACTTACAACGTAGTTAATATTTATCTTTTTTTTAGCAAAATGACTCAATTGTTTTAGTGTGACGACTATTTTGTTAGCACACTTTACTTCATGTAAGCGACATTACAATTATTGTTCTGATATCCAATTGGTTAATGAAAAATTTTTGTCTAATTGGACTAGCGACCGAGTTTAGGAATAAGCGATTGCTGTGAGTTACTCAAAAGTTCGTCATACTTGTCGTTCTCTTTGTTGTTTGTAATTTGCACTACTTTATAATGAACATTTAAAATTTACGTAAGAAAATGGGTAAGGTAATGTGGTTCGTAATTTACTCAAAGACGATGGAAGAAACAGTGGTAACTACAAACCTTACGCCATCACTTCTACTCCCCTTTCCGGTAGAAATACTGGCGTCGACAATTTCTTCTACCACTAGGAGCAGTACTGGCTAATCAGAGTCAACAGCCACCGCACAAACGTGCATTAGCGATGTTGGCTGCGGAGGCGTGTCCCACGATGTGGCAAAAAGGAAAAACAGCGAAGACTAGTTCTCCTTACAGATACTATCACATTTCGCGCCCTGCGTAATTAGCTATCAAGTCCTGAACTAGAATTTACCCTTTATCCCCTCCGTGACCTTCCTTCATACTTGGTTCAGCTTCATAAAGCCGTTACTAAGTCATATATTTGTCACGTATATGCAAAAGATGATGAAGTGTTCCACAAGGATATATCCGGAAGTGCTACAAACTTGCAAGAAAACACATTCTTTACATCGCACAACGGTTAGCCAGTATGGCTGCACACCAATTACTAAGCACGATATAGCAAAAAAGAACATAATGAACCGCTTGACAAGGTAATTTTTATGTGGGCTTACAATTTTTGACCATCTGTTACGTTACTTTCGCTCATACGTGTTTGTTTTGTATAAAACTTTCAGATGTACATTCCAATAAAATTAGCTCACAAACTGGCACTGTCTTTCTAGTCAGTTGTGGTCTTCGGAATTCCATATGGTCTTTAGAGTAGGCTCGAAAACAAAAATGCAAAACGTCGCAGAACAGAAAGTGAACGTGGAGGCGGTCAAACAACAGTCACTCCTGAATATTAGTCGTGGCAGCTGCCTCGAATAAGTATTAATCATACTGGCATGTACGAGTTTCATTTCGCTTGGCCATCGTCATCTGCTCTTTCGACCATAGCTGCTCTGATAGTCTTCTAGGTGGGAAGCACTCTATCTAATCTGAATGAATTACTGAATACAGTGGTCGAGTATTATACCTTTCGAGCTCTTCTTAGGGGCAGGACTTGTGCCATGTTTTTCATTGCATTTACGCAGAAAGAATTGCCGGTATACTGCCATGCCTTAACTGCAGAACCGTTATGTTTTTGCAGCAGTATCTGTTTTTATCCTTAAAGGAATTTCTATGGTTATGTGTTTGAGGCTTTCCTAACGGACTAGTTGTGGTTCTCGCGTGAGAACTCGGATGTCTTGAAATTTCCACAATGCGTCATGGGCGTAACTGAACGACAGCTTGAGGAGCGGCGAACACACTGCCGAGGCCATGACCAAAGTTTCGTGTCTGTCCCAGCCATAGAATAAACTGCGCAGATGTAGGGCAGTTGCGCCAGTGAAATACTGTAGAAATTTCACAACGACGTGTGACGTCTCTCCTAAGAAACATATTTACTATTACTATGGTGTTCTCCAGTTGTCATTTTCTGATTTTCGACTTAGGTATCTTCTCCATTATATTTCTATCACTTCAAATGATTGTTCCTTTAAGCTCTGAGTTCAGATTACCCTGTTACCCTGTCCTTCTGCTCTCCATAATATATGATGCTAAAGTGTGTTCACACAGTCTTCTGGCTGTTCTGCACATTTGTGGAAACTGTCATGTAGGAGGTTTCCAGTTGCTATTGGCTATCTACTGCTGAGTGGTATTTGATATACATCAGCCTTATGTCAGTTTCATCCTCCAGGAAACCAGAGATGAAGTAGGATATAAGGTGCCTGAACTTCTGCCCGTTGTGTTTATACAGTTTTAAACAACAGACAGCTATTTAAAATTCTGCCTTCTTGTAATAATTTCGTATATTTCGGGGTAATGACCACAAAGTTGTCGTTCTGTACACACGTTATTTTCTGTGTACCGTTTCGAATAGCACATTCGATATCCTCACCTGAAGAGACTGCTGTCAAGTTGTATGTCACGCTCGTGTCGCGAAACGGTGAACAGTGCCTGTTAATGATGGACGCAAGCGCCGTGCCGCCACGGGCTAGCTGGGGATAGGTGCGGTCAGCGATAGGCAGTCAGCTGGAGCCTTCGGAACGAGCACATCTCCAAAAATGTGCCGTGTCCATAGTCGGCGCCTGTGGTGCATCGCCGGCAGTCAATGCAGGGCGCCTACAAGTAAATACGTTGCTGATACCTTCCATCGCCTTGTCAACTAGCTACTGAAATTTGAAAATGACTTGCTAAATATAACACATAAATGTTCTGTAGTAAAACGCACATAAATGTTCTGTAGCAAAACAATCACCAAAGCACCTCGTAAACTGTTGGAATTATAGCATCACATACCTGTTCGTTTAATACAGTCCTTTGACGGTCTATGATTATCCCGATCTAATTCGTCTCTGATATTATTCGGTAGATAGCGTCCATCTCCAAGAAAGATTAACTGAGATCGAGATAAGATACACAAGCACACTTCAATCACATACCAAATAAATACATGTGAGTGAGACATATTGAATATCTGCAAATACTATTTAGCAGGAGCTGCTGTAACAATAAATAATTCTGGTCTACTGTTTGAGATAGAAGATGGATATGTGGGCAAGGTAGTGCACGTTTGTTGTGCAATAACGTCTTTTACAATAATAGTAAATTTGATGCATATTGGCATACTATTGATAGCAAGTTGAATCTGTTTAAGAATGCCCTTGGTGGGAAATTTTAGTTATTAAGCGGTGCAAATGATTCCTGACTGGAATAAAGTTAAATTCAGCACTGAAGATGAGTGATAACCTGGCTTGAAATGACACAGCTGTAAACAGATTCTACTTCAAGTCGTTGTTATATATTTCTATGGCTGCCGCCGCTCTCGCATCCCAATCTGCCTCCTTCACGGTCATTCCAGACTCCTTCATTAAGTCCTCTCGCCGCCATTGCTTCGTTCCGTCGTCTTTCCAGCATCTCGCAGGTCTACCGCGCTTTCGTCTATGATGTAGAGTCCATTGCCATACCCGTTTTGGCCATCTTGTGTCTGGCATACGCTGTAAATGACCTTACCAGAGTAGGCGCTTCCTTTCTATGTAGTCTAGGATTGTGCGTTTTGAATTTCATAACCTCTCTGATCCTATCATTTCTAATATGGTCAAGTCTGGAGTAT
Organism: Schistocerca cancellata; assembly: GCF_023864275.1. Lineage (NCBI taxonomy): Eukaryota > Metazoa > Arthropoda > Insecta > Orthoptera > Acrididae > Schistocerca > Schistocerca cancellata. The sequence continues at coordinate 980,297,886 of NC_064626.1, read as the reverse complement.
CCACAACTCCGTCTCCAGAAATCCATCTCGACAGCCAGCAGGCGATCTTTCTGCCTCTGAGTTAGTTCCCAAAACTCTGCACCATATATTGTGATACTTTCAATAATTGTGTGGTAGATGGTATGTTTTGTTCTGCGCGTTGTGCTTTTGTTCCAGAGAATACCATTTAGTTGTTTTACGGCTCGCTTGCCCTGGTCTATTTTATAGTTTACATCATTCATACTTCTAAAATTGTACGACAGTGTCACTCCCAAGTACTTAAAATTATGACACCCTTTAAAAGTATCAGAACCGAGCTGTAAGTCGTTAACAGTATTTTCTCCCACTTTCAGAACTTCTGTTTTAGATACGTTTATGACGAGACCCTATTTTTCATATTCTTCTTTTAATTTGCGGAGCATGTAATTTGCATCTTCCTCCTCTCCAGCTACTACCACTTCGTCGTCAGCAAAAAATAGAGTGAACAAGAAATCGTCGTCTATAGGGACACCCATTCCTCCTGGTTATAAATGCCTCTATTGTTTCACGAACACTGTCTTGAATAATGTGAGTTCATAACATCAACAGAACAAAATTGGTCAATCTTTATGCCAAGGGTCTTCAAAATATCATTAGTTAAATTACAACCGTTAGATGATTACACGTTCTTACGTGACATCTAAGTAGAGTTCTAAAATCGAAATCTCCCTCAACAGCAGAAATGTAACTTCAATTTGAGGTGCTGAAGGCGAACTGTTAAATGGAAAATCCAAAATTGACCTGAAGCTATGTAACACGCCTTACAAATATTTGCCTATAGGAGTTTAATTGTTTTTTATTGCTTCGCAGTCTTGAAATGTCGGTTGAAAGTCGACAGCGTGATTGTAGAGATATGCGCTCTGCAGCTTGCTACCTGAGACGCACAGACATACATTTCTAGACTGGCAGAGACGTACCTTTTACTGAAGCCTGACGTTTGGTGAGGTCAGATGGCGACGTAAGGAGATATGTATATGGTACTACTACGATTTTCTGTAACGAAATGACGTTGTAAGCTTTACGAGGTGGTCTAAACAAGCTCTACGGTTGAGTAACTATTTGCGTACTAGTTGAGTAAAAACACATACATTGTAGAATCGTGTTATGAGAAGAAACTCAATTTACATGTACACACGTTTAATACATTGTCATGTCCCTTTCTATGTTATCTTACGTATGCTGTACGAAAAATTACAGCAGAATACGACGCATGTATCGACCATTATTTCAAAACTCTAAAGGTAACGCAGTAACATCAGTTCATCCCTATTTCTTAATACTGTCTTATTAGTTAATAAACAGCTGTTTACACGTCATTTGCGCTCGCTGCCACTTTGCGGTTCTAATGAGCTGGCTTCGGTGACATCAGTGATACTGGGTAAGTATTGCCATTCTAGTAATGTATAACCGTAGTCAAAAAACCAAACAGCAAACAAACTAGTAATGTATGTCTTTGCTGAGACGGCTGCTGCAAGATCTCTGGTGACGACGCTCCACTGTCTCGTCGATCGCCGGTCCGTCAGGGTTCACCATAAATAAAACTTCTCTGGTCTAAAATCAGAACAGGACAGTCTCAATCAAGTACATTTAATATGAAGAATGCAGATTTCCAGAGAAACAGTGCATGACCGGCCGAGCACGAACCCCGACACATAGTCCATCTATTTTTCACTTTACCAAAATTAAACCATTCCGGAGCTCGCCACTCACAGATTCCAATACAGCTTTGAGCATACCACATCATATCATCGACACCTCACGGCCCCAAACGAGGACAGTCAGTTCCACTCGTAATATTCAGCTTAAATCGTAGTTGCAACCCAACATAGATCATCATCCCTCTTTAGCTGTCTCTTCGTATCATTATTCACAGATGGTAATTTTCCTGACGGACACAAGTTCCTAAAATTACAATGAAATTACATACAGACATCGAATTAACATTACGCAATAAATAACAACATTGATTCTACAAAATACTCTGCACTGAATCTGTACAAACAAAACAGTTACAATCCAAGATAAGCAACGTTAACAGAAAAAAGGAGAAAATACATACTGCCTTCACTAATATTTCGGAGAACACTACACAGTTAGTAGTCGAGATAACCATATCCACAGAATAAAAGAGGATCATTGTTCCTGCGCAAAGGGTGAAGTTGTGTTGAGGTTATGTGTATATTTAAGGTACCTATCATGAGTTTCTGTTAAGTGTAGTATTTGTTCGTGTCAGATGACTATCGTAAAAGACGGAATGTAAACCCTAGAACCCACATTAAATTTAGTTCTTTTGACTGACCCCGAACGGTGCGTCGGGCTGTACTATCCTTTCGAAAGGATGTATCACCTTCAACAGTGAGTTAGGTGACCCTTTCCTAAAACACTCATAGGAGATATGAGACTTTCTTCAGAACGAGCTGTACAGTTTAGTGGCAACGCGTGTTATGACATCACTTTTCGTTTATCCTCCCGTCTAATTGTGAGACCAAATTTTCTTTCAACGAGGAGCCTGCCTATCTCTCAGCGCTCTCTCGCTACTGTGCGTTAGGAATCGGTGTCACGGACCGATGATATGATGCAACTATCGTAGAAGCAAGATCTGCATGGCAGACTCTAAGGTGATCGAGATTTACGAGAATCTGTCTTACTAGCTTACAGAAAGCTCAGGCTACTTTGGTATATAAGAAGGCGATGGAGTTATAATTAAGAACGAGTGAGATACAGGTTGAGACTGAGACCGAGGAAGAGAAGCAAAAAATCGCTTATTTACCTTGCGTTGGCGTAGTATCCGGAAAGATCGGTGGATTCCTATGGAAACATGGTATCCAGTGCATTTCGTTCCGTTCGACTAGGATAAAAAGTATTCTTTGTAATGTTAAAGACGATCTAGGTCTCCGAAAGTTGGGTGGGTTTCGCATTCTATGCGCTCTATGCGAATGTGACATGTTTTTCATAGGGCAGACTGTTAGAACAGTCAAGAAGAGGTGAAAGGAACATCAGACAGTGGACTACAACAACCAAGGAAATAAGCTGTCGCCGAGTGCTTTCTCGAATATAACTATGAAATCAAATACGATGAGGCCACTATCGTGCAATCGTCAAGTTTCTGGAATAGCATAACTGTGGAGTCTGTCGAAATGAAGATATCAGAAAACGTAACAAAAACGGACGTAAGTTTCGATTTAAATAACGCTTGGAGTTCGGATTCACTTATTAAAATCTCTTCGGCCATCACGTTTACCAGAGATCACTCGCTTGTGCGGTTATCGCTTTGCCGGCTAGGCTTCAAAGGCGACCGCTAAGACTGCGTCGGGAGAGGCCTTGGAACACCGCAGTACAGGAGGTGGAGCCAGCGGCCGCGCCTGTTGCAAAGGACACGCCGTGTGGATCGCACGACGTCTTCTCCAGATCGTCGTTCACTCTTCTTCGCCAGGACTGTGTAGAAGGCAGAAGTTTTGGTTCGTCTATGCTCTACGTATCTGGTTGTACAACTCTGTGAACCGATTTCCTGCTCCACAAGCTGTTTGAGCAGATTTTCGAGTTTATATTCATTGGTTCAACATGCACGCCTTTGTTCCTTGACTCTATGTAGATACTAGGACAAAATTATTGCCCTGTCTGCTCTTCGTGTTTTTGAAGTTCCTTGGGTTAATCTGCTGGGCAGCATTCTCTCTAAAAGTTTGCTAAGGTTGATGTCGTTATGAATATGCAATAAGCTCAGCTTTCACACATAACTGTATCAGAGGCCTGTCAATTATTTGGGTTTTTAAAATCTTACTTTTAAATTGTTTTAAGCGGAAGAACATATTGTTTCTGAATTTTAATATTTGTTTTCACTATGTATTAGAAGCTGGCGTGCTCTCTGGTATTACTATTATCCGACCCTTTAACTTTTTTTGTGTTATGACCTCCATCTAACGGTAAGACGTTAGCGAGTTGTTATTTATGTTACTTCTTGGAAGAATTTACAGCTCCCTTTGAGTAGTTCTCTTTTACACCTTACATTTTTAGAGAAGCTTATTTCCCAAGGCGTGTGACATTATTGTCAAGGTTCTGTAACTGCAATCGTGCTTAAACATAATCTTTCAGTTGTAGTGTAATTCAGTGACACATTTACGGTCGGTGTTTGTTAAGAAAACCTACTAAGTTGCCGGGAGAGCGTTCCGTGTCGGCCTCTTCTTGAGTGTCGGCTAGGCTTGCTTGTCGACTGTTGGGTCGTTCTCTAGCATTTCCTAGCGAGGCTTGCTATTGTTTGCTGTCGCACGCCCTCATTGTCTGTGCTGAATGCACTGTAAATGCACTGTAAATGAAATTTTGCTGTCAGGCAAGAGGGCTTTGATAAATTGGCTTCCCACAGAGAATTTTCCCTTTGGTGTTATTGTTCTGTGTAACATAGATATAAATTTTATTGTAAATAATTTTGGCGTAAACTAAATTATTTGATGTAAACCTTCTAGGTAAGCCATAAAGGCAAAATGTTATGTCCTGTTAACTAGTTAATATTTATCTTTCGGGGATCTGCCTAATGTCTTGGATTTCAGCTGGCTTGAAGAAATTTATCTGTAACTCAGTTTTTGTTAATTTTATTTGTTAAATTATTTAATTTTTCGTGGTTCATGGTGTGGGTTCCTGTAGTCATGTCCTAGTTCATGAACCACAGGCAACGTATGAGTGGCCAAGTAAGTGGTCCCGACAGTCGGGATACCAGTTACTTTGGAATAAGGCTGGGCATCTCGGACATATTCTGAGTCGTGGTCACCTTTGTGCTCATACGGCAAAGACTACCAAATACACCGGTTAGTCCCTCAGCCGTTAGGGGTAAAACCCAATGGGACTCGGGGCAAGTAAGGCTAGCAACCTGCTTCCCTGGTACTTTAAATATGATACTGGCAACAATCAGAGCAAAATGCCTCGGAACTTTGGAGGTGACGGAGTCCCACCTCTAACTGACAAACCAGGGACTCCTAAGATACGACTTGGCAAACAAATGGTAATGAGATTGGGACCTATTAATATCAATGGGAGCTACTCTGGGAAGAAGGTAGAGCTGGCAGAGGCTGCAAGTAAGATGGGGCTGGACGTTTTAGCTGTTAGTGACATTCGGGTAAGGGGTGAGAAAGAAGAGGAAGTGGGAGAATACAAGGTCTACCTGTCAGGAGTCAAAGCAGGAATAGCACAATGGGGTGTAGGGCTTTACATCAGGAAAGAAATGGAACCCAGCGTAGTTGCAATAAGGTATGTAAACGAACGACTGATGTGGATAGATTTGACAGTGTCTAGCAAGAAAATTAGGATTGTGTCAGTATATTCGCATTGTGAAGGGACAGATCAAGATAAGATGGATAGTTTTTATGAGGCACTCAGTGATGTAGTTGTTAGAGTAAAGGACAAGGACAGTGTTCTGCTCATGGGTGATTTTAACGCCAGGATTGGAAATCGAACAGAAGGATATGAAAAGGTTATGGGTAAATTTGGAGAGGATATGGAGGCCAACAGGAACGGGAAAAAACTCTTGGATTTCTGTGCCAGTATGGGCTTAGTAATCACAAACTCCTTTTTTAAACATAAGAACATTCACCGGTATACTTGGGAAGGCAGGGGAACCAGATCTGTCATTGACTATATAATAACAGATCAGGTATTCAGGAAGGCTGTGAGGGACACACGTGTATTCAGGGGATTCTTTGATGACACTGATCATTATTTAATCTGCAGTGAAATTGGGATTGTGAGGCCGAAAGTGCAGGAGGTCAGGTCCATGTGTAGGAGGATAATAGTGGAGAAACTTCAGGATAAGGAAATCAGGCACAAGTACATAACAGCGATCTGAGAAAGGTACCAGTTAGTTGAATGTAGTCAATTACAGTCATTGGGAAAGGAATGGACAAGGTACAGGGACACAGTACTAGAAGTGGCTAAAGAACGTCTTGGAACAGTAGTGTGTAAAAGTAGGATGAAGCAAACAGCTTGGTGGAATGATACAGTCAAGGCAGCCTGTAAAAGAAAAAAGAAGGCGTATTAAAAAGGGCTACATACCAGAACCCAGGTAGAAAGAGAAAATTATGTTGAAGAAAGAAACAAAGCCAAACAGATAATTGCAGCATCCAAGAAGAAATCGTGGGAAGACTTTGGAAACAGGTTGGAGACTATGGGTAAAGCTGCTGGAAAACCATTCTGGAGTGTAATTAGCAGTCTTCGAAAGGGAGGTAAGAAGGAAATGACAAGTATTTTGGACAGGTCAGGAAAACTGCTGGTGAATCCTGTGGATGCCTTGGGCATATGGAGGGAATATTATGAAGAGTTGCTGAATGTAGGTGAAAATGCGGTCAGTAATGTTTCAGATTTCGAGGTAGAATGGGATAGGAATGATGATGGAAATAGGATCACATTTGAGGAAGTGGAAAAAATTGTCAATAGATTGCAGTGCAATAAAGCGGCTGGGGTGGATGAAATTAAGTCGGAACTCATCAAATACAGTGGAATGTCAGGTCTTAAATGGCTACACAGGATAATTGAAATGGCCTGGGAGTCGGGACAGGTTCCATCAGACTGAACAAAAGCAGTAATCACACCAATTTTTAAACATGGAAACAGAAAAGATTGTAACAACTACAGAGGTATCTCTTTAATCAGCGTTGTGGGTAAAATCTTCTCGGGTGTTGTTGAAAGGAAAGTGCGAGTATTAGTTGAGGACCAATTGGATGAAAATCAGTGTGGGTTTAGGCCTCTTAGAGGTTGTCAGGACCAGATCTTTAGCTTACGGCAAATAATGGAGAAGTGTTATGAGTGGAACAGGGAATTGTATCTATGCTTTATAGATCTAGAAAAGGCATATGACCGGGTTCCTAGGAGGAAGTTATTGTCTGTTCTACAAGATTATGGAATAGGAGGCAAACTTTTGCAAGCAATTAAAGGTCTTTACATGGATAGTCAGGCAGCAGTTAGAGTTGACGGTAAATTGAGTTCATGGTTCAGAGTAGTTTCAGGGGTAAGACAAGGCTGCAACCTGTCTCCACTGTTGTTCATATTATTTATGGATCATATGTTGAAAACAATAGACTGGCTGGGTGAGATTATGGTATGTGAACACAAAATAAGCAGTCTTGCATATGCGGATGACTTAGTTGTGATGGCAGATTCGATTGAAAGTTTGCAAAGTAATATTTCAGAGCTAGATCAGAAATGTAAGGACTATGGTATGAAGATTAGCATCTCCAAAACGAAAGTAATGTCAGTGGGAAAGAAATATAAACGGACTGAGTGCCAAATAGGAGGAACAAAGTTAGAACAGGTGGACGGTTTCAAGTACTTAGGATGCATATTCTCACAGGATGGCAACATAGTGAAAGAACTGGAAGCGAGGTGTAGCAAAGCTAATGCAGTGAGCGCTCAGCTACGATCTACTCTCTTCTGCAAGAAGGAAGTTAGTACCAAGACTAAGTTATCTGTGCACCGTTCAATCTTTCGACCAACTTTGTTGTATGGGAGCGAAAGCTGGGTGGATTCAGGTTACCTTATCAACAAGGTTGAGGTTACGGATATGAAAGTAGCTAGGATGATTGCAGGTGCTAGTAGATGGGAACAATGGCAGGAGGGTGTCCACAATGAGGAAATCAAAGAAAAACTGGGAATGAACTCTATAGATGTAGCAGTCAGGGCGAACAGGCTTAGATGGTGGGGTCATGTTACACGCATGGGAGAAGCAAGGTTACCCAAGAGACTCATGGATTCAGCAGTAGAGGGTAGGAGGAGTCGGGGCAGACCGAGGAGAAGGTACCTGGATTCGTTTAAGAATGATTTTGAAGTAATAGGTTTAACATCAGAAGAGGCACCAATGTTAGCACTGAATAGGGGATCATGGAGGAACTGTATAAGGGGGGTATGCTCCGGACTGAACGCTGAAAGGCATAATCAGTCTTAAATGATGATGATGATGATGATGATTTAATTTTTCTAATTTAAATTCTTTGTTGAAGGCTTATTTTCGCGTCTTGTTTAAGGTCATTGTTATTGTAATTCAGTGAGTGTGTCATTTACTGTTTTGAACGCCATCAAGTCTGCAGACTGAACATGGCAAATTAACTTGGAATTTTCCTAACTGTTTTTCTTAAAGGGAACCTGTTGATACTTTAAAAAAAATTATTGGTCAAAACGATAAATGATGTTAGTTAAAGGGGTCTAGTCCTTCCATGTCATTTCCCTGATGCTGGTGATTTCCGATTTCAAGCGCGAATTCTGAAAATGAAAGGAGCATCAAATGGCATAGTGGGCGTCTTGAATTAATCGCGGTTATAGATAGCGGCGTGAGACCAACAGCAGTGCGCAGTTTGGTAGGAGTCCAGGCAGCGAGTACAGACAACAGCAAAACTTGCTGCAAATGATGAAATATTTCGATAATATTGTGAATAAAATTGAAACAACAGTTCGGAAGAACATGTGGAAGCACGCCAATAAAGCGCATAAATGGTTTTTACGAAATTGTAAAACTAGAAGAATCGTCTAATGAGATGATTCCATTTTGGTTTGGGTCGAAAGAGCTTTCTTTGAATGTAAGAGAGCTATAACCAGCGACGTAAGTAAATTTAGTGCTGGGTTGTTAACTAAATATAGTAATAAATAGTTGCATCTAGTCTCTGTACCGCTCAATGAATTTTACGCTGTCGCAGTGTTAATCAGTGTCCTGTTGACGAGAAAGTTGATGTGATTCATGTGATAAACATGGGTGCGTGACTGGGAAGCAGAATAATTCTGAAGTACTCAGCAGCCGCTCGTTTACTAATTTAGCACTGAAACGTGTTGTTACACGTTCGCAACTAGCGATCGGTATGATCCGCTTCTGTAGCTTTCACTCAGAAATGGGAGGATGCGTTACCTGTGATTTTTCAACACCGGTAAGAGTGTTACTGTCAGAGACCATCCGTAAACAGGAAGTTAATACTGTATTCCAGCGAGCCAGTAATTGCATTCTGAATTATTCCCCTGAGGTGCGCGCACGCTCCTCGGTAGCAGATTACATCTGTAGCAGGTAGAAACAGCGGCCAGAGCAATTTACTTTTTTCGGAACCTTATTAGGATTTATTACCTACGGGAGTTCGAGCCGCGGCCTAGTTGTGCCTCCTCGCCGACCACTTTTTCCTCAGCCCAATTTAAATTCCCGTTCTTGTCCAGTCCGGAACGGACGTTTAGTCAACACTGGACAGAATCTGTAAATTTTAAGTTGTTCACGATGCAATTACATCTGGTGTGATACTAAATTATACAACTAGTACTGAAAGTGAGTACGTTACACAATTTTGTTATTTCTTTCGGTATTTTCCAAATCTGAACTGTCTCGAACGAACGTGGAGCGGAAGCTGCTGTTCTACGTTGTCTATGAGACATTCATGTCTGAGGTTTGGCATGATAAAATTAAACTGTTATCAGCTTTTTACGAAAAATAGGTTCTGGAAAGTGTATGAAATTATTTTAGTTGATAAAAAGTCAGAATTGACGGTCGACCGTGTATTTACTGTCAACGACTAAAATTGGCTCGTGCTCTACTTTAAACGCTTGCGCTGCGAGTGTTGGACAAAAATACAGAAACACCAAAAACTCAACAAACTATCATGACTGATAGGATGTAGAAAACCCGTCGACAATGAAAACAGTTTCCACCTCGAAATGGATAAATACAGGTCCTACACTGTTTTTTTCTTCAAGAAAAATAGGTAATAGTGATGGAGGTGGCTCGCGGTCACGTCTCTGTCTCTCTAAGTAGACAACAGAGCCTCAATAACAATGAGACCTGGTAAGTGTGGTTGCCAGGGGAGATGCGAAAATTCATCCTCGTGCTTATCAAACCAGTCCTGCAAACTTCGTGATGAGGGGTCCTGTTGTCTTGCAACACAGCATCACCTGTGGGGAACAAGCGTTGCAACATGTTATTCACCTTATCAGCCAAAAGGTACCTGTTTTGGTGCTGACAGGGTTCATTAGTGAGACGTTCAGTTCTGCAGTGATGTCTGGAATTGGAGTCCTCTTATTTTTCATCAGCATCTTGCGAGGTGCCGGGTCTAGCAGTGTATTTAACACTAAATTCTTCTAGAATATTCATATATAAATGATGCTCTAAGCCCCCCCCCCCCCCCTATTCTAACTCCGACTTTTGCTGTTGCACATGGATTAAAAAGAAACGCGAACTGACTGTAATCGACCCTGCAAGCGGAGTAGAAAAGAGTTTGGCACCTGTAATAATTTAATTTGATAAATAAGTTAATTAAAGGAAAGTTTCATTAACGTAGTGAGAAATGAAAGGGTTGCTCTACCGATTAACAGAATGAAAGTTTTGTCCAAAATAACAACATGATTTATTATGACTAAAATCAAAATAATAAACAAAACACATGAAACATTTACAATACATCAATTGGCTCATATTCGATACTCAAATAAATGTTGTGGAGGTGAAGTTGTCCCTAATCTAGATTGTGACATTTATAACGAAGTGGTATGTGGAGCCAATTCCTTGCAACTCAAATCTTAAGAGAAACACACAGCCAACCCAACATTAATTGCTGCTACAGTAGTGAGAACTCAGACAGTGAACACCCAAGACAGAACAAAGTTGGAAAAAGACGAACAGGTGCGCTCTGCTGAGCTCTGATTATCACCTAGGAAAATACCTATGTGCCGGTGTTGCGGACATACATTACCAAACTGTCTTCTTAACTGCAAGAACACGATCTGGCGTACCGGAGGCGACGGCTGGTTGCTTCGACGTCCCGTCGTGGTGATGATAATGTCGCGAGTATAGCCCGAAACAAATTATCCTAGTCTGGTTGTTCCAGACTAAAGACTTCCTATCAATACAAATCCGCCTCTGAGGGAGACGAAGAAGGCTCGCTATACAATCACTGATGGTATAGTGATTGATTTTAACAAGCGAAGTCACACAGTAACTCCGATACAGTCAACTTTAGCAAAAACTGCTCAAGACAGACAACGTAGGCCGCTTGTATGAAGGACGCTCAATTGCCGACTGTACTCGGAAAGTTACGTTGAAGTCGAAACTTCGGCAATTTCGTCAAACAGTTACAATTAAATAAAGGTATATTAGACAGCCAACGGAAAGCAGGCTATCCAGAGCAGCGAGAGCTCAGTCTTGTAACCTATTCCGACCGAAAGGCGAGAGCCGACTCTCTCAAGAGCACCCGTTCAAGCCAAACACAGAACATTCCCGCCCCCACGACAGTGGCCGTGGTTAAACGTTGCAATCAGCAACTCGAAAACCGGCGGAAAATTCCACTCTATCGCTGAAGCACTGCCATTCCACCAATGGAGATTCTTGGCGCCAATTTCTGCGCCTATTTTGCTACGTCACGGAGGTATGCCCTGAGCAAGCCAATCACAGTTACAATTTTGCAGAAAACGCAGGAATTTTCCCGCCAAGACTGCCTAGGAACACAAGTTATTCCCACGCCTCGCTGGTAGCCCGCCAGAAACGGTTTTCACAAAGTTTCTGCGATGTAACGGAATCTCTAGCCCAGCCGCCCCTTCCGGCGCATCTGGACGTGTCGCTCCCGTTCTTATGACAATGGCTTCTGGAAAGCATCCACTCCACTCCCTCACACCCGTCGGCTTAACCCTTTCAAGCTCAGCAGAACTCGCCTGCACCGGACCACCCGGGTGACGAGAGACGCTGCGTGGGAAGTCCGCATGTGAAGGAATACCAACTTTTAACTGCATGCAATTAGAGAGGAAAATCGAATTACTCAGAGTAAGAAAGAAATATGAGAGGGGGCTTCTTCCACCTCTCAATGACCATCTGTCACAATCACAAAAATTGTGACTTGCCAGATGATGTTTTCTTTCAGTTTCCCTGTTTTGTTATTGTGGTCTTCAGTCCTGAGACTGGTTTGATGCAGCTTTCCATGGTAATCTATCCTGTGCAAGCTCCTTCATCTCCCAGCACCTATTGCAACCTACATCCTTCTGAATCTGCTTAGTGTATTCATCTCTTGGTCTCCCTCTACGATTTTTACCCTACACGCTGTCCTCCAAAGCTAAATTTGTGATGCCTTGATGCCTCAGGACATGTCCTACCAAACGATCCCTTCTTCTAGTCAAGTTGTGCCACAAGCTTCTCTTTTCCCCAATCCTATTCAATACCTCCTCATTAGTTACGTGATCTACCCACCTAATCTTCAACATTCTTCTGTAGCACCACATTTCGAAAGCTTCTATTCTCTTCTTGTCCAAACAATTTATTGTCCATGTTTCACTTCCATACTTGGCTACACTCCATAAAAATACTTTCAGAAATTGACATCCTGACCCTTAAATCTATACTCAATGTTAACAAATTTCTCTTCTTCAGAAACGCTTTCCTTGCCATTGCCATCTACATTTTATATCCTCTCTACTTCGACCATCATCAGTTACTTTGCTCCCTAAATAACAAAACTCTTTTACTACTTTACGTGACTCATTTCCTAACCTAATTCCCTCAGCATCACCCGACTTAATTCGACTACATTCCATTATCCTCGTGTTACTTTTGTTGATGTTCATCTTACATCCTCCTTTCAAGACACTGTCCATTCCGTTCAACTGCTCTTCCAAGTCCTTCACTGTCTCTGACAAACTTACAATGTCATTGGCGAACCTCAAAGATTTTATTTCTTCTCCCTGGATTTTAATACCTACTCCAAATTTTTCTTTTGTTTCCTTTACTGTTTGCTCAATATACAGATTGAGTAACATCGGGGCGAGGCTACAACCCTGTCTCACTCCCTTCCCAACCACTGCTTCCCTTTCATACCCCTCGACTCTTATAACTGCCATCTGGTTTCTGTACAAATTGTAAATAGCCTTTCGCTCCCTGTATTTTACCCCTGACACCTTTAGAATTTGAAAGAGAGTATTCCAGTCAACATTGTCAAAAGCTTTCTCTAAGTCTACAAATGCTATAAACGTTCGTTTGCCTTTCCTTAATCTTTCTTCTAAGGTAAGTCGTTAGGTCAGTATTGCCTCACGTGTTCCAGTATTTCTACGGACTCCAAACTGATCTTCCCCCTAGGTCAGCTTCTACTAGTTTTTCCATTCGTCTGTAAAGAATTCGTATTAGTATTTTGCAGCTGTGGCTTATTAAACTGATTGTTCGGTAATTTTCACATCTCTCATCACCTGCTTTCTTTGGGATTGGAATGATTATATTCTTCTTGAAGTCTGAGGGTATTTCGCCTGTTTCATACATCTTGCTCACCAGATGGTAGAGTTTAGTCAGGACTGGCTCTCCCAAGGCCGTCAGTAGTTCTAATGGAATGTTGTCTACTCCTGGGGCCTTGTTTCGACTCAGGTCTTTCAGTGCTCTGTCAAACTCTTCACGCAGTATCGTATCTACCATTTCATCATCATCTACATCCTCTTCCATTTCCATAATATTGTCCTCAAGTACATCGCCCTTGTATGAACCCTCTATATATTCCTTCCATCTTTCTGCTTTCCCCTCTTTGCTTAGAACTGGGTTTCCATCTGAGCTCTCTATATTCATACAAGTGGTTCTCTTTTCTCCAAAGATCTCTTTAATTTTCATGTAGGCTGTATCTATCTTACCCCCAGTGAGATAAGCCTCTACAATCTTACATTTGTCCTCTAGCCATGCCTGCTTAGCCATTTTGCACTCCCTGTCGATCTCATTTTTGAGACGTTTGTATTCCTTTTTACCTGCTTCATTTACTGCATTTTTATATTTATCCTTTCATCAATTAAATTCAATATTTCTTCTGTTACCCAAGGATTTCTACTAGCCCTCGTCTTTTTACCTACTTGATCCTCTGCTGCCTTCACTACTTCATCCCTCAGAGCTACCCATTCGTCTTCTACTGTATTTCTTTCCCCCATTCCTGTCAATTGTTCCCTTATGCAGCCCCTGAAACTCTGTACAACCTCTGGTTTAGTCTGCTTATCCATGTCCCATCTCCTTAAACTCCCACCTTTTTGCAATTTCTTCGATTTTAATCTACAGTTCATAACCAATAGATTGTGGTCAGAGTCCACATCTGCCCCTGGAAATGTCCTACAATTTAAAACCTGGTTCCTAAATCTCTGTCTTACCATTATATAATCTATCTGATACCTTTTAGTATCTTCCATGTATACAACCTTCTTTTATGATTCTTGAACCAAGTGTTAACTATGATTAAGTTATGCTCTGTGCAAAATTCTACCAGACGGCATCCTCTTTCATTTCTTAGCCCCAATCCATATTCACCTACTATGTTTCCTTCTCTCCCTTTTCCTACTGTCGAATTCCAGTCACCCATGACTATTAAATTTTCGTCTCCCTTCACTACCTGAATAATTCCTTTTATCTCATCGTACATTTCTTCAATTTCTTCGTCATCTGCAGAGCTAGTTGGCATATAAACTTGTACTACTGTAGTAGGCATGGGCGTCGTGTCTATCTTGGCCACTATAATACGTTCACTATGCTGTTTGTAGTAGGTTACCCGCGCTCCTATTTTTTTATTCATTATTAAACCTACTCCTGCATTACTCCTATTTGATTTTGTGTTTATAACCCTGTATTCACCTGACCAGAAGTGTTGTTACTCCTGCCACCGAACCTCACTAATTCCCACTATATCTAACTTTAACCTATCCATTTCCCTTTTTAAATTTTCTAACCTACCTGCCCGGTTAAGGGATCTGACATTCCACACTCCGATCCGTGGAATGCCAGTTTTCGTTCTCCTGATAACGACGTCCTCATGAGTAGTCCCCGCCCGGAGATCCGAATGGGGGACTATTTGACCTCCGGAATATTTTACCCAAGAGGACGCCATCATCATTTAACCATACAGTAAAGCTGCATGTCCTCGGGAAAAATTACGGCTGTAGTTTCCCCTTGCTTTCAGCCGTAGTTTCCCTGTATCCAGTAAAATTTTCGATACGTTGCCTCTTGAAATACCGAGCACTTAGGCTCCCTCAGATGCGGATGCTCCCACCATTCGAGAACCAGCAATTTCTAATCGACTTAGCTCCAATATAGTGCACCCACAACTACACTCAACACTATTCTGAGCACGACTGACACTTGCAACGCGCCGAGGACATCGAGTAAGTTCCGTTCGTAGTCAAATACAATAGTGCAACCTGCAGGCTTGGATAACATTTCTATTTATTTTCAGGTACGCATTTGTCACGGACTTTCCGTATTTTTGTCCAGCCACTATGTGTTAATGTGTATAAAAGTCACTGAAATTGGAAGTTAGTTAGTACCAAAGAGAAATAGGTTTAAAATGATTCAATAGGTTTAAATACGTTTAAAATGCTTAAAACTTCGAGAAATAGGTATACCAATAATATTCAAGTACGAGGCATCTTAGAAACCATTCTAATGCCAAAATATTCCGACATATTATTTCTTCGTACTATAATTATTTCTAATCTAGAATAGTAATTTAATGTCGTTCCTTGAGATAACATGGTCTCACGCTACGAAACTAGCTTTGTTGTTACTTGATGAATGTAATCTGACACCACCGAGGCGGTGTAACAGTCCGTGGGTATTTGAACGTCTATTAGCAACAGTAAGCATGCTGTTCATTATACAGTGTGATTCAAAAAGAATACCACAACTTTAGGTATTTAAAACTCTGCAACGACAAAAGGCAGAGCTAAGCACTATCTGTCGGCGAATTAAGGGAGCTATAAAGTTTCATTTAGTTGTACATTTGTTCGCTTGAGGCGCTGTTGACTAGGCGTCAGCGTCAGTTGATGCTAAGATGGCAACCGCTCAACAGAAAGCTTTTTGTGTTATTGAGTACGGCAGAAGTGAATCGACGACAGTTGTTCTGCGTGCATTTCGAACGAAGTATGGTGTAAAACCTCCTGATAGGTGGTGTATTAAACGTTGGTATATACAGTTTACAGAGAATGGGTGTTTGTGCAAAGGGAAAAGTTCTGGACGCCAGGCAGCCCGTGACAGAGCACTTCATCACTGGCCTCCAAGAAGCCCTGATCTTACCCCCTGCGATTTTTTCGTATGGGGGTATGTTAAGGATATGGTGTTTCGGCCACCTCTCCCAGCTACCATTGATGATTTGAAACGAGAAATAACAGCAGCTATCCAAACTGTTACGCCTGATATGCTACAGAGAGTGTGGAACGAGTTGGAATATCGGGTTCATATTGCTCGAGTGTCTGGAGGGGGCCATATTGAACATCTCTGAACTTGTTTTTGAGTGAAAAAAAAACCTTTTTAAATACTCTTTGTAATGATGTATAACAGAAGGTTATATTATGTTTCTATCATTAAATACACATTTTTAAAGTTGGGGTTTTCTTTTTGAATCACCCTGTACTATTGTGCGTGTTATACATATATTTCAAATTATTATGTTTTCGTAATTACCAGTAGTCGAAATCATTATTTAGAATATACTGATTTCAAGTTAATTATTGAAAACAGTGGAGAACATATCGACGAAACTTGACTGTTTTTCAGCATAATCCTAAAAGCGAAGATGAATTACACTTTCTTAATTATAGTAGTAAACATGGACTTCTTCGCGTAGTCCGGCTCAGCTTTACAGGGCTCGACGGAAATGGAAATCAAGGGCTATGCCATAAACATCCGATGACTAAACAGACCGCTCTTTTGTTATTCAGAGTGTTCACTGTAATCTGAATGCAACAAGAGAACTGACTTGCAAATGAGGTCATGAATTTTTACTTTGTGGCTGTGTGTGTGTTTGTGTATGTGTGGGTGAGTTTGTGTGTGTATTCGCATGTGCATGGGTATGTTGATGATACATTTCATTTGTTTCTATTTTCTACCCGTGTTTGTAAATTCCTTAGTGCTTTTTGATTATTGTATTTCGGTGTAAGTAAAATTACAGTCCCTAAGACTCTAACTGAATCGAACTACCTGAACTCAGGGAAGATGAGGAACTCGTTTCGAACTGTTTGACATATTTCATAAAATACCTAATTATGTGTCTTTCACGGTAAATTGTCTACGAACAACTATTTTTGCTTCAGTGCACCACGGAATTGCAACGTAACTACTTCACAGTGTACTACTTTAAAATATGTGTGAAGTAGGAGACTTGTTTACATTTACGGTTAGTATCGAGAGGATCTGACATGCGATGAGATATTCAGCATCTTTGTCTGTATTCATCTAGCCGCAAATGTTCGTTGTTTCCTATCTAACACAACTTGGATAAGTATAATAAAGTGAAACTTATACTTTGTTTACAGGAATATTGTTTTCAGCCCATCAGAAGGAAGTAACATGTTCTATTACTATTCTTCTTCCAGGCACGGTAACCAAGAAACAGCTCTACATCATAATTTTCTTTAATGTCACCTTCTGGCACATTGTGTCTTATGTGATTGGAGGCTGTGTACGCTAATATCTTAGACGACAAAACCGATTAAAAATGTAAAGTTACCTTCTGGTACATTATGTTGCATATGATGATTTGAGGCTGCTCAAATATCTTAGAGGACAAAATTCATTAAAAATATGAAGATATGTATACAATACAATGTACTCATTGTTTCACAGCTTACTTGGTAAAAATGTTATATGTAAGAAAATAATAATGAAAACTACACTACTGGGTAACGACTGAATAAAATCATTATCGTCTCCACTGAAAGACGGCAACCGAGTCCACTATTGATAATAAGTATCTAAACCAGACTAGCCGTGACAATCAGATCCTTAATTAAGATCAAAATAGTAATGGAATGACACATGTTATATATGCATTATAAACCACTGTGAGTTATGGGTCGCTTAAAACATTTTTACTCTTGTGGCTAAAGTATGAAGACCTTGCCACTCCCTGACAGAAGCAAACGACTAAAATGTTTTCACCTGGTAGGACTGTAGCATCACCTTCCTGTGTGCGATATACCACAAAAATGTGGAATTATATGTCCAGAATAGGTAATACAATTTTTGGACGGTGATACCAGACTTTTGATGCGGTTTAGGGTAAAGAAAGCAATGCACTAAGTTGAAAAGTTCCGCACTGAAGTTTCCGTAATCAGTCCAAATTGTAAGCGTCTGTCCCTAGTTATGAATCACAGTGTCTTATTCTTAGGTATATTGTTAGTCTACAGCGAGATGATTCTTCAGGCTTATGCTGTGATGCCTCACAGATAACTCAAGTTTCAGTGATGGCAAATACCTGCGTCGGATATAGACGAACAAATCTTACTTAAGTCCAAGTCACAAATTTGTAAACCATTTGCAGATAACTTCTACACACGTCTGACTTTATTGAAATATCCCCCGAAAAACTGGTCAAACGTTTTGAAAACATTCATCTGAAACAATTCAGAAAAGAAACCACATGATATGACTTCATGACACTCTTTTAGTACTAAAGAGCAGAATTTTAAGATACGCCTCGCCTATTATCCTTGTTGTCATATAATTTAGGTGATTGACTTAGCTGCTCATCTTTACACATGTGGAGAACAACAAATAGGCACCGACAAACAAAATGTTTGTGATAGTTAATAGAATAACCTCAACTAAAATCGCGGTTGTTGTAATACTACGTACGGAATGCAACAGTTTCTCCAGGACTAGCAGTGACAGTTGCGCATGGTTAACTGGCCATAGCCGGCCGGAGTGGCCGAGCAGTTAAGGCACTACAGTCTGGAACCGCGCGACCACTGCGGTCGCAGGTTCGAATACTCTCTCGGGCGTGTATGTGTGTGATGTCCTTAGGTTAGTTAGGTTTAAGTAGTTCAAAGTTCTAGGGCACTGATGACCTCAGAAGTTAAGTCCCATAGTACTCAGAGCCATCTGAACCATTTTGAACTGGCCATAATGTATCAGTCACTCCTCTAACAATAACAGAACGTAGTGATAGGTGATTGAATCTATTATAATCAGCAAGCGCAGAGGATTATGTACAGAAGAGCAGGAGTGAAATGTAACTCATTCTTCCACAGATATTTAAGTATTGCGATCGACGACTTGGAATGCGTTGCCGGAAGAAAATAGTACATCCTTTTATAGGTTTCCAATTCACTCAAGATTTATTGTTGCAACGGATTATATGGAGTACAGGAGACGATTACATTCACAAATGAATATCTCAAGCGGTTCTGAGGTACAGGGTATCGACCCACGCTGAAACACTCATATTGCTACAGGGTGTAGCCTATACGGGCGGCAATGCAGGCACTGAATCTGACATCCAGTCTGGCGTACTGATGACGAATACTGTCCTGTGATACGCTGTGCCAAACCTGCTCGACCTGTTCACGGAGTTCAGTAAGAGTTGTTGGCTGACGAATCGGACGAGTTTCTTCTATATCCCATCTCACACACGTTCGATTGGAGACAAGTCTGTAGAGCGTGCTGCCCAGGGAACTTGCTGCACGTCTTGCAGAGCACGCTGAATTTCGCTAGAAGCGTGTGGCCGAGCGATATTTTGTTGGAACAATACAACAGGTTCCTGTTGCAAGAGCAGCAAAAGAACGGGTCCAGAAACCTTCTCCACGTACAGAGTGCTTGTTAGATGAACGAGTGTTTAGCTTATCGCACACCAGACCTTAAGGCCTGAGATGGGGCCAGTGTGTCTGCGACGAATGTACTCTACGCGACAGTACACACCAGGTCTATGTCGTACGCCCAAAGAAGCGTCAGTGGCGTGGAGGCAGAATTTGCTTTCATCGCTGAAGACAATAGCGTATCATTCCATCTTCCATGTGATCCTCTGAGAGCATCAGTCGAGTCGTGCACATCGATGCTGTAACGTAAGTGAAAGATGGGCTAAAGGTGTGCGTGTCTGTAGTCGCACTGCTAATAACTGGTTCCCAACACTTCGTGTTGGCATATCTGGGCTGACAAGCCCTGTCTTCTGTGCTGTGATAGCTGTACGATCTGCCACTGCCACCCCTTGAAAAAAAAAATGGTTGAAATGCCTCTGAGCACTATGGGACTTAACTACTTATGGGACTTAGAACTAATTAAACCTAACTAACCTAAGGACATCACACACATCCATGCCCGAGTCAGGATTCGAACCTGCGACCGTAGCGGTCGCGCGGTTCCAGAGTGTAGCGCCTAGAACCGCTCGGCCACTCCGGCCGGCTATCACTGCCACCTTTACAATAAGACGATCCTGGCTGGCACACGTGTCGCGTGGACGTGCAGAATCTCGTCTATGGTTTGTAGAAAGTTCACGTGACCACTGATACCAGCATCGTTGCGCAGTTCACACAGCACGCCCAATTCACGTGGCAATATTCCGAAAGGATCATCCCGCCATCGGGAAGGCAAGTATTTGACCCCTTTCGAACTCGCTCAGTTGGCTGTAGGAAACACGAGTGCTTCACACATCTGCACTACACTGAGCCATCTGGCTGTGTGCATTCCATATTAAAAGTCTGACACAGATTGCGCTCTGGTAGGTATGCCACTACGTTGTATGTTGGAGAAGAACGTTGAAACCTTTATCAGTACACCTTCTATCCCCCAGGTGGCATGTGCTGTCATCGGATTAAAGTCGACGTCTTCTTTCCAACTGAACTAATTTTTTATTTACCAGCAGCCTAGTTTGTCCTACATAAGCTAATCTCTGGGTCAATTACTAAGTCCAAACTGAGACGCCCAGTCTCATAAAGCGACAGATAGACATAGTCAGTACCCCAAAATAATAAGCGAAACTGGTGCTAGTACAATTTCGAGCAGAAATACACACAAACCCATATTACTAGTGATTACCGTCGTGTAAACACCGGGCTGCATAAATCAGCGACATGGAGACTTCAAATTAGCTCCATCTAGATATAACCTGAAGTTCTTTCTACAAGCTAGTAGCCGCGCGGGGTAGCAGTGCGGTCTCACGGTTCGCGCGGCTCCCCCCGTCGGAGGTTCGAGTCCTCCCTTGGGTATGGGTGTGTGTGTGTTGCCCTTAGTGTAGGTTAGTTTAAGTTAGGTTATGTAGTGTGTAGGCCTAGGGACCGATGACCCCCGCCGTTTGGTCCCATAGAATTTAGCACAAATTTCCAATTTTTTTTTACAAGCTAGTAATAATGGTTCCACTAGAACGGGGGTTTTTTCTTCTATAAATGTGTGTTTTTTTAACCTCCAACAATAAGACTGAAGAGAAGTAATGCGGCGGCGCAATGCATTGCAATGCTCCACTAACTTGGTGATAAATTTTGTTCTTACACGCACGCCAGCTATATGTTACTAACATGCTATTCTCGTCCGGCAAAAGCTACAGAAAAAAACAGCTGTACACATCGTAACCACGAATCGCACTAAAATTGTTTCTTCGGTGGAAGGAATAGTTAAATGAAATTATTTATGTGCGTAGTATTTAACTCTATTACGATAAGCTTCCATACAGCAGTCACTACCGTGCATTAGTCTAAGCTGTAAAAATTCTGAAATGTCTACACGCACACATCATTCATAACCGTGGTCAGTTTGTGGTAATTATGTATTATTCTTCACCGAAAGTGTACAAACCGATTGTGTCTTTTAAAATAGTTAGCTCAAATGTTGATATAATCAGTCTCACGAAACAAAATGTTCAATTTCGCGAGTAAGCAACTCGCCACGCGGAATTTTGTTATGTAAATGTCAACAAATGTTCTGAATTTCACACTTCTCACGCAATTTTACACGCGATTTAGTGATTTGTAACGCAGAACATATCAATAGTGCTGATCACTTCGAGATCGAAGTCCCCACTCTACTCTACAACTGAAGTTTCTAGTTCCCTATAATATGTGCGAATACGCTAATTTCTGATTGGCGGAGAAACATCAAAGCCAATCGGAAAGCAGCATCAAATCCGTTCAATCTCGTGTGTATATACAGAACCAATCAAAATTCTTCGCTGCTTCAGAACAGTACATTAACACAATTAATTTTGAAAATCCACAAATACAAAATTCTTTCCTTCTGAACAAAACTACTTTAGCGAAATCATAATCTCATCGTCCCAGTACCATAAATTAACGAATTAGTGAATAAAAAATTTCCCTCTACGAATAACCAACACACGTCATACCAGAACATTCCTCAAAGAGACCAGTTACTTCCCTGTATAGCATAACAGCTTTACAAAAAACTGTGTTTCACAGTCACAACTTCATTCACTCTCATAACTAAGCGCAATTATACACTACTGGCCATTAAAATTGCTACACCAAGAACTATTGCAGATGATAAACGGGTATTAATTGGACAAATGTATTACACTAGAACTGACGTGTGATTACATTATCACGCAGTTTGGGTGCATAGATCCTGAGAAAGCAGTACGCAGAACAACCACCTCTGGACGTAATAACGGCCTTGATACGCCTGGCCATTGAGTCAAACACAGCTTGGATGGCGTGTACAGGTACAGCTGCCCATGCAGCTTCAACACGATACCACAGTTCATCAAGAGTAGTGGCTGGCGTATTGTGACGAGCCAGTTGCTTAGCCACCATTCACCAGACGCTTTCAATTGATGAGAGACCTGGAGAATGTGCTGGCCAGGGCAGCAGTCGAACATTTTCTGTGTCCAGAAAGGCCTGTACAGGACCTGCAACATGCGGTCATGCATTATCCTGCTGAAATGTAGGGTTTCGCAGGGATCGAATGAAGGGTAGAGCCACGGGTCGTAACACATCTCAAATGTAACGTCCACTGTTCAAAGCGCCGTCAATGCGAACAAGAGGTGACCGAGACGTGTAATCAATGGCACTCCATACCATCAGGCCGGGTGGTTCGCCAGTATGGTGATGACGAATACACGCTTCCAATGTGCGTTCACCGCGATCTCGGCAAACAGGATTCGACAATCATGATGCTGTAAACAGAACCTGGATTCATCCGAAAAAATGACATTTTGCCATTCGTGCACCCAGGTTCGTCGTTGAGTACACCGTCGCAGGCGCTCCTGTCTGTGCCGCAGGGTCAAGGGCCACCGCAGCCATGGTCTCCGAGCTGATAGTCCATATAGTCCATGCTGCTGCAAACACCGTCGAACTGTTCATGCAGATGGTTGTTGTCTTGCAAACGTCCCATCTGTTGACTTAGGGATAGAGACGTGGCTGCACGATCCGTTACAGCCATGCATATAAGATGCCTGTCATCTGGATACTAGTGATACGAGGCCGTTGGGATCCAGCACGGCGTTCCGTATTACCCTCCTGAACCCACTAATTCCGTATTCTGCTAACAGTCATTGGATCTTGACCAACGCGAACAGCAATGTCGCCATACGATAAACTGCAATCGCGATAGGCTACAATCCGACCTTTATCAAAGTCGGAAACGTGATGGTACGCATTTCTCCTCCTTACGCGAGGCATCGCAACAACTGCTGTTTGTGTATGAGAAATCGGTAGGAAACTTTCCTCATGTCAGCACGTTGTAGGTGTCGCCACCGGCGCCGATCTTGTGTGAATGCTCTGAAAAGCTTACCATTTGCATATCACAGCATCTTCTTCCTGTCGGTTAAATTTCGCGTCTGTAGCACGTCATCTTCGTGGTGTATCAATTTTAATGGTCAGTAGTGTAGTAGTAGTTAATAAACTATTAGAAAATTAAATAAACAGAACCGGAAATAAAACACAGTATTTCGACTGCAGTTCAAACAGTATCCGTCACAGAGCTCCCATCTCAATAGGCACGACGTAGAGGCCCGGGTCCAGGCCCCAGGCCTCAGTAGTTCTGTCTCGCTGTACCTAGAATGAGTTTTTATTTGCATACTTTGGCACACAGGAGAAACATCCGCAAAGAAACGATCTAGAGCAAGACTGGAAGCAAATAAATGGTGCTGACGGAGAGAAATGAGGCACAAAAAGTGGCTAATATCTTTACGCTCTTTTGTGTTATGGAGGTGGACCCGGTGGTAACCTGTAACCTGTTTGAATCCTGCTAGTAGAAGAAACCTTTATCAGCATCATTTGGTCGGGAATGGGATCAGAGGTGGTAACATACAGTTCCAGGTCATGAGGCTTCGCGCGAATGTGCCGAATAAAATTAAAAAAGTCCCAGTAGTGTTTCCTAGAGTGAGACCATGTGCGTCTATGACGAATGTGGACGTTAAAGCTACGCGTTTCGGTTGGTGCTGTTTATAAGGAGCAGTTCCGACGGTTTTTACATTTTGTTATGTTATTAGCTTATAATAACTGTCCCCATGTTACCACTGTGTCCACGAGAGTGCCATCATTTACAACGAGATAGCAATCTGTGAGGGGTGGCACTGGGATGTTAACTCATCAAAAAAGATCGGAAAATTCTGTAAATTGAACTGACCTGACTTCAAGTAGTTTGTCCAGCGCAATGAAATACCAGACGTGAGATCTTGACCAGGCACTGCTGGCTGAAAAGGAATGCTGCTACACGTAACTCGGACATACACTCCTGGAAATTGAAATAAGAACACCGTGAATTCATTGTCCCAGGAAGGGGAAACTTTATTGACACATTCCTGGGGTCAGATACATCACATGATCACACTGACAGAACCACAGGCACATAGACACAGGCAACAGAGCATGCACAATGTCGGCTCTAGTACAGTGTATATCCACCTTTCGCAGCAATGCAGGCTGCTATTCTCCCAGGGAGACGATCGTAGAGATGCTGGATGTAGTCCTGTGGAACGGCTTGCCATGCCATTTCCACCTGGCGCCTCAGTTGGACCAGCGTTCGTGCTGGACGTGCAGACCGCGTGAGACGACGCTTCATCCAGTCCCAAACATGCTCAATGGGGGACAGATCCGGAGATCTTTCTGGCCAGGGTAGTTGACTTACACCTTCTAGAGCACGTTGGGTGGCACGGGATACATGCGGACGTGCATTGTCCTGATGGAACAGCAAGTTCCCTTGCCGGTCTAGGAATGTTAGAACGATGGGTTCGATGACGGTTTGGATGTACCGTGCACTATTCAGTGTCCCCTCGACGATCACCAGTGGTGTACGGCCAGTGTAGGAGATCGCTCCCCACACCATGATGCCTGGTGTTGGCCCTGTGTGCCTCGGTCGTATGCAGTCCTGATTGTGGCGCTCACCTGCACGGCGCCAGACACGCATACGACCATCATTGGCACCAAGGCAGAAGCGACTCTCATCGCTGAAGACGACACGTCTCCATTCGTCCCTCCATTCACGCCTGTCGCGACACCACTGGAGGCGGGCTGCACGATGTTGGGGCGTGAACGGAAGACGGCCTAACGGTGTGCGGGACCGTAGCCCAGCTTCATGGAGACGGTTGCGAATGGTCCTCGCCGATACCCCAGGAGCAACAGTGTCCCTAATTTGCTGGGCAGTGGCGGTGCGGTCCCCTATGGCACTGCGTAGGATCCTACGGTCTTGGCGTGCATCCGTGCGTCGCTGCGGTCCGGTCCCAGGTCGACGGGCACGTGCACCTTCCGCCGACCACTGGCGACAACATCGATGTACTGTGGAGACCTCACGCCCCACGTGTTGAGCAATTCGGCGGTACGTCCACCCGGCCTCCCGCATGCCCACTATACGCCCTCGCTCAAAGTCCGTCAACTGCACATACGGTTCACGTCCACGCTGTCGCGGCATGCTACCAGTGTTAAAGACTGCGATGGAGCTCCGTATGCCACGGCAAACTGGCTGACACTGACGGCGGCGGTGCACAAATTCTAGCGCCATTCGACGGCCAACACCGCGGTTCCTGGTGTGTCCGCTGTGCCGTGCGTGTGATCATTGCTTGTACAGCCCTCTCGCAGTGTCCGGAGCAAGTATGGTGGGTCAGACACACCGGTGTCAATGTGTTCTTTTTTCCATTTCCAGGAGTGTATAATGTCTCGTTATGTTCTGTTACATTCAGAATTACGAATTCGTTTGCAATGTATTCACTTGGTATTGATACTGTATGCACCGCTGTTCTTTTGAGGTAGGAAAAAGCAAGTTCCCAAAAACTCTTAGAGAATCCCGTACGACAGGATGCACAGTGTGCTTCATGTGTCCAGTCAAAGGGTCGGCGTGTCTAAGCAGTACTGGACGCCGCAGCTTTGGTCGTTCCTTCTCGGATGTGTTCGGTACAGCACGAGATCTGATTTAGCAATGTAGTGCGACATTTTTTGCTTGGTACGACTTTCTTCGGTTCTGCAGAATCTGGTGTCGGCATTATTTACCTTTCGCTGTTCGTTCGTAGTACAAAAGAAGTTCACACGCCCAGTGGCTGTTAAAAAAAAGAGCCAGTCTTGCGATTTGTAGGGACAAGCTTTCAAAAATGAGTGAAAGTCACAGAAGGGAAGATGAGGATTTTAAACATCTATTATGCAACCTCATAATCCATGAGTACCGCAGATATACTATGGAACGATCATACAATACAATGCGAAAGAAGTTAAGGACACAGGTGACGATGTTGAATGAAAAGTTATAACTATCGACACACAATTTTTACGAGATTCATTGTTCTGTACGTCAAGAAGCACTTCGCGCTAGATTTACAGGCGTGAATCACTTGGTGAAATTGGTGGTACGAACAGTAAATTTTCTAAAGTCGCACGCATTAGTAATAGTCAGTGAAAATGTTTTCAATGGAACAGAAGGAAGAGTTTGGAAGCAATGTATGTTACAAAAACGTGCGTTGTTTAAGTCAAGGGAAATACGAGGAATGATTTTTCGATTTAAAACCCGCTACTGTTGAATTTATGAAGGAAAAAGGAAATCAGGAAGAAAAATTAGAACATGGATTGCAGACTTCAGATTTTATGTGGACCCCAGTATGCACAGCCGACAGTAACATGTTGCAAAATGAGAAACAACTTGCTTCTCATTAGATGGGTAAGCGCTTAAAGAGAAAATCGCATTGTTGAAAGGTCAAATTCTGACAAAAATGCCTTTCATGTCCCTAGGCTCACTGACGTTTATGCAAGCGCAGATTTTAAAGAATTGAGAGCTGTGTCGAAAGAATAACAAGGTTAGTTTTCTAAACGTTTTGAGAACACACCTGGTCTTATATTTGTCTCTGAACTGGTATCGAGACTGTTTACCGATTTCGTTTAAAAGGCATGTGCAAATGGTACTGATAGAACTGCAGTGTAATTTTCGTACGAAAGACATATTCTTTTGGAATGAAACTGTGCAGGGGTTCTGCATTATTTCTGTCTGGAAGTTTTTCCACGACACCGTAATGAGGCTGCACACGCGATTCAATATTTCGATCAAAACATGTGTTTGAAAGGGTTTTTCAGTTATGAAACTAAATACGAAAGGGTTACGTTACCTGAGTAATGAAAATGTGCGAAAAGGTCCGTGCCAGATAAAAACTTATTATTCATCAGCATGCGCAAAATAAGTAAGCCGTGATGAAAATTTATGATTTGTTTGTGATTTATACCGTTGAGAAACATGAAACCAAGCCGCATGCAATTCCTCCTGTGGCCGTGCGCCACTGCATTTCAATCTAAATGCAGCACATTCATAGTTTCCCCCTACCTCCACCTCCCCCTCCTCCGTCGCTTAGACAGCATGGAGTGGTAATGGGAAAAATGTTCAGCGTGGCGACAGAGCTCTGCATGCATGCGAGAACACTGCACAAATGCAAAGTTCTTTGTCGTCCCAGTTGTACCATAACGTTGCAACATAGGACAAAGGAAATCTGCCCTTATATCCTACGAGGAGCAGGAGAACATAAGACCTACGAATAGCAGTAGAATGTTAACGGCATCCCTTACACAGCTTTCACAGAAAATGCCACCATTGCATGTTTCGATACGTGGCAAAATGTTTTTCACTTCACATATCTACCTTCGTACACCACTGTTGCGAGTGTCTAGTTACGTGTTAGTACGACTTGTAACCTATCCGCAATTACTCTACCGTCTGAACCAAGTTTTGCTTTGTGACTCTTCGTATAAATCTAATGGTCAAGCTTTATGGAAAGATGAATTAGGTCTGTCCAGATTTCTTACTGCTTATTGCTGCGGCTACTACCTTCATGTATTCTACAAGTAAGATTTGTTGGCAATGTACAATGAGTAGTATCTCTTCTGTATCAATGGTAGGGAAAAGGGCGATGTGACAGAAGTCTTTAAACATCGAAAGTTTCTTGGAAACTGCATGTTCCTTATGATCTATGAACCGAGGAAGCAAGGTAATGGCACGAATGTCTGTCTGCGATCTGAACACCACAAGTCAGTAATTACTTCGAAATGAAACGCACAATGTTCCCACGTCACATCACTCACGCCATATCACTCAGCCATGACGTCATTATAATGAGGAATATACCGTACATTAAAGTGTCAAAAGTACGAGAAACCACATACAGATAAAAAACACCTTTTGCAAATGGGAATGTTCATACGCGTAACACTCCACTGAGGCTTGTTTATTCTTGAATTCCACGTATGTAGTAAAAACGCACATTTGTGCAAATTTTTACGTTTACATGAAATGTTGTATACATCATGGATAGATGTCAGTTGCAGTTTCTAGTTACGCCGTACAGTTTGTCTAAGATGTATCCATGTTGTATATAACACGTCATGTAAACGTAAACATGTGTACAACTGTGTATTTTTACTATAAATCGTGCATTTTAAGAACTGAAAAGCCTCAGTGTAGTGCTAGTGTGTGAACATGCTCTTTTACCCAAGGTGTTTCTTATTTGTGTGTGGTTTCACTTTTGACTGACCTATGTACAAAGTATAACGTGCAGTATATTATCCACCATAATAACGAAAGGGCACGAGTGATAAACTCATAATGGAATGCGATTTACAATCAAAAAATATTCTGAAAATCAGAAGATAAAAATTTCAACTGTCTAAAATGGGAGTCAGTAACAAATGTTATTTAATGCGATATTAGCTATAACAAGATTTATTGTATCCTACCACGGAGTTCCGCAACGTATCCTCATAAATAATTACCGTATAGTGCCACAATTTACCAATCACTGTAAAAATTTCGGAGGAATTGGAAATTCTGCTAATGGACTGCCACGTTATACGGCCCCATAAAAACGGTCTTAGGAAAGGATGCGCTTAAGTAAATCGTCTGTCTGCGGAAACAGTCCTCAATAAGAAACCTTTCTACTTGTAGAAGATGCGTATTCCCCTTTCTGTCATCCTGGTTATCAACCTCTTTAAATCTTGCTGTCTTATTGGAGACGCGTAATTTACTTGATGTCCAGAACACAAATCAAAACTGAATCTTCGTAAACAGTTCAATGTACTGCCTCAATTTCAAATCCCGATTATAGACAGCGACAATAGTGTAAGGACTGTGTGCTATTTAAGAGAGGCGCAACTTATTTCTGTCTTTCAGGGTTGAAATGCCGTGACAAAGCCTGTCACAACTGAATGAGACAGCGCTCTTGAGCGTTTTGTGTTGGGTAAACCCATTAAGACGCGTAGATCGAACCTTTTGCATTTGCGCCACCCCGCTGTGGGAGTGAATATTTTATTCAAGGCCTGGTCGCTTCATTACCATTATCGGAAAGAGTTTTTTCATTTCGTCTTGAAGTATTACCAGCAGGACGTTCGTGAGTAAATTAAAAGTAGAGATATGACAGGTTATGTAGAATTGTAGCATCAAGTCACGCATCGTGCATCTTAATTTTGTGTGGATGTCTACAAGCAACTAAGAAATTTGTAGCCATTATTCTAGATACAAACTGTCACTGTTATTCATTTACTTATTCGAGAAGGCACGTCAAACGTGGATATTTTATTATTAATAACAAAGGTAAGAAATTTTGGTATGCATCTTCAATTTCTAAAACCTTTAATAAATAACCAAGTTAACGCAGTAATAAATGAGCGAAGAACAGAAGATTCGAAAATGAGGATATAATGTTCATGTTCTGGAGTAAATATTCGTGAGGATTCGCATGATGTTCCATTTCAGGGGTAGCTGGAGAAGTGTTATCGTGAAAATTCTAAGGTCTAATACTCTGGTTTGTATTTAAGTAAAGGCACCGGGTGGTTATAACTAAACTGACAGTGTTCCGAGCGTTGCAGTGTGAGCTGTATAAATCGCGGGACGCTGAAACATCTTAAGTGTGGTCATTAATCGGTGCGCTCGTGGAATATTCTGAAAAAAATTATAATAACAGTTCTACATTCTGCCACTAGGTGAAAATGTGGCGCTACAAGCATTCAGAATGTGGCTTGCGTGCAGGAAAAGGGAGGAACGATCAAACACATGGCAGCAGTGATTCTGACACGTTTATTAGGATATGGTCATCTGTTACAACATGTGTTCAGTATGATTTCCCGATTCAGCAACATCCTGCATTTGTAAAACGGCATGGTCGATATTTCCTCGCGGCATATCCGGTGTTGTCAGAGCGATATATTATCGAATGCTATCCTTTATGAAGAGCCCGGATACATCGCTGATAGACACGACCTTTCAAATATCCCCACAGCCAGAAATGAAACGGACGCAGGTCATGGGATATGGAACGCAACATATCTTGAAAATACCTATAAATGAAGTAGTCGTTAGCGAAGATTTATGGAAGCAGACTTTTCACCTCGTCTGCGTCATACTGTGTCGCCCCGTCTTGCATGAAAACAGTCGTGTGGACACAGTTGCGTTCTTGCAAATCTGAAATCACGTGTTACACAAGGGGGTGCTTATAATATGCAGATATCACTGTAGAACCAAGACGACCGGGAGTTGTCAGAGGTGTCAGCCCCTGAAGACTAACGGACCGGCATTGAAGGACCTTCTGAAACCACACCACACATTCACATAAACTGAGTACAGTGGATATTCCTGCACAACAAGAGGCTGACTATAACGCGATATTTAAAATCCCATTGACGACAGTTCTGTGCGTTCACGGCGCCGTACAGAGTAAAATGTGCCGTGTCCATGCAAAGAAATTTCCCTGGTCACATGTCATCCACTTCCATGCGTGACAAAAGATGAACTGCATAGTCATGGCCATGTAGCCCATCTTGGATCTTTATTGGGTGCACAATCTGAAGGTTCTAGTGCTACCAATACAAAATGCGCAGCAAAATCTTTTGAACTCTTGACCAGGAGTGAGACGATTCCCGTGACACAGCTCGACCACTGGTCATAGAATGTGAAGCAATTGATGAACGATAGGCTATAGCTACACCAACGACATGAATAATCGTCGTGGGAATGGGCTGCCTCACTCTCACTGCTGCAGCATTAATTCACCTATTTCTTCAAATGTCTTCATTGTCTTCTTTAGCCCAGTTATGGCATGAGGCTTCTTTGCAGCTGTTCCTTTCAGCCATAGTCCCGATTTTAGAGCTATTGTTGTTGACGATCTACTT
Organism: Schistocerca cancellata; assembly: GCF_023864275.1. Lineage (NCBI taxonomy): Eukaryota > Metazoa > Arthropoda > Insecta > Orthoptera > Acrididae > Schistocerca > Schistocerca cancellata. The sequence goes on along the minus strand of NC_064626.1, from coordinate 980,266,584 downwards.
CAACCTTCTAACGCTTTACACCAACAATCACTTTAAAAAAAAGTCGACATGTGTCGCCAAGCGAAAAACAGCATTTGACGTGAAAACGTGAAACATTTTTGATTCTGTTTGCTTACAGCTCCATATTTTTCTTGGTGACAGAAAGCGGAACTATTATTCTTTCGGCATACTCTGCCAGCGCACCCATTAATAAGAATACCGACGATGCTTCAGCATCCTGCAGTGTATACAACCCGCACTGCAGCACACGAACACTGCCAGTTTAAGTACTTTCTATTACCACTTGGTACTATGGTCTATGAATTTGTCTCAAGAGTTTTTGTTGTATACACGTATCTGTGGTAGGAAGGCTATGTGCTGTGAGATTCCTCTGTCTTTTGAAAATTATAAATCTTGGGCAACTATGTGTGTCTAGTGGTGTATAGGGATTTGATAGCGATTGGAACATTAAATACATTGTAATATATTGTAAACCTAATCCTAATTTCGCATACGTCAGGTTTGTTCTGCTTAGGTATTGGTATGCCAGTTATGATTCTCTAGGAAGTGTGAAGAGAAATAAGTGTAATTCGGTGTTTATGACGTGCAGACAATATGTAACACTGTAGCTAAAGTTTTCTAGGTACTTTCTATGTTTAATTAGCGATTTATCTTCTGTCTGCTGAAAATTGATTTCTGTATAAAAACAGCAGTGGACAATTAGACACACACGAATGTCGTGCCACAGTTTCGTGTTGAGTTACAGTCTCCTCTAAACAGTAATACTGGTGACAACAACGCTGCACATGTACATCTTCGCCACATCACAGTACGAAATCCAGACACTGGGTAACTACAAATAACACTGTGACTTCGTAGGCTTTCCTGGCGTAATAAGTCTTGAAAGTTTCCTCAGGTTTACTGTCGGATCCTAAAATCAGCTTCGTTCAATATTTCAGCGATCCAGCTGTCCGCCATCTTGTGGATAACGCTGCTACTGCTGGCGATATTGGCGATTTTTACATAAAACAGCTGACAATACAAGGGATCATTTAAAATACTCATGGATGCAAAGTACTGATCGTTTTTAAAACTAGTTTCACGATTTATATAACAGTTAAAATGTAGCACTGATGAATGTGAATGACGCCATGGTGTAATGGTGATGCTAAGTGACACATGAAACAATTTTCATGATGAAGGTTTGATGATGAGCATGACTATGGGACTAAGTCGGCAAGGTGGATAAGGGGGATGCATAAAAAGGGAGGCTGGTGTGAGGTGGAGCTTTGTTATTAGAGTTGGAAAGAGGGGTATATCTCGGTGAATGGAAGTTTGTCAAAATCCCGGCGGGAGAGGATGCATGAGGCATGGAGGTGCGTGGAGGGTGGAATATGGGTGTAGTGCCGCAGCAGGGCAAATGCCAAGGCTGCAAATCGTCTTTCTATATAGGTCTCCGTACCGTATACGGCGCATGCTCCACCCATCACAATAGCTGCTCTCCAAGACTGGGCGGGTGGCGCCGCCATTGAGTAGAACATCGGCGGCAACGATATCCGCACTCAAAGACTATTTTCGAACTCTTGGGCTAGCGCACCGAAGAAGGTTCTGTTTTGATGCGGGTTAGTACAGGGTTCCACGTCCTGCTGAGAGGAAAGCCATTGTATATATTTATCAATTGCTTCCTTATAAACACTGTTCCAACGGCGATAACGTTGCTGGCCAGGTGTCGCATACGGAACTACTGAAGTTCAGGCACAAAGAAATAGAAATAGCAGAAACAAGAAGAACGTATCTGGTTACCTCTGTTAAAGTTTCAAAGTAGTTATTGTTATCTAATATACTTACCACACATGTATTTAAAAGTGGTTTCCATTTTCCTTACATATTTTATAATATTACTTGTTATTATATTTGATATACTACGTAGTGTAGTCGTGTAGTGTATCACAAAAACGAGCAGCTGGCTACCCACATAGAACACAGCAACTCAAGTTCTGCCCAGTTCTGCAAAACCACTGAGTTTCATTCACAAAATAAAAATTCCAAAACAAATTGTATCGTTCATGAGACATCTGCATTTAAATCAACGTGATTTCTCTGCTGTTTACAATAATGTGCCTGGCATAGGGTTCGTTGAACCACCTTCAAGCTGTCTCTCTACCGTTTCACTCACGAACGGCGCGTTGGAAAAACGAGCTCTTCAATTTTTCTCTACTAGCCCTGATATCTCTTATTTTATCGTGATGATCATTTTCTCCCTATGTAGGTGGGTGCCAACAGAATGTTTTCGCAATCGGAGGAGACAACTGGTGATTGAAGTTTCATGAGAAGATCCCGTCGCAGCGAAAACCGCCTTTTTGTTTTTAGGATTGCCACACCAATTCACGTGTCATGTCTGTGGCACTATCTCTGCTACTTCGCGATAATACAAAACGAGCTGCCCTTGTTTGAACTCTTTCGATGTCATCCGTCAGTCCCATCTGATGCGGATCCCACATAGCACAGCAATACTCCAGAATAGGGCGGCCAAGCGTGGTGTAAGCAGCCTCTTTAGTAGACCTGTTACACCTTCTAAGGGCTCAGCCAAAGAATCGCACTCTGTGGTTTGCCCTACCCACAACATTATCTGTGTGATTGTTTCAATTTAGGTTATTTTTCATTATAATCCATAAGTATTTAGTTGAATTTACAGCCTTCAAATTTGTGTGGCTTGTCACGTAATCGAAATTTATCGGATTTCTTTTAGTACTCATGTGAATAACTTCACACTTTCCTTTATTCAGCGTAAATTTCCACTTTTCGCACCATACAGACATCTTATCTAAAACATTTTGCAATTCATTTTGGTCACCTGATGACCTTACAAGATGGTAAATGACAGCATCATCCGGAAAAATCTAAGTAGGCTACTCAGATTGTTTCCTATGTTGTTAAAATAGATCAGCAATAATAGAGGGCCTATAACACTTTCTTGAGGAACGCCAGATGTTACTTCTGTTTTACTCGATGACTTTCCATCTATTACATCGAACTGTGACCTTTCTGACGAGAAATCAGCCGGCCGCGGTGGTCTAGCGGTTCTGGCGCTGCAGTCCGGAACCGCGGGACTGCTACGGTCGCAGGTTCGAATCCTGCCTCGGGCATGGGTGTGTGTGATGTCCTTAGGTTAGTTAGGTTTAAGTAGTTCTAAGTTCTAGGGGACTTATGACCTAAGATGTTGAGTCCCATAGTGCTCAGAGCCACGAGAAATCACGAAGACAGTCGCAAAACTGAAACGATACTCCAGAGATATATAAATTGTTAGAAGTCGCTTATGAGAAACAGTGTCATAAGCCGTTTGGAAATATAAAAATATGGATTCAATTTGACATCCCGAGTCCATAGCACTCATTACATTTTAAGATTAAACACCTACTGGCTTGTGACAAAACGATATTTTCTGAATCCATGTTGGCTGTTTGTCAATAAATCGTTTTCTTCGAGGTAATTCGTAATGTTCGAACACAGTATATGTTCCAAAACCCTACTGCTCATCGACGTTAGTGATATCGCCTTATAATTCAGCGGATCACACATAGTTACCTTTTTGTGTATTGCTATAACTTGAGCAATTTTCCAGTCTGTAAGTACGGATCTTCCTATGAGCGAGCGGTTGTATGTAATTGCTAAATATGGAGCTGTTTTATCAGCATATTTTGAAAGGAATCTGTCTGGTATACAGTCTGGACCGGAAGCCTTGTCTTTATTAAGTGATTTGAGCTGCTTTGTTTCACCGAGGATATCTACTTATATGTTTCTCATCTTAGCATTTGTTCTTGATTGGAATTTAGGAATATTTAATTCGTCTTATTTGGTGAAGGAGTTTCGAAAAATCGTATTTAATAACTTTGTTTTAGTGGCACTGTCATCAGTGACTTCACCGTTGTTATCGCGCAGTAAAGGTATTGATTACGTCTTGCCACTGGTGTGCTTTATATTTAGCAGAATCTCTTTGGATTTTTTGCCAGATTCGGAGACGGAGTTTCGTTGTGGGCATTATTAAAAGCATCTCGCATTGAAGTAGGCGCTCTGTTTCGTTCTGTTAAACTTTGCCAATATTGGGGATTTTGTGGTCTTTTAAATTTGGCATACTTTTTTCGTTGCCCCTGTAGCAACGATCTGACCCGTTTTGTATACTATGGGGAATCAGTACCATCACTTATTAGTTTATGTGGTATATATCTCTCAACTGCTGTTGATACTATCTCTTTGAAAACATTCCACATCTTTTCTACGCTTACATGATCAGAAGGGAAGGAGAGGATACTGTCTCTTAAAAAGGCGTTAAGAGCATTTTTTCAGCTTTTTAAACAGATGTACTTCGCGTTTCTTTTTTATGGTTGTTGGTGTTACGCTATTCAGCCTATCAGGAATGACTTTGTGGTTGCTAATCCCTGTATCCGTCATGCTACTCCTTATTTATCCAGGATTATTCGTTCCTAAGAGGTCAGGTATGCTTTCGCAACCATTTACGGTTCGAGTAGGCTCATGAAGTAAAAGTTCAAAATGATTTTTTTCTGAGAAAGCATTCAGTAGAACTTCAGATGGCGTTTTATACCTGCCGCCGGCTTTAAGCTTATAATTTTTCCAGCATATCGAGGGTAGACTGGAGTCACCACTGATCATAATTGTATGAGTGGGGTACCTATTTGAAATGAGATTCACGTTTTCTTTGAACTATTCAAGAACCATATCTTCTGAGTGGGTGGGGGGGGGGGCGTTAAAACGATTCAATTACCAGTTTACTCCGATTGTAGTGTGTAACCTCTACCCGTACTATTTTGCAGGAACTATCTACTTCAATTTCACTACAACGTAAACTACTACTGACAGCGATAAATACTCCACCATAAACTGCGTTTAATCTATCCTTTCCGAACACTGTTAGGTCGGTTGAAATAATGTCAGCTGAACTTATTTCCTGCTTTAGCCAGCTTTCTGTACATATAACTATTTGAGCTTCAGTGCCTTCTAGCAGGGCTTGGAGCTCTGGCCCTTTCCCAACACAGTTACGACAATTTACAATTACAATTCCGATTTCTTAAACGACATCATAGTCGCCGTTGACTGTATAAAATATTTATTGTTAGTACTGCAATTTCGGCCTTATGGCCATTTTCATGTAACACTCCGAAGTTACATTCTGTCAGAGTATAAAACTATCTGGCATGAGTACATGTCGTCGTCTCAATGCAGCCTTTTGACGACATGTACTCATGCCAGAAAGTTTTATATTCTGACAGAATGTAACTTTGCACTGTTACTTGAAAATGGCCATAAGGCCGAAATTGCAATAGTAACAATAAATATTTTATACAGTCATCGGCGACTATGATGTATTTTAAGAAATATTATATGACTGTGAATCCCAACCATGAGAAGTTAAACAATTCCGATTGTTTCTACAACTACCTTACTGTGCTTTACCTGCCCCCCCTTTTAGACGGACGTCCTTTCTGTGGTTTCAAAAATGGCTCTGAGCACTATGAGACTTAACAGCTGTGGTCATCAGTCCCCTAGAACTTAGAACTACTTAAACCTAACTAACCTAAGGACATCACACACAGCCATGCCCGAGGCAGGATTCGAACCTGCGACCGTAGCTCTGTGGTTTCCTGAGACCCTCTAACTTAAAAAACAGCCCAGGTACTTCCACACAGCCCCTGCTGGGCTTGTAGCTGCTTCCTGTGTGTAGTGGACTCTTGACCTATTAAGAGGAACCCGGAAACCCAACACCAGATGGCGAAAGTCAAGGAATCTGCAGCGTACACGGTCATAGAACCGCTTGAGCATCTGATTCAGACACTCCACTCGGCTCTGCACCAAAGGACGACGTTTAGTTCTATCGACGGTGCGGCAAATGGTGAGTTCAGTCTTAATCTCGCAAGCATTCTTTACTATTTCCTCTATACGCCCGAAAAACGAGAGAACCTCCTTCAATCCAAAGCGACACATATAATTGGTACCGACATGGCCATCATCTGCAGTGACCTTTACCATGTACTCTTCATGGCATCCAGAAGCACCCTCTCCACATCCGGAATGACTCCTTCTGATATGCACACGGAGTGCGCACTTTCTTTCTTCCCCATCTTGGCAGCCGTTTTCCTAAGGGGCACCAATACACGTAACATTGGAGCTCCCAACTACCAACAAACCCACCCTCTGTGAATGTCCAGACCTTGCGGGCAGAGAAGCTTCTTCTGGAACAAGTGGACGACTGCATCCAGCTTAGAGACTTTGTTAGCCACAGCCAGAAACCTGTTCGTCAAACAAACCCGGAAATCCCTATGATCAGCCCCTTGGAAAGTCTTTTGCTGCCTGCCAGACTTCGGAATGTTCTCCCGTTCGACCACGGATGAGGGATCAACCTCAGTGCAGGCAGTACTCAGGGTGGCCACAGCAGTGGACCAATCGGGGTGCAAGTTGGGCGTGCTCAACGTCTCTCGCCTCCCCCTTGGCAGCAGCCTCAAGCTGTGTGACAGAAGCCAACACTGCCTGGAACTCTGAGTGAAGGGTCACCAACTGAGCTCGCATCTGTACACAGCAATCACAGTTCCTATCCATTACTGCAGTTGTTCCTGTTTGAGGCTCGTAAAAATATATAACAAACGAACGGTGTACTCGCTTTATTAACCGCAGGACCTCGAGGTAGTCTCTCACTGACGATCTGACACGTGATTTTTTTCCCTTGTTTCTGCACAGTATTGGTGGGTATGGAAATTATTTTTAGATGTATTTTAGATCTGGTGAAGGCTTAAATACGCATCATATTTGCAGCATAACTGTAAGATATGACTTAATTGTGTTTTATGTAAACTGACAGTAGCTAATTCGGTCTGTTCTTACCATCTACTTACATTAAGATGCAGAATATGATTACCATCTAAAATACTATATTTTTTCTTACTTCCAAGACATTTATGGTACAAATAGCTCTGAGCACTATGGGACTTAACATCTGAGATCATCAGTCCCCTAGAACTTAGAACTACTCAAACATAACTAACCTAAGGACATCACACACATCCATGCCCGAGGCAGGATTCGAACCTGCGACCGGCCGGCGGCCGGCCCAAGATATTTATTTTCGACCCATTGAAGGAAAAGAAAGCAACAGGTAATGCAAATTCCTTGCTTCAACAACTGCTAAAAGGAAGGGGCTAGTAAAGCAGTGTCCTTCGTTTCAGTATATTCGTTACCGGCATGTTTGTATCTATATATTCACAGCAGAAATGCATTTGTCAAACCGGATAGTTTCATCAGGAAGTATGAAAAAGTCTCGAGAAGGTGCGGAAAGTTTCATTATGAAGGAATGGATAAGAAATACTACGGTGAATGTTGCCACTTCCAGTAACAACATATTACATTTTTTGTTTGATGACTGGTGTTACGAATAAAGAAAAGGAAGGCAAAAGAGCTTTAATTTGTACAAATGTAATCAAAATCTATTAAGATGTAGGAAAGAAATTTCTAAAACTGGAATGTACGACGAAAACGTCACACGACCGAATGAAAGAGTTTTAAGTCGCTGAAATGACAGGTCTATTCTTTTTAGCGGGGTGTATATCAGATGAATACCGCAAATTAAGAATTTCTGCTGTCAGTGAAATTCTGAAGATTCTAGTCAGTCTCTAAGGTGTGCTGGATTACTAGGTACCTCCGAAAAGCAGGTATCTGGGTCCACTCCCAAACTGGCTGTTAGTTGTACGGTTGCGTAAATTTTCATTTGGAACATATCTTTATATTTTACAACTGTCTAACTTATGTATCACTGAAGACTAACTAATTCGGCTACGTTCAAGCAGGGTCCTTTAAACAATTGTTTCAATGGACCACTCAACGAAAAGGTACGGCAGCTACTTTTTGCACTAAAAGTTGGACAAGGGTGCTCTCCGAAAAGCAGTTTGTTTATCTGTCTCCCGATAGCAGTCAAAATTTGTCAACAATGGTTAGTATTTGTGTATAGTATCATCCTGAAGAAGCCTTTGCACTGCAAACTATATTATAACAAGCGTCCTTTATAGCAGAAGTGAATGGTAAATACGCCTGGAATTTTTAGAATTCTATACTTATCTGCTATTCTTAACATTTTTCTTGCCGCATTTCATAAATGACTTCAATGAAGCACACCACAGAACAGTTTTGAGTTATACAGCTAACCCAGCTGTAAGCTATTTTGTAAAGGCACACACAATCCACAGTTAACACGGAATCGGTTGTGAAAACAAAAAAGTAGTGGAACAGGCCGTGTGTGGCATAACGATAACGCGTATCAACAATGTAGCTGGTAGAGGAGAGAGGTTTATGTATGTCTAACGAATTAAATGACGGTAGAGACTACAGTAATTACTCATGAACGATTGAACCTAAGGAGGACATATTAATTTTCAACATTGGATAATGCAACTTAAAACTTGATACATTTGTTAAAGGTGTTCGAAGCTTCTTCCTCACGCTTGGTGACACCGAGCGTGGGATGCTGCTGCCAGTCACAATGTTCAATTACGAATGGAAGTGAACCAGAAAATGTGTAACCTCGTAGATAATGGATACGGCATGTAGCTGTGACCCAGATCCCCCCCCTCTCTCTCTCTCTCTCCCTCTCTCTCTCTCTCTCTCTCTGTGTGTGTGTGTGTGTGTGTGTGTGTGTGTGGTTGAGTGAGCATCTCTTGTGCACATTATGCAAGAAGTTATGAAGATACACAGTTGTAAGTAGGCTGTTTATGTTTTCTTATTGGCAACGTTACGTAGCGCTCTGTATGAAAATCACTGGCTGTGCTGTGTGCAGTCTGTAGCTAGTTTGCATTGTTGTCTGCCAAGGTAGTGTTGGGCAGCGGCAGCTGGATGTGAACAGTGCGTAGCGTTGCGCAGTTGGAGGTGAGCCGCCAGCAGTGGTGGATGTGGGGAGAGAGATGGCGGAGTTTTGAAATTTGTTATACTGGATATTATGAACTGCTATTTATATTATGACTGTTAAGGTAAATACATTGTTTGTTCTCTGTTAAAATCTTTCATTTGCTAACTATCCCTATCAGTAGTTAGTGACTTCTGTAGTTTGAATCTTTTATTTAGCTGGCAGTAGTGGCGCTCGCTGTATTGCAGTAGTTCGAGTAATGAAGATTTTTGTGAGGTAAGTGATTTGTGAAAGGTATAGTTTAAGGTTAGTCAGGGCCATTCTTTTGTAGGGATTTTTGATAGTCAGATTGCGTTGCGCTAAAAACATTGTGTGTCAGTTTAAGCACAGTCTTGTATAAATTGTTCTAAGGGGACGTTTCATATGTCGACCCTTAGCCTAGGATACCTCACTGGAATCTTCTGATTTTTTCTTGTAGTTTGTGTAATTAGTGTAGATTTTGTTTATTGCTAGCACGTAATTGTAGAGAGAATCTTCTTTGTAGTTGCAGCCTTTCATTGTTGTACAGTAAAACAGTTGCGGCATGCATGTAGATTTGCAGCAAGTATTTCGCAGCTATGCTTGCAATTAATTAGATATTATTTTCAGTGCTATGTTAATGTGTTCCCCTATTTTTGCTCTTCAAATTGTGTTTTTCTGTGTTGTCGTGTGAAATATTGTGACAATAATGGCGTGTGAAAAACGTAACACTAGGCTCCAAAGTAAACTGAAAAATGACAATGAAGACGAAAGTAGTATGTTAGCGCCACCGTGTAATGAATTAACTAATGTTCAACATAGTAATTTGGTAATTGTACATAGGGAAATGGAGCGGGCTGCAAACAATGGTGTAGACAGTGAAACAATTAGTGAACAGGGAAGCATTATCGATCGATCGGTCGGCAACAGCTTGCCTCAGGAATCCGAAATGACAGGACACAATCTTGCAAATACTGTAGATTCAGGTTTTGCGTCCTCACCCTTTTCTCAAATAAGTCAAGACACATTTTCTGCTTTTCAAATTGCAAATATTGCCGGTTCAAATGTATTGCCGAATAGCACTGAGGAACATGTTTCAGACACCAGTGCATTGTTATTACAATTAATGCAACAACTGGGACAAAAGCTTCAAAAGTTAGACACAATGGAACAAAATCTTCAAAAGTTAGAGACAATGGAACAACACTAGAGACAAACACAGCAAAAGCTTCAAAAGTTAGACACAATGGAACAAAATCTTCAAAAGTTAGAGACAATGGAACAACACCAGATACAAACACAGCAACAGTTAGACACAATGGAACAAAATCTTCAAACGTTAGACACAATGGAACCATAGCTTCAAAAGTTAGACTCAGTGGAACATAAGCTTGAACAAACACGTGAAGATTTAGCTACTGAGTTACATAACATTGAATCGAAATGTCAAAAAGTCTGTAATGATGTAAAAACACAAATTTGTGAGCATTTTCAACCTATCTTTTCGCGGCATGAAAATGCATTACAGAATCACGAAGTAGCCATAAAAGAACTCCAAACTATTGTTCATGAAAATCACGACACCTTGCAAGCTAAAATTGACTCAGTTGCATCTGCCGATTCGGTTACGCAACTTGCAAAAACTCAAGAAAACTTAAAGGACACAGTAGATACGATTTCAACACAAATGGACACTCTGAAACTTGGTTCAGAAAAACACACTGAGGAAATAAGTACACTATCGGAGAAAGTAGCCGAACTTTCGGATCAGTTCACTAACTTATCTGCAAAGGTAGATGATGATCTGAATGACACAAGACCTGTAGCCATCACTGACACAGAAGAGTGCGAACAAATTAGGAAATTCAAACAAAATCAGAATCAAATTAATACGCAACACCAAAGAGAAATCCGGGAAGTACAGTATCAGCTGACACAGGTAATACAAGAATTACATATTTCAGAGGCCACTCGCGCTCCAATACGGGAAGAGGGACATAGAAATATGGAACAGCCACAAAATAATAACACAGGGCACTTCGGAAATTATGAAAGAAATTGGCAAGGTGCACAGAATTTTGAGATGGAACCGCCGAAACGACGTAACAATGACCGACATGCGACTCGCCGACATGATGATTTTTATTATAAGCTGTTTATTACTACACGTAAATTCAAAACGTTTAAGAATTCTGCCAACGAAATTCATCCACAAGCGTGGCTCCATCAATTCTCTCATTGTTTTCCTCCCAACTGGTCATTGGAGCACAGGTTAGAATTTATGTGTGGCTACTTGGAGAATGAACCAGCTGTAAGAATGCGATCGGTCATTCACGATTGTCACAGTAAAGGATAATTTTACCATGCGTTCCTCTCAGCGTATTGGTCTCAAGCTACACAAGACTGAGTAAAACATAGCATCATAATGATGAAACGTTTCGAACAATCTGAATTTTCCAGTCTTATGAAATATTTTGAAGACATGTTGCATAAGAATCAGTATCTTTCAAACCCATACAGCCCCTCAGAACTCATCCGCATTTGCTTAATCAAACTGCCTGAACATTTACGACATATTATTTTGGCAGGACGTTGCAAAGACGACATTGAAGCTTTTCAGGGACTGTTACAAGAACTGGAAATTGACACTGACAATCGCGGAACGCGAAAACAGGAGCACAACAATTACAGATCACATCCGTCACAATTCCGTGATGACAGAAATAATATACGACAAGGCTATTCTTACAACGCAAATCGTGAACAAAACAGACACCACCCATATGACAACCACTGGCAGAGTAATAGTTACAGAGAAAGATCGCACTTCCGTAATTATGAATATGACAGAGATAGCCATAGAAACAGACAATATGGAAACCAAAACAATTATTATCAAGGGAGACAGAATAACTTTAGACGCAACGGTCCAGCACGCAGTTACGACTCAGGGAGAAATTCTCCACCACATGACCGACAAACAGGAAACTATGTAAACTACCGACAAAACGACAGACCTGAATTTCATCAGAACTGGCGGGATTCAAACAGAGCAGGTCACTTTCGACAATGTGAATTTGTAGAAGCTAGGTCTCCTAATCCCAATAACGACGCGCGCCAACAAAGGAACAGACAATGACTCGCACCGCAGGCAGCCACTTGCGCCCACTGGCTCAGGGAAAAATAACATAGACGCTAACCTTGAGAAAAATTTTAGCATTCCTCACCGACGTATACCACATGATAATTGCGTTAAAGTTGAAACTCTGCATACTAGGAAGAGCAAAGGGCTACACCACATTTCACATGTAAAACCATTTATTGGGAGATAATCTGCTTTTTAACTTTGTCTTTGCCATAAAACGTTTCACTTCACGCTACTTGTACAATTTGTCACACTGAGAAACTGTTAACATGCAACAATGTTTTGAAGTTCAATATCCACTCAAGAACCAAGAGAACTTATTTAAACAGAAATTACGAATGCATTGTTATTGTGAACAGAGGACACAGTGTTATTGTGTGTGTACATTCTTGCTTGTTAGTTGCACGATTACGTAACGACTATAAGGCTCACATACTTAGAACATTTACCAGTACTGCTAATGCAACATTTTGGTTTACTTGAAAATACATTCTGAATTAAAGTACTTTCTGAGAGATACCAGATGACACAGTGGTTAGTTTATGTGACAGCTACACGATTATATCACGACGTTACTAATGAGTGACAATTTACAATGTTGCTTTTGCGGTGTATCTGTTTTATATCTGCAAAGTTTTTCTGAATTCTTCTGGAAAGTAAAACATGTTTAATAGTAACTTTTGTGGTATAGCTACAATGAAACAGCCTTTTCTGTAGCACAACAATACGTTACAGCACAGTAATTTCTTCATCACAACAATAAGCGTAATAACAAAGAAATCTATACGCAAAATATTTCACTTTTGTTTATCATGAGGTAAGTACATTGACTTCTGCAGAACTTAGCTTTCAGAGGACAATAACTACGACACTTGCACAGAGATTATCTTACAACAAGACGCACATTTAGCGCTACAGGACACGCATTTCAGTGATTAATTTTGTACTTAAAACATTTATTTTTAAAGATTTTTGAATTACAAAGAAAGTTTTCCGTGATACATTTCATTCCATTGCTGTAATCTGTAACACCTGAGGGTATAACTACATTAATCCTCAGGGGGGTACACGCCTACTTCGTGTATCATGTGTTTGGCAAGCACAAGGAGCCCTAGCTAATATGGTATTTGCTTATACAACTTTACACATCGGTACCATATTCCTCTAACACATAAATTACACAGCTATCTGATGATTTAACTGAGAGAGACAAGCTTTTTACTACGGCAGTGACAGATGTTTACGTAATTACACAGTTGGATAACTTCACACTTACAAAATTGTATTTTGTCTGTACTTTGTGAACTGTTCATATTTTTTTTGCAACCATTGTGATACTATGAGAGTTTTGAATGATATATTTGGTATGGGATCACGATTTTTAAATAATGTTTGAGGCAGATGACACTTTTGACATGAGCAGAGAATTTTTTTAGGTTTTGAAATTATTGGAGGAAGCTACGACGATTTGAGAGTTGACTGAGGTGTTATGATGTTATTATTACGATGACGATGTGTATTAGGCTGTTGCGGTATGTTTATGATCAATAAGTTGATGCTATATGAGGCATTTGATTATGCTATGTATTGATTATGATGAAATATTGAAGTGTCGTCACAAGATTGACGTGTCGACGAATATATATATGTGTAATAAGGTAAGGAATAATGAGTGGTGGTTAGGGACTCTGGTTTGTGAAAAAGGATGTTGGAAACCGAGAATCGTACTTTAAGAGTTATGAAATGTGTGTAAATGCGTGAATGTATTACAATGCCGACGATAATTTTTTCGACACTGTTATATCAATAGGATTTTGTTTCTACACATTTGCAACGCAAATTCTCGACCTGTGAAATTTTTTATATGAGACTGTTACTGTAGCGGAAACTGCTGTCATAAATATTTCAGTAAGAAAGGTAAGTGACCTTGATGTAATGCGTTTTGGGCGCTGAGCTGAGAGGTAATCGTCTGACAAAAGAAAGCCATTAGGTAGAAAAAAAAAGGGAGGCCATTATCCTCGCTGTTGACATTCCTTTGTAGAAAGCATTGTAAATACGACACCCTCAAACTTGAAAACATGATAACACTGTGGAGCTCTTAATTTATGATACTTACTGCAATGCCTAATGAAATGATGAGAAATATTTTTATGTCTATACACCTGATTATGACTACTGTCTTTCTAGTTGAGAGAAATGCCATATGGCTTGCTTTATGTATTTATTTGCTCATTTTCTTTAATATCTAGTTTCTAGCTGCACTGCAGCATTGTTTAAAATAGAATTTTATAGATGTAGTAATATAAATATTTTCTGTCTACAGATCCATTAAATACTAATTTTGTAATACATTTCCCAAAAATGGGGGAGCACAAAGACGTTTCCCTTCACAGGAATTGCATACGGAATTTTCTTTTCAACTACTTGGTAATTTCTTTTGTAGAATAAGTTGTGGTGCACCACTTTAATTACATAAACATTAAGATGTGAATATACATTTGCCTTGTCTGCATTATTGTCTTTAGTGTAATGTTTTTTTCTGCTTGAGCTATGTCATGTTTAGGTATAAGTTACTGCTGTTTGCCAGGCATAGTGTTACTGAATTTGATTTTGTGTTACTCTGCTAAGCCAGTTTATTACTGATTTATTTTTCTTGTTTGCTGCTCATTGCATATTAGTTGTAATATTGTTGCTTACTTTGCCAATTTGAATTTTTTGTCATTGCTGTTTGTGTTAATTGTTTTGTGCTGCTGCATTGCCTCATCCTTTAGTTTAGCATCTGAGCTCAGTAGAATTAAGTTAGCTTAAGAAGGGGTAGACTATATAAGAGAATGAGTTGCGATGAATTTGAAGAAATGCACTGAGAGGTTATGCGAAAAAAATACAGAAAGCATGCTTGGATAGAATTTTTTGGCTGGAGCAAATATCGAAATAAGACGAAAGATCTATGGAATGAAGTTTTGGGCTGGACTGCAGTACCAAATGTTACACCGAAAACAAACCCTGTCCTTTCCTTTTGTGTTATCCCACTATGTGTTTGTGTACCCTTGTGTATTTGTTTTCTTCATGTCTCTGTGTAGTTTCATAGAATTTTTCTTCTTCTAATACTAAGCTATATTCACTATGATGAGGAATACTGTTATCCTCAAATATAATTGGCATTAATAATATGTTACTTACCTTGTAAATATGCTTAGACATTATTTATTCTGTTTTGTTTTAATGCTCACATGTGAAGTTGATGTTTCGCAAGTTATTCTGATCTTTTATGTATGTACTCATGTCATAATTCCTGTAACACTGATGTATATGTTATTTCGATTCTTTTGTAAAGCTTGTACTACAAATGTTATCTGTATTGTTATGTTCTTTAATGATGTATTTTGTACCTTTGTTATTGTATTCTTATGTTATAAAATTGTAATTGACACCAGTTCATCAAATTAAGTAACTTGTAAGTTCCATTTCACTGCACACGTTTCTGTTGGTCATAGTATATGGACAATATGTGAGAAGTATGGACTGATAGTGTTTGCACGTGTGTTAATAATTCAGCAAGGGACTGGATAACAGCATTGCTGGTTCTAAGGACAATTCCAAAAACTTTGTGAGTGCACAAGTGGTGGTTATGGACTTGCTATATTAACTGCAAGACTCTTCAATGGTGATTGTGCACCCACACAGTCACAACAGATGGCTGCTGGCCATCTCTACAAGGACTACAGTGGGTCTGAATCTCTGGTGACCCACCAGGACCATTATTTCTACAAGGATTGCAGTGGGTCTGCACCTCTGGTGGCCCACCAATACCATACTCTCTACCAGGACTACAGTGGGTCTGCTCTGTGATGACCTACCTACCAATATTCTTCAAAACTTCGAATGACTCTGCTGTGGGTTTGCTCTGTTGTGGCCCATTACCTGTCAGCATGTCAAGAGTCAGCACTGTCTTTCTGTTGGAAGGACAACACTACTTCTTCAAGACTGCATGGACATCCACTACTTCCGTGTGCATTGTCTTTTACTGCTCAGACTTTGAAAAAAACCACTGAAATTGTACTGTGATGAACAATCTGGACTGTCTTTACGGACTGTGAGAAAATTTTAGCTTTTGACCAACATTGTATAAATAAGTGTGTGCATTTGATATCTTTGTTATTGTAATTATGAAAATTTTTTTCAAATCATTATTGGCCACTGCCCAAAACAATTTGTAAAACTTTTTGTGGGGAGCATGGGGCTATGTAAGTAGGCTGTTTATGTTTTCTTATTGGCAACGTTACGTAGCGCTCTGTATGAAAATCACTGGCTGTGCTGTGTGCAGTCTGTAGCTAGTTTGCATTGTTGTCTGCCATTGTAGTGTTGGGCAGCGGCAGCTGGATGTGAACAGCGCGTAGCGTTGCGCAGTTGGAGGTGAGCCGCCAGCAGTGGTGGATGTGGGGAGAGAGATGGCGGAGTTTTGAAATTTGTTATACTGGATATTATGAACTGCTATTTATATTATGACTGTTAAGGTAAATACATTGTTTGTTCTCTATTAAAATCTTTCATTTGCTAACTATCCCTATCAGTAGTTAGTGACTTCCATAGTTTGAATCTTTTATTTAGCTGGCAGTAGTGGCGCTCGCTGTATTGCAGTAGTTCGAGTAATGAAGATTTTTGTGAGGTAAGTGATTTGTGAAAGGTATAGTTTAAGGTTAGTCAGGGCCATTCTTTTGTAGGGATTTTTGATAGTCAGACTGCGTTGCGCTAAAAACATTGTGTGTCAGTTTAAGCACAGTCTTGTACAATTTTTCAAAGGGGACGTTTCACAGTGTTATAGTACCGATAGCACCGATTTTAAAGGAAAGCAGAACTGAGATGTGCGTAGCTTGCAAAATGACACACATATTTAAGGAGGAAAATTATAGCTTCGACAACAAGTATGCAGCGCGTAAAAATCACGATAGCTGTTACCACACGAAACAGCTTGGTTGCAGGCATTGTGAAGGTATCGTCAAGTTTGCCCCAAGAAGGACGTACAAACTGTTCTGCCACCTAGAGTAACAGTGCTGCATCTGCAGATACGGTAAGAAGAATTCATTCTTTCACTTGATTATGGATCCTTTTTTCTTGTTTATCTCGTTCTCAGCTCAGAAAGTGTTACTGGTAGAGCTCTGTTACGCGCTACACGAGCAGACGGTCACTGAAGTATTTACTATGTTCCTAATAGATAGATACTGGTGTTTAGGTTATTTGTTTCCTCCTTGGTTTACAAAATAACAATGCAGTATGTGTGCGGCATTTTTATGAGATTATTATCTCGACGGTGACTGTGGGATATTCATCGATTTAGTCGCAGATGGCAATGATGACATACGTAGTTCATTATTACATTATTAAATAACGGTGTCATGGCTCCACATCGGCTGTTGCTTAATTAACAGCTACTTACGTTAATTCATTTCGCGACATTGGCCAATTTAGGCTTTACTGGACGTTCTCAACAACATATAACATCAACCTATACCAGTTCGAAAACATTCTCAAGAATATACAGGGCGAGTCACTAACTATTGCCACACAAAATAACTCCGAAAGTGTAGTAAGATCTGAAACGTTTGTAGGACAGATGGGGGTCATAATAAGACGTTGGTTTTTTGTTGCTAGGTGGGGAGGCATCAGAGGTATGAAGGTCAACTTTGTTCTTTTTTAAATGGGATGCTATAGTTTGTTACTTACATTCTGATAGCGGCTATCGATACGAATCCACTGATGTGTAACAGTAATGTCTTTGAAAGTCAACGAAGGTCAAAAAGGTGGCATGAACGTCCATTTACAGAAGGTGTTCGAAGACCATTCGTATCAATGCAGTGCTGCAATCTTCTTATCATAGATTATTATTCCTTATCACTTCGGAACATAACGAAGCAGATACCCTGACAATTCTCTCTCGTATATCGTGCAAATAGAAATTATTCGCCGAATACGGCGTATCCATGTAACGTGCCATTGACATCTAAACACCAATCGACGGTTTCGCAATACAATACTGATAGCAACGGTAAGACTAGTATCGTCGAATCAAGCGAATGTGAATGATGTATTCCTTCGAAGAACAAGTCGATATGCTTCTCATTTACGAAGAATTCCAACGAAATTCAGTGAGAGATGGACACTTATACTCTGGAAGAAATCCTCAAGGTACGAGATTTGTACTCTTACCACTGTGGTTCGAGATCCTTGTGTAAGTTCGCGTCAAATCGCAAGGGAATCTGGCATGAGCCAGAGAAGTGTTGTTCGGGTACTGCATCGCCATAAATATCATCATTACCATATCAGTCCTCTCCAAGAATTAACTGGTACGGATTGTATTTTCGCAATGAATTCTGTCTTCAGATCCAAAGGGATGACACAATTGTTAATTTGATTTTGTTTACTGACGAGGCTACATTCACGAACCATGGAAATGTTAATATGCATTACATGCATTATTAGGCAACTGAAAATCCATGTTGGCTGCGGCAAGTTGCACACCAAAAACTGTGCTTGGTGAATGTATGGTGTGGAATGCTGGAGGACAGAACTATAGGCCTCTATTTCGTCCAAGGAAATCCTAATGGTAGGAAGTACACCACATTCCTGCAAGAAACATTAGGTCTGTTATTGGAAGAAATACCTTTAGGAACAAGGATCAGAATACGGTACCAGCACGATGGGTGTACGGCATATTTTTCGCTGATGGCTAGAAATGAGTTGCAGAGACAGTTCCCAAATCGTTGGAATGGACGCGGAGGAGTTGTTTCGTGGCCGGCTCCTTCGCCAGACTTGACACCTCTGGATTTTTTTCATGTGGGAATTCGTAAAAGACATTGTTTATAAAGACGTTCCAACTACACCTGAAGATATACAAGAGCGAATTATCAGAGCATGTGCTTTGCTAATTGCCGATATGATAAGGAATACCTCTCAGTCCATGATAAGAAGATTACAGCACTGCATTGAAATCAATGATCATCACATAGAACGCCTTCTGTAAATGAACGTTCATGTCACCTTTGTGACCTTCGTTGATCTTCAAAGACCTTACTGTTAACGTCATTGGATTCGCCTCGATATCCGCTATCAGAAAATAAGTACCAAACTATAACATCCCATTTAAAAAAACAAAGTTGACCTTCATATCTCTGAAGCGACCCCAACTAGCTACAAAAAATCAACGTCATATTATGGCCCCCGTCGTCGCATGCAACTTTTGTCCTAAAAGCTTTTCAGCTCTTATCATACTTTCCGAGGTATTCGTGGTGGCAACAGTTAGTGACTCACCCTGTGTATCAGCAACCTACAGTATCTGAGAAACTGGCTGATTGGTCTGAAAACATAATAAGCTATATACTTGTTAATTAAGCCACAGCTAGCGTATGCTTTGACACTGTCCTTTAACAAAGTTGCGGCTGTGGTATCCTACACGAAGAAAATCATCTATCCTGTAATCACCGTACTCTGAAATCCTTCCAACACATAATGATTTTATAACACAACTCTCAACCGTATAACATAATATACAACTTTCAACATTTCTATCTCTGTTAACTTGTTTATGGTCTTGTAATTCAGAGATGTTGTTTTCTTTTGACTTACAGATACACGTGAAGATGGGATTGAGTCCCTGAAACCTGTTAGTGTGACTTCAGTCAAAAACTGTACAACTGTAGCCGATGTTTCAATCAGCAGCAGTGCATATAACGGTTCTGGACGTCCCACCAGAAAAAAAACTGAAGATAAAATCACCAAAAGGTCAGTGATTACTAAATTTTTATCTCTTCCATCACTCTTCAATCTACATTACCTCTCATACTTCTCAAAAAATTTAATAAACTGTGTACCAATAATTAGAATCGATCAATATAAGCATCTTCTGCGAAGTATCCTCCTGAATGTGAATGCGGCTGAGTGACGTTGCATGTCTTAGCGACGCTGAGTTTAGTGTGACCATAAATATTATCAATCTTACAGGCAGCAGGTTTTCGGTCTCATTATGCTGATGTATAGCCATTACAACTCTATCAAAAGTTGATGCATCTCAGTAGCTGTAAGGACACATAGCTTTATTATAGAACAAAATCAATACAACTTTTTCCTAGCACTATATACAACACTTTTGCGTAATCAGAAAAATAGCAGCCACTTCTGTTTCACACAGCTGTAATGAGAGCGTGATTGAAAGAAGTGTGTACTTTCTTCTCTTCTTTTACTTCTTGAGAATTATCTGTGACTGGCGCAGCTTCTCCACGCCCAGCCGCCGTCTTCTCTGTTCTTAACCGGAAAGAGATACTCATAAATTAATGTATCGGTCGGTCGTATCCTTAATGTGTCCGATGGAGTGTGATTTTGCGGCTTTTGAACGTCAGAAGACGTCGTTATGGCAAACATAACACTAGAATAACTTGTAACAGACAGCATGAAAATGTCGACGTAGTCGGAAACGAATTCACATTCGTGAAAGGGTTCTCGGCGTAAACACCGTGGACGTGTTGTATGATCCGTTACGGCTTTATAGACAAAAGGTCTGCCATTTCGTTTGCTGTTCACAAACATTAGGAGCAATAACTTTTAGTTGCTCCGTGCAACACTTCCCTGGACATTGTTTCTACTTATGCATACATTACTGACGTAACAGCGTACTCCGTACGCTCCAAAATGTATTGGACAAACTGACATATTTTCGTTTTATAATAGCTGAATACCTGTGTTGATAGGGCATTTATTTATTCCAGTTCTATTAGTTCATCTCTGCCCCCCCCCCACTCTCTCTCTCTGTCCCTTTTCTGTGCCCCCTTTCTGTTCGTCTCCTCTCCACCCTTCTCCGCCCCACTCTCTATTTCCTGCTGCCCCTCGCTCTGTGGTTGTGCTACTCCCCCTCTCTCTGTCCACCAGCTTCTCCCCACTCACATTGTCCGTCTGCTCCTTCCCCCTCTGCCCGTTCGCTCCTTCCCTCTCGGTCCACGTCCTCCTCCCACCTTGAGTCCATCTCCTCCTGCCCCCTCTCACTCACCCTCTCTACCTACTCATCCTCTCTCTGTCCACGTCACTTCCCTCTTCCTAAGTCCATCACCTCCTCCCCTTCTCTATGACCATCTCCTCTTCCCTTTCTCTTTCCATGTCTTCCTCTTCATCTCTCTCTCCATCCCTTCCTACCCCTCTCTCAGTCCATCCATTCCTACCCCTATCTTTAGTCATCTCCTCTTGCTCCATTTTTCCGCCTATTCCACTTTTCACCTTTCTGTGTCCATCTTTTCCTCTACATTATCTATAATCATCTCCTCCTTCTCCCTGTTCATCCGTAAAGCTCTTCTTTCCTCCATTCTCTCTCCAAGTTATCACTGCAACTCCAATAAGAGTTTGCTGGTTCTCACCCCCACAGTACCTCTTTCCATGTAGTAAGTAATATGTGTATCAAGTTTGGTTTAAATCGATCCAAGGTTTTAGGAGGAGTATTTTATCAACGGCATTCCCCACATAAGCACATGTGAAATGTATTTTTCTCATATTTAGTATCTTTCACACATATTTGTACACGAATTTCATCTGTACCTCTACCGAATTTCGCCCTGCAGTACCGTCTTCACAGAACTCAATGCTCCCCTGACGCCTTGTCTCCTGAACTATGTGTCGTGCAGAGCTATTATTTTTTAGGTTAGTTCAGCCGCATTTGTCGATAATGTCAGCGAAGTTTATTTCAAATTGAGGTAGTAGCAAAGAAGTAATAAATTTAAACGTCATGCATGATGTGGCAGTCTTTCGCGTATTTCAGGTTTTATGATCATATCTTCTGATGTATGAGCCAAACTACGATAAGCTTCTGCAGGTATGTTCGGTGCTACGTGTAATTACTGTGTTCTAAGTGTGTCGCGAATACAGTTACTAGTAAATGAGTAATAAATTAAAGCGTCATGCCTGATGCGCCAGCTTTTGTGCATGAATAGCGAAAGTGTAGTAAGCGATAAAAACTTTTCTTTTCGCTTCAACATTTTGTGGGGGGTTTCTGCGCGAAAAGTTTCGTAGTTGTTTGAAATTACGTGCAGAGTGTAGTGCAAGTCATTAAGTACTCTTCTTTTGAAATATTACATGAATATAATCAGTCTATTTGCGCTCACCACCACCAGTCTAACAGAAAGGTGGTTCTTACTACCGGATCGATTCTTTCCAGACATGCCAGACAATAACTGATAAGTGTATCGAATTTGGTTGAAAATGGACCAGTGTATTAGAAGAAGATGTGGAACATACTTGCGTAAATATACTCCTGGAAATTGAAATAAGAACACCGTGAATTCATTGTCCCAGGAAGGGGAAACTTTATTGACACATTCCTGGGGTCAGATACATCACATGATCACACTGACAGAGCCACAGACACATAGACACAGGCAACAGAGCATGCACAATGTCGGCACTAGTACAGTGTATATCCACCTTTCGCAGCAATGTAGGCTGCTATTCTCCCATGGAGACGATCGTAGAGATGCTGGATGTAGTCCTGTGGAACGGCTTGCCATGCAATTTCCACCTGGCGCCTCAGTTGGACCAGCGTTCGTGCTGGACGTGCAGACCGCGTGAGACGACGCTTCATCCAGTCCCAAACATGCTCAATGGGGGACAGATCCGGAGATCTTGCTGGCCAGGGTAGTTGACTTACACCTTCTAGAGCACGTTGGGTGGCACGGGATACATGCGGACGTGCATTGTCCTGTTGGAACAGCAAGTTCCCTTGCCGGTCTAGGAATGGTAGAACGATGGGTTCGATGACGGTTTGGATGTACCGTGCACTATTCAGTGTCCCCTCGACGATCACCAGTGGTGTACGGCCAGTGTAGGAGATCGCCCCCCACACCATGATGCCGGGTGTTGGCCCTGTGTGCCTCGGTCGTATGCAGTCCTGATTGTGGCGCTCACCTGCACGGCGCCAAACACGCATACGACCATCACTGGCACCAAGGCAGAAGCGACTCTCATCGCTGAAGACGACACGTCTCCATTCGTCCCTCCATTCACGCCTGTCGCGACACCACTGGAGGCGGGCTGCACGATGTTGGAGCGTGAGCGGAAGACGGCCTAACGGTGTGCGGGACCGTAGCCCAGCTTCATGGAGACGGTTGCGAATGGTCCTCGCCGATACCCCAGGAGCAACAGTGTCCCTAATTTGCTGGGAAGTGGCGGTGCGGTCCCCTACGGCACTGCGTAGGATCCTACGGTCTTGGCGTGCATCCGTGCGTCGCTGCGGTCCGGTCCCAGGTCGACGGGCACGTGCACCTTCCGCCGACCACTGGCGACAACATCGATGTACTGTGGAGACCTCACGCCCCACGTGTTGAGCAATTCGGCGGTACGTCCACCCGGCCTCCCGCATGCCCACTATACGCCCTCGCTCAAAGTCCGTCAACTGCACATACGGTTCACGTCCACGCTGTCGCGGCATGCTACCAGTGTTAAAGACTGCGATGGAGCTCCGTATGACACGGCAAACTGGCTGACACTGACGGCGGCGGTGCACAAATGCTGCGCAGCTAGTGCCATTCGACGGCCAACACCGCGGTTCCTGGTGTGTCCGCTGTGCCGTGCGTGTGATCATTGCTCGTACAGCTCTCTCGCAGTGTCCGGAGCAAGTATGGTGGGTCTGACACACCGGTGTCAATGTGTTCTTTTTTACATTTCCAGGAGTGTATATGCTTATTTTATAAGGTGTATGTATTAAGAATAAGATTACTATATTACATCACGTCGGGAATGAATTAAGGACAGTGCGATACTGATAGTCACAAATAGAACTTTTCTGTAGTTGCTGCGGAGTATAACGGGATTGTAACGCCAATAATGCTCCGTCAATAGTATCGCTTGGCCATTAGCCAACCAATATATTTTGAACTGTGGAAAGCGTAAATGAATACTTTCGATGAAGCACTTTTTTAACAGTGTCCACAACATTCGAAACGTCATGCAACACGCCCTCAACCTGTTTAGTGTAGTTCAACTGCAAGAGCTGTAAAGAAGCGGCGTGGCGTGGGACTGAGCTGTGAATGAACGCAAAGGCGAGTGACTCAGATAAAATGTATTCGCGTGACGTCCATTCCCTTTGAAATTGTTTAGGTCCATGCGTTTGTAATTCGCCCCGCTCGAGGTTCGGTCGCACTGTCCATCTGCCAAACAGGGGGATATCATTGCAGCAACAACAATGGGAAACCTTCCAGAATGTGATATTCACTCTGCAGCGAAGTGTGCGCTGACATGAAACTGCCTGGCAGATTAAAACTGTGTGCCGGACCGAGACTGGAACTCGGGACCTTTGCCTTTCGCGGGCAAGTGCTCTACCAACTAAGGTACCCAAGCACGACTCACGCCCAGTCCTCACAGCTCTACTTCCGCCAGTACCTCGCCTTCTACCTTCCAAACTTTACAGGCAAAGGTCCCGAGTTCGAGTCTCGGTCCGGCACACAGTTTTAATCTGCCAGGAAATTTCAGTGGGAAACTTTGCTTATAATAGCGCACTAGACTCGCATTCGGGAAGACCACTGTTCAAACACGTGTCCGGCCGTCCGCATTAGGGTTTTCCGTGATTTCCCTAAATGGCTTCAGGCAAACGTCAGGATGGTTCATTTGATAGGTCACGGCTGACTTCCCTCCCCATCCTTTCCTCATCCAAGAATGTGCCCCGTCTCCAATGACCTCATTGTCGACAGGACGTTAAACACTAGTCTCCTCTTCCTCTTCCGTGATTATAAGGAAGGTATTTGGGCGGTTACATCTGTTCCCAGGTAGTCTTGATTACAGTCCATACATACCGATACTCTGCTGAAGATTCGCAGTCGCAACTTATTCACACTTTCTGCTTGTCGGGCAGCTTTTGACGGATGGAGCTGGATGTTTCTTTCTTTTCCAAAAGGAGTGCTACTGAGCGTGTGGATACCCCATCTCACTACAGTGTCAACCATGCGTTGCTGTTCTCTTGTTATAGATAGTTATTCAGGTGAATCTCTCTGGGTTTTTCATCATTCAAATACATTACTCAGGCTTGACGTTTCCTGTTAAATAGTTACCCATTTATATAAGGATTGGGAATTACGTTACAGTTCTCCCACAAGTGTCCATTTTAGCCGCCTAACATCCGCATACATGTGGACTGTAGCGCACATGTGGTATCTTAATATTTAGACACATCTGTGAGCTGGTTGTTTTCTCTCTGCGTCTAACAGTCTTCCCACAAACCGGCTACATAATTTACCACCTGATGTTTTCTGCACAGTCATAACTGTACCACTAAGTGGACTACGTCTGTCAGTGTAGACTAGGTTTTTGCGTTCGCGTGTCCACACTTCAACACCTGACCTGCTGCCCAAGGGAAAATCAGCGATTTACCAAATTTTCTTAGAGGTATTAAGCAACCTAAAGACATGCGACTTGTAATAGCTGTAATTAGTAGTCAGTAAATGACGAAACTACCGATGTAACGTTGTTCAGCACACCGTTCTCAGTCAGCAGTAGAAATAACTCATCTATATATATATAAACAGAATTCATATACATAACACTCTGAATGCTCCGTTCCATTCAGGACATCAAATACTGGAATGTACAGTGCCATGAAATAGGGGTTGAAGCATAACCATCTGAAACCGAAAGAAAACAAGCGTAATGTTTACATATTATCACCAAAACGCCATATTCTCGTCGAAACATCCCTTCAGAGCCTTAGTACCTTAATGCATTTAATCCCGCTTGAAGTCCATAAAATTTAAAACCCCACTTTTATGTAACTATCTACGAACTGTGTGCCTATATGGTGGTGAAAGTGTGGGGTGTGGGAGGAATGCATTCACTGATAATGAAAAAACAAATAGGAGAAACTTACAATACTCACCGCAAGAATGTTTGGGTAAAATCGACAAAGACAAGAAGTCTGTGAAAAATTTACTGTTGTCTGTACCTCCATTGCTGTACACATATTATCCATGTAACAGATATTTTTGATAACATTTTTCCAAAAGAAGTTATAGTACAAATTGTGATAAAAAATGTATTAATGTATCTCATATTGGCTTTAGTGATAAAAATTTTCATTTTCCTAGAGCGTCACGAGCATTTCACAGACCATCACGACTTCCTAGTAACACTTTTTTCCTGATATATTCCAAGTATGTCAGCCGTAGTTCATATGTTATTAGAAGTCTTTAATGAATAACATTCTGAAATCATGGTGGCCCCATTACTCTAATTTCACGCAACTATGGGTGCGAGATCACTCCCTGTACTCAACTGGATGGACAGAGTTTCTGTATTTCAGAAAAAGGTAGATCTCTTTGAACCTAGGTCGTACTGTTTCATCTCTCTTCCAGCAATCGCACATCAGGTCATACAGTTCTGTCGGACAAATTGTTGGTTTGGGAAGGAACACCTGAAACAAAACAAAAAAATTAAAATCATACCAGCAACTAGAGCAGATTCAACCGGAAACTGTACAGCTTTATTTTCCAGATTTATAAGTGACGGACAAAAATAAATTTTGTTTGTACAGACATGAATCAATATTTGCGCTCATACTAGATTGGTAACTAAATTGCTGTCTGGCGAGTGCAAGTAACGAACAGAGCGTAGCAGCTTCCTGTTGAATATTTCTACGTAACATTATTGTGCAACACGTCTTGTTTTCGTCATACATTTATCTAAGAAAAGTAACTCTTTGCTCTCTAATGAAAAGGTCCCGACTCAGTAATATGCTATAGATCGCGAAGCTGAGAATTGGATTATTGATGTATTTGGAGAACCTAAGGCAAAGCAACTGAATCAGTTTGGTCCACTATTTGCTTACGGTTATAGTTAGAGCATGTGCTAAGGCATCTCAAAACCACTTCTAAGTGACCTGTGCAACGAAATCGATTGTGCAATAAAACTGAACATTATATCTCTACAGTTGTCTGGTGGAAACGTACTTTCTTGTCCAATAAAAACGGTCCTCCTGCACTTTGATCACGTCATTCTAGTTTTAGCTCCTTAGTCGCCCAGTTCCTAATTTACCTTTTATTCATTTACTCTGTCAATGTGTTTATCAGTTATTGTATGTGATTTTGTGTATTAGAAATTTCGTATAAGGATATCACTGACTCTGAGTTCATGCTCCAGTTAACAGGCTATCCGCAAAGTAAGCTACCTAGGCAGTCTAATGAGAAAGGTCGAGCACTGACGGAAACGAGTCCGCATAAATGAGTGAGGCAGGTCATGACTGCCGTAAAGTGGCACTTGACGTTTCCCTATGAGTCTATCAATGCCTTGGCGGCTGAAAATGGTATCATTCTTCTTTTTGTTCCGAACTGCAGGATCAGATAAATGGCAAATGCATAAAGGTAAAGGCTAATTAAAATTCATCGGCAGATCCATCCTTAACGATAGGACGTCATAAAAGAAATTTGGACTGCGTTCATATTTTCAGAACTTCGTCAAAATGGCCGTGAGAGCAGAGTGATGTGCAGGTCCTCACTGAATAAAAAACGAAATCCATATAAGCAGTGATTACAGTTCTTTAGCAGAAACAAAATAGCGAAAGTTTTGAACAAGATCGACATGGCTGATGAACAATGAGCTGGCTACTTTGTAATAGAAACTAGGCTGCATTCGCTGCATTGGCGTCGTATTGGATTTTTGGCAAGGCTACATTCAATCAGACAGTGTCGGTCTGTAAATAGGTGCGAATGGCGACTTTGATCCGAAAGACCATTCTTTCCGTTGAGTTCTTTCCTAGACGACCGAGCGGGATAGACTCGCTTTCAGAATGACCACGGTTCAGATCCTCCTTAGACCTTACAGATTTACTGAAAAAGTTTATTTTAATCTACAGTCGCAGTTTATTTATTCTCCGTACTGGCTACCGATTTCGGTACGCAATAACATCCTGAGGCCTTTCTTAAAACGTATAGGTAGCCTCTTACCACTTACTTTTACTTTCCAAGTAGATGCATTTTACGACAGTGCGCAGGGGGTAAGAGGCTACTGATACTTTTTAAGGATGGCCTGAAGGTGATACTGGTACTGTGTACCAAAACTGGTAGCCAGCAGGCAAAAAAAGAAATATATGTATATAATCGTCTGAATCAGTATTGTATTGCTCACTGTTCCACTGACAGTATATTGGAGGTATTTAACATCCGTATTTAGGTTTTCATTGATTTCTCTAATCACTTTTGGCAAATGCTTCGATTGTGATTTTGAAAGGACACGACTAATTTCCCTACTCACCCTTCTGTGGTGTGAACATGTGCTCAGCCCGTAATGATCTGGTTAAAGATGGAACGTTACCCACTAATCTTCCTTTCTTCCTTCTACTTTCCCTGATGTCAATAGGCAAACGCTGAACGGTATTACAAAAAAAGTGTTAATAGCAGCGGCTTCTTCAGTCCCAAATGTTTGCGTAACTCAGAAAAAGTGTTGTGCTACTCAGTAACACGTCTCCTGCTGGATTTGCACAAAGAGTTTCTGATGACCATTTTGTAGTCCTACTCTTGCTTGTATCTACTTTTCTATTTTTTAATAAACTGGAAAAGAGGATCCCTGATTTATATTTCCAAAGCTATGAAAAGATGAGGACGGCTTTAATGTGCTGGTTCCTATCATACCGGAAAGTTCTGAGACACACAAATCTAAACATTGATACGACCGTGTATCGTGAATACGGTAACAAATGGATCAACTCTGGTGTCTCAGCCAGAATCAGTGGATGTGGAGGGGGCGCCGGAAGAGATGGAAACTTGTTGAACGTAGCAGTCGTATCCCGCCGTCAGCATTGCGCTGCCACGGGCGCGGCCTTCAGCAGACATTCGGTCCCTGCAGTTAGTTACCACCGCAGTCGGGCACCTTAGTTTGTATACCGTAGCGTTAGCATTGACTGAAACACGGTCCAGTGCGTGCTTGTTTGGTACGGACTGTGATTTAGCTTTCCTCAAATGAGCGTTTCAATTTGATTAGCGACGGGATTATATGTTTTTCTCAGTCTTGCTAGAGTTTACTTACGGTCGCCTCCTGTCATGCGCGTTGCCTCTTATTTGCCTAATTGCCTCCGTTTACTTTGGAATTAATTTAGCTTAACTAAGTCAAGCGTGCAAGCTGGAAATAAACTGTTATTTCTGAGTGTGCTACTGCTGAAGTTTGTAGGATTGCCAATTTTGTCCCGTTTCCTGCCCAAGCAAACGTTACTATCTAGGTCTCGGCACACCTTTACTGCCCAACTCAAGCTCATTATCCTGGAAAGCAGCAGGGTTGCACATGTACCTGCAACTCGCTGCCGTAGTACATGTGCTCGGCGTTCTGGATGACCTCCTCGTTGGACAGGTGCTGGAAGGGCCGCTCACCCGCCAGACTCAGGATCTCCCACAGCGTCACGCCGAAGGCCCACACGCTGCTCGCTGGCGTGTACCGGTCCTGAGGCCAGAGAAAGTGCTAACTGTACACGAGTTGCGTCGTGCTATTGTGTAAAATCTCACATGGCTACATGAAAGGAAATGCAACATATTACAGTCGTCGTTTATGGAGTTAACAAACATTCGGATAATAATAGAATATATGCGTGTGCAGGCTTTCTCCCGAATTTCATATATGAAGTCACAACCCGTGAAGACTTCATATATAATAGAATATGTTCAGATCCGCGAAGATGTTGAAAATACAATCTAAGACAGGACGAAGGAATTATCCAAATGAGATGGAAATCGATAGCCGTGCTGTGCGTATACAGACAAACAAATGATTATTTCACAAAAACTGGATAACTTATTCAAAAGCAGGAGATACATAAACCAAGCAACTCAATAGCGAGTTGGTCCACCTCTGTTCCTTATGCAAGCAGTTAATCGGCTTGGCATCAGCTGATAAGAGTTGCCGGACGTCCATCAGCATCTACATCTACGTGGATAATCTGCAAATCACTCTTAAGCTCCTGGCAGAAGGTTCATAGAACCACCTTTACAATTCTCTATTATTCCAATCTCGTATTGCGCGTGGAAGGAATGAACACCTATATCTTTCCGTACGAGCTCTGATTTCCTTTATTTTATCGTGGTGATCGTTCCTCCCTATGTAGGTCGGTGTCAACAAAATATTTTCGTATTCGGAGGAGAAAGTTGGTGATTGGAATTTCGTGAGAAGATTCCATCGCAACGAAAAACGCCTTTCTTTCAATGATGTCCAGCCCAGATCCTGTGTCATTTCTGTGAAACTCTCTCCCATATTTCGCGATAATATAAAACGTGCTGCCTTTCTATGAACTTTTATCGATGTACTCCGTCACTCATATCTGGCAATGATCCCACATCGCGCAGCAGTATTCTAAAAGAGGACGGACAAGCTTATTGTAGGCAGCCCCCTTAGTAGGTCTTTCACATTTTTTAAGTGTGCTGCCAATAAAGCGTAGTCTTTGGTTAGCCTTTCCCACAACATTTTCTATGTGTTCCTTCCAATTTAAGTTGTTCGTAATTTTAATACATAGGTATTTAGTTGAATTTACGGCTTTTACATTAGACTGATTTATGGTGTAACTGAAGTTTAACGATTTCCTTTTAGCACTCATGTGGATGACCTTACACTTTTCGTTATTTAGGGACAATGAGCCAAATTCTGTCCAGTTAGGGTGTAAGACCGTCAAAATCCGAGCTGTTTAGAGGGCCCTGTCCATAACGCTCCAAACGTTCTCAGTTGTGGAGAGATCCGGTAACATTGCACGCCAGGGCAGGGTTCGGCAAGAATGAAGACAAGCAGTAGAAACTCTCACTGTGGGTGATAGGCATTTTGCTGCTGTGTAACCTCAGGATGATTTGCCATGAAGTGCAACAAACCGGGGCGTATAACTTAGTCTAAGTACGCTGTGCTGTAAGGTGCCGCAGACGACAGCCAAAGGGATCCTGCTATGAGGCGAAATGGCCCCCCAGAATCTCATTCCTGATTTTCGGGCAATTTGGCGGGTGACGCTCAGCTTGGTTCAAAATGGTTCAAATGGCTCTGAGCATCATGGGCCTTAACTTCTGAGGTCATCAGTCCCCTAGAACTTAGAACTACTTAAACCTAACTAACCTAAGGATATCACAGACATCCGTCCCCCAGGGCAGGATTGAACCTGCGACCGTAGCAATCGCGCGGTTCCAGACTGTAGCGCCTAGAATCCCTCGGCCACTCAGCTTGGTATCCCATATCTATCTCCAGGCACAACTTCGGTCTGGAATCCCATTGTCTTTAGTGCTGAGTCTCTTTTCTATCTGTGCCTCGATGACAAGGGAAGACGTGTCCCGACCGGACAGCGGTGGGATAAAAAGCTGAACGTCACACCCACATGGCCCGACAACCAGGAGTGATAGTATGGGATGCCATTTCTTTTCATAGCAGGATTACTTTTTTATCGTCAGCTAGGATATCCTTACAGAACAACGGTACGTCTACGATATTCCATACCCGATTTTGTTTCCCTTCGTGGCAGGCCATTCTGGGCTTATGTTTCAGCAAGATAATGTCTGATATCTATACCTACATCCACATCTACGTGACTACTCTGCTATTCACAATAATGTGGCTGGCAGAGGGTTCAGTGAACCACCTTCAGGCTGTCTCTCTACCGTTCCCCTCTCGAACGGCGTGCGGGAAAAATCGAGCACTTACATTTTCCTGTGCGAGCCATGATTTTGTCTTATTTTATCGTGATGATCATTTCTCCCAATGTAGGTCGGTGCCAACAGAATGTTTTCGCAATCAGAGGAGAAAGTAGGTGATTGAAATTTCATGGGAAGGTCCCGTATCAACGAAAAACGCCTTTGTTTTGATGATAGCTTCTCCAATTCACGTATCACGTCTGTGGCACTATATCCCCTACCTGGCGACAACACGAAACGAGCTTGCCTTCTTTGTACTTCTCCGTCAGTCCCATCTGATGCGGATCCCACACCGCAGAGAAATGCTCCAGAATTGGGCGGACAAGCGTGGTGTAAGCACTCACTTTAGTAGACCTGTTGCACCTTCTAAGTGTTCTGCCAATGAATCGCAATCTTTGGTTGGCTCTACCTATAACATTATCTACGTGATCGTTCCAATTTAGGGTATTTTTAATTGTAATCGCTAAATATTTAGTTGAATTTACAGCCTTCAGATGTGTGTGACTTATCGCGTAGTCGAAATTTGGCGGATTTTTTTTAGTACTCATGTGAATAACATCGCACTTTTCTTTATTCAGGGTCAACTGCCACTTTTTGCACCATACAGATGTCGTCCCTAAATCATTTTGCAATTCGTTTAGGTCATTTGAAAACAGTCGAAGGCAGATACTCAGATTGTCTCCTACGTCGTTAATACAGATCAGCAACAATAGAGGGCCAATACGCTTCCTTGGGGAACGCCGCATAATATTTCTGTTTTACGCGATGACTTTCCGTCTATTACTACGAACTGTGACCTTTCCGACAGGAAATCAAGAATCCAGTCATACAACTGAGGCGATATTCCATAGGCACGCAGTTTGGTTAGAAGACGCTTGCGAGGAATGTTGTCGAAAGCCTTCTGGAAATCTAAGAAAATGGGATCAATTTGACATCCCCTGTCGATAACACTCATTACTTCATGAGTATAAAGGGATAGTTGTGTTTCGCAAGAACGATATTTTCTGAATCCGTGATGATTACGTGTCAATAAAACGTTTCTTCGAGGTACCGTACCTCATAATGTTCGAATACAGTGTACGTCCCAAAATCCTACTGCAAATCGACATGAGTGATATCGGTCTGTAATTCAACGGATTACTCCTTTTTGTCTATTGGTGTGACCTGAGCTGTTTTCCAGTCTTTAGGTACGGATCTTCCTGTGAACGAACGGTTGTATATAATTGCCAAATATGGAGCTATTTTATCACCATACTCTGAGACGAACCTGAGTAGTGTACAATCTAGGCCGGAAACCTAAATTTTATTAAGTGATTTAAGCTGCTTTGCGACACCGAGGATATCTATTTCTATGTTTCTCATCTTGGCAGTTGTTCTTGATTGGAACTTGGGAATATTTACTTCGTCTTCTTTGGTGCAGGAGTTTCGGAAAACGGTGTTCAATAACTCTGCTTTAGTGGCACTGTCATCAGTGACTTCATCGTTGTTATCGAGCAATGAAGGTATTAATTGCGTCTTGCCACTGGTGTGCTATATGTATGACCAGAATCTCTTTGCAATTTCTGCCTTATTTCGTGACAGAGTTTCGTTTCGGAAATTATTAAAAACATCTCGCATTGAAGTACGCGCTGTATTTCGAACTTCTGCAAAACTTTGGCAGTCTTCGGGATTTTGTGTTCTTTTAAATTTGGCATGCTTTTATCGCTGCTTTTAAATCAGCGATCTGATCTGTTTTGTGTACGATGGGGGGTCAGTACCATTCCTTATTAATTTATGTGGTATATGTCTCTCAATTGCTGTCGATACTATCTCTCTGAAAACATTCCACAACCTTTCTACGCTTACATGATCTGATCAAAAGGAGTGCAGACTGTCTCTTAAAACGATGTTAAGAGCATTTTTATCAGCTTTTTTAAAAACTTATATTCTTTGTGTTTCTTTTTGATGGTTGTAGGAGTTACGGTATTCGGCCTAGCAGCTACTGCATTGTGGTCGCTAATCCCTGTATTCGTCACGATACTCACTATTTGTCGTGGATTATTTGTTGCTAAGAGGTCAAGTATGCTTTCGCAACAGTTTACGCATCGACTGGGCTCATGAACTAATTTTTCCTACACGGTGAGAGTTCCTACTGCGTCTCTTCCTGCTTGTCAAATCCTACTTCGGCCAGGAGTGTCACTCGATCTCTTCCCAAATGAGAACGTTTGTCACATTTTGGACAAGGCCCTCTAACCAGCTCGGAATTTTGCCGATCTAAGGCACCAGTTGGATATAATTTGGCAAAATATCTCTAAGGGTATATCCAACAATTCTGTGAATCAATTCCTCCTAGCATTAGGGCCAGAGGTGGACCAGCGCGTTATTGAGTTGCTCAATTTGTGATGCTCATTCTCTTGAATGACTGATCCTATTTTTCCGAAATTGTAATCATTTGTTTGCCTATAGATGTACATCACATCTACTGATTTCAGCCCCATTCGGATAACACCTTCGCGGCGCGTCGTTCGTATTTTTGTCTTACAGTGCTTATCTACAGTTTCTAGTATATTACAATGTAGGAGAAAATTTTAGAATTTTCGTCGCGAATTTAGTGTTGGATGAAATATCAGGCTTGCAGCTAGTCGCCGACAACTGCTCACTATGATATTAGTTTCTTTGCATAAAGTTGTACTTAGAAGCGACAAAGATCATAGATATGAAGTTTCATCTAGATGAAGGAAGTTAGAGCAGGACAATATAAGCTATCATACCAGTACGCTATTGCCATAATTTCTGTATTGTACCGAAACGCTGAAGAGTGCCTGCGGACAATAGTTCTACCGACTTCGAACGAAGATAAAGGAAATTTAATACTAAAATCTCTTGAACAATGAGATATTAGAATCAGAGAGAATTCTCTCGAATTCATGTCCAGTCCCTTTAGGCGTTACGTAATATCGACATTAAGTTTGGCGATAATTTTAACATTTCAAATAAATATCCATTTTTCTACTCGATGTTGTGGTGATTACTGCGGAAAGTTTATTTAGTTTCCGAAAAGAGCCAGGTTAAAATCCCTATACAACCACACAAGTTCAGGTAAACTGATTTCCCTAAATAAAAATTTGTCTTACCTGTTGCTGATTTCTAATAACTTTTTCTAAGCCTACGATATTCCTATAATAGGTCAATGTAATCTTCATACCATTCCTTTTGAGTGTATCACTAGTGTTCCTAAACATTTATGTACTGTTGTGAAATATCTTACCAGTAATATGCTCTCCCAAGGCAACCATCGGATTGGAACTGGAGCAGGTCCACCAACTTGGTAGTAGTCCTTTTTGTAGAGGTCGCAGCCCATAGCCAGGTCTGCGACTTTCACTACGTACCCGCGGCCGAGCAAGCAATTTCTGTTAACATTCAAAAATACATGTTAGTAGTATTATCAATAATGAAGAAGATTATTTAGCAATTCGGTTAGTTGAAGTGATATTTTGCTACATCCAGATGAGATAACACAATCCTTGGTATCGATAGTAGCCTGAAATCTATTGTTCGAAAATAAGAAAATTTTGCCTTAAGTATAGAAATAGTTCGTAGTCAAACGTCAAATGGTATAGCTAAGTAATAACTTGATGTATTGTTTCCAAAGTTACTAAACTACATTATCAAGATTACAGTATTATCTGAAGAACACCACCTGGAAGAATAACTACCCTCTACCTCTAAGAAACATCTACACCTAATGGTGTGTGGCGGACAGTACTTTTTGTACTACTAACAGAGCCCTCCAAACCTGTTCCATTCGCGAATAGCGCGTGGGAAGGATGATAGTCGGTAAGTGTTTGTATTGGGTCTAATTTCTCGAATTTTCTGCTCATGGTCATTACGCGAGACATATGTAGGGGGAAGTAATATGTTTCCTACTCATCCCGGAAAGTGCTTTCTCGATATTTCAGTAGTAAATCTCTCATTGATGTACAACGTCTCGCTTGTAACGTCTGCCAGTGGAATTTGTTGAACATCTCCGTAACGTCTCTTGTTCCGAATAAACGATCCGGTGACGAAACGTGCCGCTCTTCGTTGGATATTTTGTATCTCTTCTACAGTTCTATCTGGTAGGGGTCCCATATAGATGAACAATATTCAAGAATAGGTCGAACAAGCGCCTTCTAAGCCACTTCTTTCGTGAATGAGTTACATTTCCTTAAGATTCCTCCTATGAATCTGAGTCTGGTATCTCCTTTTCCCAGTATTTGCTTTGTATGGTCTTTCTACTTAAGGTCGCTCCGGATAATTACTCGTACATATTTTAAGACAGATATTGTTTGCACCAGTTTGACATCAGTAGTGTATCCATACAGTAGTGGATTTCCTTTCCTACGTAGGCGCAATATATTACATTTATTTACGTTCAGGGTCAACTGCCAGACCTTGCACCTCTAATCAGTTATCTGGGGCTAGTTCTACTAATCGTTATTATCTTCTAGCGTTGCTACTTTGTTATAGACAACCTATCATCGGCGAGCAACCTTAGAGAGCATCCGATGCATTTTAGTACATAATTTGTGTATATTGTAAACCCTATCGGTCCTGTGTCCTCGGAGTCTTTCGCGAAGGCATACATGAATAAAATTTTCTCGGTTTTCCAGTCGCGTCAATTCAAATAAAATGCTCGAGCTTTCGATGGTCATCTCCGCCATCGTCGTCAGGAGGTCACTGACTGCCGGGGCTGTTACGGAATCATTAAGTTGTTCCATCACGTCCTAACGACAACGTACTTTTTGTACTGCGATGAATATTATGAGATGACTGACGGCACAGCCATGGGATCACCACTGTCTCCAGCAGTCGCAAATTTTTTCATGGAGCACTTTGAGGAGCAGGCTCTAAAAACTGCGACATTACGGCCATCTTGCTTTCTACGATACGTTGATGACACCTTCCTGATATGGCCTCATGGTGAAGATACACTACAGCAGTTCGTCGATCATATGAATGGTGTCCATCCCAACATTAAATTTACTGTCGAGATGGAGAAGCACGGCAAGCTACCATTCTTGGATGTTTTGGTTGAGCGGAAGGCAGGAGGCCAGCTTGGTCACTCAGTGTACCGGAAACCAACACACACTGATCGGTACTTGAAGACCAATAGTTTCCACCATCCTGTACACAAGAAATCTCTCCTTAACACGTTGGTTCATAGAGCCAACATTATCTCTGACGAGGACCACCTACAGTCTGAATTGCAGAACTTAAAACGTGTTTTCGGGGAAAATGGATATAGCAAAAAAGACATCGCAAACGCTTTCAAGGGCCGACGACGAAAGACAGCTGGTGAATCAGAAGAAGAGGCCAAACGGACTGTATTCCTGCCATACTGTGGAGCAACTAGCAGTAAGTTAGGACGTCTGCTGCAGAAACATGGGCTAAGAGCAGTGTTCCGGCCCGCCCCCAAGATACGAGTGTCCGAGTGTCCGGTGTGTATGGTGTACCCTGTGAATGTGGCAGCATGTACATTGGACAGACAATTCGCACGGTTGCGGAGCGCTGTACTGAGCACAAGCGCCATATAAAACAAAGGGAGCTTGACAAGTCGGCCATAGCGGAGCATTGCCTAGAAAACGGACATAAGATACAGTTCGAAAATACTTAAGTGCTGGCTCATGCTTCTACATATTTGGACTCCGTTATAAAGGAAGCGGCCGAGATTCGCCTAAACAGAAATAATTTCAACCGAGACCAGGGATAGACACTTAGCAGGGCATGGGGACGGACGTTGGACATCGAAAGAAAGCAGAGAAAGATGCGCGACGCGGGAGCGGCAGTTTCAAACGTGGCGCCTCCCCCTGGCACCACCTGACGTCACCGGTGCTGCCACGAGCTGCCCGGGTCCACTTACGCGCGCGTGCCACATTGGATCGATCTGATTGGCTGCTGATGATGTCATCATGCCTATATAAGCGAGAAACCGTAGTAGCCCCGGCAGTCAGTGAACTCCTGACGACGATGGCTGAGATGGCCATCGAAAGCTCGAGCATTTTATTTGAATTGACGCGGCTGGAAAACCGAGAAAATTTTATTCCTATCGGTCCTATCACACTTCCTTGGGGTACACCGGAAATTACCTTTACATCTGTCGATTTTGTTCCGTTAAGAGCGACATGTTGAGGTCTGTCTGCAAGAAAGTCTTGAATCCAGTCACAAATTTGTTCCGATACTCGATGAGATCTTATTTTTTGATTAAACGGCAGTGCAAGACGGTGTCGAATGCCTTCCTGAAGTCAGGTAACACGGCATCAACCTGAGCGCCATTGTCTACGGCACTGTGGACGCCATGGAGGAACAGAGGGAGCTGAGCTTCGCAGGATCTCTGTTTGCAGAAGCCATGGTGATTTTTATAGAGGAGATTTTCCTTCTCCAAGAACGTCATGTTTCTTTAGCTTAAAACACGTTCCATAATTCTACACCAGACTGACGTCAATGATATAGGCCTATAATTGTGTGCACCTGTTCTACGGCCCTTCTTAAAAACGGGAATGACCTGCGCTTTCGTTCAGTCGATAGGCATCCATTGTTGCTCAAGCGATCTACGATGAATTACTGCTAGAAGTGGAGCAAGTTCTTTTCTATAATCTTTATGGAATCTTATAGGTATCTCATCTGGTCCTGACGCCTTTCCACTACTAAGGGATGGTAGTTGTTTTTCTATTCCGTGATCGTTTATCTCAATATCTGCAGTTTTGACGTTCATACGACCATAGAAGGGAAAGACCGTGTTACGGTCTTCCGCGGCGAAACAATTTTGGAAGACCGTATTCAGTATTTCGGCCCTCTCTCTGTCACCTTCCGTTTCGGTGCCAGTGTGGTTACTGATTGAATGAATAGATGATTTTGGCCCAGTTACTGATTTTACATACGACCAAAACCTCTTACTATTTTTACTTAGATTTATTGACAAAGCTTTACTTTCAAAGTAATCGCAAACTTCTATCATTGCTCTCCTTACGCTCATTG
The DNA here is from genome assembly GCF_023864275.1 of Schistocerca cancellata. Classification (NCBI taxonomy): domain Eukaryota; kingdom Metazoa; phylum Arthropoda; class Insecta; order Orthoptera; family Acrididae; genus Schistocerca; species Schistocerca cancellata. The sequence continues at coordinate 980,227,892 of NC_064626.1, read as the reverse complement.
TCGCTTTGTTCATCTTATTTTGTCAGCTAGGTTTTTACTTAGCTTGAATCTGAGGTGAAGTTCTCTTTTCCATTTGTTTTCCATAGCTCCGTTCTCATCACCGAATACTTGATGCGGACTGCTCAGATACTCTGAAATTTGTAACCTGTCACTCTTGCTGAGCAAAAGTATCTTCCTGCCTTTCTTAACAACCCTTTGTGACACTCGTTGTCACAGATGCCTTACGATCACTGATACAATCCACTACATTAACTGATTTGATAATTTCAGCAATGTTTGTTGCCAGGGGGTCTAAGACGTTATCCTTATGGGTTGGTTCTCTAACTATCTGCTCAACGTAATTTTCGGACAAGATATCCAGATCAATGTTAGACGAATCCTTGTCTCTGGCACGAGTTTTGATAGTATGACACTCCAAATCTATACCTGGCAAGTTGAAGTCACTGCCTATTACAACGTCATGATCTGGAAAATTACTAACTATATTCTGCAAGTTCTGTCCGAAGCGCTCTACCACAAGAGCTTCTGACCCTGGCGGCCTATAACAGCATCCGACTACTATTTTGGACGTATCTTTGATACTTACCTTCACCCTGATTAATTCACAAGCGGAATCCGTGATAACTTCGCTAGATTTTAACGATTTCTTTATGCAAGAAATACGGCGCCACCATTGGCGTCTAACCTATCCTTACGATAAATATTCCAATCGGAACTTAGGATTTCGTTGTCCTTATTGTCCGGTTTCAATCAACATTCTGATCCTAATACTATCTGTGCTTTATAATCTTCAGTTAGCGACACTAATTCTGGGACCTTTCCTTGGATGCTCGTGCAGTTTACTAAAATCATTTCTCTGGGGACATTGTGACTAATTTATCAGGCACATTGTCTTTGAATTCAAGGTAGGATTTCTCTAACCTAAAAAAGCCCCATGTACTCCGCTACGCTGATACTCGCTTCCTGCTTGTAGTGCACGCCAGACCTATTAAGGGAGCCCCAGCAATTGGGAAACCAGAAATTCTATACCCAATAGCGGAGGTCGAGAAATTCGCATCCGATACATATTCATTCACTATCAGGTGAAGAGCTTTTCACTTCCACCTCGTCAAATGCACAGATGTTGATAACAGAGAAGTATTGCCATTTTGAAGAAAAAGAGTATTATAACGCATAGTGGGCCACTGACTCAACTAAGCATTCATGACTTTTGCTCGATTTCATGAAGATGGGAACCGTTATAACCATCTTATTGAGCTATATCCACAGTTCATAGATGATATATAACGCATTTGTTGTTAAAATTTATTAACTACAGCGAAAAAAATATGTTCTTGATAATAATAACTCGTTGATAAGATGTTATATTTGGACCAATGTCTACTGAACAAAACTTGCAAATTTCTAATTTTTGTTGCACCAGATAATCTGTTACTAATATTCTACCTGCGATAAAAGTATAACTTACGCAGTGGACTGCGGGCAAAATTAATGACGCCACGAATGACACCGCTCATTAATATTTATCCACCATTGTGAAATTAGCTTAGTATCTGACCTAGTTAAGGTTCAATGAGAGATCATTATCAAGATATTTACTTTGAACAAATCTCCCACGCCGTTTAAAGACCATCAAAAGATCACACTCTGTCTGCAGAAATTTGCTAGAGTGAAATAAATACATTTAGACTACTATCAGACTCTTGAAAGTTATGTGAATGGATAATAACGAGAAAAGTTGAACTGGAATATTAGACCACCTTCGGTCGACTGCAACATCAAATAGGACTCAGTAATCCAGATTTTGAACAAGTATTCACCCTAAAGAGCACTTATAGTTTCGATTTATTAACGTTTGGAAACTTAAGTGTCTGTACGATGGTTATAGAAGTATCGAGAAAATTTTCTAACAGCAGTATGCACTCATGAACAGCTGGACAATCTATGTTGTAAATGGAGCGCCTATATCTCCGCATCGAATAGAATGATTCATCGTGTCAAATAACTGGGATATCGAAAAACTGCCATTCAGGGTGTCACTGGATGCAGACGTGTAGCCGTGCGGTCTGGGGCGTCTTGTCACGGTTCGCGCGGCTCTCCCCGTCGAAGTTCGGGTCCTCCCTCGAGCGTGGGTTTGTGTGTTGTCCTTAGCGTAAGTTACTTTAGGTTACATTAAGTAGCATGTAAGCCTAGGGACCGATGGCCTCAGCAGTTTGGTCCCATAGTCCTTATCACATATTCCCATTTCCGCAGACGCGCAATATCATTGCATGTAATCGTAGCTGGAAGGTTGGAGACCGAGAGGTGATACGCCCCATATCTCGTCGTCATGCAGGAATCGAACATACCAGGAGCCACCCAGTAGCTCAAGAAAAAGCCGCCGTCGACAGAACGTTCAGCGTTGGGCAATGATGTTCTTATCAGTTAGTTTACTCTACGAGGAAAGCCACAACGAGGTGCGTCACATTTGTCAACATGTCACAGTTTAAGCAGGTGGTACGGGCATTGGCGTTGAAAGGACATCCACGTGGTGTTATATTTGGCACTGGATCTACCCATCGTCACGCGTGAGCAATAAATCATGCGTCCGTTTTTTCGCCTTTAGCTTTTAACAGCAGGTAATCAATGTTCCAAGCTACGTTACAGAATTAATAAGGTATTCTGGAAAGATTATACTACACTAGCAAATATTCCTTTCTGAGTGACCTAGGGGCTTGAGACCCTGTTTGTCTTTAATATGGATTTCTGCTAAATACTTAATAATAATCTTATCAATACCACGTAACATGTTTCCCCTATTTTCAACATTATACGTGTTTTGAATGCTGTTCTACAAAATGTCGCTATAAAGAAAGTTTTAAACTGTAGAACCAAATCATCATATTCTATTGTTGGACATTTGTGACCCAGAGGCATCTTCCTGATTTGCACCAACAATAAATCTACGTTGCTATATTTAAAAATGTCAAGGGAGTGAACCGTATACTTTACGATTTGTTTACAGATGTAATGAGTACCTTACCTTGCAGCCAGATCTTTGTGAACGAGGTTTCTTGATTCCAGGTACTTCATTCCAGACGCTATCTGCGTTGCCATGGAGGTAAGGCACTCAATGCTGTAATACAGAAATGTAAATATTATTCGAATAAATGGGACTCTCTTTCACAATGAACGAATGGACAGTGTTTCGCTAGATGTATCTGGCAGGTCGAATGTAAAAAAAATGTTCCATTGTAAAAGTCACCTAATTCCTGTAAATTCCAGGGAGGAGGGCGATGAGCATTGATTCCCTCCAATTGGCATGGTGAAGAGATATCGGGATACATCATACCACACAACGCTCTGCCACTGCACCAACGTACAGTGCCGATGGTCACCTACCCACTTCAGTCGTAGTTGCCGATGTCGTGATGTTATCATTGCCATATGAATGGGGCGTCGGCTGCGGAGGCCCATCGTTGGATGTGTTCGGTGCACTGTGTGTTCTGACACACTTGTACTCTGCCCAGCATTAATATCTGATGTTTGTTCCGCCAGTTTCAGTGTCTATCCTGTTTTATCAATCAGCCAAAGCTGCAACGTCCGACAACAGTAACGAAGGGTGACCGCCCAACCTACGTCGTCTGGACCTGCTTTCACCTTGGTCTCGCCACGCGTTGAACACACCCACTACAGCCCTCCTCGAACACCCGACAACTCGTGCAGTTTCCGAAATGCTCGTGTAGAGCCTCCGGGTCATCACAACCTGCCCTCTGTCATACTCAGATAGATCGCGCACCTTCCACACTCTACACACGGATAGCTCGCTCACTGCTATTACGTGCACCGTCTGTGTGTCTTGACTACCAGTCATTCGTCGCCAGGTGATGTTGCTATGGCCTGGACGGGTTTATATCGATAGTAGGTTGGTAGTCATAATGTTCTGATAGATCAGTGTATATTTTTTCTCATATCAACGTTCCTCTTTTCCACTCATACTAAAGGTACATGGTTGAATGAGGTATCGTTAGAAAGTTTTTTAACCGGATTCTGACACTGAATACCAATTTTTGCTAAAACTTACTACTTATTATACATTATAACATAAAAAGAGTTTTAACTATAGTGGGCAAATAGGCCTCATGAATGCGAAGTTTCATATCTATACAGGGTGTAAATTTTAAGTCGACAAATCAGAATAACGCGAAAAATAAGCTACACACGAAAAACTGTGTAGAATCCAAAGTTGATTATTTTCGAGGGGGACCTCTGCTGGTGCTAAATTAGCCCGCCACCCCTACACCCTGGGGGTGGGGTGGGAGGCACTTCAAAATTTCATATGTGAAGCCCCATTTTTTATTGCAGAATCACTATCTGCATAAAAACTACATACATTTTGTCTTAAACATATGTTTTGATTCTTGGTAGTTGGCGCTGCAATTCAAGAAAATCCATGTTCTCATTTTTGCGTGGAAAATACACTCCTGGAAATGGAAAAAAGAACACATTGACACCGGTGTGTTAGACCCACTATACTTGCTCCGGACACTGCGAGAGGGCTGTACAAGCAATGATCACACGCACGGCACAGCGGACACACCAGGAACCGCGGTGTTGGCCGTCGAATGGCGCTAGCTGCGCAGCATTTGTGCACCGCCGCCGTCAGTGTCAGCCAGTTTGCCGTGGCATACGGAGCTCCATCGCAGTCTTTAACACTGGTAGCATGCCGCGACAGCGTGGACGTGAACCGTATGTGCAGTTGACGGACTTTGAGCGAGGGCGTATAGTGGGCATGCGGGAGGCCGGGTGGACGTACCGCCGAATTGCTCAACACGTGGGGCGTGAGGTCTCCACAGTACATCGATGTTGTCGCCAGTGGTCGGCGGAAGGTGCACGTGCCCGTCGACCTGGGACCGGACCGCAGCGACGCACGGATGCACGCCAAGACCGTAGGATCCTACGCAGTGCCGTAGGGGACCGCACCGCCACTTCCCAGCAAATTAGGGACACTGTTGCTCCTGGGGTATCGGCGAGGACCATTCGCAACCGTCTCCATGAAGCTGGGCTACGGTCCCGCACACTGTTAGGCCGTCTTCCGCTCACGCCCCAACATCGTGCAGCCCGCCTCCAGTGGTGTCGCGACAGGCGTGAATGGAGGGACGAATGGAGACGTGTCGTCTTCAGCGATGAGAGTCGCTTCTGCCTTGGTGCCAATGATGGTCGTATGCGTGTTTGGCGCCGTGCAGGTGAGCGCCACAATCAGGACTGCATACGACCGAGGCACACAGGGTCAACACCCGGCATCATGGTGTGGGGAGCGATCTCCTACACTGGCTGTACACCACTGGTGATCGTCGAGGGGACACTGAATAGTGCACGGTACATCCAAACCGTCATCGAACCCATCGTTCTACCATTCCTAGACCGGCAAGGGAACTTGCTGTTCCAACAGGACAATGCACGTCCGCATGTATCCCGTGCCACCCAACGTGCTCTAGAAGGTGTAAGTCAACTACCCTGGCCAGCAAGATCTCCGGATCTGTCCCCCATTGAGCATGTTTGGGACTGGATGAAGCGTCGTCTCACGCGGTCTGCACGTCCAGCTCGAACGCTGGTCCAACTGAGGCGCCAGGTGGAAATGGCATGGCAAGCCGTTCCACAGGACTACATCCAGCATCTCCACGATCGTCTCCATGGGAGAATAGCAGCCTGCATTGCTGCGAAAGGTGGATATACACTGTACTAGTGCCGACATTGTGCATGCTCTGTTGCCTGTGTCTATGTGCCTGTGGTTCTGTCAGTGTGATCATGTGATGTATCTGACCCCAGGAATGTGTCAATAAAGTTTCCCCTTCCTGGGACAATGAATTCACGGTGTTCTTATTTCAATTTCCAGGAGTGTAGTTACGGATAAATAAAAAATATTTATTTACTTCGTAAATTCTGATTCACTAAAACTAAAAGTATCCCTCTCTCTCCCCATATGAGTGGGTTTGAGTGAGAGGAATTAGCGTTTTACAAATGTTGAGCCAAATATTAATTTTTTCCGCAAATTCAAGTAAGTTTTGTTTGTTTCACGGTGAACATTTCTAAACCTCTAATTCCTCACTCTCAAACTCCGCCCTATGGGGAGATAGGGCGAGTTTTAGTTCTAGCGAATCAAAATTTACGAAGTAAGTAAGTATTTCTTATTTATCCATAACCATTTTCCACGCAAAAATGTTAACATGGATTTTCTTGAAGTACAGCGCCAACTACCAAGAATCAAAACAAATATTTAAGACAAAATGTACGTAGCTTATTATGTAGAATATGATTCTATAGTAAAAAAATGGGGGTTCCCATTTCAAATCTTGATGTTTCCTCCCGCCCCTTTGGGTACGTAAACCGGCTGCAGCTGTATTTGTGTTGTGGGTGTCAAATGCAGTAATCAGTCACCAGGAGTCCTCCTCCTGAAAGTACTGTGTCACCTCTGTAATACTGACTGCAGTACACAAGAATGGGGCGAGCATGGGGCTAATTTCATGTCATAATTTTCTAAAGTCTGATAGGTTGCCGGTGGTAATTATTTGACGAATGCCTCTAATTCGTGATTTGTGAAGAATTCGTTCATTGGATCGTTTTTGACTGCAACTGAGCTGGTTCGTCACAGGAGAGCAACCCCTTTGATGCTCCTTGTGATTCTGTGATATTTGCTTTTCATCAAAAGTGTTCAAGGAAGAATAAGATTTAATTAACTGTTCATTCAATAAAGTAATACTAAGGTCCAATTTAATGTGTTATCTATTGGATATATGGGAAGGACATAAAGACTGAACTGAGTTTCATACTTTGATCAGATTCAGTTTTGATCGCTAGGTTAGATAGTAATAGTATTTTACTAACGGTACTTGATTAACGGCTTATCTTTAACTTAAGTTACTCCTTTTAAAAAAAACTGAGAAATTCTAAAGATTGCTGTCATTAAGGTAGTACATTAATGTCATTTGTATTGAAAGAATCGTGTCTTGTGAACTTCGTTAAGAGTATTCCTTACGAGAAAATGCACAGAATAATGTCCAATCTGTGAGTGTGAATCAGCCCAGCCCACCACTCCACCTTTTTGAAGTAAATTTCTATTGTTATGTTGAAATGCCAAATCGTTTATGTTTACTATTGGTACACACGTTAGCTACGAGGGCTGTTCGGAAAGTAAGGAACGATCGATCTCAAAGTGGAAACCGCAGCGAAAACCAAAACCGTTTTATTTGTAACAGTTAGCTACATCTTCCTGCAACGGCTGTACATAATCGGCAAATGCCGGGATGGTTTCTTAGAAAGGGCACGGCCGAATTCCTTCCTCATCCTTCCCTAATCCGAGCTTGTGCTCCGTCTCTAATGACCTCGTTGTCGACGGGACGTTTAACAGTAATCTCCTCCTCCTCCTCAACATAATCGCCGCTCCGACATAGTAGAGTTCTTCCAACTTTTTCTCATACCATCGTCGTATATATGGTAGCCGTATGTGCTTTCCGCTCGTTTTTTATGCTGCACTGCAGGACGTTGTCTGTGCCAAAATGTTGTCCTCATAGCCAGCAGTTCATATGAGCAGAGATGAAACTCAGGGGAGGCCAACTCCTGGCTGTATGGTAGGTGATCAAACACTTCCCACCCAGAATGCAACATTTCCCCTGCAGCTTGCGGCCGAGATCTGCCATGAAGAAGGAAATGCATGACAGTTAAGTTATGTGGGGTTGCATGAAATCAATCGAAATATCGCGGCAGCACATATAATTGGCTGAGACACTGTTTTCTGGGCATCTTTTCGTGTTCACTGTGCGCTCAGAACTGAGAGATTCGACGGAACGCTGTCTACGGGCATAGAAGATCACTGTCCAACACATCTGTGCCAAACTTCATCGGTTTCTCACTGCGGTTTCCCTTTCGCGGGCGGTCGTTCGTTACTTTCCTAACAGCCCTGGTACGAAGGAGCAGCGAGGGGGGCGCTGGCGGACCTGAGGGGCGGCCTGGTGGCGGTGTGGTACTGCAGGTAGAGCGCCAGGTCGCCCAGCTCCGGGTACTGCGTGAGCGCCCAGGCGGGCTGGCCGGGCGCGGGCGCCGGCGACACGGCCAGCAGCCGCGCCACGTGCTCGTCGCTGAGCGCCGCCAGCATGCGCAGCTCGCGCGCGCTCCCGCCGCCGCCGCCGCCGCCGCCGCCGTCCCAGTCGCGCGGCAGCGTCCGCGCAAACACCGTGCGGCACACGCCGCCCGCCGTCTGCAACGCGGGCTCCTCCGTCTCGCACAGCAGAACCTGCAAAGACGCGATTTATCCACGTACCGCAGCCAGCATATGCTACGAAGTGCCCTACAGCCACAATGATCAAATTTTCGAGGCAGACGAATGAAGTATTCGTGGCTCGGAGCACTCCCGCAAGAAAACATAATAATAGAATTGTCTATATTTATTAACAAAATTATGTTCCTCAACACAAATTGTCTCCTTTGACCGGTACTGAAGCTCAACACGGACTAAGTGCAAAAGTGTCACTAATCTGGTACAAAATTTGAGACTTAATAAAAAGTTCACTGAATGCTTAACCCTAGCACGACTAAGCACGGATCTGTCACATGGATGTCAAATGGGGGGCAAATCACCCTCACATTCTTTTCACTTTTTAACATTATTTTGTATTTTGTATACAAATAAACTAAATAAAATAATGAATTTGAGAAAGATTATTATACACTACTGGCCATTAAAATTGCTACACCACGAAGATGACGTGCTACAGACGCGAAATTTAACCGACAGAAAGAAGATGCTGTGATATGCAAATGATTAGCTTTTCAGAGCATTCACACAAGGTTGGCGCCGGTGGCGACACCTACAACGTGCTGACACGAGGAAAGCTTCCAACCGGTTTCTCATACACAGACAGCAGTTGACCGGCTTTGCCTGGTAAAACGTTGATCTGATGCCTCGTGTAAGGAGGAGAAATGCGTACCATCACGTTTGATAAAGGTCGGATTGTAGCATATCGCGATTGCCGTTTATCGTATCGTGACATTGCTGCTCGCATTGTTCGAGATCCAATGACTGTTAGCAGAATATGGAATCGGTGGGTTCAGAAGGGTAATACGGAACGCCGTGCTGGATCCATATACATCAGACTTGTGTTAAGAAATCATAAAAGAATGTACAATAGCAAACCACAAATAAGAAAACAGAAAATCAGAGTCAGAAATTACAATTGAGTTTTTCCTTCCTACTCACTTTCACTTTCAGTTTCACAACCTATGCGTATGATTGTTTGTGCAGAATGAGTGGATCACACATACTTGGAACACCTGCAACCAACTATAGACACTTTTTTCATCTTGTCTTTTTCCTTTTTAGAGCTTTTGCTCTTCAAACAGATGTGACATCTTCCAATTGAATAAAAATCAACAGATTTATCAGTTGCAGTAATGCTGGGCACCATTTTCCCTAGAGCACTTTCCACTACAGAGATGACAAGCTTTTGTAAAATCAGGATATTCTTGGCTCTCTCTTCCACAGCTGGCCTTTCGGGCTGTTGCCCTAATGCTAGCAGATACAGCCTTCTTACATTACGCTTCTTCTTATTCCAGTTTGGGTTGTTTATCGTGGAAATTATTCCAGCGTTGAGACAGGCAATATCTATCAAGGTGAAAAAGACGGATAATGTCCACCTTCTCGTCCCTCGTTTTACTGAATGATGTCGCGTCATTTGATCAATGCTGTCTACACCCCCTTTGGTTTCATTGTAGTAGATGGTTCAAACGGCTCTGAGCACTATGGGACTCAACTGCTGTGGTCATAAGTCCCCTAGAACTTAGAACTACTTAAACCTAACTAACCTAAGGACAGCACACAACACCCAGCAATCACGAGGCAGAGAAAATCCCTGACCCCGCCGGGAATCGAACCCGGGAACCCGGGCGTGGGAAGCGAGAACGCTACCGCACGACCACGAGATGCGGGCATTGTAATAGAGATTGATGTTTGTTTTCCTTTTCTCTGTCGACTCATCCACCTTGTTATCATTGGGTTGTGTGGAAAGAAGTACGAGAATCTTAGGATTCTTTAGTTTGGAGATGTATGAAACCAAGGTAACTGGTGCGTTGCCTGTTTTCGGATCTGTGAAGAAGAACTTAGAAGAAAACAGGTCTCGAGCGTCTTCTTTAGCTGTTCTGTTATGTGTTTTCTGTTACTCTGCAATGTTCCCACCAAAGATAACTTGTTATCATTGTAAAGCTCCTGAGCCATGTCTATGGATGTATAACAACGATCTGTTGTTATATTTCTTCCACTTCCTGCCAGCGGTTTCACTAGGCGTCTAACGACTGCCTTTGCACTCCGTTCCTCAGCAGGTCGTTCATCCTTCTCTGCATCGACCTCCTTTTTTAGAATTAACCGGGTGCATGCATCTGATAACATCCTAATCAATATGCCATACTTCCCAGGCTTGTCTTTCATAAAGGCCTTACAGGGACATCTTCCTCAAAATAGGGAGAGCATTTCATAGATCGTTAGATCTGCACTTGGTATGTAGTATTTCACAAACATTTCATCAATTTTGTCGAAAACTTCACGAAGGGAGCAAAACTTATCCTGCTTTCGTCTTTCGGGTTTTGTTTCTTTATCATCAAATCTTATTAGGAATAGAAGTTCTCCACATCCAATACGACTCACTGTAGCTATGTAGATATTCTTTCCCAGTACTGTCTCCCATACGTCCTCAAGACGCAGTCTAGTGTCATTATTTGTGTCCATTTGTATCAAAATACCAATGAAGGCGTGCGTTTCTTGAATGGTTATAAGTTTTAAGTTCTTATTGCGAGGTTCTTGGTTTGTATAGTCTACGATAATCTTCATTATTTCGGGAGTTATAAACTTTTGAAAGATTCTGACACACTAGAGGTCAAGCCTCCATGAGTCAAACCTTCACGAAAATTCATTATACTTTGTACTGACGTGCGTACTTGTTTTGGAATCGCAGTGATATATTCTCCACTGCTTTTTGCTGTAACAGTGATGCTGGAAGCAGGTGCTGCTGTTCATCAGGGGATGAACACCGTGAAATTGTCTCATTTTCAATTGCTATATCACTGTCGTATGTCACAACTGTATAATCTTCTCCTGAATCATTTCCATCACCTTCACTTGTTCCATTTATTATAGCTGACACCTCTTCATCTGTGAGGAACCTATGATACTGACGAGACATTTTATTAGGATTGCGAGTAATGTGCAACTGCTCGAACAACAAAGGACATTTATTTCAAAACAATGATGGCAACACAATACAGCGGTACCAGCAGTCAGAAACTGCATTTCTTTCTACCATATTGAGTAATATTTTAATGAGACATGTTGTCTCACCGATGTCTAAGAAGAGGGGGGGGGGGCAAGAACTGCCCGCATTTAAATTAAATATAATAGGCAGCTCTAAATAATTCAAAAATACACTCCTGGAAATTGAAATAAGAACACCGTGAATTCATTGTCCCAGGAAGGGGAAACTTTATTGACACATTCCTGGGGTCAGATACATCACATGATCCACCTTTCGCAGCAATGCAGGCTGCTATCCTCCCAAGGAGACGATCGTAGAGATGCTGGATGTAGTCCTGTGGAACGGCTTGCCATACCATTTCCACCTGGCGCCTCAGTTGGACCAGCGTTCGTGCTGGACGTGCAGACCGCGTGAGACGACGCTTCATCCAGTCCCAAACATGCTCAATGGGGGACAGATCCGGAGATCTTGCTGGCCAGGGTAGTTGACTTACACGTTCTAGAGCACGTTGGGTGGCACGGGATACATGCGGACGTGCACTGTCCTGTTGGAACAGCAAGTTCCCTTGCCGGTCTAGGAATGGTAGAACGATGGGTTCGATGACGGTTTGGATGTACCGTGCACTATTCAGTGTCCCCTCGACGATCACCAGTGGTGTACGGCCAGTGTAGGAGATCGCTCCCCACACCATGATGCCGGGTGTTGTCCCTGTGTGCCTCGGTCGTATGCAGTCCTGATTGTGGCGCTCACCTGCACGGCGCCAAACACGCATACGACCATCATTGGCACCAAGGCAGAAGCGACTCTCATCGCTGAAGACGACACGTCTCCATTCGTCCCTCCATTCACGCCTGTCGCGACACCACTGGAGGCGGGCTGCACGATGTTGGGGCGTGAGCGGAAGACGGCCTAACGGTGTGCGGGACCGTAGCCCAGCTTCATGGAGACGGTTGCGAATGGTCCTCGCCGATACCCCAGCAGCAACAGTGTCCCTAATTTGCTGGGAAGTGGCGGTGCGGTCCCCTACGGCACTGCGTAGGATCCTACGGTCTTGGCGTGCATCCGTGCGTCGCTGCGGTCCGGTCCCAGGTCGACGGGCACGTGCGCCTTCCGCCGACCACTGGCGACAACATCGATGTACTGTGGAAACCTCACGCCCCACGTGTTGAGCAATTCGGCGGTACGTCCATCCGGCCTCCCGCATGCCCCCTATACGCCCTCGCTCAAAGTCCGTCAACTGCACATACGGTTCACGTCCACGCTGTCGCGGCATGCTACCAGTGTTAAAGACTGCGATGGAGCTCCGTATGCCACGGCAAACTGGCTGACACTGACGGCGGCGGTGCACAAATGCTGCGCAGCTAGCGCCATTCGACGGCCAACACCGCGGTTCCTGGTGTGTCCGCTGTGCCGTGCGTGTGATCATTGCTTGTACAGCCCTCTCGCAGTGTCCGGAGCAAGTATGGTGGGTCTGACACACCGGTGTCAATGTGTTCTTTTTTCCATTTCCAGGAGTGTATTTACACCGAAAACGTTTGCCTTTTATGACTGCCTAGAAGCTCATGTCCATGGAGGGGCTTGAAACTGTACGCTGTTGCTGTTTATCTCCAAGACTGTACTTATAGCCATGACGATATACCTTGTCCCTGAAACATTATTTTAGTTCATCTGCAGTTTTGACGTTGCCGCCTCTGATTTTCGTTTGCTTTCGCACTTGAGAAATTTGCTTGCTAACAATATGATCCAATATAACAATGACTCGAAACAAAGTTTATAACTTGGGCATCAAAACAGACAGCATCGTTCTTCTCCGTGGAGGTAAAATGTGTGATATATTCTTACAACAAATGTCTTAACACGATGGCTGTTATATCTAAATGTGTCCAAGGCCTGTAATGAAGTTTTCAGTAATATATTCTATTTCATTGATTTCTGTTTCCTTTTAATTTACTCTCGTAACTATCAACATGGATACTCTCTGTACACCGCAAAGTGAAGCTGTCCTTGACTCAAAGATTTGGGTGAAAACTGCAATATTTTACTGGGCATAGTCCTATTGGAGGTGGCATGTACTTGCCTTTTCCTATTTTTGAACTAATTTATTCAGTCAGTTACTGGGGCCCTACAGTTTAACGAAATCCGGAAGCCACAGTGCTGCTTAAGAGTTTCATCTCTTTTAAAATATATTTTTTTCTCTTTTTTTGTCTATCTGAAGTCACATTTCCATCAGTTCTAACAACTTTCTGTCTTTAACAGGTTTCTGTACTCATTTTCATGCAGGGTAGGCTCGGGATGAATGACTTGAGAAATTGAGATTTGTCCCGTACTAAATGATATATTATTTGCTTTTGACACAGTCTCAAGAGTGTATAATAAAAAGACAAATAAAAAGATGATCGTAAGTAGTAGCGAACGTTAAACACTAGTACACACAGAAGAGAGAGAGAGAAAGGCGGAGTGATTTCAGTTCATAGTCCAATGTAACAGCCGAATTTAATAGCGGAAAATTATACCTGAGTCTTGATAACGATGACAAAGCCACCGCCTATTCAATGGTCTGCAGATTACAATGAAAGTAAGGAAGCAGAGGTTACAAATGAATCAATCTCACTTTCTGTAGACAGCCTCGCATTCAGTCACTTCAGTTATATAACGTTCTGTCTCTAGGTCTCTGTTGGTACTCGTCAACACATGTATCACCACCTGTGACTTAATGATTCAAGCCGGGCGGAGTGGCCACTCAGAAGTTACGTCCCATAGTGCTCAGAGCCATTTGAACCATTTTTTAAAGATTCAATTTGTGTCATCACCTGGAGGTAGTAAGTTTCCGTTCTTTCTAGGAATCTCTTTACTGCCGGGAAAAGCGACGAACATAGCTGACTAGTCTATCGGAAATCGTTGATTGAAACATAATGGCTATGCACCTGGTGAACGATGAGTGTATATTGCGGCCATGATCTCGTCGTAACAACCCTCTTTACACCAGCACAATGTCAGAATTGAAAGAAAATATGAAGGATGACGTTTAATATTAAGCACAGTGGTATGTACTGTCGCATCTTCTAAACGTACACATAAGAGTAAATTCTTCAAGGAAGGGAAATGATGAGAACTTACAGCTACGAATCATGGCAGTAGTCTGTCTCTGTCGCGAGTGTTTAAGTCGAGGCTTGTTCATATCTAATATGCTGAATTATCTGCTAAGTCTCCTCTCAGCTCCTAATATTGTTAATACAACTTTCGAATATCAGTGTCATTCCCTCCCTATAATTACAAAAATATTTTCATTGTGTCTCCAAATACGTCCTTGGCATAAATCTTCAATATTCTTGATGTAAAAAACTAATATTAGCGGGAAAATGCTTGCTTCACTTCCGAGGCACTTAACTCACAAGCACGTGAACTGACTGAATTACTTATACAAGAATTACAGCGCATCTTTTTCGGAACGTGCGCACGCTGAAAAACAAAGCAAAATAAATCAAGGCCCTTCACCTAAGTAGATTTTTTTCTCTCTAACTGATAAGACAAACTCAATATTAAATGTTTGTGATCGTTTAGCATTAGCACATTGTGGCCAATTTGTAGTCAGTGACTGCCCAGTAAAACCTTGGTTTACATTTTTCTTCTACAGTTAACCAGAAAATAGTATCACATCCATGTGTCAGAAGTAGTCAATAATGACAGTTTTATTATTGAAACGCAGTTAATGTAGAACGAAATTTAACTCTAGACATACGCAGATATCTTGCACTTTCAATTTAACATTCAGCTTGATTAAAGAGCAGTATGACTGAAACTCATGTAATTTTTCGCCAAGAACCACGTATTCAGACTGACGCTCGAACCCACGACGGGTCTTGCTTTATATCCCCTACTAATTGGTATCTTCACCAATGGCGAATTTCAAAACATAGCAAAATGACTTCGAATGGTTGACAATGTTCCAGAGAATTCCTCAACATTCGAGAGTGTTATGAAATGTTTCACAGTGATCTGGGGTGCTCCTGGATGTTCCCGAATATTTCCAAATATTCCAGACTACTTCTGAACATTCCAGATCAATCCGGATCACTGTGAAACATTCCGGAACATTCTGGAATCTCTGGAATGCTTTAGGATTCTCTGGAATGTTCTCGAATACTCTTGAATGTTCTGGAATGTTCTAGAAATTGCTAGAGGGCTGAACCTCCCAGCCTTTATATCTTCAAAAGCACACACTTCAGGTACAAACGGGAATCTTCTTCATAGATGGAGTTAGAGGGCTACCACATCATATAAATCCCTTGATTGAAGAGGGACTCGTTTCTGAGGTTTAGTGGCACGCACATTGTACACTTACTTTTATAATATATATTGAATATGACAACAGGAAAAGTGATATACTCGTATGTGTGAGTCCGCAGCTCGTGTTCGTGAGGTAGCGTTCTCGCTTCCCACGCCGGGGTTCCCGGGTTCGATTCCCGGCGGGGTCAGGGATTTTCTCTGCCTCGTGATGACTGGGTGTTGTGTGTTGTCCTTAGGTTAGGTAGGTTTAAGTAGTTCTAAGTTCTAGGGGACTGATGACCATAGATGTTACGTCCTATAGTGCTCAGAGCCATTTGAACTCGTATGTGTGAACTTTTGCGTATGTAATCCTAGTCCTAGAGAAGACGAAAGTGACAGCTCAGAGAGTCATTGTTACATAAGTTTGCAAACAATGAAATTTTGACAAAATTCCCTTTCTTTATTTTTAAATGTTGGGTAAATCATGTTTGGAATGATGGCTCAAGATGTATAACAATAAAACAGTAGGTAAAGAGAGAAAAGACAATGCGTAGCACCAAGGACAGTACCTGTGAGAGCCTTTCACTTTACAGTACGCAACTTAAGGAAATTTTTCTAGGATTACAGTTTTGACTATGTTTATGTGATGAAAGACCCATGTCTTCCTCAGACGATAAAGCGTTGAACTTGTGGCAAGGCTAAGTCTATTGTTCGCGTACTTCTGCGATTTAGGATACAGTGAAGCAAGCACACAAGTGCTGGAGTGAAATTTCCACTCTGCTCTGATATGAAATCCGCTGGAAGCTGCGAGGACAGATCTTGAGTCATGCTTGAGTAGCTCAGTCGGTATAGCACATGCCCGCGTGAGGCAAAGATCTCGAGTTCGGGTCTCGGCCAAGCGCACAGTCTTAATCTGCCAGGAAGTTTCATGTGTAAAGCTGCCGAAACCCACTCACTCTCCGTGTGTACCAAATTTTCACTTTCCTCCTATTAAAAGCGTCATACAGTCACCACAAGCGACTGCAGTGTGACAGGTATTTTGCAATTGGCACAGAAGTGTCATACAATTGGTGCCAGGGAACTTACCCTCTTTCACGGATTAGAGGAGTAAAATCGCGATTTACTATGCCACAGTGGGATTCGAATCTTGGATTTTCCACACTAGGATCCGGATAATTTTTATTGCTGAACCCGTGTTACGTATCGGAAGGTGACAAACTTTGTGAAGCCGTCCTTTCTAGCTTGTGAGGGGCTCACTGGTAACAGAAATACGTAAAAAAAGCAATTATGTTGTTAGAGGTTGTCATATGATTCTCAGTAACAGTTGTGAATCCGATTTTAATGACGAACACCATTTTTTCTGTTTAGTAGATGTCATCTGTTCTTGAAGTGTCAGTATGCCCCGAACATTCTACTGCTGAAAACTGCAGCCCTGTACAAATTCCAGATTTTGGTGCTTCAGCAGGATATTACTTGAGAAACACCGAATACATATGAAACGTGAGTTCCTCTCTACGTATAAAAGTTTAAACAACTTTCTAAAATGCAGTTTGGTTTCGTACTCGAGAATCGACGATATTCCAGCAGGTCAACACTCCGTCATATTTCAAGGCACAAAGATACACTCCTGGAAATTGAAATAAGAACACCGTGAATTCATTGTCCCAGGAAGGGGAAACTTTATTGACACATTCCTGGGGTCAGATACATCACATGATCACACTGACAGAACCACAGGCACATAGACACAGGCAACAGAGCATGCACAATGTCGGCACTAGTACAGTGTATATCCACCTTTCGCAGCAATGCAGGCTGCTATTCTCCCATGGAGACGATCGTAGAGATGCTGGATGTAGTCCTGTGGAACGGCTTGCCATGCCATTTCCACCTGGCGCCTCAGTTGGACCAGCGTTCGTGCTGGACGTGCAGACCGCGTGAGACGACGCTTCATCCAGTCCCAAACATGCTCAATGGGGGACAGATCCGGAGATCTTGCTGGCCAGGGTAGTTGACTTACACCTTCTAGAGCACGTTGGGTGGCACGGGATACATGCGGACGTGCATTGTCCTGTTGGAACAGCAAGTTCCCTTGCCGGTCTAGGAATGGTAGAACGATGGGTTCGATGACGGTTTGGATGTACCCTGCACTATTCAGTGTCCCCTCGACGATCACCAGTGGTGTACGGCCAGTGTAAGAGATCGCTCCCCACACCATGATGCTGGGTGTTGGCCCTGTGTGCCTCGGTCGTATGCAGTCCTGATTGTGGCGCTCACCTGCACGGCGCCAAACACGCATACGACCATCATTGGCACCAAGGCAGAAGCGACTCTCATCGCTGAAGACGACACATCTCCATTCGTCCCTCCATTCACGCCTGTCGCGACACCACTGGAGGCGGGCTGCACGATGTTGGGGCGTGAGCGGAAGACGGCCTAACGGTGTGCGGGACCGTAGCCCAGCTTCATGGAGACGGTTGCGAATGGTCCTCGCCGATACCCCAGGAGCAACAGTGTCCCTAATTTGCTGGGAAGTGGTGGTGCGGTCCCCTACGGCACTGCGTAGGATCCTACGGTCTTGGCGTGCATCCGTGCGTCGCTGCGGTCCGGTCCCAGGTCGACGGGCACGTGCACCTTCCGCCGACCACTGGCGACAACATTTATGTACTGTGGAGACCTCACCTCACGCCCCACGTGTTGAGCAATTCGGCGGTACGTCCACCCAGCCTCCCGCATGCCCACTATAAGCCCTCGCTCAAAGTCCGTCAACTGCACATACGGTTCACGTCCACGCTGTCGCGGCATGCTACCAGTGTTAAAGACTGCGATGGAGCTCCGTATGCCACGGCAAACTGGCTGACACTGACGGCGGCGGTGCACAAATGCTGCGCAGCTAGCGCCATTCGACGGCCAACACCGCGGTTCCTGGTGTGTCCGCTGTGCCGTGCGTGTGATCATTGCTTGTACAGCCCTCTGGCAGTGTCCGGAGCAAGTATGGTGGGTCTGACACACCGGTGTCAATGTGTTCTTTTTTCCATTTCCAGGAGTGTAGTTGGCACTTGCAACTTGAAATTTAATCATATTTATTCCTTTAAGTTTCTGGACACAAATTACTGTTTGTCCTACTACACTATATTAAACTGCCAATTCATCAACGAGTGTTTTGACAGCTCAACCGATTCAGAGCTTACTTTCAGATAAGAACCCAACATTTCCGACGCTTGAATGTTTTCACGCCTTGGGAAATAATTTACTCGTTCTTCTGCATTTCTACGTCTATGTAATATAACTGTTCCGGCTTCACATAGTTAATTTCATCTGTGTCTGCCCTCCTTTCTAGATCTCTTCTTCCTAAAAGATTTTCCTTGTTTATAACGTCTGGAGCTTTGCCTTCATCTATCCGCTTGAAGTGTTGTCTCTGTTCTCCTCTGTACACTTAATATTCTCATTTAAATTGTAGCTTTTCAGTTCTTCCCGGATATCATCATTTTTATGTGGTCCTTCCTTGAGCAACGTCTGGTAGTTCTGAGAAATCTCATTTCTACAGACTGTATGTTAATTTTCTCTCTTTTTCTCTCAGTCCCTGAATTCGCAGTTATAAAGTAGCAGAGGCACTGCCACTGTTATATACATATTGGATTTTGTGACTTTTCTAATTTTATTTCTTTAAAGTTTTATTTATAGTTCGACAAACGAGATGTTGAAGTTCGTTGGTTTCCTTTTTTGTGTCTCAGTCTATGTCCGGTCTTACTGATACTGTAGACTTTCTCAAGTACCTTTTTCTCTAAAACGGTATTAGCGATAACTGTCAGTTTTCGGTAGTGAGGTACAACTTTTTGTGTAAGTAGCATATATTTTTTTATTGTAATGTTTTCTTGCCAACTCATGTAACTTAAACACAGGCTGTTATAGATCTATGTCTGTATTTTGTAATACAGTTACATTATCTGCACAAAGTGTAGCATTTCTTTTCAATTGTATATCTTCGTTGACCTCCTTCTTCCAGTTTCTTAGTAAGTCCTTATTATAGGCGTTAAGAAAAGTCAGTGACGAGTTACAACGCTGTCTGAGATCTTGATTTATTTTCGTCTTATTTTTTTATGGAGATCCCGTATTTATGATTATTGGTATTTATTATTGGCTTTATTATTATTGGTGTCTCTGTATAGGCTTCTTGATCACCTACAGATTGCTTGTCTTGTCCATTACTGTCCGAAGCCTATCACTGCTAATGATCGAATCAGAGGCTTTTTCGAAGTCAGTAAAAGAAAAATGTATTTCTAGATTGACCAGATGTCGTTCCTCTAAAATTCTCCTGATACTAATAACAGTAAGACTCCACGAGCGTCCATTTCATAGTTCACTTTGCTCTTCTCCCAAAGAAGCATGTGTTATTACTTTAAAAATTGTTCATTAGTTTTGAATGAGCTGTATCAACTGCAATCGAGAGGCTTGTACCACTGTAATTGTCTTTGACGCTTTTTATAAACAAAATTACTAGGACGGTTTTCCAATCATCATTGATCTATAGCATTACCAGCATTTTTTAGATAAATTAAAGAGCCTTAGTTCCCACAGCGTCCCTCCATGCCGAATAAGTTCAACTTTTATTCCATCTGGGCTACAAATTTTGCGATTTTTCAAATGTCTCACAACCTGCTAAACCTCATGTAAGGTTACTGAATTAATGGGTTTGTCAGAGTGTTACTTATACTGTATTTATTCAGAATATTATAAATTCTTATAATGTTGTATCCACTGTTCTTCATTAATTACTATAATTCGAGCATTAACTCTTTTTGACTGATTTAAGTACTTTAACGTTCTATTTCCCATGTATATCATGTTCGATATTTGTAATTAATTTGTACTAAGATTCTTGGAATTTTTACGTATTACTTGCTTAACATGGTTCGGGTATTTTCGTCTACCGTTACTCTGTTTCTTGTGCTCTTTTCTAGTACGAGCACATAAGCCTTTTGTTTACCCTTCAAGCCTTCCATACTTTTAACCCTCTCCTTTTTAACTTTCTCTGCTTACCAATCGCTTCAAAAGCAGCTCTTTAAACACACTCTTTTACATGGTTCCATTCTGCCTACTCATCATGTGCAGTTGCAGTTTGCACTAGGTATACCTATTGTCTCTATTGATTCAGTTTCTTAAAGCTCACTTTATCGTCATAAACATAGTTGAACACTTCTTCTGAAGGATTTGGTTCTTTTCAGCAAATTTCTTCCATGTCCCTATTAAATTTTTTTTTTCAACGAAGAGAAAATGGTCTGAATCTTGTACATCTTTTCCTCCATGTACCCTTATTTCCTGTAGTTGATTACTCTGTTTTGATTTTACGACAAAGTAATCTACTATAGATTTAAAGCATTCTACAATCCACGTATTTTATTAATGTATTTTTAGCTTAAAAAACCGTATTTTCAGTTTACTGTAAGTGCTGAACTGCCTTAACTCCCGTCCATTATCACTAATGATTTGTTCTCCGAAAGTCGAAGCTACTTCAGGTACAATATCAGTTACTGATTTTGGAATTAATGTGTGCTTACGAGCGACGAAAGTGCTCTCTCGCGGGGAGACTGCCTACCTCTCCCAGGTGGCAGGAGCCGACCCTTTCGATGACCCTGAGGCACTCCCTGGGCACCTGCGGCAGCGAGGGAGCCTCCTTGCAGCGGTAAGGGCGGTCCGCCACGGGCACGATGTTCCAGCTCACGGAGGGCGGCGTCTGGCGCTGCAAAACGTTCAAAAACACTGGAGTCAATGTTTCAGAAAAATTACTCAGTTCTAAACAATGCAGAACGCACATCTTAAAAAGCTAGTAAAAAGCTTATCCTCGAGAAAAGTAATGTAGAACCAACGGAAAATGAAAAGGAAAAAAATATTTGTTTTAATGTATAGTTGCACTTTTATTATGTCTACTGGCTACAAGATGGACAACCATCGGAACGTCCCTTGGTGCCAGTCGTCAGTCTCATTTCCAAATTAGATGTGCTAAATAGTGTGGAATCTGTGACACACCAACTTGGGAAACAAGATTGACGGCTGTCACCAGGGGATGCTCCGTGGATAGTTCTTGATGCCAAAATAATAATAATGAAAATGCGACTATACATTAAAGCAAATATTTTTTCTAATTGTGTCGATCGCTGTTGCAACCGATAGTATATCGGAATATGTAATATGGAAAGTTAATAGTGGGTAATTTCCTACTTACTACATGTCCTATTATTCTGCTCGATACCAGGGTGTATAGTAAATCAAGAGAACGAATTACCGGGAGAAGCAGCCAATGAATGAAGCACGCAGTGCAATACTCCTGCCCCGTACATGTCGTGACTTTGCTGCTCAGGTAGAGTTACATGTAGCTAGGACGAAGAGCAGCCACACAGGCGAGGTGTGCTCCACCACGCGTAGGACGCAGCCCTATAATGTATGACATGTATCTGCCGCTTGATGATCCTCCCTTAATGAGTGATGCTTGTGTCGCTTCGGACACAGTATGAAGCAATATGGTTGGCTGTGCCTTACATTGAGATGAAAGGGCTAGTTTATCTACACGCCTTCAAGTTATATCAGCTGATAAAAGAAGAGTATGGGACGACTCTTAAGATTCCATGAATTGTCGGACGTGCCATGGGCGATACGGCATTGGACAAGGATCACATGCTTGGATTGCTTGGATGGAAGTCGGCCGCATCTTATTCAAAGCAACCGTTCTGGCATTTGCATCAGTCGGTTTAGGGAAGCCTAAATGCGTCTGGACCGAAGAGGATTTAGGCATCGCCGTCCCGAATGCAGGTCTAGTGTGCTGTCCACTGCGCTACCTTTCTCGACAATAATTCTGAGAGGGGATTTTAATACATTATCTGCGTTGCTGACTCATTCAAAATTTTTGTAAGCGATCAGCGAGTAATACACCCTTTGCCGTTACTTTAGTCTTCCTCATGTATAATTTGTGTGTTATTTTAGTTTTTTCTCCTTTGAGCGAACTTGCAACGTTTCACTGATTATGTGATATGTGTCGAGTTAGAGTGGAAGAAAGTGATCGCAATTTTACATAAGACACTTGTAGAGGTAATAGTGAGAATATACAAGATGAAGTTACACATAATGGATGTCTCTCATTTCGTATGTAATAGCCATGTATGGTAGGCTACACATACTAAATAATTATATGATATTGCCAATTGATATTACAAAATATTCTCAATTTCAAAGCTGTCCAGTGACTAACTAGTCCAAACTGAAGTTTACCATTAGACCCCACCACGTAGATCCTAGAGAACGCGCCGTGCCACTTCAGTCATAATTAACAGCAATACGTAGTTCAGCACAATGCGTTTTGGCAGAATTCTGCTATCATCAACTGCCCGTCTAATAACAAGAAATTAATATTTGTTGTGTGCGCAAGCGAGGTTCACACACAACACCAATAAAAACCTCACTCATATACAGCATGATTCAGCTGCCCTTACTGATGGGTTTTATGAAACCTGCAACGAATTAAAATACACGGGCGAGAGTTTCATAATTCCTCACTCGCCAAAAGCAAACTACTGGCCCTACAGAAAAAAATGAACAAAATCTTTTTGTAGGACATTTAATGTAATTAAATTTGGTGCTGGAATATGTTTTCCTTAGAGGGTATAGTTTTCGCGTTATTCACCATAATCGTACAAAAGTGACCTTCAACTGCACCCTTACTCTCATATTCAGTCACTACCGGTCGGAATTTCTAGTAAGTCGTTTATTCCCACTACCTCCTAACACTGTAAAAGTATTTGCGACTGCACAAATTATTTCCCACATTCGACCTCGTTTGGTCTTCATTGACTGGCCTTACTATGCCACCAGCTAGGTCGAGCAATTACAAACTGTATAACAGACATGTGTGTAAATTTTCCCCAAGAGTTTTGTGAATTTTGGCACTATAAAGTATACAATTACGTTGTTGTATTCATCAAGCCTTCTGACTACGAATCTACTTGTACTACGCTTGTAAGGGTTAAGTTTGTATCGAATTGCAAACGGATTCACTTTTAGCGTAAGGTTACGAATTCGTTTTTCTTTTATTGCCTCACGGGCACATTTAAATCAATAATGTTAAGGAAATGGCCAACTATGCTGGTGGTGTACTAACTCAGTCAGTAGACTAAAAAGGTCGAATACACTAGAAATCCTGACTGATGATGGGTGATTGTGAAGGTGGAGGTGCATTTGAAGGTCACTTTTGGAGGTTTCTCTTGAATAAGTCGAAAACCGTTGCC
This sequence comes from Schistocerca cancellata, assembly GCF_023864275.1. Lineage (NCBI taxonomy): Eukaryota > Metazoa > Arthropoda > Insecta > Orthoptera > Acrididae > Schistocerca > Schistocerca cancellata. Next base: position 980,204,074 of record NC_064626.1, on the reverse strand, counting down.
GCTAGCGAAAATACATAGCAAAAAAAATGAAAACATTCAATTTTCTACAGAAAGGTACTGTTCCTCTTTTTTTATAGCACTAACAGTTTGCCGTAACGAGCGAGAGAATATGAATGTCTCACACGTGATTTTTGAGGGCGCTGTGGATTGCATAAAACCCATTGGCAAGTGGAGCTAAGTCACCCCGTGTAGCTTAGTGTACCATTAAGATATGGGTACATGATAATAACTTATCACTGCCAAAATGTAAATGCGAAACTAAAAGCTATTATTAAACATGACTGAAGCGGCAAATTGAGTTGCTTATAAAATTCGTAAAACAGACGCAGTTATCACCCGCATCTATGCAACGAAAAGAAAAAAAGTTAAAAGTCCTGTCGTCGCTACAAGAAGTGCCTCTGGGAGGCTTGGAATATGTCTTACTGAGCGTTACTGAAGAAGCAACTGCATTTTGCAGCTCTCGTTCGAAACCATATCGATTCGAAGTCGGACATTTAGAATTGCTCCATATGGCTGGTAGCATTGATTTCCCAGCTTTATTCTCTTAATTTTCTTATGTAGAATTATAAAGAGACTTGTTTACAAGCCTCTGTACCGTCAGAAGACGAGCAGGTTGCACAGGATATCATTTCTCCATTAAATTGTCAAATATTTGTGAGTGGCTGTATTCAGTCTCATTACGCGGTCACAATTTGTGGAATGAACATAATGTCTATCGCATCGGGATACGTTTCTACAGCACATTGCTACCTAATAATGACCTTCATTCAAGCCTATTAGTTTTCTTGTCATATGTAGACCAATAGTTTCTGGTCATATACTCGTCGTAAAACGTTATTAACAACGTCTCCTACAAAACGAATGCGTAATAAACAGTGTGGAACTTACTATGGAAATAAAACCAACCTGTTTTACTCTAGAAATAAAATAAAAGGAATGCTGTAAATAAGTAGCTTTGTTGTTAATTGTTGGATCTGAGCTTGCGATTGTTATACTCTATTCGTAATAATTTTATTGCTATTAAATTTCATACGTAGATATGCCTTTCATGTCGCATGACTATTCGTTCAGGAAATATATGATTCTCTCTTCAGGTTCTCCTATACAATAAGCTAGCTCATCACATTTACTTTTGGATGTTATTCTTCCGATCCTATCAAAACATGTGTGAACGAGAATATGGATAAGCTAAGCAGGAAAGAGCACATGTTCACGGCTGCTGAGAGACGTTAAAATCTTCCGTAAAGAATCCACGTGACTAGAAAAGTATCTGAGCGTGACACATTCAATGACATAATGTCTATGAATATTTCACTAAAATGATTGAGTCAGACTACGAAATAAATGGAATATATGTATTAACACCATACGTTAGAGAAATGGAGGAGCTTTTTATCATAAAAGTCATTAAATTGTTGTAAATACATTAGAGAAAGTGAGATTATAGGGGCGAGTCAGAGACATTTGACGACAATTTTATCAGGCCATGACTGTAGTTACCCAAGGTAAAATTATTATAAGCGCTACAAAAACAATGAAGCAAGCATTGGCCTTTTAGATACCACAAAAAGACGCAATAATGGTTTGAAAACCATTCGTTTTATAATTTCAAACTCCATTTTCTTGCTACAGGCTGTTTTGTTTTATTTGCGTTCCAGATGTGTTCTGCCCCTTATACTAGTATTAAAGACATCTTCAGTGGTTTTTAACCTAAATCTACCTTTAACATGAAGGTGAAATTCGTCTGGAACGCAAATGAAAGAAATATTAGCTTGCATCGAGCAAATGACGTTTCAATTTATAAAACGAATATTTCTGTACTCGCTGCGCATAATGTCAACAACAGACTTCTTATATGAGAAGGAGTTTTAAAATATCTAAAGCCGTCATGTGGATTAAAAATATACCAACGATGACTGTACAAACAGTTTTTACTATCGAGTTGAAATATTTCAGCTGCTGACCTGAAAAAGATTCATGATTTTGGGCAAAACCTTATGATTCTGTTAATGTTATGTGGTAGGCTAATTCGCTTCCAAATGATCGTAAACATTGCTAATTCACTCCACAACATCTCATGGATTAAACTTGTACCAGTGACCTCTGCGCAAATAAATCAGGTTATTAGATAATTTGTAAGACTTCATTATTTTCAAACAGGTTTTTGCTACGTTTTGTCATCTGTTGCCGTTATTGTTCTTGTTATTGTTGTTGTCATCGTCGTCGTGGTCTTCAGTCCAAGGATTGGTTTGATGCAGCTCTCCGCACTATTCTATCCTGTGCAAGACTCATCGTCTTCGAATAACTAATACAACCTATATCTTTCTGAGTCTGCTTACTGTATTCATCTCTGTTCTCCCTCTACAATTTTTACCCATCACACTTCTCTCCAATACTAAATTAATGATCCCTTGATATCTCAGAACGCGTTCTATCAACATATTCCTTCGCTTAGCAAATTTTTCCTCAAATTTCTTGTGTCTCCAGTTCTGTTCAATACCTCCTCACCAGTTACGTGATGCACACATGTTACTTCAGCATTCGTTTGTAGCATCACATTTCTAAAGGTTCTATTCTCTTCTTTTTTAAACTGTTTATCGTCCATGTTTCACTTCCATACACGACTACACTAAAAAAATACATTCACAAGAGACATCCTACCATTTAAGCCCATATTGGATACTAACAAATTTCTCTTCTTCAGAAACGCCATTGCCGCTCCAGTCTGGCTAGCATCAGTTATTTTGCTGCCCAAATAGCAAAACCTATGTATTGCTTTAAGTGTATAGTTTCTAAACTAGTATCCTGAGCATCACCTGCTTTTATTTTGTTACACTCCATTATTCTTGTCTCAGTTTTGTTGATGTTAATCTTGTACCCTCCTTGAAGGCACTGTCCATTCCGTTGAACTGCTCTTCCAAGTCTTTTGCAGTCCCCAAAGAACTACAATATCGTCAGCAAACCTCAATGTTTTTATTTCTTCTTTCTGAAGTTTAATACGTGCTACAAATTTTTCTTTGATTTTCTTTACTGTTTGCTCAGTATACAAATTGAATAACATCGGGGATAGGCTATAATCCCTCTTAACCATTGCTTCCCTTCCTTGCCTCATGACTTTTGTAACTGCTCTTTGGTTTGTATACCAGCTGCAAATAATTTTTACCCCCTGCCTTTTTTCTCTTTCTGCGTTCAGAATTCCAAAGATAGCATTCCAGTCACCAATTCGAAGCTATCTCTAAGTTTACAAACGGTAATAAAGATAGGTTTGCCTTTCCTTAACATACCTTCTAAATCGGCCGCTGTGGCAGAGTGGTTCTAGACGCTTCAGTCCGGAACCGTGCTGCTGCTACGGTTGCAGGTTCGAATCCTGCCTTGGGCATGGATGTGTGTGATGTCCTTATGTTAATTAGGTTTAAGTAGTTCTCAGTTTAGGGAACTGATGAACTCAGATGTTAAGTCCCATAGTGCTCAGAGCCATCTGAACCATATTTTCTATGGTAAGTCGTAGGGTCAGTATTACCCCACGTGTTCCTACATTTCTTCTAAATCCAAACTGATCTTCCCCGAAGTCGACTTCTGCCAGTTTTTCCATTCTGCTGTAAGAAATTCATATTGGCATTTTGCAACCACGATTTATTAAACTGACAATAATTTTCACAAGTGTCAGAAACTGTTTTTCTTGGGGAATTATTACATTCTTTTTAAAGTCTTTGGGTATTCTGCCTGTCTCATACATTCTGCCCAGCAGATGGAAGACTTTTCTCGTTACTGGCTCTCCGAATGGTGTCAGTATATCTGACGGAAAGTCGTCTACTTCAGGGGCCTTGTTTCGATTTAGATCTTTCAGAGCTCTGTCGAATTCTTCTCGTAGAATTCTCCCATCTCGTATTCTTCTACATCTATGCTTGTATTATTGCGTTCAAGTTCATCTCCATTATACAGAACATCTATACACTACTTCCACCTTTCAGCTTTCCCTTCTTTGCTTAGAACTAGTTTAACATCTGAGATCTTGCTATGTATACATTCGCTTCTCCATTCTCCAAAAGTGTCCTTAATTTTCCTGTATGCGGTATCCATCTTACCCCCAGCGAAATATTCTTCTAATCTCTTACATTTGACCTCTGGATGTTGCTGCTTAGCCGTTTTGCACTTCCCCTTAATCTCAGTTTTATACGTTTGTATTCGCTTTCGCCTGCTTTATTTGCTTCATTTTTATGTTTTCTCCTTACATCAGCTAAAGTTGGTGTCTCCTGTGTTATCCAGGGATTTCTACTAGGCTTTATCCTTTTACCTATTTGATCGTCTGCTGCCTTCACTATTTCATCTCTTAAAGGAACCCATCCTTCTTCTAATGTATTCCTTTCCCCTGTTCTTGTCAATCGTTCCCTCTGGTTCTTTCAGTTTATCCAGCTCCCATCTCTTTGAATTCTAACCTTTTTGCTTTTTCTTCAGTTTTAATTTAGAATTCATAATCAATAAACTGTGATCAGAGTTCACACCTGCCCCTGGAAATTTCTAACGATTTGACCTCTGGTCCCGAAATGTCTGTCTTACCATTATACAATTAATCTCATACCCTTCGGTGTTCCCATGTCTCTTCCACGAATACAACCTTCCTTCATGATTCTCAAAGCAAGTGTGGTTAAATTACACTGTATTCAAAATTTTACCAGACGACTTTCTCTATAATTTTTCCCCCCACTATTTTTTCTTCTCTTTCTCTTCCTGTTATCGAATTCCAGTCCTATGTCGTAATTAAATTTTCGTCCCCCTTAGCTATCTGAATAATTTCTTTTATCTACTACACAATTCTTCAACCTCTTCATCATCTATGAGTTTGAAATCTATTGAACGATACTAGGAGTAGTCAGAGTCGCTACTCAACTCGATGCACACCCGTATCCAAAGAGAGAGGCGGAAAAGATTGTGAATGGAAAAAAGTGTGTTGAGTGCGGGCACTGACCGGCCGGCGCTCCTTGGGCGCCGTGTGGCAGCGTCGGCCCTTGGCGTGGCGCGGCGAGGCGAGGGCGGACGCCGGGCCGCCGGCGGGCGCCGCCGCCAGCTGCAGCGTGTGGAAGTGGCGCGCCGCGCCGCCGCCCGACTCCTCGTCCAGGCGCACCACCAGCGACTGCACCTCCACTGCGTCTGCGCGGGGGGCAATATTATGTTGTAGTTCAGCCACTGCTGCGTCAGGCACCGTCAACAGGCAAGATCAGCTGATGCCGTTGAAGAAATGAGCTGCGCACAGTGTCCTATGAATGCAGCGTAACCACTTTACGTTGCCCGAAGCTCCAGATAATTTTACTGCATGTATAATGCCTCCATAAATTGAAAAACAGAGAAATAACATCGTGAGCCATTCGTTAACTGATTTATAGTGGTAGGTAGGTGCATAAGATCGAAGGGTTTTTCTTTTGTACATTTATATTCCGGTTGCTATGAGTTTATTATTTTATACCTCCGATTTTTTATTTGTAGTTCGTTGTTGCTATTTGTGTTTACATACTGTCATTTTGTTGTTTCGAGATAGAGGAGCTATGTTGCTTTTGCAATGCCAGGTGGAGAATTCGGAATATTTTCCCATATATTCTTCTGTCTGAGTTGAAAGGAGGGATGACCCCAGTGGAGCCAGCGAGAAACATTTTCGCCGTTTATGTGGATGATGCCACTGGACTGAGCACCGCAAGAAAATGGTTTTCTCGTTTTAAGGAGTATCGTTTTGAAATTAGTAACTCTTCACGTTCAGGATGACATTTGGGAATTGCTGATGATTGCTTTAAAGCATTAGTCCACAATGATCTACATCAGTATAGTCAAGAGCTGAAAGATGCGATGAACTGTGATCATTCTGACATCGTGGACATTTGCGTGCCATGGGGAAGGTTCAGAAGCCTCTTGTATTGGTACCTTCTGCTCTAGGCCAAAGTCACAAATATCAGTGGATGATCATGTGTGCATCTCTGCTTGCTCGTGAACAGAACCGACCCTTCCTATCCTCTGTCGCTATTGGTGATGAGAAGTGACGTCGTTATGCAAACAGAAAGAAAGGAAAGGACTGGTTAAGCTAAACAAACCAGCAACTCCCTGTGCAAAGACCCGCGCGCATCAGCTACATATAATGCTGGTGGAACAGCAACGTCGTTGTGTACTACGAACTGCTTCCCCGAGGTGTAACCATCACCGCTGACATTTATTGTCAACAAATGAGACGTCTGCAAGAGCAACGACTAGGAAGACTGATTGAAGTGATGCTACCCAAGATAAAGGCCGCCCGCATTCTGATAGACTGAGTAAAACTCTATACAGGAACTGGGTTGGGAAGTGGAAAGTCATTTCGCACCCTCCGTAGCATCTGATCATGTGTACTCAGAGTTTCAACTTTCCCGCAAACAACCGAATATCCTTCAAGGAAGTTATTTTCCGTGTGAAAATGCGTTCTGAACACGGCTCGAAGAGATCTTCGCCTAAAGACCATGTGATTTCCACAATTACGCCAGCGTTGCCAGAGTGTTGTGAACAGTGAAGGACAATATATTACTGAATCAACGCATATTGACATGTATGTAAAGGGGCATAGCCATCATCGTCCATCTCAGAAGAGAGTTGTGTTGAATATGCTCACGGAGCAACGATTTCCGGGCATGGACCACCTCGGCTGCGAGAGTAATCATACCGCGAAGGTGTTAAGAATGAACCGATGCATTCCGTGGTATTAGATCAACGCATCGAGGAAGCAAAGACGCGACGCCGGCTAAACAAACCAGGAGGACAAACACATACCGCTGCTTTCATTCTGTGATGCAGCAACTAGTGACTAAGGTATAACCCTAAACAGCCAAGGAATCACACGAGTCTTCCAGACACATAGGAAAATTAAAGAAATGTGGCGATTTGGTGAAGATAATTTCAGCCTCAGAATACCAAAGAATTATAATTTTCCTTGAGAGTGTGCAGTAGTTACGTAGGGAAGTGTATAATGGCAACTGGTATTTGCTCTGTTAAACAACTCACGTTACATACAGGAAATTTGAAAAAAGAATTCAGAGGTGGCCGAGGGAAGTATGTTGAACACAAGATGGTGTTCGAACATTTGGTATTTATGTCCCACACTTCGAACTGTTGGGACTCTGTGATTAACAGAGCTGTGAAGATTAGACTATTTTATAACAACTTCAGTAGAAGTACCGGCTGTGAACTTAGCAATTTATGGAAGCCTGCACTTGATAAAGAAAGAGCACAGAGGCCAGCTTCTCACAGTTTGCCGATAAATCTAAGTGATGGCGCGGCAAGCAACATTGAACAGCCAGCGTAAACGTAATCTATGGACGAAGAGGGCTAGTCAATCAAATTCCTCATCTGGGAATAAATGTTGATTGGAACTCCCCCTCTCCTAAATTCTACAGTTCCTATGAAATCCGGAAAAGACTCCCCTGGCCTTCCGCATCCGGTACCTTCCCCACCTCGCATCCTCACTTCCCATAAATTCTACTCTTTCTGCAGCACCTTCAGTCACAGTACCCACTATCCCAGACACTAAGCGCAAACCAAGGTCCCTGCTGCTCCACTATAAGCATATTCAACCTTCCGTGCCTTATCCACTCTCTACTGACGTAACTTAATCCGATTCCCACGAACAACTATGATCCCTCCAGAGGTATACCCTTCTTTCCAAAGTAACCACAACGTTCCACCTCACACCATCCTTCAGCGTTCCTCCATCTCCCTTCCACCACCTCACCGAGTTTTAGTCGCTGTCTACGATCCTACATGGCCCCATAGTCAATTTCATCACACCATTTCTATCATGATCATGGTCATTTTCATGCCCCATCTGTATCCCCATTACACCATATCATTAACGTTACGTCAGTGATATGATTTTAGCTATAATATAAAATCATATGAACAGTTTTGAAAACATAAATATTGTCCAACAATGTGATTTTTTAAAAGAAATTGTTTATTGTTTCTTTTCTAAATATTTCTGAATATATTTTGGCTGGAGAACTGTTTTATTCGTTCCCACCTGCCCCTTCATATCGAACTAAAATAATAACAAAGGAAAAAAAACTGTTTCACGACATTCACCCAATTATGAAGATACTACTCGAAAGCTTGTTACTTTTACGTGGCAAGTTAACCCATAAATTTTCATCCGATGACTCCGTTGCAAAAGGCTTCATAGCTATAAAATTGCTAAGTGCGTGCATAATTTCTGTTATTATACGGTTTCATCACTGTAGACAGTTTCCGACTCCAATAAGTTGCTTCAGTGGGATCGCGTTCCAGTACCAAAGCACACATATCTCCGAAAGTATCACAATACACTGCCTGGTCTAGGACAACACATAACGATCTGAGCCAAGAAAACCGGCCAAAATCTTACGGCATTTGTACATGTCCCCAGATTATAATTCGAAGAACTGTTGTTCTGCTTTAATTTTTTCTATGCATCATGTCTAGCTTCTCTAATTAAATGAAATACGTGTTCTCACAACCAACTGTGGTATAGTTGTAAACAGAAATCCCACAAACGACTTCCACCTAATCCGCACTAAACTACAAGTTTCTGTCATATAGTTTATGACATAGAAATTAATATTAACGTATTATATCACTCTTCAGTTCATTCATAAGAAGTACTTTCCCCAGAAGCCAGTGTCTTACCCAACAAAAAAAAATTGTCTGAATGGAATACATGACAAATAGTCAAATATTTACATGATTTTGAATGATTAGTTGAACAGGTGATTGTTGAAAGGAACATAACTCACTTCTGGATAGTTTTGAGAAAGACGCAAAGAAACTAACGAATCCTCTTTATTTTGGACCAAACAAGTAGAGATTCTTTGAGGAAATAGTTAACTGGGAATGGACTGTGGGGCACACTGCTCCATGGCCGTTGCTGTGTTTTTCAATGAGAAAAATTCCTTCGTGTCCCAGAGTCTTTTCATGCTTAGAAGCATTCATAAACAATAATATGTGACACATAGATAAATACTTTTTTTCTGGAATTATGTTTGATATATTCAATATTTTGTGTGCATACATACTTTCTGTTACTTTGTTACTGGGAGCAGTAACGTAGCAACAGCGGAATCGGTCACCATCTTCAAACAAAATGTACTCAAACCAGGAGAAAGCCCAATCTGTTCTCCGATATCACGAGACGCAGTCACAAAAAAAAAAAAAAAAAAAAAAAAGAAGTTAAAATTCAAGACAGCGTACTATAGACAGACACCAGACGTTAAAAGCGTCAAGATGTGATATGCGAAACTGAAGGAAGCAGGGAACGTCTGTGATCTCCCTAGAACAAGCAGGCCTCGATGTAGTGCACAGATCATTCAGACAGTGAGAGACGTTTTTGTGAGAAGCCCCAAGAAATCCGTTCGCAGCGCCTCACTGAGTTTCAGGTTTCGAAGAGATCTTTGCACCGCATCCTACAATAAACAATCTATTTTCCATGAGTACAAAGTCCAGATTGAGCAGTCCGTCTAACTAACAGATTACAGTGTTCGCTATGACTTTGTTGTTGCCATGTTGGTAGAGAGTGAGGAAGATAATGACTGCCTAAACGTCTCCTTTTCTAGGATGGGCCACATTTCATTTGGATGGCGTTGTCAGGCGACGCAATGCTAGGATCTATGGGTCCGAGAATCACCACCCGATGTTTCAGATCGGAAAGCACTTTCTTTTGCTGAACGTGTGATGTAGTCTTGCGTACAATAAAATCATACGACCTTTCTTCTTCAGTGGAACAACAATCACAGGTAATATCTATCTTGATATGTTGCAATTATTTGTTGTGCCACAGGTTCAGAACATCGCATACATAATTTTCCAACAAGATGCTGTGCCACCTCATTGGCGTTATATATTCGTGCCTAATTGCATACAAAATTTCAAAGTAGATGGATTAGGCGTGTTGGTTCCATCAACCGGCCTCCTCGATCGCCAGCATAATACCGCTAGATTTCCTCCTTTGGAGTGCTATCAAGAACCACTTTTTCCAAAACCAGAGACCGATATGACAGCATTACGGCCAAGAATTTCCGACGTCATGACATCCATCCGTGAAGAATTGTTGACGACTCGTTTTTGGATTCGAATATCGCATGGATATCGTTCGGGTAACGAAAGGAGCACACGTGGAAATTTGTTAACTGTGTCTCTGTACGCAAAAACTTGGATATGTTTCCTGCATTTCAAGATAAAAGGTACGTGCCTATGTGTCAGATTTTCTGCCTAATGCGTGTTTGTAACCAGGGAAAGACTTGTGGAACAAACTGTGCAATAATACAACAACTTTGGTACTTTTTAACAATCAAGTATTAATTTCTTACTTCTGGGTTCAAATTTGACAAAAATACTCAGAATTTTGTTGTGATGTTTTCAGTTTATTCTGAAAATGAAATGTAGGACTTTCGGTAGTTTTAAAACTAGTCGAGACTCAACGGAAAATTAACATTCCTATGTTCCTTCAAGTAAGATTAAAACAAGACAAAAATACACGTGAGTGACCTTGAATTAAAAATCAAGGGCCGTTCGTCTCATTTATTTTAATACGCAAATGGTGAGTGTTGAGTCATGAAAAAGAGGTAGTACTTTCGATCGCATTAGCAGCTCTGATCTGATCAGTGAAAGGAATGGTTTAGCCCATCTGTGGTGAACATGACGCCGTTTAAATGCTGGTGGAGAAGTGAAATGCGTCTTACCTGTGTGCGACGGGAGAGTATCGTAGCGGGCACAGGCGACGCCTGAGAGGCCGACGTCTCCGCCGATCGTGGTGGACGGTGAACACGGTGCACACTCCCTGGGAACGATGGCGCCTCCCGCAGGGCCAGGCACCACGCTAAGCAGAAGGTCCTAGCATCGGAAATTACACACGCGTTCAGCTGTAACTCCTACCTAATCACTTCAGCTTCTACGTTATAAAAAACGAGACTTGTAGAAACCACACACTCTTATGTGTCCATCTCTGTAATTCATGTAAGTTCGTATCTCGTGCAGCAACAACAACTGTTGACGCTTGAATATCTATACGAAGCTAATGAATCCAAGGCTAAGTAAATTGCTTCATTGTGGTAATTTAAGATCATTTCCCAGCTACATGCATGACGTAAATACACTGAGTGGCCAAAAGTCATGACATGTTAAGAGCTAGTTTCTCCCTTGCGACCCTTCAAAACCATAATAACAGGCATGGACATTACGAGGTAGTGGCATCCCTCTGGAGAGAGATCCATCCAAGCATCAGTCAATGCTACTCACAGCTGGTTCTGATCCTTTGGTGCCGAATTAATTGAGACTGCACTGATAACTATAGCATCTCATAAATAGTAGACTGGGTTGTAATTGGTTGATCTGAGGAGAGAACGTTAGGGAAGAGGCGTACGTAATTGTCGTGAATTCACTGAAACGCTCAAAAAGCCAACTGCATTCAAACAAATAACGTTGTAGTGTCCTGTGGAAACATGGCTTGCCCATTAGGGCACCTTAATGCTATTGAGAAATGCGGATATTCAGAAGTGCCCACATAACATGAATCTGTCCCAGAAGCTGGAAAATAATTCAGTGTGAACACAGTCCAAACCATAATTGTACCACTTTCTGCCTGAAAAGAGTCTTGTACACACATATAATCCATAACGTTATGGGCTATAGGCCACACTCACGGGCCCATTAGCTCGATAAAACAAACCGGAATGCGTGCTACTCGCCGACATGTCAATCGTTCATCTCTCTATGCAGATATCAGCAAGGAGACAAGAACATGTCATCGGATACTGAAGTCTATGCCATGAATATGCAGTAAAATAAATGGGTTCTTCTCTCCCCTCTTCCAAATCGTCATCAACAGGACTCGCAGTAGAGCGGCGGTCGCCACGTACAGCGCTCCAGGGCTGACGTAAAGTGCGTTAAGTCAAACACTTGTACTCTTCCTATGCCGCGGTTTATGGTGTTGGAAACATTGTCTCAGCGATACTGATCACCAACGTTAGACTCGAATTCTGTAGCAATCTCCGATATGACTCATTCTAATTATTGCCCTACTTTCCAAGTAAGTCAGGTCTGCAAGAGACATGCTAGCACTCGCGCGATACACCGCAATTAGGAGCAACATTCGTGCGTCATACACGATAGTTTCTTGATATGCGATAACCTTTCCCTGACTTTTGAATACTCATTTTATGAAGATTGCTAATTGGCGCTGTTGGCGTTGTCTGGTATATTACATTGCATGCACTATCAATAGTATTCACCATTCGAACAAAGCAAAAGGAATTCAGTGTCACAGGTCTAAAGATCCGGCTTTGAGTTAGTAGATCCTTGAAGGCAGCTTAACTATAATGACGGAAAAATTGCAACACCAAGGACTGTGCTATAAATGAAAGCTGATGTGTGTTTCTACATCTGAAAGATAATGTCTATTCAGATTTCTCGCCAGTTGCATGAGAGTGGCGCTATTAGCGCCACTATGAAGATGTAAATAAGGTTTGCTTTAAATACACCCTGTCACTGTCGTGAGCGTTAGTTATCTTTGAGATTGGACGTGGTGAGTTGATGTCAGTCAAGAATACCTTAAAGGCGACAACACCACACTGAGCTTGAGCGAGGTGATGTACTAGGACTACGAGAAGCTGGGCGTTCCTTCTGCGGTATTGCACAAGGGCTAGGCAGTAATGTAGCCACTGTACACTATTGCTGGCACAGGTGTTCAGAAGAACATACGCTCGCAAGTAGTCCAGGTCCCAGACGGGCACATGACACTACTGAAAGGAAAGACCATTTGAGCAGCAGTTGGCAACACAGGTACACACCGCAGTGACACAATGAACCAATCATTTACTTCATGGACATCTCCGGGCCATACACCCTGTGGCGTACATTCCACTGGCCCCAATTCACAGGCATTTTCGACTTCAGTGATGCCAAGCAATAGCTCAGTGGAGGGCGGAATAGAGATCTGGTGTGACATCTGATGAAAGCTGGTTCTGCGTCGGTGCCAGTGATGGTCGTGTGCTGATTATAAGAAGGCCAGTCGAGGATCTGCAACCAACCAATGCCCGTGCTAGACACACTGAACGTACACTTGGAGTTACGGTCTGGGGTGCGATTTTCTGTGACAGCAGGAGCACTCTCATGCTTATCACACGCACAACGGCTGCAAATTTATACGTAAATATAGTGAGTCGACCTGTTGTGCTGGCATTCATGAGGAGCATTCCAGGGCCTGTTTTCCAACGGCGTATCGCTCGTCCAGAGACCGTTGTTGTAACGCAACATGTTCTACAAAGAGTCGCCATGTTGCCTTGGTTGCTCGATCACCAGAATACATATGGAACACTAACGGCCAATAATTCCGGCGTCATCCACAAATAGCATTAACCGTCGCTGTTTTGACCAAACAGGCGCAACATGCATGGAAATCCATCGCACAAACTCACATCCGGCACATGTACTATACAATGCATGCACGGTCGCATGCGTGCATTCTACATTCTGGCCGTAAAAGCGGTTTGTAAAATACTAGAACTTTACATTTGCAGTGGCTTATTTCATTCTTACATTAACCTGTGACCTCGCAATGATAATCACTGAAATATGTTGCCTAGACAAACGTAGTCCCTAAATTTCATTACTTCAATTATCTTTCCCTTGTGTGTGTTGAGATTTCTTCCCGTCAGTGCATATACAACTGTACCAAATTTTGCGTGAATTTTCGGCAGTCAACCAGTACTGTCCTTAAGTGAGCCTCAGTATCAAGCAGGTGCGAATCTAAAGGTTGAAGCAGAACTTCAGGAATACCTTTAATGCTTACTCAATGACACCATGTTCGGATGCTGTTATTACAGCTCTTGGTACGAAAGTGAAATGCTAATTTTGGTTCAGCTGTATCACATATCTGACTGAATAATTATGCTCTTTTCCACTTCCAGAACATGCAGGGTGTTTCAGATGTGATGGTCAGTATTCAGGGATATGACAGGAATGAGCATTAGAAACAAAAACCCAGATAAAAATGGGCTCTAAAACGCATACCGATAAAAATGGCGTATAAAACGCATACCTTAAGAGCTATGTGCAATTCTTCATCTTCCATGCCGTGAAACGAATCTTTTGTACTGGAAGCTCTTCGCGTTGCATATTTTGGGAAGTGGTAGTATGGACCAAAACAAGGAGAAAATGTCAAATAAACATGTGCTCTGAGATGCATAACTTAAGAGCTATGAGCACTTGTTCATCTTTCCTACTCTGAACACAACTCTCCTAATTGTAGGCGTTTTAGAGTCCTTATTTACTTGACTATTTTGTTTCGATTGATCGTTCCTGTTACATCACCGAATATTGACCAACACTTCTGAAATACCCTGTATAATTCGCCTGAGTAAGATGCATCATATAAGTGTATGACGCTTTTAAGTCATACAAAAATGCAGTTGAACGACTGTGTCTGTTCTCTCGGGTATTCAGGAGTTGGGGTTGTCGTAATGGTACGTCCTATATATAACGCCACTGGGATAAACCCAAGAACATTTCAAAATCATAATACACCGGGAAAGTTTAAAATCACGCTAACTCTGTGTATATACTCGTTCCAGTTCGTAACAGCTGCAGTTCCCTAGAGTAAACTACAACAGTGTTCTTTTTTTCCCAGAAACACACGCGTCGTCCGTATGTTCAGCAAATGTTGACAGTTGTGTCTTGTATACCTTAGGATTGCAATAACCTTTAGTGATGATCTTGACAACGGAGGCTTAGAGCTAAAAGAATATAGCAAACGATCACTATCACTTAATGAAAATGTTTTTTACAACTGAATGAGCTTTCGGCATGTTTCTGTCATTACAACACGTCTACCATTTTCGAGTTGCTGGTCACTAAGTATGCACCTTACCAGCAATGTCAGTCACTGATTACATAATTAACGATTTCAGCGGAAACTTTTATCGCTTCTTTCCAAATTTACTGTGATATTTAGTAATAACTTAACCCTAAAAAAGTAATATACGCGTATAGCCAACGGAACTGATTTTTATTGTAGTCCACATATGTCTGCTGTCAACAAGTACCTTCATAATTTCTACCAACAGAAACTCAGTCATATTCGGGAAATAACTGCAATTTTATGAACAGGATTTTGGAAAGTTTACAGAACCAGATAAATAAAATGGGGAGCGATTAACCACACAGAAATGTCCAAAACATATAATTGCTAAAGTTCTGAAACAGAAGTGACGTTTATGAAAGAAATAATAAAATGGGAAATTACTTCTATCACAAAAATGTTATACTTTTATTCTATAATTAATAGAAAATTGTTTTTCAAACTATTACTTTTCGACTTTTTTTATTGTGCCTGACTATTTTCCCTCCCTTGTATTCCATTAGAATCATCCGACCACAACATGGTAACACGTTCCGAACTGACCTTCATGTTGAGGGTGACTCCGCTGAAGGGGTTCCTGAGCAGCGTGGGGGAGGAGCCGGCCTGCATCTTGTGCCTCCTGCTGAGCGCCAGGATCACCACGAAGACGACGAGCAGCAGCAGCATCACCGCCGTCAGCACGCCGATCACCACCTCCACGCTGCCTCCCTCCTCACTGGGCTCCTCGCGGGCGTCTTTCATATTGGCGTCAACGGGTATCTCGTTCACGTTCACCGTCGCGGGAACTGTGTAAAAAGCTATAAGTACAACTGCCGTGGTGGCAAAACTATTGACGGTCAGATTTAGGCAACAGTAACAATGACAAAAACGCCTTCGTTACTTGATTCCTGATATCTAAACCAGGCACTTCACGCTGAACGTACACGAAGTGATGATTTACGGCAAAATAACCACCATCTTCCTTTCTATATCTTCGTATCTGCGTAAGAATTAGGATTACAGCAGACATGTTTTATTTTACAGCGCACCAAAATGTTTCGATTAACTTTGGCTTTATAACTAATTAGAATTATTCAGGCTAAACGATGTAACTTGGACACGGTCACATTAAATATATCGAAATGGTGTTCCTGGCAAAATTTTCTTTATTTTCAACAATTTTATCTTTGTTATGTAATTGAACACTTAAGCAGTTACATTTATATTTGATTTAAACAAAGAAATGTTTAGATTTTAATTTCAGTGGAAATAATGTGGAAATAGCTATTGGTATGAGAGTGATCGATGGTTGGAGAGGATGACTGTTGGGGGTGCTGTGTTTCTCGCTTCTGGTATTGTTTACTCTTCAGTGGAACCATCTAGCAACGTTCGTTGGCATTTGCATTTAGAACATTGCTTAGCTATACAATCCGAAAATTTCACTGCAACCTCAGTATAGATTCTTTTCAAGAAATTTCTCAAAACCATTAGCGGAGATACAGCCTTCCACTTACAAAATGCTTCAGTATTATCGTAAAGAAGAAAAACCAGATACTGGTGTTAACAATACAGTACTATGAATTATTTGCGCGTTTAGGAACTGAAATTTTCACAAAATTCCTTTCCTTTTGAGCCATATATTAAATATCACTCACTAACCTTCGCTTTCAAATAATGCTGAATTGTGTTTCAGTCACAGGACATTTTGATTTGGGTATGCATGTGAGAATGTGTGTGTATGAGTGTGTGTGTGTGTGTGTGTGTGTGTGTGTGTGTGTGTGTGTGTGTGACTTGGACACGTTCAGTATTTTTTTCAAAGTATCGAAATGACGTTTCTGCCAAATTTTCTGTATTTTCAACAATTTTATTTATTTATTTTATTTATTGTGTTTATTAACATTGATGGTGGGAGGAGAGCGCCTCCTTTGGAAGGTCCTACGCCCACTTTATTTCCTTATCTACACTGAAGCGCCAAAGAAACTGGTATAGGCATGCTTATTCAAATACAGAGGTATGTAAACAGGCAGAACACGGCTCTGCGATCGGCAAAGCCTATATCAGACGACAGGTGTCGACCGCAGTTGTTAGATGGGTTACTGCTGCTACAATGGCAGGTTATCAAGATTTAAGTGAGTTTGAAGGTGGTCTTATAATCGGCACACGAGCGATGGGACCCAGCATCTCCGATGCAGGGACAAAGTGGGGATTTTCCAGGACGACCATTTCCGGAGTGTCTCCGGTGAAACATCAAATCTCCCACTTCACTGTGGCCTGAAAAAGATCCTGCAAGAACGGGACCAAAGATGGTTGAAGAAAATCGTTCAACGTGACAGAAGGGCAACACTTCCACAAATTACAGCAGCTTGCAGTGCTGTGCCACCAACAAGCGTCAACGTGCGAACCATTCAACGAAACATAATCGATATGGGCTTTCGGAGCCGAAGGCCCACTCGTGTATCCTTGATGACTGCACGACACTAAGCTTTACGCCTTACCTGGGCCCATCAATACCGACAATGGAGTGTTGATGATAGGAAACATGTTGTCTGGTAGGACGAGTCTCGTTTCAAATTGTATCGAGCGAGTGGACGTCTACGGGTATGGAGACAACCTCATGAATCTATGGATCCTGCATGTCAGCAGCTGTTCAAGTTGGTGGAGGCTCTGTAAAGGTGTGGGGCGCGTACAGTTGGAGTCATATAGGACCCCCGATATGTCTAGATACGACTCTGATATGTAACGCGCATGTAAGCATCTTGCCTGATCACCTGCATCCATTCATGTGCATTGTGAATTTCAACGAAATCAAATGTTGAAATGTGTGTGAAATCTTATGCGACGCAACTGCTAAGGTCCCTAAGCTTACACACTACTTAACCTAAATTATCCTAAGAACAAACACACACACCCATGCCTGAGGGAGGACTCGAACCTCCGCCGGGACCAGCCGCACAGTCCATGACTGCAGCGTCTCAGACCGCTCGGCTAATCCCGCGCGGTAATAACGAAGAACTTAGGCAATTGCAGCAGGACAATGTGATACTCCATACGTCCAGAAATGCTACTGAGTGGCTCCAGGAACACTCTTCTATGTTTAAACACTTCTGCTGTCCACCAAACTCCCCTGACATGATCATTATTGAGCATATCTGAGATGCTTTGCAATGCGTTGTCCAGAACAGATCCCCAGCCCCTCGTACTATCGGATTTATGGAGAGCCCTGAAGGATTCATTGTGTCAGTTTCCTCCAACATCACTTCAGACATTAGTCGATACCATGCCATGTCGTATTGCGGCCCTTCTGCGTACTCGCGGGGACGGTACACGGTATTAGGCAGGTGTACCATTTTCTTTGGAATGTAGTTTAGGGCAGAATCTGGGTGTAACAGTTGGTTCTGAAGAGAAATTACAATTAGGGAAGTTGTGACAGTCATGCATTATCATCCCATGTGGACCACAACGCAGGAATAGTAGGAGATTAGCACATCGGCGGATGTTAGATTTATCACTTTATGCAGACCAACGACTTTTTTCAATGAACTGCTCATTTCTTATTGTATTTAGTTCTATACAATGTCTCCTGCCAACAGACTTGCTGCTGTGGTAACACTGGTTCCTACCCTATCAGCGAAGTTAACCGATGTCAGGCTTGACCACCATCTTACTCTGCATAGTGCAGATGGAAGCGGGGTGCACTCATACCCTGCATGGCCAATGGAGGAGCTAGATTAGTGGGAAGTAGCGACTCCGGTCAAGACAGATGATAAAGGCTGGGAGGAAGCGGTGCTGATCTCATGGTCCTCCATATCTGCATCCAGTGACACCTGTTGTCTGTGGATGACTTGGCGTTCCGTCGGTACCCTTGTGTCATCTTAGGCCTGTTCGGACGGAGTTTAATTCAGTTCTACTAATACCTGCAAATTGTTTATCGCTGACTGCTGATTTTTGCGCCTGTAACTGCATCCATGCTCCTCATATCTGCAATATGCAGTTTGTACATTGCTCCATCCTTCTTGGCATTTCCTAAGCTTCACCGTCCATTGCCGGTGGTGAATGAAGGGTGAAGCTTTGACAGTGCCAGCCACTCGTGCTGGCGAATCGTCAGTAAAATCATTAGATGACCGTCGGCCGAAGAACCCGAGACAAAAGCAAATCGGCAGTTTGTCAACAAGTGGCCACGAAAGCCTTAACAATTTTGTAATGCCCTTTTCGCCATAGCTAGTCTGCTTTTGATGTCCTCCTTGCCCCGTCCCTCGCTGATTATTTTGCTGCCTAGGTAGTAGAATTATTTAACTTCATCTACTTCATGACCATCAATCGTGATATTAAGATACTCGCTGTCCTCTTTTCTGCTGCTTCTCATTACTTTCGTCTTTCGTCAGTTCCCTCTCAATCCAGGATCGTATTTTCTTTGTGAATTTCTGAAAAGTAGTCATATATCTGCTCTTATATACTTAAATGTAGCTTGCATCTGGCGCAACGCATTTACTAATTTGTCACTCTTTCTTTCACAGATCATCGACAATTTATTGCTCTTTGTTGTAATTGTTTGTTCTATTTTTGCTTCGTCTTTGTTTCATTTTTGTGCTTAATTTTGATTTGTGAAAAATGCCGCGAAAAACTGTTAACAGTACATCGCGGTATGCAATGAGTGAAATAGCTAACTCAAATAATTTGACCGATAATACTTGCGACACTAATACAGCAGCTAATTTTGGCATGGATCGATTTATGGCATTATTGCTACAACTTAATGAAAATCTCAAACAGCAAAATAATGAAAAATACGACAACCTTAACGAATCGAACAAACAATTTAATGAAAAACTAGAAAGCAATTCCAAACAACTTAATGCAAAACTAGACAACAATTCTAAACAGTTGAATGAAAAACAAGACAACGATTTCAAACAGCTTAGTGAACAGATTACAGCCGTTGCCGTGCAATGTCACGATACTAAAGAACAATTACGTGAGGAAATTAAGGCTTGTGCTAGGAACGATAGTGAAGAAATTAGATCTGTGGCACAAGAATTAAGTAATACATATGCAGCCACAACGAAATTACTTCGAGATGAAATTAGTGCAGTCGCTAAACTATGTTCTGAAAACGCAACACAGTTACGCGACGAGTTTAAATTAAGCGTCAGCAGAACTTTCCCGCACACTGGATGCGAAAGTAGACGCGAAATTTGACCAACAGAACAGCCAAATTGACGAACGTTTTAATCGCCACCTACAAAACAGTGAAACGCGTCACAGTAAATTTATACATGAACAGAATAAAGTTAAGCAACAAGTCATGGAAAGAATTACTGCGCAGAGACAGGAAGATAAGCGTAAATTGTTTACGAAAGCAAAAACATACGTAGACCACAATATTGCTACAGTATCAGACGAAATTAATACTATCAAACAGTTGAACACCGAATTGCATGATGAAATCTCCGATCTTAAAACAAAAACAGACACACATACATTAAACTTTCAGACAATGACCAACAGACTTGAAAAGTTGGAACTAATACAGGATTCCGATGCCATCGAAGCAGACGTTAAAAAATTGAGCAAAACCACAAGTAAAATACAAAAACAAATTAATGCTTGTGATACTAAAAACGATGGTCAGGTAAAAGCACTGACTGAAAAATATGATGAATTGGCCAGTCGTATTGACGTTATCGAAAATAATAATGACACCAAATCAGACGATACGTCACCAGTTTCGCTTAATCAAACACCCGAATTTCGAAATTTACAGCAGACGACCAGTGAGATAGGTTCGTCCAATAATACATTACGTAGAAAATTGTCAACTTTACAGCAAGAAGTGACAGAGATGAAAAATATTTCAGCCTTTAACACATCACAGCATACGCCACTTTCCGAACATTTGTCAGACTCACACAGCCAGTATAATTTAGGTAATTTTCAGAGAGTACGTGACTTACATTCCGAAGTCACAGACAAACAGACTAGCATACAATCCTGAACCTATTCAGACAGTCAGAGACGAAAATTTTGATTACAAGCACTTTCTATCCGTAAAAAAACCTAAGTTATTTAAAAGTGACAGAACACAAATACATCCTTTGGACTGGATACGACAATTTGCTTTTGTATTTTCATCAGCTTGGCCTGTAATGCACACACCAGAATTGGCATGGATCCAAAAATTTGTTTTTGAATTTTCACTGGCGTTGCCTGTAACGCAGAAACTAAAATTTATTTTCAGCGCGTAAGTGACCTCAGGGGATTCATTACACTTCGATGAATTTGTGCCGTAGCGTGCACGGGGCCCCGAGCCGTAGTAGTGCTATTTCTTCTTCAGTTTTCTGCACTGCTGCCTACTCTTTTACTATCCTTTATATCTATCAAAACAGCTCTTCAACTATTGACCTACCTAGGATTAAGAATGAGTAAAAAAAAAAAAAACCTCATGACAAGTTTTACCGAAAGTGGCAGTTTTCATTAGACACTCGCGAAATAAAAAGAAATACCAGCATAATTTTAATAACAGACAAAATTTTAATCATCAATATACACAAAATTTTCAGCAATCGCGGACACATTTAGGCAAAAATAGAGGGTTTTCACCACAACAGCGATAAAACCAGCCGGTTAGCATACCTAACCAACAATGTAATGTGCAAGGTCAACCAAGCTTTAATGTTTCGCCTCCTACACGTGTAGCGTCGGCTCCATCAAATAGTAACGCACAGCAACAAGGAAATCACTAAGTATAGAAAACATATCGTTTCAATTCCTATCGCAACGCGGCGTATAGCAATGACTATCATGATAGACGCAAAAGTAATGAGCACAATTTTGAGCGTACATTTAATAACAGTAGGTCTTACCAGCAGCAGAATAATCCGCAACAACAGATTATCATAAATGAACCAGACAGTAGGTATCATCCCGAACGTAATACGTCAGGAAGAAATAACAGAACAGTAAAAATAGTTGAAATGCCACAGTATCCTCCCGCAAATAATAGCACGTCAGAAAGAATTTGAATAGATACAGTACAGGTTGCATCTTCCAGCAACGTAAGCCATAATTTTGACACACAGAATCTTGTTCGCGAAAATGTTATTAGTTTTGACGGCATCCGATACACACTTTTGCATGAAAGACAGAATCACAACGTATGTAGACAACATCGTTATCGCAGAAGCCAACTGGTCTGAACACAATTTGATTCTGGAACAACTGTTGCAAACTTTTCGTGCACAAGGACTCACAGTTAATCTTAACAAATCGCACTTTGGGAAAACTTCCATAAAATTTCTTGGACATGTAATTTCAGCAGAAGGCATTGCGCCTGACCCGGAAAAACTTCAAGCTTTACGTGACATTACTATACCTACGACGAAGAAACAATTACGCACCTTTCTGGGATTAATTAACTTTTTTGGTAAATTTATTCATTACTCTGCTTTAGACACCCCTAGATTATGTCAATTGAAAGGTAAAAACACTATTTGGACATGGGATAGCCAAGCACATCCTGAATTTGTCAATCTGAAACAAGCTTTGTTGAATGCAGCTCTTTTATCACACCCAGATCTTACTAGAAATTTTTCCATTGCCACCGACAGTTCTAACACCGCTTTAGGCGTACACATTTTTCAGGAAATTGAAGAAGACGATACTACAGTAATTAAAAACATCGCCTTTGCGAGTCGCATTCTGTCACCTGCTGAGCGCAATTATTCTGTTACAGAACTTGAAACATTATGTGTTGTATGGGCATTTACGAGATTTAGGCATTTTCTTTATGCAAGACATACGACCGTTTACACAGATCAAAGAGCGATACAGTTTTTACTTTCAGCAAAATTTACACACGACAGATTAAGCAGATGGAAACTTTATTTACAGGAATTTAATTTTACAATTGTTCATATTTCCGGTGATCAAAATATTGTAGCAGACGCACTGTCCCGTTCTCGTAGCAACAATCAGCAAGACATCGCAACCAACTTCTGCCAAGTAAATTTTAGCGTCATGTATATTCAACAAGTTGCATTTGAAAATTTCATTTCGGCGTCATTACGAGAGATAGCACAAGAGCAGAGTAAAGACAACGTATGGAACGAAATTAAACACCTTTGGCAAGATAGGAATAATGTTACCATTAGAAACCATTACACTGTACGAAATAACATTCTGTTTCGCCGCTCTCACCCTGACAGCAACAACTGGTTAATATGTATTTCTGACGAGCTTGTTAACAAATTAATTTGGTATACTCATTTAAGTTATGCACATTATGGAGCCAGAAAATGTTTTCTTATACTGAGACAGAACTGTTATTTTGACAACATGGAGAAACGTATTCGACGAGTTTTAGCGTCATGTAAAATCTGCCAGAAAGCTAAGTCAGACACGACTTCACATACTCCTCCGTTACATCCCATTGTACCCGTTAAATTCAGACACATGGCCGCTGTAGACATTTTTGGTCCGATTCCCAGATCTAATCGAGGTTTTTCCTACATCTTTGTCACTGTTAAACTCACTTCGAAATTTGTTACCTTCACTCCGTTACGCAAAGCTACTGCTAAATCTGTTTCGAAAGCATTTGTAAAACATTTTCTATATTATGTAGGACATGTATTGAAAATAATTTCCGACAATGGACCACAGTTTCGATCTGCTATATGGACACGTATGTTACGAGCAAGAAACACTTCTCCGATCTACATATCCAAGTATCACGCTTCTTCGAACCCTTGTGAACGTCTAATGAAAGAAATTGGTAAACTGTGTAGAATACACTGCCACAAAAGACATATTGATTGGGACACACACATACTCTCATTCCAGGATGTAATTAATTTCATACCAAATGAATCTACTCTGCTATCTCCGACTGTTATATTGAAAAATGTTGAACCACCTAACTAAATTAAAGAATTAGTATCCTTTCCTACATCGCGGCGACTACGCCACCATGAAATAATTGACATTGCACTCAACAACATCAAACGTGCCGCAGAGCGCCGGAGAAGACAGCAATAACATGTTTGTACACGCCGTGACTTTCACATTGGACAGAAGATATTAGTACGTACACACTATTTATCCAACAGAGGAAAGAGTAGATGCAGTAAATTTAAGCTTCTATACGCAGGTCCATATCGAATTCGCAGCATTCCTCACCCCAATGTAGTACACGTCGAAACTTTGAGAACCAGAAAAGGCAAGGGCAATCACCATGTCTCCAATATTAAATCCTTTATTGAATGAACATACTTTATGATTTATCACACTGTAATGCCATTTCCCGATTTTTTATATGACCACTTATGCAATTATATTTATATGAACACTTACTGATGATTATCATATTTTTTCCTGGCAAGTGCCCAGTAAGGTAAGGTTAGCAGGTCGCTTTTCTTGTCGTTACACATCAGACCGTGAGCATTTTTCCAGATTAACTTACATATTTTATGACCAATTATGCAATTCTATCTATGTGATTACTTACTGATGATTATCATATGTTTTCTCGGCAAGTGCCCGGCAATGTAAGGTATGGAGGTCGCTTTTCTTGTCGTTATATATCAGACCGTGCACATTTTCCATTTTTCGTGTATGTATGATTGTTTTCCTGTTTTGTTTGTATGCACTACGGAATATTTAAGATATAACAAACACCAGTTGACTTTGACATTTTTCCTTGTGATATCTCAACACCGTGACTATTTTACATTTTTTTGCTACTGCATTATGACACTCTGTGTATTTTTTTTTTTTTTTTTGCACTTGAAAAGTGTCTATGTTTTTGACATAATACGTTTTCTGTCATGCTATGCTGTATGCTTAATTATATCACTAGAAACAAGTTTTTATTTAATGAGTATATGATTTAAATGCAAGTTATTAATCCTTATTCATCACTTTCAGAAAGCAATAACGTGTAAAAGAAATAACTTAAACAAACCACAGTGGATTACTATGAAATGGGAATTTCACCTTCGGAATGAACGAAAGAAAATGCAATATCTTGTCACGAAGAGTAAATGGATCAGAATTAACAAACATTAACAAGAATATATTATACACATCGTTTGATAGCAGTCTTAACTAATTATTTTTCTTTCAGAATACGAGGCGATTGATGCAGGATGTCAGACAGAATTACACATCTTAGTTTTAGTGATGAAATATGCTAGAAATAAGAAACTCTATACTGTGAATAGTTGTATGAAGTAAATGGTAATATGAATAATGAATAATTAAGTGTCTTTTTTGCAGATGATAATGAATGGTGATGAATAGTTATATGAAGAATATGCGAATATGAATAATGAAGTTTTTCTTTGCAGGTGATGATAGCAATGAAGTTATGGTAGTATGAATAATGAAGTTTTTCCTTGCAGATGAGAATAATGATGAAGTTTATATATTTACTATTAGTTAAGAGATGCTATGTAGTTATTTAAGTATTTGTTGCAGTTCGTTTTGACAGTATGTCTTATGTCGCATGGTATAATGACTGACTGAATGTTTTGGAAAGGACAGCTAGAGTACATACATATTGAGTACACATTTCATTACCTGTTAATTGGAAGTTCACTACTTTTCAGCATAATATGCGTTTCTTCGTTCAGCTGAATAATCCATTTTGTATTTTTTCAGGAGAAGCTATTCATGAAATTAATGTGCTACAAGCTGTTAGCCATTAAACTTGTTCTAGTACTTGCATTTTATTTTACCCATTTGTGTGTATCATTCATGAAAGTGATCACATATACTCTACTTGTTTCATAACCTTGCTACAGCTGACTCATGACGAATGCCATTATTAATCCTCATTTGCAGCAATAAGTCAAAAGCTAATATTTTCATGCCCCAGCAATTAATTATCGATCTCAACGCAATGCATTCCTACCACAAAAAAGTGTATTGCCAGTCCCAAATAATGCTACCAGTTTAAGAGATATTTCTAGTTCTAAATATAATGAAAATTTCTCAGATGTATTAATCCATTATATATATGTGTTCAAAAATGGCTCTGAGCACTATGGGACTTAACATCTGAGGTCATCAGTCCCCTAGAACTTAGAACTACTTAAACCTAACTAACCTAAGGACATCACACACATCCATGCCCGAGGCAGGATTCGAACCTGCGACCGTAGCAGTCGCGCGGTTCCCGACTGAAGCGCCTAGAACCGCTCGGCCACCGCGGCCGGCTATATATATGTGTTATTGGACCACAGACCTTGAGTAATAGTTACAGTGTGTTATATTTTAAATATGTCCTATGTCAATTGAATGATAAGTTCTGAGTAATACTGAATAATGTTTCGTAATAATGCATATATGCTATGCCCATAATTTCTGTAAATAATATTTTTGTTGTACTCTATAAATGCTATGCCATAATTTAGTAGGGAGGTAAAAATGGGAAAGAATTTTGTAGGGAGATTACAAATGTGAAAGAATGAATTTTGTGGGGAGGTTACACAAACACAACGTCAAATTTGCCTCTCTGGTGCCTTTACCTTTCCTAAAGCCAAACTGATCGTCATCTAACACATCCTCAATTTTATTTTCCATCTTTCTCTATATATTCTTGTCAGCAATTTGGATGCATGAGCTGTTATACTGATTGTGCAATAATTCTTGATCTTGCCAGCTCTTGCAGTCTTCGGAATTGTGTGGATGACATTTTTCCGAAAGACCGATGGTATGTCGACAGACTCATAGATTCTACACACCAACGTGAATAGTAGTTTGTTGCACTTCCGCCAATGATGTTAGAAATTCTGATGGAATGTTATTTATCCCTTCTGCCTTATTTGATCGTAAGTCCTCCAAAGCTCTCTTAAATTCTTATTCTAATACCGGATTTCCTGTGTCTCATAAAACGTCTCCGGTTTCTTTTTCTATCACATTAGAAACTCCATCCCCCCTCCCCATCATAGAGACCTTCAATGTGGTCTTTCCAGCCATCTGCTCACTCCTCTGCATTTAACAGAGGAATTCCCGTTGCACTCTTACTGTTACCACCCTTGCTCTTAGTTTCACCGAATATTGTTTTGATTTTCCTGTATGTTGAGTCAGGCCTTCTGCCAACCATTTCTTTTTTTTTTTTATTTCTTCACATTTTTCATGCAGCCATTTCGTCTTCGGTTCCCTACACTTCCAATTTACTTCATTCCTCATGGACTTGTATTTCTGTATTCCTTAAGTTCCCTTAACATTTTTGTACTTCCTCCTTTCATCGATTAATTGAAATATTTCTTCTGTTGCCCATGATGCCTTTGCAGTTACCTTCATTGTACCTAAATTTATATTATCAACTTTAGTGATTCCTCTTCATCCGTACTGCCTACTGAGCTGTTTCATATTGCTGCATCTATAGCCTTATAGAACTTCAACCGTTTCTCGTCATTCGTTAGTACATCCGTATCCCACTTGTTTGAATATTGGTTCTTCCTGCCAAATCTCTTAAATTTCAGCCTACTCTTCATCACCTCAACATTGTGATCTGAGTTTACATCTTCTCCTGTGTACGCCGTAGAATACAGTATCTGATTTTAGAATCTGGTATTCCCTATTACTAACTGAAATTTACTACAGAACTCAATGAGTCTTTCTCCTCTCTCATTTCTTGTGCCTATACCATATTCTCCTGTAATCTTTTCTTATACTCCTTTCCTTACAACTGCATTCCCTTCCGCTGTGACTATTATATTTTCATCTCCCTTTGCGCACTGTATTACTCTTTCAATATCTTCTTATATTTTCTCTATCACTTTGTCTTCATCTTGCGAAGTCGGCATGTATACTTGAACTATCGTTGTCGATGTTGGATTCCTGTCGGTTGTGGTAAGAGCAACCCTATCACTGTACTATTCACAGTAACAAACTTTCTGCCCTATCTTCCTATTCACATCGTACCCTACTCCTGTTATACCATTTTCTGCTGCTGGTGTTGATATTGCCATAGATTCATATGACCAGAAACCCTTGTCTTCTTTGCAAAAACAGACATAATGTCTTATGGGATAACAGCAATCAGTGATTTTATAATGTTGCTTAAAATCCGTCTTGATTGCAAAAATTTTTTTTTATTATTCATATGACCGGTTTCGGTTCATTCAGAACCATCTTCAGATCTGATATTTCAGTTACAGGAGTAACCCGTCCAAATCCAGCAACTTTCACATTCTACGTCACGTTCTGAATGAACCGAAACCGGTCATATGAATAATAAAAAAAAAAATTTGCAATCAAGACGGATTTTAAGCAACCTTGTCTTCTTTCCATTTCACTTCACTGACCTCTACTATATCTAGACTGAGTCACTGCATTTCCCTGTTCAGTTTTTTAGCCACATTCAAGCTTCAGACATTCCACGCCTCGACTCGTAAAACGGTATCCTTTCGTTCGTTATTCAATATTTTTTTCATGGTCACTTCTCCCTTGGCAGTCCCCTCCTCGAGATACGAATGGGGGAACTATTCCGGAATCTTTTGCCAATGGAGAGATCATCATGACACTTTTTCAGTTAGGGGGTACATGTCCTGTGGATACAAGTTGTGTGTCATAAATGCAGTGGTTTCCATTGCCCTCTGCATCCTAGTGTCACTGATCATTGCTGATTCTTCCGCCTTCAGGGGCAGTTTCCCACCCCAAGGGCAAGAGAGTTCCCTGAATCATTGCCCACTCCTGCGCCCTCTTTGTCAAGGCCGTTGCAGAATGAGGGTGACTTCTTATGCCGGAAGCCTTCGTCCGTTAGTGCTGATTATTAATCAAAATATGAGAGTTGAATGAAAAGTAATGCCTCCACCTTCGTTAAATGGGTTTGGATGGGAATATTTTAGTAAATCAAACGCAGAAATAATCCTTAGAATGTGATCTTTAATTACCAATATTCACTTTTCCACATAATCATCAGCCATTTGGATAAATTTCTACCAACGATAAACAAGTTCTTTGAAGCCGTCACGGAAGAAGTCGACACTCCGTTTCCGCAACCACAGTCTCACAGTCCTCTCAACGTCTTCATCAGAAGCATTATTGGGAACAGATGGAAGTCAGACGGCACTAAATCTGGACTGTATGGAGGATGCCGTACGGTGGTGAGATTAAGTCTCCGAAGCTCTCCTGTGGTGCCACGTGAAGTGTGTGATTTGCCAAGCAAAGAAATCAAGTGTCCTACACGTTCTTGCGAAATGCCGATTGTTCTTGCAATTTCTCTCTGAGTGATACGACGATCGTCCTGAATCAATCTCTCAACATTTAGCACGTGAAACTCGGTGGTTGCTGTCACAGGACGTCCAACTCTTTGTTTGTCACGCAGGTCAGATACTGCCGCCTCAACATCTTTAAACTTACTCTCTCAACGACGCACAGTACTCGCATAAACACAATCACCATAAACTGCTTTCATTCTCTGATGAATCTCCTTTGGGGTGACATCTTCTGTCAAGAATTCTGTGACTGCACGTTGCTTAGATCGCATTGAACGACCGTCTGCGCAGGGTTCCATACTTTACACTGTAACAACACAACAGTACAACGCTAAGGCCTCCGGACAACTGGAGCTGCAGAGAAGAATCTATGGAACAAGCGAGTACCTGCCGCATACCAAAGCTGCATATTGTTGAAGAGTTACGAAGGTGGAAGCATTACGTTTCAGTCAACTCCCGTATAAGCTGTGACAGGTTTCGAACCCGGGACGGAGGACGTTTTGGCTATTAATCAAAGACGCTATCCCTATACCAGAGGTGGGACTAGAAGGAATAAAAGTAGTTTCATTGGAGACTCAGATATATAGTTATGAGAGTGGAAGTGCTCGTTATCATTCTCTGTTTGGCTTAAATCAACAGTTACCAGTTTCGAGATGCTCAGAGACGATTTCTTCTTCCTCGTAGTAGAGCTCCTCCGGCCCAACGATTTCCGTATCAGAATCAGTTTCAGACGTGAAGTTGCCCGACACAGGAACTGTAGAAACGGAGGAATAATTTAGATTCACATTATATTTATCTTGCTGATGTTGCGCTTTATATTAAAGATGAGTGATACTATGATAACTGTAATAACATTTGTTCATGTGGTAGACCTAATAATGAAAATAAAAGTTGCCCTCATACTATATTTAAGTAACTGAAGTGAAGGGACGCCACAAAACAGCGTATACAGGGTGGTCCATTGATCGTGACCGGGTCAAATATCTCACGAAATAAGCCTCAAACGAAAAAACTACAAAGATCGAAACTTGTCTAGCTTGAAGGGGGAAACCAGATGGCGCTATGGTTGGCCCGCTAGATGGCGCTGCCATAGGTCAAACGGATATGAACTGCGTTTTTTAAAATAGGAACCCCCATTTTTCTTGCATATTCGTGTAGTACGTAAAGAAATATGAATGTTTTAATTGGACCACTTTTCCACTTTGTGATAATAATCACAAACACATGGCTCACAATTTTAGACAAACAGTTGGTAACAGGTAGGTTTTTTAAATTAAAAAACAGAATGTAGGTACGTTTGAACATTTTATTTCGGTTCTTCCAATGTGATACATGTGCCTTTCTGATCGTACCATTTCTGAGAACGCATGCTGTTACAGCATGATTATCTGTAAATACCACATTAATGCAGTAAATGCTCAAAATTATGTCCGTCTTCCTCAATGCATTTGGCAATACGTGTAACGACATTCCTCTCAACAACCTGTAGTTTGCCTTCCGTAATGTTTGCACATGCATTGACAATGCACTGACGCATGTTGTCAGGCGTTGTCGATGGATCACGATAGCAAATATTCTTCAACTTTCCCCACAGAAAGAAATCCAGGGACGCCAGATCCGGTGCACGTGAGGGTCATGGTATGGTGCTTCGACGAACAATTCACCTGTCATGAAATATGCTATTCAATACCGCTTCAACCGCACTCGAGCTATGTGCCGGACATCCATTATGTTGGAAGTACATCGCCATGCTGTCATGCAGTGAAACATCTTGTAGTAACATCGGTAGAACATTACGTAGGAAATCAGCATACATTGCACCATTTAGATTGCCATCGGTAAAATGGGGGCCAATTATCCTTCGTCCCATAATGCCGCTCCATACATTAACCCACCAAGATCGCTGATGTACCACTTGTCGCAGCGATCGTGGACTTTCCGTTGCCCAATAGTGCATATTATGAAGGTTTACGTTACCGCTGTTGGTGAATGACGCTTCGTCGCTAAATAGAATGCGTGCAAAAAATCTGTTATCGTCTCGTAATTTCTCTTGTGGCCAGTGGCAGAACTGTATACGACATTCAAAATCGTCGAAATGCAATTCCTGGTGCATAGAAATATGGTACGGGTGCAATCGATGTTGATGTAGCATTCTCAACACCGACGTTTTTGAGATTCCCGACTCTCGCGCAATTTGTCTGCTGCTGATGTGCGGATTAGCTGCGACAGCAGCTAAAACAACTACTTGGGCATCATCATTTGTTGCAGGTCGTGGTTGACGTTTCACACGTGGCTGGACTCTTCATGTTACCTTAAATAACGTAACTATCCGGCGAACGGTCCGGACACTTGGATGATGTCGTCAAGGATACCGAGCAGCATACATAGCACACGCCCGATGGGAATTTTGATCAAATACATCAACACGATATCGACCTTTTCCGCAATTGGTAAACGGGCCATTTTAACACGGGTAATGCATCACGAAGCAAATACCGTCCACACTGGCGGAACTTTGCGTGATAGCGCGTACTTACACGTTTGCGACTATTACAGCGCCATCTATAACAAAGCGAAAAAAGTGGTCCAACTAAAACATTCATATTTCTTTACGTACTACACGAATATGTAATAAAAATGGGGTTTCCTGCTTAAAAAAACTCAGTTAATATCCGTTTGACCTATGGCAGCGCCATCTAGCGGGCCAACCATAGCGCCATCTGGTTTCCCCCATCAATCTAGACGAGTTTCGTTCTTTGTAGTGTTTTCGTTTGATGCTTATTTCGTGAGATATTTGGCCCAGTCACTATCAATGGACCACCCTGTATATGATAATGATGCAGACGAGGAAGAAATAACCAATGGTATGGCATAACGTAGTAACTTATAACATATTCATTCACCAATAATTCTAGAAACACCAAAGTCGCTATGTTACTGATGGAACTTTTGCATAAATCAGTTGAACCATTCATCGAAATATCTAAAATCTTTAGTTCGCTTATAGGTCACAAAGACCTTGAAAATTAATGTTATAATGTAATCTACTTCGAAGTGTCAGAAAACTTTATAAAAATGTCCTTTTTTTAATACTTGAAATGGGAAACAGCTAGACACTTCCTATTACTTTTGTGTGCAAAGAGCTGTGTTGTTCGTTTTGCTCTAATTACAATCCATATCAAAGCGAAAAGGTTTTATTCTCAAACCACTATATGTTGAGTGAAGCAACATGTTTACTGTTTTCAGTCTCTGTTTAATTTACTTCCACAACGCGTTTCCCTTCATTATCGAATTGATTTATTTTTATTATTACGGCAAGTGCGTGTTGTGTTACGACTTTGAGCAGCCTTTGGAATTGACTAGTAGAGAAAATGAAACACTATTTCTGAACTTTGCACTGTGAATATTAATATGAAATTGGTTAAGCTCAGAAGATAGCCTTTGGGAGACGATTTTGTTGTCAAATGCAAGTGACTGGGGTTGACGCCAGTTGGCTTCGAAATCAACTGAAATTACTGAAAAACAATAAATACAAGGTTATTCGTAAGTAGCACTGGGTTTTCAGAAGACATGTCATACAGAAAAATGACACATATCGGCGGGCAGAGCACCACTAGAGGGTAGGTGTGTCATAACATATAAAAAAATCATCCACTCCGTACAGTCACATAAAACCGATTCGTTAAACCGATTCGTGCCTGCGGACAGGAAAGCAAATGAACAGATTTATGATGTTTAAAGCTTTCCCGGCGTACTGATTGTTCCATAAAAACACGGGAGAACTGCCGGATATTAGTAACGTCCTGCCACGATATTTCGGCGCAGAGTCTTCTGGCCATCTTCAGGTGAGTGCCACAAAAACATAAAGTTTACCATGCAGATATAGAAAGATGGTTGTCTGCCACTTTTAGATGTCTTGGTGCGACGGAAGAGTGATGGCACACTTGGTCACTCGGTGTACAGAAAGCCCACTCATACAGACCTGTATCTACAAGCTACTAGTTGCCACCATCTAGCACAAACAAAGGGCGTTCTCAAAACCTTGATCCACCGTGTGGAACACCAACGGCATACTCGCCTTCTCCAACCCACAATCCAGTCCGCAATCGCCGAACATTGTATTTCCACAGACCAATCCATGAACTACAACGACACAAAAATTTTGGACCATACATCAAACTTTTGGAGCTCGATTATCAATGAATATGTGGAAATAAGATTGTCTGACAACGAGACTCTCATCAATCGAGATAACGGTTATTAGCTAAACTCTGCTTGGAATCCTGTTATAGAGAAACTTCGTAGTCGACGTAGTTATCTGCAAAAAGATGGAAATCTACCTGATACCGATACGCCAGCGCGAGGAGCCGTTATGAACGCGCACGCTGAGCATTGCATGCGCAATGTCACCTCAGTACGGCTTTAAATAGCGGAGCTCAGCGCGTACTGGCCAGTACTACTACAGTGGCACTCACCTGAAGATGGCCAGAAGACTCTGCGCCGAAATATCGTGGCAGGACATTGCTGATATCCGGCAGTTCTCCGGTGTTTTTATGGAACAAATGAACAGATTTCCAAAGTAGGCTCTTCCATTGCTATGATAACAAGGTTTAAGCATCATCGAACTTTACTAAAAGTTTAAGTAAATTCAGATGCTCACACCTCATAATATCAACCTCTATATCGGCTTACATGAGCGATACTATGAAAACTGTAATAACATTTGTTCACGTGATTGACCTAATGATGAAAATAGAAGAAAGTTGCCCTTATACTTTATTTAAGTAACTGAAGTGAAGGTACACCATGAAACAGTGTATATATAAATGACCTAATAAGAACATTTCCAGAAATGACAGCTCACGTATCGAACGCTCTCAACGGATGCATGTTGCTGTATGAAGAAAACGGAGTATTACTATTAGATATCCCAACATAACTGGAACTCTTCAGCTGGACATCGCAACTTAGTATGCCCAGGGGACTTGCGCCTGCAACTCATGGTCGTACTTCGGAAAGAGATCGATATATTGGAATGAGGGGCGCGAGAGCATAATGTCAACAAATCGTACCATTGGCTGTAGTGCAGCGACATGGAGAACAAAAAGAGTGGTGACGATATAGACATAGGAAAAAAAGTATGGCAAGAAGGGTAGGCATGCGTTCTTCCTGATGGACTACATAATGAAATGACTGGCTCTGACGATTTGACTCATGACAACAGCTAGGATGTAGGCAGAGGATACTGGCGAAGTGCTATCACGAACTGTGGACAACAGATTGCTGGACAACAGAGACATCGCATCACAGAATGCCCAGGTGGTGGTGGTAGTGGTGGTTAGTGTTTAACGTCCCGTCGACAACGAGGTCATTAGAGACGGAGCGCAAGCTGTGGTTAGGGAAGGAAATCGGCCGTGCCCTTTCAAAGGAACCATCCCGGCATTTGCCTGAAACGATTTAGGGAAATAACGGAAATCCTAAATCAGGATGGCCGGAGACGGGATTGAACCGTCGTCCTCCCGAATGCGAGTCCAGTGTGCTAACCACTGCGCCACCTCGCTCGGTAGTATGCCCAGGGGACGTGCAACTTGCAGCTCATGGTAATACTTCGGAAAGAGACAGTCATCAGGCTTTCGTGGCCGTTGTCACTAAAGTTAAGATTTTGTGGACTGTCAGGCCGCATTTTATTTCCTTCTAGAATAATCGACGTTTCGACCCCTCTGCGGTGTCACGAGTACAGAAACAGTAATAAAATTAAATGTCTAGAATGTAGAATTATTGCATTGACTTCAGAAGGCTGACCTGAATCGAAGGTGACCTCGCTGATCATGATCCAGCGGGCGGCGAAGAGGAGCCGAAGTCTGACGAAGCGGCCCAGACGGCCATGCAGCCGGATGGTGACGTAGCGCGCGTTCTCCAGCACCATGTCCGGCATGTACGTGAAGCTGATGGGGCGGCCCGGAAACACCTGCCCGCCCACGCTGAAGGACACCAGAGCCCGTCGGAACACCTGTACCACATGCAGGCAACCTGTTGTTCCCGACGGGAAGAGGAACACCTTTGACACGACATATGGGAATGACTCAGCGAGAAGTGTATTGTTATTCGATACGGTAACAATAAAAATTGTACACTGAAGCATAACGGAGTCACTGCATTTGCAAAATACGTTCTATTTTGCGTACTTCCAGTTTAGCGAGGTCCTAGTACGACATCCGCTAGTTGTACGATGTGTTGTCGTGATCATCAGTCCAAAGACTGGTTTGATGCAGCTCTCTACGCTATTTGTACGATAGCCTAAGTAAATCGTGCGGTATTATTAATGATAATATACGGCTGTGGACACAGCTGGAGGTGAGTTACAACGTTTTTCGAAAAGATTCTCAGATTTCACAAAATTACACCCATCGTATGAATGAAGAAAGAAACTATGAGTAAATTTTAACTTACCCATCCAAAATAAATATTCCCCTTGGTGCATGTCACCTTTTCCTGGTAGCACTACATGGCCCCATTGACAAATGAGAAGCGAGTGGAAATGAAGTTAGTGCATTTATAAAAAGGTGCTTAGCTCCTCCATACCAAAACTTGCAATTCAGTTAAACCATTTCGGCGTGAGTTTCGCTGACATTGCGGCTCTACACTGTCTATGGGTCTCTGTTTCCAGCAATTTTGAGCGAGCTCCGACGTCATATAGAAAGAGCTGTGAATGCAGTAACTGCAGACATGATCATAAGAGCATGGAACAAATTTGAAAATCATATTCTGGTTTGTTGTGCGTCTACTGACCGCCACGTTGAACACTTCTATTACCTAAGTGAAAATTTTTCTGTTAAATGTAACTGTGAAATGCACCCCTAGGTTTCGCGTGTATGTATGAGACATGCCCCTGTAAAACAGGAGTTTCTTTTATAGATATAAACTTTGTAGTCTTAAGCCAAAGTTAAAATATAATCCGTACTTCTATGTTCATTCGTATAGGACGTATCCTCTTGTGATATCAGGTGGATGTTTTTGAAACACACTGAATTGTCTGCAACAGAAGAATTTAAACGCGATCCAGTACGAGTCTTTGCTTTCTAATATCTCCGGTGTTAATGTAAATTTGACATTTGCGTCGAACAATGAGAAAATAATTGATTTCATATCCATCATATGGATCATTGTAGCCTGACACTCCCCCATTTAAGTACCGTTTCACAGGTCTCATCAGTATGTGTACTGTTACGATAACACTCATGTAATTTCAGGTACTATTTATCATTTTCTTAAATAATGGATTACTTATTTTACTACGCTGTTTTGATTATGTTAGTGATCGAGTTGTCGTATAATATTATTTAATTAAAATGTTTGTTTTTACGATGTTTTTGTTACTTTCTTGTTACTGTGCAACGTTATTTGTTTTCTAACTTTTTTATTATTTTAGTTGCAATCTATTCCATTGTACTTGGTTTTTTAATATCGTTCAGAGAGCCACGGAAAATGGCCTTGAGGCCAGAAACCGTTCGTGGAAATTAAAAGAAAATTGAAGTACTACTGATGCGTTTATTTGGCTGCAAATGAGAAAATAATATGTTGTTACCCTGCAGAAAGAGGTGTGGGAAGAGATACTATGTTAGCTGCAATTCGACCTGGAGATGTTAGTGAAGCTTCGAGGTGAAGCTGGCTTTAAAACATAAAAGGCAAGTGTCCACTACCCGAAGACGTCTGCAATCGGTGCGTCCGACATCTTCCTTATTACCGTAAGAGACATTTTCTAGGGACTGAGTGTGATGAAATGTTTTCCATACATTTGTCTGTGTAGCCAATTATGGCTGCTTGTTGAAGAATTTTATTTTCTCATATTTTCTTTAGGAACCCCCATGTCAGAAATGTATGATACGATGCGATACATTATAAAATGCACTTGGAACGTGGACTTTTGACTAAAGTAAGTAAGTGCTCCTCCCTGACCCATTACTGCGATATCGTAGTAATATAAAGGATTTTACCTGTGAACACGCTGGTGAGAGCTCTCCATAAGGGAGAAAGACGTAGACCATCTATTTCGCTGGAACTGAAACTGTAATTTTACTTAAATTGCAGGTGACACTGTCAGCTTCACTGACTTGAGAATGAACAGAGAAAGGATAAGATGGATATTTTTGGATCATGTTTTTCTTCTCTTTTAATGATTAATTCTTTCCACTGGCTTGACGCCATGCTTCATTATATTATACATAAGCACTGCAATAATATTATGCTAACTAGGATTTTCATGTCTACCACATCTCACACCCACTATGGCCTGTTCCGCATTTTAGTGCTTCTTTGTGTTTGTATAAATTTCGCTCTAGTGCTCATTAAAATGTCACATTAAGTAACCCCAATTGTAGTATGACATGTACTACTACTTTGATCCCTCTTCGGTGGACCTATATCTTTGCTCATTTACTATCGTATCTCCTCGTTTTGCATCTGATTTACCAATTATGAACATTTTTGGGTAGCGCCACATATAAACTGCTTGCTGTTTCTCCTCACCAGATGTTCGCATCATTCACATTTCACTTCTGTCCAAAGCTATTTTCCACACAGTCATTTCGTCCCCGTGTTCTACACCAATAACTGGTCTAATGAGGACTCTTTTACTTGCTTAAATCTGTTTCTATTATTTTCTTTCCTTCGCCTGTCGTACAAAGAATATTTTTTATTCAACAGCTGTACCACTCCCGGTTTTACAGTTAAGTAAAATTTTGTATTTCACTTCTCGAAACGAATAGTGAAAGCAATTTACTATTGATTTTTAATGGGTTGTGCTGCCGCTCCTTATAATTATGGCACCTGAAATGATATCTACATAGAGTTGCTTAGGGCCTACGCAAATGAGTTGCAAAGTAACGTGCATCTTTATACGAACCTGAACATCTCTGAGGAAGAAGTTGTTGGCAAAGATCTGCACAGCGCTGAAGTTACGCACTTGGTCGAACTCGAATACGAGGTCAACGTAGCCGCTGGGGAAAGATTCGTTAGTCCAGCCAACCCAGGCGTTACCTGTTGCGGGAAAAAAGCCAGCATTATTTACAGTTACCAACACCCACGGTGAAGCAGTTCTCATGTAACGGCCTTAACAGTATAAGACATGACATTTAATGACCACATTTGTTGACGCTACGTAGTGCACACAACAGCTTGGACTCCTGTTCTGTTTTCCTGTTGCCAGTTTTGAACTTCTTTTGCTCGAATTGGTGATGATTTTCCCAAATAGCACATTCCCTTAGATCGACGACATTCCACCATCTCCGCTGGCTGTAAACCAGTTTTCAAACTTTAAGAGAAAGATATTCGTGTTTTACTATAATGAGTATGTTATCAGAAAACAAACTGTAACCGAAATGCAAAACTTGTGTCGTAGCTCTCCCGAGCGGTCTACGGCGCCTTGTCACGTTACGCGCAACGCCCCCGTCGGAGGTTCGAGTCCTCCCTCGGGCATGGGTGTGTGTGTTGTCCTTAGCGTAAGTTAGTTTAAGTTAGATTAAGTAATGTGTACGCTGTGGGACCGATGACCTGAGCAGTTTGGTCCCATAAGAACTTACCACAAATTTCCAAATTTTCGTAGCTCTCGGTTCATAAATAGTCGGTTGGAATTCTATTGATGGAAGTAATGTTCATTATCAGAATTTAGCCTACAAGGGGAGAAGAGCTGGTTATACGCCATGTTTAAGAACTACATCTACCTAGTCATAGTGTGATAGTCTGTTACGCTTTTGATGATGGTCTGAATATACGCTTGTCTATAGATCACGTTCGTGAGCCTTCATTACAACGTCTTAAGAACATACCTTTCATGTGGTTTTCCATTATTCCATAACTTCATGTCACACGCAACGCAAATAACACCGAGGCGACCCTACAAAGCATGACCAGACTTGAAACAATGAGAAAAATACCACACGTCATAACGGGGTGGGATCATTCTCTGAAATAAATTCTATTAAGTGTACGTTCGAGACTGCACTGTAAATTCCAAAACAATTGTAGATAATGACTGGCGAGCATGACATTACCTTTGAAGCTACCAGCAGCAACACTAATCAAAATCTGAAATAGGTTTCAAAAAAAATGGTTCAAATGGCTCTGAGCACTATGGGACTCAACATCTTAGGTCATAAGTCCCCTAGAACTTAGAACTACTTAAACCTAACTAACCTAAGGACATCACACACACCCATGCCCGAGGCAGGATTCGAACCTGCGACCGTAGCAGTCCCACGGTTCCGGACTGCAGCGCCAGAACCGCTAGACCACCGCGGCCGGCGAAATAGGTTTCACTGGAATAATATTCATCATTAATGTAAGTCCACTAAGTACGTAATGCAAGCTTCTTTAGAATTTAATTTTCGTAATCAACTGCCATTTGACACCAACTTCTGAATTTTCAAGTAATTATACATTTTTATTCATTACTGATCTGAAAACGTCCTATAGATATTACCTTTAAAATATTTATTATGTATCGTCATCATAATACAGGAACTGCATACCACACATGCACAATGGCGTAGCTTTTCAGTCTACAACCATAACGCAAGTTGCACATTCATTCAATTTTATGTACTTAAATGTTAACAAAATGTGTCAAACTGTGTTACTTCAGTGGTATCTGTGTGAGTACACTGCCTTTCGTTTCTGTGATTTATTCTCAAAGTGATAAGAGAATTTCTCGTATTTAATACATATATTACTAAAATTTACTATATGTGTCAGAAATACTAAAAAAACTTCATGTTTAAAGACCTGAAGAAAGTAGAAGATATTAAAAGTTTGTAGTCATCTGTTCGGATGCTGATTTCGACGTTGCAGTACTTCGCTGGTCGTAGTCCAACAGACTGTAAAGAGCCAAAGAAACTGGTACACATACCTTATAGCGTGCAGGGCCCCCGCGAACACGAAGAAATGCCGCAACATGACAAGGTATGCACACGACTAATATCTTATGTAGTGTTGGAGGGAATTGACTCCACGAATCCTGCAGGGCTGTCCATAAATCCGTAAGAGTACGAAGGGGTGGAGATCTCTTTTGAACAGCACGTTGCAAGCCATTCCAGATATGTTCAATAATTTTTCATTTCTGGGGAGTTTGGTAGCCAGCGGAAGTGTAAGAGTGTTCCTGGAGCCACTCTGTAGCAATTCTTGACAAATGGTGTGTCGTATTGTCCTGATGGCATTGGAATAGGCCGTCAGAATGAACAATGGACATGAATGGATGCAGGTGATCAGATAGGATGCATAGGTATGTGTCACCTGTCACAGACGTATCTAGAACTGTCAGGGGTCCCATATCACTAGAACTGCAGACGCCCCACACCATTACAGAGCCCCCACCAGCTTGAACAGTTGCCTGCTGACATGTAGGGTACGTGGATTCACGAAGTCGTCTCCAAACCCGTACACGTTCATCCGCTCGATACAATTTGAAACGAGACTCGAATGACTAAGCAACATGTTTCCAGTCATGAACAACTCGATGTCGGTGTTGACGGGTCAAGGCGAGGTTTAAATCTTTGCGTAGTGTAGTCATCAAGGGTACACGAGTGGGCCTTCGGCACCGAAAGCCCATATCGACTATGTTTCGTTGAATAGTTCGCACGCTGACACTTGTTGATGTCCCAGCGTTGAAATTTGCAGCAATTTCCGGAAGGGCTGCACTTCCGTCACGTTGAACGATTCTCTTCAGTCGTCGTTGGTTCCGTTCTTGCACGATCTTTTTCCGACTGCAGCGATGTCGGAGATTTGATGTTTTACCTGATTCCTGATATTCACGATACACTCGGGAAATGGTCGGGCGGTAAAATCTCCACTTCATCGCTACCTCGGAGATGCTGTGTCTCATCGCTCAAGCGCTGACTATAACACCACGCTAAAACTCACTTAAATCTGGACAACCTGCCACTGTAGCAGCAGTAACCTATCTAACAACTGCATCAGACACTTGTCCTATACAGGCGTAGCAGACCGCAGCGCCGTATTGTGCCTGTTTACATATCTCTGTATTTGAATACGCATGTCTATACAAGTTCCTTTGGCGCTTCGGTGTAAATAACCCTTGTCTTCGTCAAACATCTGAAACGATTTATGCAGCCAATTAGAAGATTCCCAATCAGGCTACAACTTGGAAAATGTCGGACTTGCAAATATAATACAGTGGTGAAGGCAGCGATAAGTGTTTGATAAGAAGTAGTTACGCTTCAACATGAAGAAGAACCCCGTATCATCATAAAAGAGAGTGCATCCATATCCGAAAATACTGCTATTACTGAAGTTAACATTCTATATCGACACGTCCTTACTGGTGGCCGTGTTCCTGGGGCTGACGGAAAGCAGAATACAGAAGAGAAATAACTATTTGTATGTGGAAGGGACTTTGACTGTGATAGCTGCTGCCTCCGGTTTTCTTGCTGTGTGCAGCCGAATACATATACATTTCCAGAATAAAACACATGACCTTTCTGGGATCATAGTACACCGGAATAACAGAGATAGAAGTACATGCTGCAGTACGCTGTGCAATGGAGAGTACTTTGTATCCATCCATCAGTATAACATACTGTATTATAACAGTTTGTTAAGACAGTTATCTTCGACTTCACCAATGTTTTCTGCCCACAGACCATAGATCTCGGTGCAATAAAAACGTTTTAGGCTAGATACGATCTCAAGTTGACGATATTTTAGATGCGAGTGCGGCTTTCTTCTATTTGGATGCTATTCCTGAGTTACAGGAGCAGACACGGATCGCAACAGGAAAAAAAAAATTGTTCAAATATATGAGACACTCAGACACATTATCATTCTGTTACACGTCGTCACTTTGCACTGTAGCGTAATATGCTAAAAGTAAGCATGAGACGCGGGAAAATGAATCAGAGAATGGTTGATGACGCTCGTTGTACTAAGACGATTGATCTGGTACACAGGATATTCTGAAACCGGCTTTTATGTAACCTGAGGACTATTAATTAGGGGATTGTAGAGATAGAGCATCATTTCATTTTCGGAAACGCAATGGAGAAACAACTGCAAAGGAAACCATGAGGCTGAAGTAGTGCATGTTGTAAGAAAGAAAAGATATTTATAACTAATTGTCCTTTACTTAAAGAACCATTTCGTATCGCAAGACAGTTTTTTTAAAAATTCCAGTTACAACTCAACTAGAAAGCAAGTTTCCAGAAATCGGCTACTCGTCCTGATTTATGGTAAATGTAGTGCTCGGGTTGAAATGAAAGTGGTGGAAGTGGGAGCACCAGATGATCGTTTACCAAAATGAAAAGGACTTTTTGGCACGGGTTGGATGAGGCTTGAGCCACTGTTAGGGTGGTTACTAGGCGGCGGTCGGCGTAGCAGTAATACTATACAATGCTAAACCGAGCGTCGAGCGGTCAAGTCTCTATGCAGAAACATTTGTTTTATTTTCAATTTTTATGTCAGACTGCAAATAACCCGAAATAATGCTCAGTATATTATATTTATTGATATTTCCGTAAAAGGCATGAAAAGGAGAACTCAACGAGAAATTGGGATTGCAAAAAAAAAAAAAAAAAAAAAAGGAGGGAAAGAAAACAAAATCAGGAATAGTTTGTAAGGCTTATACTAAACTTAATATTTAAAATCAGAAACTTTTATTAAATTACAGTTGATGATTAATACGTGCTGGGGCGGGGGATATTCGTCACGAAAATAGAAGGGTGATAATGTTCTTGGCACCTTGCAGACGTCATATAGGCCAAATTTTTACAATTATATGGTAATTTTGAAGTTTCTATAGAAAAAACAGGATTTATTACAATACTATCAGGATATCTCTCACCAAATCACGCGGGACACATTTCACTAAATGTTGCCAATAGAATATATTTTGATGTCTGCTCTGGACGAGATTTCTTTCTCTCTCTTCATAAGAGACGATAAAAATAGGCATCGCAGGGTTGCACTAGCGAATGGATTTCATACTATACGATGGTAAGAGTTCTGCATTTTGAAAAATCTATTTGTTTAATTGTGGACTAGTTTGTACCCTCTCCCTCCTCCACGCGTCTTTATCTGACGAAATTTGTTCTTCTGACTCTAAGGCTTCACCACGGCAACTAAATTTTTTTTGTAAGGCTGTTGTAAGTCTCCCACATTTTCACGATGTAATTAAGACATTTCTATATTTTTCCACATACTTATTCACCAAATTTTCCTTTACCATTCCTTTCCATATGTTTTTTGAAAATATTCATTAATACAATATACTGAGCATTATTTCGGTTTATTTGCTGTGTGAGTCTACACCTAGATCTCAATTTACGTATATACTCCGCTAGCCACAGAGCGGTGTGTGGCGGAGGGTACTATTCACACCAAAGTAATATCCCCCCCCCCCAATCCCCTCTGTTCCGCATTTATTTTGTACTCGTACATTAATGGGGATTTTCGCATTGTTATACGCAGTAGGTTACACTTACTAATATTAAGAGATAACTGCCTGTCATTATATCATGCAATTATTTTCCACAAATACTCATTGATTTGTTCAAAACTTTCGTGTGATACTACTTTCCTGTAAACTACAGCATCGTCGGTAAACAGTCTAATACAGCTGTCAATACCATCAACCAGATCGTTTACGTAATTCGTGAAAAGCAGCGGACCTGTTACGCTGCCCTGGGGCACACCTAATGCTACGCTTGTTTCTGTTGAAGTCTCCCCATTCAGGAAGACATACTGCTCTCTGTCTGTTAAAAACTTTCTATCCAACTGCATATGTCATCGGATAGAGAGTAGGCGCGCACTTTTTGGAAC
The DNA here is from genome assembly GCF_023864275.1 of Schistocerca cancellata. Taxonomy (NCBI): domain Eukaryota; kingdom Metazoa; phylum Arthropoda; class Insecta; order Orthoptera; family Acrididae; genus Schistocerca; species Schistocerca cancellata. Next base: position 980,160,157 of record NC_064626.1, on the reverse strand, counting down.
AAGCGACAGTGCGGAACTGAATCGAACGCCTCTCGAAAGTAGAGGAGTATGGCATCAACTTGGGAGCCGGTGTCTAGAACATGTTGTATATCATGCACAACAGCTGTGTCTCCCATGACCGCTGTTCCCTGAAACCGTGCTGGTTTCTGCAGATGAGCTTCTCAGAGTCTAGAAAGGTCATTATGTCTGAACACAAAATATGTTCCATGATTCTACAACAAATCGATGTCAGTGAAATTGACCGGTAATTATGTGCATCCGGTTTTCTACCCTTTATATATATTGCCATGACCTGGGCCTTCTTCTAGTCGCGTTGAACTTTCTGATGTTCCAATGATCTCTGATAGATGTTGAATAAGAATGGTGCTACTTTTGTGGCATAGTCATCATAAAATCTTACGGGGATACCGTGGGAGCCAGATGCCTTCGGCAGGCTGGTATGGCCGAGCGGTTCTAGGCACTTCAGTCTGGAACCGCGCTACAGCTACGGTCGCAGGTTCGAATACTGCCTCGGGTATGGATGTGTGTGATGTCCTTAGGTTAGTTAGGTTTAAGTAGTTGTAGGGGCCTGATGACCTTAGTTGTTTAGTGCCATAGTGCTTAGAGGCATTTGAACCATTTGAACCAGATGCCTTCCTGGCGTCTAAGGATCTTAACTGTTTTACAATCCCAGTTACACGAAACACTATGACAGCCATCATTGCGTTTGTTCTATACCTGAGAGCGGGAATGGTGCTGCAGTCCTCTACCGTAAACTAGTTTCTGAAAGCTAGTATTAGAATTTCGGCCTTCTGTTTATTATCATCCTTTACATTACCCGTACTGTCAGCAAGAGAAGGTATGCATTATTCGTACGTTCATAGATTCTCCGTACGATCAAAATTTTCTGGGGTTATTTTTAGAGTCTTCAGATAAAATACTGCTTTCAAATTCGTTAAAAGAATCTCTCAGTGGTCTTTTGACAGGTGCTTTCATTCTCTGCTTTCTCAACAACTTTCTAATATGTTTGTTGATCCAAGGTGGATCCTTTCTCTCCTCTATATCTTTGCTAGGCGTATATTTCTCCAGCACATTGTAGGCAATACCCTTAAATTCCGACCAAAGATGCTCAATATCTTTGTGTCCCATGGTGAATGCTTGGAGCTGACTATGAAGGTATTCATTAATGTTCATTAATGACACTTTTATTTTCTTCCCCAAACAAGAAACTCTACGCTGTTTCTGTGGGTTTTTTTTCCAACTTTCACTGACATAGAAGCCACAACGACATTATGGTCACTAATACCTTCTTCTAGATTAACTTCCTCAAAAAGGTCAGTTTGTCGCCAATATATCTAATATGTTCCCATCTCGAGTTGGTTTTCTAACCAATTGCTCAATGTTGTATGTTGAGAGCGCTCTTAGAATATCTTCACACGAGTGTTTGCTTCTGCCCCCTGTGATAAAACTTTAATTTTCCCAGTCAATGGACGCCAGATTAAAGTCTCCACCTATAACTAATGGATAATTTGGATATTTATTTCCTATGTACTAAAGAGTTTCCCTGAAACGTTCTACGACGTTTGTTTCGGATGCTGGTGGTCTATAAAAACATCCTAATACAGTGGTCACTCCTTTTCTGATCGACAGCTTTATCCAGACGATTTCACAGTCCGACCCAATATCGATCTCAACTGCGTTTAAACAGCTTTAACTGCAATGAACACAACACCTCCCATAGCATCAGTCCTATCCTTCCTAAACATTGTCCAATCCGAGTTCAAAATGTTAGTTATATTTATTTCTTGTTTCTACCAGCTTTCGGTACTTAATACAATACTGGAATTACTACTGTTTATTTCGGAGAGTTACTCGGGGATCTTGCTACAGACACTTCGACAATTTACTAACATGAGGTTTAGCATATTTAAATCCTGTGGAATGACCCGTTTAGGCGAACTAACAGTTTTTGCAGGTTTCACACCCACTTCAGTGTCAAGAACTGGTAATTTTTCAGACCAACGGTTTGTTTCCCTTGGGGAGAAACCTAATCTAACAAATCCCCATGTGCACACCACAAGTACTGTGCTACCGATGTAGCTGCTTCCTGTCTGTAGGGCACCCCTGATGTATCGAGGGCGTCCTACAGCCTTCCACCCCATAGCATAGGTCAAGGAATCTACAACCAGTGAGTAATGTAAATATTGAAAATAAAAGTGTTTCCGTATTCGGACCCGGCCCCATCACCCCTGGATTACCATTTCGTATTCTTTTCATCGCGCCAACCTGTCGCCTAGTACATAAATTCTCGTAAAAGGCTCATGCGTCGCCTGACCCGCGTCAAAACTACTTAGCCGTCTGGAGCTCTAACTTCTCCCACTTTCATTAGTGGCTAGGCCCTTCTACACCATAAATATGGACCAAATAAGTGATGACACGTAGGTGGGGTCCCCTTGTTAGTGACCGTTGTTGTGTAGTGTGGCATGGAATTTACAGCACGTTAAGTTTGTATGTAAAGTCAACAACATTTTTTGAGTCACCAGTCCCACGCGGGTTTCATATGGCTCCCCACGTTTCCACTCCAGAGTCAGCCTCTTCTTCAGCTCAGAGTAGCGCTTGCAGCCTACTCACCCTACACCGTCAATTATTTGTTGGATGTATTCTGATATCTGTCTCCCCTTACTGTTTTGCCCTCAACAGATTTCGTTCTGGTAAAGAAACCAGTATCCAAGATGAGGACGTAACTAGAAACCAGAACAAACTGCGTTTTGATAAAGATACATTAACAGCACATACAACATCCCTATTCATGAAAAGAGCGGGCATAGAGGTTGGTGATGGATCTGTTAATACAGAACACTTCATTTCGAAAGGAGCAGGCTTCATTCATCAGTCCATCGACCCAGAATCATGATTTATATACTTTCCCGTTAGCAATGAACTTTAAAACTCGGGACATTCCTTGAGAAAAAAAATGAAGCTGGTTTCATAACCCCTTCATTGTCCAACACTTATTTCAAAACTGTCTGTCGTGACTTAGTCGACGGGAAATTAAATCTCAATCTCCCTTTTTCTATACTTTGGTGTCTCATAATCAGCTTGTAATCTACTTCATATATTACACACTTGACTGCGCGAAATTACACTTTTCCATTCGTTTGAAAATTTAGATTTGTTTCAAACTCTGTTTCAGGTTCTGTTATGGGAGCAATCATTTTCTCGTTTGAAACGTTCGTTTTGCTACCGAGCAAAATTTCCAGATTTTGGAACTAGCGTAAATCAAAACTATAACCAACTCAGGATCCATTTGATGAATTTTTGCCATTATAATGGCTAATGTGTTGTCATGAATGCAGTCACGAAGAAGAAACCCATCTCCTGTGTGCCGATCACATACATGTCTTTTTCTGAGTAATCTATTAAGACAAGATAATAAGACAATACCAGTACCAATTACAGCAAATTTTCAACTGGTAAATCCATATTCCCGTTTTCGGTGGAATACTAAAGTGGCTTTGAACGCCCTTTAGACTGTTGAGTGGACCCTTTAATACGTTCACTGATCAGTGATATTTATACGTCACAAGATAGAAAAAGAAACTCTAAGCGACTGAGAAACAGTGCTACAGAAGTCTTTAAAATGTAAATGGACTTACGACATTAGAAATGAAGAGATTCGCTGAACCAGTGAGGAGGGAAGCATGCGAAAATCATTTATCAGAAAAAGGAACAGGGTGACAGAATATTTGTTGAGAAGTCAACGGATAATTGCAATTGCTACTCTGAGATAAAGGAATTAGTACAGGAGAGGAATTCTTGACGGACCACATGAAACCTGTCAGAAGACTGACAGCCCAACAATAAAAATAAATAAGTTAAATCTGTGCGACAGACTGGGGACTCGAACCCTGATACCTGCCTGTCATACAATGGCATACTATCCGCAAGAGTACTTTTTTAAAGTTCTAATCATGATCACTTTGATTGAATTGCCCTTAAACACTGCCAGGTTCTTCTCTAACTGTGCCTCGGTACCCATAACCATGAAAATCCATAAACTGCATCAGAAACAGAGCTTATTCATGTACATCCTCTTATGTTACGGTACCATGATATTTTCCGGTGAATTCCCCTATAGTGTGAAACGTGGTCATGTGCTATGCACTAATTACCACGCTTCAAATAAGCAATAGTTATAAGAATAACAATAAAACTAAAGTTCTAGCTTTTTTCTGCGAGCGCCGTTTAGAATACAGCGGGATATCAGACAGGCGGACGGCCAGAGCGGAATTAGTGTGCCGATGGGTTACGATAAGAGCCGAGTCGAGCACGGTGACTTGCAAGAACGTGAAGGCGGAAGGACACAGGAAAGCCAGGGGTAGCTTAAGAATACGACGCAGCATCCACAGGCGGACACCCCTTGGGGATGGAGAAGTTGGACTGGTCCAACCAGCCGCAGCCGAAGAGTAAAAAAAGTAGTTCATTGCAAAAAATTTAAATTAGATCAAAGATGGTCGATGCGAACGCTGCATGCTATCAGTACTTATCCTGTGAACTAGCGTGAAGAGGGTGTGGAAGCACTAAGGCAGACAGTTTCACTGAGAGAGGGCACTTGTGGAATGCACGAGACACTCGAGCATGAGTATGTATCCCGGGTTTTAATGTGCGCGAGTGTCACGCACATACCACGAGTGCCCTCTCACGGTGAAACTGTCTGCTCTAGTGCTTCCACACCTTCTTCACGCTAGTTCACAGGCTAAGTACTGATAGTATGCCGCGGCGTTCGCATCAACCATGTTTCATAAATATGCTGTACAGATGGAGGTGATATTTTAATTTCAACCACTGGTGACGCCTTTGGCACGATTGTTTGATGCATCTCCACTGCAGGATGTGATTTTAGTAGGTGACTAAAATTTTTTGTTCTTGTAATACTTTGGTAATTTTACGGTTACTTAAATCTATAAGTGTTTTTTTCTTCTATCGCAGTTATGTTGCTAACTGTTTGCTAATGAAGGTATCTTCCTGTTCATTTGTATTTTTGCTTCTGGTGAAGGTATATTTAGATATACCGAATCCGTGGTCTAGGATTTCAATTAATCTTGATCCTGCAGCTGTTTGGCTGTTATCATATACCGTGAAGATTTTTAACAGTAGCTGCTTCAGCCATGTTTAAAATTTTGACATTTCTGTTCATTTACTCCGATGAAAATTGTTCTTAAATACCCCCGCAAACTGCACATAAGCTTAATCAGATTCGGTATATATACAGACGTCTATCAAGCCATGTACAGACAAAAGTCTGAATAAGAAAAGGTTCTTTCCATGCTGTAAGTCACACGTGACGGTAACCGTTCAATGGCTGCTAACTACGAAGTGAACGTAATATGGTATTACTTTATCAACAAAAGCATTATAATACTCATACTTAACTCTATTAGAACAGCCTAATTTAACATACTGCTCTTTCATAAATATTTACTAGGCTTATTACTGTATTTGTCATTATCATGTACATTACTTTTCAGGAACAATTTTACTAAGTAGTCCGTAGCTGATACAACATTTATTCAGAAAATGGACTCTCCACAGCCATATTTTCATATTTTATTTAAGTGTCTGTATTTTGATAGTGTATTTGTTTATTTGTAACGTTCATAATACATGCTCCGATTTGTTTCTAAAGTAGATAGTACACTGAAAATTATCTACATAACTGCAGGATTTTTTTCTTAACTCCAATAATGCAATATTAAGCTATTAAACTAAACAATATAACTCAGTAATATGTATGTATAAAGAAAATACAATTAGTAATATAAGATGCACATCAAGGTAAATAATGAAACAAAAGAAAGAAATGTAATGCGTTACTTCTTATGTACATATCTCTAGCTGAAATTCGGGTTGCGGCTATCTCCATACATCTTCAAGTTTTTCCAGAGTTGAGTGGAAAATGGTTTACACTTCAACCATCTTTTCATTTCTTATATATCATGCCTATACATTTAATGTGAATCATTCAAAATTGTAATCGTAATATACTGTCCAGTTGTTGAGCGACTCGGCAAAAACCTACGAGTAATCTCAATACCATAGTAATAATAACGTATTTTCATTAAACTAAACTAAAATTACGTATGCTCTTATTAACCTAAACAACACTTAACTGATTACTCAGTAATTTTGGGGCTGTAACCCACTTTGAGGCAGTTATTTCTGCTCTGAGACAAGTTATCAGACTGTGAAACGGCGTAACAGCTGGTCGCTGCCAAACTAAAATCGCCTAGAGAAATAAATGAAAATTGAACTTTGCATCTGTGGAACGTCTACTTCAAAGACAATTGCTTATCAATCTACCCCGACACACTGACAGAAATTCAAGCAGTTTAGAGGTAAGGTACTTTTGCGGATAATACAGCTTGACTCACTCCACAAAATATGCGGGGAGCGTGATCATGCTGCAGTGGGAGGGGAAAATAGTCCCGTCTGCTGTTCACGGGACAAGCATTATACCATAATCAATCACCACTGCATTCATAACGCCTACTAGAGTGCTGCTATTGTGCGGTTTCCTAGTGAAGAATCATCCAGTGTCCACAGATTCTTCTGCTCCCTACAAAATTTGATGTTTTGCTGACCATGTAGTAGATGGCGTACGAGCAGTTAAAACACACTGAGGTGACAGAAGTGACGAGATAGTGATATGCACGTATACAGATGGTGGTAGTATCGCGCATAAAATGTGTAAAATGGCACTGCATTGGGGGAGCTGTAATTCGTATTCAGGTAATTCATGTGTAAAGGTTTCCGACGTGATTATGATCGCACTACATGAATTAATAGACTTTGAAGGACAAATAGTGGTTGGAACTAGACGTATGGGAAATTCCGTTGCAGAAATAGTTACGGAATTCCCTATTCCGAGGTCCACAGTGCCAAGAGTACGCCAAGAATATCAAATTTAAGACATTATCTTTCAGCACGGACAACATAGTGCTCAACAGCCTTCATTTAAAGACTAAAAGCTGCGGCATTGGCGTGAAGTTGTCAGTGCTAACAGACATGCAACATTCCGTGAATTAATCTCAATAATCGATGTGGAACGTACGAGGAACGTATCCGTTAGGATAGTGCGGTGAATTTTGGCGTTAATCGACCACAGCAGCAGACGACCGACGGAGTGTCGTTGTTAACAGCACGACATCGCCTGCAGCGTCTGTTCTGAGCTCGTGACCATATCGACTAGATCCTAGACGACTGAAAACCGTGGCCTGGTCGGCTGAATCCCGACTTCAGTTGGTAAGAGCTGAAGGCAGGGTTCGAGTGTGGCGTAGACCCCCCGAAGTCATGGATCCAAGTGTCAACAAGGAACTGTGCAAGCTGGTGGTAGCTCCATAATGGTGTGGGCTGTGTTTACATGAAATGGACTGGGTCCTCTGGAACAACTGAACCAATCATTGACTGAAATGGTAATGTTCGGTTACTTGGAGACCATCTGAAGCCATTCATCGACTTTTGTTTCCAAACAACAATGCAAATTTTATGAATGTGTATGCGCCTTCACCGGGCCACAGTTTTGAACTATTGGTTTTTAGAACATTCTGGACAAGTCGAGCGAATGTTTTCACCACGCTGATGGCCCAACATGAATCCCATCGTCCTTTTATGGGACGTTATCGAGATGTCAATTCGAGCACAAAATCATGCACCGGCAACTCCTTCGTAATTATGGACGGCTATAGAGGCAGTATGGCTCAGTATATCTTCTGGATAGTTCCAACGACTTATTGAGTCCATGGAACGTCGAGTAGATGCACTACGCCGCAGAAATTGAGGTCTGACATGATATTAGGAAGTATCTCATGAGTTTTGTCACCAAAGTATAGGACTGTTATGCCCATGACTTTTGTCACCACAGTATAGCACTGTTATGAAAAAATTCGAAATTCACAGAAGACGCAGATTTTGAAGGGAGACATTGGCCCAGCACACCTCATTTTCGGCCCACTAGGCTGAATTTTAAAACTGAACCTCGTTAAGTACTGCTATATTCAAGTAAGGCTCAGGTGTATCCATAAAGGATGTGTATACATCATCCTCGCCAAACAAAAATCCTGTGACTTGTATTTGCGCCCTTTGACAACTATCCACTACTAGGCACGGCACGCCACTTACAATTGTGGATTTTGTTCCCATATCTGTTACAGATGCATTTTATAAAGAGCTACTCTGTAACCTAGTAGTGCTCATGAAGTACAGTTTTGAAATACAAATCTATTGAATTGTATCTCTTTCTCCTAATTTATCGAGGCTCTGGTGTCCACCCAGAAGAAAATGATGACACAAAACATTCTGATCACATGCTTAATAGCGTGTTAACCCGTACATCCGGCGGGATTCTCAGTCGCGTAAATTCTACAAATCACTGGTAGTTTTTACAGGTTTACGGCACCGTACGTCTACGCGCAAGTCTTGCAATTCTCTTAAATTACGCGGACCTGGTGACCGACATAGCACAAGAAATGTTCCATCTGGCTGAGATCAGGCTACTCTTGCCGACAAGAAGCCAACGTAAACCACAGTCGCACCACTCTGGTCACACAGACATTTATCCTACTGGAAGGTTCCGTCGCCGTCGGGGAAGAGATCAAGCATGAAACTATGCAAGTGTTCCGCGTTGTTGTTCACCTGCTCCACAGCTATCATGGTGCCTTCGATTACTACCACAGCCCCAATAGCAAAATACTACCATCACTGAGCTGCATCGGTGGCACGATGCATGTCTCGAGCAGATGTTATACCCAATGGCTGCATATCGGGACACGACTATCGACATGGTGCAACAAGAAACGTGATTCATCCGACTATGACACTTGTTTTCACCGGTCGAGTTTCGATGATCCCGTACGCATTGCAATCGTAATTGATGTATTAGAACACACAGCAATCACCTAATGCAGATCCCTCTGTTCAACAGTGTTTGCTGAACGATGTGCTCCGAAACGCTTGGGCCTGCTCCAGCACTATACTCTGTGTCTGATCTTCCACATTTCGACACGCATTCTGCTTTATAGAACAGACATTCACGTTCTGTGATGAGACGTGGGCGTCCTACACCTCGTCGCCAGTCGTGGTTTTACTGACATTCAACTACTTTGCACAGATGCTTACGACGGTAGCACGCTAACAGGCAGCACTCTCGCCGTTTCCGAAATATTTTATCCCAGGCACCGGAACGATGAGAATCTGCCATTTGCCGAAGTCGTATGTGTTAGTGTACTTTACCATTTCCGGTCCCTATCGTAGCATTGCTATAATAAGTTTCCATTTGTCTCTGCTCAAAATGGTTCAAATGGCTCTGAGCACTATGGGACTTAACTTCTAAGGTCATCAGTCCCTTACGGGATTCGAACCTGCGACCGTAGCGGTCGCGCGGTTCCAGACTGTAGCGCCTAGAACCGCTGGGCCACACCGTCCGGCGTCTCTGCTCATTTTATATAACTTCTTTACTGTGTTACGTGCCAGCACCGCGACCTGGTAGCGTTCGATCTGGCTTTTGAGCGCTGGTCATAATGTTTTGGCTCATCATTGTAGACAACAAGCATACACTTATCATTGACGAGTCCCATAACCTGTAAAGTAGAGACGGAAAAGGAGACAACAATTTGGAGAGTGAGAGTTCAGACCTCTGCCGTATCCGACGTCGATGCGGAAGTTGTCGGCGCCCAGCTGTCCGTCCACGAGGCGGCCGAGCCCGGCCACCAGCATGCCGCCGCGGTGCTCCCCGTCGTACGTGGAGTCCGACAGCTCCTGCGACACTGCCACAGTGTCCTCTGGGATCGAGTAGGACACGACGCCTCCTGCGGGCACAAGCATCACGACATTTTTTCTGTGAATGTGCTCTCTCTCGCCTACAGTATTGTGGTACAGGTGTCTCGCTGATTACTTGGAAGGACAGTGTTCAACTAAAATTAATTTGGCGGATCGATAGGAGAAGCTATCGCTGACAGGTTCATTATGATAGAAGCTATGGAATGTTTTCTACAACTCACGACTTTAGTTAGTATGTTCGATTGACATCGTGGCACGTTGCAGGGCAGCGCTGTATTTGTTGCGGCTTGAATAGTATGATCATGTGTACGAGATAACAGAAAATCATATTGCCGATAAAAACATTCACGAACCTGGAAGTCACATGAATTGCGGCCTGACTGAAACAGTGGAAACTCTGCAAGGCGGGTTTAAATATAGTCTCAAGCATCAGGAATAGGCTCCAATTGGGCAACATTGCCCCTACCAGAGGTATGGTGGGCCTATTAACAGGTCACGGTCCATATCTCAAAACTTTCGTCGAGTGGGATGTAATACGACATCATTCCGTGAATGTGGAGGGGAAGGTTCCGCTGAGCTTGCCGTTTTCAGTTGCACCATTCTTCAGGTAGAGAGAGTGCAGACAATTTGACTGCAATCTGCAGACAATTGTAAGTGACCTAAACTTTTCGGTTACACTTAATGTGACTGCGCATAGAATATCTAAAAGGCAGCTGCAATACTTTCGATCTGTAAGATCATATGGACGCTCTGGATAATAAAATAACGTCGACAGATCACAAAAAGGGTTTCCTCCGTTATAGGCAATGATAGGCACATACAATTGTAATTAAGAGAAACTTTAGAATATATAATATACAAGTAAATAAGAAACACTTAGAAAAAAAAGAAGAAGGGAAGAGAGAATGCTATGGTCACCCACACAGGCGTGTGCAGACTCGAGGATTACCAAGACACGCACATAACAGAGGGTGGGCAATGTAGAATACTATAACAGCAATGGGTTTAGAAGTAGGTACAGTTGTAGTTAGTTGGGAAACCTCGAGTTCATCCCAGACTGCCCGTAACGGGGTAACTAATAATACAAGTTGGGAGTTATTCATTTAAAACTTGAGTTATTCACATTTACTTTATGTTTCTCTAACTGATTATTATTTTGAATTTAATGTTTTATTTCCACTTAAATGTAAGCAGCGGTTGCTGTTAATATAATTTAATACTGGATACATAAAATCATTCATTGTATGTCATCACGATTATTTAATGTGTCCGACCCCGATAAGAGTTTCCAGATAAAAAGCCAAAAATTTGTGGCAGTAAATTGAAACGGAATTGAGAGTGAAAATTGAATGAATGGTGGCCTATTAACGGCTGGAAAGAGTTTCTATAATGAGGCCATCCTTGCAGATAATATGTAGTGTCGTCGTGACCAAGTTCAGTATTTCGTTTGTCGTGAAGTCTTTAATGTCTAGTATTTGGCTTAGTGTCTATGTTATGTTTGTGGTATGCCATCTAGACAATAGAGACTAGGAGCAATAAATTGATTGATTCTTTAGGAACTACCGGGAATGACGAGTAACCAAACTGAGATCCTTATGCTATACCCGCGCACTCGTTTGGTCTTCCTCAAAACATATAACACAGTTCGAGTGTTAAGGATCTCTATTAACATACCATTCACCTCCAGAATTCTGTAGGCAACCAAATGGATGCACATGATTAGAGACTAGAATTGTATATCGTTCGATAGTGACCGACATTGACATACATATAATGGAGTCAATTTAGCCCACGCAAAACTGCCCTATCAGTGTTGCCCCAATGGACTACAGCACACAGCGACTCACGTGAATCTCGACGTGCTCGTACACTTCCCTCGCGTCGCGGCTCATCAGTTCAGCTGACATTAATTCATGGTTCGAGTGCACCTACGCTAATCTCAGCTCCCAGTGTCATACCGTGAGGAGAGGTTCAAATGGCTCTGAGCACTATGGGACTTTTAATCTGAGATCATCAGTCCCCTAGAACTTAGAACTACTTAAACCTAACTAACCTATGGACATCACACACATCCATGCCCGAGTCAGGATTCGAACCTGCGACCGTAGCGGCGGCGCGGCTCCAGACTGAAGCGCCTAGAACCGCTCGGCCACACCGTCCGGCTACAGTGAGGAGAGAATCATACGTATAGTACGATGACTTCTGCACCCTGCAGCAAAGAGGAGGTTCTCGATGGTGTTGTTGCTCGTCTGTTGTCTCCCATTTAAAGGGACAGTTATTTCGAACTATCAGCTCCACAAGAATCCATCGGCACCTGAAGTGCACCTACCCCTCCAAGTCAAGTGTGTGACCCCTCACCATTCTCCGATGATGATGAAACGTATCTTACTCACCTCTTACCTCACTTACTTAATAAGTGTAAATCTGTCCTCTCTGTGTTTCTCAAACTAGTCAAGGAATACAGTAATATTTGGCATTCCTGTTTCCTTCTAAAGTTCTAGACTCATTTTACACTCCCAATAAATTGGGAACATCGTCTTGCATTCCTTCTATCCAACTGTGTGTCCAATGTAACCCATAATCAGCATCAGTTTCTGCACCTTCCATTCCACAAGGGGATGCCTGAAGGATTAATCCTAACTCTGCTACCGATATGCATAAACCCCCTATTCGCTTACACCATTTCAACTTGTTGACCGCCTTCCAAGTCTCATATACACCCTCCAGAAAACGCAAAGATTCCCACTCCCTCTTAACCATTGGCTCCTCGACATCAAATCTGCCAAGACACACGCAATAATTACAGAACTAAAGCAGGGCTCTACCCTCGTGACAACCACCTCCCCATTTATTTCTGTCCTATCGAGATCCTCACCCATAAACTAACGAGGAAACTTCACCTATTATCCATGTAACAAAACTTCTCTAATAGACTGAAAGTGATAAATCTATTATCTAGTCCAACTTGCATTCCTTTAACACACTCACAGACACCAATGTCACGTGGGTATCCGGTCCACCTAAATTCTTTCACTTCTGCCAAAATCTTTCACTCCAGCTTCTTTGCCATATCCGTCTACCCTCCTCCACTTAAATCCTGTAAGTTTATATCGTCCAATTTCTCACACATTAAACATCTCATACATTAAACGCCTGACACTTTCCACAAAACTGATACCAGCTACCTAATCATTGTACCTCACATTACCAACCATCATACAACAATGTGATTTTACCAGCACCTTCCCCTAACTTTACCTTTTCATACTCTCCACACCTAGTCCCAGCGAAACTTTAAACTTCTTCCCCTATCTGACTATGATATCAACTCGAAGATCTAATTCTTTTAGGCTTGACGGTGTTGTCCTTCTACTTTCCTTGAAGTGATTTCGTATCATAAAATATATGCAATTTACTTGTTTTTGCTAGTTATTTCTCAGCACAACCCACTTTGCACACCCATATGTGTGACAAGGGTGGTAGATAATTGTTCAATGACTAAAGCGATGCCCAAACTCTTGCATTGTCTCATGTAGTGACTGCCACGATACATTCTAATACACAAGGGATAAATAGAGCGTGTAATGCAACTACTCATGTGTGCGATTCACTGTGATTGGCCAGTGAAGGAAAGTGTCATTTGCTAAAAAAACGAATGTATACATCTGACATGTTAAAAAGTTGTCTCGAGAGTAAAGGTAGCGCGGTAAATAATTGGCATTTTTGGTCTCTCTGACGTCCATCTTGGGCATAGCACTAGAAACAAGGCGCAGCAACAACTGTTACCAGTCAATCGTCCCTCAAGTTTACCTTCCACAACCCTATTGTAATTCACTACAGAGTTGACAATCGAGCCACATGCTACCTCAGCTCTTACTACCTCAGCTATTGCTGCATATTCTGAAGGAAAGAAGCCTGAGGTTCAGCATTCCATAGCTAATGACGTCAGTAGATATGGAAGAGAATTCCGCTAATGCAAGAACGATCTCCAGCATTTCCATAGAAGACATGTCGGTATTAAACGATTTCTGGGATCACCAAATACACTCCTGGAAATGGAAAAAAGAACACATTGACACCGGTGTGTCAGACCCACCATACTTGCTCCGGACACTGCGAGAGGGCTGTACAAGCAATGCTCACACGCACGGCACAGCGGACACACCAGGAACCGCGGTGTTGGCCGTCGAATGGCGCTAGCTGCGCAGCATTTGTGCACCACCGCCGTCAGTGTCAGTCAGTTTGCCGTGGCATACGGAGCTCCATCGCAGTCTTTAACACTGGTAGCATGCCGCGACAGCGTGGACGTGAACCGTATGTGCAGTTGACGGACTTTGAGCGAGGGCGTATAGTGGGCATGCGGGAGGCTGGGTGGACGTACCGCCGAATTGCTCAACACGTGGGGCGTGAGGTCTCCACAGTACATCGATGTTGTCGCCAGTGGTCGGCGGAAGGTGCACGTGCCCGTCGACCTGGGACCGGACCGCAGCGACGCACGGATGCACGCCAAGACCGTAGGATCCTACGCAGTGCCGTAGGGGACCGCACCGCCACTTCCCAGCAAATTAGGGACACTGTTGCTCCTGGGGTATCGGCGAGGACCATTCGCAACCGTCTCCATGAAGCTGGGCTACGGTCCCGCACACCGTTAGGCCGTCTTCCGCTCACGCCCCAACATCGTGCAGCCCGCCTCCAGTGGTGTCGCGACAGGCGTGAATGGAGGGACGAATGGAGACGCGTCGTCTTCAGCGATGAGAGTCGCTTCTGCCTTGGTGCCAATGATGGTCGTATGCGTGTTTGGCGCCGTGCAGGTGAGCGCCACAATCAGGACTGCATACGACCGAGGCACACAGGGCCAACACCCGGCATCATGGTGTGGGGAGCGATCTCCTACACTGGCCGTACACCACTGGTGATCGTCGAGGGGACACTGAATAGTGCACGGTACATCCAAACCGTCATCGAACCCATCGTTCTACCATTCCTAGACCGGCAAGGGAACTTGCTGTTCCAACAGGACAATGCACGTCCGCATGTATCCCGTGCCACCCAACGTGCTCTAGAAGGTGTAAGTCAACTACCCTGGCCAGCAAGATCTCCGGATCTGTCCCCCATTGAGCATGTTTGGGACTGGATGAAGCGTCGTCTCACGCGGTCTGCACGTCCAGCACGAACGCTGGTCCAACTGAGGCGCCAGGTGGAAATGGCATGGCAAGCCGTTCCACAGGACTACATCCAGCATCTCTACGATCGTCTCCATGGGAGAATAGCAGCCTGCATTGCTGCGAAAGGTGGATATACACTGTACTAGTGCCGACATTGTGCATGCTCTGTTGCCTGTGTCTATGTGCCTGTGGTTCTGTCAGTGTGATCATGTGATGTATCTGACCCCAGGAATGTGTCAATAAAGTTTCCCCTTCCTGGGACAATGAATTCACGGTGTTCTTATTTCAATTTCCAGGGATGTATATCAGTCTGAATATCTGGAACAATATCTTCCCCTTCTATTCGCTGAATAGGAGTCCATTACCTTAACAGTTGTGCCCATCACTTGATAGTCCAAGTTGAGGATGTGTCAAATGCTATCTTTTAGGTCAAAAAGGTGACAGGCTGTTCCCAGTTTGGGTAGATCACCAATTTTTGAAAAATTAGCGCCTTAATTCACATAACAACGGAGACCTTTTGTTCCTGATGTGTTTCTTAGATTAAAAGTACATAAACGTTTGCATTGTGCTGTGATTGTGTGCCGTTTGGCAATGGTCACAAAGGCTGATGTAGTCTGTACAGCAGCAGATGGCTTGCAAGGCGTCACAACATTGTAGACAGCGCTACGGCGAGTCGACGAGTGCGGCAGCATTATAGAGTCCTGAGTGTGACAGCGGTCCAGCCGAATCACGAACGCTGGGACTGTAGGCAGCGGCGGACTGAAATGTGCAGCACCGGTTGCATGGAGGGCACAGCGCATTGTGTGCGTGGACTGGTTTAGTTGTATTTTGAAGTTGTGTGGCTAAACAGCAGAGACGCTGAATCATGCAGCCTGCACCTTTGGAGAAGATTCACCTTTGGGGGCTGACGACACAAGTAATCGGCCTCATATGCAAAGAGAATAGGGCGGCAGATTTTATACTAACGTCTGCCGCTGTTAGGGAGCAGAATCCCAATGTCTGTGAGAATGAACCTGGTTACTAGAGATGATACAATGCTGGCAACTTGTGATATTGGTTGGTTTGCTGAGAACTTGTAGTGACAGCCTCACAGTCTAGGAGTATTGGGTAGCCACTGCTTTCATTGTGTCTGGCGTGGTGCAGCCTTGTCAGGAAACATATACCTGTGAAGCTGAGAGAGCTGCGCCAAACACGCAAGGAGTGGGCAGAATGGTGTTTTGATAGTTACTGAGAAAGCTGCGTCTGGAGAGCACAGATGTGGCTGTGATTTATGAAATGTGCCCAGTCTGCATCTACATCTACATACATACTCCGCAATCCACCATACGGTGCGTGGTGGAGGGTACCTCGCACCACAACTAGCATATTCTCTCCCTGTTCCACTCCCAAACAGAACGAGGGAAAAATGACTGCCTATATGCCTCTGTTCGAGCCCTAATCTCTCTTATCTTAGCTTTGTGGTCTTCCCGAGAAATGTAAGTTGGCGGTAGTAAAATTGTACTGCAGTCAGCCTCAAATACTGGTTCTCTAAATTTCCTCACTAGCGATTCACGAAAAGAACGCCTCCTTTCCTCTAGAGACTCCCACCCGAGTCCCTGAAGAATTTCCGTAACACTCGCGTGATGATCAAACCTACCAGTAACAAATCTAGCACCCCGCCTCTGAATTGCTTCTATGTCCCCCTTCAATACGACCTGATAGGGATCCCAAACGCTCGAGCAGTACTCAAGAATAGGTCGTATTAGTGTTTTATAAGCGGTCTCCTTTACAGATGAACCACATCTTCCCAAAATTCTACCACTGAACCGAAGACGACTATCCGCCTTCCCCACAATTGTCATTACATGCTTGTCCCACTTCATATCGCTCTGCAATGTTACGCCCAAATATTTAATCGACGTGACTGTGTCAAGCGCTACACTACTAATGGAGTATTCAGACATTATATGATTCTTTTTCCTATTCATCTGCATTAATTTACATTTATCTATATTAACAGTTAGCTGCCATTCTTTACACCAATCACAAATGCTGTCCAAGTCATCATGTATCCTCCTACAGTCACTCAACGACGACACCTCGCCGTACACCACAGCATCATCAGCGAACAGCCGCACATTGCTATCCACCCTATCCAAAAGATCGTTTATGTAGATAGAAAACAACAGCGGACCTACCACACTTCCCTGGAGCAATACGCAGCATTACTCAAGGATGCTGTGTTGTGTAGCTGTTGTGAATTTCGTGGCTTAGCTTCGTGGATACCAATCCAGTTGTACTTGTATTTTGAAGATGTGTTGCTGATTGCTCACTATCTATTACAGGCAACTGTAGACACAATATCGTTATGGGAGGTACCTTTTCTGCCCAGTTTAGTCCCACTCAAGCTCTATGAGGGAAGGCCTTACTGCAGATTCGTGTTTGCACCACTAAAACATTGTTCTTAAATTCTCAGGTTTTGATTATGATGTCATATTGTTTTCAGGATTGAAGCTTAGCTCCGTTAAGGGCTTCTCGTAGTCTTACGATCTGATGTTATTCATACTGATGGAAGGCACATGTGTGTGTGTGTGTGTGTGTGTGTGTGTGTGTGTGTGTGTGTGTGTGTGTGTATTAGGAAGGTTTCCAATTAATGAAATACTTTGGATTAAGTCGGTATCGTATGGGTATGTCACAGAGTAGAAAAGGAGAAGACATTAAAATATTTCGTAAGTTCACACTAGCACAGCTGCAACCAACACGACGCAGAAATGGTGAAGATTTGCAGCAGAAAGATACAATCAGCTCTGTCAGTCATGTATACACAAGCACGTGTTCCTCTATTGGCATCAATCGCCAGGTGTAAGTTACACATTAAGCAAAATGTCAACCCGTAAAGAGAGGGAGTGAGACGGAGATATATTGGTTAGCTCTTGTTACGTGAAGCAACAAGCTTTACATTGTATGCAATAACACATTCCAGAGACTTGACAATGCGGTTAAAAGCCCGTAACAAATCGTTAAGCAAATACAGTGAACCGAGTATCACTGATCACTAGTAAAGAAGTGGGATAAAAAAAATGGTTCAAATGGCTCTGAGCACTATGGGACTTAACTTCTGAGGTCATCAGTCCCCTAGAACTTAGAACTACTTAAACCTAACTAACCTAAAGACATCACACACATTTATGCCCGAGGCACGATTCGAACCTGCGACCGTAGCAGCAGCGCCGTTCCAGACTGTAGCGCCTAGAACCACTCGGCCACTAAGGGCGCGGGAGGTGGGATACATTTTTTGTCAAGAAAAAGAACCTCACATCATTACCTCCAACTCGACTCCTTAAATACCGCAGTTTTCCATCTCTGAGTCAGCTGGTCATTAGGATCAATGGCACTTGTACCGAAGTGCTTGATTCAATGATTACTGCAGTTTAGTGACATCCATGTATTAGACATTGCAGCTCTTCTCGTGAACTTGCTGCTTTGCGTTCCTGGTATGACAATATCCAAGTAACCATGCCCTAAGACTCATGCACATCGCATTGCTTACTGAACTGTAAATCTGAACAAATAAATGTTAACATGTAATCACGTTTTATTAGCGCCGAAAGGCACTCTACAGGCTACATAATACCATCGAGACAACATAGAGGTGTCTCTGCTCGGCACCCTACAGCGGTTCACCTAGTTGGTTATGTTCTATTCATTCAGTGTAATCTACATTTTAATGGTAGTATTATTTTTTACCTGTTTGGTTATAGTTTCAGCGTTAAACTGGTGATTTATCTTATTGAATGTAATCTGCAAACACATGCATGCAAGATCCTTTATTTAGAACCACAACCGGTTTCGTAGCTGAAAGCCACGATTTCTGATGGGTACGTAAATTACGTCATATGAGATCCAAATGTCAAAATCTTAAACAGGGCTGCTAAACAGCAAATGTATAAATTTCAGGGCGTTGAAAAAATCAGCCAACCAGTTGCCAACCAGTTGCAAACCAAAGCCCTTGATCTAGGTTTCGATATTTCTAAAACTATCTACTTCAGAAGGAGTGGACCTTGTTACATCCCATGGTGATTAGCTTACGCTAATGTAATTTTTCACTATGTGTCGTAACACGACCCAGTCCTTCTGAAGAAGATATTTTTAGGACCATCGAAACCTATGTTAAAGCTAAATGAATATTTGGTTTGCAAATGGTTGGCCGATTTTTCTACCTCTTCAGAACTAAATGTGGAAATGGATGCGAGACCTAGCATTCACTGTCCATATAACAGTGATACGCCAAGCGAGCGTACTGCCAAATATTAAATAGGCTGAATGGTGCCGTCATTGTCATTTGGCGTATTAATATTTTGTGGACAGTGAATGCGAAGTCTCTTATGCATCACCTGATTCCGGTCTCAGTCTCATATGTGTATTCTATATACCCACCAAAAGATGTGGCTTTAAGCTGCGAAACCGGTTGTGGTCCCAATTATGATTCTTACATACAACTGTTGGCGATTTTCATTCCACAAAATGTACTTTCACAGCTACATATGTGCTGAACACAATGTGGTTTGCCAATTGCTGATTGTTCTCTAATTGAGGATTCCGAATATTCTTGATTTAGAACTACCAAAGGTTTGCGAGAGTTTTAACTTACGGGCAGAGTGATTTACTTCCAGACTTAGTTACTGAACATTTTTGTACTATTATTTTGGAATTTATTATTATTAATTTTGAACCAGTAGAATTTTGCTTGTATTACTGTTTTTTTTTAATAGCAGGTTTAAGAGAATTTTACTTAATTGTTCAGTGATATTCCTCAGTTGTACTGTTGTTAATGAAGGATACCACTATTAAATTATCATTACACCTTGACAGCCACCAGCCACTTCCACACCGCAGCCTATGTTGCTGCTATGCCACTTACAACTCATCAGTGTTCTTTCCACAAGTAAGAAGTATACTGCAAACAAGGCCGTCATACTGCATTATTCTGCATGTATTAAAACTTATTTACGGTGCTACAACGTTGTTGTACATAGAAAGGTAAGAAAAAAGGCTTCACTATTGTTAACCCTTTAAAAATTCAAGTTTTTTGATCACCTCTTTGTAATCTAATGACCACTTTTATGATGAGCCGGAACTTGTAATTGGTATATTGTTCAGTATTTGTGTTATATTTGTCACTACTTACATGACGTGTAGACTGCTCTCCATTCATTCATCAGTATCCATTAGCTTCTCCGACACATACTGCAATTTCACAAAGAGCACAGCGGTTTAACGGTGTCAATACAATTTGTCAACAAAGCCACTAAACTTCAGTTTCCCGTCTTTCACAGTGTACACGCTTTGATGTATTCCGTCTTGGTATATTGCTGTTTCTATGTACTATTCTAAAATTATTTAATTCTGATGCATTACCTCCTGCTATTCATTTATCGATATGGGGGAAACATTGTAGTAGTCTGGGGCAGCCTCCAGCACGAGCTCCTTACAGCGCCCTTATTAACCAGCGCGGTCCGAAGTGGCTTCTCATGTTCGAAGACCCTATTCAGCGGAGCGTGGCCACGAGCGTGATGTGTCAGCGTTTGCTCAGCCAGAGATCAATACTGGGATTTCTGAGGGCTACTGTGCAACCAGACGATATTCACACCCTTCGTGAAACATAACTCTCAGAGTTTTCTGGAAAACTAGAAATGCACCTCGCTATATCAGGGGGAATCCGTCAAGTGCCATTCATAAGCATTGCTCGCAAAGTTCTGGTTGCGACAGGTGGTGGCAGGGAGGTTTGTAACTGGTTTTGGCAGGAAGTTACTGTTTTAGAATCAGAGCTTATTTGTATACGCATCTTACTGAGACCGTCTTGATTTAGTCTCCAAAAATAGAGTAAAACTAAAGAGGAAGTGCCATTAGTCGTGCCATTTAAGACGTTTTGTAATGAGCGAATAATTTTGAGTAAGTTTGAGATAGCAGTCATCCTCATGCAGGTTTCGTAATCCCTCTAACTGACTGTTAATGTACGAAGAGATAGTGTCGTATAAACCAGAGATATACGGACATCGGTTCCATAATACTGACTCCTGTTATGACTTGTTCGGTCCAAATTGGATTCCTCCTAATTTACGTTGTTCAAGGGGCCTGGAGATGGTGTAATGCAATGTCAAACTGGACGCGTAAATTAATCACATGCAAAAGTAACGGCTTCAGATTTCGCGTTGAACAGCCGAAGTCCTCTATTACAAGGATAGACGCAGAAAGACTGACTAAACGGTGCTGTTTCTTCGCAGTTCCGGTGGCTGCCATGTATATAGGCACATTACAAACCTGCAGCACTGAGTGTAAGAGTGTATTACAGCAACAGGCATACGAGACATCGCTAATTCTTTGACTACGAACGGGAGAGGTAAGATGAAACATTTATTCATCTCAAACGATAGTACGTGAGTCTAAGGGTTAAAAAGTATTAACTGCGTTAGCATAACAGATAACACATATTAGCGTAGAAGAAAGTGATCGGAGAAATAAGCCTCTCTTTTGTGGAATTGTTTCTTTCACTCCGTGATACGTGATTATGACAGGTTGTGTCCACTCTACACGCTAAGAAGGATTTCTTATTCTGCATCTCGTTTTCGGGAGAGCTGGACATAAAACACTATCAACTTGTCATATTTATCGTAGTAATTTAGTCTTAGTTTTTCTCAGTCAATAAAATAAAATGTCAGGAAGGTATCAGTCAATATCTGTACGACGAATTTCATGTACATTTCGGGTTCAGATCAGTTAGTGCTGAGCTTCTTATGGTCACAGTGATAGTGGAGCGTTAAACTCTAGCTTTTCTACCAACAGAAGTTAAAACTTTTCTGTTAACATCAACTGAATCCTGAAACAAGCCCATAGCTCTGTCCTTACTGAAACGATTGTGGTGTGCTCTTATGGAGACTTTTAACTAAGGGACATTAGATACAGGGCATCGCATTAAGGACTTGGATTCCGATTCTAGCAATGGAGTATAGTACCTATATGGTCTCTATATAGCATAAACGTTTTTAATCACCTTACGACCAGAATAATAAAGCTTGCCTTGTCCGAAAAATATGTCTCAAAACCAGACACCGTTAACGTAACCTGTCAAAGTGGCTAAGTTTGGCTATCACAGCAAATGTAGTGAACAATAAATTCATACCAAATCCCTAATCTCCAAAACTTTTGTGTATTTTTAAATGATATGTATTAGTCCATTAAGGCTCCAATTAGAGCTTGCAACTGAAATAGAATATATTTAACACTTTACAGCAAATCATTGACAGTGTGACAGTAAAATATGCTCTATTCATTAATTAGAAATAGGTTTAAGTCTGTTCTACTGTGAATGTAAATAATTTTAGTACAAATCGGTGTTTTTCCTTCCGAAGTACACAGTACAATGTGCTGCCTTCGTTGCCACCATAAATCTATCGAATTGGTAACACTTATTTATTTCCCTTTATGATCCCCAATTAGCGCACAGTGAGTGCTGTGCGGCTGGCGATTCTAATGTACTAGCTGAATACCTGGCGTTGCCCGGCTATGTATGTTTTCCAATCTTTTACTTCATAAGCCCATCCTCTATCTCTCAGTCCACATTCTCCTTTCCCCTTCTCAGTCCATCAGTTCCAACCCCTCTCTCTGTCCATCTCTTCAATCCTTCAACCTCTGCCCATCTCCTCCTGCCCTCTATCTTTCTATCTCCTTCTACCCCTCCCTCTGTCCATCTGCTCCCCTTTCTCTATCCGTTTCCCTCCCTCTTCTCTCTGTCCACCTTCACCTCCCCCATTCTCTCCTCTTGTGCTCTCTGGGTCCATTTCCTCCTCCACTCTCCTTGCCCATTTCTTCCTCAAACCCTTTTGCTGGTCGTCTCCTCCTCCCTCATTTTTCCTTTCTATGTCTACTACCACCTCCCCACTGTCTGTCCATATCCTTCTGCCCCTCTCCCTTTCCATCATATTCCACCCATTTCGCTGTCCATCTTTTTCTACTCCCTCCAAGGGTTCATTTCCTCGTTCCCCCGTTCTCTGCCATCTCTTCCCCTCCTCCAGTCTCTGTACAATACCCCCTCTTCCCTTCCTCTGTCCATGCCCTCGTCTAGCTTCTCTGTGTTCGTTTATCCCTCTCTCCTCCTCCCCTGATTTGTTTCTGTCACCTCATTTCCCCTCTGTTCATGTCCATCTATTCCTCCCCCTTTTCACTTCACGTTATAACTTCTTACACAATATGATGCTGGTGTTTCCTCCACCTCAGTATTCCTTTCCTGTTCGTAACAAATATGTGTACTACATTTGGCAGCAATTA